>NC_133131.1:55944954-58344954 GCF_048418815.1 Hemitrygon akajei
GGTCCATAGCTCGCTTGTGAACGGACAAAACGTCGCGAACATTTCCTCATGACATGGATCACGTTTGAAATTAGTCACAACATCAACGCTGTTAATCCTAGTCCGATCACGGACCATTTCAGATCACATCCATGGGTGAAGCTTAGCGGGACGATAGCGCCTGACGGTGAATACTTTGCTACCATTTTCGGGAAAAGCTCTATTTCTGTTTTTGATACTTTTTTTCCGTCTCAAGTTCTGTTGAATACCCTGATCTGGCGTTACACGCTGACTTCGATTCTCGGCTTGTACTTCGGGAAGGCAGGCCGACAGGTGAACTTCGTTATTGGCTTTTCATTCCATTTATTTTGAGGAATAAAGAGCATGTAGGTCGAGTTAGTATTTTGCTTTGGGTGTCGATTTGGAAATGCTGGGAATCTTTCAATCTTCCTGATGGCCATATCTGCGCCAAGTGAACCGAGATGTTGCTCCTGAGAGATGACCTACAGCTTGTTAGGGGGAGAGAACAGGAGATAGAGAGGAGCAACTGGGAGTTAGACATCCCGAAGTTGCAGGAGTCAGATAAGTGAGTGACGGTCAGGGAAGCGATGGAAAGAGCTCAGATTGCAGAGCGCAACCCTGTGGCCATTCCCCTCAGGAATCGTTATTTCGTTTTGGATGCGGTTGAGGGGGATCACCTGACAGAAGACGACAACGGTGATCGGGTTTCTGGCATTGAGCCTGGGTGCGTGATGCAGAAGTGAAAGAGGAAGATGAGGAATGCGTAGTTATGGGCGATTCTATAGTGAGGGGAACAGACAGGAGGTTCTGTCAGCTTGATTGAGATACCCGCACGGAGTTTTACCTCCCAGATGCCAGGGAATGGTATATCCTGGATTGGGTGCAGAGTATTCTGAAAGGAGAGATGGACACCCAGAAGTCTTGCTTCACGTTGGTACCAATGACGAAGGTAGAAAAAAGGTAAAGGAAAAAGAGAGAATTCAGAGTGTTAGGTAGGAAGCTGAAAAGCAGGACCTCGAGTGTAGTATCCCCGAGAATTATGCCTGTGAAATGTGCGGTAATCCATGAATAGCATGATCAGGCGAAATAATGTGTGGCCGAGAGACTGGTAAAGGGGACAGGACTTCAGATTCCAGGATCACTGGAGCCTCTTGTGGGGAAGTACAACTTGTACAAAAAGGACGGTTTACAGCTGAACACAAATGGGTCCAATATCTTAGCAATCCCATTTAATAGAACTGTTAGGGAGGGTTTAATCTAATTTGGTATAGGCATAGGACTGAGGAAAGGGAAACCAAAAATAAATCAAAGATAGCATGCAACAGAGATTATAAAAAGAGCAGGCAGGAGATAAAGCTTAATCATAGCCTGAGACATGAGTTACAAGGCAATAGAGGAGTGATGCAGTTAAAAAAAATAAAACAACAAATACTGGACTTGAAGTGTTACTCTTGAAGGCACGCAGCACAAGGAATAAAGGGGTTATTTTAAAATTTAGCTACAGATGGGCAAGTATGATGTTGTGGCTATCAGTGAAACTTGGATAAAGAATGGATGCCATTCGGAGCAGATCGGCCACCGATATACGGTGGATCAGAAAGATAGGTGAATAGGTAGATGGGGTGTTGTGGCTCTGCGCATAAGAAATTATATTTAATCATTAAAAAGAGATGACATAAGGTTGGAAGATCTATATGTCTAGGGGTTCAGTTAAGAATTGACGAGGGGAGAAGGACCCTAATATCAGTTGTATACAAGCCGCAAACATTAGCCGGGATGTGGTTTATAAATTACAGCAGGAGATAGAAAAGGCGTGTCAGAAAGGCAATGTCATGATAATCGTTGGGGATTTTAACATGACAGTGGAGTGGGAAAGCTAGGTATGTAATGGACTTAAAGAGAGAGAATTTGTAGAATGTCCATGGGACAGCTTTAATGGCATTTGAGACTGATCTGACAGCATAGACTCCGTCAAAAGTGTAACGTACAATATTCCTTCATGCAAGAAAATATACAAAGAATATCATAGCAACCTAGAGCAAAAATAAAAAGTAGCTTAATCACTATATACGTGTTAAACCAGGTAAAATAAGAAGTTGCACAAGAGCTAGAAAGAAACCAACCTAAAGAGCACAACAATACTAGCAAGAAAATAATTAAGTTACAACGCACCGAAACACTGTCGAAAGTACAACTATTCCAACAGCAACAATACATATGAATAACCTTCGCCAAATGCAGATGAAGCTTAGAGGAAAGACACAATTATGCTAATATTTAACACTACATAAGACCCAACAAAACATCTTACATATGTATAATTACGTCACTGTAATTTGCAAAAAATATTAAACACTCTCAATAATAATATATCACTGTAAAGAATAGGAAAATCAGACACATTTGAAGAACGACACAGAGCAACATAACATTCAGTTTTAACGGCGGTGCACTTCAATGTCCCCAAAATAGTGGCATTCATTTATGGGAAATCAAAACGAAGTAATGAAATGAGAACACCGAAATGTCATAAGTGACTAAGAAACAAAATAAAAACGTTCAGAAAAGAAGTATTCCGCCTAATGGGGCATAAAATTCACAACACGATCAAGAAATTTAAGGAAAAAGTTAAGGAAATACGAAGCAAATATAATATCCATAGAAGATTAGCGTAAGGAAAGTATTTTGGAAATTGTAATATATTAAAACCGAAACTTGGTGCATGCAGAACTAAACTAAATAGAACACGAAATGCACCTGACAAAGAAAACAGTTATCAGTTCAAAAACAATGACAACGTTTTAGGGAAGATATTGAAACTAAATTCGATGCATCAAAACGTTACGATTCCTAGCATTGAAAGTGAAAAAACACTGAGATAATAAATGTTTTGTCTAATATCGGGTCACACTGGGTTACTCAAAATCAAGAAATAAGCAGGATTAGGGAGGGACAGAACGCACAAACAGTATTGAAGAAATGCGCATACCTGGTTACAATGGATATGCTGAAAGAAGTTATAAAATATACCTAGAAGTGGAAAAGTACTGGTAGTGATAATATTCATAAATATTGATATAAAATATACCTGCCTTCATCTGTACCTATTAACGCATGTACATTTCTTCTTAAATATCCTTAACAAGTCATTACATTTCAACAGATTGTGAAACATATCTCTTATTCAAAGGGGACATCCCAGATGATGCATCAAAATATGGTCATATAACTTGTTTAGAAACGACTGAATATATAAAATTGTAACATCATGTATTTCACAACAAAAGAACAACTGGTCATAGATTCCATAATTGTAAATTAAGCCCGGCGGTAATGCAGAAATGTTCCGTGCTTCTACATTCACTACAAAGAGGACTTTGACTCTATCCCACACTCATAGTTAACAGAAGTTCGTAATGTATATAAACTATACCCAATATTTATGAATTCCTTTCGACAACTGTTGAAGTATTTGCGTATATAGTCACTGCAACTACTAACAGAAACAACAAAAAATAGCTATCAGAATAAACCGAGACGTTTTTCAAGGGCGATTCCCGAAGTCTGCTATGGTTCTGCCCAACTTTACAACTGCTTCTAGCAATTGAGAAATGAGCGTGCTTGGGTTTCTCCGTACCTCAGAGTTTACCAACTTAAGCTGAGAAAACAATAAATGAAAATTAATAATAATAAATGTCTGCACCGATTTGCACGTCGGTCAGAAATTGCGCCAGGAAAATGTTTTGTTATCCAATTTTGATGGGGCGTAGTGTATACACTGTACTAAGGAGATCGTAGAGGTGATGAAAATAGACGGATAATGGAGAGACAGACTCATTCAGAAAGTCATGAGGCATGGGATTAGTGGGATCTTGGCTGTTATTATAAAAAAACTGGCTTACATGAACAATGCAGAGGCTCTTAGTGGAAGGAAAGTTTTCTGCCTGGAGGTAGGTGACTAGTGCAGTGCCGCCAGGATCTGTCCTGCGACACCTGCTCTTTGTGATGTTTTTAATAAATGACCTGGATGAAGAGGCGGAAGGATGGGTGAGTATGTTTGCCGGTGACATGAAGATTGGAGGCGTTGTTGGTGCAGGTGTAGGTTGTCGAAAGTTAGAGGAGGATATAGACAGGATGCCGAGTTGGGCAGAAAAGTGGCAGATGGAGTTCATTCCGGATAAGTTAAACCAGAAGGCTGAGTATAGGGTTAATAGTCGGTTACTAAAAGCGTTAATGAGCAGAGGGACCGTGGGTTTAAGAAGTCCTATGGCATGCTAGGCTTCATTAATAGGGGGATTGAGTTCAAGAGTAGAAACGTCATGTTGCAACTCTACAAATCTCTGAAGAGACCACACTTAGATTATTGTGCTCATTTCTGGTCACCTCATTATAGCAATGGTATGGAAGCTATAGAGAGGGTGCAGTGGAGATTTACCAAGATGTTGCCTGGATAGGAAAAGAAGTCTGATTAGGCAAGGTTAGCAGTGCTGGGACTTTTCTCTTTGGAGCGTAGAAGGATGAGAGGGGACTTGATAGATAGATAGATAGATAGATAGATAGATAGATAGATAGATAGATAGATAGATAGATAGATAGATAGATAGATAGATAGATAGATAGATAGATAGATAGATAGATAGATAGATAGAGGACTACGAAATTATGAGAGGTATAGATAGGTTGGATAGCCAGTACCTGTTTCCCAGGGTATGAATAGCAAACACCAGACGGCATATGTACAAAGTTAAGGGAGGGAAGTTTAAGGGAGACATCAGGGATAAGTTTTCTTCACAGAGGGTTGTGGGTGCCTGGAATGACTTGCCAGGGATGGTAGTGGAGGCTAAAACATTAGGGGTATTTAAGAGCCTCTGCGACAGGCACATGGATACAAAAATAGAGGGTTATGGGGTAGTGTGGGTTTTGTACTTTTTTAAGGAAAATATGACTCGGCACAACATCGAGGTCTGAAGGGCCTGTACTGTGCTGTAGTATTCTAGTGTTCTACTGTTATTCTTTCATCCCATAGGCTGATCCTGTGAGGGATCCCAGAACTGTGCACAATGTTCCATATACGCTCTCATCAAGACCACATATGCCTCAGAGGAGATTCTTATGCTTGTTTTTAAACCTTCCTTTCCATTCAATGCTCTTTATCTAATATTGAACTCAAACAGTGAACAGATACAACACACCGTCGGCCATGGATTTCAGGGCAGGCGTTGCAACAGTTTCAACTTCAGACCAGGGACCATGGAGGAAGCAGTGTGCCACAAAGGGAGGTATGTTGAAGGCTTGCTTGTCTGAGGCCAGCTGTGTGTCCCTGTGTATCAGAATCAGGTTCAATATCACCGGCATGTGTGCTAACATTTGCTGTTTTGTGACATTGGTACATTGCAACACATAGCAATAGAAGTATAAATCACAATAGGAATGTAAGTAATTAAATTTTAAAAGTAGTGCAAATAGAGAGGGGAAATACAGAGGAAGCATCCATGGGTTCTCTGTCCAATCCGAAGTCTGCTAAGGGAGGGGAAGAATCTGTTCCTGTAATGTTCAGTGCCACTTCAGGGTTCTGTATGTTCTCCTTGTTGACAGTAGCAATGAAAAGAAGGCATGACCTGGATGATGTGGGTCCTTAATTATGGATGCCACATTTCTGTGGCATCATCTTTTTAATATGTCCTGGATGCTGTGGATTCCAGTGCCCACGGAGCAGCTGGCTGAGTTTACAACTTTCTGCAGCATTTTCCGATCCTGTGCAGTGGACTCTCCATACCAGGCTGTGATGCAACCAGTTAAAATGATCTCCACAGTACATCTGTAGAAATTTGCAGTGTCTCTCGCAACATACCCATTCTCCATAAGCTCACAGTGAAATATAGCCAATGTTGTAACTGCATCAATATGTGGACCCAGGATAGATCCTCAGAGATTTTGAGACAGAAAAAATATGCACTGCTCACATTTTTCACTTCTGATCTCACAATGAAGACCGATATGTGTTACGTCGACTTCCCCTTCCAGAATTCCACAATCAATTTATTTTTCTTAATAATATTGCGTGCTCATCTTGCTGATCTATCTCGCTTCTGTACTCCTTCTCATCACCATCTGAAATTCCGTTTACTGTAGTTGAGTTGCCTGTCAGTTGATAGATGTTCCGCTACATACAGTCGTGGGATTAGAGAGAGGAGATGTAATGCACAGAATCCGTCGTCCCCTGGTGAGGAACCAGTTGCAGAAGGAGGTACAGAGACCCAGGTTTTGGAGCTTGTTGATTACTGTTGAGGGTATGATTGTGCTGAACGCTGAGTTGTATTCAGCAACCAAACTTGTGTATCGCTGTTGTCCTGCTGACCTAAGGCTTAGTGGAGAGCCAATGAGATTCGATCTGCTGTAGACATATTGTGGCGAACAGCAAATTGCAGTGGGTCCAGATCACTGCACTGGCAGGAGATGGTTCCAGCAATGACCAACACCTCAAAGCACTTCATCACAGTAGATGAGAGCACCACTGGGTGGTAGTGTTGAGGCATTTCATCCTGCGCTTTTTGGGCACTGGCATGATTTTTGCTCGATTGAAGTGTGTGTGTGTGTGTGTGTGTGCGTGTGTGTGTGTGTGTGTGTGTGTGTGTGTGTGTGTGTGTGTGTGTGTGTGTGTGTGTGTGTGTGTGTGTGTGTGTGTGTGTGTGTGTGTGAGTGTGTGCGCGCGCGTTTTTCTGCACTTGAAATGGTCAGGCAGAGAGTCGGATACTTCACAATTAGATTAGGAATGTTTCCAGGAACTCCAAAGTCACAGTGATTGTACGGGCATTCTGCTCAGAACAAAATAATTTAGCCAGCAGGTAGTGAGCATTTAGAGCTCACAGCCCACTGTGGTGATTGGGAGAGACACTTACAAACATAAATGTACAATTTAACTGTACAAAGTAAGTTTATTCTCCAAGTATACAAATGTCAGGATGCGCAAACCTGAAATTCAATTTTAGTGGGCATTCTCAGAAAATCTGAGAAATATATCTTTTCTGTGTTCTATGTTCTTTCAGCCATGATTCAGTGATATCTACATCAGCATAATTGCAAATATGTAAATGTGCTACAAGTTCATTAAACTTATTCTGTATACTGCGGGCATTGAAATGTAACACTTCTAGTCCTGCATTCACCCTTTTCAATTTTTCCCGCCTTTTACACCGTAACTCACCTGCTGTCTGCAGTTTTGCCCTATCACCAGCCATTCCTTGCTAGGAGTGTCACTGCACGTGGCCTCTATTTGGAAACAGCTACAGCATCTTCAGCATACTCATTCTAGTTCCTATCGCCCTGTTAAATTAGTATAAATCCACCCAAACAACTCCAACTAAATGCCTGCAGGTTTCTTAGACCCAATTCAGTTCTGGTGTCGCCCGTCCGTTTTGTCAAGTTTGGTGAAAATGAAGTGAAGTGGATGTAGAAGTCGAAATAGAAGTGGAAAAGGGAGTGGGGTGGGAATTGCGAACATAGACAGAAAAGTACACTCACACGCAAACACAAATAGATACGCCTATGCAAAAAAAAAAACGTACAGTCATGACAATCACATACACAAAGATAGGAACGCACACACAAGAAATAAGAGAAAATCACTTTGTGAGCTGCATCGTGATTATGCACTGAAGAAGAGATTTACTGATCACCACTGGGACAGTACTGCATCTCTGTGGAAGGAGGATATCCTACTACTCAGAGGAAAACAACTAACATGTTACTGTAGTTTCCAACCCCTTCAAGTGTGCACAAATTTTCTCATGTTTAACAAGCTTCAATAGCAAGGATAGAATTCACCTCATTTCATTAAAAGCTGAAATCCATGTGCGCTTATCCCAAGAATGGCCCAAAATTAAGTATTTGTACAGCAAAAAAAAAGCACAGGGTCACATCCTAGATGTATATTTGAATCAGATATTGTCACTTAGTAATATTTTCTTTTCAAAATATTGTAAATATTGTCTCATAGGTTATATTATTATTCATATTGTTTTGGGTTAAGGTTTTCAGTAAATTCACTATTCAACATTGTAAATTTTCATGTGGAAAATAGCATTAATTAAAACTAAATTACAAACTGTATTTAAATTAAATTTACTGAGCCTACCTTCAAACATATTAAATCACATTTTCACTCAGGACATTTACTTAAGTGAAGTTTATTACGTTGATCTAATTTGTATTTAAAATTATAAAGTGAAAGAAAGAAGCTAATTTCAAGGTAAGCTCAGCTGAACTATGTTTATTTTTCAAGAAAGATTAGCTAATACAGGATTTACCATTTAAAAGAGCATTGACAATTTTATTTTGGGTTATTATATCTACAGCTTACTGATCATGATTTCAAACCGAGAGCTGTCCATGTAATAATTTTTATGCAGGGGTTACCTGAGAGCTGAAAGTTATTTCAGCTGTTCCTCCAGACAAAAAAAAATGTTCAGAATGTCTGATCTAAACTCAGGCGCAGAACCATTACATATTCCTCATAAGTTCATTCTTCCATTCCCTGTTTAACTTCCTCAAAACATATTGAGTAGAGCTTGTCCGAACTCTTTGTCATATAGTTCCCCGAAACAATATGTACACCTCCTTCTGGCGTCACAAGTGGCTTCTTCCACACATGCAAAATATTCTCAGTACTCGTGCCGATTGCTTTCTGCAATGGATAGACATATCAGAATGGGAATGGGACGTGGAATTAAACTGTGTGGCCACTGGGAGATTCTCTGGCGGAGAGAGCGTAGGTGTTCAGCGAAACGGTCTCCGAGTCCGCGTCGGGTCTCACCAATATATAAAAGGCCACACCGGGAGCACCGGACGCAGTATACCTCACCAGCTGACTCACAGGTGAAGTGTCGCATCACTTGGAAGGACTGTCTGGGGCCCTGAATGGTGGTGAGGGAGGAAGTGTAAGGGCCTCCATGGCCTCCTCTACTGTCAAGCTGAAGTCACACTCAGGTTGGAGGAACAACACCTTATATACCGACAGGGTAGCCTCCAACTTGATGGCATGAACATTGACTTCTCTAAATTCCATTAATGCCCCAGCTCCCATTCTTACCCCATCCCTAATATATTTAATGTTCCCTCCTCCTTTTTTCTCTCTCTCTTTCTCCCCATCACTCTGCCTGTACTCCTTCTGCCTCTGTTGCTCCCCTCCCCCTTTATTTCTCCCTTGGCCTCTCGCCCCATGATCCTTTCCCTTTTCCAGCTCTGTATCCCTTTTGCCTATCACCTTTCCGGCTCTCAGCTTCAACCCACCCCCTCCGGTCTTCTCCTATCATTTCGCATTTTTCCCTCCTAGTCCTACTTTCAAATCTCTTACTATCTTTCCTTTCAGTTAGTCATGACGAAGGGTCTCGGCCCGAAACTTCGACAGTGCTTCTCCTTATAGATGCTGCCTGGCATGTTGCGTTCCACCAGCATTTTGTGTGTGTTGCTTGAATTTCCAGCATCTGTAGATTTCCTCGTGTTTGCTCGTATGATAGGACTGGGTATCCCGAATGATCTTTTTCAACAAGATGTGAGGAATAATTCATCTTCAGATGCCCAATTTTAAGTTGTGTCAATATGATTCATTTCCTTCTCATTTTGCCTCCTCAAAACAATCGACAGTTTTATGTATTCAGTACTTTTGTCTCCTCTTGTGTCCATTATCGCACCACTTATGCCAAAGGCCCAGAATTTTTTTCTCTACGAACACCTTAGCTGCTGATATGCTCACTGAAAGGGTCCATATCCGCAGTTTAAATTTCAACGGTTTTTGTAGTTAAACAAACACACCCCGCTCATTTCACTCACAATCTTTATGCGGAGCCGAAACGTAAAACAATACTCTGAATATGAACACGAGGAAACTGCAGATGCTGGAAATTCAAACAACAACACACATAAAATGCTGGTGGAACACAGCAGGTCAGGTAGCATCTATAAGGAGAAGCGCTGTCGAAGTTTCGGGCCGAGACCCTTCGTCAGGACTAAACGAAAGAAAATATAGTAAGAGATTTGAAAGTAGTGTGGGGAGGGGGAAATGCGAAATGATAGGAGAAGACTGGAGGGAGTGGGATGAAGCTAAGAGCTGGAAAGGTGATTGCCGAAAGTGATACAGAGCTGGAGAAGGGAATGGATCATGGGACGGGAGGCCTCGGGAGAAAGAAAGGGGGGGGGGAGGGGACACCAGAGGGAGATGGAGAACAGGCAAACAACTAAATGCGTCAGGGATGGGGTAAGAAGGGGAGGAGGGGCATTAACGGAAGTTAGAGAAGTCAATGTTCATGCCATCAGGTTGGAGGCTACCCAGCCGTTATATAAGGTGTTGTTCCTCCAACCTGAGTTCGGATTCATTTTGACTATAGAGGAGGCCATGGATAGACATATCAGAATGGGAATGGGACGTGGAATTAAAATGTGTGGCCACTGGGAGATCCTGCTTTTTCTGGCGGACCGAGCGTAGGTGTTCAGCGAAACGGTCTCCCAGTCTGTGTCGGGTCTCACCAATATAGAAAAGGCCACACCGGGAGCACCGGACGCAGTATACCATACCAGCCGACTCACAGGTGAAGTTTACCACACCAGCCGACTCTGAATATGAAGTAATGTTTCAGTTCTGAACTGTAAATCTGATCTACTGCGAGAATGACCTGTTTTAAGATTCATCAAAACAGAAAATAAATCTGAAAAAATTGCAACTTTGCATGGAGGTACTTTGTCCACCCACTGCAAACTTAAAGTGAGTGATGTCAGTCGTCTTTTCTGTATACTGATATACAGTTGTTAAATCGTTTCCATATCGTTACCTGTTATTCAGGGATCTAGAAAAGAGCCACACGAACATTGAGGAAAAAAAAAAGAAAACTTGTGATCCACCTAATAGAAGTGTTAGACAGTCATAACAATTTTCTTTATATTCGGATGAACCAACAAATTCGCAGTTGTAACAGAATCTTAAGACTTTATTAAATCGTGTAATATGAAATCAGCTGAAGTAATTGGAAAAACACTAGTTGGTGTTACCGAAAGTGCTACAGTGGGGCATATTCCTCTCTTTTCATCTCCCCTTTACCAGGCAGCTTCCTGGTAAACCATAACACAGCGGCTGAAGCAGGCCATTCAGCCATTCCAGTCTGTCCCGCCATTGCATCATGGTAGATCCCGGATCCCACTCAACCCTATAACCTGTCATCCTACCATATACTTTAGATGATCGCTTAGAAAACGATCTACTTTCCCATCAAATAAATACACCGAGTTGGCTACACCACTGACTGTGACAGAGCAATCAACAGATTTACTACTCTGTGGCTAAATGTCTCCCTCCCTCTGGTCCATAGGGCGGGCCCTCAATTTCGAGACCGGATACCCTGTAGTTCTATCATCTAGTTCTGGATAACCCCACATTAGAAAATATCCTCTCCACAACCAAAAAATCCAGTTATTTCAACATAAGGAAGGTTGACTCATCCTCGTGAACTTCCTCTGGACTCTCTCTAATGACAACCTATCCTTTTTGCGATGTGGGGCCCAAGGCTGTGGACAATACTGCAGATATTGACACGTTAAATGACCCCTTCTTGCCGTAACTTCCTCTTGCCTTCCTTGCCATTTCAGAACTTCTTCTTCTGTGAGACATATGAAACATGCGCTTTGTGCACTGCAGAAACTTCAGCCATTTCTGCTCTGCCTTCATCCCCGCCAGTATTCCCCTCCAATGACCCTGGGCAAGTTCCTATCTTATGCTTCTCTCTACCTCCCTTTATTCCATTGCGATACCGATACATGTGAGTTACGCATCTCCTTCTCAAATTGCAGTATGAATTGTAACATATTATGATAACTGTACACTTGGGGTTCCTTTACTTTAAGCTCCAGAATACGATTTGTGTTATTGCCCGCGTAGGCTCGAGCGTAATTTTCTCTAAAACGATATCTCGTATTCATTAAAAAAAATTCCCTCGCTTGCAATCTGGCAGCAACGATTTTCCAAATACCCCAGCATATTGAAATACCCTATTACAATTGCGTCATTAACCTTATTAAATTTCTTATCCATCTCCTTTTGCAATCTCAACCCCACATGTTGCCTAATATTTGGAGGCTTAGATATGATTCCCATAATGTTCTTTATTTTACGCTTGCAATTTCTTAAATCCAGACATGAACATTACGCATTCCCTGACCGCCAGTCACGTCTTTCTAAAGATGTTATCCCATCTCTTATCAACAGAGCCAGAAAACTGCCTTTCTGCCTGTCCTTTCGATACAAAATATATCCTTTCATTTTAAGCTCCTAACTATGGCCTTCTTTCAGCCACGACGCGCAACATCATACCGGCTGATCTCTAATTGTGCCACGTGTAGTCCGTTTTATTCCAAATTCTGCACGCATTTAAGTACAGCACCTGAAATGTTCGCCAGTTTGAATGTTGCTTTTGAGGTAAAATGTAACTATCTTTGAATTTTTATCCAGTGATTGGCTTGTCCTTCCTTACTTTCATATGACACCCATCATCTGCTTGGACTCTTGCTTGTTCATCCTCAGCTCTGTCATACTGGTTCGCATACCCCTACTATATTAACCTGAACAACGCCCATTGGCTCTATTAAATCTGACCGCAGGAAAATTGCTACCCCTTCGATTCGAGTGTAAACAGTCCCTTTTGTTTAGGTACCACCTGCTCCAGAAGAGCTCCAAGTTGTCTAGATATCTGAATCTTGTCTCCTGCACCAATTCTTCATCCACCAATCTTCTGGTACCTCAGTCTATTCCAACCGTCTCTGTCATGCGGTACAGGCAACAATCCCGGGATTACTATCTTGAAGTCCTGACTCTCAGCTTCCTTCCAAACACGCAGTATTTTTTCAGGACCTCCTCCCTTTTCCTTCCAATGTAATTAGTGTAAATGACATCTGGATGCCCACACTCTCTTTTCAGGATATTGTGGACGCCTCCAGAAACATCAGGGGCACTGGCAAACAACTATTCTCGTTTCCTTTTCGCGTCCACAGAATCGCCTATATGTCTCCCTATAAAGTCCCATATTACTGCTGCCATCCTCCTCATCTCCCTAACAATCTGAGCCACAAGACCAGACTCAATGCCAAAGACCGCTGTTGTTTCCCCCAGGTAGGTAATCACCTCCGATCTCAACGTTCCTAAAAATGGAGAACTAATTGTTAAGGGGCAGCCACAGTGTTGCTCTCCAGCATCTAACGTACCCCCTTCCATCTTCTGATAGTCACACATTTATCTGTCTCCTGTTGCCTTGGGATCACTACCTCACTGTAAGTCCTGAAAACACCTGTTTCAATTTCCCTAACAATCCGGATGTCATCGAGCTGCAGATCCAGTCCTTAACACGGCGCTGCATCTCGATGCACCTGTCGCATATGTGGCCATCAGGGAGGCTGGCACTTTCCTGCAAATCCCACATCTGACACATAGAACAGGGCAGTGGCTCTAACGACATACCCCTATTCCCTCTGGAGTTAAATAAGAAGGAAGGAATTAACTTACATCACACCCGCCTGTTCCCGTTGAAGCCTTGTGAGCCAAAGCCTTACTACTGTGATTTAAGGCACTCCGACGACGAATACACCGCTAGGCGGTACCCCTCTTTTATGGAGACTAGATGAGAAAAAGCTTGTCGTCGGCCCGGTGCGGGAATGTTCCACTTGCGTCCTCGCATTATTCTAATCAAGCACTCACGACGAAAAACTTTTCAACAAGCATTTTAATTGAATTTCCTTAGCAAATTAATTTAGCTGACACTTTGTCGTCCACCGGGTTGGGGGGGGGGAGGGATCTTTAATGCCATGTCTAACTACCCATTATACTGTGAGTTACTGTGAACTTGAGATGTGAGATCTGTGAACAAATCCAGCAGATGTGCAGATCGAGGAGAACGTTTGACCGGGACAAAACTGCGGGGTTTGGGGGGTGGGGTGTGGTAAGACCATGTAGGACAAATCCGGTGCTGACGAGGCAACAGCCAGGCCCTTAGGCAGCTCCAAGCTCCAGGACGGAGCAAGCAGGTAGGTGGACGGCGTGGTGCGTCACCCACAGGATGTATCATTCACTAGGCAAAGTGAAGGGCAACAGGGATTTTGTAGACTAAGATAAATTCCGGCCTGAAAACCGTATGTGAATTGCATTGTGATTGAAAGCTGACTAAAATTGATTTCATGTTGACCTAAACTATCAGACAAGAAATGGGCAGTGATAAAACCAAATGCGTAACGGCCAGTATCGCTATATCAAACTGATTGTTTCAAGGCACAGGGGAAGCGAGGGGACCGTCTGTACAACAGCAAAAGGGCGTTATGAAGGATGAGATCGACGGAGTATAAACCAGGGAGGAAGAGATGGATAAAATCAGGATACATGCTACCGGTGTGGGAGAAAAGGACACTTGGCACGGTAATGCAATGAAAGGCATGGAAAATAGCGGGGACGAAAAGACAGGGAGCATCCACAACACTACGAGTAATCCCTTTTCCCATGAACAGCAGCAGAGGGACCACAAGGGCTTTGCGATTCAGGCAATAATGATCAGACCGTGTACTGCACCTCTACAGAAGCAAATATCGGAAATAAATGTACGCCAGAGTAGGGTGTAAATTCTGATCAATACGACGCTCTCTTATCGTTCGTATCCGACTCGGTATACTTGCCAAGAACAGGGGAAAATGCTATTAATATGGGGATAACAAAAATTCCCCATGACTTAATCCGGACTGGTATGGAAATCAATTGTAGTGACCGGAAAATAACAAGCGATTTTTCTGCGGCGGAAAGCTTTGTGCAAACCGAATGCGAGCATCCACTGTACCCCAGACAAATCACCAACCTAACGTTTCTACCGTCTGATGTAAACATACACGCATTTTCTTATCACTCCTGACATTGAACATAAGACCATAGAGGTGTTGTCCAAACCAATATATCTTCGTTTCCTGTACCACTAGAGGTCTCCCTGCCGCACTGGTCGACACTCTACAGTGAAGCATGTCGGTACCGCAATGGTGCTGAAGAGTTTACGAGCTATTAAAGCAATGACAGTTTTTCAGGGCAGAGGAGCGACAGGATCCGACCGAGTGTGTATTTGTTCCAGTGTAGCACACTGAGCAGGTCCGGTGGCACAGAATATCAGCAGAAGATTGGTGGCCTCATTCTTTTCCAAGTAACTTTGGCGTGCTGCTTTAGAGGGTTGGGTTGTTATGTGGAGAACCTGATTCTGAAGAAAACAGAGCTTCTTTTTGGTTCACTCTGGGAGTGTTTACTGATTTATAAATTGTTGCCCGAGTAATTGGCGAAGGCATACAATTTCACTGGATTTCGGAATTATCAAGATGAGCACTTGGAAAGGGAAGACGAATAGTGCTCCTGACTGAATGCAATATTTTTGAATACTTTAGTTGGACACGGTTCACAGTTTATCCGTGACTCTGACATCAGGAACCTGTGATATCTAGGCAAACGGTTCGAGCTCACACTGCTCTTGGCAAAATGTTCTGGGTCACCTAATGGAATGCTGACCACCCCCACCTCCCCACCATAGCGGTCAAGATGTTACTCCTGGGTTTCTTGAAACCCCGCAAGGAATTGGATTTGCTTCACTATTGTCACAATCGCTGTCAACAATGTAATTGATGTTCATTGAAAAGATTGATATTCATAGTATTCATGCAGATCAAATCTTCATGCAGTGCATTTGAGTAAAACAACAGCAATGCAGAACAAGGTGTAAAAGCTACAAGTGAACCATAAGGCACAATACCACAACAGGATTCATCGTGAGGTCAAGTTCCATTCTTATCCGCGAAAGAAAAACGTAAAGGTGTCAACTCACTGTAAACACGTAGACAGACAATGAAGGGAAGGGACAGAAGCTGAACGGTGATAGGGACGTCAAGCGAAGGGGAAGGTGATTGGGTAGGCGGAATGAAAGAGAATCAGAAATAAGTTTGGGGACCGATAGCTGGGAGACATGGAGCTGCGGAAGCGGAATTTGAAAGGGCACGAAGTCCATGGAATCAAATAAAGAGTTTCGATGCTGATCGGAAAATCATGAGGAGGTGGGTGACGAGAACATGCGGGAATCTTAGCGGGCTGAGGGGAAAGTAAAGTAAGAAGGTCTGTTAAAAAAAATCGACGAGATTGTTTACCGGCGACAAGAAAAAGGGATGAGATCTAGTCAGGAAAACTCACTGAGAGCCATCTGTTGAACTGCGATCCCCTGTATTGGTGGCCATATTTCAAATGTGATCCATGATACCCCGCGACCGGATTGTAATTGGATTTGCTTTACTATTGTTACATGTAAGGTTAAGCAATGAATTGGATGTTCATTGAAAAGCTTGTCTGGTGTTGTATTGTCAGAGAGTGAATATTTACACAGTGCATTTAAGTCAAACAACAGCCGTAACAGCTACGG
Source organism: Hemitrygon akajei (assembly GCF_048418815.1). Taxonomy (NCBI): domain Eukaryota; kingdom Metazoa; phylum Chordata; class Chondrichthyes; order Myliobatiformes; family Dasyatidae; genus Hemitrygon; species Hemitrygon akajei. The sequence goes on from NC_133131.1 coordinate 55,961,415, forward strand.
GTGAAGAATAATGAAAAAGACTACAACGAGATCCATTGTGACGTCAAGTGTCAATTATATCAGCACGCCTCTAGCCACCGCATTAGAGACAGCGCTGTGGAGTCAACTCACTGTGAGCACCTTCGTGACGGATGTAACATCTAGGCATCGTTCAGATTCGGCAACACAGGACGCCAAAAGACGTTTTAGCAGGAAAGTCAGCAAAAGGTATCTCGTCTGCCTCAATATTAAGACCCTCGTTACTCTCCAGGGCCTTAACAGCCCTGTCGGTGCGGCAATATTTCACTGGGCGTTAAGTGATTTCACTGGTGCCCCGATTGTCGGGCCTCCTCTGCAGCGGTAGACCGGACGCTGGCTGAGTAACCATTTCTCCTCGCAATTTGGAGCTGTCCGCACGGCAGCCTGAATCAAACGAGCCTCAGCCGGTTTAATTTACCTTCCCTTTTCCACGCTGACATATCTACTCTGGCGCCTATCGGCCGCAGATTTGTTCGTCTATGAACAAACTATATTCAATTCACCTCAGTTTTCGCTTGGGCTGTTATCAAAATCACGACAAAAACATGGATTACTCAAGATTGTGGTAATTTGTGGCTTCTGCAATATTTGGCTTCTAGTTAGCGATAGGCGGCACAATCCACAATGTCCAGGCTAATTCTGGTGAGTTAATTGGCCTTGAATGGGACAGTAAAAAAAAAACGATTCTGCAAGTTATGGAAATCATGACTAAAACGAACGTACTCCTGGAGGAACAGTGTGTCAGGCAACATGGATAGGGGAAATGGGATGTTGATATTTCTGTCTGAGACACTCCATTACTGTTTGACGGGGTAAGGGCATAAACCAAGGGTAAAGTAAAAGGTCCGGTGAAGTGGAGGAGTAGAAGCTGGAGGGAGAAACGTGAGTTCAGCTCATTGAATAAGCAGGTGTTTGGGAAGGCGGTTTGAGAGAGAATCATAAATCAAGCCGGGAATTGATAGGGGGAAGACTAAAGAGATGAGGAAGACGAATATGATATGACAGAAGAACACAGAGTAAACGACAAAGCTTGGGAACTAGAGGATGGTTATACAAAGGTCATGAGAGCGTGGTGGCCGAGAATGCGCGAAAAGCGAAACTGTTTGCTGAAAATAAAGTGGAGAGCGTTGAGGAAACAAAGGAGATTGCTTCCCGGCCTTAAGAATAATGGATATACACGTCATTTGGTTGGACTACCAGAAGTAATATGAGGTTTTAGTCTTTCTGAGTTGGACTTATCGTGGCAGAATTTGGAATCTATCAGCCTTCATGTCATGCCGACATGTGAAGTGTGACTGAAGTAGATGGGCACATAGAACTCCTTAGTACGGCGGGCAGATTGAGCAAATGTGCCCTAAAAGCTGTCCCTCAATCTACATCGGGTCCCACTGAGGTAAAAGAGTCCGCACTGGGAGCACGGGATTCAAACGATTTTTTGAAAAAAAAGGTTTCGCAGGTGAAAGTATCATCTCATCTGAAAGGACGGCTTAGGGTCTTCGTGTCGGTGGAGAGATAGCGTACGGGCAGATGTAGTGTTAAACAAGGTTGCAGGAATATGGGATACCTGAGGTGAGTGACGAGTAAACAATAGAATCGCACAGTGAACGATCTGCGAAGCCGGAGATGTGGGAGGAAAGACGTGCCTGGCGGTACAGTCACTTTGGAGCTGACCGATTGGTACAGACCTTGCACGCCGAGGCTCGTGGTCTGTTACCTGAGGACAAGTAGACCCAATTTCTATTATTATTTGGGATGAGAATGGGTGAAGGTAGACCTGCTGGGGGGGGGGGGGGGGGGGAACCAAACAGCAGATAATGTTGATGTCAACGTCGATCATAATGGCAGTGAATTTCTGTTTAGTCTTAAATATAGCACTCTACCCTGCCCTCTTCATCCACCCCCTCCCCCTGCCAGCTAATGACATAAGAGGAAATACTCTTCAAAATAAATGACAGAATGTAATGGCGCTTTGGCACCAGTTTGTGAGGCAGGAGGTATAGACAAGCTTGCCGTGAGGATAACTAGATTTGCAAACAATGTCGCTGTACAATCTGTCTCTGGAGTTTGGAAGGAGAGGTATATTGTCGAAGCAGTTGCAGAATGGCACCAATTATATCTGAAGGCGGTGGGGAAATTTGTCGCCGACGTAGATGAAATTTACGAGCTGAGCGTGGGTGCAGGAAGCTGCACCAATGCATTCGCCAAATAGGGGTTGAACGGATGGACTCGGGAACACAGACTCAGGAAGATAGTCTCGTAGCTGGACCGATGTATGCGAGCGAGTAATAGGACCGCACGGTGGAACTGTGCAGCACAATGCTAATTGTAAAATAATATTGTAAATGCAAATTGTAGGGTACTCTGATGGAGGAGAAATGAGAAGACAAGCGGACAAATGAATGAAACGCACTGAGGCTGTGTGAGGGACTTTTGAATGTAATTACAGCTTGGGAATTTTGAGTGGAAGTAGGTTAGTGTCCATTGGGACAGACGGTGCCTGCAATGTTCGGAACGTTAGTTAGGTCCTGGTGGGTTGCGCCGGTGATGCACAACTTCCTCGCAACAATGAGAGCAAGTGGAAATTTTGGCACATTTATTAGCTGCTCCCTGAAATTGGTCTGTGTAAGGGCGTAAAGGGCCGTGTTGGCACAACAGCTCAGAAGCTGCAGCATGGCGCTCAGCTCTCGCGGCGAATCAGGCGGACGCACAGAGGTTGGTAATAACAAACAGACGATTCCACAGAGTACACAGTGAAAGGTGCCCACAGCAGGATGAAATTGCCCGAGATGATCAACAATAAAACGAGCAATTTCCTGCGTTTCTCCATCTCTGGTTCTCTGGTACTCTGTCCATTTCCGGGAATCCTGAGTCTTCTGCGGGCTCTGCTGGAGTCTTAGACGTGCCTACCGGTGAAGCCATTCGTCAGCAGAACCAGCACACATGGGACTACAGGGGTGAGGAAGTAGTATAAGATTTCAATTTGAGTCGCCACAAATAAACGCAAATAATGCGCTCTCTCCTTACAAATGAATGGAACAACTATCCATGTGTAAATCTCTGAGAGTCGAAAATAACAGCAAATATTATTCAAACAGCTGATCGCAGTCACTGTTCCCAATACAAAGGCCGCACTTTTTCAGGTGCAATATTTTTTTTTCAGCTTCTGGCAACAAATGGCGATAAACCGATCAAAGGTGAACGTGACGGTGAACCAGACCGAACAGTCGGTGTAAAGCAGAACAGCGTGGAGTATTGAGTGGAGGAAATAGTACCTAAGTGGAATCTTGCTCAAAAGCATGTCCAGGATAACAACCAGATGATCCACCAATGCCATGACAACCAGATAGCAAGTGACAGCTCTGGAGAGGCCGCACTTTCTCCGAGACAGAATGAATATGGTCACCATGTTCACTGTTAGCAAAGGAATCTATCAGGGTAAACACATCAGGAAGCAAGCATACGCTGTTAGACAACCGTTTTGTCTGCAGCAATGTTAGAAATGATTGTACAAGACGGTGGAATATAATCGTAGCGATGACCATTAAATTAAAAAAACGTTTTACAAGTGAATGTGAACTCAGAGCAATCTGTTGTATCTAATGTCAGTAAAGAAACAGAACGCAAAGGGCGCAGATAACGATGGCTGATGATTAGATAATTTCGACGTGTTGAGGGAAAAGGAGCTGAATGATGCATCATCTATCAACACTGCATAATTTCACTGTCGTGAAATAAGTGTCATTTACACCCACAGCGTTTAGCTGAAGCAGAGTTTCCCGACCCAGGATTCCTGCGTTGCAGATGAATCAGCAACCCAAACACCTATTATTGCATCTCTCCTCCCGTTTGGCGACATTGAGCGAGTGATTATGATCTTCAAATCATGTCACCGTCTCCTACTTGTTCACTTGCCTTTATATTCGTAAGCTATTCATTAAAGTCTCCATAATGCCTAATTTTTTTCAGCAACATTGAACCTGCGATAAACTCCGAATGACAATTTAAATAACAGAAGAAAGTACTCTTTTCACGTACGTGGATACACAGCAGACGAATGCAGACACGGGCCGAAAAGAGAGCTGTAAGAATATGCACAACATATTATTGTGGAACTACAACTAATGGAGAAACATAAAGAGTGTTCTTACGGTACCCCGAGAGTGTCATAGTCCGGTCCGAAATCCGCAGTCCGGTTCGAGTTCCAGTCCGCGGACTCCGGACTCCGGGTCCTCCAACTGTCCATTGTGTTGAACGGACTCAAACATTTACACCTGATGCTCATCTTGTTTTCTAGGAATATAAATGGCTCTGGGATTGAGTGTAGTTGGGGGGTCCTCTTGTCAAGATTCTCGTTAGTCCCCGCTTGGAGTAACCCACCGTTGGAAGGCTAGTTCATTCCGTGAGTTATGGATTTGGCTCTTCCATAGCCCGCCGAGGTTACTGGCCTCCTCCAGTCTTGGAGCCACTCCAGACCGAGCCCCCTTCCTGTCCCTCGCCTCTGCCCGGTAAGCCAGGCCGATTGCCGTTACCCTGCGGTTGTTTCTGTCCCTTACTGTCCCTTGCCTCCATCGAATTGAGTCCCGCGTCCTGCCAGCCGGCTAGCTCCCTAGAACTCCAAGCCTCCAAGAACTCCAAGCCTCCAAGAACTCCAAGCCTCCAAGAGCTCCAAAAACTCCAAGAATTCCAAGTCTCCAGGTGTCCAGGTCCCCAAGTCTCCATGTCTCCAAGAACTCCAAGAACTCCAGGAACCCAAGTTTCCAAGTCTCCAAGAACTTCAGAAGCCCAAGTCTCCAGATATCCAACTCATAGAACTCAGGCCTTGTCACGTCTTCTCCTGGTTTGGGGGCCCGAGCACGAGTCAAGGCCCAGGTTCTGGGTCCGAGTCCAGTCTCGACCTCGGAGTTCACCCCAACCTCCTTGATCCCAGTCCCTCGTCCGGGTCCTGCTTCCCCAGCCCTGTCAGCGACCTTTCCCGTACTTTAGTTTTGTCCCGCCTTGTCCGAAGTACTTCAGTGTCCTGTGTCCTGCGTTTGGGTCCAGACTCAACGCCCCACTCCCCCAGTCATGGATCCAGCAACGGAGGCACTGTCGTGTCACTCCCGTCACCCTGGGAGTCCCTCCTAATTGAGCAACCACACCCCCCTCCCGCCCGAGTCGTCCCTAGTCCTGGAGAGCCTCTTCGGTCGCCTGGAGGCTCCATAGAAATGGGGGGGGGGGGCGGGTGTACTGTCATGGTCCGGTCCGAAGTCCGCAGTCCTGTTCACGTTCCAGTCCGCCTACTCTGGACTCTGGGTCCTCCGACTGTCCCTTGTTTCGGTTGGACTCAAGCATTTGCACCTGATGCTCATCTTGCTGGCTGGGAATACAAGTGGCTCTATGATTGAGTGTAGTTGGGGGGTTGTCTTGTCAAGATTCTTGTCAGTCCCCGCTTGGATTAACCCACCTGTGGAAGGCTAGTTCATTCCATGAATTATGGATTATTTCTGTTCCGTAGTCCGCCGAGGTTACTGGCCGCCTCGAATCTTGGAGCCACCCCAGACCGAGCCCCCTTCCTGTCCCTCACCTCCGTCGGGAAAGCCAGGCCAGATTGCCGTTACCCTGCGGTTGGTTCTGTCCCTTGCTGTTCCTTGCCTCCGTCGGGTTGTGTCCCGCGTCCTGCCAGGAGCCACGTGTCCATCCCAGGAGTCCCGCGTCCTGCCCAGGAGGCTAACTCCAAGCTTCCAAGAACTCCAAGAACATAAGAACTCCAAGTCTCCAAGAAAATAAGAACGCCAAGTCTCCAAGTCCCCAAGAACTCCAAGGACTACAAGGACTCCATGTCTCCATGTATCCAAGTCTCCAAGAACTCCAAGCCTCCACGAACTCCAAGCCTCCAAAAACTCCAGGAACCCATGTCTCCAAGTCTCTAAGAATTCCAGGAACCCAAGTCTCCAGATCTCCACTCCCAGAAACCAGGCCTTGTCACGTCTTCGCCTTGTTTTGGGACCCGAGCCCGAGTCGTGGCCCAGGCTCTGGGTCTGTGTTCAGTTTCGAGCTCGGACTCCACCCAAGCCTCCTTGTTCCCTGTCCCTCGTCCCTGTCCTTCTTCCCCAGCCCAGTCCGCAACCTGTTCCGTCCTTTAGGTTTGTCCCGCCCTGTCCTTATTACTTCACTGTCCTGCGTCCTGCATTTGAGTCCAGTCTCAACATCCCCCTTATGACAGAGAGAAAGAGGAATATAGTTATGTTAGGAGCCGAACTGCGAGTCACCTCTTTGATAAAGTGGTAGGAACGCCCGAAGGCCTTAAAAGTGGAGGGGGCTGATTAATGTTCAGGGATGCCTGGCGTACAGCTGATAGTCATACCAATTAGTCACAAAAAGACTGGGTGTTCGGAATCCAGTTTAATTGCAAGGAAAATTCAAGTGAGAAAAGAATAAAAAAACAAATTGATTCACAGCAGATATTCTGAAGGCGAAGATAAAACAGATGGTAAGCAGGTATCCTTGCAAGATGTAATGTTTTAACATCTCACTGACAGGCTACTGTTTGCAACGATTGTAGGGAAGTTTACTCTTTAGAAATGTAACCATTGAAACCGGAGAATTAACTGAAGCAGCCTGACCACTGCACACGAACAGAAGACATTCGATTATCTCTGATGTATTTCCCTTGCAACACTGTTCTCCCTATAAATTTGATGCTCCTATCCATGATGTACCTGTTAAATTTTGCTGAAAATGAACCCAATCGTTTGGTCTCAACCATCGTCTGTGGCAACGAAGCCCATCGATACTTTTACTCGTCAGCTCTGCTCTGAGGAGCATTCGCATATTCTGAGGCTGCGTTCTCTGGCCCTAGACTCTCCCACTGTTGGATGTATCCTCTGCACGACGGTTCGGTCGGAGCGTTTTCCTACCCCCATTCTCCTAAAGTCCAGTGAATATAGGCTCAGGGCTGTCAAACACACCTCAAAGGATAAATCGTTTCTTCTGGTAAACCTGCTCTGGATCATCAAAACAATCAGCAAATATTTTCTTAAAAAGGGTTCCTCAGGACTGTAAATTACCAAAATGAATAGGGCAAACATTTGCTTAATTACCAGCTGTTATGTGGTAATTAGAGTATCCAGTAAAGGATACTCTACTGGTCGTTGAGTATCCTTTGCACACCGTCTTTCTTTGGTTTGGAAGTGTCCGATTAGTGTTTCTCATGTCATCCTGATATACCAGTAGTTTAAGATTCTTCAACAGGAGTTCAGTGTCTCACTGCCTTGCGAACTGACGCTGCTGAATCAGAAAGGAACGAGGAAAAAACATGTTTTCCTTACAGCCCATACCCATACCCGTATCCCATACAAGTTGTCACTGCGCATTGATACAGACATTGTTACTGTATTGCAGCTTATGCTGTTCCGCTGGGTGTAAAGACTCGGTTATATTCCAAGCTGTCTTTCCTGGATTCTGATCCATGACGTAATAGGCTTTACTCCAGGGGCATCAGCATCTTCCTACGAAATGCATTGATTGGCAAAGGGGGAAACTGTAACTTTGTACAATTTATGCTCCATTGAAGATCACACAAAAGCAAACAACCACCAGTGATCTAAATTGGATAATTGGGTTTATTTTATTATTCTGTGACTTGAGCAGTGTCCGCATTTAAATATTTTTCAAAAATCCTTGGAAACTGCTCTTGTTTTCTTTATCCGCAGCCTAATAACATGGCATATTTGTCATCCTGCAAAGGTCGAACGGAAACTGGATAAGCTGATCTCTTCCTGACTGTTATTAGTCTCTGCTGTGTTTGGCAATGAGCTTCTCTTAAAGATTAGAAATGTAAACACAGCAAAGGGGGACTTTCATTCGCATCGGTTATTGGAATAAATTTCAAAGAATGATGTTTAAATCTGTTAAAAGTTTCTTTTAAAGCATATACTGTAGGTAACATTTAAACATATCTCGACATCACACAAAACATCAGACAAGCACAGTTGTGTTATGTTCTATAAACCATTACACAGTAAGGGTCGAAGATAAGATATTCTTAGATTTTCTTGTTGGACCATTACGTGTAGCCACTGAACACCAGCGGCACATGGTATTGTAAATGCTAGTGCTTTATCTCCTCATCAGCTGAACTGTGATCAGATTTATATTTGAACATATTAATCAAAAATGTCTTCCGTGTAAGTGTAACAGGTTCCTTTTGTCTTTCCTCCGTCTGCTCGGATTGTGAACACGGCTCGATATAATGATAACAATAAAACAGAGAGAGCACTTTTCCCTAACGGCTTGGCTGTTGCTGATCATATTTTGTAAAAAAAATATGATCTTAATGTTCATGTGTTTGAAATCCCATCACTGATGCCTCAGCTGAGGTAATGACTGTGCAGTTTTGTATCTTGCTGAACAGAGAACCGTTATGTTTGCTGGCGTGTGAGCAGGCATTAACAATATATTATAAATATCGTCACACTTGCCCTTTGTAACACTTGACAAAGGGATCAATGATAATTGCATATCATCTTTGGTCGTATAGTTCTGTTCAGTGGCGTGTTTATAGACAGACCTTCCCATTGTCAGTGATGGTGCTGGAGTACCAGCAACATTACCAGTGTAGAATATAATGGGACTGGGCACGCAGCTTCGTCTTCCGTGTGGACAGTGATGGGACGGGATATGCAGTGAAAATACTACTGTGGACAGGGATGTGGGATTTGACCAGTAGAGTCTCTGTCAGTCTGGTTAGCGATGATTCTGGATCTACAATTATAATATAGGAACAGGTACATTTCCTCAGACAATGTGTATTAGACTCCTACGAAGGAAAGACTGTTGATAGGACAAATTTGCAGTTAGTAGGATGATTGGCAACGTAAAAGGCGACCAGATTCGAGGTGGGTGAATATGAGACTGAAGGGGATATAATTGAATATACGCAGTATCCTGGATATGGTCGAAGTACTTGTAGCACAGTTACAGAGTGGCATACATGTATATGCATCACTGAAACATGGTTGAAAGAAGATTATAGCCAGGCGGTTAACGTCAAGGATACACATTGTATCGAAGGGTCAGGCAAGAAGGCAAGGAGGAGGCGGTTTCTGCTCTGTTGGTTAAAGATGAAATCAAATAATTATAAAGTGGTGATATAGGATCGGAAGGTGTTCAATCACTGCAGTTGGTGCGAAAGTACTGTAAGGACAAAAGACCCTGATGTTCGTTACATAGAGACACAGACTACACCCCCAACCAGTAGTTATGATGTGGTGTATAATTTACAACGGGAGATAGAAAAGGCATGCCGAAATGGCAGGGTAACAATAGTCATGGGGAATATCGATCGGCAGGGAGACTTGAAACATCGCGTTGGTGCTGCTTTCCAAGAGGGTGGGTATTCTGAAATGCCTAAAAGATGGTCTTTTAGAGCAACTTGTGGTTGAGCCGACCAGGGGATTAGCTATTCTGGATTGGGTGCTGTGTAGTAAGCCGGAAGTGATTAGAGATTTTGGTAAAAGGATGCTTTGGGGAAAATGATCATAATATGATCGAATTCACCGTGAAATTTGAGAAGGAGAAGCTGAAGTCAGATGAATCAGAATTTCAGTGAAGTACATAGAGTTACAGAGGCATGAGAGAGAAGTTGGCCAGAACCAATTGTGCAAAAAAAACTAATGATCATGGCGACAGATCAGCAATGGTTGCAATTTCGGAAATGAATTTGGAAGGCTCCGTCGCTGCATAGGAAATAAATTCATGATTTAACTTTTCCTTCATGAAAGCGTTAAGGTCTGACACGTTTCCTTGACAATTGAATAGAAGCGATTATTTTTTGTTGTAAATCTAGGAGAACACCTGAAGTAATAAAATGGCAATGATGTATGAATGGACAGCTAGAAAGAGTGTCGGACGGTGCTTTCAAATGAAAATCTTGGCGAAATACCTGGTGTCTGGAGGTAGGTATTCGTGAGGAGAATCCGGATAGATTGCAGTCATTGTCCCTCGCCCCCTAGTGTAAATTTGAGTTGGCTATGGCCATGTTCTACGGACCATTAATGGGCATTTCAAATATTTCCATTTCGGTCCAAATTTGCTGAACAGATAGTAAAACAATTAGTCAGTAACGAGTTGGACATGGATTTGCTTTATCTGAATTTTAGATACTTCATCGCTATAAGCGTGGTGCATACATCCCGAACCCAATCAACTCAACCTCCGTGAGGCAGAAATCAAAACTATTTTCAAGACATCCATCGATAGTATATGATACCTGGCGTATTTTTTCTTATGTTAGCTTTCCATTTGATAATTCATATGTTCAGAGTCTTAAAGCATCGCATATGGTCTTAGATTGCAGGTAACATACTTTCAAAGTAAGTTCTGCTGTATCGCTGCAAGAGATCCCACAACAGTATATCATTTGGGTTGACATGTTTTCCCACTTAAACAAGTTTTTTTTTTCACTTGTTAAATGCCTAAATAGATTAATGAATGGCACGTTCTCCACTCCTAGAAATCTCCAATAAATTTTCTAACCAACTTGCATGTTATTTACAGCACAGACCATTTAGCGTGAACAGATATTTCACTCCATTTATGAGCTCCCCTCTGAATTTTCTTTGTGTTAGTGTGTAGATGCACGTGTTGGTGCAGGTACTAAGGAACTGCATCATGAACCCAGCTTCCTGCAGGATATATACTGGGGTATTCAAATATTTGTCTGAGTAAGAATAATTCTGCACTTGCCAGTTCATGGAGTGCACGACATAGGGAAACCACAGTAATATGAAATTGGCTGATAGAGCAAACAACAGAATCAAGGACTTTCTCCGTTTCTTCAGTTCTGGATCCTTATGATTCGCGCTGTTGTTCCGGAGACCTCGTCGGACACGATTTGCCAAAACAATATGCCTGACTGTTAAAACGTTAAACAATAGAATTAAACAAATCGGTAATAACGGTGTCAAGATACTGTCGAATAACTCGTAGCCTTTCCAGGCCATTGATATTAAATATTCTGACGTGAATTCGCAGCGCCATGGAACGTTGTTTACTATGACGCCAGGCTCCACTATGAAGTAAAAAGGGACACACCTCGCACAACACACCACAACAACAGTCCCTATAACGGCAGTCGCTGTTTTCTCCGTGCAGTATCGTTCACGTAGCTTTTGACAGCAAATTGCAACAAAGCGATCGAAAGTGAAACTGACTGTGAGCCAAACTGAACAGTCTATAGTGGCATTTCTGAGCAGAAGCGTCAGAGCACAAATCGGAGTTATGAACAAGAAATCAGCGAAGCTATAAATTAAATTGGACTGCTCCACGATAGCAGTAACGACAACCACCATCAAATCCGCTGTTGCCATTCCCACCAAGTAACGTGCGATGCATTTCGAGAGTCCACAATTCCTCCGGGAAAGGATCACAATCGCAATTATATTAACTGCAAGAATAAAGAAAAAAGGAACATCACCAAGTAACTCTGCTTGTTAATTGCAAGTTATTTATTCTGTATTCCGTAGTTCTGTACTGATTGTATCCAGTTCTGCTGCTCCAATGCGGAGACTGGTCAGCATGAAATCAACGAGTAGAAACTCAGTCCGCCAGAGCTCCCCAGCTGCTCACCCGCAATCCGGGCACACTCTTACACCGCCGTCCTTCCAATATGATGGAGGAACTCAGCAGGGCATGCAGAATTTATGCAAAAAGAAGTATAGTCGTCCGAGACACCCCAGCATTGTGTGTGTGTGTTGATCTGCTTAGCCTGTTGCACACCACCGGCAGGGGGAAAAACTATAGGTGTAGTATGTCAGATCGAAGATACTTAACCTGAAGCAGACCTGACATCTTGACTATTTTTATTCCCCGAGAGTCTATACGACATGTCGAGTGTTTCCAGCATTTTCCGTTTTCAGTATTTCCAAAAAACTGCAAGGTAGCCTCCGAAAAACGCGGGTTATGGTGAGCAGCTGTTTGCCTCAGCTATCGGGTCCAGCCTCTTCGTTGAGCTGTAACACGCCGAGGATTTTGTCATTGTAATAGTTTAGATATATTGATGGAAATTCAGGCGTGGAAGAAGGCATAACACTAATGCTTCAAAAGGGCGAACTGCTAAAATTCTTAATAAACACAAAGTATGCTGTAGATGCTGTGGTCAAATCAACACATACAAAAAAGCTGGATAAACTCAGCAGATCGGGCAGCTTCGGTTGAAATGAGCAGTCAACGTCTCGGCCCGAAACGTTGACTGCTCCTTTCAACCGATGCTGCCCGACCTGCTGAGTTTATCCAGCATTTTTGTATGTGTTAAAATACTTCCAGCGATATCAATGCTACAGCTGTGAAAAGAATTGGTTCTAAATTATGAAGGCTACCTAAACAAATAAAACAAAGATATACTCGTACAATCTATAAACAGCGATCACGATAGGCAAAACATGTCTTAGGGGTCAAGCCGATAGAAAAAGAATGTGTAACAGCACAGGGCGAAGCCTGCTCTACTATCTTACCAAGTACACCGACCGCTGCAAATACGGGATAGTAAATTCTCACTATATAGTAAATCGCAGGATATCCCATTTTCCATCTGCAGTCGCGATCAGTTGTACAGAGCTTTCCAGGTATCTATACATACTCTTAATTCCGCCAAAGAGCCTTTTTATGTAGCAGAGAGTGTGCTCGCTCAGCTAATTAATGCGAGAACTTCGTCACCACCATCAAATACAGGTCGATGAACAATTACCATAGTCACCAAAGTCTATTTTTGCATCATATGTCACTCTTCAATGACTCTATGTCCTCCAAGATATTACAAGCAATTATTGTAAATTTGTATGTTGAACATTTCAAAGCAGACGATGTAAAATCTATTCCTGTGACAATGTTTTATTTGATGATTTTCAACTTTTACCCAATTTCGAACAATACGCCACCGTGGTCACTCTGCGAACAATCAGACTCGAACATGTTTACATAAAAACGACCGGGTACTTACAAAGCCATTCCCTGATCTTGGGCACTCTGACCACAGTTCCGCAATGTTAATTCCATTATACCCACATCTGATATTGAATCCAGTCAATATCACCAAGTCGACTAATGCTTAATAGCTATCCTTCAGGACTGTTTTGAACGAACGAAATGGCGGATGCTCAAGCGGACTGTCACAAACAGAGAATATGAAATACTGAACAGAGAACAGTACAGCAATGAACAGGTCCTTTGACCCATGATGTTCTCCCGATCCTTCCAAAAAGAAAATACAAGATACTTAGAACAAATCCCTCGTAGCTGAACTATATTCATTTCCCCCCATCTTCCTCAGAGTCATGTGCCTATCTAAACGTCTCTTAATAGTTTCTAATTTAGTGGCCTCCGTTAGTATAGCAGGCAATACATCGTACGATTTCACCGCCCTCTGAGAGAAAAAAAATATAATAAATATAAAAAATATATAATAATTATAAAACCATACAAAAGCAACCCCCCTACCTACTTTCACTTTTATTGCACGCCAACTGGTATGAGAGATTTCAAACTTGGGTGAAAATTTCTCTATTTACTTTGATATAAAAGCCCCATCTCTAAGAACATGTTAAATGCTTAAGTTCCAGCCATTTGGTTGAATAAATGGATGTAACCCGTTTCCGAAACTGCTCGATATTCTGCATTCTGAGTTAGCTTGTGAACTGGATTTGTTTCGGGATAGCTGTATAAAATTTCCTAAAAGTAGTCACGACGATACTCCTTTTAATCTGCTTAAATAGATATGATTTCAAACGAAGTACTTATTTGCAAGGTCTTCATGGATAAGATAAAATATGCAGGTTTATGAATAGGGGAGTTGGTGTCTTCCCAGATTAATCTGACCCAAGCAGAGGGCTGAGAGTATCTTATTCAGAGCATACATTAATTTACAAGTGGTTTCTTGCAAGTAGACAGCACAATGATGCTGCTTTGGATCAGAGGCAGTGGGGAGCTACGACACTTTAGTGTGACAGGCCAGAATCAAAGAGATTGAAACGCAACATCTGAACTGATACTGAAAGGATATAAGAATGAGGGGATCCGCATGCAAGACAGCGAGAATTCTGAAAACTAGCTCTCTCAAAGAAGACCCCCAATGCATGGGCTGGGAGAGGAAGGATCAATTGTGTGGCCTAGGAACTGCTATTTTTTCAGATATATAAATTGTACAGTTTGTCTGAGTGAGTACTGAAATAGTGGGAACAGCAGAATTCCTGCTTTAAACTATTGGGCCTGGGTCAAATTTGTTATTTGGAGATAGGGGGCATTGCTTCAAGTTTCAGGGGTGAAGATTTAGGACGGGGATGAGGAGAAACTGTTAGTTTTCCAGAGAGTGTTGAATATGTAGATTTTTCCCCAGGGAAGCATTTGAGGCTTCTTCATTAAACATATTTAAGATACAGGTAGATAGATTTTTACGTAGGAGAGTAATCAAGGGTAGTGAGGAAAAGGCAGGTAAATGGAGCTGAGTTACGAAAAGATCAGCTATGTTCTTATTGAATAGCGGGGCAGGTTCGATGGGCCGCATGGCCTACTCCTGCTCCTCTTTCTTATGTTCTTATGTTCTACAAGAGAATAAAATGCAAACCTTGATAAATTAAGGACTGCTTAGTGAATTGCTTTTCTAGATCAGTTGATGGTAGTCAACACATTAGCTAAACAGCAGCCGATTGAGCATCGTTTCTGGCTGTATGTTTCTGGGTGGGGGGTTGGGGTTGAATATGTCTTCATGCTGTATTCAAACTGAACTCCGCCGAATCAAAAACCACACTTTATTTTGTACTTGTCGAATCTCTCCTCGTACTCCAAATAATTTCATTTCACGACAGACGTTATCCCCTCAGGTTGAAGGACTTTTTTCGAATGCACAAACCCGCCCCCTATTGCACTGGCACGCAGATAGTTCCCTCTTTCTCATTTTCGCTTGAGTGTGTCTGACAGAGGTTCAAATTCCCTCTTCATCAATTGTCACTCTCATGTACCTGGTATTTGTTGTCGTTGCGGGAGGTTTTGATACTAGAGATTAATAAATTACAGAGTGTGGGACAGATTCAAATACATTTTGGCAGCCAAAATATGAAACATTCATGCTGTTGCATCGGGTGTGATTCAGAATTACAGAATGTATTATCTGTTGCTCTTTACATCCTTTCAAACCATTACGGCAATTAGTATTTTCTTTTGTAAGTTTAGTATGGTTATCAGAACGAGTAGTGATTAGTTAGTAGATGCATAAGATTACAATTCTATTGATAGGTGGTAAACAAAATGTACAGCATCATTTGTGATTTCTCCTTTAGATAAGGGCTATGGCTTACCTCCTGTTAATAATTTGAACACTTTTTCTGTACTTTCTGTATCTTAGCACCACTCTGAATGGCATGAATAGGTATGAAGGAGGTCAAATAACATTTTAGAGCAATAAATATGACTATTATCATTGTCAGTACTTCTCCAGTTGTGGCCGTAACTACATTTAACGTATCCATTATAACTTCAGTTATTTCCACTTCCAAAATCGTGTGTTTGCGTTCTTGTTCCTCACTGATCCTGTTTGCTTTCGAATCGTGTGCCAACATGTTTGATCAGGCATTGCACCTTAAATTCATTATGTCTTTTATTTGTTTAATTATTTGCGAGATTTGGTGAAAGTTTGCACATCAAATCTAGTTTCCAGTGCGTCAAATCCTACATAAACGATTTTGATTATTTCTGAAGTGACAGTTACGTTAATTCAGCCTGGAAAATGTCATTTATCTGTATTGGTTTGCATGAACTATACCTCTGTTGTGTTCAGTCTATGAATTCTACCACAACTCGCCATTGTGAGTCGATTGTATCCTGAAGGCACTTTAAATTTCAGTTGTTCAGTGGTTCCATTTGATATCAGAGAAAGTACACAGAATGCAACCTGAAATTCTTACTCCACAGACATCAGCGAAAGAGAAGAAAACCCCAAAAAATGTATGAAAGGAAAGTGTTAGTGCCTGGAAGCCCTCCTCTCTTCGCTTTCAAACACAAGCAGCAGGAGAGCATCAAACCGTTCCACACCGCCCACCCACCCCACCCTAATACTCCACTGCCTCAGAAAAAACTTAAACCACACCAGTCGGCTCTTGCAATCAGGACCCCAAAGAGACCACAAGCTTGAATGTGTCAATAACCTTTGTAAACCCAGCAATTCGTCAGGCTACAGGCTCTCTTCTTACCAGAGAGAGAGAGAGAGAGAGAGAGAGAGAGAGAGAGAGAGAGAGAGAGAGAGAGAGAGAGAGAGAGAGAGAGAGAGAGAGAGAGAGAGAGAGAGAGAGAGAGAGAGAGAGAGAGAGAGAGAGAGAGAGAGAGAGAGAGAGAGATGCGAACAAGTGGCAAGACAGCAACTGTTTCGATGTTACAGTCCACAAAGACATTTTTAGTTTGAGGCTCCTGAATCGAGATCCAGCATCAAATTCTCTATCACTATCGAGAGAAAGAAAGGCAATGAGTGCTCAAGGGCTGAAGCCTTTGATCTTTCGATGTTCCGATCTTCTGCGATGCTTCTGTTGGCGACACCGGCGAGGAATCGAGTCGCACAAGGCCACATTCCGGAGGTTCACCACTTCCTCGATGCTTCTGGAGAGAGCTAAAATGTCCGCTCGGCGATCTGGGAGAACAGGAACACACTGCCGAGAAGGAACTCAGTTTGATGCAACTGCAGATCACACATCCGAACCGGACCGCAGCCTGGGAAAAGAAAGAAGATGTTTTAGAGAGAAGAATTTCAACTGCTACACAGATGGACTAGGACGTGTCTCCCGCTGACGCCAACATCAGTAACCTTATTCGGTGTTGCCTTATCTTTCCTCTTAAATTTCTTGCTCGGGTTATACAATTTATACGCCATTAGTTGGGCGATTTTTTCTCTTTTCAATTTTGTGTCTTCATCTCTTCTACCACTTCTATCTCCGCATTTCATATCTCAAAGTTTTATTTATATCATTGACTGCCTCTAATATTCAGTCAGGGCACTTCACCCCTGTTAAGAGTGCGCAGAATTATGTTGTGGGTATTTCTTCGTTTCAAGCTTTCCTAAAAATAGCGGGTAGTATTATAAAGTTTAGAGCATTATTTGATTTCCGATTTTTATGACGTAATTCGTTTTGCCATATAAAGTCTTTTTGTAGGTTCAATGCCTATATTCGGTATTCTGTTACGATTGTTTTAAACATTAGGATGATTTTGTCTGGAAGCTAATCGTCGACATTCTGTGAACGCTCTGCATCTGTGTCGTTGTTGTAAACGTCCAGTTATGATGCAGTTCAAATAAAGTTTAATCAGTATAAGTATACACGGGGAAATTTGCAGGTGCTGGAAATTTCAGCAACACACACAAAATGCTGGTGGAACGCAGCAGGCCAGGCAGAAGGAAGAAGCACTGAGGAAGAAAGTAGGAGGTCATTCTCTGTCCGCCAGAGAAAGCAGGATCTCCATTTGGCCACACATTTTAATTCCACGTCCCATTCCCATTCTGATATGTATATCCATGGCCTCCACGCCTCCTTTACTGTCAAGATGAAGACCATCCTTCCCTTCTTACCCCATCTCTGATATATTCAGTTCCCCCCCCCCCCCCGCTCTATTTTTTCTCTCTCTCGGCCCATCACTCTGCCTGTTCTCCATCTCCCTCTCGTGCTCCCGTCCCCCTTTCTTTCTCCCTAGGCCTCCCGTCCCACGAGCCTTTCCCTTCTCCAGCTCTGTATCCCTTTGGCCAATCAACTTTCCAGCTCTCAGATTCATCCCACCACCCCCTCTGGTCTTCTCCTATCATTTCGCATTTCCCCTCTTCCTCCTACTTTCAAATCTCTTACTATCTTTCCTTTATGTTAGTCCTAACGAAGGGTCTCGGCCCGAAACGTCGACAGTACTTCTTCCTATAGATGCTGCCTGGCCTGCTGCGTTCCTCCAGCATTTTCAGTGTGTTGCTATCAGTATAATTATTATTGTTTCTTTATTATTTTTCTCGCTTTTGTATTTACACAGATTTTTATTTGTACATTGCTTGTTTCTCCGCCCTGTTGGATTTAGCCTTTGAATGAATCTATTACCGTTCTTGGATATCGTGAACATACTCACGAGAAAAGGAATCTCACGGTTGCATATAGAGTTGTATAGCGTTGCTTCGCAATTTCTACGCTGTTCATTGACCCCGTTTGTTCACGTCCCTATTAGTATATAATATTGATGCAGAGTTCATTTACTTCTTCCATCCTCATTGGATCCAAGTAAAATACTATTCCTTTATTCACGACTTTCCGCTCCCTCCAGCTTTTTTTTTTAATGAATACTTAGAATACCTTTGGGTTCTTCTGAGTTCTTTGTTTGAAGAAAGTCTCATTGTCACTCCTGGCGATCAAAATTCCAGCATGTCTTTATGTGACGGCATAATTTTTTGCTGTTATGCTGTGAGTTAGTTTATTTTAGTATTTCAGTAAAAGTAGTGTTGTCTAACTCAAGAATGGTGTATCAACCAATGATGATTCTGGGAAGAATGAGGACGTTCTTGACAACTGAGCAGGAAAAGATTTTCGAATCACAGTGGTGTGATTTGCATGTTTTTGACGGGAGGTGCACATGCACAGACGCCTGAGCGATCCCATCCGAAGGGGAGACCTGATTGCTAGAAAAATATTTCGGAACGCTCTACCTGTGATTGGTCATGAGAATTCAGTGTTGGGCATAAAGCGGTACACACAGTTACTACAGAAATGAGTTCCAACGCGTATGTGCACATTGAGGTTACTTTAACTGAACTGTCCCCTTTTATGTTGATACTTTCGTTCCCCGTTAACTGCTACATAAAGTTGAAAATTGATAAATTTGCTTTCTTCATAACTTTATGCTGGTGTATTATCTGTCATTTCTGGGATGCCGGTAACTGTATATCAAAGGTATTTACTCAGCATCGGTTCAAATCGGGGTTCTATTAACGGGAACATGATGAAATTGCTGTTTGGTTGAAGCCCAATCACACCGACTATGGACGCATATTGCTTCCGGAAGGTATACGTCTTACAGCTGAGACACGTGGCTGTTAGCGGAGTTACGTAATGAGCTAAGTCAGTGTACGAGCCACGTTGAGAGGGTTACATTTATTGAGGTGCCTCTGCTTTCAGATGTTGTGTGTAAGCTGTTTTGAGGTTAGAGTTAGCGATTCATTTAAGTAATTTTTGTATATGTGCATACGCCACCGTTTAGTCTAGTGTTTGGTGAAACAGTCGTGTGTTGTGCTGGCTCCCTTGGGGATAAAGGTTTAGTGAGATTCAAAGTGGTTATCCACAACTCATGCTTGTGTTCTGAGCAGTGTGGGATAGTGGAATCTCTGACGAACTGCTAATTAGGTTGTTGAGTTCTGTAAAAGTATTGAGGAAAGTTTCACTTGTTGAACGGAGTTTTGATGAATTATCTAGCAAGGATGTCGTGTTATTCCAGGATAGCAGTGACCTGACCTGAAACGATGGGTAAAGCTGGAGAGCTGGTACCATGCGCACTCCACATTGTGAAAGAAGAGGTGGGGGATACAGTTAAAGGTAAATACGTTTGAGGACAAGTTGTTCTCCTTTCTACGAAGTGATGAAAGACGTGAAAGATCGAACGGGTCTTTCAGCGGGTGAGTTAAATTCGGAGCTTGTTTCGGCAATATATCATCAGTTGATAAATGATAACGTGTACTTGCGGAGACCCAGGGTTACTGTAGACTGGGGTTGTTCTATATAGTCAAGCCTATCACCGATGAGAAAGAAGAATATGAGGCTTGGGCCCAGCAGATATATTAGTTACAGGATCAGCAGCACTGCTCAGATAACAGGAAAATACACAGCGACTGGCAGAGAGTTTAACATATCTGGGTGCTGAAGTGGTGTGTTTCTCAAAGGTAGAAAATTCGTTTGTCACTTCCATAGGTTACAGAACATGCAAAAGGGAGATTACTTTTTGTAGGACGGACAGCTCATCTGATCTTATGATGAAGTTTAGGCACAAATTCCAATGGGGCAGGGGACATTCTGCTTACATTTACAGGATAGAAGAACAGCTGCATTTCATGTGTCGTGAAGAAGACATAAAACTGTCTGAGATAAATCAATGAAGTATGGGGAAAGCTGTGAAATGCGCGGTGTGACTCGACGTGTTTACATGTCCCTCGTGTTAGCCATTTTCACTATTTCAGCCTTGGAGTGAAGTCTCTGGCTCTCCACGCAATCAATAACTCGCAC
The DNA here is from genome assembly GCF_048418815.1 of Hemitrygon akajei. Classification (NCBI taxonomy): domain Eukaryota; kingdom Metazoa; phylum Chordata; class Chondrichthyes; order Myliobatiformes; family Dasyatidae; genus Hemitrygon; species Hemitrygon akajei. Next base: position 55,981,688 of record NC_133131.1, read on the forward strand.
AATTGTCTACACCTCTATCAGGTCACCTCTCATCCTCCGTCACTCCAAGCAGAAAAAGCTAAGTTTACTCAAATTGTTCTCGTAAGGCATGGTATCCATTCCAGTCAACATTCTTGCAGATGACCTCTGCACTCTCTCTATAATATAGACATCCTTCCTGTGGTGAGATGACCAGAACTGAACACTATACACTAAGTGGGTTCGAACTGAGGACTTCTATAACATTAACATTACCTCACGGTTATTATTACGATACGGCAACAAGGAAAATAGAATTGAGTAAGGTTTTTATAAACAAAGAAACATTTATTTAAACTTAGCTCAACAAGAAATGAAAAGTAAACAAACGACAATCTTAACCGGAAGTTAGCTGCTATGCGGCAACTCGAACAGTCCTTAAAGCGATTAATGCGATCACAGTTCTTAAAACAATAAATATAAAAGTCCAAACACGAGGAAATCTGCAGATGCTGGAAATTAAAACAACAACACACACAAAATGCTGGTAGAACACAGCAGACTAGGCAGCCATCTATAGGGAGAAGCGATGTCGACGTTTCAGGCCGAGACCCTATAGATGCTGCCTAGCCTGTTGTGTTCTACCAGCATTTGTGTGTGTTGTTGTTTAAATATAAAAGTCCAAGTGATTTGGACAGTCGATTAGGAGAGACTTTCCTGAAGTAACGAATTCCTCGCTGATCCTAACCGAAATATGCCTTACCTGAAGGATTTACAATGAGGTATATAAAAGCGGCTTAAAGGAACTGTCCTTTTCCTTGGCGAATAACACTGCCCCAATCCTTTCTACTCTGATAGCAGGGATTATCTCAGATGCAGGTTACTAATTCCACGAACGAGGATTCAATAAGTTCGATCCTGTTTTACCGCCGAAAACACCAGCTTTACTCGATCCTTCAGGTTTTCTGTACTTCTGTAAATTCCTCTCTCTCCAACTGGACTAAAACTGGCAGCGTTCTGGCGAAACTGCCGGCAATAACCTTTGAAACCGAAGATAGAATGTAAAACTCCACTTAAAGCAAAACTGCGTCATAAGACGAATGCGCAGCATAACGGCGTAACTGACGAATTAAGCAACGAACTAACCTGCGTCACAGCCAGGCTTTCCCGTTTTATACCTGTTGGAACAGGCCATCACATGACCTCTCACTGGCGGGAAAATTACATCATGTGACCACACACTGGCGGGAAATTACATCATTCCACCATCACAAGACCACTACATCCTGCTCACCAGATACTCAATTACATCATGGTCGTAAGACAGTCACAAGATACCCACGGGGATGTAACACCTCCAGCCAAAAAAAGTTAACTGCCATGACCAGAATTTTAACAATTAACCATTTACAAAAAATACAAATGTATAAAATTAACAACATACCCATGACACATTGTATTTTCATATTTCATCTTACAAATTGCTATGCATTAGGAGTGTTACAAATGTTAAAAGATCACACCATAAAAAATGCGTTGTACATTCAGCATCTAGATAGACAATCGGCAATCACATTATCTTTGTCGTTAATGCGAGTCATCAAAATAATGTACTCCAGTAACATCAGACATTTCGTGGCTTATTTGGAGTATGATATGTTTTCTTTTTTTAATATTTTTTATTGAAGGAATGACGCAATACAGTATACATAATGGATTACATTTTCCTCCATTTTGCTTTAATATCTTACCCTTAAACAAACCGCCCCTCACGCTCTCTTCAGGACCAAGCCATGGCAGCTAATGTATTTACAAAACAACAATTCACAAATACAAGTACGGTCATTCCACAGCCATACCCCCACACTACTTCATACTGAAGGCCCACACACATCCACAACATGTCCGATGATCCAGAATATACTTATATTACAATTCATCAACCACCCTATGCATGTTAAACCATATGCTGCTTAAAGGAAAAGCAACTTCCTAAGTACAATCAGATGCCCTCAACTAGTAGGTAATTACTTAAGACTCCAAAATATGACAAGAAAGGTCTTCATTTCGAATAGTACTTTTTCACAGACCCCCTCAAAGTGAATTTAATCTTTTCTAATTTCAGAAAAAAAAACATTACATCCTCTCACCAAGCAGCAGCAGATGGGGGAGTGGTAGATTTCCAGACCAGCAAGATTCTCCTACGGGCCAAAAGCGATGTAAATGCAACGATATCGGACTGGTTTGTATTTAAATCCAACGCATCATCTGCCATCAGGGTCACCGTCAAAACCTCACTGATAATTTTAAAAACCAGTGCCCAATAGCCATCCAGCCGAGGGAAAGAGCAAAATACATGCACTAAACCAGCGGAGAGAAGGAACACCTGTCACAGTTAACGTCTTGTCCCGGGATATATGTCAGCAAGCCTGGCTTTACTTAAATGTACCCTGTGTAAAACTTTAAATTGTATGAGCCCCAGTCTAGCACATGATGACGAGGAATGAACTCTATTCAATGCATTTGCCCAATATTCCTCAGCCAGATGCATACTAAGGTCATCCACCCACCTAGTTTTAGTTTTGTTTAAATCTTGAACTTCCAATTGTTCGATGCCCAGTAATAATGAATAAAGCTAGGATAGCCAATTCCACCTATGTCACAACCTCTTTGGAGAATGTGCTTGTTAACCCTTGGGACCTTATTTTCCCAAATAAAGCAGTTTATAGCTTGGTCGACTGATTTGAAAAATAACTTGGGTAAGAAAACTGGCAAGCACTGGAACAAGTAAAGAAATCTGGGAAGGATAGTCATTTTCACTGATTGAATTCTCCCAGCTATAGTAAGGGTTAAACTGCGCCATCTCTCAATCAGCCTTCATTTGGCTAACCTGAGGCATGTAGTTAGCTTCAAACAGAGATGTAAAAGAGCGAGTAACGTGTATTCCTAGATATACAAAATCATCTTGAGATAAAGGAAAAGGCAAAAATTCCTGCCGGATCTGTAGGGCCAGATTATTAAGGGAAAGCATTTGCTTTGTTGAAGATTCAGTTTATAGTCCGAGAAGCCTCCAATTTGACCTAATAAGGACACAAAAGCAGGACTGCCACCTGCAGGGTCGCTAAAATAAAGTAAGAGGTCGTCAGCATCTAGGGATACACGGTGTTCCATGTCCCCTTCCCTACCGCATTAAAATAATGTAGTTGACTTAAGTGTAATAGAAAGAGGCTCAATTGCAATTGCAAAAATCAGAGGGGACAATGGGCAGCCTCGGCGAGTTCCACGTGTTAATGGAAAATACTCAGATCCAAAATAATTTGTCTGTACACACGCTAAAGGCGAGTGACATAATAGCTGAACCCAGGCTACAAAATATTCTGCCAAATCCAATTTTCTCCAAAACATTAACAAGTATACTCACTCCACTCTATCAAACGCCGTCTCCACATCCAAGGAGGGAACAACCTCCAGACTTGGAGAATCACTGGGTGAATAAACAACATCATCCAGTCGACGAATATTAAAAAATGAATGGCGATTTTTAATAAAACCTCTCTGATCATCTGAGATTATCTTGTGAAAGGGGCGTTCTAAACAGCACGCAAGTTCTTTAGCCAAAATTTTTACATCCACATTCAAAAGTGAGATGGGGCGATATGATCCACATTGAGTCGGGCCCTTGTCCTTTTTAAAAAGTGAAATAGATGCCTGTGAAAGAGTAGGGGGTAGGGAACCATTCTCCAAAGACTCCTGAAACACTTCTAGAAGAACCCGTATGAGATTATCCTTAAATGTCTTATAAAATTATATCGGATAAACATCAGGACCTGGGGACTTAACACTCTGCATAGCCATAATGGCATTATTAATCTCTTCCTGCCCAAGAGCCCAATCTAAATTCTCCACCTCCTCTGGGTCAAGAGTAGATATTTCCAAATTATCTAAAAAACGGGCCATATTTGATATATCTGCGGGAAACTCTGAGGTATACAGAGAGGTATAAAAAGTTGCAAAGATGTTATTAATGCCTTTTGGATTGCTTGCCAAGTTTTGGTGTGTGTCTCTTATCTGGGGAATAAGTCGTGATGCAGCTTGACGCTTCAACTGATGAGCCATAAGCCGGCTTGCCTTGTCACCATATTCATAATAGAGGCCACGTGTCTTAAGAATTAATTGTTCTGATAGGTTTGTAGATAGAAGATTAAACTTTGCTTGCAAATCATCCCTGCTTTTATATAATTCCGCACTAGGTGTCTCATAATATTGCCTGTCCAGGTCCAAAATAGATTGAGATAACACTTGCATTTCCTTCCTACGCTCTTTATTGGCATGTGAAATATAAGATATTATTTGACCCCTCAAGTAAGCTTTTAAAGTTCCCCAAAGTAAAAAGTACATTATTGATCAGTTTTGTTAGTCTCGAAGAATATGTCAATGTTAGCCGATATATAACTACAAAATTTCTCATTGGAAAGCAAAACGGGATTAAGTCTCCACAGAGGTCGTTCTCTAATGTTTAAAGGAAAATATAGGTCCAGTTTCACGGGCAAGTGATCAGATATAACTATAGCAGTGTACTCAATTTGTCTAATCGTTGACATCAAAGAGTTATCTATAAAGAAATAGTCTAGCCTGGAAAAGGAGTGGTCAACATGAGGACAGAAAGAAAATTGCCTAACTGATGGATTCAAATATCTCCAAGGTCCTTATATAAAACCATTTTGATTCATTAACATCGAGAAGGCCTTTGCCATACCGGAAGATGTTCCTCTGGAGCTAAACCTATCAAGCAATGGGTCAAGAGCACAGTTCAGATCTCCTGAAAAGATTAGCTGGTGTGTATTCAGGTTAGATATTAATGACAAAACCTTATTTGCAAAGTGAACGTCGTCCAAATTAGGGGCGAAAATATTTACCAAAATGATAGGTATCTGAGAACGAGATCCAGAAACTATAATAAAGCGACCATTAGGGTCACTGATTACATCAGATGGTGTAAACAGCATTCTTTTGGTGATTAATATTGCCACCCCCCTGGACCTACTATTAAAACTAGAATGAAAAACCTGACTAATCCATGCTTTTCGGAGTCTATTATGGTCTTCCTGTAGAAATAGTATATCTGCTTTTATTTGTTTCAGATGAGAGAAAATTTAGCTCTCTTAACAGGACCATTGAGCCCCTTTACATTACAAGAAATAAACCTAAGAGGATGGCCTCCATCAGCAGCACTCATGTTAACCTTATCAAAAGTCACACAGAACCCACGATCCAAAACATCCGGAACACAAAACAATAAGCCGCCATGGTGATAACCCCAAAACACTCCCCCTACCCCTTTACGCAAACAAGAAAAAACAATTAACCCCCGAAACCTAGATCTATCCCCCAAACTGAGGATGATCGCAGGCATAACCAATCAAAAAACTTCCAAAGCGTTCCCCATACAACCAAACTTTCAATCTAACCTGCGGTGGTTTCCCTCCTTAGAATTTATACCAACACTTATTCTACCTTTAATATATATAGGCTAAAGATAACACAGGTCAAGTAAAGCATTAAAAACACACAAAAAAACCGAGGAAACTAAACGCCAGAGATGCAAATCCCTAATATTTACATTTTGCTGGTTGAAAGCTTTTGTTCATCAAATTCCGCAGCATAGCAGTTCGACCCGATCGCGTTCCACAAAGTAAACTGGACAAAGAGGAACAAAGAAGTGAATTGCGAAAATCAACAGTTTGCCTCAGCAGGAGGAACCTTCAGTGCTTCACAAATAACCTAAAAAAAAGTAATTGCTCTTCACGTTCTTCTTCTCCCTAGCGCGAATGCTAAAACTCTTTGGCCGCCTCTGGTGTATCGAAATAATGCTTTTTATCTTCATGGATGACCTGGAGCCGGGCAGGATACAAGAGGCCGAAACTGACCCCTTTCCCGAAAAGCAGGGATGTCACCAGCTTGAAAACTGCCCGTGTTTCCCCAGCTCCACGCTAAAATCTTCATGAAAAAAAACACGCGATTCCCGCGGAAATACAGCTCCTGCATCCGTCAACAGATGATGCTTTGCTTATCTTGAAAGTAGTAAAAGAGGACCAGGAACGATCTTAGCCTCGTTTGCTTGGCTTTAGAGACAGCGGATGGTTTAGGCCCAACTCGGTGAGCGCGCGAAAGCAAGAGAGGCCTCGGGAAGAAATTTGTCCCCAGCACGTCGTCAAAAAACTCGGTCATAAGCTTAACAGGGTCCGAAACTTCCAAATTTTCAGGGATGCCAACCACTCTCAAATTGGATATCCGGACCGATTTTCGAGGTCATCTAGTTTCCCCTTTAGAAACGCGTTTTCGCTCTGCAGCGCTGCAATGCCGGCTTCGGCGCTCGCCAGACGGTCACTATAATCTTTCAGGCTATCTTCAACCTCATGAATGCGTTCGTCGTGTGACTCGTAATAAGACATAATTTATTACATGGTAGCATTCACTGGCGACAAAGCAACTTCAAGTTCTCTCTTTAGGGCAGAATGCACCGCTTGCGTCATGTCAGTAAGAAGTACTGAGCGAAGCCTTTCCAAGTCGTCGGGTAGCGCAAATCCAGCAGCGTACAACGGCGCCATTACTGTAACATCAGCTTTCTTGCTCGAGGCTTCGCTATCTTTTTCCCCGGTTTTACTTTGAAGGTGCATTTTGTTTGCCATGCCAGTGTCCAGCAACGTTCTGGCTTGTTCACAATATTATATATTCAGTTATCTCAAGCATACGACGAAGATAAAGAAGGTAGATTTTCAATAAAAATCGGGATTCACACTTACACGCACGTACTCACTCCCTGCTCAACCCGGAAGTTCCCTGGTTTATTTTCTTAACCATTTTCCTTAACCATGCCCGGAGCTACAACATAACCAAGGTAAGTCACAGTGGCATGACCAGATTCACTTTTTGATAAGTTAATAGTTAAGTTAGCTTTTGAAAGCCTTTCAAATAGTTTCTCCACCGCAGTAATATGAGCTTTCCAAGTATCATTTCCTGTAACTAAATCATCAATATGGGCATCTGTATCTTTTAACCCGTGAATCAGAGAATTAATCATCCGCTGGAATATACCTTGGGGATTCTTCATCCCAAATGGAAGAACATTATATTAATATAATCCAGATGGAGTTACAAATGCAGAAATCTCTGTACCTCTATCCGTCAATGGAACACACCAATAACCGTTTAATAAATCAATCTTTGTAAGGAACTTTGTTTTTCCAACTTTATCTACACAATCATCCACTCTAGCAATTGGATACGCATCTGGTTTTGTTACGGCATTCATCTTCCTGTAGTCAGGACAAAACTGAATGCTATCGTCTGTCTTAGGCACCATGACACAAGGTGAACTCCAATTCGAATTAGAAGGTTTAATAATATTATTCTTTAACATATACTTAATTTCCTTAACAGCAAGTTCACATGTTCACATGTTCCCATGTTCATACTGTATGGGGTTGGCATCTCCAACACCTACATCATATCAAGCTGCTATGGTTCTTTCAGGAACGTTGCAAATAAATTCCTATATTTAAAAATTAATTGTTTCGTCTGCTGCATCTGATCTGGCTGTGAATGAACTAATTACTATTTTCCAGAATGGTTGAATTTGGTAATATGGCAAATAAAACAACATTGGGTTTAGAATGGGTTTCAGACGAATCATCCATTTAGTTCCAACTGAGCTCAGACTCTATATTATTGACCACAGCAGTCATAGTAACAAACCGTTTCTCGTAATATGGTTTAATCATATTTATATGGCTAAATTGTGTTGACCTACATCGATCTGGAGTTTTCATCACATAATCTACATCATTAGCTTTAGATGTAATCGCATAAGGAATTTGAAATTTAGTTTGTAAAGGATTCGTTTGCACCGGGAAACGAACCAACACCTTACCTCCAGGCTTAAATGTCATCATCCTATCTTTTTTTTCATACCAGGATTTCATTTTCTCCTGAGCCGATTTTAAATTTTCCCTGGCTAAGCTATGTACTTGATGTAATCTGTCCTTAAATGTTAAAACATAATCCAGCAAATTAGTGCTTACCTCTTTATTAATCCATTGTTCTTTTAATAAGGCCAACCGTCCTCAACTGTGTGCCCAAATAGAAGTTCAAATGGACTAAAACCTAATGATCCGGTAGTCACTCCCGTACTGCCAATAGACGTAAGTGTATGCCATCATGCCAATCATTTTTTATTTTCCACACAATACGTCCTAATCATGGTTTTGACCGTAGAATGAACATCTCCAAGTCTCCTTGCGACTCTGGATGGCATGCAGACGAGCTAATCTGCTTAGCTCCCAGTTTATAAATTATCTGTTGAAACAATCCAGACATAAAATTATGACCTTGATCAGATTGCATTTCTTTAGGCAACCCATAATAGGTAAAGAATTTTTAAGAGCCTTTGTTACAGTTTTAGTTCTTATATTCCTAAGTGGTACTGCCTCTGGAAACCTAGTCGCAGTGCACATGATGGTGAGCAAGCACTGATGGCCAGTTTTAGTTTTTGGTAATGGACCAACACGTTCTAAAATAATTTTTAGAAAATGGTTCACCACATGCAGGAATCGGTTGCAGTGGGGCCATGAGTAGCTTGAGCAGATTTACCAACAATTTTGCAAGTATGACACATTCTGCAAAACGTCGCCACATCTTTTCCCAGACCAGACCAGTAAAAATGTTTAAAGACCTTGTCCACAGTTTTCTTCACACTGATATCCACCTAAGGGCACACTATGAGCTAAAGATAAAATCTCAATTCGATAAACGTTAGGAACAACTACCTGGTGAACAACCTTCCATTCATCACTTGCAGGAATTTTAGGTGATCTCCACTTCCTCATTGATACTCCTTTCTCAAAATAATATCCCACTGGCACCTTATCAATATCATTATCCGGAAGAGCTTGTTCTTTAATTCGATAAACTCTGGGTCTCTACTCTGCTCTGCTATCATCTCCTTCCAAGACAGAGACAAATCTTCAGGGTCAGATTACTACAAGAATCTTGATCAAACAATGAAGGTAAGAAAGTTTGTGACACATCCTTAAAACTCGAATCCCTAGTTGAACAGTCATGGGTAACAACCGCATCCTGCACATCAGGCTTTTTAGCCATAGCTCGAGTTACAATACAGGAGGAAACTGTGTTAGAATCCATCCGCGGTTACTCTGACTTTATTGTCAAATACACTTCAGAAAAACTTGTGCATCTGCCAAGTCATTTCCTCACACTAAAGAAAAATCATTCACGGTTAAGCTAGGTTGTAGTCCTACTTTAACAAGTCCTGTAACTAACAGTGACCTTAAGTATATTCTATGCAAATGTACAGGCATAAGGGCACTCCCAAAACCTCGTATATAGCTTACCTCACCACTATCAGACTCATCATTAAACTTTAGTACACTGTCTAACGCCAGTGACTGAGATGCTCCGGTATCCCTAAGGATTTTTTTTTTATTGGCACTGGAGTGAATCCCTCTTTCAAGGACACAAATATTCCAGTTAAAAGATGATTATATCCCCTCTTAACTTGGTCAGACGCTGACGAAGCTTCATTTGCATTCATCGAACCCTATGGATTTACAGGCGTTTCATTATGTTGCATACAAGTATCTGGGACTGCTTCCTTCTTCTTCTTCAATCGGAAACAGTTAGATATTAAGAGACCAGGTTTCTTACAATAATTACAAATGGGACCAAACTGTCTTTCATTCACATGTTTTCCTTTCTCACTAACTTCTGATTTAATTTCTGGTTTACCCTGACTCTCTGTGCTGTTTTCCTTTTAAAAGTTCTACCCTGAGGAAGTTTATTCTTGTGGATTAAAGCATGTTCATCAGCTAATTTAGCAGACTCCTGCAATGTAGCAGTGTCCCTCTCATTTTAGTATGTCCTTACTTAAACAGGGATGCTCCTTTTAATTTCCTCCATTACAATTAACTCTTTCATTTTATTCTCGTCCCCATTTTCATATTTAGTGGAAACCCATCTCTTAAAGCACACAGCTTTATCGTTGGTAAATTCCACGTAAGATTTCTTTTTCCACGGATTTCTTCAAATTTCTGAATCTTTCTCTTTAGGCTTCTGGAACCAGTTCTTCCGCCTTTAGTATATGCTGCTTCACAATATCATAATCAAGTGCTTGCTCAGTAGTTAAAGCTGTATAAACGTGTTGTGCTTTGCCTTTAATTACACTCTGTAACATCACTGGCCATTTCTCTTTCGATCACTCTAAATTCAGAGCAACAGTTTCAAAATGTTGAAAACATTTCTCTACTTCTGTTACACTAAATGGAGGAACCAAATTAATTTCCTGACTAACAATAAACATTTTTTCAAGAACCAGAGGACTGATCAGCCGACCTTAATTACGTCATCGCAAGTTCAAATTCCCTCTTTTTATTTTCACATTCTAACTGACATAGTTCCAAGTTAGTTTCCAATTGTTTCTTTTTATTGTCAGCTTCTAACCGATTTAGTTCCAAGTTAGCTTCAAATCGTTTCTGTTCTAACTCAGCTTCTATTCTAAGCTTTTCTAACGCTACCTGTTCCAGGTGTAACTGGATTGCTGCTTTACTTACAGGGAAACTATTTAAACCACTTCCTCAAAAACACCTGAATCTATATTCGTTTTCACGTTCGCTAATAACTAGGCGTCTGGCGATGCTAGAAGTCGTCAATATTCATTGTTGCTGAATACCAAAAAATAATCGAGTATTTCCATTTTCTAAAACAGATTGACAAGTAAACAAGCATTTAAGCACAAAAATGGATTCTGATCGAGACGAGCCCCCATTTATTATGATCCAGCAACAAGGAATATAGAATTGAGAGAGATTCTTATGAACATTTGTTTAAACTCAGCTCAACAACAAATGAAAAGTACACAAACGACTAACTTAGTAGGAAGCTAACTGCTATATGGCAACTCGAACAGTTCTTAAAACGATAAAAGTAAAAGGTCAGGTGATTTAGGTAGTCAATTATGAGAGATTTTCCTGAAGTAAGGAATTCCTCGACGACGTGACGTTACTGCTGATCCCAGCCGAAATATGGCTTGACCGAAGGATTTACGACAAATGAAATAAAAACGGTTTAAAGGAACTGACCTTTTCCTTGGCGAATAACACTGCCCCAATCCTTTCTGCTCTTATAGCAGGAATTATCTCGGATGCAGGCTACTAATTACATGAATCAAGAATCAATAAGGTCGATCCTGTTTGACTGCCGACAACACCAGCTTTACTCCATCCTTCAGGTTTTCCATACTTCGGTAAATTCTTCAGTCTCCGACTGGACTAAGACTGGCAGCGTTGTGGCGAAACTACCGGCAATAGCAATTGAGAATTAAGGTAGAATGTAAAAATCCAAATTAAAACATAACCGCGTCATGAGACGAATGCGCAGCATAACGGAGTAACTGGTGTAATAAACAACGAACTAACCTGCGCCACAGCCAAGCTTTCCCGTTTTATACCTGTTGGAACAGGCCATCACATGACCTCTTACTGGCGGGAAAATTACATCATGTGACTTCACACTGGCGGGAAATTACATAACCCCCCCCCCCCCCCCATCACAAGACCATTACATCATACTCACCAGATACTCAATTACATCATGTTCAGAAGACAGTCACAAGATACCCACGGGGCATGTAACACTCTTGAATTCAATCCTACGGATTCACGGCTGTTGTATTCAATTTCATACGCCTTTTTACATACACTGTCAACCTGGGCAGTATCTTTGAGTTTCCAATGGATGCAGACCACAGGACCTCACTGATCCTCCACACTGCCAAGTCTTACCATCAAAATTAAATTATTTCAAATTTTAGCTACTGAAATGAATCACTTCACTCGTATATCGTTTGAACTCCATCTGCGACTTCTCACCACTGCTCTGCATCCAGTTGATGTCCTGTAACCTATGTCAACCCTCCAGACTATCCCTGACACACCCATCTTTTGTATCACCAGTAAAGCGGGATCTCCCATTGGCCGCCCATATTAACTCCACTTGCAATTCATATTCCTATATGACAATCTACGGCCTCTACTGTCGCGATGGGGCCACACTCAGTATAGAGGAACAACAGCTTGTTCTTCGTCTGGCTAACATCCAACCTGATGTCATGAAAATAAAGCCCTCAAATTCTGGTAATGCCTCCCACTCCACTTCCTCTTTACCATCCTCCAGTTTCTTTTCGCTCTCTGACATTTTCACCTTGCCTGCCCATATCCTTTCTCTGGTGCGTCTCCCCCCACTTCTTTCTGCCATGGCCTTCTGTCCCCTCCTATCAGGATCCCCCTTTTCCGACGTGGTAACTCTCTCACTGATCTACTTCCCAGCTCTTTACTTCATTTTTCCCGCTCCCGGTTTCGTCTATCACCCTGAGTTCCTCTCTGCAACACACTCCACTCCACTACTCCATTTCTTCATGTCCCCAGTCCTGCCGAAGGAACTCGGCATTGTGTGTATGTTGCTGTAATTTATAAAAAATTGCATGATTCTTTTTTAAAAATATTTTTCTGAAACAGATAACGTTGGTTAGGGTGCCGAAGAGATACATGGATGCAGCATTTCAGGTAAAAGACACTGTCTTTAAAACACATTTGCAAATATACTAAAACTCTATCGTTACATCAGAATAAATTCCAAGAATCAACACTTCCTCTACGAAGGTGATACTTTCTCATACATTTCAGTTATAATTGAAAGGTAATGTTAATTTTTTGTTGATAATTTGCATAAACACTTTATGTAATTTTTTTTTTAAAAAGACAGAGGAAAATGGTACAAAAATAATTAGATGTGAAGAGAGATGGTCTTTCCCTTCAAATGAAAATATGCTCACAAATGCCTGACCCCCGACTGTAATCAATTCTCAGATTGAACGGGGATTATAGTGTTCTCGTCCAGAGTGTAGAAACTCTGAAATAAACCAAGTTAAACTGAAGTCAATGAAGACAGGATCACAGTAAGATTAATCGTTTACGGTTCACTCTTCCTCATTAACGTATGGTGAATACTGTTGAAAAAAAAACAACACAAAATATATACAGTATTTGTTTCCTTCTTGGCATCACATTTACATCATAAATTCCTGAAAAAGTATAACTACAACAAACTATATTACATTAAAGTCTCATTAAAGTACAACATACATTCAGCATCTACCTACGCAATCAGCAGCTTTAAAAAGACTTCAACACAAACGTTCTAGCAATGCTTTCAATAGTACAAGAAAATAAACTTTATCAACCGTCATTTTTTTTAACAGAATCAGCATTAACATTTTTACTTCAACATAGCGACTGTCTTATGAACTTACGGCGTTGCTTCTATGATGTTTCTTAGTGTGTAGAAATTGAACTTTTCTCGTGTTGATCCTGCACACACAAGTGCCCGCCTTCCAGGTGAGTGGGTGGGGGAAGGGACTGAAGTAAGAAGCTGGGAGGTAATAGGGAGAAGAGATAAATGGCTCAAGAGGGAATCTGACAGTAGAGAAATATGGATCGTAGAATAAGGAAAGGAGGACGGGTACCAGAGGAAGGCGATGGTCATGTGAGGAGAGGACATGATGTCAGAGGGGAGCCAGAATGGGAGGTGGGAGGAGAAATTCCCAGATGTGGGGAATCAGCATTCATGCTGTAAGGTTGGAGGCTAGTCAGCCAGACTATGATGTTACTCTTTCAACTGGGGAGTAGTCTCCAAATGGTTAGAGGGGAGTCCACGGACAGGCATGTCGGAATGAATGGGGAGTGGAATTACAATGGGTAGGCAACTGGAGACTCAGCCATTCTATCATAGCTAATCCCAGAAACCACTCAACCCATATTCCTGCCTGCTCACCATATCATTTGACATCCTGAAAAGTCAGGAAACCATCAATTTCCGCTTGAAATCTATGCACAGACTTGTACTCCACTACATTATAGACAATAGACAATAGGTGCAGAAGTAGACCATTCAGCCCTTCGAGCCTGCACTGCCATTTTGAGATCATGGCTGATCATCTACTATCAATACCCGGTTCCTGCCTTGTCCCCATATCCCTTGAGTCCCCTATCCATAAGATACCTATCTAGCTCCTTTTTGAAAACATCCAGAGAATTGGCCTCAACTGCCTTCCGAGGCAGTGCATTCCAGACCCCCACAACTCTCTGGAAGAAGAGGTTTTTCCTTAACTCTGTCCTAAATGACCTACCCCTTATTCTCAAACCATGCCCTCTGGTACTGGAATCTCCCAGCATCTGGAACATATTTCCTGCCTCTATCTTGTTCAATCCCTTAATAATCTTACATGTTTCAATCAGATCCCCTCTCAATCTCCTTAATTCCAGCGTGTACAAGCCCAGTCTCTCTAACCTCTCTGCGTAACACAGCCCTGACATCCCAGGAATTAATGTCGTGAGTCCTCTACAGCCAGGATGTCCTTCCTTAACCCTGGAGACCAAAACTGTATACAATACTCCAGGTGTGGTCTCACCAGGGCTCTGTACAAATGCAAGAGGATTTCCTTGCTCTTATACTCAATTCCCTTTGTACTGAAGGCCAACATTCCATTAGCCTTCTTCACTGCCTGCTGCACTTACTCATTCACCTTCAGTGACTGATGAACAAGGACTCCTAGATCTCTTTGTATTTCTCCCTTACGTAACTTTACATCGTTCAGTTAATAATCTGCTTTCCTATTCTTGCTCCCAAAGTGGATAACCTCACACTTATTCACATTAAACGTCATCTGCCAAGTATCTGCCCACTCACCCAACCTATCCAAGTCACCCTGAATTCTCCTAACTTCCTCATCACATGTCACACTGCCACGCAGCTTAGTACCATCAGCAAATTTGCTGATGTTATTCTCAATGCCTTCATCTAAATCGTTGACGTAAATCGTAAACAGTTGTGGTCCCAATACCGAGCCCTGTGGCACCCAAGTAGTCACAACCTGCCATTCCGAGAAACACTCATTCACCGCTACACTTTGCTTTCTATCTGCCAACCAGTTTTCTATCCATGTCAATGTCTTCCCCGCAATGCCATGAGCTTTGATTTTACCCACCAATCTCCTATGTAGGACCTTATCAAATGCCTTCTGAAAATCGAGGTACACTACATCCACTGGATCTCCCTTGTCTAACTTACTGGTTAGAATCTCGAAAAACTCCAATAGATTAGTCAAGCATGATTTACCTTTGGTAAACCCGTGCTGGCTCGGTCCAATCCTATTACTGCTATCTAGATATGCCACTATTTCATCTTTAATAATGGATTCTAGCATCTTCCCCACCACCAATGTCAGGCTGACAGGTCGATAGTTCTCTGTTTTCTCCCTCCCTCCTTTCTTAAAAAGTGGGATAACATTAGCCATTCTCCAACCCTCAGAAACTGATCCTGAATCTAAGGAACTTTGGAAAATGATTACCAATGCATCCGCAATTTCCAGGGCCACCTCCTTTAGTACACTAGTATGCAGACCATCTGGACCTGGGGATTTGTCAGTCTTCAGTCCCATCAGTCTACTCATCACCGTTTCCTTCCTAATGTCAATCTGTTTCATTTCCTCTGTTACCCTGTGTCCTTGGCCCATCGATACATTTGGGAGATTGCTTGTGTCTTCCTTAATGAGGACTGATCTAAAGTACTTATTTAATTCTTCTGTCATTTCTCTGTTTCCCATAACAATTTCACCCAATTCATTCTTCAAGCGCCCAACATTGTTCTTAACTATCTTCTTTCACTTCAGATACCTAAAAAAGCTTTTGCTATCCTCCTTTATATTCCTGGCTAGCTTGCGTTCGTACCTCATTTTTTTCCCCGTATTGCCTTTTTAGTTAAGTTCTCTTGTTCCTTAAAAATTTCCCAATCATCTGTCCTCCCACTCACCTTAGCTCTGTCATACTTCCTTTTTTTTAATGCTATGCAATCTCTGACTTCCTTTGTCAACCAGTGTGGCTCCTTTTCCCCCTTTGAATCCTTCCTTCTCCGGGGTATGAAACGATTTTTCACCTTGTGCATTATTCCCAAGAATACCTGCCATTGCTTTTCCACTGTCATTTCTGCTAGGATAGCCATCCAGTTAACTTTGGCCAGCTCCTCTCTCATGGCTCCATAGTTTCCCCTGTTCAACTGCAACACTGACACCTCCGAGCTGCCCTTATCCTTCTCAAATTGCAGATAAAAACTTATCATATTATGATCACTACCTCCTTATGGCTCCTTTACTTCAAGATCGCTTATCAAATCCTACTCATTACATAACACGAAATCCAGAATAGCCTTGTCCCTGGTCGGCTGTCGTACAAGCTGTTCCAAGAATGCATCCCTTAGCACTCTACAAACCCCCTATCCTGGGGTCCAGCACCAACCTGATTCTCCCAGTTCAACTGCATGTTGAAATCCCCCATAACCACTGCGACATTACCTTTGCAACATGCCAATGTTAACTCCCTATTCAACTTGCACCCAATATCCATGCTACTGTTTGGTGGCCTGTAGACAACACGCATTAGGGTCCTTTTGCCCTTCCTGTTCATCAGTTCTATCCACACCGACTCTACTTGTCCTGATCCTATGCCCCCCCTTGCAAAGGACTGAATCTCATTCCTCACCAACAGGGCCACCCCACCCCCTCTGCGCACATTTCTGTCCCTACGATAGCATGTATACCCTTGTACATTCATTTCTCAGGTCTCATCGCCCTGCAGCCATGTCTCCGTTATCCCAACCACATCATAGTTACCCATTCGCACCCTAGCTTCAAGCTCATCCGCCTTATTTCTGACACTTCGTGCATTCAGATATAGCATTTTTCGACCATTTCTCCTCTCTCTGTTTGAATCGCTGCCTATTGTGCTTAACCCAACTCCCCGAACTCCCATCGGGCTATACGCCCCTTGAATTTTGTTGTCCTTCCTAAATTTACTTATTATTTCTGCACAATTAACTCCATGTTCCGTCAGACCATCCCTCTGTACATGTGTCCACCTTATCACTTGTTCCGCCTCACCTTTCTCTACTACACACTTAATATTCTGGAACCGTGTAGTCCGCACCTGTCCTTTATTCTTCATTCCTACAGAGTTCATTTTTCATTCTTTATACTACTTTCCACAGAGTACTTCACAGAGTCACTACTCTCCGGCTGAATAATAAAAAAGAAAAAGTACAAAAAAAAACTCCTCCTTAACTCTTTTCTAAATGGACTCCCTTCAAATTTTAGGCTGTCCTCTAGATCTGGCTACCTGCTTCTTCATCCTCCCACATGACGTTATTTAGTCGTTTTACATTTGGTAGGTTTCTATGCAATCCCCAACCCCCAATCCCCCGCGTTCTTCTGAATTCCAGTGAGCACATGCCCAACGCTACCAAATGCTCCTCACTTGTTAATCCCATCGTTTCCAGAATCATCCCCGTGAACCCAGAATCATCTGTGGTGGTGGAGAGAGTAAAAGTACTCAGGAAAGAGTTCCCCAATAGTTGTCAGGTCTGGTCACTGCAGAGGTGACTGGAAACAGTTGGTGACCCTGACAAACTTTCAGGTGAGGTGTCACCTCCCCCAGGGGAGACTGTTTGTGACCTTGAATGTTTGTAAGTGAGGAGGTGAATGAGCAGGTGTAACAATTCTTGAGACCCAACGTGGATTATAAGCAAAGATTGGACAAACTTGTGTGTTTTCTTTGGATCTGTGGAGACTGAAGGAAGATTTAAGAAATGTTTGTAAGATAACAGAGACATAGATAGAATATACACTTGGTTTATCACAGACTACGTGACATGCATTTACGCTGAGAGGGGTGAAGTTGAAAGGAGATGTGCGGAATAGGTTTTTGTTGACACATTGTTGTGGGTGCATGAAAAGCCCTTCCAGGGATGATACTTGAGGCAAATACAACAGAAGTGATCAAGAGGCTCTTAAATAGGTAGACGAATGTGCAATGAATGGACAAGTGGGGACATTATATTGTCAGATGACATTAGCTTAGTGGGGTATTAAACGATAAATTACTGACATGTTCAGTGACATTGTTCAGTGCTCGATGTTTATCAGAATGTTGTTCCACCTTTGCACTGGCGACAGCAAATCTGGCTGATTATATCAGTTCTTGTGAAATTTTCATCACCATTCACACCCTGATAGCAATAAATCAAAGCTACAATCCTTTCTTTACTGTTACAGGTAAATTTATTATCAACACACACTAATATTACCACATACTTCATGGAGATTCAATTTCTTGCAGCTGTTCAGAAGAAAAAAAAAGAACAACTACAGCATTTATTAAAAACTACTCCAAAGATGGAGAAAAAAACAATGTGCAGGGAAAATAAAGGGTGCAGATAAAAATATGTTGATGACATTGAGTTGTAGACTCCGTGAAAGTGAAACTCCAGGTTGTGGAATCAGTTGAGATTTGTTGGTGATTTCAATTATCCTCAAAGGCGCAGGAGCCTGATGGTTGTAGGTTAATAACTTTTCCTGAACAAAAGTGTCCAGTATCCATCTCCCTGATGAGCTGGTGAGAAGAGAGCATATCCTGAATGCTGGGCGTCCTTCATGAGAGATGCTGCTCTGTTGTGGCAGAAATCCATGTGAATGTATTCAATGGTGTTTGCCTGTGATGGACTGGGCTATATCTGTCAATTTCTCAACACTTTTTCACGAGATTATTTAAGTGAACATGAAAGGGGATCATCCAGGAATACCATAACGTGGAGCAAATTGAGAAATCAGATGTACAAAGTGAATTGGGAGTTGGTTAAAAGTCCGAAAGTCTAAAATTGCAAGTGTCACTCTCCTCTTCATGAAGGGAAGGAGTCGATAGCTTGAGCTGAGTGGTTGGGAAGATGTTGGAGTCGATTAGTCAGGAGGAGGTTTCGGGGTAGTTGGAGGAACAGAAAGAAAATTGGCCAAAGAACTGCAGACGTTCCTTAAGGCAAAATCTCACCTGACAAATCTGCTGGAATTTGTTGAGGAAATAACAAGCAAGATGGACAAAGTAGTATCGGTCGATGTTGTGAACTTTGATTTTCAGAAGGTCTTTGACAAGGTGAGGCTGCTAAAGAAGAAAGGAATGCAACATTGCAGGAATGATACTAGCACGGATAAAGCATCTGCTGATTCTCAGCAAGAGTCGGAATAAAGGGTGTCTTTCCTGGTTGTCTGCAGTGACTAGTGGTATTCCACAGGGATCTGGATTGGATCCCCTTCTTTTTCGTGTTTGTCAATGATTTGAATGGTCGATTTATTGCCCTGGAGGCAATATTTTTGGAGGATATGAAGACAGGTGGAGGGGCGAATAGTGTTGAGGTAGCAGGGTAGCTACAGTAGGAATTGGCTAGATTAGAAGTATGTGCAAAGCAGTGGCAGATGGAACACAGTGTCAAAAAGCACATGATCATGCATTTTGGTAGAAAGAATAATAGGGTAGTCTATTTTTCTAGTCAGTGACAAAATTTAACAATCCATGGTCCGAAAGGACCTGTGTTTTCCTTGTGCAGGATTCCCTAAATGTCAAATTGCTGGCTGAATCAGTGGTCAGGAAGGCCAATGCATCCTGAGCATTCATTCTGAGAGGAGTAGAATATAAAAAAAAGTATGTATGGCTGAGGACGGCCCAGGAACTGGTGATGTCTCACTTGGATGTGCTGATATTGGGGAGGCTTCAAAGAAGACTTACAAATCTGATTTGGATATGAAAGGCTGATATGAAGAACGTCTAAAGGCACTAGGCCTATATTCACTGGAATTTGGAAGAACAAGGAGGTGCTAATTGAATCCTACTAAATAGTAAAAGGCCTAAATTGGATGTAGAGAAGACCTTTGTATTGTGGCAGCCTATGACCAGAGGAGACGGCCTCAGAATCGAGGGACATTCCTTTGCAATGGAAATGTGGAGAACTAAAATGAAGTTTCTGCTGTTGGCAGGATGTTCCTCGTAGTCCCATTTTGAATCTCCACGTGTGCATCAGGCAGTTCACATCTGAGATAGTTGTTCTCCTTCAGAGTTACCCCTGCCACACACATGAAGTGTCTGATTTTATGTTCATTTCTTACCAAATCAAATATTGTATTCCAGTGTTATTGGCTGTAGGTCGTGGAGGCTAGTCCCACACAGCACACGGTTTTTCAGAGTCCATTAGAAGATTTCCTTGAGAGATGACAAATCCCAATTGTTGATGTGGAACCTACTCTTCTCTAAATTCACAGACAGGCAATTCTTTAACAGGCACTGAAGAACTGGAGTTACATATGTTACATAAGAGTTTCAATAAATCAGAATGTCATCGAGGTACCGAAACACAAAATTGTTAAACAATTCCTTCAGAGTGTCATACATAAATGTCTGAAAGACAACTGGAGGGTTACCAGGCCAAAGAGCATCACTAAGATTTTCATAATGGCCTGTCATGGTATTTAAAACTGTCTTCCACTCATCCTCTTCACGAACACAAATTAAATTGGAAACCTTCATCAGGTTCAGTTTTCTGAGTATAGTGACCTTGCAGTAATTCAAACACTGTGTTAAATATGGGTAAGGAGGAGTGATTCTCACTGTTATTTTGTGAAATCCGCTATAATCTATGCAAGTCTCAGACATCCATCTTTTTGGTTAATAAAAGAACCCTGCTCCCGCTGGTGGGATCTAATAAACACTGAGGCAAGAGCCTTTTAAATGTACTGGTCCTTGACCAGAATTTCAAGTTTGGAGAGGGGAAAAAGTCTCTTCCTTATTAATACACTTCTCCTTGTCTGGCATTTCAGGTCCTGAGAGAGAAAAAAAGTCTTCCCTGTGGTTGACAGGTACCTAAAATAACTTTATGTCACAATCATAGCGCCAGTGAGGTGGTAGGTCTACTTCCCATCTCTTTACTGAAAACCTCAAAGATGTTGGAATATTACTGGGAAACTTTCTGAGATCATCATAGGTCGCGAGCTTCAGAATGTCAGTGTCACACTCGGAAACATATGTGACAGACTTGGGAACACGGTAAGCTTCTCAGATGCAGACCTGGTGAGAGCTGGAAACCCAGCCCAATATATTACCATTCAACCATAACAGGACCATGCCATGAAATACATGGATAAGATACATTGAGTTGGATCTCAGCGGAATGAATAAGGTGAAATCTATCAGTAACCTCAGGGGACCTGAAACATGACACACGTACCCTGACTCAAGTGCTCTCCCATCAAAAATGTTAAGAGATGGTCTAACTTAGAGATTGGGACATCAGTCCTGCCAAAGGGTTTTGGCCGAAAATGTCGATAGTACTTTTTCCATAGATGCTGCCTGTCCTGCTGAGTTCCTCCAGCATTTTGAGTGTGGTGCTTTGATTTCCAGTGTCTTAAGATTTGCTCTTGTTTGTGCATAGAGACTGAGACTCTAGTTAGAGATTTGTCAGGCCATGCACAGATTTTAAAAAAAATAACTTGTGAAGTCAGAGTCTATAAAAGCCCAAAGGCCATTTCCATGCCACCCCAGGTCAATGAAGAGGGCACATGTAACCAGACGTCATGGGAAGATGAGGGATCTTAGGGACCAGCACAGACTCCCTCTGCCGACCTGTAGGACTGTCGGAGGAAACCGGAACTTCTGGAGGAAACCCATGTGGTCAGAGGAATAAAGTGCAAACTCCTTGCAGGCAGCGTCGGAAAGTGAACGCTTTATGTATGGTCACCTGTATGATAAAGCCTTGTGCTAACCAGTACATTACTGTACCATCTCGTATACAGGAGTACGGTTGAATGACAATTACACTTGAACATGAACTTGAGTACCGCTGACAGTACCCGCCATAAGTCGGACAGGGGTGTATTTCCACATTGTCTATTTCTGCACCTGAACCTCTGCATCTACTTACACTCATGACCCAGTGGGATTTTGTACCATTCTGTAAAATCGACAAACCTTCTTCGAAATGACACAAGAATATGGAACTAATTCTTTTAGTTGTTCTTGTTTGTGAAGAATGAATCTCTGTCGGACCATATTCAATGTTAATGTACTGTACACTTTCTTACACAGGGGGTTCTGAACCTCAATCAATATTAAAATTCAGCCTCACCAACACCCTGTCCAATTGTATGTCTAAATCCTTACCCCTTTCAGGACCTCGGGCGGACTAAACAAACACACAGACTGGTATCCTAGCAACAGTCAGGACTTGCAGCCGAAGCAGACAAGCAGGTTTGGTAAAACAATGCCGAGGACTGTTGGGGGTTGGGCAGAACACTCAGGGAGAGGGAGTCACAGAATCCCAACTTTACACGGAGCCCATCTGAGGGCCGAACAGAAGATTCCCTTGAGAAAGCCACAGGACAGGGTGAAATAGTGGGGGCTCTCCCAGTCCATAATAAATAACTCCAACACCTGAATATACCGGTGATGTTAAACATTAAAATGGGTTTATGGAGGGGAAAGATCCCAATAAAGGCAAGTGGCGGACTTAGATAATGAAGACGTGGGCCAAAACAAGGTAGCAGAGTGAAGTGATATGAATCTCCAGTACGAAATCAAGAAAGACTGGAGGGATATTTTCCCCGATTTCTGGGCAATCACATCCTTGCAATGAAGCCGGTTGGGTGTTTAAAATGGCATAAGCCTTCATTAGTCGGGACATTTATCGAGATAATGTTGCAGTTCTCTACAAGTCTTGTTAGATGGCACAGCAGTTTGTGTTCAGTTCTGGTCTCCTCCTGATAGGAAAGATGTGGAAGATTTTGAGAGGGTATGTTGGAAGTTTACCAGTGTGTTGCTTAGTTTTAGCTGTATGCTGGTGTACTGCACAGTAAACTGGAGTCTGATGCAGCACACACAAATTCAGATTCTTTGTCTGAGAGGAAATAAATAATATTTAACAATCTTTGAATATTAAAATGTGAGTACCTATTTTTAATAAATCCTGTTTGATCACTTGAGATAACATTAGGCAAAATATTCTCAAGTCTTTAGCTAGAATCTTAGAGAGTATTTTAAAATCTACATTCAATAAAGAAATAGGTTGATAGGATGCACATTCCAGTGGGTCTTATCCTTTTTTTTTAGAAATCAATGAAATTAATGGCTCATAAAAAGTTTTTGGAAGGTTCCCAGAGGATATAGAATTGGTAAATGTTTGATGGAGAGGTGGTATAAGCGTTTCTTGAAAAGTCTTGTAAAATTCTACCGTATAACCATCAAGTCCCAGAGCTTTCCCTAATTGCACAAAGGATATAGCCTTGGCTATCTCCTTTTGTTTCATAGATGTATCTAATATAGCAACATCTTGAGTCGAAATTTGAAGTATATATAACCTTTGCAAAAATGTATTCATAATAATAGTATTATCAGAGAATTCAGATTGATAATAATTAGAATATAAATCCATAAATATCTTATTAATTTCATAAGGGTCCAAAGTTTCGGTTCTATTTGGTCTACGAATTTTTTAAATCTGTCTTCTGACCATCCGAGCCTTCAACTGACCCGCCAAAGGCTTAGCAGATTTTTCCCCATTTATATAAAATAAACTTTTAGATTTAAAAAAATTGTTGTTCAACTGGAAAGGTCAAAAGCAAATCATACTGTGCTTGACGTTCGACCCTTTCTTTATATAGGTCTTCAGTCGGTTTAACTGAATACGCTTTATCTATCTGTTTAATTTTATAATAAGCACTGACAATTCTGCTTTAGTTTTCTTTCCCAAAGCTGCTGAATATGACATTATCTCTCTCGTAAGAAAATATATCAACGTGTCCCATATAACCAGATTTGACATTCCTTCAGTTGTATTAAATTGAAAAATATGGAAATTTGCTCCCTAATAAAATTAACAAAAGCTGAATCATGTAACAATACGGGATTCAGTCTCCACTGTGACATTTTCAAAAATCCGTAAGCTTCAGGGTTAACTTTAAAGGTGCGTGATCTGACAGCGCAATGATGTCATATGCACACTCAACAACGGAGTATAACAAACGTGTGTCTAAAAAAAAAGCAATCAATTCGAGAATATTTATGATGAAAGTGTGAGAAAAAATAAAAATCTTTTTCGTTGCGGTGTTTACATCTCCAGATATCGACCAGGCCATATTCTAATAAAAAAAATATACAGGCCACCGCTTTATTAGGAAGTGATGGTTTGGTTGATGACTGCCGGATTTAAACAACAATTACCGTCACCACTCAAGATCAGCTTATATTTTTTCAGATACGGTAATTCAGAAAAAAGTTTCTTAAAAAAATGAGAATTATCTACATTAGGTGCGTATACACATACCAGAGCTAACTTTTGTTCGCATAATAAACCAGTAACAATTAAGTATCTTCCAATCGAATCAGTAATAGTATTAAAGTGTACAAAAGGGATTTGGGGGCTATGAAATATAGCTACGCCTCTTATATTATTATCGGACAGCGAATGGAACAAAGGCTCTTTCCAAAATTGAAAAAAATCTGTCCTCATCCTGTTTCCGTATATGATTTTCTTGTGCAAAAATAATATCTAAGTTAAGTGTTTTTAATTTCTTAAAAATCTTTTTACGCTTAATAGGGTGATTCACACCATTTCAATTCCAAAATATTATATTAATTTTATTACCATCCATGTTTAAAATTGAATTTAATATTATATAAAAGAAATGTTACGCAAGCACAGATTAAACCCAAAGGCACGGATACAACCAAAATGAGTGACGTTTTGCGAGAGAAAAAATCCATCAAAGGAACCGCCCTATCAAGAAAAAAA
Source organism: Hemitrygon akajei (assembly GCF_048418815.1). Taxonomy (NCBI): domain Eukaryota; kingdom Metazoa; phylum Chordata; class Chondrichthyes; order Myliobatiformes; family Dasyatidae; genus Hemitrygon; species Hemitrygon akajei. The sequence goes on from NC_133131.1 coordinate 56,006,429, forward strand.
AACTACTCTAATAGAACACTCTCCCCTCTGGAAAGGTGAGAAATCCAGCGACCAATAGGCTGGCCACATGCTAAACTAATAAACCTTGACCCTATTCTCCATTTTGCAGGTACGTATAATGTTAAAGCCAAAATCCCACACAAAATAGCCATAATAAAAGGCACAAACAGAATTCAACTACTACAATGTTATGTCTAGCAGTAATAAAAACATAACCGGCAATAGCCATCTTAAAATCACCTAAAGTATCTTAGTCACATATTCAAAAAAGGAAAATAAGTCCGAACAAATAATATTACAAACAAAATTCTTTCTCTTGAAAAAGAAGAATAAATGAATATATATATATATATATATATATATATATATATATATATATATATATATATTCATTTATTCTTCTTTTATATGTTATAAAATGTTATATATATATAACGGACCTAAAATGATATTAGTATTGAAACAAATTTTTAAAAAAAGATTAACACAAGACAGGTCCTGGGTGGACCATTAGAGTATAATACTATAAAAGGCCTGAACACCTCCCTCTGCAACTGGATCCTAGACTTCCTGACTGGGAGAACTCAGTCAGTCCGGATCTGGAGCAGCTTCCCCAAGACCATCACACTGAGGCTGGGGGCTCCCAAGGGCTGCGTGCTCAGTCCACTGCTGTTCACTCTGCTGACCCATGACTGTACTGCAACACACAGCTCGAACAATATCAAGTTCGCCGATGACAGGACTGTGGTGAGTCTCATCAGCAAGAACGACGCGTCAGCTTACAGAGAGGAGGTGCAGTAGCTAACGGACTGGTGCAGAGCCAACAACCTGTCTCTTAATGTGAACAAAGCAAAATAGATGGTTGTTGACTTCAGGATGGCACGGAGCGATCGTTTCCCGCTGAACATCGACGGCTCCTCGGTAGAGATCGTAAAGAGCACCAAGTTTCTTGGTGTTCACCTGATGGAGAATCACACCTGGTCGCTCAACACCAGATCAATAGCAAAGAAAGCCCAGCAGCGTCTCTACTTTCTGCGAACGCTGAGGAAAGTCCATCTCCCACCCCCCATCCTCATCACATTCTACGGGTGTTGTATTGAGAGCAGCCTGAGCAGCTGCATCGCTGCCTGGTTCGGAAATTATACCATCTCGGATCGTAAAACCCTGCAGCGCATAGTGAGGTCAGCTGAGAAGATCATCGGGGTCTCTCTTCCCGCTATCACGGACGTTTACACTACACGCTGCATCCGCAAAGGAAACAGCATTATGAAGGACCCCATGCACCCCTGATACAATCTCTTCTCCCTCCTACCGTCTGGGAAATGGCTCCGAAGCATTCGGGCTCTCACGACCAGACTATGTAACAGTTTCTTCCCCCAAGCTATCAGACTCCTCAATACCCGAAGCCTGTACTGACACCTTGCCGTATTGTCCTGTTTATTATTTATTGTAATGTCTGCACTGTTCTTGTGCACTTTACATAGTCCTCTGTAGGTCTGTAGTCTAGTGTAGCTTTCTCTGTGTTGATTTTTTTTACGTAATTCCGTCTAGTTTTTGTACTGTGCCATGTAACACCATGCTCCTGAAAAACGTTGTCTCATTTTTACGATGCACTGTACCAGCAGTTATGCTCGAAATGACAATAAAAACGACTTGACTTGACTTAATTATTAATATGTTTAAAAAAATCAGCCACTTTCCACACCAAAGGCTAAAAAAAGTAAAACATAAACTTAACTCAGAAAATCCATAAACAACTCACACAACAAAATACTTCAGAATTACCTATTGAGTAATCGGGTTAACTTTAAGATTTTATTCAGTAGGCTTAACTTCAGGATTTTTAAGGTGCTCCCTTTCCTCAATAGATTCTCAATGACTGAGACTTTTCAGGAAAGATTATCAGCCTTGCTGGGAAGCGAAGCGAAGGGAGGGGTATAAATCTAATTTATACATTTCACTCATAACTTCTCGGTATTTCCTTCTTTCGGCAAAGATTTCAGGGGAATAGTCTTCGACTATACGAATTTCTGCTGATTTAAATATTAACTTTCGCTTCTTTTTGGGTTCTCGCAGTATGGCTTCTTTAGTTGTATAATAATGCAGAGAAAGTACAATTGGTCAAGAGTGTAATTCAGATATTCTCACAGAGAGGTTTGTTGGAGCTGTTGGGGAGGGTTTAAACTAATTTGGTGGGGTGGGGGTTGGGAACTGGAGTGAAGGGATGGGACTGATGGTAAAAATGCAAAAATAGCGTGAGGTCAGATAGGGCGGACAGGATGCGAGGACAAAATTGCAACCAGCAGGGAGAGTATCAGTGTATTCATAATGCAGAATTAAAACGAGTAGGATATACAGTACGCAAAGTGTTATATCTCAATGCATGGAGTATAAGAAATAAGGTGGATGATCTTGTTACACTATTACAGGTTGTCTGGTATGATGTTGTGGCCATCCCGGAATCCTGGCTAAAGGATGGATGCAGTTCGGAGCTGAATGTTCAAGGTTACACAATGTTCCAGTGGTATAGGAAGGTAGGCACAGGGGGTGGCGTGGCTCTATTGGTATCTATCAGTAGCAAGATGTGACATCAGATTTGAAGATGTTGCATCCTTGTGGGTTGAGTTAAGGAACTGCAAAAGTAAAAACATGACACAGATGACAGTCATATACAGGCCTCTCAACAGCAGCTGGATGTGGACCACAGATTACAAATGGAAATAGAAAAGGCTGAAGAAATGGACAATGTTATGACAGTCAAGGCAGATGTCAACATAGAGTTCGATTGGGAAAATTAGGTTGGTAATGGATCTCAAGATAGTGAATTGTTGATGGCTTTTTCGTGCAGTTTGTCGTTGAGCCTACGAGCGGAACAGCTCGACTGGATTGGGTGTTATGTATTGAACCAGAGGTGATTAGGGAACTTAAGGTAGAAGAACCCTTCGAAGGCAGTATGCACATCATGACTGAGTTTAACTTGGAATTTGATAAGCAGAAAGTAAAGTTTGACGTTGTAGTATTTCAGCGGAGTAAAAGAAGTTACAGTGGTTTGAGAAAGCAGTTGGCCGAAGTAAATTGGAGGAAGATGCTGTCCGGGGTGACAGCAGAGTAGAAATGTGTAAGTTTCTGGGAAAATCAGGAAGGTAAAGGATGGATGTATTCCAAAAATAAATAAATACTCAAATGGCCAAATTGTGCAATCGTGGCTGATAAGGGAAGACAAGCTCATGTAAATGTAAAAGAGAGGACATACAACAAAGCAAAAATTAGTAGGAAGAAAGAGGATTGGGAAAATTAAATACTTTGAGAGCGACGAAACAAATAATTGGGAGGGGGAAACATGAAATATGAAATTGAAATGGATTGACTTAATTACTTGCATCCTTCATATACAAAAGGAGTATAAGTCTTCACGTTACATCTCCGTCTAAATGCGCAATGTGTAATTTATAGTAATTTACAATAAATAATATGTAGATTATGCTAGTTAACATAACATAGAAATACAGTTGTCTCAGCATGAGTTAAGCAGTCTGACCGCCAGGTGGAAGAAGCTGTCCTTAGAGCCTGTTGGTCCTGGCTCTTATGCTGCTGTACCGTTTCCCGGATGGCAGCAACTTGTACAGTTTCTGGTTGGAGTGACTCAGGTCTCCCGTAATCCTTCGGGGCCTTTTTACAAGCTGGAAAACAATATCAAATTGTTTTTGAAGTATTGTGAAAAAATAAAAGAGATGAGCGTTTATATAGGCCCGGTAGAAAATGAAGCCAGGTATATAATAGCCGTGGACAAACAGACGGCAGATAAAGTAAGTGACTATTTTGCAGCAGTTTTCACTGTGGAAGACACTCGCACTGTTGTAGATGTTGAAGGGTGCGAGGGAAGAGAAAAGAGTGTAGTTGCTATTACAACGGAGAAGGTGCTGAAAAAGATGAAAGAGCTAAAGGTACAAAAGTCACCCGGACCAGATGAACTGTACCCTGGGATTCCGAAAGAGGTAGCGGCTGACATTCTGAAGGCATTTGAAATGATCTTTCAAAAACCATTGGACCGTTGAATGGTGCCAGACGACTGGAAAATTGCAAATGTCATTCCACTCCGAGGAAGAAGACAGCAGAAAGGAAATTATCGACCAGTTAGCCTTACCTCTGTGTTTGGGAAGAAGTTAGTGTCAATTGTTAAGTTTGAGGTTATTGAAGATTTGGTGACAATGGACAAAATAGGACAAGTCAGCATGTCTTCCTTTAGGGAATATCTTGCCTGATAAACCTGCTGGAATTATTTGAGAACATTACAAATAGGATAGATAAAGGGGATGTAGTGGATGTTGTATATTTGGACTTTCAGAAAGCCTTTGACAAGATGGCACACATCAGGCTGCTTACCAAGTTAAGAGCTCAAGTTAATACAGAAAAGTGATTGGCATGGTTAGAACATTGGCCGATTGGTAGGAAACAACGAGTGAGAGTAAAGACAAACACGAGGAAATCTGCAGATGCTGGAAATTCAAGCAACACACAGAAAATGCTGGTGGAACGCAGCAGGCCAGGCAACGTCTATAGGGAGAAGCACAGTCGACGTTTCGGGCCGAGACCCTTCGTCAGGACTAACTGAAAGGAAAGATAGTAAGAGATTTGAAAGTAGGAAGGAGAGGGGGAAATGTGAAATGATAGGAGAAGACCGGAGGGGGAGTGGTGAAGCTGAGAGCCGGAAAGGTGATTGGCAAAAGAGATACAGAGCTGGAGAAGGGAAAGTATCATGGGACGGGAGGCCTAGGGAGAAAGAAAGGGGGAGGGGGCACCAGAAGGAGATGGAGAACAGGCAGAGTGATGGGCAGAGAGAGAGAAAATAAAGAGAGGGGAAACAAACTAAATATATCAGGTTGGATATATATCCAAACTCAGGTTGGAGGAACAACACCTTATATACCGGCCGGTTAGCCTCCAACCTGATGGCATGAACATTGACTTCTCTAACTTCCGTTAATGTCCCTCCTCTCCTTCTTTCCCCATCCCTGACATATTTAGTTGTTTGCCTGTTCTCCATCTCCCTCTGGTGCTCCCCCCCCCCCTTTCTTTCTCCTGAGGTCTCCCGTCCCATGATCCTTTCCCTTCTCCAGCTCTGTATCACTTTCACCAATCACCTTTCCAGCTCTTAGTTTCATCCCACCCCCTCCGGTCTACTACTATCATTTCGCATTTCCCCCTCCCCCCTCTACTTTCAAATCTCTTACTATCTTTCCTTTCGGTTAGTCCTGACGAAGGGTCTCGGCCCGAAACGTCGACATCGCTTCTCCCTATAGATGCTGCCTAGCCTGCTGTGTTCTACCAGCATTTTGTGTGTGTTGTTTCTTTAAATATATCAGGGATAGGGTAAGAAGGGTAGGAGGGGCATTAACGGAAGTTAGAGAAGTCAATGTTCCTGCCATCAGGTTTGAGGCTATCCAGAAGGTATGCAAGTTGTTGTTCCTCCAGGTTGAGTGTGGCTTCATCTTGGCAGTAGAGGAGGCCATTGATAGACATATCAGAATGGGAATGGGGCGTGGAATTAAAATGTGTGGCCACTGGGAGATACTGGTTTCTCTGGCGGAAATAGTGTAGGTGATCAGCGAAACGGTCTCCCAGTCTGCGTCGGGTTTCACCAATATATAAAAGGTCACACCGGGAGCACCGGATGCAGTATACCACACCAGCTGACTCACGAGTGAAGTGTCGCCTCACCGGGAAGGACTGTCTGGGGCCCTGAATGGTGGTGAGGGAGGAAGTGTAACGGCAGGTGTACCACTTGCTCCGCTTACAAGGATAAGTGGCAGGAGGGAGATCGTATGAAGTGAAGAGGGGACGAAGTGCGATCATTGTGGAAAGCAGAAAGAAGGGGGAAGGAAAGTTGTGCTTGGTTGCAGGTGGCAGAAGTTTTGGAGAATTATACGTTGGACCTGGAGGCTGGTGGGGTGGTAGGTGAGGACAAAGGGAACCCTATCCCGTGGGGTGGCTGGTGGATGGGGTTAGGGCAGATGTGCGTGAAATGGGAGAGATGCGTTTGAGTGCAGAGTTGATGGTGGAGGGAGGGAAGCCCCTATGTTTAATATGGAAGACATCTCCTCCATCCTGGAATGAAAAGCCTCATCCTGAGAGCAGATGCGGCGGAGACGGAGGAATTGCGAGAAGGGGATATCGTTTTTTTTAAGAGACAGGGTGGGAAGAGGAATAGTCCAGGTAGCTATGAGAATCTGTAGCATTAAGTAGATATCACTAGATAAGCCGTCTCCAGAGATGGAGACAGAAAGATCAAGAAAGTAGAGGGAGGTGGCGGAAATGGACCTGATAAATTTGAGTAAATGAGAGTAAAGTGATCCTATTTCTGGTTGGCTGCCAGTGACTAGTGGTGTTTTATAGAGTTCATTGTTGAGAGGGCTTCTTTTTATGCAGCATATCAATGATTTAGCTGATGGAATAAATGGCTTAGTTGCCAAGTTTGCAGATGAGGCAAACATTGGTGGAGGGGCCCTTAGTGTTGAGGAAACAGGTAGGCTGCACAAGGAGTTGGATAAGGAGAATGGGCAGGAAAGTGGCAAGTGGCATACAATGTTGGAAAATGCACATTGGTAGTCAAAATAATGTGCAGATTTTTTTTTTAATGGGGAGTAAATCCAAAAGTCTGAGATATGAATTGGCTTGGCAGTTTTCTGTAGAACAACTGAAAAGTTAACCTGTAGGTACAGTTGGTAGTGAGGAATGCAAATACAATCTTAGTATTCATTTCCAGAGGTTTAGAATACAACAGCAGGGAGGTGATGCTGAGGCTTTATAAGGAATTGGTGAGGCCCTACCTTAAGTATTGTGGGCTTTTCATCGAAGAAAAGATGTGCTGGCATTGGAGAGTCTCTTTCCCGCCCCCACTCCCCGAGTCCTGGGGCCTCGCTGCCCAAATCTCCCACTGATCCCGGGGCCGCGCTACCCGAGATGGAAAGGGGCTCGGGTGTCCATGTGCAGGATTCACTAAAGGTTAACTTTGTGTCAGTGGTAAGATCGGCAAACTCAATGTTATCATTCATTTCAAGAGGATTAGAATACAAAAGCAAGGATGAAGCGTTATATGGCATTACTCAGACACACTTGGAGTATTGTGAGCAGTTTTGGGTCCCTTGTATTGGGCAAGATGTGCTGGCATTGGAGAGAGTCCAGAAGGTTCACAAGAATGATCAAGGATTGAAAGAGTTAACATATGAGGTTTGTTTGATGGTCTTGTGCCTGGACTCATGGGAGTTTAGAAGAACGGCTGATTTATTACCCCCTCAACCCTATTCTTCCACCTCGTCCCCAAAACTTTTGACGCCCTGACTAATCAAGAAGTTTACTTATCAACTTCTGCTTTAAAAAGCAAACACGAGAAAATCTGCAGATGCTGGCAATCCAGATAGCACAGGTCCCGATGAAGGTCTCACCTGATCCCCCTGAAACCTATCTGGAGACAGGTGATGTTGAGAGGATGTTTCCTATAGTGGGTGTGTCGAGAACAGAAGGCACAACGTTTAGAACAGAAATGTGCAAGAATTCCTTGAGCCTCAGGATAGGAAATCTCTCACAGGCAGCTGTGAAGGACAAATAACTGCTGATGTTTAAAGGGGAGACACACACACACACACACACACACACACACACACACACACACACACACACACACACACACACACACACACACACACACACACACACACACACACACACACACACACACACACACACACACACACAATGCTGGATGATCTCAGCAGGCCAGGAAGCATCGATGGAAAAGAGTAAACAGTCGACGGTTCAGGCTGAAACACTTCATCAGGACCTGTGTTGTTTAAGGGTCCCTGCCAATTCAACCCTTTTACCCATGAGGGGATGTCGATGATGGGACTGTGGGAATGGAGACAAAGGGATCCTCATCTCCCATCTTTGTCCCCCTCCACGTTTTCTCTTTATTTCTATACACACAGTTTACGCACAGGCTTTTCACCCATCCTCTATCTGCTTCTGGCCCAATCTGCCATTCGTCCCTCCTACTGGGTCCCATTATCACAACATTTACTGTCTCGAAACTTCACACTCCCTCACTTCACACTTCACGCTCACAAATGAATGATAACATTGAATTAAGGGCCTGTTCCTATGCTGTACTGTTCTAAGTTCTCTATTCCCTGTTCAGAAGAACGAGAGCAAATCTCAGGGAAACACAGAATTCTTTCAGGGGTCAACAGGCAGGATACATGGAGGATGTTTCCCCTGTAAGGGAAGTTAAGGGTTAGGGATCAGTCTGTTTGGAATTCTCAGCACTCGTGTGTGTGGAGGGGAGAAGGTGTTTGGGGGTTCTTAGCCATTCAGTTCACAGACCCACCGTCGTACAGCATGGAAATGTGCTCTTCAACCCATCACCTCTGTGCTGACCCATTTACCCATCTAACTTCATCCCATTGACCGGCAATAGGTCAGTCTCCTTCACCTATTGAAGTGTCTGTCCAAGTGTCTCTTAAACACAGAGGATTGGATTTCCCGTGACCTGCAGAGGTCGACGCTGCGGCCGGGGTTTTTGTCATTCATATTAATGATTTGGCTGATAACATTGGTGACATAGTAGGTAGGTATGTGGATGACAATAAAATTAATGGTATCGTTGAAAGGCAAGAGTGTTTGCAACGGACCCTTGATTAACTGTAGAGGTGGGGGCCGTGACAATGTTTTAAAAATACATCTTTACAGGTACGTGAAAGAGAAATGTGGAAAGGAATAATGGGCCGGTAGAATAAAGTTAGATCCTGTACTCGGGGTGAGGTACTAAACTAGAAAAAGTCCAAATTTGAAGAAATGAGAAAGGTTCTAAGCAACATTGATTGGGCAGGTTGTTCTCTGGCAATGATGTGATTGGTAAGTGGAAGGCCTTCAAAGGAGAAATTTTGAGAGTGCAGTTTGTATGTTCCTGTCAGGATTAAAGGCAAAGTGAGTAAGAATAAGGAATCTTGGTTCTCGAGGAATATTGTAACTCTGATAAAGAAGAAGACAGAGATGGATGACATGTATAGGAAACAGGGAACAAATAACGTGCTTGAGGAGTATAAAAAGTGCAAAAAATACGTAGGAAAGAAATCAAGAGGGCTAAAAGTAGATATGAGGTTGCTTTGGCAGTCAAAGTGAAGGATAATCCTTAGAACTTCGACAGGAATATTAAGAGCAAAAGGATAGCAAGGGATAAAATTGGTCCTCTTGAAGATCAGAGTGTTTGGCTATGTTTAGAACCAAAAGAAATAGGGGAGATTTTAAATGTGTTTTCTGCGCCTGTATTTACTAAGGAAACTGGCATGGAGATAATAGAAATAAGGCAAACAAGTAGTGAGGTCATGGAACCTATACAGATTGAATAGGAGGAGGCGCTTGCTATCTTGAAGCAAATTATAGTAGATAAATTCCCAGGACCTGACAGGGTATTCCCTCGGACCTTGAAGGAGACTAGTGTTGAAATTGCAGGAGCCCTTGTAGGTACATTTAAAATGTTGGTATCCACGAGTGAGGTACCCGAAGATTGGAGGATAGCTCATGTTGTTCCGTTGCTTAAAAATGCTCTAAAAGTAATCCGGGAAATTATAGGTAGGTAAGTTTGACGTCGGCAGTAGGTAAATTATTGGAAGGAGTACTAAGAGATAAGATCTATAAGTATTTGGATAGACAGGGACTTATCAGAGAGAGTCAATATGGCTTTGTGCGTGGTAGGTCATGTTTAACAAATCTATTAGTCTTTTTTCGAGGAGGGTACCAGGAAAGTGGATGTAGGAAAGGCAGTGGATGTTGTCTATATTAACAAGGTCCCGCATGGAAAGTTAGTTAGGAAGGTTCAGTCGCTAGGTATACATGGTGAGGCAGTAAATTGGATTTGGCATTGGTTCAATGACAAAAGCCAGAGAGTAGTGGTGGAGGATTGCTTCTCTGAGTGGAGGCCTGTGACTAGTGGTGTGCCACAGGGATCAGTGCTGGCTCCATTGTTATTTGTCATCTATATCAATGGTCTGGATGATAATGTGGTAAATTGGATCAGCAAATTTGCCGATGATACAAATATTGGAGGTGTAGTGGACAGAGAGGAAGGTTTTCAAAGCTTGCAGAGGGATTTGGACAGACAATGCAGAAAAGAGTGAGGGATTGCCCTTTGGAAGGACTGAGGAGTGCAGTAGAGCAGAGGGTTCTGGGAATACAGATACAAAATTTACTAAAAGTGCCGTCATAGGTAGATAGGGTCGTAAAGGGAGCTTTTGGTACATTGGCCTTTATAAATCAAAGTACTGAGTTTAGGAGTTGAATGTTATGGTGAGGTTGTATAAGGTACTGGTGACGCAGAATTTGGAGTGTTGTGTGCAGTTTTCATCACCTAATTACACGAAGGAGATTAATAAGTTTGAAAGAGTGCAGAGAATGATGTTGCCGGGACTTGAGAAACTGAGGTACAGAGAAACGTTGAATAGGTTAGGACTTTGTTCCCTGGAGCGTAGAAGGATGAGGGAAGATTTGATAGAGGTATATAAAATTATGGTGGGTATACATACAGAGAATGAAAGCAGGTTTTTCCACCGAGGCCAGGGGAGAAAAAACAGAGGACATGGGTTAACGGTGGAGAGGGAAAGTTTGAAGTGAACATTAGGGCGGACTTCTTCACATAGGGAGTGGTGGGAGTGTGGAATGAACTGCAGGATGAAGTGGTAAATGCGGGCTCACATTTAACATTTAAGAAAATCGTGGACAGGTACATGGATGAGAGGTGTATGGAAGGATATGGTCAAGCAGCAGATTAGTGGGACTAGGCAGAAAATTGGTTCGGCACAGTCAAGAAGGGCCAAAACGCATGTTTCTGTGCTGTAATGTTTCTATGGTTTCTATGGTTACTATGGTTGCTCGTTAAAGCAAGTTGGTCGGCAAGAACAAGTTGGGCAGAAGGGACTCTGTGACCTCCTGTTTAAATCCATTGACTCACCCCCTTCCCATCTCAATCCTGACCTTTGACGCACTCGTTTCCGCTGTCTATATCCCCTATTTATTTCTGTTCTTGAGGGAAGATGTTGACCTGAAACGTAGAGTGTTCATCCCTCTCCACTCCACACATGTTGCCCGACCTGCTCGGTTCCTCTAGAATATTGTGTCTGTTTGATCGGGAAATCACTGCTCTCCGTCCAGCGGAAAAACCTTGGGGAGATATTAGTTGTCCATTAGTTGTGAAACCGCGGGAAAGTTTCGCGTTGGCCACTCAACTGCGCCTGAGGCCCAGCGGCCTTTCCCCGATCCCGGGTACGCTCTGTCCAAGTCTCCTTCCCGATCCCCGGGTCCGCGTGCCCGAGTCTCCCCCCGATCGCCGCGGACTGCCTAATTCTCAACTCCTCCCCCCAGTATCTGTCATCCTGGATATGGAAACGGCGATTCCGTTGCTCGAGTTGTCTGAGGATCGGAAGAATGTGTGATGGACTCGGACCCGGAGGGATCTCCCTGCCACCGGGAAGAGATTCACAGACTGGTCTTGTGTGCTGCGATCGGAGGGATTCACATTGGGGAGACATTACTGGGAGGCAGAGGTGGCGGGAATTTGGCGCTGGGATCTGGGAGTCGCCGCAGAGTCTGTGGAGAGGACAGAACGAGACCGGAGACCGGATTCTAGGTCATCAGGCGGGTTGCTGACGTGATAAAGGTTCCCACCTCCCCTGGGTTCCTTTTCCCTGCTTGTTCCATCTCCAGTAGAATGGGAGTTTATCTCCGTTACGAGTCCGGGACGGTTTCATTTTACAATGCGGAGACCAAGTCCCATCTCCACATCTTCACTGGGATAAAATTCATGCGGAACCTTAATCCTTTCTTCCGGACTTGGGATGAAAACCAGTGGCTGAGAATCTGCTCCAGTTCTGCTCCGGTTCCGCTCCGGGTCTGTAAGCGGGTCGGGTCCCAGGACCGGCGTTAGGAGTAAAGTCCCTGTAAGTATAAATGTGCGGAGCGATGAGAATTATCAATCCATTAAACTTTACTGGTTCACCGCGTCCGACAACAGAAAAGAAAGACCGAGGATTCAGCAGCCGCTGGCTGACGGCGTGTCCTGAGCTCCCCCGGACCCTAAAGTCCCCCTGCACTTGGTGTAAATGGGCCAAGTAGGGGAGGTGTTGACCGGAAAAAGGGGGGTCAGGGTGAATCTTAGTAAGACCATGAGACATAGGAGCAGATTTATACCATTCATCCCATCGACTCTGTTCTGTCATTCCATCATGGCTGATCCTGAAACCCACTCAACCTCATACACATGCCTTTTCGCCATATCAATTGATGGACTGAAGGTCTGATCGATCAGTAAATGAGCAGAGCAACTTCTACCTTAAATATACCCATAGACAGGTTCCACCACAGACTGTGGCAAGGTATTCCACAAGGTCACTACTCTCTGGCTGAAGATATTTCTCCTGACATCAGATCAAAAGAGATCTCCCCTTAATGTTGACGCTGTGCCCTCCAGCTCGGATGCGCCCACCACAAGGATCAACCTCTCCACATCCACCCTATCTAGTCCCTTCAACACTTGGTAAGTTTCAATGAGATCCCCCTTTCTTTCTGAGATATAGGACCCAAAACGTTGACAAAACTCCAAGTAGAGCCTGACGTTTGTCTTATAAATGCTCAGCATTATCTCCTTAATTAAATATTCTATTCCCCTTCAAAGAAAAGCCAACATTGCATTTTCCTTCTTTTCCACAGACTCAACCTTCGAATTAACCTTCCTGGATCCTTGAACGAGAACCTCAAAGGCCCCTTCAACTCTGATGTTTGAATTTTCTTCACATTTAAATTCGAGGGATGATTGATAAGTTCGTGGCCCAAGGTAGAAGGAGTCAATTTTAGATAACCTAACACATTTATTTTTCAATATAGTCCCCTCCTACATTTACACACTTAGTCCTGTGTTTGTGGAGCATACGGATCCCTTCCTTGTAGAAGTCGGTGTCTTGGACCTCTGATATGCTCCTGGCCTATGGTAGAAGGAGATGTGTTATTAACTTCAAACGTTCTACATAATCACTCAAAGAGTTGAACTGCACGTGCATGCAAGGAGAGCTGTATAACTCTCATTCATCAACTGTGGGATTGAGTTCAAGAGCTGTGAGGTAATTTTGAAGGCCTTAAGTAGACCCCACTTGAAGTATTGTGTTCAGTGCTGGTCACTGTACTACAGGAAGGATGTGGATACTTTCGAGGGAGTGCAGATGAGATTTGCAAGGATGTCGCAGGGCAGTGCCGTCTCTATTTCCTGAGGAGACTGCGGTCCTTTAACATCTGCCGGACGATGCTGAGGATGTTCTACGAGTCTATCATGTTTGCTGATGTGTGCTGGGGCAGTAGGCTGAGGGTAGCAGACACCAACAGAATCAACAAACTCATTCGTAAGGCCAGTGATGTTGTGGGGGTGGAACTGGACTTTCTGATGGTGGTGTCTGAAAAGAGGATGCTGTCCAAGTTGCATGCCATCTTGGACAATGAATCCCATCCACTCCATAATGTACAGTTTAGGCACAGGAGTACATTCAGCTAGAGACTGATTCCACCGAGATGTAAAACTGAGCGTCATAAGAAGTCATTCCTACCTGTGGCCATCAAACTTTACAACTGCTCCCTCTGAGTGTCAGACACCCTGAGCCAATAGGCTGGTCCTGGACTTATTTCCACTTGGCATGATTAACTTATTATTATTTAATTATTTATGGCTTTATATTGCTATATTTCTTCACTATTCTTGGTGTGGCCGTAATGAACCCAATTTCCCTCGGGATCAATAAAGTATGTCTGTCTGTCTGTTTGGATTGGAGAGCATGCTTGTGAGGATAGATTGAACGAACTTGACCTTTTCTCCTTGGAGCGATGGAGGATGAGAGATGACATGATAGAGGTGTATAAGGTGATGAGAGGCTTTGACCATGTGGATAGTGAGAGGCATTCTATCCAGGGATGAATGACTAACACCAGGAGACATAGATTTATGGTGCTTGGAAATAGGTACTGAGGGGATGTCAGGGGTAGGTTTTCAGAAAGGGAGTGGTGCGTGCGTGGAATGCACTGCCAATGGCGTTGGTGGAAGCAGATACAATACCGTCGTTTAAGAGCCTAGTAGATAGGGACGTGGAGATCTGGAAAATAGAGGTCTATAGGAATATCCTAGTCAGATACTACAGCAGGTTACATGGTCGGCACAACTTTGTCGGCCGAATGTGCTGTAGATTTTTATATTCTGTGTTCTATTCCTAAGGGAGGCAGATGAGACTCATTTAAATGGACCCCAGGACAGCGTGGAAAGGTTAGCCGAAGGGACCGTGTCAGTGCTATAAAGGAGGGGTTCTGTCCCAAACATCGACTCTACTCCTGATGCTGCCTGACCTGCCAATTTTCCTGAAAAATTGCATGTTGTTCTGCTGCTCTTTCTATACAAGAGATGTTTTGTGCTGGAAGACTTCGTAGGAGATTCATCATGATTGAGGGGACTTGTTTTCATAAGAGCATACGTCATAAGAGCAGAATTAGTCCATTTAACACATCTAGTCTGCTCCGCCTTTCCATCTTGGCAGATCCGGATCCTGCTCAAATCCATACACCTGGCTTCCTGCCATATCCTTTGATGCCCTGAACGATCAGGAAACGATCAACGTACGCGTTAAGTATACCCACAGACTTGGCCTCCACAGCAGTCACTGGCAGGTTCAATACATCCTGACTAATATTAAAAAAAAACTCCTTAACTCTTTTCAAAAAGTGACACCTCAGTTTTGTGGTTGTGCCCTCTAGTTCTTGGTAGTCACACCACAGGGGACATCCTCTCCACACCCACCCTATCTAGTTTTATTTTCAACATTCGGTAGGTTTCAATGAGATCCCCTCACTTTCTCCAGAGTCTCCGTGAGCAGAGGCACAAAGCTGCCAAATGCTCCTCATGCTTTACCCCCTTCATTCCAGAAATCATCCCTGTTAACCTCCTTTGAACTCTCTCCATTGCCAATACATCCTTTCTGATATATGGGGCCCAACACTGTTGTAAATACTCCAAGTGTGGCCTGACTAGTGTGTATAACACACTGGACAGGCCACACTTGGAGTATTGTCAACAGTATTGCTCAGCATTATACATTTGCTGTTATATTCATTCGTTGAGATTCAACTATGTTGATCAAAAGAGGGATCTTGGAATCCGAGTTCTTAACTCCCAGATCGTGGCTCCCGTGTTAGGCAGTTATGTTGCAATTGTGTAACCTCCAGTTTTGTAATTACATTGTAATATAGGAATAATGCGGGGGGGGGGGTGGGATGGTTAGGATGGCGATTAGACTAGGCTTAACAGGGTGCTGCCCGGATAAGAAGAGATTGCACAATCTAGGGGAATTGTCTCTGGAGCAGCAGAGGCTGAGGGAGGTTTGAAGCAGGTATATCAGAGGCACAGACAGAGTGCACAGCCCGTACTTTTTCTCTAAATGGGAAATGACAAATAGCAGAGGGCATGCATTTCAGGAGGGGGAGCACTACCCGACTGGTCCTTTTCTGCATTAGTTAAGTATTTTGTAATGTATTGTATTTTTGTATCTTTTCCCTACGCAGCTGCTGTCAAATAGTTAACGGATTAGAACAGACAGTAATATTAAACCAGACTCAGAATATTTGGAGGATATTTGCATTGCAAGTTTTGTTTTTCATACTCGTAGTGGTGTGTGTCTGGAGTGAATGTTAGTGGAGGAAGATGTGATAGAGTTTATTAGATGCCACATAATATGTGGAGACTGTAGGAATGTGCATTTGTGTAGTTCAGTAAGGCATGAAATGACCAGTTCAGTTGTTTCAGAACAACACAGTGAGCAGAAAGGCCTGTAAAAGGCAAGTACAGCAGGTATATTTTATAAAGTGTCGCCAGTCAGAGAACAGGCAGTGACGTCAATATATCGGTATCACAGGTCTATCACTGAAGATACTTTGCTGCTAGATAAAATGAAGTTTGTGTCGTTTATAACGGATGTGTTGAATTGTACTGCTCAAAAATCTTGTCCGACTGAGGAAATTAATATTTAATGTGAAATCTGCAGAAAGGTATCTTGGTGTAACTGGTGTTAAGTGGGAAGCTGTAAATTGAGCTCTGACGGTGGGTTATCTGTATCCCAGTCTAAACAATGGGATTAAAATATTGCTGTTGAATGCGAGAAGCCTGATTTCCAATAGTCAAGAATTTAAGATGTTAATTTCTGATTTGTTAGATTCTCCCGATGTTATATGTATTCAGGATATCTGGTTATTTGCATATTTTAAGTTTATTTTCTGTGCACGATTATATTGCCATCAGGTGTCTGGTTAGTTGGTAGATGGTAGTGTTGCCAGTTTAATAAGGAAAGTAAAAGGGTATATTGTTCTGAATGTGAATGAAACGTATGCAGCATTTGGAGCAGAAATACTTGATTCAAGATGTAGTTGTATAAAGTGATTAACTTTTTATAACCCATGTGGACAGTACATGTCGTTCTCACTCATAAAGTTTGTATGGTGTGGGGATTTTACGTACACAATTCACTGTGGTGTTGTTTGTGGAATGATGTCATTGTTTGAAGAAGAGTTTTTCAACTTGTGTATTTGAATGGGTAGGAGATTTGGTGTTCGCAGTAGTTCTGGAACTGTTAAAGAATGCTAAGGCAGATGTGTATTTTTGCAATGAAAGTTAATGTCACATTATTCTGCATTGGAAGTGAATAGCAGAAAGGCTGTACCATGTTGGACTGAGGACTGTGCAGAGGCAATGAGGGAGATAAATACGGCATTTAGGAAAGTTAAACTACAGGCCCTTGTGAGGAAAGTGGTGAATATTGCGAAAAAGGTTTTCTGGAGGTCTTATTGTGATAATGTAGGAAGCGAATTGCAGGTTAGACGTCCCAGGAAAGGATGATCTGTGTTATTGTATGATAAGCCATATGACTGACAACTCTCTTGAGATAATATTAAAATTTCTGAATTGTATTTGGAGGCTTCCTCATGGAAAATAGTCTGCCTGTTCTAAAACCTGCGAGCTCCCCGTCGTATCCTACTAGTTATAGGCTAATATCGTTAGAGTCTAATTTATGTAAACTCAGGGAACATAATCTAATCATCAAGATGGCTGCGCGACGCAGCTTGCAGCGGCTAGTCCGGGGCTAATATGTTATTTGTTAAGCGGGGGTACCGTGCGCAATCCTAATCTAATGGAAAACGGACGTAGGAGCACGGAGCACGGAGGAACATCTGGAAATCTCCAGGGAGGCCTTCTTCGTTGCTGGTGCTGCTGTGAGGTCCGGGTGTCTGTTGAGAAGAACAGGCCCCCAGTCCTCGGGATCGCGTTGCCCGTGGTCGTTGGCGGGGGCGTCATAATACGCTCGGCAGAGGATAGTGCTCGGAGAAGCTGTGCCGGAGGGGATGGTCGGAGGCTCGGAGGTTCAACAGATTCGGAGACCAGTGCGGTCAGGTCGCTTTCCGTGTGTGCTGTGTCTGTGAGGCTGAGTCGTGCGGCGCCGTGGAAGTCCAAAGCAAGGGTATTCCCTTCTGCCGCCGGAGTGAGATGACGAGTCTATCGGGACCCTGAGGACTTGTGGAAACTGTGTGGTGATTTCTTTCGAACTTACAGTCTTTTAACATCTTTGGACTATTTTTACCGTGCCCATGGTCTGTTTTTTTTTAATCAAATTATGATATTGTTTGCACTGCTGTAATTGTATGTTGTAACTATGTGGTTTTGTGCAGGTCTTGTAGCTTTAGTTTTTGGTCTTGTTTTGTTTGGTGGCTTTGGAGCCCTTTTCTAGGAACGTGCAAAGATGGTAGCGCGATATTAATAAGCAGCAGCCTCTCCAGACTCTGGATTGGGGATTGCCAAACGTTATGTGGATTTTCTGGTGTAGTCTATATTGTCATGCGCTTTGTTGATATCATTCTGGAGGAAAGTTGTCTCATTTTTTAACTGCATTGCATTTGTGGTTTTTAAATGACAATAAACTGAATCTGAATCTGAATCTGAATAATCGAACGCCTGAATAATTTTATGGAAAAAAGGATGTGATATAGCGTTTAATCAGAGTGTATTTCAGAAGGCAAGGAAGACATTGGAATCAGTTATATTTGGAAGATCGTATTATGAAAGCACTGTTAAATAAATTTGTTGTAATAGCAATATTTTTTGATGATGGAAAGGCAAATTATATTTCTGGAAGGAAGGGTTGTTGATTAATTTTTGGAAATGGAATCGAGGGGGCTATTGTCTAACTTTTGATGATTTGTATTTGTTTTATCTTTGGACTGCTTGTGTCAGGTACGGGTGGGCAAGTTTTATTCGGGTTTCTGTGAAATAGAGACTGGGACTCCACAGGGCAGTATTTATTATTTGATATTATGATAAATGATATTTTCTCTGAGATAGGTTCTGGGGTGTGTAAATCACAGCGTGCAGATAATGGAGGTTTATCGATTAAAGGTAGAAATTTCAATTTTACTGTGTACAGGATGCAATTAGCAATTAATATGATTGAACGTCAGCAAATAGATGAGATTTAAGCTTTCAGTAGCTAAAACACAAGTTATGTGTTTTACAAACAGGAGTAATACACCTATACTTGCTTTATAATTATATGGTTAAACTCCTGAAAATGTGTCACGGGTAAGATTTCCAGGAAAGTGGATGGATAATAAGCTGACATGGAAAAATGATCATCCTGTTCAAAGTGTGTTGGAGGACTGCTGGGAACTTCACAAGAAGATTGCTTTTAATTTTGAGAGCCTGGGTTCTTATCACGCTTGGAATATGTGTCCGTTGAATTATGCAAAACGTCCCACAGTCGCATTCTCGGTAACCCCACCTTGTTTCTTTCAATGCCTTTAGGATACAGGATTTAATGAAGTCTAAGGATTCTGCTATGCCTGAGAATCTGTTAGTTCAGCATATATTAAGGAAAATTATTGTGATTTGTTAACTGCTTTTACAAAAGGATCAATATATGATTTAACTGGGAATGTTGTTCTGGTTATGTTATGCGTGAATTATAGAAACAACATACCAGCCATATATACCGTTGGAATTGGTTGCCATCATTTTATGCTTATAGTGGGTGCCGGAAATTTGTCCGTGTAAAGTTGTAATTTGTTAAGATTCCTTTTCGGTTTTGAAGAGTCTTAAAACAAGTCATTCTCGCAGCAGGTCAGATTTACTTCTGGAAGCTCATCACACATTATTTCATATTCAAAGTATTGGATTCGGGGTGCGCACTGATATGATGGTGCATGAAGACACGGTGAACAGTAGGGCCCCAAGGACTCTGTAGAACAGAGGGATCTGGAAACAGAGATTCATAATTGGGAATTTGGAAAGTAAGTTGAGAAGTAGGACCTCAAAGGTAATAATCTCGGGATTACTGCCGGTGGCACGTGACCGTGAGTATAGAAATAGAATGAGCTGGAGGATGAATGTGTGGCTGAGGGATAGGAGCAGAGGAAAGGGATTCAGTCTTCTAGATCATTGGGACGTCTATGGGGCAGGTGAGACCTGTACAAAACGGACGGGTTGCACATGAATCCCAGGAGGATCAATATCCTGGCTGCGACGTTTGCTAAGCCTGTTGGGGAGAGTTTAAACTAGAACTGCTGGAAAGTGGGAACCGAACTGAAGTGACGGAGGAAGAGGCGGTCGCTTCACAGAATGAGAAAGTTTGTAGGCCGTGCAAAAGGGAGAATAGGCATGTCATAGAGAAGCGACGGGCTCAGACCGATTGTTTGAGATGTGTCTATTTTAATGCAAGCATTATTTTGAACGCGGATGAGCTAGAGCGTGGATCAGCACTTGGCGCTACGATGTTTTTGTCGTTACAGAGACTTGGATGATGCAGGGACAGGAATGGCTAATTCACGTGCCGGGCTTTAGATTTTTCAGAAACGACAAAGGGAAGAAAAAGAGGTGGGGGCATGGCACTGTTGATCAGGAATAGTTTCACGGCTGCAGAACATGAGGAAGTCATGGAACAGTTGTCTACAGAGTCTCTGAGCGTGAAGGTTAGCAATATGAAGGGGTCAATAATTCTACTGGGTGTTTTTTTTATATATAGAGCAGCCAGGAGTAACAGGGATATCGAGAAGCAGAAAGGAGACAGATTCTGGAAAAGGGTAACAACAGCAGGGTTGTTGTGGTGGGAGATCTTAAATTCCAAAACATAGACTGGCCTGTCCCTAGAGCTAGGGGTTTAGATGGGGCGGAGCTTTTTACGTGTGTTCAGGAAGGTTTCTTGACACAATATGTAGATAGGCCTACAAGAGGAGAGGCTGTACTTGATCTGGTGTTGAGAAATGAACCTGATCAGGTGTCAGGTCTCTCAGTGGGAGAACAATTTAAAGATAGCTATCACAATTCTATCTCGTTTACCATAGCTTTGTAGAAGGTTGGGAACAGTCAAGTTAGGAAAACGTTTAATTGGAGTAAGGGGAAATATGAGGCTCTCAGGCAGGAAGTTGGAAGCATAAACTGGAAACAAATGTTCTTAGGGAAACGTACGGACGAAATGAGGCAAATGTTCAGGGGTTATTTACGTTGAGTTCTACATTGGTACGTCCCAGCGAGACAGGAAATGAATGGTAGGGTTTGAGGAACGGTGATGTACAAAGGCAGTTGTAGAACTGGTCAAGGCGAAAAGGAGAGCTTACGAAAGTTTCAAAAACGAGTTAATGAGAGATCTGGAAGATTATAAGGCTAGTAGGAAGGAGATTAACAATTTGGAGAGCAAAAGGGGCGGTGAGAAGGCCTTGGCGAACAAGATTAACAAAACCCCAAGGCATTATACAAGTATGCGAAGAGCAAGAGGATAAGACGTGAGGGAATACGACAAATCATGTCTGTTAGTTGAAAACTGTTTATGGAAAATGGAGCGGATAGCAGAGGTACTTCATGAATACTTTGCTTCAATATTCAGTACGGAAAAGGATCTTGGCGATTGTAGGGATGAATTGCAGCAGGCTGAATAGCTTCAGCATACAGATATTAAGGAAGGGGTAGTGCTGGAGCTATTGGAAAGCATCAAGTTGGATAAGCCACCGAGACGGGACAGATTTTACCCCAAGGTAACGTGGGAAGCGAGGGAGAAGATTTCTGAGCTTCAGCTGACGATCTTTGTTTCATCAATGGGGACGGGATAGGTTCCAGAGGACTGGAGGGTTGCGGATGCTGTTCCTTTATTCAAGAAAGTGTATAGGGATAGCCCTGGAAATTATAGACCAGTGAGCCTTACTTCAGCAGTTGGTAAGTTGATGGGGAAGATCCTGAGAGGCAGGATTTATGAACATTAGGAGAGGTATAATATGATTAGGAGTAGTCAGCGTGGCTTTGTCAAGGGCAGGTCGTGCCTTAGGAGCGCGATTGAATTTCTTAGGGATGTGACTAAACTCGCTGATAAAGGTAGAGCCGTAGATTTAGAGTATATGGATATCAGCAAGCCAATTGATAAGGAACCCCACGCAAGTCTCATTGAGTAAGAAAGAAGGAGTGAGATCCAAGGGGACATTGATTTGTGGATCCAGAACTGCTTTGCCACAGAAGGCAAAGCGTGGTTGTAGAACGGATATATTCTGCATTGCGGTCGGTGACCAATGACCTTAGCAACTGTTCTGGGACGCCTACTCATTGTGATTTTCATAAATGACCTGGAAGAAGAAGTGGAGGGATTGGTTAGTAAATTTGCTGATGACACAAATGCCGGAGGTGTCGTGGATAGAATGGAGGGCTGTTAGGGGTTACAGCGGGATATCGATAGGATGCGAAACTGCCTGAGAAGTAGCAGATGGAATTCCAGCCAGATAAGTGTGAGGTGGTTCCTTTTGGTAGATCAAATATGATGGCAGAATATAGCATTAATGGTAAGACTCTTGGCAGTGTGGAGGTTCAGAGTGATCTTGGAGTCCGAGTCCGTAGGACACTCAAAGTTGCTACGTAGGTTAACTCTGTGATTAAGAAGGTGTACAGTGCATTGGAATTCAGCAGCCATGAGATTGATTTTAGGAGAAGAGAGGTAACGTTAAACAAGATGACATCCGTTAGTGTCGCGAAATTATCGATCTGCGCCTGGAACGTCTTGCTTCAATATACCAGTAGACTGCTGATTTCCATATTGTGCCGTCGCAGTGAGGCGGCGCTGGAGTGTCTTCTCCAGGGCGCAGGCCTGGGAAAGGTTGTATGGAAGATCAGCAGTTGCCCAAGCAGCAATTCTCCCCTCTCCACGCCACCGATGGTGTCCAAGGCCTGGTACAGCTTAGCACCAGTGACGTCGCAGGAGTTGACAGAGCGAGGTTAAAGGCAACGTCGGTCTGCCTTAGGGTTTACTCCAGAAGCCGTTCCCATAAGTGGGAATGCCGCAAGGCAGAGGAGGTTTAAAATCAGAGATTTCCCTCTCTTAGATGGACTGCCTTCCCAGACTGACGAGCTCCATCTACTCGAAGCATTGGCTTTAAGGCGCCAGGACCCTCCTTCACCCCTTCTGTCAGAAGAAACAGTTCCGCTTGGCTTAGAGGTTAAGCCACACGAGAAGGCCTGGAATTGGACTTGGTTGTCAGAGGCTATTTGAGACGCATGCCTTGAGGAGCACTTTTATGTACTGGGGGCGTGTCCCCACTACCGCTCCTCGGCTTGACAACGTTGGAACATAAAACAAAACATAGAAACATTGTGCCGAACATGTTGCCACCTTAGAAATTACTAGGTTTACCCATAGCCCTCTATTTTTCTAAGCTCCATGTACCTATCCAAAAGTCTCTTAATAGACCCTATTGCATCCGCCTCCACCACTGTTGGAGGCAGCTCATTACACGCACTCACCACTCCCTGCATAAAAAAAAACTACCCCTGACATCTTCTCTCCATCTACTCTCAAGCACCTTAAACCTGTGCCCTCTTGTCGTAGCCATTTCAGCATTGGGAATATCATCTTATAGAACTATATTTGACCCTGCTTTGACCATACTCGGAGTACTGTGCTCAGGTCTGGTCGCCTCACTACAGGAAGAATGTGGAAATCATAGAACGGGTGCAGAGGAGATTTAAAACGATTTTGCCTGGATTGAGAGCATGCCTTCTGAGAATAGGTTGAGTGAATTCGGCCGTTTTTCCTTGGAGCGATAGTAGTCTATAAGGTGTTAACAGGCATTGATCGTGTGGATAATAAGAGGCTTTTTCTCAGGGCTGAAATGGCTAACAAGCGTCGGCACTGTTTTAAGGTGCTTGAAATTAGGTACAGAGGAGATGTCAGGGGTAGGGTTTTAAGCAGAGAGTGCTGTGTCCGTGAAATGGACTGCCGGCAACGGTGGTGGAGTCGATTGCGGTAGGGTCTTTTAAGAGACTCTTGGATAGGTGCATGGAGATTCAAAAATAGAGGTCAATGAGTAACCCGAGGTAATTTCTACAGTAAGTACTTGTTCGGCACAGCATTGTGGGCCGAAAGGGTCTGTATTGTGGTGTAGGTTGTCTGTGTTTCTCTGTTTCTAACATTCGTTGCTACTATTTGAAAGGCGGATGACATTCATATTAACTAATCATCGTGTGTGTTCTCATTTGACAGACAGGAACCACAGCCAGTGACAGTAGGGAACAGAGGTGTGGCTGATCTACGATAGGCCCTGTGGAAATCTTCCCCATTCTCTGATCCTCCTCTTATGCTGTCAACATAGGACGGCAACTTCCCAGATGGCCTGGTGGCCCCGCCTGATATGCAGCTGTCGCGGAACGATCGCGCTGATTGACGGGAGTTGTCGTTCATATACAAAGCGGGTGTTTGTGAAATGTGCACAACAGTTTCTGTCATAAACAATTTGTGTTATTTTCATCGTTTCCATTACCCTACAATTGCAACGTGACAGTGGGGCTGTCGTGGCGGAGGGGAAATCAGTGTTCTATCACCCTCAGCTTAGGGATCTGTACATAGCCGCTATCCAGCCTCCTTTTGACCTGAATTCTCCAGACACGTCTACAAAAGCCGTCAATCCTTATGACGCTGTTCTCGGTTAACCAATCCCCCACTGAGGTCATCGACTGGAGATGCTCACCAACATGGAAGAGAGTGACAGGGGAAAAGGCCCTTGTGTTCTCTGTGTTGTTTTGCACCAATTCAACTGGTCTTGTTTTACCTTACTAAATCAATCCGTTCTGCCAGCAGGTCGACAACACTGCTGGAGGTTTTCTATGTTTCTCTGTTCAACATTACCTCTCGGCTCCTAAACTGAATCCCATGGATGATGAAGACCAATGCACCGTATGCCTTCGTAATCACGGAGTTAACCTGAGTAGCATCTTTGAGTGGCCTATGGACTTGGACTTCAGGATCGCTTTGAAACTCCACACTGCCAAAAATCTTACCCTTAATACTGTATTTTGCCATAATATTTGACCTACCAAAATGAAACACCTAATCCGCGTGGAACTCCATCTGCCACTTCTCAGGCCAGTTTTGCATCCTATCGATGTTCCGCTGTAACCTCTAACAGCCCTGCATTCTATCGACAACACCCCCAACCTTTGTGTCATCAGCAAATTTACCAACCAATCCCTTTACTTCCTCTTTCAGGTAAGTTATGAAAATCACAAGGAGTAGGTATCCCAGAACTGATTCCTGAGGCACACGTTTGGTCACTGACCGCCAAGCAGAATATGACCCGTCTACAACCACTCTTTGCCTTCTGTGGGCAAACCAGTTGTGGATCCACAAAGCAATATCCCTTTGGATCCAATGCTTTCTTACTTTCTAAATTAGCCTTGCGTCGGGTACCTTATCAAACGCCTTGCTGAAATCCATATACACTACACCTGCTGCTCTACCTTCATCGATGTGTTCTGTGTACTCCCAGGCACCTTAAAACTGTGCCCTCTTGCGGTAGCCATTTAAGCCCTGGGAAAAGCCTCTGACTATCCACACGATCAATGCCTTTCATCATCTTGCACAGCTATATTTGACCCTGGTTAGACCCTACTTGGAGTACTACGCTCAGGTCCGGTTACCTCACTACAGGAAGAATGTGGAAATCATAGCAGGGGTGCAGAGGAGATTTACATGAATTTTGCCTGGATTGAGGAACATGCCTTATGAGAATAGGTTGAGGGAACTCGACCTTTTCTCCTTGGAGCGACAGTGGTCTATAAGATGATGACAGGCATTGATCGTGTGGGTGGCCAAAGGCTTCTGCTCTGGGCTGAAATGGCTAACACGAGACGGCGCTGTTTTAAGGTGCTTGGAAGTAGGTACAGAGGAGATGTCAGGGTTTTTTTTTTACGCAGAGTGTGGTGAATCCGTGGAATGGACAGCCGGGAACGGTCGTCGAGGCGGATATGATAAGATTTTTTAAGAGACTCCTGGATAGGTACATGGAGCTGAAAAAGATAGATGTCTATGGGTAATCCTAGGCAATTTCGAAAGGAAGTACATGTTCAGCACAACGTTGTGGGTCGAAGGCCCTGTATTGACCTGTAAGTTTTATATGTTTCTCCGTTTCTAACATTCGCTGATACTATTTGAAAATCTGACTGAAATTCATATTAACTAATCATCATGTGTGCTCTCATTTGACAGTAGGGGGCAGAGGTATGTCTGAGCTACGACAGGCCCTGTGGACATCTGCCCCATTCTCGGCCCCTCCTCTTATGTTGTCAATATTGGACAACAACTTCCCAGATGTCCCGGTGACCGCACCTGATATGCAGCTGCCGCCGAATGATCGCGCTGATCGACGGGAGTTGTTGTTCCTATGCAAATCGGGTTTTTCTGAAATGTGCACAACAGATTCTATTATAGATAATTTGTGTTATTTTCACTCTTTATATTACCATTTCATTTTTCAATCTTTTTATTGATTTCAGTAAAAATATATACAAATCAGAGGAGAAGTTTAGAAAACAGTTAATACAGGAGACATATATACAGCAGAAAATAAAAGTAAATATTGTCAAAATCAGATAGGTATAATGTTTCGCTGTTATATATATATATATATATATATATATATATCATATAATCACAAAACCACAACTCCTCTTAACAGATCGTAAAACAAAAGATTGGAAATTTTTGTTTAATAAAAGGAAAAAAAACTAAACTAAATTGGAACAAAAAAAAAGAAAAGAAAAGAAGAGGAAGATTGGGCAGTCCATTTGAGGTTAAAATTAGAGGAAAAAGAAAGAGAGAAAATATCCTTTCCTGTCACCTCCGAACCTTCACGGATGAGGATTTTCCCTAAAAAGAATAAAGAAAAATAAATAAATAAAAATAAATTAAATCAATATTGAATAAAACTCCGCCAGACTTGCTCAAAATTAAAATATGAATCAAACGCACGGCTTCTAATTTTCTCCAAGCTTAGACATGACATAATTGGGGAGAGCTAATAAAAAACGGTAGGCGGATTATAATCTTTCCAGTATAACAAGATAGCTCTCCTAGCCAGTAAAGTTGAAAAGGCTATCACATGTTGAGCGGTTGCAGACACTCTACCTGCATCCTCTGGAGTAATCCCAAAAATTGCCGTAAGTGAACTGGGTTGAACATCCACATCTATTACTTTAGATAGTATTCTAAACACATCCCTCCAAAAATTATTTAACTTTACACAGGAGCAAAACATATGAAGTAGAGTAGCCACCTCTGCATTACATCTGTCACAAATAAGGCTTATATTAGGAAAGGTATACGCCAATTTATCTTTGGACATATGGGCCCTGTGTACTATCTTAAACTAAATTAAGGAATTCCGTGCACAGATAGATGAATAATCAACTAGATAATAAATTTTACTCCATTGATCATCTGAAAGTGATTGTTGAATTTCTATTTCCCAAGTGAGTTGAACCCCATCATTAGGCGACATACGAGAATTAATTAATTGTTTATAAATGATAGCTATTAATCGTTTTTGAAATGGTTTAAGCTGAAAAATAGCATATGCTAAATTTGAAGAGTAGGCCAAGTGAAAAAACGGTAGAAAATCTCGTAAAAAATTCCTAACCTGTAAGTATCTAAACAAATGTGTATTAGAGATGTCATATTTATCCTGTGTTGCCCACAAAGCATTTGTTTAGCTTTATTACATTTTCGCGTTAGTAATTCGTTTGTAATTATTTTCTAGTTGAAGTTAAGGTTGTTGAAAGTAAATTCATTGTCTGTGATGTATCGAGGCATGCGATACCCGGTTTCGCCGCGTCTTGTGGGAAAATACCGGTTTGGAGAAACGGGAAGGCGGAGGCTGGTGTGTGCAGGATCAGCGCGAGGTAAGTTTCATTCTACACACTAAGGAACATCATAGAAGCAACGCCGTAAGTTCTTAAGATAATGGATATGTTGAAATAAAAATGTTAACGCTGATTCTGTTAAAAGTAATGACGGTTGATAAAGTTTATCTTCTTGTGCTATTGAAAGCGTTGCAGGATAGCTTGTGTTGAAGTGTATTTAAAGCCAGTTGATGGCGTAGGTATATTCTGACAGTATGTTATACTTTAATGTAATATATTTTGTTGTAGTTTTACTTTTACAACCATTTATGATGTAAATGTGATGCCAAAAAGGAAACAAATGCTGCATATATTTTGTATTGTTTTATCAACAGTTTTCGCCATACGTTAATGTGGAAGAGTGAACAGCAAACGGTTAATCTTACCGCGATCCTGCCTCATTGACTACGGCTTAACTCACTGTTTAGTTCAGATTTCCTACACCTGTACGAGAACACTATGGTGAAAAGGCGGCATTACCAGGTGTTTCGACAAATGGTATGATGGCCAAGCGATCAAGCGTCAAGTCGTTGTCATCCAGCGCCAGGAGCAGTAGAACATCAGCCAATAAGGCTACCCACGCAAGAGCTAAAGCAGAAACCACCAAGGTGCGAATGTCATACTCTGAACAAGAAGAAAAACTGAAAACCATATGGAAGAGGCTGCCAGAGAAGCCGAAAGTCAATTGGAAAAGGTAAGGATAGAAACAGAGTTAGAAGTGCTGGAGCTGCGCCGAGAAGCCGATGCTGCCAGGGTGGAAGCAGAAATATTAGAAAGCGCTGAAGAAATGCACGTTCTAGATGAAGTAAAATCTACCTCAGAAGGACCAGATTGGAACGCACTAGCGAATACGTCCAATCTCAAATGGACCTGAAGATTCGTTCTTCTTCTCCATGCTTATTTGCTAACGTTGCATCTCATGAAGAGTCAAAGAGAAGCCCAATTGCATCGCATCCATCTGAGGAAGACAATTTACGCTGGCATATTTGCCACGAACAAGAATGAAAGGGCTTACGACACATACTTCAGGACACCAAACTTACCAAATTTGGCGACAGAAGAGGCAAAGGCTGAATTTAGAATAGCCAATCCCATAACGAACGCACAAGCTCAGTCATATGCCTGCCGACATAGTCCCCCAGCCAGGATGCCACTTGCAGTCGAACCCATGGCGGAGTATTTAGCCCGGCGAAATTTCAACACTTCAGGACTATATCAATTTAACGATAAGCCTGAAAATTACCGTGCATGGTACTCCTCATTCACCAACGCTACCGGCGGAGTCCAGCTCGAAGCAACCCAAGAGTTGGATCTTATGACTAAATGGCTGGGAAAAGAATCATGTGAACACGTAAGACGCATACGTTCAGTGTACGTCAACAACCCCAAGCTAGCCTTACGCAAAGCATGAGAGAGACTTCGGGAGTGCTATGCGGCCCCTGAAATTATTGAAACAGCCCTGTTTCGACGGCTGGGAAATTTTCTTAGGGTGTCAGCCAAGGACCACACTAAATTAAGAGAACTCGGAGATTTACTGCTGGAGATTGAAGCCGCTAAAGATGACGGTTTTTTAACTGGCCTGTCACACATAGATACTTTATAAGGAATTGCACCAATCGTGAACAGACTTCCATTTGGGCTGCGGGAAAGGTGGATGTCTGTTGGCTCAGAGTACAAGGAAGAGAACGGTAGACGATTTCCTCCCTTTAAGTATTTCACTAGTTTTGTGTACAAGGAGGCGAAGAAGCGAAACGACCCTAGCTTCATGAGTCAAGGTAGCAGTACTATTCAAACCAAGCCAGTCAAATCCACTTCGAATAATTTTAATATCAATAAACCTGTGTCGGTGCGTAAAACTGAAGTCTCCACAACTAACAATGATCCTAGCAAGAAAATGTCCATTGCACAACAAACCCCACCCCCTCAAAAATGCAGAACGTTTAGAAAAAAAAAAACACTGATGAGAGAATGGCCCTTCTCAAGGAGAAAAGAATATGTTTTAAATGTTGTTCCTCTACCTCTCACCTCGCTAGAGAGTGTACGTTCCCCATGAAGTGCTCGGAATGCACTAATCACGATGGGGCTATGCATCCCGGCCTGTTATCGCAAACTGACAAAGCTCTTTCACCCTCAGAAGAGGACGGCGGGGAGAGAGAGGATCACTCCAAGACAACTGTTGTCAGCTCGACCTGCACGGAAGTTTGCGGTCAAGGTCAGTCAATCCGTTCTTGCTCAAAAATCTGCCTCACTAAAGTATACCCTACGGGAGCCAAAAACAAGGCCATCAAAGCCTATATAATTCTGGACGACCAGAGCAATCGGTCACTAGTCAGACAAGAGTTCTTCGACTTGTTCAACGTAGAGAGTAATCAGTTCCCACACTACCTTAGAACTTGCTCAGGCAGCGTAGAAGCATATGGAAGGAAGGCAGAAGGCTTCCAGCTCGAGACGCTGGGTGGTAAAGTTGTCTTCTGTCTCCCTCCGCTCTTAGAGTGCAATGAAATTTTGTATAACCACACCGAGATCTCGACGCCAAGCGCAGTGCTACACCAGCCGCATCTCTACCACATTGCCAAGCCCATCACAGAACTGGATCCAAAAGCAGAAATACTCCTGCTACTCGGAAGAGACGTTCTCAGGGTTCACAAGGTCAGGCAGCAGGTCAATGGACCACACGACGCCCCCTTTGCCCAACGCCTGGATCTGGGCTGGGTGGTGATAGCAGAGGTGTACCTTGGCAATGTACACAAAAGGACAGTTAACACGCTCAAGGCCAATGTGCTAGAGAGTGGCCACCATTTAATTTTTCAACCCTGCACAAGCTTTATGTGTATCATGGAGGCACAACAAGGCAACCGAGAAGACACTGGAACAGTCAATCTTCGCTCAAACTGAGTATGATAATAAACTTGCTCCACCAGCGGAAAAAAAACTCACACGAGTGACACATTTGAGCTGATCGAACCCGAAAGAGACTCGGAAATTCAGCCGCAAATACAAACAGGAGTCACATAACTGGAAGAATCAAGACGTACCACCGAATGCTTTCAGTGGTTCTCCACTTTGAATTCCTTCGTGAGAGGACTTGCGTTCCTCATTCACATGGTCAGATCCAACAAACACTCATCCGAAATAGTAAAAGTAAGAGATGGCACAAATGTAACTTAACCCGCACTGCGGACGAATTGGCCCAGGCAAAGGACGTCATCCTTAGAGTAACTCAAAGAGCAGCCTTTGCAAAGGAGTTTTCGGCCCTCCAAGCTAATAAACCAATAACAAAGGACAGTCCTTTGAGGAAACTCAACCCAATCCTGAAGAACGACCTCATTTGCATCGGAGGCCGGTTAATACACTCTCACCTTTCAGCTGCAGAGAAGAGCCCAGTAATCCTACCCAAAGACAGCCACGTGTCCTTACTGCTCACACGCCATCACCATGAACAAGTAAGGCATAAAGGCCGTCACCTGACGGACGGAGCAATCAGGGCAGCAGGACTGTGGATCTTGGGAGGCAAAACACTGATCAATTCAATACTCCACATATGTGTAACCTGTCGGAAACTGCGAGGGAAGCTGGAAGTTCAACGTATGGCGGACCACCCACCAGAACGCCTCAATGCCTGCCCTACTTTTACGTATGTAGGGTTCGATGTATTTGGTTCATGGACTATCATCACTAGACGCACTAGAGGATGACAAGCAGAGAGCAAGCGGTGGGTCATCATGTTCAGCTGAATGAGTTCAAGAGCGGTGCACATTGAGGTAATCGAATTTTTCGATACATCCAGCTGCATTAACGCTTTCAGGCACTTCTTTGCACTAAGAAGCGCTGCAAAACAGTTAATTACTGATTGCGGCACGAACTTTTTTGGAGCGTCCAAGGAGCTCGGGATGGACAATACGGTGCAAAGGTACCTCAGTGAGCAGGGATGCTACTGGGAATTCAACACACCACACGCCTCTCACATGGGAGGCTCATGGGAGCGGATGATTGGTATCGCCAGGAGAATTCTTGAATCAATGTTTCTACAGCAACGCACCCAACTGACCTACGAAGTACTGTGCACACTAATGGCAGAGGTCACAGCCATTATAAATGCGTGACCACTCCTACCTGTGTCTTCTGATCCGAAAAGCCCCTTCATAATCTCGCCATCAATGCTCCTTACGCAGAAGGCAGGAGTTCCCCCTCCACCTGGGGACTTCTCGGACAAGGATTTGTGCACAAAGCAATGGAGACAGGTTCAGGCTCTCACAAATCATTTCTGGTCCCGTTGGAGACATGATTATCGACCTTTGTTGTAACACAGACAAACCTCGCAGGAATCTTCAAGTTGGAGATTTAGTCCTGCTCAGGGATCGGCAGATTGCCCGGAACTGCTGGCCAATGGACAGAATCACTGCCGGATTCCCTGGTAAGGATGGACATGTCAGAAATGTTGATTTGAAAACCTCTGACCAAGGTGATGTGAAAACTTACCAAAGCCCAGTTGCAGAAGTCGTTCTACTTCTACCTGGAGACTGATCTGGAGACTGAAGTTTTGTATCCTGTTGATAGTTATCTTACAAATGTCAGGCGGGGTGTTTGTTGCCCTTAATGCATTTATTTAGCTTTATTACATTTTCTCTTTAGTTATTTGTTTGTAATTATTTTCTGCTTAAAGTTAAGGTTGGTGAAAGTAAGTTCATTGTGACGCATCGCGGCATGCGATGACGTCACACCTGGTTTCGCCGCGTCTTGTGGGAAAATACCGGTTTGGAGAAACGGGAAGGCCGGGGCTTGTGTGTGCAGGATCAGCGCGAGGTAAGTTTCATTCTACGCACTGAGAAACATCATAGAAGCAACGCCGTAAGTTCTTAAGATAATGGATATGTTGAACTAAACATGTTAACGCTGATTCTGTTAAAAGTAATGACGGTTGATAAAGTTTATTTTCTTCTGCTATTGAAAGCGTTGCAGGATAGCTTGTGTTGAAGTGTATTTAAAGCCAGTTGATGGCGTAGGAATATTCTGACAATATGTTGTACTTTAATGTGATATAGTTTGTTGTAGTTTTAGCATTACAAATATTTCTGATGTAAATGTGATGCCAAGAAGGAAACAAAAACTATATATTTTGAGAGCAAACAAGAGGAAATCTGCAGATGCTAGAAATTCAAACAACAACATAGACAAAATGCTGGTGGAACACAGCAGGCCAGGCAGCATCTATAGGAGAAGCACTGTCGACGTTTTGGGCCGAGAACCTTCGTCAGGACTAAGCGAAAGGAGAGATAGTAAGAAATTTGAAAGTAGTGGGGGGAGGGCGAAATGCGAAATGATAGGAGAAGACCGGAAGAGTTGGGATGAAGCTCAGAGCTGGAAAGGTGATTGGCAAAAGTGATGCAGAGCTGGAGAAGGGAAAGGATCATGGGACGGGAGGGCTCAGGAGAAAGAAAGGGGGGGGGAGCACCAGAGGGAGATGGAGAACAGACAAACAACTAAATATGTCAGGGATGGGGTAGAAAGGGGAGGTGGGGCATTAACGGAAGTTAGAGGTCAATATTCATGCCATCAGGTTGGAGGCAACCCAGCCGGTATATAAGGTGTTGTTCCTCCAAGCTGAGTTTGGATTCATTTTGACAATAGAGGAGGCCATGTATAGACATATCCGAATGGGAATGGGACATGGAATTAAAATGTGTGGCCACTGGGAGATCATGTTTTTTTCTGGCGGACCGAGCGTAGGTGTTCAGCGAAACGGTCTCCCAGTCTGAGTCGGGTCTCACCAATATATAAAAGGCCACACGGGGAGCACTGGACGCAGTATACCACACCAGCCGACTCACAGGTGAAGTGTCGCCTCACCTGGAAGGACTGTCTTGGGCCCTGAATGGGGGTGAGGGAGGAAGTGTAAGGGCAGGTGTAGCACCTGTTCCGTTTACAAGGATAAGAGCCAGGAGGAAGATCGGTGGGAAGGGATGGGGTGGGCGAGTGGACAAGGGAGTCGCGTAGGGAGCGATCCGTGCGAAAATCAGAAGATGGGGGGAAGGGAATATATTTTGGTAGTGGGATCCCGTTGGAGGTTGTGGAAGTTACGGAGAATTATCTGTTGGACCTGGAGGCTGGTGGGGTGGTAGGTAAGGACAACGGGAACCCTATCCCGAGTGGGGTGGCGGCTGGATGGGGTGAGGGCAGATGTGCGGGAAATGGGAGAGATGCGTTTGAGAGCAGAGTTGATGGTGGACGAAAGGAAACCCCTTTGTTTAAAAAAGGAAGACATCTCCTTCGTCCTGGAATGAAAAGCCTCATCCTGAGAGTAGATGCGGCGGAGACGGAGGAATTGTGAGAAGGGGATAGCCTTTTTGCAAGAGACAGTGTGGGAAGAGGAATAGTCCAGGTAGCTGTGAGAGTCTGTTGGCTTATAGTAGATATCAGTAGATAGGCCGTCTCCAGAGATGGAGACAGAAAGATCAAGAAAGGGGAGGGAGGTGTCGGAAATGGGCCAGGTAAATTTGAGGGCAGTGTGAAAGTTGGAGGCAAAGTTAACGAAGTCGAGGAGCTCAGCACGCGTGCAAGAGGCAGCGCCAATGCAGTCGTCGATGTAGCGAAGGATAAGAGGGGGATGGATATCGGTATAGCCTTGGAACATGGACTGTTCCACAAAGCCAACAAAAAGACAGGCATAACTGGGACACATACGGGTGCCCATGGCTACACCCTTGATTTGGAGGAAGTGGGAGGAGCTAAACGAGAAATTATTGAGAGTAAGAACTAATTCCTGTAGTCGGAAGAGAGTGGTAGTAGAGGGGAATTGGTTAGGTCTGGAATCCAAAAAAGAAAAACCGATGAGCTTCGAGACCATCTCGGTGGGAGACGGAGGTATATAGGGACTGGACGTCCATGGTGAAAATAAGACGGTAGGGGCCAGGTAACTAAAAATCATTGAAAAAATTCAAAGAGTGAGAAGTGTCACGAATATAGGTGGTAACAGATTGAACCAGGGGGAATAAGTTAGTGTCAAGGTATGCAGAAATGAGTTCAGTGGGGCAGGAGCAAGCTGAGACAATAAGTCTACCTGGACAGGCAGGTTTGTGGACCTTGGGTAGGCGGTAGAAACGGGACGTGCGGGGTGTGGGAGCTATGAGATTGGTGGCAGTGTATGGGAGATCCCCAGAGCTAATAATGTTGTTGATGGTATAGGAGACAATGCCCTGGTGCTCCTTAGTGGGGTCATGATCAAGGGGTAAATAAGAGGAGGTATCAGAGAGTTGTCGCTGTGCCTCGGCCATGTAGAGGTCAGTACGCCAGACAGCAACAGCTCCCCCCTTATCAGCATGTTTTATAGTGAGGTTGGGAATGGTGCGGAGGGAGAGGAGAGCAGAGCGTTCGGAAGGAGTGAGGTTGGAATTGGAACAGGGTGTGGTGAAGTCAAGATGGTAGATGTCCCGTCGGCAATTAGCAATAAAGAGATCCAGAGCAGGTAGAAGACCAGAGCGGAGTGTCAATGAAGAGGATAGGGTTCCCCATGGCCTTACCTACCACCCCACCAGCCTCCAGGTCCAACATATAATTCTCCGTAACTTCCGCCACCTACAACGGGATCCCACTACCAAACACATTTTTCCACCCCCCCCCCCCCTATTTCTGCTTCTCGCAGGGATCGCTCCCTACGCGACTCCCTTGTCCTCTTGTCCCCCCCCATCCCTTCCCACCGATCTCCCTCCTGGCACTTATCCTTTTAAACGGAACAAGTGCCCTTACACTTCCTCCCTCACCACCATTCAGGGCCCCAGACAATCCTTCCACTTGAGGCGACACTTCACCTGTGAGTCGGCCGGTGTGGTATACTGCGTCCGGTGCTCCCAGTTTGGCCTTTTATATATTGGTGAGACCCGACGCAGACTGGGAGACCGTTTCGCTGAACACCTACGCTCGGTCCGCCAGAAAAAGCAGGATCTCCTAGTGGCCACACATTTTAATTCCATGTCCCATTCCCATTCTGATATGTCTATCCATGGCCTCCTCAACTATCTAAATGAATCCAAACTCAGGTTGGAGGAACAGCAAATTATATACTGGCTGTGTAGCCTCCATTCTGATGGCATGAACATTGACTTCTCTAACTTCCGTTAGTGCCCCTCCTCCCCTTCTTACCCCATCCCTGACATATTTAGTTGTTTGCCTGTTCTCCATCTCCCTCTGGTGCTCCCCCCCCTTTCTTTTTCCTGAGGCCTCCCGTCCCATGATCCTTTCCCTTCTCCAGCTCTGTATCCCTTTCGCCAATCACCTTTCCAGCTCTGAGCTTCATCCCAACCCCTCCGGTCTTCTCCAATCATTTCGCATTTCGCCCTCCCCCCACTACTTTCAAATGTCTTACTATCTTTCCTTTCGGTTATTCCTGACGAAGGGTCTCGGCCCGAAACGTCGACAGTGCTTCTGCAAAAGATGCTGCCTGGCCTGCTATGTTCCACCAGCATTTTGTGTGTGTTGTTGTTTGAATTTCCAGCATCTGTAGATTTCCTCCTGTTTGCTCTTTAAATTCACTACTGTGAAGCCTCTGCCAGTGATGCCTACACAGAAGATGTTTAAATCTTCTCTTCGACGGGAGTTCAGTGAAACCCTCTCTCGCTGCTCCTCATCTATAATTTCTTCGGCCCTTCAACTTTCCGATCATATTTTGACCCAGACCCACTATTACAGCCATTTTTCCTTCCTTGGAACGTGTCTCCGCCGCCAACAGACTCCAGTTGGCTTCAGGATCCGTTTTTGGAGCTTCTCAATTTGGACCTCCTGAGGATCCCAGATACTCACATTTAATTGACTCTGCCTCCCGTTGTTTGTCCCGTCGAGCTCTGAGGGCGACACACACCGCCATGAGAAGGTATCTGGCGTCCCTATCATAATCCCTTCCACGCCTCCGGGACACCTTTTTCTCTGTTTGCAATGGACCTTTCCGTCATTTCATCCTCCGTCGGATCCATGAGTGCAATCGCCGTAACTTTGACTTTATCACGTCCTGCAAGGATCGCAAGATCATCCATTTGCAGACCCCAGAGCATGGTCTTCGTATCGCGTCCCCAGCCCCGGTAGTCGATCTCGGCTGCCCCAGCGACCCAGGGCGTATTGAAAACCCGGACTCCAGCACCATCACCGCGTATTCCAACGGCCATGGATTCACCCCGGCTGTCGATCTCGGCTGCCCCAGCGACACAGGGCATTTTGAAATTCCGGTTTCCAGCACCATCAACGCGGGTTCCAACGACCATGGACAGCTTCAAAGCGATTGCGCAACCACCGACTGCGATTCCTGCCTTGAACTCCAGGCCGGGTCTTCACATGCTGCGATTGTGACCGCCGTCTCGCCTTCCCCCACCACCACTCAACAATCCCCTCTCCCTCAGATCCCATCGTCAGCTTCTGGGCCCTCAGAGGCTCCATCTTCCTGTCGACCTCACCCTCCCCTCTGCACCAACACTACCAGCCTCCCTCCCCCCTCTGATCCCATCTTTCAGCCGTGCCGGGTCTTTACCATTCCCTCCGACATTCAACTCCCTGAGGCAGAGCGCTCTGTCCTTATTAAGGGCCTCACCTTTGTCCCATTTCGCCCACACCTCAGTGAGTTCTGCATACGCCATGACGCTGAACTCTTCTTCCGCGGGCTCCGTCTCCGTGCTTACTTCTTTGGCAAGGACTCTCCTACACCCACCGATGACCACTTCTCCCGTCTTCAACCCTCCTCCTCTTCATGGACACCCCGGTCTGGTCTTCTACCTGCTCTGGATCTCTTTATTGCTAATTGGCGAAGGGACATCAACCATCTTGACTTCACCACACCCTGTTCCAATTCCAACCTCACTCCTTCCGAACGCTCTGCTCTCCGATCCCTCCGCACCAATCCCAACCTCACTATAAAACATGCTGATAAGGGGGGAGCTGTTGTTGTCTGGCGTACTGACCTCTACCTGGCCGAGGCACAGAGACAACTCTCTGATACCTCCTCTTATTTACCACTTGATCATGACCCCACTAAGCAGCACCAGGCCATTGTCTCCTATACCATCACCAACCTTATTAGCTCTGGGGATCTCCCATTCACTGCCACCAACCTCATAGTTCCCACACCCCGCACTTCCCGTGTCTACCTCCTAGGCAAGATCCACAAACCTGCCTGACCAGGCAGACGTATTGTCTGAGCTTACTCCTGCCCCACTGAACTCATTTCTGCATACCTTGACACTGTGTTATCCCCTCTTGTTCAATCTCTTCCCACCTATGTTCGTGGCACTTCTCATGCTTTGAATTTTTAAAATGATTTTAAGTTCCCTGGCCCCCACCGTCTTATTTTCACCATGGAAGTCCAGTCCCTATATACCTCCGTCCCCCACCGAGATGGTCTCGAAGCTCTTCGGTTTTTCTTTGGATTCCAGACCTAACCAATTCCCCTCTACCACCACTCTCCTCCGTCTAGAGGAATTAGTCCTTACTCTCAATAATGTCTCATTTGGCTCCTCCCACTTCCTCCAAACCAAGGCTGTAGCCATGGGCACACGCATGGGTCCCAGTTATGCCTGCCTTTTTGTTGCCTTTGTGGAACAGTCCATGTTCCAAGTCTATACATGTATCCGTTCCCCTCTTTGCCTTCGCTACATCGACAACTGCATTGGAGCAGCCTCCTGAACACATGCTGAGCTCGTTGACTTCATTAACTTTGCCTCCAACTATAACCCTGCCCTCAAATTTACCTGGTCCATTTCCGACACCTCCCTCCCCTTTCTTGATCTTTCTGTCTCCATCTCTGGAGACGGCCTATCTACTGATATCTACTATGCCTACAGACTCTCACAGCTACCTGGACTATTCCTCTTCCCACCCTGTCTCTTGCAAAAAGGCTATCCCCTTCTCACAATTCCTCCGTCTCCGCCACATCTGCTCTCAGGATGAGGTTTTTCATACCAGGACGAAGGAGATGTCTTCCTTTTTTTAAACAAAGGGGTTTCCTTTCGTCCACCATCAACTCTGCTCTCAAACGCATCTCTCCCATTTCCCGCACATCTGCCCTCACCCCATTCACCCGCCACGCCAATCGGGATAGGGTTCCCGTTGTCCTTACCTACCACCCCACCAGCCTCCATGTCCAACATATAATTCTCCGTAACTTCCGCCACCTACAACGGGATCCCACTACCAAACTCATTTCACCCCCCCCTTTCTGCTTTTCGTGACTCCCCTGTCCACTCCTCCCCCCCATCCCTTCCCACCGATCTCCCTCCTGGCACTTATCCTTGTAAACGGAACAACTGCTACACCTGCCCTTACACTTCCTCCCTCACCACCATTCAGAGCCCCAGACAGTCCTTCCAGGTGAGGCGACACTTCACCTGTGAGACGGCTGGTGTGGTATACTGCGTCCGGTGCTCCCGGTGTCGCCTTTTATATATTGGTATGACCCGACGCAGACTGGGAGACCGTTTCGCTGAACACCTGCGCTCGGTCCGCCAGAAAAAGCAGGATCTCCCAGTGGCCACACATTTTAATTCCATGTCCCATTCCCATTCTGACGTGTCTATCCATGGCCTCCTCTATTGTCAAAATGAATCCAAACTCAGTTTGGAGGAACAACACCTTATATACCGGCTGGGTAGCCTCCAACCTGATGGCATGAACATTGACTTCTCTAACTTCCGTTAATGCCCCTCCTCCCCTTTCTACCCCATCCCTGACATATTTAGTTGTTTGCATTTTCTCCATCTCCCTCTGGTGCTCCCCCCCCTTTCTTTCTCCTGAGGCCTCCCGTCCCATGATCCTTTCCCTTCTCCAGCTCTGTATCACTTTAGCCAATCACCTTTCCAGCTCTTAGCTTCATCCCACCCCCTACGGTCTTCACCTATCATTTCGCATTTCCCCCTCCCCCCACTACTTACAAATCTCTTACTATCTTTCCTTTCCGTTTGGCCTGACGAAGGGTCTCGGCACGAAACGTCGACAGTACTTCTCCTATAGATGCTGCCAGGCCTGCTTTGTTCAACCAGCATTTTGTGTGTGTTGTTGTCTGCATATATGTTGCATTGTTTTATCAACAGTTTTCACCATACGTTAATGTGGAAGAGTGAACAGTAAATGGTTAATCTTTCTGCGTTCCTGGCTCATTGACTACGGCTTAACTCGGTGTTTAGTCCAGAGTTCCTACACCTGTACGACAACACTACTTATCCATTAACTGCGAAAAAGATATTAAACAATCCTGTAAGAATAAATCTAAAAAAGTTTCTATTCCCTTAGTTTTCCGTGTTAAAAAAAGCCTTATCCAGAGTTGATGGTTTAAAAAAAAATAGAATAAATATTACTGGACAGAAAAAAAATAATTCCAAAAATCTAAGACACTGAAACCAGATTTTTAAATTATGTTTAACAATAGGGTTGAGAGCTTGTCTACCTATTCTGGAAAAATAAAAAGGAAGGGGAGCTCCTAATAAAGAAGCTAAATAAAACCCCGTTACTGAATTTTCCTCCAAATGTAACCATGGAGTGCGATCCTAGTTATCTATATCATAAATCCAAAAGGGGATATAACAAATATTAATTGACCAATAATGAAATCTAAAATTTGGTAAGACCAGTCCTCCATTTTTTTTTTTTTTGTAATAAAAGTTTATTGACTCTCGAGATTTTGTTTTTCCAAACGTAAGACAAAATCATAGAATCTATTTTATCAAAAATACTTTTGGAACAAAAGACGGAATTGCTTGAAATATATATAAACGTTTCGGTTTAATAACCATTTTGTAGCATTAATTCGACCTATCAATGACATCGACATAGGCGACCATTTCGAAAGCGCTTGTTCAGTTAATTCAATTACAGGGGAGAAATTATACTTACATAGGGCTTTAACATTTTTAGTAATTTTGATACAAAGGTAAGTGAAATGGTTTTTAGCAATATTAAAAGGTATTTGATCATAATAATCAGAATAATTATTAATAGGAAATAATTCACTTTAATGCAAATTAAGTTTATATCGAGAGAAAATACTAAATTCCGTAAATATAGATAGCATAAAAGGAATAGATTTCCTAGGGCTTGAAATGTAGACTTATAAATCATTCGCATGTAACGAAACGTTGTGTAATTTATTCCCTCTCTTAATACCCTGCACAGAACTAGATTGCCTAATAGCGATAGCAAGTGGTTCTACAACCAAATTAAATAATAAAGGACTAAGAGGACAGCCCTGACGGGTTCCTCTATAAAATCTAAAATAAGGAGACTTTTGATTATTAGTTATAACCGCAGCCAACGGGGCATGGTAAATCAAGTTAATCCAGGAAATAATTTCCGGGCCAAAGTTAAAACTCTTCAAAACCGGAAATCAATAAGCTCATTCCACCCTATCAAAGGCTTTCTCTGCATCCAGAGATACAATACTTTCAGATTCCTTGACTGAGGGGGAATAAATGATATTTAATAATCTTCGAATATTAAAAAGTGAGTACTTTTTAATAAATCATGTTTGATCGTTTGAGATAACATTAGGCAAAATATTCTTGTCTATTTGCTAGAATCCTAGAGACAATTTTAAAATCTACAATTAATAAATAAATTGGTCTATAGGATACACATTCCAGTGGGCCCTGTCATTTTTTAGGAATCAATTAAATTAATGTCTCGTAAAAAGTTTTGGAAGGTTCCCAGAGGATATAGAATCGGTAAAAGTTTGATGAAGATGTGGTATAAGCGTTTCATGAAAAGTCTTGTAAAATTCTACCGTATAGCCATCAGGTCCCGGAGCTTTCGCTAAATGCATACAGGATATGGCCTTGGCTATCTCCTCTTGTTTAATAGGTGCATCTAATATATCAACATCTTGAGTCCAAATTTGAATTATATTTATCCTTTGCAAAAATCTATTCATAGTAATAGTATTCTCAGAGAATTCGGATTTATAAAGATTAGAATAGAAATCCATAAATATCTTAATAATTTCAGAAGGGTTTAAAGTACCAATGCTATCTGGTCTACGAATTTTAAAAATCAGTCTTTTGAATATTCCAGCCTTTAACTGACCAGACAAAAGCTTAGCAGATTTTTCCCCATGTATATAATATAAAGTTTTGGATTTAAAATTTACTGTTCCATGGGAAAGGTCAGAAGCAAATCACACTGTGTTTGAAGTTCGACCCTTTCTTTATATAGGTCCTCAGTAGGTTTAACTGAATACGCTTTATCTATCTGTTTAATTTTATAATAAGCACTGATAATTCCGCTTTAGTTTTCTTTCTCAAAGCTGCTGAATATGATATTAGCTGTCCCCTAAGAAAAGATTGCAACGTGTCCCATATAACCAGGCTTGACATTCCTTCATTCATTCCTTGGAGGAATCTATGTTCCAAGCCTACACCGGTATCTGTCCTCTTTTCTTGCGTTATATCGACGACTGCATCGGCGCTGCTTCCTGCACACATGCTGAGCTCGTCGACTTCATTAACTTTGCCTCCAACTTTCACTCCGCCCTCAAATTCACCTGGTCTATTTCCGAAACCTCCCTCCCCTTTCTATATCTTTCTGTTTCTATCTCTGGAGACAGCCTATCCACCGATGTCTACTACAAACCTACTAACTCCCACAGCTACCTAGACTATTCCTCCTTCCACCCTGTCTCCTGCAAAAATGCTATCCCTTTCTCGCAATTCCTCCGCCTCCGCCGCATCTGCACTCAGGATGAGGCCTTTCATTCTACGACAAAGGAGATGTCTTCCTTTTTTAAAGAAAGGGGCTTCCCTTCGTCCACTATCAATTCTGCCCTCCATCTCGCCTGCCGTATTTCACGCACCTCTGCCCTCACCCCATCCCCCCGCCAGCCCACCAGGGATAGAGACCCCTTGGTCCTCACCTATCACCCTACAAGCCTACAGATCCAATGTATAATCCTCCGTAACTTCCGCCACCTCCTAAGTGATCCCACCACCAGCCACATCTTCCCCTCCCCCCACTCGGCTTTCCACAGGGATCGCTCCCTGCGCGACTCCCTTGTCCATTCATACCCCCCCATCCCTCCCCACCGACCTCCCTTCGGGCACTCAACCCTGCAAACGGAAGAACTGCTACACCTGTCGCCACACCTCTTCCCTCACCACCATCCCAGGCCCCCGACAGTCTTCTCAGGTGAGACACAACTTCACCTGCGAGTCAACTGGGGTGATATACTGTATCCGGTGCTCCCGATGTGGCCATTTATACATTGGGGAGACCCGCGGCAGACTGGGAGACCGTTTCGCCGAACACCCGCGCTCAGTCCTCCAGCAGTGACGGGATCTCCCAGTGGCCACACACTTCAATTCCACAAACCATTCCCACTCCGACATGTTTGTCCATGCCTCCTCTACCGTCCAGATGAGGCCACGCGCAGTTCGATGGAGCAATACCTTATCTCCAGCCTGGACAGTCTCCTGCATGCCGGCATGAACATCCAACTCACAGACCTCCGTTGATACCCCTGCACCCCACTTACCCCCATCCCTATCTATTATTTCAGTCTGGTTCTCTTTTTCTCTCCTTTTTTCCCCCTCACTATAATCTCCCCCCAGCCCTACCTTTCTTTCTCTTTTATTTCCCATAATTCTCCAACTTCCCCCTAGCCCATTTCCCTCCAACCTATCACTTTCTAGCTCTCTACATTATCCCTCCCCCCACTTCCTATCCCCTCTCCACCATACCATTTTACTTCACTCCTGATGAAGGGTTTCGGCCCGAAACGTCGGCTCTACCTCTTCCCGTAGATACTGTCTGGCCTGCTGAGTTCTGCCAGCATTTTGTGTTTTTATTGACACTCCTTCAGTCGTATTAAATTCATA
This sequence comes from Hemitrygon akajei, assembly GCF_048418815.1. NCBI lineage: Eukaryota > Metazoa > Chordata > Chondrichthyes > Myliobatiformes > Dasyatidae > Hemitrygon > Hemitrygon akajei. Next base: position 56,049,578 of record NC_133131.1, read on the forward strand.
AAATATAGAAATTTGCTCCTTAATAAAATTAACAAAAGCTGGATCGTGTAACAATGCGGGATTTAGTCTCCACTGTGACATTTTCAAAAAGCTATCCGAAAGTTTCAGGGTTTAAAAGCACGTGATCTGACAGCGCAATGATGTCATACACACACTCAACAATGGAGTATAACAAACGTGTGTCTAAAAAAAAGTAAACAATCCGAGAATATTTATGATGAACGTGTGAGAAAAAAGAGAAATCTTTGTCATTGGGGTGTTTACATCTCCAGATATCGACCAGGCCATATTCTAATAAAAAAACTAATTAATACAGGCTGCCGCTTTATTAGGAAGCGACGGATTATTTGATGACCAGTCAATCGCTGGATTTAAACAACAAATAAAGTCACTACCCATGATCAACTTATATTCATTCAAATTCGGTCACTCAGAAAATGTTTCTTAAAAAAATCAGAATTATCGGCATTAGGTGCGTATACACACACCAGAGCTACCTTTTGCTCGCATAATAAACTAGTAACAATTAAGTATCTTCCAATCGAATCAGTAATGATATTAAAGAGTACAAAAGGGATTTTGGGGCTAAGAAAGATACATACGGCTTTTACCTTATTATCCGACAGCGAATGGAACAAAGGTTCTTTCCAAAATTGAAAAAAAACTGTCCTCATCCTGTTACCGTACAAGATTTTCTTGCGCAAAAATAATATCTGCGTTAAGTGTCTTTAATTTCTTAAAAATCTTTTTACGCTTAATGGGGTGATTCAGACCGTTCCAATTCCAAGATATTTTGTTAATTTTATTAACATCCATGTTTAAAAATGAATTTAATATTGTATAAATGAAATGTTACGCAAACATAGATTAAACCAAAAGGCACGGATACAACCAGCAGGAGTAACGTATTTACGAAAGAACCATCAAAAGAATTGCCCAATCAAGAAAAAAACCTACTCCAGTAGCCCCTCCCCCTCCCAATAGGTGAGAAAACCAATGCCCAATAGGCTGGCCACATGCTAAACTAATAACCCTTGACCCTAATCTCCATTTAGCAGCTACGTATATTAAGTTAAAGCAAAAATCCCACGCAAAATAGCCATAATAAAAAGCACAAACAGAGTTTAACTACTACAATGTTATGACTAATAGTAATAAAAACATTATCGGCAACGGCCATCTTAAAATCAGCTAAAGCATCTCAATCACATATTCAAAAAAGAATAAATCCGAGCAAATAATATTACAAACAAAGTTCTTTCTCTCGAGAAAAAAGAATAAATGAGTGTATATATATATATATAACAAACCTAAAAGTATATCAGTATTGAAACAAATAAAAGTAATAAAAAGATTAATACACGACCGGTCCTATACGGACCATTAGAGTATAGTACTATAAAAGTTCCATACAAAACAGTTATGTATATACTAATTATTAACAGGTTAGAAAAAGTTTAATCAGCCACGTCCCATACCTGAAACTCAAAAAAGTATAGAATAAACTTAAGTCAGAAGATCCATAAACATAACATAGAAAACAAAAAGCTTCAGAATTACCTATTGAGTAATCGGGTTAACTTTCAAATTTTATTCAGGAGGCTTAACTTTAGGATTTTTAATGTACTCCCATCCCTCCTGGGCAGAGTAGATTCTCAGTGACTGAGACTTTTCAGGAAAGATTATCAGCCTTGCTGGGTCGCGAAGGGAGGCGTATACATCTAATTTATACGTTTCATTCGTGACATCTCGGTGTTTCCTTCTTTCGGCAAAGATTTCAGGAGGATAATCTTCGACCATACGAATTACTGATGATTTAAAGATTAACTTTCACGTTTTTCTGGCTTCTCAAAGTATAGCTTCTTTTGTTGTATAATAATGCAGAGGAAGTACAATTGGTCGAGGATGTAATTCAGATGAACGCCGAGAAAATGGAATTCTATGCACTCTATCAATTAAAGGGCTAGCTTCCTGGGTCTCACAAAAGTAAGTACAACATATCAGAGAAGAACTTTAACAGAGTGCCAGCTTCAGTATTTTCAGGCAGTCCTAGAATACGCAAATTCCTCCGACGCCCTCTGCTATCTAAATAAACCATTTTTTCATCGTTTAGATAGTTCCGAGGTGATTTCATTGATTTTCTTTTCCATCGAAGATATCTTCATTCCTTGATCTTTAATAGTTTGCTTGAATAGATCATGTTCATTCTCAATTCGGGTTGTAGTCTGCTGAAGTGGTTGAAGCTGAAAGACCAGATTTTTCAGAGAGTCTTGAACCGTAGAGATAGCTTTTACAAGCTTCCCATTTGAGCCCATCAGCTTATCAATCTTGGTGTTAAGGGACCCGAATTCCGACTTCATGTCTTGTATTGAAGAAAATATTCCTGCTAAAGTAACAGGATCCTCCGCCTTCTTGGTTTGTTCCTTTTGCTCCGTTTCAGGAAACGTCTTACCGCTTCTCAGTTCAATACCAAACGACTTTTTTAGGCTATTGTAATTAAATCGTAAATCCTTCAGTAATAAAGTAATAATTCCTTCAGTAATAAAGTAATAAATCCTTCAGTAGAAGTAATAAATCATCAAAGCTAAAAGGGATCTGTCAATGGGATATAACGTATATAAAAAAGGGAGCCGCTAAGACTATGACTTACTCCATACGCTGCAAAATGGCAATTCCCCGACCCTGTTACGTTACCCTACAATTGCAATGTGACGGTGGGGCCCCCTGTGGTGCGGAGGGGAAAAGCAGTGCTCCATCACCCTCCGCTTTGCGGTCAGTGCATAGGCACTATACAGTCTCCTTCTCATTCGAGTTCTCCAGTCGCGGCTACAAAATCCATGAATATTATTGCGCCTTTCTAGGTTATTCAAGTCTTCACTGAGGCTATCGAATAGAGATGCACCCTGTACTCCAGCTGTGGTCTCACCAACATGGAAGAGATCAGCAGGGGAAAAAGGTCCTTCTTCCCTGTGTTGTTCTGAACCAATTGAACTGGTCTTTTTATGCCTTACTAAACCAATCCCTATTGGCGACACGTCTACATCCCTCAATTCTCCACACATTCATGTGGTGTCTAATAGGCTCTTTCTCATTTGCCTCCACCACCAACCCTGGCCTTCAATCCAGACGCCCATCACTGCGAGTATGAAAAGAAAGGTTGCAAAGCACACCTCATTGAAACATCCTGAGTCAAGTTCAACATTACTGTCCTGTGTAAGTGTTTTTTTTTCCACAGCAGCAGTGTAGGAAAAAATACAAAATTATACTAAATTACGAAATAAATAAAAATGTGGTAAAAGGGCGAATAAGCCAGAGTTCCGCCTCCCCCCAACTAAAATACATGCCTTCTGGTGTGAGACAATTCATCCTCAGGGAAATAAATCCAGACTGCCCACTCTGTCTGTGCCTTCTATAATCCAATAAACTTCCGTCAGGTCTCCCTCGCCCACTGCTGCTCCAGAGAAGATATTCCTTGATTGTCCAATCTCTCCTTATCTAGACCAATCCTGTTAAACCTGCCCTACTTAACGTCAAAATCATCCACAGTTTTTGCTATTATAGAATGCAATCGTCCACATGAGGTTACAATAGAGTTTTATAAAACTGCAAATAACTACCTGTCGCCTAAAGTCTTGCCTCGGTTACTAACGGTAGCAGGCCTACGCCACATTCACCAAGCCCCAAAAACGAACACTTCGGGAGTGTATTGAACACGGACGCCAAGATCCCTCTGTAGATCAGCACTGACATCTGCACAGGCCAATCTCGCAAGACGCCACGACCCTGGTGAACCTCCTCTGCAGTCTTCCAGCACAAAACATCATTTGTACAGAATGCTAACCAGAACTGAATGCAGCATTTCAGGAATCTTAGCAGTCAAGAGAATGGAGTCGACGGTTTGGAAGAGATCCTTGCTCCGTCGTCGGCCCACCCATTCCATACCGAAATGGTATACACCAAAATGGTCCCATAATCCTATGTTTGGCGCTTCTCCTCGTGGACAGCAATTAACTTGTTTGCATATTTCAGTCGCATAGTCACAGCGGCTGAAGGATCTGTTCTCCGGCGTAACAGTCTAAAACTAAACCTTTTCTGTCCTCTATTAACCACAATGTCCTCCATTTGTATAATTTGTATAAGTACAGGACCAAAAAGATGGTAATCTTTGGTCTCTTAAAGAGCAGAAAGATGGATAATTTCCCCAAAGCCTCGTGGGATACACTGGACAGATTAGCATATTGGACAAGAAAGTGGCAAATGAAATACAATGTTGGAAAATGCATGACCATGTACTTTGGTGGGCGAAATAAAAGTGCGGACCATTTTTAAAATGGGGAGAAAATCGAAAAATCTGAGATGCAGAGGAACTTAGGAGTACTTGTGCAGAACACCCCAAAGACTTGCAGGTTATGCCGGTGGTGAGGAATTCAAATGCCATGTCAGCATTCGTTTCAAGGGCTCAATGATACAACTGCAAGGATGTGATTCTAAGGCTTTATAAGGCGCTGGTGAGGCCTCGCCTTGAGAATTGTGAACATTTCCGGGCCCCTCATCTTAGAAAAATTCATCTGGCATTGGAAAGCGTTAGAGGAATGTCACAAGGCTGATTCGAGGAATGATAGGGTTTGATGAAAGTTCGATGGCTCTGGGTCATTATTCGCTGGAATTCAGAAAGATGAACGGGATATCTTTGAAACGTTTCGAATGCTGAAAGGCCCAGACAGATGACATGTGGAAAGGTTGTTTCTCATGGTGGTAGAGTCTAGGACAAGAGGGCTCGACCTCAGCAGAGAGGGGCGCCCATTCAAAACAGAGAAGTGGTGATTTTTTTTTACTCAAAGAGTAGTGTATTTGTTGCCTGATGCAGCTGTGGAAGCTGGGTGTGTTTACGGCAAAGATTGATACATTCGTTATGTTTTAGTTGGATTATGCAGTGTGCCCCACAACAGCTTTCTCCGTAAACCCAACTTGTTTATTCCAATTTTTTGGCAAGGGCTTCGATGACCCCTTCTCCCGCACCGATGACGCTCGTTCTCTTCATGGACACCCCGCTCTGGTCTTCTGCCTGCTCTGGATCTCTTTATTGCTAATTGCCGAAGGGACATCAACAGTCTCTAATTCACCACACCCTGTTCCAATTCCAACCTCACTCCTTCCGAACGCTCTGCTCTCCGCTCCCACCGCACCAATCCCAACCGCACTATAGAACCTGCTGATAAGCAGGGAGCTGTTGTTGTCTGGCGTACTGACCTCTACCTGGCCGAGGCACAGCAACAACTCTCTGATACCTCCTCTTATTTACCCCTTGATCATGACCCCACTAAGGAGCACCAGGCCATTGTCTCCTATACCATCACCAACCTTATCAGCTCTGGGAATCTCCCATCCACTGCCATCAACCTCACAGTTCCCACACCCCGCACTTCCCGTATCTACCTCCTACCCAAGATCCACAAACCTGTCTGTCCAGGTAGACCTATTGTCTCAGCTTGCTCCTGGACCACCGAATTGATTTCTGCATACCTTGGCACTCTCTTATACCCATTGTTCAATCTCTTCCACTTCCTCCAAACCAAGGGTGTAGCCATGGGCACCCGCATGGGTCCCAGTTATGCCTGCCTTTTTGTTGCCTTTGTGGAACAGTCCATGTTCCAAGTCTATACATGTATCCGTTCCCCTCTTTTCCTTCGCTACATCGACGACTGCATTGGCGCAGCCTCCTGCACACATGCTGAGCTCGTTGACTTCATTAACTTTGCCTCCAACTATCACCCTGCCCTCAATGCCACCTGGTCCATTTCTGACACCTCCCTCCCCTTTGTTGATCTTTCTGCCTCCATCTCTGGAGACGGCATATCTACTGATATCTACTATAAGCCTGCAGACTCTCACAGCTACCTGGACTATTCCTCTTCCCACCATGTCTCTTGCAAAAATGCTATCCCCTTCTCACAATTCCTCCGTCTCCGCCGCATATGCTCTCAGGACGAGGCTTTTCATTCCAGGAAGAAGGAGATGTCTTCCTTTTTTAAACAAAGGGGCTTTCCTTCTTTCACCATGAACTCTGCTCTCAAACGCATCTCTCCCATTTTCCGCACATCTACCCTTACCTCATCCGCCCGCCACCCACTCGGGATGGAGTTCCCCTTGTCCTCACCTACCACCCCATCAGCCTCCAGGTTCAACGTATAATTCTCCGTAACTTCCACCACCTCCAACGGGATCCCACAACCAATCACATCTTTCCCTCCCCCCTCTTTGTGCTTTCCGCAGGGATCGCTTCCTACGCGATTTCCTTGTCCGCTCGACCCCCCCCCCCCCATCCCTTCCCACCGATCTCCCTCCTGGCACTTATCCTTATAAGTGGAACAAGTGCTACATCTGCCGTTACACTTACTCCCTCACCACCATTCAGGGCCCCTGACAGTCCTTCCTGATGAGGCGACACTTCGTCTGTGAGCCGGCTGCTGTGGTATACTTCGTCCGGTGCTTCCGCTGTGGACTTTTATATTTTGGTGAGACCCGACGCAGACTGGGAGACCGTTTCACTGAACTCCTACACTCTGTCCGCCAGAGAAAGCGGGATCTCCCACTGGCCACACATTTTAATCCTACGTCCCATTCCCATTCTGATATGTCTATCCATGGCCTGCTCTACTGTGAAAATGAATCCAAACTCAGGTTGGAGGAACAACACCTTATATACCGGCTGGGTAGCCTCCAACCTGATGGCATAAACATTGACTTCTGTAACTTCCGTTAATGCCGCTCCTCCCCTTCTTAACCCATCCTTGAGTTTTTAGTTGTTTGTTTTTTTCACCATCTGTGCCCACCTGTTCTCCCCCTCCTCCTTTCTTTCTCCCGAGGCCTCCCGTCCCATGATCCTTTCCCTTCTCCAGCTCTATATCACTTTCCCCAATCACCTTTCCAGCTCTTAGCTTCATATCACCCCCTCCGGTTTTCTCCTATCATTTCGCATTTCCCCCTCCCCCCATAACTTTCAAATCTCTTACTCTCTTTCTTTTCAGTTAGTCCTGACGAAGGGTCTCGGCCCGAAACACCGACAGTGCTTCTCCCTATAGATGCTGCCTGGCCTGCTGTGTTCCACCAGCATTTTGTGTGTATTGTTTATTCCAATGCATTTTCTTGATTTTAGGTTACAGTATTTAATATTATCTAAACATGTTCACCGGGATGTTGTTGTGGCTGCTTTTTGCCCGAATTATAGGTTGCGATAAAGAAACAACATACCAATCATGGATCAGCATATTCCGCAGAATTGTTTGCTATCATTTTAGGCCTAGAGTGGGAGGAGAAAATTCGCCCATGTAAAGGAGTAATTTGTTCAGTTTCCTTTTTCGGTCTTAATACAAGTCATTCCAGCAGTAGGTCAGATTTAATGTCGGAAACACATCAAACTTTATTTCACATACGAAGTATTGGTTTCCAGATGTACGGGTCCCTGCACATTAAGTGTTGAGGGGGGTGAGCGGTTTGACCTTTCAGCGACAAAAGCTGTTCTAAATTCACCCGTGTATATAGACCTTCCGCGAAGCAAATCAGAAGCTAAAGGGTTTGGTCGGGTAGGTTTGTCTAGATTTTTTGGCATGTCGGCAAATATGGGCCGTACACTGAGTAGGCGTGTCCGCAGATTCGTGGGCGCACGTAGATTTGAAGTAACCACAGATTTGGATGTGTCGTGGATTTTGGGATGTACTCAGATTTTGGGAGTCTTGGTGTATTTGGGGGCGTGACTAATATCAAGGTTGTTTCATTTGCAGATCATGATGACGACTTGGCTTCGCGAACGAAGATTTAGGAAGTAGGCTACCCACGCCTGCTGCAGGCTCGCTGGTGGCTGACGAGGCCGATACGGGACAGGCAGGTCGGGCCGCAGCGGCTGCAAGGGAAATTCCGTTCCGGGTTTGATGCTGCTGTGTCATGGTTCTTCCTCCTTCTCCTTTTGTCCTCAGTGCCAGCCCTGCGTGCGTTCTCGAAGGAGCAGACAGTCTGGTCAATGGGTTGTCCCCTCTGTCACGGTGGGCAGTGGAAAATTCGTAAAAATAGCATAATCTTGGGCAGACGATGATCCTCCATCCTGGAGACGTGCCCTACACAGTGCATCTGAGTCTTCAACAGCATGGCCTCGATGTTGGTGACCTCCGCCTGAACTAGGACTTCAATGTTGGTAACGAAGTCACTCCAGTGGATGTTGAGTATGGTGCCGAGGCAGAGCTGGTTGAAACGCTCATGGAGTCGTATGTGGTGACGATAGGTGACCCTCGACTCGGAGCCGTACAGGAGGGTGGTCAGTACAACGGCTCTGTACACGATGATCTTCGTGTCTTTCTTCAAATTCTTGTTGTTCCAGACTCTCTTCACTGTCTTCTGCTCTACCTCACCGATGGCGATGCGGGGTAGATGGTAATATTTCTGAGGTGCGAGCTGATGGACAACTTCTGTGTTCTTCAAGCTGACTTCCAGTCCGAAGAGCTCGGCAGCCTCTGCGAAGCAGGATGTTATACGTTGCACGACTGTCTCTGTATGGGCAACACGGGCAGCATTGTCTGCAAAGAGTAGCTCTCGAATGAGTTAATCAATGTCTTGGTGTGGGACTGTAGTCACCTCAGGTTGAACAAGCTGCCATCGTTGCGGTACCGGATGAAGACTCCGTTCTCATCATCAAGGTCTTTGGTGGCCCTTTCGAGCATCATGCTGAAGAAGGTGGTGAAGACAGTCGGCGCGAAGACGCAGCCTTGCTTTACACCGTTGTCTGTCGGTAAGGGTTTTGAGAGGTCTTTGTTGTGTCTGACTTGGCCACGCGGATCTTCATTCAGCTGGTTGACCATGCCGAAGAATTTTGGGGTTTAAAAAGGGGCCCACTTTTAGGAGCGGGCAGCGCCGGTGCGGGCAGCGGGGTGCGTGGAAGCAGAGTGCTGGGCTTTGGCTCAGCGGGCTTCAGCGCAAGGGACTTCGGTGAGAGGAAATCAGTGAGCCTGAGTACGTGCTTGCTGAGGTAAAAAAAAAGGTAAGGTCAGTAGGTACATATTTCATTTATTCTGACTAATCTGGGATCAGGTAATTTGGGGAGACAGTTAGAGCAGTGCTGTGCTCCGTATGCAGTATGTGGGAGGTCAGGGTCAACACAGTTGTCCCTGATGACCACACCTGCAAAAGGTGTATTCAGCTGCAGCTCCTATCAGACCGAGTGAGGGAATTGGAGCAGGAGCTGGATGAACTACGGATCATTCGGGAGGCAGAGGCAGAGAGATAAGAGTTATCGGGAGGTAGTCACGCCGAAAAGACAGGAGGTAGGCGAATGCGTGACAGTCAAGAGAGGCAGGGGGAGCTGACAGTGAGAGCATAGCACCCCTGTGGCCGTTCCCATCAACAATAAGTATACCGTTTTGGATACTGTTGGTGGGGATGACCTACCAGGAACAAGTTGCAGTGGTCCTGTCTCTGGCAATGAGGTTGGACCCTCGACTAGGAAGGGGAGGAGGGAAGAGAAGAGAGCGGTAGTGATAGGGGATTCTATAGTCAGGGGGGCAGATAGGAGATTTTGTGGGGAAGATCGGGAGTCTTGGATGGTATGTTGCCTCCCTGGTGCCGCGGTCCTGGACATCTCAGATCGGGTGCAGGTTATTCTCGAGAGGGAGGGCAAGAACCCAGATGTTGTGGTCCATGTAGGGACCAACGACGTGGGTAGGATGAGAGAGGGGGTCCTGCGTAGTGAGTTCAGGGAGTTAGGTGCGAAGCTGAAGGGCAGGACCTCAAGGGTAACAATCTCAGGATAGGGCCCAATGTTGTTTGTAATATACATAAATGATCTGGATGATGGGGTGGTAAATTGGATTAGTAAGTATGCTGAGGTAAGGTAGGAGGTGTTGTGGATAATGAGGTGGGTTTTCAAAGCTTGCAGGGAGATTTATGCCGGTTAGAAGAATGGGCTGAACGTTGGCAGATGGAGTTTAATGCTGAGAAGTGTGAGGTTCTACATTTTGGCAGGAATAATCCAAATAGAACATACAGGGTAAATGGTAGGGCATTGAGGAATGCAGTGGAACAGAGAGATCTAGGAATAACAGTGCATAGTTCTCTGAAGGTGGAGTCTCATGTAGATAGGGTGGTGAAGAAGGCTTTTGGAACGCTGGCCTTTATAAATCAGAGCATTGAGTACAGAAGTTGGGATGTAATGTTAAAATTGTACAAGGCATTGGTAAGGCCAAATTTGGAATATTGTGTACAGTTCTGGTCACCGAATTATAGGAAAGATATCAATAAATTAGAGAGAGTGCAGAGACGATTTACTAGGATGTTACCTGGGTTTCAGCACTTAAGTTACAGAGAAAGGTTGAACAAGTTAGGTCTCTATTCATTGGAGCGTAGAAGGTTGAGCGGGGATTTGATCGAGGTATTTAAAATTTTAAGAGGGATAGATAGAGTTGACGTGAATAGGCTGTTTCCATTCAGAGTAGGGGAGATTCAAACGAGAGGACATGATTTGAGAGTTAGGGGGCAAAAGTTTAAGGGAAACACGAGGGGGTATTTCTTTACTCAGAGAGTGATAGCTGTGTGGAATGAGCTTCCTGTAGAAGTAGTAGAGGCCAGTTCAGTTGTGTCATTTAAGGTGAAATTGGATAGGTATATGGACAGGAAAGGAGTGGAGGGTTATGGGCTGAGTGCGGGTAGGTGGGACTAGGTGAGATTAAGAGTTCGGCACAGACTAGGAGGGCCGGAATGGCCTTTTTCCGTGCTGTGATTGTTATATGGTTATATGGTTACCTGTGCCACGTGCGAATGAGGCAAGGAACAGAAGGATTATGCAGATTAATACGTGGCTGAGAGGATGGTGCAGGAGGGAGGGCTTCAGGTTTTTAGATAATTGGACTTTGTTCCAGGAAAGGTGGGATCTGTTCCGACGGGACGGTTTACACTTGAACTGGAGCGGTACTAACATACTCGCAGGAAAGTTTGCTAGTGCTTCTCGGGGGGGGGGGCGGTTAAACTAAATTTGCAGGGGGCAGGGATCCAGAATGCGAGAGAGGATAGCGAGATGAAGAATAAAGGACAGGTGGGGACTACACGGCTCTGGAATATTAAGTGTGTAATAGAGAAAGGTGAAGCGGAACAAGTGATAAGGGGGACACATGTACACAGGGATGGTCTGACGGAACATGGAGTTAAATGTGCAGAAATAATAAGTAAATTTAGGAAGGACAGCAAAACTCAAGGAGCGTATACCCCGATGGGAGTTCCGGGAGCTGGGTTAAGCACAATAGGCAGCGATTTAAACAGAGAGAGGAGAAATGGGCTAAAAATTCTATATATAAATGCATGAAGTGTCAGAAATAAGGCGGATGAGCTTGAAGCTCAAGTGCCAATGGGTAATTATGATGTTGTTGGGATAACAGAGACATGGCTGCAAGGAGATCAGGCCTGAGAAATGAATATACAAGGGTATACGTGCTATCGTAGGGACAGAAATGTGGGCAGAGGGAGTTGGGTGGCCCTGTTGGTGAGGAATGACATTCAGTCCTTTGCAAGGGGGGACATAGGATCAGGAGAAGTAGAGTCTGTGTGGATAGAACTGAGGAACAGTAAGGGCAAAAAGACCCTAATGGGTGTTGTCTACAGGCCACCAAACAGTAGCATGCATATTGCGTGCAAGTTGAATAAGGAGTTAACATTGGCATGTGGCCAAGGTAATGTCGCAGTAGTTATGGGCGATTTCAACATGCAGCTGAACTGGGAGAATCAGTTTGGTGCTGGACCCCAGGATAGGGAGATTGTAGAGTGCCTACGGGATGCATTCTTGCAACAGCTTGTACGAAAGCCGACCAGGGACAAGGCTATTCTGGATTTAGTGTTGTGTAATGAACGGGATTTAATAAGCGATCTTGAAGTAAAGGAGCCATTAGGAGGAAGTGACCATAATATTTGAAGATTTTATCTGCAATTTGAGAAGGATAAGGGCAGATCGGAGGTGTCAGTGTTGCAGTTGAACAAAGGAGACTATGGAACCATGAGGGATGTGCTGGCCAAAGTTAACTGGACGAATATCCTAGCAGAAAAGACAGTGGAACAGCAATGGCAGGTATTCTTGGGAATAATGCACAAGGTGCAAAATCAGTTCATCCCCCGGAGAAGGAAGGATTCAAAGGGTGGAAAGGGGCCACAGTGGTTGACAAAGGAAGTCAGAGATTGCATAGCATTAAAAAAATGAAGTATGACAGAGCTAAGGTGAGTGGGAGGACAGATAATTGGGGAATTTTTAAGGAACAACAGAACTCCACTAAAAAGGCAATACGGGGAGAAAAAAATGAGGTACGAACGCAAGATAGCCAGGAATATAAAGAAGGATAGCAAAAGCTTTTTTAGGTATGTGAAGATAAAGAAAATAGATAAGAACAATGTTGGGCCCTTGAAGAATTAATTGGGTGAAATTGTTATGGGAAAAAGAGAAATTGCAGAAGAATATAATAAGTACTTTAGATCTCTTTTCACTAGGGAAGACACAAGCAATCTGCCAGATGTATGGATGGGCCAAGGACATAGGGTAACAGAGGAAATGAAACAGATTGACATTAGGAAGGAAGCAGTGATGACTAGACTGATGGGACTGAAGGCTCGCAAATCCCCAGGTCCAGATGGTCTGCATCCTAGGGTACTAAAGGAGGTGGCACTGGAAATTGCGCATGCATTGGTAATCATTTTCCAATGTTCCTTAGATTCAGGATCAGTTTCTGAGGGTTGAAGAATGGCTAATGTTATCCCACTTTTTAAGAAAGGAGGGAGGGAGAATACAGAGTACTATCATCCTGTCAGCCTAACATCAGTAGTGGGGAAGATGCTAGAGTTCATTATTTAAGATGAAATAGTGGCATATCTAGATAGCAGTGATAAAATTGGGCCGAGCCAGCATGGATTTACCAAGGGCAAATTATGCTTGATAACCTATTGGAGTTTTTCGAGGATGTAACCAGGGAATTAGACAAGGGAGATCCAGTGGATGTAGTGTACCTCGATTTTCAGAAGGCATTTGATATGGTCCCACATAGGAGATTGGTGGGTAAAATCAGATCTCATAGCACTGGGGGGAAGATATTGACATGGATAGAAAATTGGTTGGCAGATAGAAAGCAAAGGGTAACGGTGAATGGGTGTTTCTCGGAATGGCAGGTGGTGACTAGTGGGGTGCCACGGGGTTCGGTATTGGGACCACAGCTGCTTACGATATACATCAACGATTAAGATGAAGGCATTGAGAATAACTTCAGCAAGTTTGCTGATGATACTAAGCTGGGTGGCAGTGTGACATGTGATGAGGATGTTAGGAGAATTCAGGGTGACTTGGATAGGCTGAGTCAGTGGGCAGATACTTGGCATATGACGTTGAATGGGAATAAGTGTGAGGTTATCCACTTTGGCAGTAAGAACAGGAAGGCAGATTATTATCTGAACGGTGTAGAGTTAGGTAAGGGGTAAATACCAAGAGCTCTAGAAGTCCTTGTTCATCAGTCACTGAAGGTGAATGAGCAAGTGCAGCAGGCAGTGAAGAAGGCTAATGGAATGTTGGCCTTTATTACAAAGGGAATTGAGTACAAGAGCAAGGAAATCCTTTTGCATTTGTACAGGGCCCTGGTGAGACCACACCTGGAGTACTGTGTACAGTTTTGATCTCCAGGGTTAAGGAAGGGCTTGCTGGCTGTCGACGAAGTGCAGCGTAGATTCACAAGGTTAATTCCTGGGATTTCCGGACTGTCTTACGCAGAGAGGTTAGAGAGACTGGGTTTGTACACGCTGGAATTAAGGAGATTGAGAGGGGATCTGATTGCAAAATATAAGATTATTAAGGGATCGGACAAGATAGAGGCAGGAAATATGTTCCAGATGCTGGGAGAGTCCAGTACCAGAGGGCATGGCTTGAGAATAAGGGGTAGGTCATTTAGGACCGAGTTAAGGAAAAACTTCTTCTCCCAGAGAATTGTGGGGGTCTTAAATGCACTGCCTCGGAAGGCAGTGGAGGCCATTTCTCTGGATGCTTTCAAGAAGGAGCTAGATAGGTATATTGTGGATAGGGGAATCAAGGGATATGGGGACAAGGCAGGAACCGGGTACTGATAGTGGATGATCAGCCATGATCTCAGAATGGCGGTGCAGGCTCGAAGGGCCGAATGTTCTACTTCTGCACCTATTGTCAATTGTCTATCGCGGTCGTTCCATGATTTGCCACCGACATTCCCTGCTCACAGTGTCCAACGCTTTGGTAAGGTCGACAGACGTCACGGTACAATCCCTTGTTCTGTTCCCGACATTTCTCTTGGAGCTGCCTGAGAACAAATATCATGTCGCTGGTGCTCCTGTTGACTCTGAAGGCACACTGGATCGCTGGGAGGTGTTGTTCTGCAATGATGCGCATCAATCTGTTCAGGTGTACGCTTGCGAGGATTTTTCCTGCGATTAAGAGCAGGGTTACCCCAGATACTTGAAGCAGTCGGACTTTTCCCCCTTGTTCTCATACAGGGCGATGATAAATACGTCAGGGAGGTCCTGTTGTAGTTTGTCTTGTTCCCAGCAGCAGACAAAGAACTCATGGAGTTTGGTGTGTAACGCTGGACCCCCATGCTTCCATATCTCTGTTGGGATTCCATCAACTCCTGTGCCTTGCACTTTGCAGCTGCTTTATGGCCTTGACTGTCTCTTCTAGGGTTTGAACCTTGTGCAGTTCTGTTTTCTTTGGCTGTTGTGTGATACGATGAAATGCTGAGTCTTGGACCACACGGTTGGCGCTGAAGAGAGTCTAGAAAGGTTCCGACCACCGGCTCAGGATGGACGCCTTGTCTGTGAAGAGCGCCTGACCGTCTGCACTGCGCAAGGGACTCTGGACTTCATAAAACCCTCTGTTGTCACATGTGTCTGCACAAAGCAGAGTTTTCTTTGCGAGCTTGGTCCACCACACGTTCTGAATCTCTAGAAATTTGCGCTAGGGGTTGCTGCATACAAGGCGGGAGGCTGTTTTCGGATCAGGACAAGACGGCGGAGCAAGGTGCGCCTGGTGGGCGAATCTCTACTTCGCCAGCAGTTCTTGGATCTCCTGGTTGTTTTCATCGAACCAGTCGTTGTTCATCTTTATGAAGAACTCTAGGACTTCTTCAGAGGTTTGCAGAGTGGTTGTTTTTAGGTGTTCCCAAAGCACTTCTGGAGAGGAGTCTGTAGGGAAACTGGGATCCTAAAACCTCGACTGAAGATTCGTCTGAAAGTCAATTTTGACTGACCGGTTGGCAGTTTTCAATTTTGGAGACCATGGTGTTCCTGATCATAAGGCCAACGCCAGAAAGGCGCCTCTCAGTTTCTGGCTTGCCTGACCAGCAGAGGGTTTAGCCGGCGCCATGTTCCTGAAGGTTGCCTTCCTCTGGGAAGTGGATTTCACTGGAAGCAGCAATGTCGAAATTCAGCCTTGAAAGTTCATGTGCAACTCGAGCGATCTTCGTTCTGGACGACCACTGTCTGCTGTATCGATCATGGTTGTGATGTTCCAGCATGTTCATCGATCATGTTCATGTAGTGATGTTCCAGCATGCGAGCTTTAATCCTTGCATTCCTTGTGAGATAGGTGTGCACCTTTCATTTTTTGTTGTTGCTCGATTGCATTTGAGAATGCCCGTTGACCGCGGCTACCCAACTAGGGGAAACGGAAACGAGCTGTGGTTAGGCCACCTTTTTTGGCCCCTCTCCCTGTCGAGCAAGCAGTACTGCACCCAGAGAAGATTGCTTGGTCGTTCAAAGTGCTGCTGAATGATATTGTCATCTCCGGAGTCAACATCAGACGACCCATACACCTGAACCGCCTGCATGCAGGATCGGAACTGTAGCTTCCAGTGTCATCTTCCACCTGCCGTTTACGCTCTTTTGCCATCACTCAGGGCTTGGTGAATATTCGGGGAGGATGGTCGGAGACGTGGGCGTGTCCTTAGTCCTGCGTAATGGTATTTTAGGTGGAGTGCAGTGTGCACGGTTCTGGCCCTACCCTTTACACCCGCGGTTCATCTGCAAGCTGGGACGGTGGCAGCGAGGCCCTCGGGTCACGGGAGTTACGTCGGTGTGTCCTTCTCCTAGGTGGATGGCCTGACAAGGCTGACGAGCCCTACCTGCCCGGGTTTGGGGCCAGAGTTGTTCTTCTCTTAGGCTGGCTGCCAACCAAAGCTAACGAGCCCAGCCTACCCATCCAGTTATACCGCCGGACACTCGGTCGCACCATGACGTAGCAAGCTCGGTGGAAACGGGGGACACCGACGAGAATGTCCGTTCGTTGGAAACATAATTTTCCAGTGTTCGTTGATGACGGTAAAATAATTGTTACTGAAATATGGAAGGTTGAGTTTATGGTTGGGTTTTTTGCTGCGATTCATCTTCAAGATAATTTAAGCGAAGAGGTTAAACAATGTGGGGGCAAGGTTCTAAATGAATACCCTGATGGGTTGGAAATCAGCTGTAGAAATGATAGTATTACTCTGTAGGGCTGTCTTTGTCTGAATCAAAAAAGGCTATTACTAATTCAGGTCAGACATCCCAATTTAAGGATTATGTATGTTATTTAATGATTAGACACGTGACAGACAACACACTTCGGACAATATTAAAGTTCTTGAATCGTGTTTGGAGTTTAGATCATCTGCATTTCCTGGGGAAATATGGCAGTAGTGATGCCTATTCTAAAATTTGGGAGCTCCACGTGTGATTCTTCTCCTCACAGGCCCATATCTTTAACGTTTCATGTATGTAAATTTGTGGAAATATGTTTTGACTTTTATTTTGATGTAGCGTTTGCTCAGAGTAAATTTCGTAAGGGTAGAATGGCATTGGATTCAGTTTTAGGTTTAGTAGCTGATGTTAGGAAAGCACAGTTAAATAAAGAAGCGGATACAGCAGTATTATTTGATATTGGAAAGGCGTATGATAGGGAAGGAAGTACAGTTGATGAAATTATGGAAACCTGGAGTGAGGAGTAGATTGTATATTTTTTCTGAGACTTTTTTTATTGGGAAGGTCTATGCAGGTTTCTGCGGGCAAGTTGTATTAGTTATGTATGAGTTTGAGAGTGCAACACCACAGGGCAGTAGAATTTTCAATGTTGCTGCATATAGGATGCAGTTAGAAATTAATAAGGTCTAGCAGCGGGTAAAAGGTGAAGATTTAAGTTTTCAGTCGCTAAAACAGGAGTTATTTGTTTTAAAATATGAAGAATTGACCTGCAATGATTTTGAAATCAAGTGGTCAAACACTTGAAGATGTACTGGATGTGAGTTTTCCATGCACGTGGACGGATGATAAGCTGAAAAAGAAGCATTATATCCGTAAAATAGTTAATACATGTAAAGGAGTATTAAATATGCTCAGCTCTCTCCATGGGTATTTTTGGGGTGCTGCATTAAAATCTTTGTTAATTCCTAATATTTGCGTATTCTGAACAGTTCTTCAATATGTCTGTGTGGGTTATGGATCAGCTTCAGTTTCAACTTTAAATTGTTCAGATATTGTAGAAGCCCAGGTTTTAAGATTGTGTTGTGTTTCAATGAGGTCGCCCCTTGTTTCCGGTTTACCGGCTGAAATGGGACAATTACCATTATAATTGGGGTGGTTGAAGTTGACGTTCAGATACAGGTCTTAACTGCTAGAAAAAAAAAGATCATCCTGCTAAAAGTATGTTGGATGGCTGCTGGGAACATAACAAGAAGAGTGTGTTTATATTTGCGATTGACGCTAGGAATATTGGTGTGTTGAATTATGCAGTATGTCCCACTGTAGCTTTCTAGGCTACCCATCTTGATTTTAGGTGAATTTAGGTTACACAACTTAATAAAGACTAAAAATTCTGTTACACGAAGGTCTGTTGGTTCATCAGTATGATTATAAATATTATTATGATACAGAGGCAAAATTATGATATTTTACAGATTAATCATTTTTGGTAATGTTGGTGTAACAGTTGCTGTGCCTGAATAACAGGTAACGATAAACAAAAGACTTGCCGACCATTTACTGGTATATACAGGAAAAATGTTTTGCATTATTTCAGACTGACAGCGGGGGAGGATTTTTATTTCCTTATAAAGCTGTAATTTGTTCAAGTTCCTTTTTGATTTTGATGAGTCTTAAAACATGCCATTCCAACAGAGGCAGGATTAACAGTTGGAGGATCATCAAACTTTGTTTTGTATTCAAAGTATCGGTTTACATGGCCTTTCTTTTGGATTCCTGCCACGAGATG
Organism: Hemitrygon akajei; assembly: GCF_048418815.1. Lineage (NCBI taxonomy): Eukaryota > Metazoa > Chordata > Chondrichthyes > Myliobatiformes > Dasyatidae > Hemitrygon > Hemitrygon akajei. The sequence continues at coordinate 56,067,849 of NC_133131.1, forward strand.
TGTTGAAGGACATGGACAGGAAGGTGTTTATCTACAAAGGCGATTAAAAGTTCAGCAGTGTATAGTTACCCTCCACGAAGGAAATCAGAAGCTGAGGAATTGGTAGGGTTTACTATTAGGTAATTACGAGATACTGGGCATAGGGAAAGGCACCTTTAGACAGCATTAGACAGCTGCGTTTACTGTAGAAGGAGGTAAAACAACAAGGGAAGGAATTTTATTGATACATCTTCGAATTGGCCATACAAAGTTTAATTATTCTTTATATCTTGTTGGAAAAATATCATTCTGGGTCGTGCTGGTTTTGTCATCATTATGAAACAGTTGATCATATATCATTACAGTATGAAGGAAACATGTAAGGTTGAAAACAAAATTAAGTTCAGGCTTTATTACGATCGTTGGAGGTTGATAGTTTTGATGTAAAAACTTTATTAAGTTATGCTGGTGATTTTGCTTTCATTTGAAATGAAAATCAATAAGGGTTTTATTTTTCAGTTCACTACATGACGCTTCAGTCCAGTAGTTGGCGGCAATGCGCCATAACTTTGGATTTATAACAGCCATTAAAAGTGACACGAAGAAGAAGACTGGAGTGACCGACAGTCGTGTAGCCATCCCCTTTGTCCTCAGGGAACGACTGACTGTAACGTGCTGGGTATCAATGGGATGAGATAGACACATCCAGAAACCAATTGGTTGGTGGGATTCCGGAGGAGCTCTTTGACGGACATCTGTCGGCCGATTACTTATTGAGTAGCTGGAATGGTGCGTTACCTCCAGGATGATAGGGTCAATAATGTTTTTGAACTGTGCGCGTGCGTGCGCGCGCACGCACGCACACACACACACACACACACACACACACACACACACACACACACACACACACACACACACACACACACACACACACACACACACACACACACACACACACACACACACACACACACACACTACCCGGAATGTCCTGGGAAATGTCAGGGGGTGAAAGGGTGAAAGTATGGAGCTGAAGCCAGGATTGGAGACTCTGCGGCCGCCTGTAGCCTATGCTCAGGGCGCGGTTTTATTAATAAACTCAAGCACCGAGATGATCGGATGTTTTATCGCGCTGATAACCTGCTCCCTGAATTTGGACTGAGTCACCACGTAAATAAATGTGTTCGTGCAGCAGCTGAAATCCCTAAACAAAACCCCGACATAGTGAAATATCCATTCAGAATCATTGAAATCGTCTCCTTTCCCTAAGACCTGATAATATATAACATTTACAACGTGTGTCATCCAGAGGATGATGAAGCTCCCGGAAATGGTGAAGAGTAAAACCACAGACCTCCTCCTGCTCTCTATCTCCGGGTCACTGCGTTTCTCCCCCTTGTTCTGACTCTTCAGCCCCTTACGGACCCGACTGGCCACCAAAATGTGTCTGACTGTCACAGCGTTGAGCAACAAAGTCCCAGCGAAAGGGAGGAACGGAGTTAAAACCGTATCGAACCAGTCATAACCTACCCACCCGGCGTCAGTGAAGTAATTGTCTACAATTAAACAGAACCACGGTACATTGTCGATGATTTCTCTTGGTTCGCGCGTGAAGTATCGGGGAACGTTTTTCACACAGAACAGTACAGCGGTTGTTGTTAGAACCACAGCCGCAGCTTTCCCGGTGCAATATTTCATTTTCAGCTTTTGGTAACAAATGGCGACAAACCGATCAAAGGTGAACGCGACGGTGAACCAGACAGAGCAGTCTGTGGCTGTGAACTTCAGTACATCGATAACCCTGCACACAGGGGTAATGTCAAGAAAGCTCATGGAGAAGTAATACAAATTAATTCGAAACAAAATGACCGTCGTTATAATGGTCAGTAGATCCGCCGTTGCCATGGCCACCAGGTAGCGAGTAGCGCAGGTAGAGAGACCGCACCTTCCACGGGACAGGACAATAACCGCCACTAAATTCACTGAAGAGAGACAGAGATAGGGAGAAGAGAACAGGCAATAGTGATTACTGAACACATTTCCCTGGAATTAACACGGTTTGATTTTCATCTAAAGATCAGGGGTACCAGACTTCGTGAACGGCAGCTAAGCTAACATCAAACACCAGTCACACTTTCTCAGACCTGTTTTGTTTAATGTGAAGATTACACGATGTATCGGTAATCGTCGGGGATAAATACGGCCTGCATGAACAACGATCGACGGTAATCCCGGTTGTAGTCACTGATGGTATCACTATCTCTGATTTAACTGCGACTAACTAGACCTCCGGAATCTCTGCAACTGATGGTCCGAGGAGTGACCCAGAGGGAAGAAAACGCACACAAGAGTCTGGAGGAACCTAGTAGCTCAAACAGCATTAATTAAATTGAACAAACAGTTAGCGTTTCGGCCGCGACCCAGCTTCCGGATGAAGGGGTGTCCCAATTCATGCTGAGTCTCGGAAGCAAAGCAGGGACAACTTCGTAACCGGAGGCTGGTCTCTCCGATAATGGATTGCATCTATAGCGCAGCACCTCAGCAGATCAGTGAACATTGGTTTCGATTTTCAGATGCAATTATTGACACTGGGACAACTCTGGATCAGGTGTCATTAACGCCCTTCCTGTCACCCCTTACAAGAGAGCTGTCTGTCCCCAGCACTGGTACAAATCTGTACAAAGCCCCATTAAAATTCTTCCAGTCGTATCTTCCGAAGGACTTCCGGGCCCCAGCACTTGTTCATGTCTGGTGTTACGTATTCAGGCAACAATAAATATATATGAGTTAGGCAAGGGTTTTTATAACAAATAACACCTTTATTAAACACTGAAAACAAACCCCCCAAAAGTAAACAAACACTAACGTAACCGGAAATCAGCTGCTGTGCGGCAACTTCACAGTTCTTAACGCGATGCAGCAAAAACAGTTCTTAAAGCGATGTTGCAAAAAGTTCAAAATGCTCAGTCCATTTAAAAGGAGAGACTTTTTAAGGCGATTTAAAATTCTCTTCCACGTCGTTGTCCTTCGATCCCCGGCGTCGAACTCTTCCCACGTAGAATTTTATGAAACGTAACGGTTTAAAGGCACTGACCTCTTCTTTCACACCCTGTCCTCAATCTCCTGCTATCCCAGCAGAGATTAACACGAGAACAGTCAACGAAATCCTTCCGAATGAGGATCACACAAGGTCGAAACCATTCCACCGTCGAAAATCGATTCTCCTCGATCTTTAACTCCCAAACATTTATCTTCACTCTCCACAGTAAAGAAACAGCTGGCAATGACCTTTTAAACTTTAGGCATTAGATAAAACTTCATTTTTCAACTAAACTGCGTCATCACATTAAATCATGCAGTGGCATGAAGTCAGCTTGGCAAATCCAGTCACGAACTGCCCCACCTGACAGGGTGGGTCTTCCTTTTATAACCTGTAGAAAAAACTGTCACATGACCTCTACTGGCGGGAAAATGACGTCACTCCACCATCACAAGACCATTACCTCAATCCAGTATAACGTCAACCCCAGTCACGTGACAAGGGTACCACTGTCACGTGTCACGAGTACGTAACACTGGTCAATGAGTCATTAAACGACTTTGTACTCACGCAAAGCAATCACTCACAAAGAGTCTATGTATAACTCTCCCGGCACACCTTACAGGACAGCTACTTCTCCAAAGCTTTGTTTCAGCTCTGGGCAAAATGTCATTTACTGTAAGAACATTGTTGGAGTAGATGTCGGTAGTTGAAGGAATGACAGAGGCTTAGATTCGGTTGTCATATATTATGAAAAATAACGATGTTAAATTCACTTTTTCAATAGCACTGACAGATATATATGCAATGATCATCAAGTTGCCAGCTTGTAAAATGATCCTACGCTTGTCAAAAACTGTTACCACACAAAGATACCAAACATGAATTGTTCTGCTCACTCACCAGGAACTCCAATTGCCGCAATGGACACGTACAAGATTTTATCCACACTCCTGTACCGTTCCAACAATACAGTCATTTTCTTTGCCAATGATTTGTACCACAGTGCTACAGGCGATATCTCAGAATGAAATGTTGAGACAACACATGCCTGGAGTTCTTTATACCAATTTGTTATTCCATTGGGACGAATTCCAAAATATTTAAAAATAAATATTTAAAAATTACTTACAGTGCGATTACGTCAGAAAGTACAATCCCTGAGGTGACGGATTGTGACTAATTCTGCGAAGTAATTACGAAACTGCAACAATGGAAATGTTGATGTTATTAAGGGGTGTAAATTGGGAGCAATTTTCTTCCAGCAAAGAGGACGCTGTGGAAAGCGGCCAGTGAGTGAGTGGACCAGTGAAGGAGTGGAGATTTGTGGCTTTGACTCGAGAGGCTTCGGCGAGAAGAGGCGGAGGACGAGCTCGTTCCTAGTTAGTCTTTACAATGCCTGCTGAGACGGTGATGTGCCTCTCCTGTGAGATGAGACAGTCTTGGGGGAACTCCCCTCTCCCGCAGAGTCACGTCTGCCAGAAGTGCTTGAGGCTGGGCGATCTGGAAGACCGTGTGAGGAATCCGGAGCAGCAGCTGGATGACCTTCAACTCATAAAGGAGAATGAGGCAGTCATAGATGAGAGCTACAGGGAGGTAGTCACACCTAGGCTGCCGGAAGCAGGTCGTTGGGTGACTGTTCGAGGGGGGAAGCGAAGGAGAGTAGACAGGTAGTCCAGAGCACCCCTGTAGCCATTCCGCTGAATAATAAGTTTACCGTCCTGGATACTGTTGGTGAGGACAGCCCACCAGGTGTGAGCCACGGTGGAAGGGCCTCTAGCACTGAGTCTAACTTTGTGGTGCAGAAGGTTGGGATGGAGAAGAGGAGAGCTGTCGTCATTGGCGACTCTATAGTCAGGGGAGCAGACAGGAGATTTTGTGGACGTGAGAAGGAAACCCGTATGGTTTGTTGCCTCCCGGGTGACAGGGTCCGGGATGTCTCTGACCGGGTGCGTGACATCCTGGTACGAGAGGGAAAACAACCAGAAGTCGTGATACATGTTGAGACCAACGACATAGGCAGGCAGAGGGATGAGGTCCTGAAGGATGAGTTTCGGGAACTAGGCAGAAGACTGAAGAACAGTACCTCAAGGGTGGCGTTCTCAGGATTGCTGCCAGTACTACAGGATAGTGATGGTAAGAATTGGAGGAGATGGTAGTTAAATGCGTGGCTGAGGAGTTGCTGCAGGGGGCAGGGTTTTAGATTTTTGCACCATTGGGATCTCTTCTGGGGATGGTGGGACTTGTACAGATTGGATGAGTTGTACTTGAACTCGAGGGGGAGCAATATCCTTGCAGGTAGGTTTGCTAGCATGGTTCGGGAAGGTTTAAACTAATTTGCAAGGGGGATGGGACCCGGAGAGATAGAGCCGTGAAAGAAGTGCATGGAGTAAAGCCAGATTTAACAGATAGGGAGGCTTTGAGGAAAGAGAAGCAGAATAAAGGGTATAAAGGTAGTAAGGTAGAAGGGCTAAATTGTGTGTACTTCAATACAAGAAGCATCAGGAACAAAGGGGATGAACTGAGAGCTTGGATACATACATGGAATTATGATGTAGTGGCCATTACGGAGACTTGGCTGGCACCAGGGCAGCAATGGATTCTCAATATTCCAGGATTTCATTGCTTTAAAAGGGATAGGGAGGGAGGTAAAGGGGAGGAGGGGTGGCATTACTGGTCATGGATACTATTACAGCTTCAGAAAGGGTGGGTAATGTAGCAGGATCCTCTTTGGAGTCAGTATGTGTGGAAGTCCGGAACAGGAAGGGAGCAGTTACTCTACAGGGGGTATTCTATAGGCCCCCTGGTAGCAGCAGAGATACCGAGGAGCAGATTGGGAGGCAGATTTTGGAAAGGTGCACAAATAACAGGGTTGTTATCATGGCTGACTTTAGCTTTCCTAATATTGATTTGCACTTGATTAGTTCCAAGGGTTTAGATGTGGCAGAGTTTGTTAAGTGTGTCCAGGATGGATTCCTGTCACAGTCTGTTGACAGGCCGACTAGGGGGAATGCCAGACTAGATCTAGTATTAGGTAACGAACCGGGTCAGGTCACTGATCTCTCAGTGGGTGAGCATCTGGGGGACAGTGACCACCGCTCTCTGACCTTTAGCATTATCATGGAAAAGGATAGAATCAGAGAGGACAGGAAAATTTTTAATTGGGGAAGGGCAAATTATGAGGCTATAAGGCTAGAACTTGCAGGTGTGAATTGTGGTGATGTTTTTGCAGGGAAATGTACTATGGACATGTGGTCGATGTTTAGGGATAGGGATAAATTTGTCCCAGTGACAATGGTAGGGTGAGGGAACCATGGGTGACAAGTGAAGTGGAAAATCTAGTCAGGTGGAAGAAGGCAGCATATACGAGGTTTAGAAAGCAAGGATCAGATGGGTCTATTGAGGAATATAGGGTAGCAAGAAAGCAGCTTAAGAAGGGTCTGAGAAGAGCAAGAAGGGGGCATGAGAAGGCCTTGGCGAGTAGGGTAAAGGAAAACCCCAAGGCATTCCTCAATTATGTGAAGAACAAAAGGATGACAGGATTGAAGGTACGACCGATTAGAGATAAAAGTGGGAAGATATGCCTGGAGGCTGTGGATGTGAGCGAGGTCCTCAATGAATTCTTCTCTTCGGTATTCACCACTGAGAGGGAACTTGATGACGGTGAGGACAATATGAATGAGGTTGATGTCCTGGAGCATGTTAATATTAAGGGAGAGGTGGTGTTGGAGTTGTTAAAATACATTAGGACAGATAAGTCCCCGGGGCCTGACGGATTATTCTCCAGGCTGCTCCACGAGGCAAGGGAAGAGATTGCTGAGCCTCTGGCTAGGATCTTTATGTCCTCGTTGTTCACAGGTATGGTACCGGAAGATTGGAGGGAGGCCAATGTTGTCCCCTTGTTCAAAAAAGTTAGTAGGGATAGTCCGGGTAATTATAGACCAGTGAGCCTTACGTCTGTGGTGGGAGAGCTGTTGGAAAATATTCTTAGAGATAGGATCTATGGGCATTTAGAGAATCATGGTCTGATCAGGGACAGTCAACATGGCTTTGTGAAGGGCAGATCGTGCCTAACAAGCCTGATAGCGTTCTTTGAGGAGGTCACCAGGCATATAGATGAGGGTAGTGCAGCGGATGTGATCTACATGCATTTTAGTAAGGCATTTGACAAGGTTCCACATGGTAGGCTTATTCAGAAAGTCAGAAGGCATGGAATCCAGGGAAGTTTGGCCAGGTGGATTCAGAATTGGCTTGCCTGCAGAAGGCAGAGGGTCGTGGTGAAGGGAGTAGATTCATATTGGAGGGTTGTGACTAGTGGTGTCCCACAAGGATCTGTTCTGGGACCTCTACTTTTGTGATTTTTATTAACGACCTGGATGTTGGGGTAGAAGGGTGGGTTGGCAAGTTTGCAGACGACACAAAGGTTGGTGGTGTAGAAAGTGTAGAGGATTGTCGAAGATTGCAGAGAGACATTGATAGGATGCAGAAGTGGGCTGAGAAGTGGCAGATGGAGTTCAACCCGGAGAAGTGTGAGGTGGTACACTTTGGAAGGACAAACTCCAAGGCAGAGTACAAAGTAAATGGTAGGATACATGGTAGTGTGGAGGAGTAGAGGGATCTGCTGCTACATGTCTACAGATCCCTGAAAGTTGCTTCACAGGTAGATAGGGTAGTTAAGAAAGCTTCTGGGGTGTTAGCTTTCATACGTCGAGGGATAGAGTTTAAGAGTCGCGATGTAATGATGCAGCTGTATAAAACTCTAGTTAGGCTGCACTTGGAGTACTGTGTCCAGTTCTGGTTGCCTCACTATAGGAAGGATGTGGAAGCATTGGTAAGGGTACAGAGAAGATTAACCAGGATGCTGCCTGGTTTAAAGAGTATGGATTATGATTAGAGATTGAGGGAGCTAGGGCTTTACTCTTTGGAGAGAAAGAGTATGAGAGGAGACATGATAGAGGTGTACAAGATATTAAGAGTAATAGACAGAGTGGACAACCAGCGCCTCTTCCCCAGGGCACCACTGATCAGTACAAGAGGACATGGCTTTAAGTTAAGGGGAGAGAAGTTCAAGGGGGGATATTAGAGGAAGGTTTTTCTCTCAGAGAGTGGTTGCTGCGTGGAATGCAGTGCCTGAGACAATGATAGAGGCAGATACACTAGTGAAGTTTAAGAGAATACTAGACAGGTATATGGAGGAATTTAAGGTGCGGGGTTATATGGGAGGCAGGGTTTGAAAGTCGGCACAACATTGTGGGCCTAAGGGCCTGTAATGTGCTGTACTATTCTATGTTCTATGTTCTATGTTGTTTCAAAGACCATCAGACTCACTGAGAGTAAAACGTTTTGATAGTTTGTTCTCAGAGGTTTTTGGGAGTTAGCATGTCCCAACAAAGGTGCTGAACATTTAGCGGTGTCTTATCAACTAAATGTGTTTCCGCTGTAAATATGTACTTCAAAAGAACCATTCGTCAAACACAGAATATTGAAATAAATATTTCACTGTAGTTCGTGAAATAGCATTGAATCACGTACTGTCACCATTCTCCTCAAGGATATAAACTCTTGATGTATTTTGTGTTTGGAGTCTCCAACGAGAGGGTCTCCAAGAAAATATCTGTTTGTTTTGATGAATAAACATTTACATATCTACAAAAATCTCCAATTTCGTCTGTGTCAGAACATTCTGGGGATTCATTCTTGACCATTCCCTAAACCTAGTGTATGGCTATCAATCTCATCAGTATAAATTCTGCTCATATTTCAATTATGCCACCTCTTTATGTCGCAAAGATCATGGCGGACATCTGGAGTGGCTGATATAGATTTTGATGTGTGTGTTTGTGTGCGTGTGTGCGTGCGTGCGTGCGTGCGTGTGTGCGTGTGTGTGCGTGTGTGTGTTGTGTGTGTGTGTGTGTGTGTGTGTGTGTGAGTGTTTGCGCGCGGGCCTGCGTCCGTGAGTATATGGCTATGTCGATACGTATGTACATATGTGTGCGCGCACACGCACGGGTGCATGTGTGTGCATGTGGCTGCTTCCGTGCGGATTTGGCTGTATATGTGTCTCTCTCGATCTTTGCAAATCTGGCTGGGTGCATATTTCTCTATTTGGATGTGCGTGTGCATGTGTATTTCTTTGTGTGTCTCTTTGAATGTATGTGTGTGTGCTACTGCGAATATATGTGTGGGCGTATTTCTGTGAGTGTGTGTGTGTGTGTGTGTGTGTGTGTGTGTGTGTGTGTGTGTGTGTGTGTGTCTGTGTGTGTGTGTGCGTGCGTGCGTGTGTGTGTGCGTGTGTGTGTGTGTGTGTGTGTGTTGTTGTGCGTATGTGTATGCTTGTGCTTTTGTGTCTGTGATTGTGTGTGTGAGAATGCATGTGAGAGTTTGTGGAGTATGCTCGTGTGTGCGCGTGTTTCTTTATTTGCGTGTCCGGGTGTTTGTGCTTGAATGGTGTGTACTTGTGTGTCTGCGGTTTTGTGTGCCTGTATGTAATTGTGTATGTGTGTCTCTCTCTCTCTGTGAGTTTTCCAATGTATCACTCTGTGTATTTGTCGTGATTATGTGTCTGAATGAGATTGTGAGAGTAATAGTTTGGGGTGCGTGTACGTACTGTATGTGTTTCTCCTTAACCAGAGGGTAATGAATTTGTGGAATTCGTTGCCGTAGGTTGCGGTGGAGGCCAGGTCATTGGGTTTATTTAAGACAGAAGATGAAAGATTCCTTCGTGTGTGACTGGGTGAAAAGGAGTTGGGAGCATGACAGTATACGGGAAGATGGAGACTGATAGGAAAACTGGATCAGCCGTAAGAAAATGGTGGTGCACACCCGATGTGCCAAATGGCCTGATTCTGCTTCGTGACTATGCGTTAACTGTCAGTGTGCGTGCGCGCGCCTCTGTGTGTGTGTGTGTGTGTGTGTGTGTGTGTGTGTGTGTGTGTGTGTGTGTGTGTGTGTGTGTGTGCCTGGTTGCGTCAGTGTTTTCTTTTGTGTGTCTGTGTGCAGTTAGTCTTTGTCGCAATGGCGTGGCTACTGAGAACACGGTGCTAGAGTGGATGAAACCACTCAAGACACCAAATGAGGTGTGTATATTGGTTCAGGGATATATATAGAATTTCACTGTTGGGAACGGACACAGGAATATCGTGTGCTTTATTTTGAAGAGGGGAGAGCTCGGACAGTCTGTGCTCAGTACTCTTTGGGAGCGTGAAGAGGGACTGAAGGAGTTAACATATTAGAAACATTTGATGATTTCGGGCCTGACCTCGCTGAGTTTATAAGAATGAGCGAGAAATCATATTAAAGTTGAAAGCACAAAAAACACAGTGGAGAGCTGGAGAGCTGGAGATGGCGGACTTCCGGGTTGAGAGGTGGAAAGCCCGATTATGGACGCTGTTTCCGAGAGTATGAGAGTGAGAGAGTATGAGTGTGAGAAAGGGTTATAGTTGGTTTGGCCTGTAGTATTCTTTCGTTCTATTTTAATTTTGGTCGCGGCTATTTATATAACTTGTTTTTGTTCTCCTTACAGGGTTCGCAAAAAATTTGAAATTCTGTCCTTCCTTTGGGAGGCCGTTTTTTTTTCGCCTTTGCATAAGCAGTTCGCCAGAGGCGCTTAGCTGTTTTAATTCAAAGAACAAATCGAATGGATAACTAGAATTGTGGCGAAGCTGTTGTAGGCCTAACAAGGCGGAAGTAATAGTCGCTTCACTACATAATTTACCAGCGGCGAGAGCAGAGTTTCCCAACATTCGCTCAAGAGGCTTCGGTGAGGAGGCACTGTTGTGTAGCGGGTAACACTTCTGCAGTTGTTGTGTAAAAATGATACCAATCTGCAACGAATCAAATAAAGTAGGCATGCCACTCCATCAGGATCAGGTGATGTACTGTAGCTGCATGATGTGGGAGCCAGTGGACCCCATTGTGGTTCCTGTTGACCAGTCTGTAGCAAGTGTCACAAATAGAATCAGAAACAGCTTTACTGTCACCAGTATATGTCGCGAAATGTGTTAACTTAGCAGTATCAGTTCAATGCAATGTAAAAATATAGAAGAGAAATATATATAAAAATCAATCAATCAATCAATCAATTAACGTTCATGTCTATTGACTAGATTAAAATTGTGTAGAACAGAAATTATATATATCAAAAAGTGCAGTGGCGCTCCCCCCCAATACCAGAGAGTGATGCAGCCTGTCAGAATGCTCTTCATGATAAATCTATAAAAGTGTTTGAATCTAATTGTTCACATACCAAATCTTCTCAAACTCCTAATGATATACAGTCGCTGTCTTGCTATGTTTACAGCTGCATCGATATGTTGAGACCAGGTTAGGTCCTCGGAGATCTCGACATTCAGGAACGTGAAAATGATTACTCTGTCCACTTCTGATCCCTCTATGATGATTGGAATATGTTCCGACATCTTACCCTTCCTGAAGTCCACAATCAGTTCGTTCGACTACATGGAAGTTGTGAGCAATGCTGTTGCCGTGACATCACTCAAGCAGCTGGCATAGTACGCCCTTTCATCTCCATCTGAGATTCTACCAACAATGGTTGTACCTTCAGAAAATATGGAGATGATATTTTTGAAATGCCTAGTCACACAGTCATGGGTATAGAGGGAGTACAGCAGTGGGCTCTGCACACACTCCTGAGGTGCGCCAGTATTGATCGTCAGCGAGGAGGAGATGTTATTACAAATCCGCTTAGATTGTGGTCTTCAAGTTAGTAAGTGGGTGATCCAATTGCAGAGGGATGTACAGAGGCCCGTGATCTTTATCTTATCAATCAGGATTGTGGGAATGATGTTATTAAATGCAGAGCTATAGTCGATGAACAACATCCTGACGTTTAATATGTGTTGTCCAGGTGGTCTAAAGCCGTGTGAAGAGCTATTCAGATTGCATCTGCCGTTGTCCTACTGTGGCGATAGGCAAACAGTAGTGAGTCCACGTCCTTGTTGTGGCAGGAGTTCAGTCCAGTCATGACCAACCTCTCAAAGCATTTCATCATTGTTGATGTGAGTGCTATTGGCCGTTAGTCATTCAGCCAGCTCACATTATTCTTCTTAGGCACTGATATAATTGTTGCCTTTTTGAAGCAAGTGGGAAATTCTGCCCGTATCAGTGAGAGATCGAAAATGTCCTCGAATGCCCCTGCCGTTGGTTGGTACAAGTTTTCAGAGACTTACCAGGTACTTCGCTGCGGCATTCTGCATTGCGAGTGACCACCCTCTTTAAGGACAGCCTACAGCGGCGTCCGAGGCAACAATCACAGGGTTATCGGGTGCAGCAGGGACTTTCACAGGTGCAGGTGTATTGTCCCTTTCAAAGCGGGCATATAAGGCGTTGAGTTCAGCTGGTAATGAAGCATCGCTGCCAGTCATGCAATTGTGTTTTGTTTGTAGGAAGTAATGTCTTGCAAACCCTGTCAGGTTGTCGTTCATCCGATGTCGCCTTCAACCTCGTTCTAACTTGTCTCTTCGCTCTTGAAATAACCTTCCACAAGTCATCCTTGGTTTTCTGGTACAGACCTCGTTCGCCAGGCTTGAACGCCGCAGACTTAGCTTTCAGGAGATGACGTATCTCCTGGTTCATCCACCGCTGTTTGATTTGGAATGTACAACCACTCTTTGTAGGCACACACTCATCCACACAGGTTTTAATGAAGTCAGTAATAACGGGGTATACTCATCCAGATTCGAAGAAGAATCCCTGAATACAGTCTGGCCCATCGATTCAAAGCAGTCCAGTAAGCGCTCCAGTGCTTCCCTTGTCCATACCTTCTTGGTCCTCACTGTTGGTTCTGCAGTCTTAGGTCTCTGTCCATATTCAGGGAGTAGAAGTAGAGCCATGTGGTCAGCCCCGAAGCGAGTGCATGGGATAGCACGGTATGCACTCGAGAGTGGTGTAACAATTGTCCAGTCTGTTGTAACCTCTGGTATTGCAAGTGATCTGTTGATGGTGATTGTTTTGTGACTTTATTTTTCACATTGGTCTGGTTAAAGTCCCCCTCAACGATGGTGAAGGCGTTCGGATGTGCTTTTTTCATGCATGTTGATCCCATTGTTCAGGTCATCTAAAGCCTGATTGACATTGGCCTCAGGTAGAATGTATACCGCTACCAAAATAAACGCGGAATTCTTACGTGGTAGCTAAAAAGGACGACACTTTATTGAGAGATATTCCAGGACTGGTCAGGAGAACTGCATGAAGAGGTGTTGATCATGAGGCATACTCCTCCACTTCTACTTTTGAGAAACAGCACAGATCTGTCCTGATGGTGAATATTAAACCCGTCGATCTGAATCGCTGCAATCAGTCTGAGAAACCTAACAGTGACACCGTGGTTCAGGCAGTCATTCAGGAAATGGGGAAATAAGAGAAATGCAGTGGTAACTGGGGATAGTATAGTCAGGGGATTATGCCCTCTGTCGTGAGGATAAAGCATCCCGAAGGCTGTCTTCCCTGCCTGACTCCCGGGTGTGGAAGGGGAAAGATCCAGTTATCGTGGTCCATGTGGGTATAAACGACGTAGGTAGAACAAAGGAGGATGTCCTACTAAGGGAATTTGGGCAAGTAGGGACTAAATTAAAAAGCAGAAACAAACAGGTGGTAATCTCTGGATTACTACCTAAGCCATGTATAAATTATCATAGGGCCAAGAAGATCAGAGTGTTAAATGCGTGGCTCGAGGATTCGGGTCGGAGAAGTGGGTTTCAATTCATGGGAAACTAGCACCAGTATAGGGGAAGGATGGAAGTGTTCCAAAGGGACGGGCTCGAACTGAACACGGATGGGACCTGGATCCTGTCGAATCGTAGTGTATCTCAGATTGCTGATTATACTAAATTGAGTTGAAAAGCAAATTGTGCAGAAGATAAGGAGAGTCTCCAAAGAGATATAAATAGGTTACGTGGGTGGGCAAGGGTCTGGCAGGGCGAGTACAATGTTGGCGAATGCGAGGTCCTGCACTTTGGAAGGGAAGCTGAAAGAGAAGATTATCACTTAAATTGTAAATAAATGCAGTATGCTGCTTCGCAGGGAGACTTGGGAGTTCCTGTGCATGAATCGCAAACGTTTGGTTTGCAGGTGTTCTAGACTCTGAAGAAGGCAATTGGAATATTGTGCGTCATTGCTAGAAAGATTGATTTTAAGAGCAGAGAGGTTATGCTGCAACTATACAGCATACTGATGAGGCAGCACCTGGAGTAGTGCGCATTTCGGGTCTCCTTATTTGAGGAGGAATGTACTGGGTTTCGAGGCAGTGCAGAGCAGCGTCACCAGTTTGATTCCGGGTGAATCTCTTCCCACATTTAAAACAGGTATGTGGCCTCTCCCCAATGTGAATTCGCTTGTGTACCAGTAGATCAGATTATTGAGTGAATCTCTTCCATTCTGAACAGCTGAACGTCCTCTCTCCAGTGGGAACTCCCTTTGTGTTTGTAGGCTAGATGACCGTGTGAACCTTTCATGCATTCAGAGCAAATGAACAACTTCTCCTCAGTGTGAGCTCGCTGATGTGCTATCAGTTCAGATGCTTCAGTAAACTCCTTCCCACTGTCTAATCAGGTGAGTGGTCTTTCCCGAGTGTGAATTCCTGTGTGTGTCTCTATAGGATGGATGAATGAATGAATTCCTTCTCACATTCTGAGTAAGTAAATGGTCTCTCCCCAGTATAAACTCCCTGGAGTGCCAGTTGGTCACACAATCAAACCAAAGGTATGCCATCTTCCCAGTGTGAACTGTCTGGTATATCTGTTACCTGGATGACAGAGTGAAACCCTTCCCACAGTCTGAGCGGGTGAAAGGCCACTCCTCACAGCGAACTCGCTGGTGTGTCTTCAGGTGGGATGAGAGTTAAATGCCTTCCCAGAGTTCTGATTCAATGCTCTGCCAATTCATCAAGTCAGATATCAGACCTAATGAATCACTCATACAATCAATGCAGTTAAAGAACTGATCGGTGAGCCAAGGATAATGTGTTCTCAGCACCTTGGTTTCAGCATATTTCTTTGAATTACAGCAGTAAGCTTTATTTCAGACACTATGATAGTTTACAGCTGGAATGCGATATAACTTTATCTCCAAGAATCAACAACTGATGTATTGGTGCCACGAAGGAAATATCTGGTCACACCTTAAATATTTAGACAGAGACAGCAAAACTGACGTGTCATTTTTTGACGTCCCTGTGCAGACATTTTTGCCGTTTCTACACTCTAAATAGATCGACAAAGATATCAGTCGGTGAAGGATAGCAATTCGGAAAGTATGTAGTCATGCACGGCCCTGTGAGAAATAAAAGCGTAGACTACTTTCTAACCATGGTAACTCTGACTTATTTTATTATTGGTCAGAAATTACCTCGTAAACCCATCCTTAATAGGAGACTACAACAATTTCCCAAACACTGAGTGAAAGCAGGCTGGCTTATAATTTCCTTTATTTTGCCTTCCTCCCTGCTTAAAGAGCAGAGTGACATTTGCAATCTTCCATTCCTCCGGGACAACCAATGGGTTCTTGAAAGATCGTGACAAATAAATCGTTTTATCTTCAGCAACCGCTCTCAAGACTGCGGGAAATAGTCCATCTGATCCAGGTGACTTATCCTCAATAAGACCTTTCAGTTTGCCGAACACCTTTTCCTTTGCAATAGCAATGACACTCAATCCTGATCGTGGACACTCAGAGACCTCTTTCACACGGCTAATGTCTTCCATAGTGAAGAAAGATGCAAAGTGCCAATGAAATTCATCCGGTATTTCATTGTACCCCATAATATCTCATCAGCATCATTTCCATTGGTCCAGTATGAACTATCACCTACCTTGAACTCATTTTATAATTGAAAAAGAAAACAAATTTCGGTATCCCGCTTTATATTATTGGTTAGTCTGCCCTAATATTTCATCTTTTCTCCTTTATAGATGTTTTGTTACTTTTTATTGGATTTTAAATGCCTTCCAATAATCCAACTTCCCAATTTCTTTTCTTACTTTATATGCCCTTTCCTTAGTTGTATGCAAAACTTAACTTCCTTTGTCATCCACGGTTGCCTACCCCTGGGATTTGAGAACGTCTTCCTCTGTGGGACATATTTTTCCTGCGCATTGTGAACTATTCCCAGAAAATTCTGCCATCTCTGTTCTGCTGTTATCCCCGCCAGAATCCTCCTCCAATCCACCTGGGCAAGCTCCTCTCTCATGCCCCTGTAATTCCCTTTAATCTATAGGGACCTTCGCAGGACCTATTCTATGTCGTCGATATCCACATGGACCACCACAATTGGACGTTTCCCCTCCAGGGCAAGTTCCTCCACAGGACAGTTAAGATGTCCCGAAGCCGGGCACCAGACAGGCAACACAATCAGTCTGCGACAGCGCTATAAGTTCTTCGACCATATCCAGTATACATCAGTAAGCAGGGGCTAGAGCATGCTCAGGTGTAACCTGCATGCTAGTGGTGGGAAGAAGAGCCATACATCTACTTTAGTTGGTCAACCTGCACAAAAATAATTCCGGATATTGTTCAGTGGAGTAGTGGATAAATAACCGAAAATATGAAAAAATGTGCTGCTTGTATTCAGTGATGCAAATAATGGAACATACTGGGGAGCATAAAAATACCGAGCCTACATCACTTACAGTTTTATACTGCTGCTTTTTGTTTCCTGATCTCGCATACCGCAGTACAAAGTAAGTATTACTGTTAAAGTATTCTGCATGGAGGTAAACATACGTATAACATAGTTAAACACTCAAAAATATTGTGAAGAATGCTGAAAATATACGTTCAGGCTTTTGTTATTCCAACCAGACTGTACAAAACAACAAAGAGAATTATTGCACATCACAAATCAGATGAATTACAGTCAGAAATGAATGTATTTAATCCGTTGTAGTTCAGCCGGGAATACGCTGCATGTTGGTATAAAATGAAAACAGGATACGTTATTATTCAAGGTTTTGAAATAAATTTAGTTGCTGTTCCAATAGAAGTGAACATTCCAAGGAAGATTTCTCTGCACTTGGGGACGGATGTGATACGCAGACTTGATAAATCTGCCCGAAATTTCCACTATTCACATTCAGTCTCTTCTCTGTGACCTCCTGGATAGCCACTTCCACTGCCTAGATTGGAACTGCAGAACAGCAGACACGAACAGACACATTGAGTGTTATGCTGGAACGTCAGAATGATTACGGGCTCTTATATTCAATATGCAGAATGGTCCGCACTTTCAAAACACCTCACTGACCATTCTGATGTCGTCATTGCATCTCTGGATCTCGGCTCACTAAACCGAGATGATAATATCAATGCAGGCCAAGCTGCCAACGTCTTTAATATTCCAAGCCCACCGTTGACCATGATGATAGTGTTGTTGTCTAAGGAGATTTACCACTGCCCGCAGTGGTAATGTTACAACGCGTCCTGGTCATTCTCAGGACACCCATACTTTAAATTCCTTCTCTCTGTGTAGAATCCAATTTGGGAATTATCAACTGAGTTCCCTACAGTCAGATGATCGCGATTATCTTGCTCAAAGGCACCTATAAATGTTGTACGTTACTGCTCCATTTGATTGCGTAACTAATGTCCCAGGAGTAGAATTAGTCCAGATGCTACTGCCCTGCCGCTTCATCGCTAACCGCAAATGCAGGCTCAACTCCTAACCCGTACATCGGCTTCTATCTTAAATGTGCAAACGATATGTCATTGCTCTAATTCCAATTGATTGCAATCTGTTAAAATGCATCTGCTCTGGATTCTTTGCAGATGCCGCTGCACACCTGGTTGCAAATTATGTGAACCATTGAACATAGAATCATAGAACATTACAGCACAGAAACAGGCCTTTTGGCCCTTCTTGGCTGTGCCGAACCATTTTTCTGCTTAGTCCCACTGACCTGCACATGGGCGATATCCCTCTCATCCATGTACCTGTCCAAGTTTTTCTTAAATGTGAGCCTGAATTTACCACTTCATCTGGAAGCTCATTCCACACTCCCACAACACTCTGTGTGAAGAGGCCCCCTTAATGTTCCTTTAAATTTTTACCCCCTTCATCCTTAACCCATGTACTCTGGTTTTATTCTCCCCTAGCGTAAGTGGAAAAAGCCTGATTGCATTAACTCTGTCGATACCCATCATAATTTTATATACCTCTATCAAATCTCCCCTCATTCTTCTACGCCCCAGGGAATAAAGTTCTAACCTATACAACCTTTCTCTGTAACTCAGCTTCTCTAGTCCCGGCAACATCATTGTAAGCCTTGTCTGCATTCCTTCAACCTTATTAATAGCCTTCCTGTAATCTGGTGACCAAAACTGCACACAATACTCCAAATTCGATCTCACAAATGTCGTATACAACCTCACCGTAACAATCCAACTCTTACAGTCAGTACTTTGATTTATAAAGACCAATGTACCAAAAACTCTTTACGACCCTATCTACCGGTGACACCACTTTTATGGAATTATGTATCTGTACTCCCAGATCCCTCTGTTCTACTGCACTCCTCAGTGCCCAACATTTACATTGTATGTTCTACCTTGGTTTGACATTCCAACGTGCAATACCTCACACTTGTTTGCCTTATTTCTATTGACTCCATGCCAGTTTCATTAGTAAATACAGACACAAAAGAATTATCTCCCCTGTTTCTTTTGCTTTCATACATAGCCAGCCACTCTGATCTTCAAGAGGACCAATTTTATCCCTTACTGCTCTTTTGTTCTTAACATACCTGCAGAAGCATTGGATTATCCTTCATGTTGACTTCCAAAGCTACCTCCTGTCTTCTTTTAGCCCTCCTGATTTATTTAGTAAGTGTTTGTTGCACTTCCTACACTGCTGAAGCACCGTATTTGCTCCCTGTTTCCTATACATGTCATACATCTCTTTTTTCTTCTTTATCAGAGTTCCAATATCCCTCGAGAACCAAAATTCCTTTATTCTTCTTCACTTTGACTTTAATCCTGACAGGAACATATAAACTCTGCACTCTCAAAATTTATCCTCTGAAGGCATCCCACTGACCAATCACATCCTTGCCAGAGGACAGCCTGTCCAAATCCATGCTTTTCAGATCTTTTCTCACTTCTTCAAATTTGGCCTTTTTCCAGTTTAGAACCTTAAACCGAGGACGAGATCTATACTTATCCATGATCAAGTTGAAACTAATGGTGTTATGATCACTGGAACCAAAGGTGGTCCCCTAAACACTCCTCCGCCACCTGCCCTATCTCATTTCCTAATAAGAGATCTAATATTGCATCCTCTCCAGTTGGTAGCTGAATATATATTCATTTAGAAAACTTTCCTGAAAACATTTTGAAAACTCCAAGCCATCTCGGCCTTTAACACTATGGGAGGTCCAATCAAAATATGGAGAATTTAAATCCCTTATTATCACAAATGAACACCAACAGAAATAATTTGATGCTTTGTTTCTCAGACTAGGTTAAGTTTTGTGAGGTGTCACATGGTAAGTTCAGGGATATACGTTGTAGGAAAGACAACTTTACACCGCTGTAAATCTGCTAAGAAAATGTCATCCTCAAAATTGAGAGATCGTGCAAGAAGGAGACGAGTGATGGAGGCCACCAAGTGACGTATGGCAACTCGAGAGGAAATATATGCTTCAGTGGCTGAGATGGGAGAGACTGCACATAGAATAACTTTTGCCATTGTGCGTCCCTAACTTGCTTGCTTTTCAATAACCTTTTTCACAGTGTTTCTTGGAGTGTTCATTTGTCTTCATGGTGTAGCTTTTGCCAGGACACTGACTCACCAGCAGCTGTAATTGGCAGATACAAGGAGGCTAGGAACAGCGGAACAGACTCAAAGAACATAGAACATAGAAATTTACAGCTCTTCGATCCACAATGTTGTGCCGACCATGGAACCTACTCTAGAGACTCCCCAGCGCCTAGCCCTCTATTTTTCAAAGTTCCATATATCTCTCTAGGAGCTCTTAAAATATCCTATTGTGTCGCTTGCACCACTGCCGCCGGCAGTGCCTTCCATGCACCCATCATTCTCTGTGTGAAAAACTTACTCTTGACATCCCCTTGATACCTATTTCCAAGCACCTTAAAATTATGCCTCCTATTGTTAACCATTTCAGTCCTGGGAAAAAGCCTCTGACTATCCACACCATCAATGCCCCCTCATCATCTTATACACCTCTATCAATTCTCCTCTGATTCTCCGTCGCTCCAAGGAGGAAATGCACTCAACCCATTGTCATAAAATACGGCCTTGAATCCACGCAACATAGCTGTAAATCTCCTCTGCACTCTATAGTATCCGCATCCTTCCTGTGGTGAGATGACCAGCAATGAACGCAGTATTCCAAGTGGCGTCTGAACATTGCCTTATATAGCTGTAACATTACCTCACGGCTATTGAACTCACCCCCGCGGCTGATGACTGTCAATTACTATCCGCCTTCTTAACAAGTTTATCAACTTGAACAGCAGCTTTGAATTCCTATCGACATGGTCCCAAAATCCCTCAGATCCCACCCTACCAAGAGTCTTAGCATTTGTATCATATTCTGTCTTCTAATTGAACATACCAAAATGAACCACTTCACATTTCTCTGGGTTGAAGTCCATCTGCGACTTCTCAGCTCAGTTTGGCATCCTATCGATGTGACGCTGTAACATCTGAGAATTCTCCAGATTATCCAGAGCACCTCTGACATTTGTGTCAACAGAAAACTTACTAAACCGCCCTTCTACTTCTTCATTCAGGACATTTATAAAAATCACGAAGAGAAACAGTTCAAAGAACAGATTCCTGCGGAACACCACTGGTCACTGTCCTCCAAGCAGAATACAGACCATCTACATCCATTTGCCTTCTGTTCGAAAGCCAATTCCTGATCCATAAAGGAAGGTATTCTTGGTTCCTCTGCCTTCTTACTTTCTAAAGAAGCCTTGAATGGAGAACCTTATCAAATGCCCTACTGAAATCCATGTAAACTGCATCCACTGCTCTACCTTCATTAATGTGTTTTGTTACATCCTCAAATAATTCTATTAGGCTCGTAAGGCAAGACGTTCCCTTAACAAAACCATGCTGACTATTCCTAGTCGGATTATGTCCTCCATATGTTCATAAGTCCTACCTCTCATGATTTTCTCCAACACCTTGCCCATCACTGAAGAACTACTCACTGGTCTATAATTCCCTGGGTTATCTCTACTCCCTTTCTTGAACAAAGGAACAATATTTTCAAACTTCCAATCCTCCGGTACTTTTCCCGTCCCTATTGATATGACAAAGATAATCGCAAGAAACTCAGCAATCTCCGCCCTAGCTTCCCATAGTAGACTGGGGTATATCTCATCTGGTCCCGGTGAATAATCTAGTTTAATACTCTTATAAAGCATCAGCTTTGTTAATGTCTATATGCTCAAGCGTTTCAATCCAATGCAAGTTATTCCCACAAATGCCAAGTTCTTTATCCAATACAGAAGCAGAATATTCATCAAATACCTCCGCTACCTCCTCCGACTCCATGCACACGATTCCACTGTCGCACCTGGTTAGTTCTATTATCACATGACTCATCCTCTTGGTCTTCAAATACTTCTTAATATATTTCTATTAATATAATTACTAATCATTCCTTAGCTAATTTTTTACTGATATCCTTTCAAATGTGTTGCCGTTCTGATTTCTTATTTCAAACTCCGTGTACACTTTTTTTAATTCAATTTTTAAATTATTATTTATTCTTATTTTACAAGCAGCACAGCATATCATAGAGCAGATACTATACAGCATATTTACACAGCCATTCCATGACAGGAAAACAAATGCTTAGAAACAGAGAGAAAAAAAGCTCTGATGTATGCTTAAATTAACATACAACCTTGTTATGTTCCCAGTAACCGGGTGACTTACCAGCAAAGATAGAGAGGTCCGCTGAAGTCTGATGGTACTATTTTCAAACGTTTTTATTTATAAAGGGGCACAAACGTATGGTTAATACAAAACATTCAGATCATATACATCGTCAAAACTCAATCTAAAGCACAGATATAGTAATAATCAATCAGAAATAAGCTCTATCGTTGTCTAGGGGATAATACTGAGTCCAATGGAATATAAGTGTCACTCAAAATATGCAGGCTTTCCCGTTTTGGGAACCGCTGGCATTTCACGTGTTGGAGAGAGAGAGAGTGGTGAGAAAGATGGAACACTTGCCCGTCGTCTTTGCGAAGCAAATCCCTGTTGCTAGTTAAAACGGTTTTCCTTTGGTTTCAGCCACAGACTCCCGATCCGGAATCTAATGCACGTGGCTTCCTTCAAAATGGCTTCCCGCTCCGACGGGAAGCGCTACCGTGTCTTCTTCGTGTGTCTCCTTGGTGCGTCTGAGGCCC
This sequence comes from Hemitrygon akajei, assembly GCF_048418815.1. Lineage (NCBI taxonomy): Eukaryota > Metazoa > Chordata > Chondrichthyes > Myliobatiformes > Dasyatidae > Hemitrygon > Hemitrygon akajei. The sequence continues at coordinate 56,090,275 of NC_133131.1, forward strand.
CGCCTCGGCAGCCCACCTTTTATCTGGACTGGCAGGGTTGTAGATGTCAATCAGGGTGGGGGTGAGGCAATCTTTCCCCCATCACCCAGCCCACGTTGCCCTGAGGGTTTGCACGTCGTCCAGTCCCTTATTCCACAAAGGTGTCTCCCAAGACAATGGCCATGTCCGTGGCTTTTGTCTGGCTGAGAGGCCAGCCCACATTCCAAACCGTAAGGCTTCTCTCTCTCTCTTGCAATTCTCACAAAGGAGGGGGCTGGGGTCATAACAAACTAAATTGATCCACGTTTCTTGTTAATTCTTCCCAGCATATATTCATATGATGAAATCTTAATAATTTCCTCAGTCCGTTTCTTCACATTGGGATATTTGGGTTTTGTCTAGTTTTGCAATATAATTCTTGCAACTGTGATGAGACCCACCTTTACTATAGTAAATTTGTTATTGTTAATATTAGGTATCATTGTCCATTCACCCAAGATACAAAGCCTTGGGCTCAAGAGCATTGTGGAAGGACAGTATGTGCCCTCCTCATTCTTACATTTCCAGCGTAAATTATTATCAACAATCCCCATTTTTTAGAGTAGTACGTGTCCAATAATATCTGCGTATTATCTTATACTGAATAAATCTCCCTCTCCCTTCCCTAATATTTCTACCCACATTTGATAAAATATTTCACCACTCATTATCTTCAATATCGCTTCCAAGATCCTTCTGCTATACTGCTTTGAGGTTGTTATACGATTCACCCACAGAGTGCTTGAACATTTTATAAAACACTGATGCTTTATGAACTTCCTGGGTTAACGTAAAATATTCAGTTAAAGGTTACTTGGTGGGTCACCGTTCTTGAATGTGATGGAAACGCAATGTCTTCTTTGTAAATATTTCCAAAAATTCTCTATATCTACAAAGTTATAGTTCCGCTGTAAATACACATATGACATAAAAGTCCCATTCTCATAGAGATCACCTACTATATTTTCATCTTTAATCTTCCATTTTTTTCCCAGTACAACACTCTTTTCCCAAAGCATATATCAGGGTTATTCAAGAGTGAGGATTATAACTGGTTTAGATGTGACATTCTTCAAGCTTTATGAATTGTACTTCACACACTCCTTGAGTTAAATAGTACAGGGTTTAGATTAGTCTTGGTTTCCACATGTTGTGAGAAAATGTTAAGGGGAGAATGCGGAGCAGCCAGGCTCCGTTCTATAATTACCCAATCTGAATCAACATCAGCCCTGGCCCAATGTTTAGCTGATTTGGTCATTTCAAAGGATAATTTATATGCCCTGCCGTCTGGTAGACTGAGCCCAACCATGTCCCTAGACATACACCGTTTACTCATTTTAGTTATGGGCTTCTTCTTATTACATAGAAAATCACTGATCATTTTGTTGTACTGTTTGTAAATCAAATCTGAAGTATTTAAAGGAAGCATTATAGAATGATAGTTAAACAGAGGTGCTATGACCATTTGAACTACATTGACTTTACCCCAGAGTGAGAGTCTCAGTGCGCCTCACTTATCCAGATTATTTCTTTTCCTACTCAATAAAGGATCATAACTTAATGTAATTATTTCTTCCAAATTCTGACTGAGTTTGACCCCTAAATACTTCATTCCAACTGGCACCTATCTGAAATTAAACTGAGATACTGAATTTGAATAACACAATTTTGACATTGACTTATTATATTATATTATATTGACAGATTTATTGCAGTTCATTTTATAAGCAGCTACCTCAGAATATAATTGAATTATTTTCATTCGTTGGGGTAAGGAATTAGGAGGGTCACTAATTGGAAATAAAATATCCTCAGCATAAATCATCATCTTATGCTCCTTTCCGTTTCCCTCCTCCCCTCTAATAGTTGGATCTGCTCTAATCATGATTGCAAGCGGTTCGAAAAAAAATCGTAAGTAACAGCGGGGAGAAGGGGCAGCCTTTGCGTGTACCCCATGAAATGTAAAAAAATGGGGATATGATATAATTTGTAATAACTGCAGCCTTAGGGTTTTATAAGAAATTCTGATCCATGATATAAAGTTAGAGCCATACCCAAAGAATGACAAAGCTGTGTTTAAAAATCTCCACTCAACCCCGTCAAAGGCCTTTTCGGCGTCCAGGGAGATGGCAGTAACTGGGATACTACTTGCGGAGTTCAGCCATATTAAGGGCAGTAATCTCCTTATATTGTCAGCTGCGGATCTACATTTAATGAAACCAACCTGGTCAGTATTAATTATGGATGACAATACTTTATCTAATCACGAAGCGTTTTACTCAGTATCTTACAGTACACATGAATTAAGCTTATAAGTCTGTAATTGGAAGGATCTATTGTAACCCCGTCTTTTTTGGGGGATCAACGATATTAGTGCTTCATTAAATGTATTAGATAATGATTCCCAATCAAATGCTTCTGAATAGATTTCTGTTAGGATAGGAGCCAATATGTCCAGAATTCAACTGGGAAGCCATCCATACCTGGAGATTTCCCTATTTTCATAGCCGCAATAGCCCGTCTGTACTAAGCCTCAGTAATTGGGTCACCGAAGGGCTCAGCTTGTTGTGAGGATAATGTAGGCAATTTTATGTTAGCAAAAAAACTGATTCAGCTCTTCCTAGTCATTGTTAAATGGTGATGCATATAAATATTCATAGTACTGTTGAAAGACTTCGTTTACTTCTTTAGATGATGACACTAATGTATCCCCTTTCTTAATTACAGGTATAATACTATTTCGTACTCTGCTGCGTTAAATATCGTGTCAGTAGCTTACCAGCTTTGTCACCACCTTCGTAGAAACTTGTTTTTAAACTAAATAATTCACATTCTGCTTCATTTTTATATATGTTATTTAGCTTGAATTTGAAATTTCATAGATCTTTGTATGTCATCGGTATACTGTCTTGAAAAGACCTTTTCCAATGTGATTATTTCTGCTTCCAGATGTTTTTATTTGTTCCATTCATTCTTTCTTCCTTTTCGATGTTTGTCCCATTAATTTTCCTCTTATATACGCCTTGGATGCCTTCCATACCGAGGACCGCTTTACTGTGGTCCCTAGTTCAAACAACAAAGTTAGATTCTCAGCCAGCTTATCACAGAAATCCTCGTCTTTTAACAGCATAGTATTCCTTCGCCTCCTACCCCCCGCCCCCCTTCTCCTTTCGGTATTTAAATCAATTTGAATTTTATCTGGTGCATGGACTGATAATGCTATTGGGCCAATTTTACAGTCTATTACCTGTTTAACAATGCAGTTGGATATTAGAAAATAATCTTTCCAGTGTAGGATTTATGTCGATGAGTGAAAAATATACATACTTTTCCAGATGGATTCACCAATCGCATTATATCCAATGTAAGCAGCCGTGTCCCTAGGTACTGGTGATGTCAGAAATTTGCTTTTCATCAATAACAGAGTCAATTACATAGTTAAAATCTCCATCTAAAACTATTTTCCTTCCTTTGTAACTAAAATTTTGTTCAACTTGTTAAGAAAGTCTGGGACTTCCTTATTTAAACATAGAACATAGAATAGTACAGCACATTACAGACCCTTCGGCCCACAATGTTGTGCCGACCCTCAAACCCTTCCTCCCATTTAACCCCCCACCTTAAATTCCTCCATATACCTGTCTAGTAGTCTCTTAGACTTCAGTAGTGTATCTGCCTCCACCACTGTCTCAGGCAGTGCATTCCACGCACCAACGACTCCCTGAGTGAAAAACCTTCCTCTAATATCCCCCTTGAACTTCTCTCACTTTACCTTAAAGCCAGATCCTCTTGTACTGAGCAGTGCTGCCCTGGAGAAAATCCGCTGGCTGTCCACTCTGTCTATTCCTCTTAATATCTTGTACACCTCTATCATGTCTCCTCACATCCTCTTTCTCTCCAAAGAGTAAAGCCCTAGCTCCCTTAATCTTTGATCATAATCTATACACTCTAAACCAGGCAGCAACCTGCTAAATCTCCTTTGTACCCTTTCCAATGCCTCCACATTCTTTCTATAGTGAGGCGACCAGAACTGGACACAGTTTTTGGTGCATATATGTTACAAAATACTACTTACACTCCATTGATAAGTGCATCTGTACAAATTATCCGGCCTTCCTTGTTTATAAATTCCCCAAGTAATAAATAAACAACGTTTTTTGTTACCAAAAATCATTTCCCATTTTGTTAGCTATTAAACGATTAATAGAATACCTGGCCCAATCAATCTCTTCTAAATTTCAGTGCTTCAACATCTTTAAAATGTGTTTCCCGGGCAAATACAGCATCAATTTATATACCTTTAAGGTATGAGAAAAATCTATTTTCCCCCTGATTGAGTTTCCACAACCAAAAATGTTCCAGTATATGAAATAAACCATTTTTATGTCCTAAACTTCATGCAGACACGTGCAAAAATCTACATTTTCCCGGATGACTGAGTCCCGAATGCAATAAAATGAAAACTGCAATCAATCAATCAATCAATCAATCAATAAATAAATAACTGCTGTACTCTATCCCCATGCACAATCATTACCAACAAACTCTGCAAATGCTGCACTCTCAAATAAAGAGTAAACAACCAACATAACCAACAAAGGTAGAGATAATATAAACAAACAGACAAAATAAACACCACAAAGAAACAGAAAAGTAAAAGACACATGTTACGGTCCGCAAAATGCCGAGTCAACATCCACCCTATTATACCTAAAAAAGATATCTCCACCTATTACTGTGATCAGACCCTGTCTCTCAGTCAATGCCAGCGCCGTAGTTTTCCTGAATGTATTTCTCTGCTTCTGATGCAGTAATAAAGAACTTGTTTTTTTTTTTTCCTTTCCAGGTGAAGCGTAAAACTGCTGGATTAGTGAGTGTATACCTCACGTTGACTTTCTGCTGCATTTTACGAGCCGTGGTAAATGCCCTCCGTTTTCCAGCCAATTCTCTGGACATATCTGGAAAGAATGAAACTTTGCATCCCTCCCACTCAACTCGTCTCTTTGCTTTGGCCGCTTGCAGCACTTTATCTCCGGCTGAAGAGCGCAAGAAGCGTATTAGGATCAGCCAGGGGAGGGGGGCGGTTCCCGCCCGGCCTTGCCATCTGGGGTCCGGATGCCCTCTCTCAGTCTGTAATTCTGCATTCAGTTCGTTGCTAAATCCTTCGGACATGGTTCTTTGCACACACTTAATCAGACGGCCCGTTTCCGCACCCTACTTTCGACCGATCTGCCTGACGTTGTTGCATCTGCTCCTCTTCTCAAGCTCCTCGACACGGTTCCACAGCAGGTCGAAGTGGTATCCTCCGTACGGGAGAGGCAGCCCTTTGGCTTCTGTCAACCTCCCTTGAATGGCATTGACGTTGTTTTTCAACTCGGTTGTTGTTTCCTTCATCGTAGATACATCAGCAGCCACCACGAGTAAGGTGGAACTCACGCGACTAACTTCACGCAGTAAATTCTCAAGTGGGATAAATATGCTCTAATTAATAGAATGTCATTTTGGGTTGTCGGAGCTCTGCTAACGTGCAGCTATCTTGGCCAGCGCCCATGTGACACCCCTCTGTACACTCTAGATGCTATTTAATTCAGTGTTCTTTCCCTACCACATGTTTCCTATTACTTCCGTCAATCTCTCAATATCCCTTGCCATCCAGGTAGGGTTCTTGGAACTATCGGGTTTGCTCTTCCTCCCTACAGGTATGTCTCTCATTTCCCCGATGTAGATGTACCTGCAGATACAGTGCCTTGAAAACATTATTAAGACTGCACAGCTATTTACACATTTTTCTCTCTCATTTCCTTAATATATTAAAGTAGGATTTTTGAGCCAATCCACAAATCATTGTAGATCATGGCAAATCAAAAGAAAAATCGCAAAAACTCACAACACTAACTTACCTTCTGTGAAAAATACTGTAGAACCTTACCAACTCACCCGAGTTGTTGATGTAGAAATTGGGAGGATAACCTGTTTTCAATGAATTCAAAAGGAATTAATTTACCACCTCTCTGTAACATGCAAGACCATGGTAGATTTTCAAATGACAAACAAACAATGAAGATAAAAGAACATTCACAATTCGGTGAAATGACAATAGAGAAGCACAAATCTGAGGAAGGATACAAACGCATCTCAAAGGCTACCTCAGAGCTCAGTGCAGGCCATTGTGAAAAAGCGGTAAAAATATGAAACCATGCCATTTTTTGGCCTCAACTCTTAAGCGGTACGTATGGTGTAAATTTGATACTGCACATCAGCCAGATAATACCATTCCTACAGTCAAATATGGTGCAGACAGCATCATGCTGTGAGATACTGTCAGGATCCGGTCCGGTCTGGAATCCGAGTTCCGGGTCTCGATCTGGTCCGAGGGCTCCGGACTCCGGGTCCTGCAGTTGCCCCTCCCGTCACCCGTGACCTAGTTAGGAGCCTCCTGGCACAAGGAGGCACACCTGTGACTCATTGAGCTGCAGGTTTTTTTAAGGGGCCTTGGGATTGGGACCTGGCGGGTGGTCGTTTTGCTCTGTTTCCTGTTTCTCCGCCGGCTCCGAAATCTTCTTTGCATTCTGTTATCCTGGCCGGACTCAGATCCACTCCTCATCATGCTTCTCTGCCCCGTACCAGTATTGCCAGGTTGGTCCTCTCCCCCACCTTTCTTCCCATGCGCTGGTCCCGCTTCTCCGCTAGTTTGTTTTGTTCGCGCGGTCGCGCTGTCTGCTGGCCTTTCCCGATTTTCCTGCTATCATGGCTGTTGTGTTGGTCATCCTAAACCTATGCCCGTTCCTACCCCTTGTCTCCGTCGAGTGGATCCGGCCGACCTGCCGCTGCCCGGCGGTGGTTCTGCCCGTTCCTATCCCTTGCCTACGTCGGGCAGGCCCGACCGGTCTGCCGCTGCCCGGCGGGGGGTCTGCCTCGTCCTCCTCTTTAGCCGGAACCCTGGGATTGTGCCCCGCTCCGGACTAGGTGTCCGCGTCGTGCCCAGGCCACCGGTATTTCCGCCTGGGAGGCGGCCCTACCCGGGATATATGCGGCCCGCCTAAGGAGAACTCTCCGCCAGCTTATCTAGCCACCTAGACCTGCTTGCCTGCCTGCCTGAACCCCGGGGACCTGCCTGCCTGCCTGCCTGAACCCCGGGGACCTGTCTGCCTGCTTGTGTGAACCCTGGGAGCCTGTCTACCTGAACTCGATCTCAGGGAGCCCGCTCCGCTCTGCCTGCCGGAACACCGGGAGCCCGCTCCGCTCTGCCTGCCCGAACTCCGGGAGCCCGCTCCGCTCTGCCTGCCCGACCCTCTATCTACATGATCCCCAGCTCTACCCATAAATGCCATGGCATCCCCATCCTGTCCTCCCCCTAGTACTTCAGTGTCTGCGTGCTGCTTTTTGGTCCATCCGGCCCCGTTCCTGACAGATACATTTCAACTGGTGGGAAATGAAATATTTTGAGAATTGATGGGAAGTTTAATGCTGTTAAATACAGAGAGAACATGCATTTAAAAAAATGCTATATAGCTTGCAGTGGAGAGGAAATTTGTCATTTATTAGGAGAACACCCTAAAGCGAACTGCAAGAGCCATGGAGTGGCTTCAAGTGAAGGAAGTTTATGTTTCTGAATGGTCCATTCAGAGTCCTGACATTAACCCAATCGCACATCTCTCTCAAGACAGCAGGATTGCTGTCCAACTAACCTGGCACAGCTTCAGCAATTTGGCAAGGAGGAATGGGGAAGTCTTGAGTCATCATGTTTAAACCTAATAGGGACGTATCCAAGATAACTATTGGCTGTAATGATTCAAATTAGGACTGAAAAAGGGATATGAATACATATGAAGTGACAACATTTCAGTTCTTGAATTTTTAGTTTACTATGCTTTACATTTTCTGTTTGTTGTCTTCTGTGGAAACCAAGAATATAAACTTCACAAAAAATATTCTCAGTTAAATTGTTCAAAACACCTCATTGTAATATTCATTCATATGAACAAAGGATTGGGACTGAATATTTTTTTCAAGGCATTATAACAACGGGTCACGCAGACTACTCAGATGTGGTTTATGATAATAAGAAGGGCCTTAGTTTCCAACTATCCATCTCCCTAGCCCCGAATTGATTTGAGACATCATGGGTTCTGTGTTGACGAGTTCAAATGTTCTCATGCACTATCATTTTGCCCACCTCCCTGCCCAACACTCAGTGGGACTATCTATATACTGGCAATGAAAGCTCCTTTGGATACATTTTAATAAATTCCACCTCCAACCCTTACACAAAGGCAATCCGATTACATCTCTCAACTCTTAACATTTAAAATCTCTCACCTGTGTTGTTAAATCATTGAATTTAATCACTTCCTTCCGGGGAAAATAACTCTGCTTTCAGCTTATCCTATCCTATCAGACTCCCCATTTCTCCAGACATCACTGTACCAAAATGCAACTCTGCACATTTATTTGTATTGAAGGTCAATTGTCAAGCCTCAGCCCATATTGCTTGATGATCTGCAGCACCAACTATTTTAGTGTCATTTGCAATATGTACAGTCATATAAATTTCAAACAACTTACATCCCAGAAATGACCCCAGTGACACATCACAAAATAAAATCCTCCAGCCTGAGAAACAGAGTATCATCCTCTGCTTCCTACCACCGAGTTAGTTAGGAATCCAATATGCTCCCTCCCTCGGGATCCCATGCAATCTAACCTGTAAGACTAATTTGCCATGAGCGGCTTTGTCAAATGCTTTGCTAAAATTCATACAGAGAACATGTGCCATACCATATTCATTAACAATCCCAGTTATCTCATTGAAATTAACAACGACATGACTCACAGACACACTGTCTGATAGTTTTCTGCAATGTTTTTGTTTCCTATATTAAACAGTGGTGGCAGGTTAGCCACTGTACAGTTATCTGAAACCTCATTTGTGGATAGGAATGAAGCAAAAACTTCTTACTGTCCTCTGCAAAATATTTCTTAATTACCCACTGAATCCCACTTCGTTAGGCCCTGGGGATTTAACAAACTTAACTCACTGAAAGGTAGCAATACCCCCTCCCTAATAATCCATATTTGGCCCAAATCAGCACACATTTCCTGCATTTACTTCACTTCCATTGGTTTCTACGCAATAAAAAAAGAAATAATGAATAAAGATTCATTAAACATCTTCCTATTTCCTTTGTTCCACACACAGATGCTCATGCTGATCTTTAACAGCACCTAGTATCGTCCCTTTAACTATTGATATAGCCACAGAATCTCTTGGGCATTTGTTTCATCGTGCCTTTCAGATCCTTCTCATATCCAGCTTTTACCCTCCTAACGTTAATCAGTTTATACATTTGTAGATATGAAGAGTTTGCCTGGTTTAAAATCATTTGTATGAAGTGTATGACTCCAAGTCTCTCAATCAAGGACTCAGTATCTCTCATCACCTAGGGTTCCTGAAACCTGTTAGACTTCTCCTTTACCCGAAAAGGAATCTGCAGGTCATGAACTCCTGACATCACACTTTTAAAGGCCTCCTACTTGGCAGATGAAGCTTTCCTGTAAGCAATCTTGCCCAGACAACCACTGTAAGATCTCACTTACTGGCTCCCAACTTTGCTTTGGTCTTGGTCAGGAATGTAACTTGTTAATAGATTACATTGTTCACCAAAAACTGTTCAAAAGCTACGAAAATACTGTTTTATTGGAGCCTCAGTGATCGCCACTTACCCTACAACATTTATCAGAATGAGGCCTAGTGTTCTATCATCTCAAGCAGTGTCTGTATATATCGATGAAGGAAGCTTCCTTAGGCACATTTCACATACTTAACTTCATACCTTTTACACTGTGATTGGCCCAGTCAATATTATGAAGTTAAAATTTCTTCTAGTACGACGTTATTATGTTTACAACAATTGGTCTCTACATACCTGCAATTCCGATTCCTGCTGACTGCTGGAGTTTCCATTATAGCATATCCCAATGTCTAAGTGGTATCCATATTGTTTCACCAGATTATAAGATTGATGACCTCTCTACAGATCATTATTAAGTCCATTATTCTCTGGGGGGTAACTCCTTCTCCCCTCTTTCCTGCATTTTTGTATCCTGGCACAGTGAGTTTCCCTCAGTCATGTTTCTGCTATGGCCAAATGCAGTATGCTCCACCATTCAACGATGGCTGATTTTTTAAATCCTATTTTGCACCATTCTCTTATCTGTTCCTCAAAAGCCTTTGATGCACTGACTAATACCCAACAATCTTCCTTTTACACTGAATGGTATGGCATCCACACCTGTCTGTGGCAATTAATTATTATTTCATTACCCAGCTTTTGAAGGAACTACTCTTCATTTCAGATCTATATGTAAGTCCCTCTGTTCTGAGAGTGTGCACATTGGTCCTCGACGCTTCCACTACAGGAAACATCCTTTCCACATTCACTCTATTTAGGCCTTTCAATATTCAATAGGTTTCAATGAGATCCCCATAATTCATCTGAGCACAGACCTCGAACCACCTCAAATATTAACCCTTTGATTTCCACAATCAACCTCATGAAACTCTTTTGGCCCCTCACCAATGTCAGCACATCACTGTGAAAAACATCACTTGTTATTCAGATGGGGCCCTCAAATGTTCACAGTACTCCAAGTGCGATGTTAACAATACCTTGTCAAACCTCAGCAATACACCTTGCTTTTGAAAACTTGTCCTCTTGAATGGAATGATAGCATTTGAATTGTCTTCCTTACCACTGATTCAACCTGCAAGTTAACATTTCGAAATCCTGCAGGAGGTCTTCCAAGTCCTTTTGGCCATCTGGATTTTGAAATTTCACGCCGCTGAGAAAATAGCCTATGCCATTACTGCTTATGTGCATGACCATACACTTCCGTGCATGATATTCCATCTGCCACTTATTCGTAAATTCTCTCAATCTGTCTGTCCTTCTGCACATAACCTTCTTCAACACTACCTGCCCCTCCACCTACTTTCAAATTGTCTACAATCTTGACCACAAAGAACCATTCTGTCATCCAAATATTTGACCTATACATGAAAAGAAGCAATCCAGCAGTCCCCAGAGTCAGTCACACCTGAGTTCATCCACCTGACACGTCGCTCTTGTATTGAAGTAAATGCAGTTTAAACGTATTGTCTTTCTTCTCCTTTGTATGTATTCCTGTCAATCCTGTTGATTACACATGCTCTCATTGACGACAGCATTATCCCCTGCTCAGGGTCCTACGGACTCTCATTCCCATTTACACCATTTCGAGTATCACTTTCAAATCTACAGGATATTGGCCCGCGTCCAGCGCAGGAGCAATCCATCTCTTGTGTACAGGTTTCCCCACCACAGATGAAATTGCAGTGATCCAAGACACTTCAGTCTTGCTCCCTGCATCCGTCTGTTGGTCACATATTCATATGAATCATTGTTCCTTTTCTATACTCACCAATATGTCGCAGTGGGATTAAGCTAGTGATTACTGTTCTTTAAGTTATGATTTCTAAGCTCTCTCCTAACTCCCTGTACTCATTGTGTAGGATTTCAACCCGCTTTTTACTATGTTATATACACCACGAGCATTTGAGAATTTTTTGCAGCCGCTCCAACACATTCCTGATCCTGGAACTCAGGAGGCAACACAACGTCCTGGTATCTCTTTTGTAGACACTGAATCTTGAATCTGCTCTCAACTACTGTCCCGCCTGATCTCTTCATCCCCTACTGGGCATCAGAAACACTCTCAGTGACAGGAGCCTGGTTCCTGATGTTGTGTCATTCTTCATCAATATTCAGACCATATACTTGTTGTGAGGAGAGCAGCCAGTGGGAGACCCCGCACTTTCAGACTTTTACACTTGTATGTTCTGATCGTCCCCAAGCCTATCAGCAACCTGTACCTTAGCTGTGACCACCTCACTAATGATCTGGTCTCAGTGTCCTAGATGATCCTTGGTTGGTTGATCACCACCTCCATTTCCTTCACTCTGTCATTCAGAAGCTGCAGCTGGTGCACTTCCAGCGTGTGAAATTATCGGGGCCACTGCCCAACTCCCTCATCTCCCTCATCCTGAAGCAGATCATGTCCCTGGTATAACTGCTATATCAGCTACTTCAGTTGAGAGAGGGATTCTGAAGAAAACCTCTGAAATTTGACTTCCCAGAGTACAACACTTCATTGGCCTTTTCTCTGCCAACATTTCCAGCTGGCTTGTGTTCTGCTGAATCTTTTATCCATCTTCATCACTATCCACAAATGCACCAAATTTCTGTGTCAACCATGTCTCTTCCTAGCTCATCTGCCGTCCTCTGCAGCAGCATGTGCAAGTGAAAAGTGAGTACAAAGATCTCTGAAGGCCCCAGCAACCTGCAGTCTTGCATCACTTTGTCAATAACCTGGAATGATCCTATCCAGTACTGGGTTTCTTTCCCACCTTTGTGTTCTTTTAGAGTCCCGTTGCTCACACCAGCTTGTTATTAACGTGCTGCGGAATATCAGCGTAACCCCACCGATCCTTCTTTCCCCCGTCACCTGCTGTCTGATGAACACTGATGTGAATTATTCATTTGGTGATATGACCACTTTTTCTGGCTCCCGGCGTACTGTCACCATTGAACCACTGAACTGTCTACATTTCTGCTTTCTCCGTGTTGCCCCTTAAGTTTATAATGTATGTAAAATATGAATTATCTCCAGTCTTGTTTAGCAAAATCATTTCACCTACACAACTTTTATTCAGCACTGCTTATTCTCTGTTTAATTTGCATGTTGCTGCACATCCATCAGTGGCCATGTCTAATTTATACCCCCTAAATTTTCCTAATGGTTATTTTTCCTTTTTGACTGCATTTGAAATATCTGTGACAGTTCAATATTCTTAGATTTGTATTATTGCCTTTCCCTCTCATAGAAACCGTTTGTATTTTGAACCACTCAACTTTAAATAACTATTACAGCTTTGATGTGAGTTGCAGCTACACCCGGTATCTGCTATTCCCAGATCCTGCCTAAAAGAGTTATCATTAGCTTGCGAAACACACAAAATTGTAGAGGAACTGCGCACGCCACGCAGCATCTATGGAAAAGAGTAAACTGTCGAAGTTTCCGGCTGAGAAATTCAACAGGGAAAAAAAAACATAAATGAGGTCAGGATACTCAGATGGGGGAAGGAGAGGATGAAGAACACGGTGGTAGGTAATTATTGGCTTGCCATTAGATTAGCAAATTACCCAAAGATTGTGTCCTTTTTTGGTAATGACTGTTCGCAAAATGTTCTCCCAGTGAAATTCATCATGTCCCAATGCAAGGCGCCTTAAGCGTCCCTAATGCATCTGCCTTTACCGCCATCCCTATCAGCGAATTCTACACATGTTCTGTGTTTAAAATTTAACATCAGACATCACCCTGTATATTCACTATAATAGATAATATAATGTGTCCTGTTAGTGAAGGTCTAGATATTATAAATCTCACTGTCCCTGTAATCAACTGTTGACTTTTCTTGGGCCATCACATGCTATCATATATGAATATCTTTATATGATCATATATTATCATATATGAATATCATCATTCAATCTTTTTGACCTCGCTTTCCTCCATATCCTTCTCCTCAGTGAACACCCGTAAATGCAATGTATTCATTTTCTATCCCGCATGCTGCATCTAACTTCAGGCATAACATCCCCCCGTTTGTCTTTGAGTGATCCTATCCTCTCCCCACTGTGTTGTTGCTTTCAGTGTATGCAGAAGATGCCTTGTGATTCTCATTGATCCTCCTCAATGAGAACATTTCCCGGTCACTATTCACTCTCCGAATTCACAATGTGACTTGTTTCTTGCTTCCTGTGTATTCCTCCAAGACCCTGTCCAATTTCATCTTCTTAGACCTTACTTCCGACTATGTTTACAATTTTTAACCAATAAAGTATTTATCATCACCATAAGTTCCTGAAAGTCCTGGTCTTCTCTACCTTCCTCACAAGGACAGGAAACTCCTGAATTCTGACCCGCTGGACCGGAAGTGACTCTCACATTTCAGACAACAGATAACATCAGCTCCACTCAATAAAAATTGCTCCCAGTCTACTCTCTATGATTCACGCCATATTCTGCTGTAACTTGCCTTCAGCAAATTAGCATTCGTCCTCCTGCAGGTACAATTTCATCCTTATCAACAACGAACTGACAACCTCCAGAATTTTAATCCGTAAAACTTTCCCAATTAACCTCCATACTATGCTTAATTACTCAATTTCTCACGTTTTAAAACATCATTCAGTGTCGTGTAGGTTTGTCATTGTGAAACAGTTGAACACAGACTATTTCAGGGTAAAGCATATAAGGTGAAAAAAATCAAATACAGGCGTCGTTACAATATGTAGTGTGATAGGTTTAATTTAAAAGATTTCTTAAGTTATGGAAATGACTTTAATTTTATCAACAGCATTGTTTCAAAGATACATTTAATATTAGAAAACAGTGCACCACCACTCCAGGATCTGCTAAATCTTCCTGAAGCTCTTCTGCAGTCAAGCGGGGATTCTGATTTGCCTTTTCAGCAATCCTAAGAGCAGTTCTCTCGGGAAGTTTTCTTGGCCTTCCAGACCTCAACCTGGCCTCCACCGTTCCTGTTAACTGCCATTTCGTAACTAATTACGAACTGAGGAAACGGCTATCTGAAAACGCTTTGCAGTCTTCTTATAGCCTTCTCCTGGTTTGTGGGCATCATTTGTTTTACTCTTCAGCTCTAGGCAGTTGCGTAGAGGAGGCCATTGCTGCTGATTGTTGGTGAAAGTTTGAAGAGTCTGGGTATTTATAGAGCGTTGAAATTTGCATCACCTGGCCTTTCCTAACGATCACTGTGAACCAGCCATTGATCTAACAATCTGGTTAATGTCTGAGACCATGGAAAAAGTTATCTGAAAGCTCAAATATCCTGGATTGCCCAAACTTTTGCATGGTGTTCCTTTCGTTTTTGCACTCTAAATATGTTCAAAACAAACATAATACACTAATCTTGCTTAAGTGTTAAAAAGAATGTTTATATTTAACTTGCTGAGTTTTGGAGATCAGTTCATCTTCCACTCACTTAACTATTCACAGTAACAGAAATTTTGACCAGGGGTGCCCAAACTTTTGCATGCCACAGTATATCAACATTTTTCTTGCAAATTTGAAAAAATATCAGACTTTTTGTCAGAAACATAGAAAATCTACAGTACATTACAGACCTTTCATCCCACTATGTTGTGAGGACCATGTAACCTACTCTAGAAGCTGCCTAGAATTTCCGTACTGCATAGCCCTCTCTTTTAGTAATTATGTAACTATTTGAGAGTCTCTTAAACGACTCTATTGTATCCGCCTTTACCACTTTCACTGGCAGTGCATTCAACACACCCATCACTCTGTGAAAAACTTACCTCTGATATTCCCCCTGTACCTACTTCCAAGCACCTTAAAGTTATGACCCCCTCGTGTTAGCCATTTCAGCAATGGGGAAAGGCCTCTGGTTATCCATACCATCAAAGTTTTTCATCATTTTATACACCTCTATCAGGTCAGCTCTCATCCTCCATCGTTCCAAGGCGAAAAGGCCAAGTTCACCCAACATATTCCCATAAGGTATGCTCTCCAATCCAGGTACATCTCTTGAGTTAAAACATTAAATAGAAACCGCAAATTAATTATCAAAGTATCCCCCTATCACATGTTTACAAACGATGTATAGAATTGTAACAGCATGCATTTCGCAACTAATCGCCACTCGTTAGATAACTACAACATACTCACAAAAGAGCAGAAAAGATGCGGTAACCCTATGAAAGGACGTAAAGAACAATCAATATTAGAGCGGCTCACCGTACCACTCTGTCGCTGTTGCTGCTGACCGCCCTGGATCCGCAGTTGTTTCAGTTGTACCACAAACGTCACAGGGATCATGTGAAATGGAGGCACAGGAGCCTTATGATCTTGCGGATGTAATCAGAGAGCGACAGATGGTGGTGAACCACTGTGCAGAGTGATGCCTCTCACAACTGAGAACTGAGGACTCAGTACGGGGCCGTCGAGTACAGACTATCCATGCATGAATGCAGCAGGCTATGATTGTCAGTCTGATCGTTATAGAGGCAGCAGCAACAAACCGTACCGGAGTGCCAAAACCTGGATGACAGCCGTTCTGCTGTCGAGACAATGGTAAGGAGCTCTTCCCCACAGGGTACTTGATGTTAATCTTCACCCTCGCTTGAATCATTATTTTTACATTATTCTGTTGTATGGACAGACGTCACATTAGGGGTAAGAACGTATTTTCATTTGAGTTGATAGTCCACTCACTGTGCTTCATTTCCTCAGCCAGATCACGTGAACCTTCACTTACCCTTTTCACTCTAGGTCGTCCAACAATATGTAATCAATCCAGTTAAATGAGGGGCACCAAGTGACAGATTCCACGCTTCCGACTCGCTGGCACGTGCATCGGGAAATTCCGCTCGCCTATTCAAATGCCCTCGAAGTGACATTGAAATGGGAAACGGACATCATCTCCATGTCACAGCATTTCTATCTCGTGGACATTGCTCCATTAAGATTGAGAAAGTAATAATTTCCAAAATTGCACAGCTGCTTCTCAATGACAATCTCTTTGCGAAATCGGATCAATCAAAGTCGCAATATCTGGCACACCAGCTGTCATAAGTCAGGTGTTGAATCAGGACCCAACTGCAGGATTCAGACACTGGTGTCCCGGAAACAGGACGAGGCGGAACCCAAGGACGGGACGGGATGCAGTCTAGGCAGGGAAAGCAGGACCAGGACGAGGGACTGGGAACAAGGAGCCTCGGGTGGACTCCGAGCCGGAGACTGGACAAGGACCCAGAACCTGGGTCTGGCCTCGGGTTCGGACCCCCAAACCGAGGCGAAGGCGTGACGTGGCTTGGCTATGGACTTGGGGTATTGAGGCTTGGCTAGAGGGTCGAAGCTTGACTCGAGGCTTGAGGCTAGAGGCTGCAAGCTTGGGTCGCGGCTTGAGGCTAGAGGCTGCAAGCTTGGGTCCAGGCTTGAGTCTAGAGGCTGCAAATTTGGGTCAAGGCTTGAGGCTAGAGGCTGCAAGCTTGGGTCGCGGCTTGAGGCTAGAGGCTGCAAGCTTGGGTCCAGGCTTGAGGCTAGAGGCTGCAAGCTTGGGACCAGGCTTGAGGCTAGAGGCTGCAAGCTTGGGTCCAGGCTTGAGGCTAGAGGCTGCAAGCTTGGGACCGGCTTGAGGCCAGAGGCTGCAAGCTTGGGTCCAGGCTTGAGGCTAGAAGGTACCTTGGGTCGCGGCTTGAGGCTAGAGGCTGCAAGGTTGGGTCCAGGCTTGAGGCTAGAGGCTGCAAGGTTGGGTCCAGGCTTGAGGCTAGAGGCTGCAAGATTGGGTCCAGGCTTGAGGCTAGAGGCTGCAAGCTTGGGACCAGGCTTGAGGCTAGAGGCTGCAAGCTTGGGACGAGGCTTGAGGCTAGAGGCTGCAAGCTTGGGACCAGGCTTGAGGCTAGAGGCTGCAAGCTTGGGTCCAGGCTTGAGGCTAGAGGCTGCAAGCTTGGGACGAGGCTTGAGGCTGGAGGCTGCAAGCTTGGGTTCAGGCTTGAGGCTAGAGGCTGCAGGCTTGGGTCGAGGCTTGAGGCTGGAGGCTGCAAGCTTGGGTCGACGCTTGAGGCTGGAGGCTGCAGGTTTGGGTCGAGGCTTGAGCCTGGAGGCTGCAGGCTTGGGTCGAGGCTTGAGGCTGGAGGCTGCAGGCTTGGGTCGAGGCTTGAGGTGGAGGCTGCAGGCTTGGGTCCAGGCTTGAGGCTAGAGGCTGCAAGCTTGGGTGCAGGCTTGAGGCTAGAGTCTGCAAGCTTGGGTCGCGGCTTGAGGCTAGAGGCTGCAAGTTTGGGTCCAGGCTTGAGGCTAGAGGCTGCAAGCTTGTGTCGAGGCTTGAGGCTAGAGGCTGCAAGCTTGGGTCGAGGCTTGAGGCTGGAGGCTGCAGGCTTGGGTCGAGGCTTGAGGCTGGAGACTGCAGGCTTGAGTCGAGGCTTGAGGCTGGAGGCTGCAGGCTTGAGTCGAGGCTTGAGGCTGGAGGCTGCAGGATTGGAGCTTGGTGGAACTCGGACGCTGGAGCTAGGGGCAGACTAGGAACTGTACATTAACATGGAGCTGGGACTTATCCTCGGACACGCCGCGACTCATCTTTAACAGGACACTGACATGAAACGGGACAGTATACAAACATAGAGCCTGGACTTATCGACCGACAAGCCAGGACTCATCTATAACTGCACACCAAGGTGGGGCAGGACCATCCGTCGGGTAACGGCAGAACAGCCTGACCTACCCGACGGAGGCAAAGACAAGACAAGCCAGGTTCCTCCCGCAGGGCAACGGCAGAACGGCCTGAATTACCCCACGGAGGAGAGGACAGGAAGAGACAGACACCAAGGAACGACAGACAGTTCCATCTCTGCCTCTGGGTTGCTCCGAGTAGCGTCACGGCCAGCAGCCTTGCTGGATGCGGAAGCAACCGGATCCCTACCTCGCTCAGAGTGGCTGACGGCCACCCAGCTGTCCCGGGAAACAGCTGAATACATCCCGCAATGGCAGCTCCGACAACTACCAGCAGGGATCCCAGAAGCCATGGTTCTTCAACGCGGCCCCAAGGATGGCAAGAGTCCGTTCTAGCCTTCCACCAGCCATCTGTGCCATGAGAATCTTGACAAGACGATCCCCAACCACACTCAATACCAGGGCCACTTATATTCCCAGTTCCAATATGAGCCTCAGGTGTTTCTAGTTATGTCCAACCGTAGCAAGGGACCGCCGGAAAGCCCGGAGTCTGAAGCCCGCGGACCGGACCACGGACTTCGGACTGAACCACCACCCCAGCAGATGAACGATATATACAATGGCATGCAACGATTTGGGCACCCCTGGTCAAAATTTATGTTACTGTGAATAACTAAGAGAGTAAAAGATGTCCTTATTTTCTATATGCATAAAGTTAAAGATGACATAATCCTTTATTATTTTAAGCTAGATTATTTGTTTTATTTCCATCTTTTGCAGTTTCAAAATAACAAAAACAAAGGAAAAGGGCACGAAGCAAAAGTCCGGGCACCCTGCATCGTCAGTACGTAGTAACACACCCTTTGGCAATGATCACACCTTGTCAACGATTTCTGTACCCAGCGAGGAGTCTTTCAATTCTTTCTTCCTGGCAAGGGCTTCTGATTCTGTGAGATTGTTGGACCATTTTGCATGAACTGATCTTTAGAGATTTATCCACAGACTTTCGATGATATTTAGGCCGGGGACTGTGATGGACGTGGCAAAACCTTCAGCTTGCGCCTCTTGAGGTAGTCCATTGTGGGTTTTGAGGTCTGTTTAGGATCATTATTGTGTTGTAGAAACCATCCTCTTTTCATCTTCAGCTTTTTTAGACACGGTGTGAGTTTGCCGCCAGAATTTGCTGGTCTTTAATTGAATTCATTCTTCCCTCTACCAGTGAAATGTTCCCAGTGCCGCTGGCTGCAACACAAGCCCAAAGCATGATCAATCCACCCCCGTGCTTATCAGTTCGAGAGGTGTTCTTTTCGTGAAATTATTCATCCTTTTTTCATTGCTGATTGCCGCCAAAAAGTTCTATTTTAAATTCAGCTGTCCACGGGACTTGTTTCCAAAATGTATCAGGCTTGTGTAGATGTTCTTTTGCAAACGTCTGACACTGGATTTTGTGCTGAGTACGCCGGAGGGGTTCTCTTCTGATGACTCTTCCATGAAAGTCATGTTTGTGCAGGTGTCGCTGCACAGTAGAACAGTGCACAACACTCCGGAGTCTGATAAATCCTCCTGAATACCTTTTGCAAGCAAATTAGGGTTTTGATTTGCCTTTCTAGGAATGGTACGAGCAGTTCTCTCGGAAAGTTTTCTTGGTTTTTCCGACTTCCACTTGACCTCCACCGTTCGATATCTTAATTACGTTACGATTTGAGGAAACGACTACCTGAAAAAAGCTTTGCGATCTTCTTATAGACTTCCCTTGCTTTGTGGGCATCATTTATTTTAATTTTCAGAGTGCTAGGCAAGTGCACAGAGGAGCACATAGCTGCTGATCAACAGGGTCAAATGAATCCAACGCTATTGTATCAGGGACCTCAACCACTCCCACATCTGCCTCCGAACATTCCAGTTTCATAAACAGTAACAGTCATAATTATCACCATCACGAAGTCCCCACTGTGTGGCGTCAATTGTAAATTCGTCAAATACCTGTTGTAAAATGAACGCTACAGTAAAGTAAACTGCAACCCTGTGTCAAATATAGCACTGGCATAAATACCCTCTATCTCCAGCGATACAATGGAGCTTGCCCCCCACTAAGCCTTCAGGTGTAAGTTTTTTTTGCTTTATGTTGTGCGTTCATATATTGCTGGGAACGTGCTCCCCTGCGGCGCCAGGCCGTCCTTCACTGCATCTGTTTTGAGCTTTTCGAACGTCTTTTTCTGCCTGGGTACCCGGAGGCGCACACTTCGATGGGTTTCCCGTTGTTCAATCTCCCGCCTGAACTGTCCCTCTACTACATTTATAACAGACAATACCGGAAGATCCCCTTCTCGCGAGAAAACGGCTGTTAGCAGCCCTCTGCATCTTCCGCGCCTTAGAGGATCCCCGTCCCTAACAGCTCCATCATACTTGGGGCCCACACCCACTGATAACAACTGGGACATCGTAGTTCTCAACTCTGCCATTTTCCTCTACGAGTCCCCGGGACAGACTATCTGTGGACACTTCAACGCGGAAGAACACTACTGAGTACTATACTCTAATGACGGAGGCCTCCCGCGTCTCCGACGCATTCTCCTTCTCTCATACTTCTATGATAAGCTCAATATACGAGTTAGGGGGCGTGACTTACGAGACAGTTGGAGACCACAAGCGACCAGTTTCTCGGATTGGGCGGCTATCGTTATTTGGACCATTCTTAACTGATCCACCTCAACCGTCTGAATGGCCCCTTGATACCGTAAGAAATTTAGCTACCGTTCCAGCCAAAAAAAAATGTTGGCAGAAACGTCCCCCCCCCCCCAAACAAATGTTGTGAAATCCTGTCATGAGCTTCATTGGACTAAGCAACTTTCCTAGTGATGAAATTAGGCCGCAGAAGTGACAAGGGGGTTTTGTGCCTTCTTGGCTCTCACAATGTCAGCAGCCCGCCCACTCAAACTTTCAACCAATCGCCGTCGTTACGTTGTCAGAGCACACATCTAAAAACGGCGAGGTCTGTTCCGCCCAAATCTCGTACTCCTCTTCCCATTAGGGGTGATCTTCGTTCCTGGGAACAGGATGATGCTACCATTGCTGAGAGTTTGAAACTAGGCTTTTTTTTTCATTTATTCAGCGTGGAGGTAAGAGACGCTACCAACGCACTGCACGCCCGGGGACTAATTAAACCTTACAAATCAGTGCACTCCTTCCCCTCAGTCCAGAGAAAAGAGAACACCCTATGTTTGCAGTCTTCACCCACAAATTGGGAGACTCGACGCAATTCGGCCCGTTCACCTACACTTTTCTTTTCCCAGAAAGCAAGGAGATTCTCGGCCGCCCTCCCTTGCGTTTGGGCCCCAAGAGTACCAGGCAGTTCCGCTGTCGTTATTTCAGCGCTACTGTGAACGAAAATGAATACTGTGCCCACCACCTTATCAGATCTCCTCCCCACAATCGTAACTTTCCTAATATCCCTAAAAATACTAAAATATCGAATTAAAAAAGTAACAGGAATACGAATATCTAACCCACTAAACACACTTTCGTTACCAGTACCACCGTGGATTCACATTGCCCTCAACTCTGGCATCCATACCCTCATGCCGTAGTCACTTTACCGGACAATAGTTCAGCACAGGCTTAAACACACATCCCATTGGTTCAATGTAGCATCACACAGCATCCAACGAAATCAATCCACCACGACCCCCCACAATTGTACCCGTCAGGTTCAGTCGGCTGGGTAAGTCTAGGGCAGACATTTTCTTGAACTGCCAAACGGGTGAGACTGAGATGTGGATCACCTCGACACCCCACTGATGGCGTGTATGTTGCGTGATTTGTTACCATTTTACAAATCAGTGCAACGAAATAACAGACAGCACGTTACATACATTTAAGCGATTGAGCTTTATATTCTTAATTTGGCTACAGGTTTCGTGAAGAAAAATCCTGAAAGGAAAAGGGCCTAGTTTAATGAAACAGTCTAATGTGCACAAGATAGAGCTCACTGCTTCCCCTTTGACGATCCTGCTTCGAGCTCTGTGGCCTTCGTCGGATCATGCACGGAAACACCCTTCCGTCCTTGAATGGCTTTCATTCCAAAGTACCCGTTATCTCTAACCACAACACAAGCACTGTTTCTACAGAAACACCATTACACAAACAGTAAAACCTTTCCGAGGGTCTTACACTATTTTATTGCAGATCACTCATATTTACACTGGCTTTTGCGCCGAGGTTGTAATTAGGGACAGTACCATTTGACTACCAGTGGGTTTCACTTTCAATTGTTCTATCACAGTTTGTTGGCAAACGCTGCGGGAACGATAGCGCACTAAGAGAACAAGCACTCCATCGCTCCATCAGACAATATCAACAACCCTTGTTAGTATCTTCTATCATCTGAAATTTACCAAACAATAGCTCGTATGTATGTTTCAAATGATCAGTATATGGGCCAACACGTGTATCTTTGAACTAGTGTAGGCAAAGGTCAGAGAAGAGCTGAAGAATGTCTGTTAATCATTGAAATTTTGCTTATCTCTACCTGTTCTGTCATTTCGTTTCATACGTTCACCAACTTTTGTATGAAAATCCTTACCTTATTGAGATGGTAACACGTAGTGTTGACAAATTTCTGGACATCACACTAATCTAAACGGACCTTTATTCTGTCCATTTCCAAGGTAAATATATTAATTCAGAAAACATTTGCTTGACCATTAGGATCATTTACATCCCCCGAAGAATGTACATTCGTTAAGTTAGGATGCGATAGTGGGGCAAACAACAAGGGGCTGGCGATATTGTTACTCTGTTGGTAAAATTTAATACAGGAAGAATGATATTATTCTAATTTAAATGGTAAAAGATGCATCATGCTGTTGTGCATAGGTGCTTGATGGTGCCTGTGCATGAATCGCAAACTGTTGGTTTGAAGGTGCAGCTGGCTTGGAAGAAGATTATTCTGCAACTCTTCAAGGTGCTGGCGAGGCCATATCAGGAATACTCGGCGCAGTTCTAGTCTCCTTACTTGTGGAATTACTCTCTGGCTTTGGAGGCGGTGCAGAAGTGGTTCACCAGATTTTTTTCCCCAGTGACGGTTAACCTAAGGAGATATTGAGCCGCTTGGGACTGTAATCGCTGGATTTCAGAAGAATGAGTGGAGTTATTGTAGAAAAAAATAAAATTATGAAAAGGATAGATAAGATCGAGGCAGGTAAGTTGTTTCCACTAGTAGGCGAGACTAGAACTAGTGGACATAACCTCACCATTTTGGGAGTAAATTCAGGATGAAGGTGAGGAGGCACTACTTTTCCCAAAGTGGTAAAAGATTCTGCAGAATGAATCAGTAGATATATGTAGGGCAAGGCTGGATAGACTTTTGCACAGAAGGGTTATACGGAATAGGTACGTAGGTGCAGGTCAGTCAATGGCAAATCAGCCATAATCTTATTAAATATTGGCTCGATAGGCCAGATGGATACACCTGCTCCTATTTCTTAGGTTTTGATGGTCTTACCTAAGTCAATTTTTCGCAAACTTTTTATCAGCCCAATGCCCCTGTAAAGCACCCATGTAGTTGTAAACTCCACACTGGCCAAGGCCGACTTAGACACAATATTTTCTCCGGCGCCCCCTTTGTGTAAAATCATGTCTATCTCATCCTAATCTGTGAAAAATAATTCTGCTTACATTTTTGTTTGTCGTTACACCTACTTTACAAAGCATTAAATATATTAGTGTGTTTTTTTATTAAGAGTTTAAATATCTGATTCAAATTGTGACTACGAAACCTTAAAAGGCCGAACAGTGTGTGTTTTGGTGAGAATGTGGCTCACTGTACAGTTACCTCTTTCAACAAGGTAGGAAGATGGAAAAATAATGAAAAGCGGACTGGATCTTCTCCAAAGACCGGGAAAGGTCGTATGACAATGCAACCAAATGCCACAAAGCCAATATTTTAGAAAAGCGTATTTTTTGCTTGTTCATCATTCTGAATGTCGATAATTTCTTTTTACAAGCCCTCTTCGTGTTATTCTACCTTGTAAAAAAATAGGTTAGTTACGCATGCCGGAATTTTTTCATTGTTCAGGTTCTTGAACCGATAATAAAAATTCTTTCTTCAGTGACTGCATGTGTACGGAGCACTGTTGGAAATCTCCATCTGTGAAAGGGAGTTTCACACTTTCCATGACGCTCTCACAGGGAAACTGTAAGAACAGTTTTCTGCCAAACCCCTGCTTACATATTTCCAATTTTTCGGTAAAATAGACACGCCATTTTTTTGCTGGATTAAATTCAAATTCAAACCTAGCGGTTTCATATTTAGAACGTTGATTTTGTCATACGGATCGGTTAGGTATGCCACCTCTCGACGTATAAGTTCAATCTTGTTTCCCACTCACTTGTCGACTTTGAGCCAAAAAATCAATCAGTGTCAAAGAAGGTCACAGAAACATTTTAAGCAGCATCCTTTTGACAGCCAGCACACTTCAGTGTGAAAAGGCAACCGTGAAAACTCTTCGTCGTTATCGTTATCTTGGCCTAACTGGTGAAATATCTGCTGTAGATTAGAACACCGTAAATTTTGGAGATAGCACATATTACAACAGGCAAATTGGAAAAGAAAAGTTTTGGCTGGAGCTTTTGGCTGAGAGGTGTTGTCACTGGATTACGCACTGCATTGCAAATAGGCTTGGAATTTCTTGTTTCATAAATGCCATGAAAACAAGATTAGTGGAGCAGAGGCCATTGATACCCTGCCATCTCCATCGTCGTCTGAGGTCGGTGGCACGGTTAAAGTTCATCAATGCTTCTTCCATACATTCCATCAAGTGTACAGTGGATTGGCCTATACAGTTACCCCTGAGTCCTTTTGTCCGGACTTGGTGTTTCTACCAGAGGGAGGAAACATTTTGACAGACATAAAATGTGAGTGCTCATTTGCTGATATACGATAGAAAAAACATAATTTATCTCGGTTTTATATACACACACACACACACACACACACACACACACACACACACACACACACACACACACACACACACACACACACACACACACACACACACACACACACACACACACACACACACACAGGTGTGGGTAGAAGTTATTGTCATTTCAGGCTGCTTTGTTTTCGCGATTATTATGCATTTGTCCACTAAGTATATTTAATCCGGGAAGGGAAATATGGGAACCAGCTCCACCTAGGGATAAACATCCGCTATTAGCCGTAACTTGCCTTTAGATTTAATCAAAATTCTAGTAGCTTCCGTGTCTTGTAAAATTTCTAAAAAATAAAAAAAATAAAAAAAACATACAGTGAACAATGGATGAAAATAATACAACTGCAAGAAATGGCACAAAATGTCAATGGTGAGAAGACAGGTGGGCTAATGTGTCTATGAGAGAAACCCGAGTGCATTTCTCTGCCGGAAAAATCTGTTTTTAATCTGTCCATTTGTCTCAGTAGTTTCAAGAAACCGAATCCTTACATTAATCACTGATATCCGTCATCTCAATAGACAATAGACTATAGACAATAGATGCAGAAGTAGACCATTCGGCCCTTCGAGCCTCCACCGCCATTTTGAGATTATGGCTGATCAACTACTATCAATACCCAGTTCCTGCCTTGTCCCCACATCCCTTGATTCCCCTATCCATAAGATAGCTATCTAGCTCCTTCTTGAAAGCATCCAGAGAATTGGCCTCCACGACCTTCCGAGGCAGTGCATTCCAGACCCCCACAACTCTCTGGGAGAAGAAGTTTTTCCTTAACTCTGTCCTAAATGACCTACCCCTTATTCACAAACCGTGCCCTCTGGTACTGGACTCTCCCAGCATCTGGAACATATTTCCTGCCTCTATCTTGTCCAATCCCTTAATAATCTTATATGTTTCAATCAGATCCCCTCTCAATCTCCTTAATTCCAGAGTGTACAAGCCCAGTCTCTCTAACCTCTCTGCGTAAGACAGTCCAGACATCGCAGGAATTAACCTCGTGAATCTACGTTGCACTTCCTCTACAGCCAGGATGTCGTTCCTTAACACTGGAGACCAAAACTGTACACAATACTCCAGGTGTGGTCTCACCCGGGCTCTGTACAAATGCAAAAGGGTTTCCTTGCTCTTGTACTCAATTCCCTTTGTAATAAAGGTCAACATTCCATTAGCCTTCTTCACTGCCTGCTGCCCTTGCTCATTCACCTTCAGTGTCTGATGAACAAGGACTCCTAGATCTCTTTGTATTTCTCCCTTACCTAACTCTACACCGTTCATATAATAATCTGCCTTCCTGTTCTTACTCCCAAAGTGGATAACCACACACTTATTCACATTAAACGTCATCTGCCAAGTATCCGCCCACTTACCCAGACTACCCAAGTCACCCTAAATTCTCCAAACATCCTCATCACATGTCACACTGGCACCCAGCTTAGTATCATCAGCAAATTTGCTGAGGTTATTTTCAATGCCTTCAGTCAAATCGTTAACGTAAATTGTAAACATCTGTGGTCCCAATACCGAGCCCTGTGGCACCCCACACGTCACCACCTGCCATTCCGAGAAACACCCATTCACCGCTACCCTTTGCTTTCTATCTGCCAACCAGTTTTCTATCCATGCCAATGTCTTCCCCCCGATGCCCTGAACTTTGATTTTACCCACCAATCTCCTATGTGGGACATTATCAAATGCCTTCTGAAAATCGAGGTACACTACATCCACTGGATCTCCCCCGTCTAACTTCCTGGTTACATCCTCAAAAAACACCAACAGATTAGTCAAGCATGATTTACCCTTGGTAAATCCATGCTGGCTCGGCCTGAGCCTATCACTGCTATCTAGATATGCCACTATTTCATCCTTAATTATGGACTCTAGCATCTTCCCCACCACCGATGTCAGGCTGACAGGTCGATAGTTCTCTGTTTTCTCCCTCCCTCCTTTCTAAAAAAGTGGGATAACATTAGCCATTCTCCAATCCTCAGGAACTGATCCTGAATCTAAGGAACATTGGAAAATGATTACCAATGCATCCGCAATTTCCAGGGCCACCTCCTTTAGTACCCTGGAATGCAGACCATCTGGACCTGCGGATTTGTCAGCCTTCAGTCCCATCAGTCTTCTCATCACCGTTTCCTTCCTAATGTCAATCTGTTTCATTTCCTCTGTTGCCCTATGTCCTTGGTCCATCCATACATCTGGGAGATTGCTTGTGTCTTCCTTAGTGAAAACAGATCTAAAGTACTCATTAAGTTCTTCTGCCATTTCTCTGTCTCCCATAACAATTTCATGCAATTCATTCTTCAAGGGCCCAACATTGTTCTTAACTATCTTCTTTCTCTTCACATACCTAAAAAAGCTTTTGCTATCTTCCTTTATATTCCTGGCTAGCTTGCGTTCGTACCTCATTTGTTCTCCCCGTATTGTCTTTTTAGTTAAGTTCTGTTGTTCCTTAAAAACTTCCCAATCATCTGTTCTCCCACTCACCTTAGCTCTGTCATACTTCCTTTTTTTTAATGCTATATAATCTCTGACTTCCTTTGTCAACCCTGTGGCCCCTTTCCTCCCTTTGAATCCTTCCTTCTCTAGGGGATTAACTGATTTTACAACTTGTGTTTTATTCCCAAGAATACCTGCCGTTGCTGTTCCACTGTCTTTTCTGCTAGGCTATCCTTCCAGTCAACCTTGGCCAGCTCCTCCCTCATGGCTCCATAGTTTCCCCTGTTTAACTGGAACACTGACACCTCCGAGCTGCCCTTACACTTCTCAAATTGCAGATAAAAACATCATATTATGATCACTACCTCCTAATGACTCCTTTACTACAAGATCGCTTATGAAATCCTGTTCATTACATAACACTAAATCCAGAATAGTCTTGTCCCTGGTCCACTCTCGTACAAGCTGTTCCAAGACTGCCTCCCGTAGGCACACTACAAACTCCCTATCCTGTTGTCCAGCATCAACCTGATTCTCCCAGTTCACCTGCATGTTGAAATCACCCATAACTACTGCGACATTACCTTTGCCACATGCCAATGTTAACTCCCTATTCAACTTGCACCCAATATCCATGCTACTGTTTGGTGGCCTGTAGACAAAACCCATTTGGGTCCTTTTGCCCTTACTGTTCCTCAGTTCTATCCACACAGATTCTACTTCTCCTGACCCTATGTCCCCCCCTTGCAAAGGACTGAATCTCATTCCTCACCAACAGGGCCACCCCACCCCCTCTGCCCACATTTCTGTCCCTACGATAGCACGTATACCCTTGAACATTCATTTCCCAGTTCTGATCTCCCTGCAGCCATGTCTCCGTTATCCCAACAACATCATAGTTACCCATTCGCACCTTGGCTTCAAGCTCATCCGCCTTATTTCTGACATTCAGATATAGAAATTTTAGCCCATTTCTCCTCACTCTGTTTGAATCGCTGCCTATTGTACTTATCCCAGCTCCCCGAATTCCCATCGGGCTATACGCCCCTAGAATTTTGTTGTCCTTCCTAAATTTACTTATTCTTTCAACACATTTAACTCCATGTTCCATCAGACCATCCCTCTGTACATCTCAGTGTGGATGTGGTGATGTCCTACGAGTAATATAACTACACTATATATTTTTTTGCTAAGTTGTTTATCATCCACTTTGGCCGCTATGATGGCACTAGAGCAGTGAAAAAAAAAGACGCGTGAACATTCCCATTCCAGGAAAAAAATATCGAATTCAACAGCTAAGCGACGTGTTTTTTCTTAACTTTAAAATTCTCAATAGGCTGCGTCTATTATTAATTATTTGAGAGTGATAATGCAAGTTGTAAACACATGTGTGAACATTGAGAGCTGTGGCCGGTGCAGGCCGGTGGCATCTGCTGTATATATGCGTTCGGTATGGACTAGATGGGTCATCGACCTGCACCGGGGGCCATAGCCCTCCAAGCTGTGTTACAGTAGTTGTTATGACGCTAGTGGGATAATATAGTGGCCATGCTTGTCGCTCTCACGTTAAGCTTCAAACTCTGTCTAGAAGTTTTGCGAAAAGGAGAGTTGAATGCTTCAGTCGTTCCCTGCCGGTCCATAGCCTCTACAACAGAATAAGTGCTGGAAGTAACACGGAAACTGATGTCCTTTCGGACTCAGGCAGAACTACAAAGGACGGGGACGAGGTCTAAACCCAGCACACGCGGTATGCAGGCTCACCGGTGTGTGGACACGCCCAGGTGCTCGTGAACCAGATTTTCAGCTATGATTAAATTGACCCACTGCGTTGTGGGCAACCTTGGGATAGACGAAGGCCGCTGGAGTAAAGGCAGACAGCAATTACCGAGTGGAGCCATTAAGGAGATTGAACGACATTGAACACCCTGACGGCAGCCCCGCTCTCAAGCTGTTGCGAAACGTATTGCTTCATAAGATTTCCTTTGAACTACACTGATGAGGAAGAGAAGAGGATCCTGACGACTAGCCATCTCACCATCTCCATACCTTCCGACCAGACCTGCGATGATGATCACCATCACCCATTACGCTTCGAGGCAAATGGATGTCAGCACAAGATAGAACGAAGGTCCTGTTTTTGGACTGTATGGCTCTATTACCTTTGACAATGTAGATCAGCAAAATTAAACAAAATTTGTTTTTCTTTTGCTTTCTCCGAGAAGGGATTTTCATTGCAGCATGACGCAACTGGTATCAATTGTTTACCTGAAGCGTTTGTGCACTGGACCGTCTCTAACTTGACCTAATAGGTGTCTTAGTCTTTGATAGAAACCTAAAGGAACACCTTGTTTACGAGGTGGAGAAACTTACTCAAGTCGAGCTGCGAAATTGAGTTCCCGATAGAATGGGGAGAAGATTTCCGAAAAGCATCCTTTGTGTGGCGCAGGGTAACTCGTAGTTGAAACAATATCGATGAGAGAAATCACTGCTTCTCCAGCTCCCGATATGAAAACATTAATTAGGGATGCAAGATGTGAGGGGAAGCATCGCTTTGTAAGTCGGAGCCGCGTTTCTACTATCACTCCCTGTCAGTAGCACGACATTAACCATATTCCAGAATATATTGGTCAACAGGAATAACAAATAATGATAACCAGATATTTCATGATTTAACTTTTGTAAGTTAGTTGAGAGCTTTACGTTCACTCTGGAATTAAAGAAAGGAGACATAATATTCTCTACTGAATTAGCTGAAAATATACGAATGTTAAGGATCGTTTATTGTCGAAGATATGTGGCTAAAGGAAGAACGCAGTGTTCAGTGACTACAATCTGCCATTTCCATTACTCATGCAACATCTCCGATCTTACCAACGACAACAAAAATGCGATGTAAATTGAACGGGAGAATAAGGTGTGGCGTATCTGAATTATGAGTGAAATGAAACCAATCTCAAACTTGATTTGGAGAAGGTATTGTTAGTCCAGTGAGAGTTCATACAATCCAAGTTCGAAGAAATGTGTTGCGTGTCATATTGGTTCCAGAAGCGAAATTCATCATGAACTGAAATATGATAAACTGGGTAAAAAAAAAAAGTGGAAGGTGCAGCGATCTGGGATGAACTTGCACACCAGCCGCTGAATGAAGCATTTGGAAGCGTAATTATCCATTGGCCCTCTCTGGGAATTTGTTTGTGTACAGAGTCAGAATGTCTTGCTGCAATTATACCGTGCCTTTTCAAAGCGCGTCTGAAGTCCAGTGTGTCCTGAACTAGGAAAGAATCGATGAAATGTCACATGAAGAAGCGAATTGTGTTCATTGTAGTTGATTGTAAGAGTGATGTTACTGTCAGGAATAGGAAGCTATTGTGATGTGAAATTATGATGATTATTTTACCGGAATAAACAATGGATGGCGTGTGAAATAAAAATAAAAATCTCTACGCTCCCCACTATGACGCTGTCTGAATTTACCGAATATTCATACTGATTCCCTTGATCTACTCTGCGTGTCTGACCATTCAAAGTGAACCAAAGGATCTGATCGGTTCTGTGTGAATTCTGGTCAGTTGCCCTACACATGGAGAGTTCTTTACAGAAGTGTCTCGACAGCGGATTTGGGCGTCACCTCGCTGTTAGACGCGAAAATCTCGATCTTGAGAACCTGGGGCTATCACGGACAGTTTTCTCAGCGGCTGAAACGTAACTTGTCCCAATTCATACCTAACACCCATTTTAATATCCTACCTTTAGTCTCTTTTTTGAAAGATATCAGGGCGGAATCAAGTTTGGAGTAATTTATGAGATTTAAAGTAAATAAAAAACAGAGTAAAACGATTTCGCCTACTGTAGCTGGAATCTAATCGTACCTGCATCACATTAATTACAAGCTGAAAGGGTGAACAGACCTGTATAACTGAGGTCAGCAATTACATTTTATCTATTTCGTTATTTTATTACAACTACGTGTCTAGACAATTATTCAAAATACTTTAACAGATTGATGACAGGAGTCTTGCCTGCTTATTCGCATTTTAGAAGACAAACACAGTGCTTACGGAAACCAATTGTCTATATCAACTTGCAATTCAAATTCAGTTTATAAGAAATCTTGAGCAACATAGTTTAATATTCTATAAAAACAGTGCGGCAAGTCTACTTTTCAGATTGCTCCCGAATTATACCGACCTATCTCCCAAAATACCACATTTAAATTCCCATTTTGAATGAACACTAATCATTAATTTCACCAATGGTCTATTCTCTCGGAATTTGGTAAACTCGCATCCAGAGAGAGAGAGACTTTCACATATCCAACACGTTAACATGGACTCCACATGGGCAAATGAAACTAAATATTATATATATATATATATAAAGAATACGGGAAAGACAACAGAAATATCCTGCAGAAACGTTGCAAACAGCCGTAACACTTAGATACTGTTACATAGATACCAATTTTGCTCTCATCTATTTGCATCTCAGAAGTTTGATAAAAGCCCCTAACGCATCTAAGTTTACCACCGCCTTTAGTAGGGTGTTCCACGCAACAACCACTCTGTATAAACTGCTTTTCTGTGACACCCACCGTTATACTTAAAATACCTTAAAATAATGCCCTCTGATGTTAGCCGCTTCCGCAAAGGGAAACGTATCTGGGTATAGATTCTATGAATGCAGGTCATCATCTAGTACGCATCTAGCAATTCACATCTCATCCTCATTACCTCCAAAAAATGTTCCAGTCGTTTAACTTACTTTCATTCGACACTGTCTCAAGTCCAGGCAGTAACCTGGTTTATCATGCTGCACACTCACCAAACCTGCCAAATCCTTCTTTGAATAAATTTCCGCCAAATCAAAATAATATCGCCAATGGTCGGATGGCTATCCTTGTTTCCCGTCGTAACTAAACTAATGATGTAACCTTCCTCGGATGTAAGAGGATCACAATAGTCAAGCAAATGCCTTCATGCATTGATATATTTACCATGGAAAGGCACAGGAAGTATGGTCCGTTCAGCTTATAGCGATGCCCTGAAGTATGTCAACACTGTGTTTTAACATGCTAAAAAGGAAAGGACTTTCAAAGAAAAGTTGGTCAAATTATGAAATGAACTGGCAGAACCAGTAGAAATAAGTAAAACTGAAATCCTGAACAGATATTTGGAAAGTTACATTGGTGGAATAGTTGTAGCTGATATGGCTGACAAGCGGGCATGAGATTACCATAGGTAGAGATCTTCAGTATGAAGACAAGTTGAGCGGAAATGCTAATTTCAGCCTCCATAATCCCATGAATCCATGGTTCAACGAATAAAAGCAGACCTGCCAAATTTTCACAACATTTGTTTCCATACTCTGCCAACGTGCAATATGAGTAGTGCGTTATCTGCAGAACAGACGACTGAATACAAACATTGACTTCATTCCGTTCTTTGGCTCTTGTCAGAACTTTGCCAACATTGGCCCACATACTCATCATTTGCAATAAAACTGCCAGATGTTGTTTGGTAAATGCCAGATGATAGAAGATACTAACTAGGGTTGTTGAAACTGGCTGGCAGAGCGGATTACATAATCAGTGTAACCTCAGTGGCTGTTCTTTTGGTGCAGTATCGTTCCCGCAGCGTTTGTCAGCAAACTGCAATAGAACAATCGAAAGTGAAACCCGCTTAGTCAAATGAATCTCTCCGCATTAACAACACTCGATGCAAGCGCCTGAGAGCAAATACTGCTGATCAGCAATAAATTAGCATAATAATAGATGTAATTCTCCTGCAGAATCCAACGAAGACAACTGGTATGAGTTCGCTTTTTGTAATTTCCACCTGTTAAGGGTGATGAACTTTGAAAATCCAGATGATCCGGAGACAGGATCACAATCGCAATTCAATTAGCCAAAAATAATTTAACACTTATTCCAGTAAAACCAAAACTGAAACGTTTGAATTGCTGTACAGTGCAGAATGGTTGAAATTCCTCTGATTATATCTTGTAAGCGGCTAGTTAACAAATTTGGCGTTGGAACATTGATAATGGTAACAGAGCACAAATGTTTTGGAGATACGCAGAATCACAGGTCCTTTGTTGGAAAACATGACTGGGTGTGCAGTGTTATCATGTAGATGTAATCAAGGTGTGGGACTTCCCATGGTACGTTTCTCATGGTGGGAGAGTCTAAAACCAAAGGGCACAGCCTCAGAATATACGGACATTCTTTTAGAAAGGAGATGAGGAGGAATTTCTTTAGCGAGAGAATAGTCAACTTGAGGAATATTTTGCAAAAGGCAGTTTCGGAAGCCAACATTTTTTACGTATATTTAATGGAGAGACTAACAGATTGTCGATTGGTTTGAGCATGGAGGGCTATGAGCAGAGAGCAGAGTGAAACATTGATTCAGCCATGATAAAATGGCGGAGAAGATTCCGTGGGTCAAATAGCCTAATTCTACTCCTATGTCTTACGGTCTTATGGTCTTAAAATTGAAACTTATGAAAGAACATCAGAGAAGAAATCTTCATTGTCAACAACGCTATTATTGAGGAGACATTTGGACTGATATAGAACAGGAGTTTTCATTAGTTAATAAGAAGTTGAAAGAACTGATTGTCCGAAATCAACTGGAAAGTTCACCGAAAGAGCTGCCTCGTTATTGTTGTAGAGTGCCCTTTTTTCTAAAAATACAAGCTGCGACATAGACACTACATACGGTAATCCTTCTTTCATTGGAGAACATTACTGGCTGTGCAGTGTTTCATGTCAATATAAATAAAGTGTGGGATTTCGCAAACAATATATTTATCAGGAATAGATTCTGGAATTAAGTAACGTGGGACTGTAAACAACAAAACCTTCAAAATGATGTATTAGAGATATAATGAAGGCATGTGACTTTGCACACATATGGACAGCGCGAGTATAAGTTATTGTCATTTTATATCTCTTTGCGTGGCGGATTTCAATTCATTAGACTTACATGCAACGTGTCTTAAAAACAGTACGGAAAATATGGAGAACACAACACCTATGGATTAACCGCCGCTTTTAGACGTCATTTGCCTTCCCAAAATAGACACCCCGATCTTTGTAAAGTTTGCAACAAAAAGAAAAAAAAAACTGCAGCAAACAATGTATGAAAATAACAAACCTGCAGGAAATTGCACAACCTGTCAATGGAGAGCTGGGAAATAGATTGGTATGTAAGTGAGAGAAATCAGAGTACCTCGTATGAAACAGTGCAGTACTGTTTCTAAAAAAAACGTTGGCATTGAATCTATCTAATTTTACAGATAATTTTACGAAACCGACATTTTGCTTTAATCACAGATGATTTCACTACCCCCATATCAGTTTAAATGAGAAGTTGGACTTCGAGATGCAACATTAATCTAATCGTTTACTAAGACTTTTCCTCATCCATATTGACCGCTACAAACCAATCTACAAGCAACAACGAAGCGTGAATATTCCCCTTCCGGGAAAAATTAAATGCTCTTCCTTAACCTCATAATCTTAATGTGCATCGCCTATTGTTAAAACAGATAATTATCTTAGGGTGATAGTCCACGTTGTAAAAATATTGCGGGGAAGAGGTATTATATTTGAAACGCACGAATTCCGTATCATTGAGAAAGAATGTACAACGTTTTCGTTTGAAGATCTGAATAAGCAGAATTTAAATAATAATGCTTATCTTGTGATTCCTCCAAGGGATTTCGCGATTTTTATTACATGATGAACGAGTTCATATAAATGAAAACAAACCTGGTGATTGTTCAGTGGACTGTTACTAGCATGACTGGCCACGTAGTATGAATGATTAATTGACAGAGTGCAATTCCTCTCCTGTATAAGAGCTTGTAAAGCAAACAACAGTAGAGATTCGCAGTTGGACAATTTTCAACTGATCACCAAGTGACAGGGAAAATGGGATAACCCGTAATTTACAACATCGCGAGTATTTTCTATCCTGTACTAGCCGCGATTGGTATCCCTGGTAAGTAACTGGAATTGGCTACTAGGATGCGGTGTTTTGTTCTTGTAGCATTTGTTACAGATTGAACCTAACTCTTTTTTGCTTCCTTCCAGTTAATTTAATGGCGATTGTGATCCTGTCTCTGAGAAACTGCGGACTTTCTAAATGCATCTCCCGTTACCTGGTGGGAATGGCAGCAGCAGATTTAATGGGTGTGATTATTGCTGTTGTACTCGATCAGATCAATAATATTTATATCTATGCCTTTCCTTTGCTCAATGCACCGATTTGCGTCGTGATGCTTGTTCTGAGGCTTCAAACTATGGACTGTTCTGTTTGGCTCACGGTGGCTTTCACGTTCGATCGCTGTATTGCAATCTGCAGCCAAAAGCTGAAGGATCGATTCTGCACCGAAAGGACAGCGACGATTGCGATAGTAATTGTGGGTTTAGGAAGCTGCGCGAAAAGTGTACCGTTATACTTTGCGGTAGAACCTTACCGTATCATTGATAACGCACCCTGGCGATGCATTTTTGGAATGAATTACGTTGATTTACCAGAGTGGAAAGCATACCAGTTGGTTAACACTATCACTACTCCTTTATTGCCAATCGGTTTGATTCTACTTTTTAATGCTTTAACAGTCAGTCATATCATAGCGGCAAACAGAGTTCGACAGGGGCTCAGGAACAACAGAGAGGAAAAGATTGACCCAGAGGTGGAAAACCGGAGAAAGTCAATAAATCTGTTGTTCGCTCTGTCAGCCAATTTCATATTGTTGTGGATCCCATTTATTGTATATACTATTAACTGGCAAGTTCAGAATTACTTTTATACAGACAGATATCTGAATACCCCGCCATATATCCTGCAACAGGTTGGGTTCATATTGCAATTTCTCTGTACCTGCACCAACACGTGTATCTACACTCTTTCACAAAGGAAATTCAGGGAGGAGCTGAAGGATGTAGTCAAACATCTGGTTACACTAAATGGTCGGATCTGTAGGTAAGATGGAACTGCAAATGTAAGCGGAGACATTTATTTATATGTCTGCTGAATATGCCTGTGTCCCTGCAGCCAGTTGAGCGAATGTTCGTAGTTTGCCAGTTCCAGGAAAGTCAGCAAAATTAATTGAACAAAACAACAAAAAGCCGCAGGTGTAATCGCTCCATTAGGAGTAATCGTATTCAAAATTTTGGATTAATGGCAGAATCTGGACCAAATAACCTTGTGAAGCCAGTATGCTTTTTTTCTCACTTTGTTAGAATTCTATTCTAATTCCAGGGATTTCTGTGACAACTAGAGAAAAATACCTGAAATATGGAAAGCTGTTGGTAGTTAAAGTGAGCTTGGATAACTACAATTTCCATTGTAATAGGGCAAAATATGTGACAACAGCCTTTCCATTCAGAAAGCGCGTGGTTCCTTCCAAAGCGGGTCTAAAACTGCAAAATGCAGCTGATGTACCAATAAATGGAGAATTGGAGCAGTCTTACTGAGAGAGCATGCTATCAGAAATGAAGCTTTAGCATGAAAAAAAGTCAATTCTTTCCACCCCTTCTCCAGTAAGTTTGTCAAAGGTACAGGGAGAATGCGGGAGAATGGGACTGATAGGAACAAACAAATCCCTTCATTTACGGGATGTGGTCGCCGCCAGGTAACCCGCCATTTATTGCCCATTGCTAGTTGCCCTTGAGAAGGTGGAGATGCGCTGCCTTGATAAACACTGCAGTCCGTGAGGTGTATGTACGCCCACAGTGATGTCTGTAATGTCATTGGAGTATTGTGAATATGTTCCGTCCCCTTATCTTAGAAAGGGTTTGTTGAACGTGCAGAGGTTTCAAAGGAAGCTCACGCAAATAAAATCCTGCATTGAATGGCTTGTCGTTGGAAGAGCATTTGATTATTGTTGGCTGATGTACACTAGAATTCAGAAGAATGAGGGGTGCCCTCATTGAAACCGATCGCATGGTATAAGGTCCTTATAGACTGGATGTTCAAAGGACGCTTCCTGTGGTTGCAGAGTCTATGGCCAGAGGACCTAATCTCTGAATAAAAAGGCGTCCTTTTAGAATGGAGATGAACAGGAATTTCTTTTGAAAGAGAAAGGCGAATCTGTCTATTTTTGCCCTGTGCAGCTGTGGAGGCCAGGTCTTTATGTACAGTATAATTGAGAGGGAGGTTGGTAGATTCTTGATTGGTCAGGGCATGAAGGGATAGAAACAGGAGAATATGCCTCAGCTGAGATCAATCGTGATCAAATTGGGGAACAGATGATTTACCGAATAGCAAGATTATGCCTGTATGTCTTATGGCCTTATAGCAGAATTTACGTCAGGAGAGATTTAAATTAAGATGCTGCAGAGAACATGACTAGGGCGCTGAATGAGGAGAAGGTAGCAGCTTGTGAAGTACAAGAGGAGGGCGAATAGATTTCTCAGAAAGGGGGTGTGTAAGAAACACAGCACCTGGACCTGTTTCCATTTGTCTATGGGAGCACGAAATAGCGTTAGAGAGGGATACTATAGTTATCCATTCATCAATTTATCAGGAAAAATGATATGGAATATCAACCTTGATCCAGCTATGGAAAATAATGAATTTACTAGTTCCTTCAACGAAAACCTGGGTTTTCTTTTCTTCTGTTAATTTTTCAACGTAATTCAAATGCAGCTTGGCATATGCATTGTATCTTGTGTCTGCCAATTATTATGAATTTAAAATTTCACCAATTTCGATGATACAGGAACAGGATTCGAGCACTATTTCACACGGCACGGATGCTGAATTCTATAACAATAAAGGAGAGAGAGAAAGATTTTTAAAAATGTCAGCGTCAAGAAGCAGTTCCACTTCTTCCTGATGGAACATTGTTATCTAATTACATTTCATGTTCCGTCCAGTTGATGTCCCCACATATCAAATTATCTATACGGTGACACTTGTGAGGAATGGAAACATCTATTGACGTAATGTGGTCGGCTCTGTGGATAAAACACAAATCCAATTGTAAGAGTTTCTGGTAGATCAAATAAAATTCATATGATTTATACCTGGAGTGAATATGCCACATATTCCAGTAGCCTGGTTGGCAAACTTTAGAAGCTCAGATTCTGAACGGAAATCTTAATCGGGTTTAACATCACTACCATATGTCGGACGCAGAGTTTGCAAGTTTTAAAAGAACCATGTTTTATAACGTGCACCATCACCTTAAGATAATTAGCAGGAGAAGTGGTATACAGTGTTTTAAGTTGTGGAATGTTAATTGGCTTGGCTGTTACATTCGGTCATCTTTTTCCTGGAAGAGGAACGTTCACGCCTCTTTGCTTTTAGTTTGTTCTGGTGCCACAATACCGTCAATGTGGATAAGAAGCAACTTAGCAAACGATTAGAATAGTTATGTTACTCGAAGGACATCACGGCATCCACTGTGATATGGGGATTTTCCGTGATTAAAGTAGAGTCGTTTTCCTCAAACTAATGAAACAAATGTACAGAGTAAATACCAGAATTTCCCAGCAGAGAAATGCAGTGTTCAACACGAACCACTCGAATTTCTTCCTCTGTCATACCAGACCACCCCCCTCTTCAGCATTGACTTTCTGTGCCAATTCTTGCAGTTATATTATTTGCATCCAGTGTTCACTATAAGTTTTCTATTTTTGCAAATTTTACAAAACTCAGAATCTATTAGATTTATATTAGGTCCGAAGACAAGTAACCGATAAAGGCGGACTTCATAAGGTGATGCTAGTTGTCAATTTTCCTGGCTGGATTTAAGACACTTGCTACTTCAGGGAAACACAGTGATGATCGCCAAAGCCGAGCAATGACAATAATTTCAAATCGCGCTGTCCCAGTGTATGGGAAGTCCCATCAATTCATTATATCTCAAATGAAGCATATCGGACCAGTTTCTGTTGTCTCCAGTTCTACGATTCTTTATTTCAGTATCTGTTCCTGACAAATATTATATTTGAGAATTCACACGCCTTCCTACCGATCATGAAACATTGTCCGGTCAGTACTTGTCCAATGAAAGAATAATAACCGGGATATAGTGTTCTTGTTCGAGTATAAATCTTTAAGAGGCTAAAGGTTAAAGTTATCGAAGGTTACCGTGAGAAGACAGGAGAATGGGGTTGAGAGGGGTAATAAATCAGGCATGATGTAATAATAAGACTATAAGACATTGGAACAGAATTTGGCTATTTGTCACGTCGAGTCTGCTCCATCATTCAGTCATGTCTGATCCTATTTTCTCCTCTTCAGGCCCTTTTCCCCGGCCTTCTCCCTGTGACCTTTGATGCTATGTCCAGTCAGAAACCTATCAATGTCTGTTTTAAATATACCCAACGACCAGGCCTCCTCAGCTACACGTAGCAACAAATTCACCACTCTTAGACTAAAGAAACTTCTCTGGTTCTTTGTTTTAATCGGTGGGCTTTCTATCCTGAGGCTTTGCCCACTTGTCCTGGAGTCTCCCACAATGTGGAATATCATTTCCACATCTACTATGTCTAGTCCTTTCAACATTCGAAAGGATGAAATGAGATCCCAATTCATCCTTCTATATTCCAACGGGTACAGACCCAGAGTTATCAAACGTTCCTCATATGAAATCCCTTTCATTCTTGGAATCATCCCTGTGAAACTCATCTGGAACCTCTCCGAAGCCAGCATCTCTATTCTAAGATGAGGAGCACAAAACTGTACATAATACTCAAGGCGAGGCCTCACCAGTGCCTTACAAGGCCTCACT
Source organism: Hemitrygon akajei (assembly GCF_048418815.1). NCBI lineage: Eukaryota > Metazoa > Chordata > Chondrichthyes > Myliobatiformes > Dasyatidae > Hemitrygon > Hemitrygon akajei. The sequence goes on from NC_133131.1 coordinate 56,130,790, forward strand.
ATCACATCCCTGCTCTTATACACTGGACCTCTTGAAATGAATGCTAGTCTTACATTTGCCTTCCTCACCACCGACTCAAACTGCAAGTTAACCTTCAGGGTGTTAGGCAAAAGGACTCCCAAATCCCTTTGCATCACAGATTTTTAGATTTTCTCCCCGTTTAGACAATTGTCCGCACATTTATTTCCAGTATCAAACTGCATGACCATACAATCTCCAATATTATATGTCATTTGGCACATTCTTGCCCAATTTCCAAATCTTTCGAAGTCCTTCTGCTTCCGAACACTATCAATGAACACTATTGGCCACTCCACCAAACTTGGTACCGACAGAAAACTTGGCAACAGAACAAACTGTTTCATCATATAAATCACTTATAAATAGCACAAAAAGAACTGGTTTCATCTCGGACCCCTGTGGAACACCACTTGAAGCCAATCAGACACAGATCCTTTGGGAACTACTCGCTGCCTTCATCCAATTAGACAATGCTTTAACCATCTGAGCAACGGCTTTTATCTTCGAGATCAACCTTTTCGGTGGTACCTTGTCAAAGGCCTTCTGAAAGTCCAAATGCACAAAATTTACTGCATCCCCTTTATCTATTCTTCTTGTCATCTCCTTTTGTTTTGCTTATACTGATCGAAATGAATGAATTTCATTAATAAATTTATTTCATCAATCTCCTCAAAGAACTCCAACAGGTTTTGCGCAGAACGGGTGAACCCAAACGCAGGACACTGACACGGAGGGAGACTAATCTGAATGGTGTTTATTATTGCTTGTTGGCAAGGCAGGGAATGTGCAGAGATGTTTGCTGACAGTACCCTCAGAGTCAATTGGACCTTATCAAATTTGGTTTAAAAAGTTCGAAATCTAAACCTGAATTCGAAAGGGAAGAAACGTAAACTTCGGTGTGAGGAACATGAGGAAGAACTGAAGCTGTTTTGTGAAACGGACAAGACATTGATCTGTGTGATCTGTGCAGTTGCGCAGAAGCACAGAGAACACCGCTTCATGCCGATTAAGGAAGCTATTACACTCCACAAGGTAAAACTAACCGTAATTTGATCCTCAGCCCATCCTCGATTCGATGCTCCCTCCATCCTCAACACCAATCTGCCGCCCTTATCCAGTCTGTCTGTTCTGAGGCACTGAGCTGCCCTCTGATGTGACGTCACATCAACAGTTCTCAGACAGACTCCAGGGTGAGGTTCCTCAGGAGGTTGATCCAAAGAGGATTTTGGTAGATATTGAACCCACGGCCCACTTCATCCATCTGGAAGACAAAGATGTCTTCTTGAGTTTGTCCCATATCCTCATGTGTACCTGCATAAATTTGTTTAACATTATTTTAATTATCTGTTTCTACAGCTTCTGCTGACAGAAAATTCCATTTACCCAACCATCCCTCATCCCGCTTTCTGTGAGAAGGTTATCCGATGGAACCTCTCTCACCTTAAAGCTAAGTCCTTTGGTTCTCGGCTGTCATGTCTTGGGAAAATACTCTCACCTTGACTAAGCATCTATGATATCTAGGATTCTATATCCCTAGATGAAGAGTCATCCCTCAACATCATGCACTAAACTGTTTTCTTTTACCCCCAGACCCCTAGTCCTTTTAACACCCCCCGGAGCTTCCCTTCCAGTGTAATCATATCTTTCCCAGAGTCGGGGTAACAGAAATGCAATTAACACTCCAAGTGTGGTAGATCATCGACATGAAAGGCCTGTCTTAAGCTCCTGTGGACAGTGTCGAATAGCCTGATGAATCCAGGATTGAAGCGGTTATATTTGAATGCACCATTATACGGAAAAAGAGAGATGATGTTGTAGCACAGATAGTGATTGGCGGTTACAATGTTGACATCACTGAGCTGTGGCTGTAAGGATATCATGGCTTGAAGCTCAGCATTCAAGGATACACTTTGTATTCAAAGGACAGGCAGGTAGGCAGAGGGGCTGGGGTGGCTGTGTTCTTTAGAATCTTTAGAGAGAGGATGTACGATTGGAAGATGTAGACTGTTTGTGGGTAGAGTTAAGGTAAAAAAAAAAAATCCGGATGTGAGTAAAATATGGTCTCGAAATAGTAGCCAGGATGCAAAAGGGATACGAATTACACCAGCAGTTAGAAAAGGCTTGTAAAATGTGTAAGGTTATCACAAGAGGAAACGGTAAGAATGGGAATGCTGGTGCTGCATTCCAAGAGAGAGAAATTGTAGAATGCCTGCGAAATGGCATTTTTGTACAGCTTGTAGTCGAACCCAATTAGAGAAAGGGAATTCTCAAGTGTGATTTGTATAATGAACCAGATACGACAAGAGAGCTTATCAGTCAGATGTATCACTATTACAGTGGTGTAAAGTTAATTACAGAGGAATTAGTGAGGAGCTGACCAAAGTAGATAGGAACTGGAAGTGAGCAGGTATGACAGCAAAGGCTGGAGTTTCTGTGGGCAACTTGGAATCAGAGGGTAGAATGTCTCAAAGATGGAGAAGTATTCCAAAGGGAGGATGAGGTAACCGTGTTTGACAAGGGAATTCAAAGACAATAAAAGCAAAAGAGAGGGCATACAATGTCGCAAAAGTTGGAGGAGAGAAGGTTTTGATAACCACAAGAAAGAAATTAAAAAGCAATTAGGAGGGAAAAGGAGATACGAGGGACAGCTTGCCAGCAGTACACAAGAGGACAGAAAAATATACAGAGTAAAAGAAAGGCAAGAGTGGATGTTTGCCCTCTGGAAAATTACATTGGAGACGTAGAACTCGGTGACAAAGACGTTGCAGAAGAACCGATAAATATTTTGTGTCACTCTTCATTATGGAAGATACTAGCTGTTTGCCAGAAATGTGAGAGTGTCAGGGGACAGAAATGTATGTTGTTGCTATTACTAAGGAGAAAGGCCTGAAGGTTGATAAATCAACTGGAACCAGATGGACTACCCTCCAGTGTTCGGAAGGAGATCACTGAAAAGAATGTGGAGGCATTATTAATGATCTTCGACTAAGTCCTGGATCATTCAAGACGACAAGAAAATTGTAAAGGTCACATCACTCTTTAAGTGCGGAGAGCGACTGAGGAAAGGAAGTTATAGGTTAGTTAGTCTGACTTCAATGAAACATTTGGCATGGGTGTGGCCTGCTTGGGAAGATGTGGATTGCATTATTAATTATATCCTTTTGGGTACGTGCAAGCGCATGATAAAATAGATGAAAGACAACATGCCTTCCCAAAACAGGAAATCTTGCCAGAGAATTCTGTTGGAGTTGTTCGAGGAAAACAGAACCAAAATAGACAAAGAATGATTTGGGGGACAGAACTGTTGCATTTGTGCACAAGCTTGCAGATGATATGAAGATAATTGATGGGCAATTATTGCTGCAAAAGCGCGTGCACAGCATTCTGAAGTGGGAGGGTGATCAGCCAGATGTCGCTGTACACATCCGTACCAATGACATAGGTAGAAAAAGTCAGGAGGTCCTGAAGAGTGAGTACAGAGAGCTTGGTAGGAAGTTGAAAAAACAGGACCTCGAGGGTAGTAATCTCCGGATTGCTGCCTGTGCCACGTGCCAGTGAGGGTAAGAGTAGGATGCTTTGGCAGATGAACACGTGGCGGAGAAACTGGTGTAGGGGGCAGGGTTTCAGATTTCTATATCATTGGGACCTCTTCTGGGGCAGATGGGACCTGTACAAGAGAGACGGGTTACACCTGAATTACAAGGGGACCAATATACTTGCAGGAAGGTTTACTAGTGTTATTGAGGAGTGTTTCAACTAGATTTGAAGTGGGATGGGAACCAGAGTGCCAGAGTAGATAGTGGAACGAGGGTAAAAAAAAAATGGTGTTAGTAGTTCATGCAAAGTCACAAATAGTAAGGTTGTATGTGGTGTAACATTCTTCTGAGGTGTGTATATTTCAATGCGAGGAGTATTGTGGGAAGGTGGATGAGCTGAGGGTCTGGATTGACACGTGGAATTACGACATCATAGACATTACTGAAACGTGGCTACAGGAGGGGCAGGACTGGCAGCTCAGTGTTCAATGGTTCCGATGTTTCAGACGTGATAAAGGCAGACGGATGAAGTCAGCGAGAATTGGAGGAGCAAATCTGCCGAGCGATAACAGATAAATGCAGGAGATAGAACGTTGTGATTGTAGGGGTATTATTTTTCCACACATTGATTGGGACAGTGGTGTAAGACTCTGTATGGAGGCATATGGGCCAGGTGCAGGTCAGTGGGACTAGGCAGAAAAATGGTTTGGTACAGCTAAGTAGGGCCAAAAGGCCTGTTTCTGTGCTGTTATGTTCTATGGTTCTATGGTAATACACAGTCCTTAATTTCCCTTGTCTGCCATGGATTCCTACCCATGCCATTTGAGAAATTCTTAGGTGGGACATGTTTCTCCTGCGCCTTGTAAACCATTCCCCAATAAGTCAGCCACCTCTGTTCAGTTATCATCCCTGCAATTCTACTGGGGAATTTCCCCACTTATGCCTCTGTAATTCCCTTTATTCCATTGCGAGACTGATAAACGTGACGAAGGCCTCTCCCTCTCAAAATGCAGTATGAATTCAATCATATTATGATCACTGCTTCCTAAGGGATCCTTTACTTAATGCTCCCAAATAAGATCGGGTTATTACACAACACCCAATCCAAGATGACCTTTCCCACAAGTAGTCCCAAGCAAAGCTGCTATAAAAATCCGTCCTGTAGGCATTCAATAAATGCCCTCTCGTGATCTAACAACAACCTCATTTCCCAACCCTTTGCATATTGATGTCCCCCGTACATTTGTGACGTTACCATTATTTTTGCTTTTGTCCGTTCAATACAGTAAATTAACTTAAAGTCAGTCCCATAACATGATAACGTTTTAGTCTGAAAACTATCAACCACCCTCCGCCAAAGATTGTACTGAAGACTACATTTAATTTTTGTTCGGCCTTACATCATTCAAACTGAAATAGTATGCGTTTAACAGTTTAATAATGACAAATTGTACACGACACAGAGTGAAGTTCTCCAATCAAATACAAGATCCGGATATGTGTGAAGAGATGTATTTTGGAAGGACAAACCAGAAGACTGAGTACAGGATTAATGGTCTGTTACTTAAGAGTGTGGATGAACAAAGTGTCCTTGGAGTTCGAATCCATACATTCCTCAAGATCGCTGCGCAGGTTGATAGGGTAGTTAAGAAGGCCTGTGTGATTCTAGGTTTCATTAACAGGGGAATTGATTTGAAGAGTAGAGAGATCATGTTGCAACTCTACAACTTCCTGGTGAGACTGCACTTAGAGTATTGTGTTCAATTCTGGTCTCTTCATTATAGGAAGATTGTGGAAGCTATGGAGATTCTGCAGAGGAGATTTCCCAGAATGTTGCCTGGTTTGGAGAACAAGCCATATGAAGCAAGGTTAGCAGAGCTCGGACGTTTCTCTTTGGAGCGTAGAAGAATGAGAGGGGACTTGATAGAGGTATACAAGATTATGAGAGGCATAGATAGGGTGGATAGTCAGTAACTTTTTCCCAGAGCACCAAAAACAAACACCAGAGGAAATATGCATAAAATTAGTGGAGGGAAGTTTAAGGGAGACATCAAGGGTAAGATTTTTACACAGAGGGTTGTGAGTGCCTGGAATGACTTTCCAGGGATGGTGGTGGAGGTTAAAACATTAGGGGTATTTAAGTGCCTCTTTGACAGGCGCATGGATGAAAGAAACATAGGGAGTTATGGAGTAGTGTGGGTTTAGTACCTTTTTTTTAAGGATTATATGGGTCGGGCACAACATGGTGTGTTGAAGGGCCTGTACTTTGCTGTAGTGTTCTATGGTTCTATGCTTCTCGGTCAAAATTAAGCGAGTTTGGGCATAGCGTCAATATTATTTCTTCCCTTCTTGTTTTAAGCCCTTCTTCCATAAACCCAACAGGTTTATGTATTCTGTAAAGCTGTCAGTCCTTCTGTCCATTATCCTACAAGTCTTGCCATAAGTCCCTAATTCTTAACCCTAGCAACCCTTTCGCTTCTGATTTGCGAAGTGGAAAGTCACTACCTCCCAGCCCTAACTTTCTTTCTCTTTTATTTCCTTCACTACCCTTTTGCTATTTTGCTATTACTATAACTGTAACTGTAGAAACCCTTCGGATTTATTTTCACCTTACTTGTCAAAGCAACCTCGTATCTTCTTCTAGCATTTCTAATTTATTTCTTAAGGTTCTTTTTACATTCTTTATATTCCTCGAGCACCTCATTTACTCCATGCTGCCTATATTTATTGTAGATTTCTCTCTTTTTCCTAACCAAGTTTCCAATATCCCTTGAAAACCATGGGATATTTCAAACTTTAAACCTTTCGTTTCAACCTAACAGGAACATTAAAATTCTGTACTCTCAAAATTTCACCTTTAAATTACCTCCATTTCTCTATTACATCCTTCCCATAAATCAAATTTCCCAATCCACAATCTAAGTGATTCTGCATCTCCTCAAAGTTAGCCTTTCTCCAATCAAAAATCTCAACCCTGGGTCCAGTCCTATCCTTCTCCATAATTATATTGAAACTAATGGCATTGAGATCACTGGACCCGAAGTGCTCCCCAACACATACCTCCGTCGCCTGACCTATTTCATTCCCTAACAGAAGATCCAACACTGCCCCTTCTCTAGCCGGTACCTTTATGTATTGCTGCAAAAAAAAAAACAAACAAAAAAAAACTATCCTGCATACATTTTACAAACTCCAAACCAGCTATCCCTTTTAAATGTGGGCTTCCAGGTCTATGTGTGGAAAATTAAGATCTCCCACAATCACAACCCGGTGCTTAGTACAAGCATCTTCAATCTCCTTGCAAATTTGCTCCTCCAATTCTCGTTCCTCATTCGATGGAATCCACCCCTATAAGTGTTACTACACCATTTCCATTCCTCAGTTCCACCCAATAGTCTCCCTAGATGAGCCCTGTAATCTATCCTGCCAGAGCACCGTTGTAATATTTTCTCTAACCTCCCCCTCTTGTCCCTCCGATTCTATCACACCTGAAGCAATGACATCCAGGAATATTTAGATGCTAATCACACCCCTCCTGCAACCATGTTTCACTAATAGCTATAACATCATATTTCCAGGTATCAATCCATGTTCTAAGCTTATCTACCTTTCTTACAATGCTCCTAACATTAGAATAAATGCATTTAAGAACTTTACTGTCTTCTTTTTCTTCCTTCTCCCATACATCTGTTCCTACCCTCTGCTTCCCCTCCCCCTCGTATCTAGTTTCAATCCACTGGAGACACTCTAGCACACCTACCTGCAGAAATATTTGTCCCGCTCCAGTTCAGATGTAAACTGTCCTGCCAGATCAGATCCCACCTTTCCTGGACAACTGTCCAATTATCTATAAATCTGAAGCCCTCCCTCTTGCGCCATGTATTCACCCACGTGTTGATCTGCACTATCTTACTATTTCTAAACTTAACTGCACGTGGCACTGGTAACAATCCTGAGATTGCTATCTTGGAGGTCCTGTCCTTTAGCTTGACACCTAGATCCCTAAACTCACATTTCAGTACCTCCACACTCTTCCAACCCACGTCATTGATCCTTACATGGACCACGACATCCGGCTGTTCACCCTCCCCCTTGAGAATACTGAGAACTCAATCCGAGATATCACGGACCCTGGCACCAGAGAGGCAACAGACCATCCGGGATTCTCGATCACTTCCACAGAACCTCCTATCTGTCCCCCTAACTATCGAATCCCGTATCACTACTGCTCTTCTCTTTCCCCTCCTTCCCTTCTGAGCTGAGGGTCCAGTCTCTGTCCCAGAGATGCAACCACTGCAACTTGTCCCTGGTAGGTCGTCCTAACCAACAGTATCGAAAACGGTATACTTATTGTTGATGGGAACGGCCACAGGGGTGCTCTGCTCTTCCTGTCTATTTCCCTTCCCTCTCCTGGCAGTCACCCAACTATCCTCGTATCATCCACAAACTTTGCCACAAACCCATGAATTCCTTTAATCTCAATAGTTGCCAAGCAATGTGGAAAATAGAGGTTCCAATACTGACCCCTGAGGAACACTACTAGTCACTGACAGCCAACTAGAAAAGGCCCTCTTTATTCCCACTCGTTGCCTCCTACCCGTCAGCCGCTGCAGAATCCGTGCCAGTATCTTTCCTGTAACGCCATACAATTTTATCTTGTCGGTCAACTCCACGTCTGGGACCTTGTCACAGGTCTTCTGATAATTCAAATAAATTACATCCACTGCCTCTTCTTTGTCCTCCCTGCATTTTACTTCCTCGAAGAACTCTAACAGATGTCTCAGGCATGATTTCCTTTCGCTGAAACAATGCTGACTTTGACATATTTTATCATGAATCTCCACATACCCTGAAAGCTCAGCCTTAATAATAGATTCCAACACATTCTCAACCACTGAGGTTAGGCTAACTAGTCTATATTTTCCTTTCTTTATATCATCCTCCCTTCTTGAGGAGTGGAGTGCCATTTGCAATTTGGCAGTACTCCGGAACAATGCCAGAATCAAGTTACTCTTGAAAGGTAATTACCAATACAATTGTTTTCTCTTCAGTAATCTCTCTCTCTCTCTGGATTGGTATGTAGTCCATCTGGCCTAGGTGACTTATCCACCTTATGACTGTTGAATTTGTCTAGCACTTTGGCACACTGAAGTACAATCCACACAAAAGACTGATGCAAAGTATACATTAAGTTCTGCTATTTATTTCCCCCCATTACTCTCTCACAAGCATCGTTTTCCAGTGGTTCAGTATTAACTCTCACCTCCCTTTTACTCTTTACATAACTGAAAAAGATGTAGTGTTCTGATTTATATTATTGTCTACCTCGTCTTCATGTTTCATCTTTTCCATTCTTATTGCTTTTTATTTGACTTCTGATTGATTATAAAAGCTTCCCAATCATCCAACTTCCCACTCACTTTTTATGCCCTTTATGCAGTCCTTAGTATCCCCTGTAAGACACGGTTACATACCCCTGCCGTTTCAGCACTTCTTCTGTGGGACGTATCTATCTTGTACCTTGTGAACCATTCCCAGATTCTTTAGCCGTTATCACCGCAGTATACCCCTCCAACTTATCTGAGCAAACTCCTCTCTCATTCCTCTGTAATTCCGTTTACTCCATTGTGATAATTATAAATGTGACTGAGTCTTCTCCCTCTCAAATTGCAGTATGAATTCAATTATATTATGATCACTGCCTTCCAAGGGTTCTTTTACATTAAGTTCCCGAAAAAGATAAGGGGTATGACACGACACTCAATCTACGATGTCCTTTCTCCAAATAGGCCCAAGCGCAAACGGCTCTACAAAGCAGTTTCGTAGGCATTCAGCATTTTTTTAAATCTCCTTTGATCATGTTATACATGAAATCTATCAAATCCTATGAAGACCGCGTTTGATTTCTTTCAACCTTACATGCTTCAAACTCAGATAGTATGTGTATATCTGTTTTATAATGACAAAATGTACACGACACAGAATTATGTTTTCCATAGAACTATAGAACCAAAGAACATTACAGCACAAAAACAGACCTTTTGGCCCTTCTTGGCTGTGCCGAACAATTTTTTCTGCCTCGTCTCACAGACCTGCGCCCGGCCAATATTCCTCCATAAACTCCTCATCCATGTACCTGTCCAAGTTTTTTTCTTAAATGTTAAAAGTGAGCCGGCATTTACCGCTTCATCTGGCAGCTCATTCCACACTCACACCACTCTCTGCATGAAGAAGCCCTCCACCAATGTTCCTTTTAAACTTCTCCCTCTTCACAGTTAACCCATGTCGTTTTTTTTTTCTCCCCAAGCCTCAATGGAAAAGCCTGCTGGCATTCAGTCTATCTATACCCATCATAATTTTATATACCTCAAGTCAAGTCACTTTTATTGTCATTTCGACCATAACTGCTGGTACAGTACATAGTAAAAATGAGTCAACGTTTGTCAGGACCATGGTGTTACATGACGCAGGACAAAAACAAGACTGAATTACATTAAAAAAAAACAACACAGAGAAAGCTACACTAGACTACAGAACTACACAGGACTACGTAAAGTGTACAAAAACAGTGCAGGCATTACAATAAATAATAAACAGGATAATAGGCCAAGGTGTCAGTCTAAGCTCTGGGTATTGAGGAGACTGATAGCTTGGAGGAAGACACTGTTACATTGTCTGGTCGTAAAAGCCCGAATGCTTCGGAACCTTTTCTAGACGGCGGAAGGGAGAAGAGATTGTATGAAGAGTGCATGGGTTCCTTCATAATGCTGTTTTCTTTGAGGATGCAGCGTGTAGTGTAAATGTCTGTGATGGCGGGAAAAGAGACCCCGATGATCTTCTCGGCTGACCTCACAATCAGCTGCAGGGTCTTGTGATCCGAGATGGTGCAATTTCCGAACCAGGCAGTGATGCAGCTGCTCAGGATGCTCTCAATACAACTCCTGTAGAATGTGATGAGGATGGGGGAGGGCGGGTGGGAGATGGACTTTCCTCAGCCTTCGCAGAAAGTATAGACTCTGCTGGGCTTTCCTTGCTATGGAGCTGATGTTGAGGGACCGGGTGAGATTCTCCGTCAGGTGAACAACAAGGAATGTGGTACTCTTTACCATCTCTACCGAGGAGCCGTCGATGTTCAGCGGGGAGTGGTCGGTCCGTGCCGTTCTGAATTGAACAACCATCTCTTTTGTTTTGTTCACATTAAGAGACAGGTTGTTGGCTGTGCACCAGTCCGTTAGCCGCTGCACCTCCTCTTTATAAGCTGACTCGTCGTTCTTGTTGGTAAGACCCACCACGTTCGTGTCATCGGCGAACTTAGAACATAGAACATAGAACATTACAGCTCAGAAACAGGCCTTTTGGCCCTACTTGGCTTTGCCGAACCAGTTTTCTGCCTAGTCCCACTGACCTGCACCTGGGCCATATCCCTCCAAACCCCTCTCATCCATACACCTGTCCAAGCTCTTCTTAAATGTCAAAAGTGAGCCCGCATTCCCCACTTCATCTGGCAGCTCATTCCACACTCCCACCACTCTCTGCGTGAAGAAGCACCCCCCCCATTCCCTTTAAACTTTTCCCCATTCACCTTTAACCCATGACCTCTGTTTTTTTTTCTCCCCTGGCTTCAGTGGAAAAAGCCTGCTTACATTCACTCTAACTATACTGATCATAATATTATACATCTCTATCAAATCACCCCTCATTCTCCTACGCTCCAGGGAATAAAGTCCTAACCTATTCAACCTTTCTCTGTAACTCTGTTTCCCAAGTCCCGGCAACATCCTTGTAAACCTTCTCTGCACTCATTCAACCTTATTAATACTCTTCCTGTAATTAGGTGACCAAAACTGCACACAATACTCCAAATTCGGACTCAATGTCTTATACAACTTCACCATTACATTCCAACACTTATACTCGATAAAAAACACAAAATGCAGGCAGAACTCAGCAGGCCAGACAGCATCTATGGGAGGAGGTAGTGATGACGTTTCGGGCCGAAACCCTTCATCAGGAGTGAAGTTACATGGGATGGCCGAGCGGGGATAAGAAGTTGGGGGAGGGATGAAGTAGAGAGCTGGGAAGTGATAGGTTGAAGGGAAATGGGCTAGGGGAATTATGGGAAATAAAAGAGAAAGAAAGGTAGGGCTGGAGGGAGATTCATCCCTCCACCAGACACATCTTCCCCGCCGCCCCACTCTCGGCTTTCCGCAGGAATCGCTCCCTACGCGACTCCCTTGTCCATTCATCGCCCCCATACATCCCCACCGACCTCCCTCCAGGCACTTACCCCCGCAAACTGAAGAAGTGATACACCTGCCCCCACACATCTTTCCTCACCACCATCCTATGCCCCAGACAGTGCTTTCAGGTAAGGCACCACTTCACCTGCGAGTAAACTGGGGTGATATACTGTATCTGGTGCTCCCGATTTTGCCATTTATACATTAGGGAGACCCGCTGCAGAGTGGGAGACGGTTTCGCCGAACACCGGCGCTCAGTCCTCCAGCAGTGGCGGGATCTCCCTATGGCCACACAATTTAATTCCACAGACCTCTCCCACGGCGATATCTCTGTCCATGGCCTCCTCTACCGTCAAGATGAAGCCACACGCAGGTTGATGGAGCAATACCATATCTCCCGCCTAAGTAGCCTCCTACCTGCCAGCATGAACATTCAACTCACAGACCTCCGTTGATACCCCTACCCCCCATACCCAATCCCTATCTACAATTTTATTCTGGTTCTCTTTCTCTCTCTTTATCCCCCCTCACTATAATCTCCCGCCAGCCCTACCTTTCTTTCTCTTTTATTTCCCATAATTCTCCACCTTTCCCCTAGCCCATTTCCCTTCAGCCTATCACTTCCCAGCTCTCTACTTCATCCCTCCCCCCACTTCTTAATCCCCCTCGACCATCCCGTTATTTCACTCCTGATGAAGGGTTTCGGCCCGAAACGTCGTCACTACCTCCTCCCATAGATGCTGTCTGGCCTGCTGAGTTCTGCCAGCATTTTGTGTTTTTATTTATTTCCAGCATCTGCAGATTCACTCGTGTCGTCTTGTACTCAATACTTTAATTTATAAAGGCCATTTCTAAAACTCCCTTTACAACCTTATATTCTTGTGACGCCACTTTTAGGGCATTATGTATCTCTACTCTCAGATCCCTCTGTTCTTTTGCAATCCTCAGTGTCCTACCATTTACCTTGTATGTTCTAAATCAGTTTGACCTTCCCAAGTGCAATACCTCACACCTGTCCGCATTAAACTCCATCTGTCATTTTCTCTGCCCATTCTCCAACTGGTCCAAATCCCTCTGCAAGCTTTCAAAACCTTCCTCACTGTCCACTACATCTTCAATGTTTCTATCATCAGCAAATTTGCTGATTCAATTTGCCACCTTATCATGCAGAACGTTGATATAGATAACAAATAACAATGGAACCAACACTGATCCCTGTGGCACACCACCAGTGACAGGCCTCCACTCAGAGTAGTAATCCCCCACTATCACTCTCTGGCTTCTTCCACTGAGCCAATGACTAATGCAATTTACTACATCTCTATGTATACCTAGCCACTGAATCTTCCTAACTAACCATCCATGCGGGACCTTCTCAAAGGCCTTACTGAAGTCCATGTATACAACATCCACTGCCTTCCCTTCATCCACATTCCTGTTAACTTCCTCGAAACACTCTAATAGATTGTTGAAACATGACCTACCACGCACAAAGCCATGCTGACAGTTTCTAATAAGTCCCTGTCTTTTCAAATACTTGTAGATCCTATCTCTTAGTATTCCTTCCAATAATTTACCTATTACCGATGTCAAACTTACAGGCCTATAATTTCCCGGCTTCCTTTTTGAGCCTTTTTTAAACAGCAGAACTACATGAGCTATTCTCCAGTCCTCTGACACCTGACCCGTGGATATCGACATTTTAAATATTTCTGACAGAGACACTGCAATTTCAACACTAATTTTCCTCAAGGCCCGAGGGAATACCTTGTCAGGTCCTGGGGGATTTATCTACTCTGATTTGCTTCAAGACAGCAAGCACCTCTTTAATCTGTACAAGTTCCATGATTTCCCTATTGTTTGCCTTGTTTCCATAGACTCCATTCCATAATACAATCCTATTAATGATGGCATACCTTTCCTGTTTCTCAGCTCCACCCATAAGGCCTCAGCAGACAAGCCCTCTAATCTTTCCTGCCGAAGCACTGCTGTAATATTTTCCCTGACTAGCAAAACCACCCACCCGCCCTTCAACCCACTGCCTCTATCACCTCTGAAAGATTGGAACCCTGGAACATTAAGCTGCCAGTCCTGCTTCTTCTGTAGCCAAGTTTCAGTAATGGATATCATGTCATAATTCCACGTGTCAACCAAGGCCTTCAACTCATCTGCCTTTCCCACAATACTCCTTGCATTGAAATATAAACACCTCAGAAGATTGTTACCACCACACACAACTATACTATTTATGCCTTTGCATGAACTACTAACATCATTTATTTTATCCACGTTCCACTGTCTACTCTGGCACTCTGTTTCTCATCCCTCTGCAAATCTAGTTTAACCCCTCCCCAATAACACCAGCAAATCTCCCTGTAAGTATATTGGTCCCCTTGTAGTTCAGGTGTAACCGTCTCTCTAGTACAGGTCCCACCTGCCCCAGAAGAGGTCCCAATGATCTAGAAATCTGAAACCCTGCCCCTCACACCAGTTTCTCCGCCACGTGCTCATCTGCCAGAGCATCCTACTCTTACCCTCATTGGCACGTGGCACAGGCAGCAATCCGGAGATTACTACCTTCGAGGTCCTGTTTTTCAACTCATTACCAAGCTCTCTGTACTCACTCTTCAGGACCTCCTGACTCTTTCTACCTATGTCATTGGTACTAATGTGTACCACGACATCTGGCTGTTCACCCTCTCACCTCAGAATGCTGTGCACGCAATCAGAGACATCCCTGACCCTGGCACCCGGGAGGCAACAAACCATCGGGTAGTCTCTGTCACAACCACAGAATCTCCTGTCTGTACCCCTAACTATGGATTCCCCTATTACTAGCGCTCTCTTCTTCTTCCTCCCTCCCTTCTGCACTGCAGAACCAGACTCAGTGCCAAAGATCCAGTTGCCGCAGCTTGTCCCAGGTAAGCTATCCCCCAGCAGAATCCAAATCGGTATACCTGTTCTGGAGAGGAATGGCCGCAGGGGAACCCTGCACTAACTGCCCTTTCCCCTTCCTTCGCCTGACGGTAACCCAGTTACCTGTACCCTGTTCGTTAGGTGTAACTACCTGCTGGAAGCTACTATCTATAAACTGCTCAGTCTCCCGAATGATCCGGAGGTCATCCAGGTCTAGCTCCAGTTCCCTAACGCGGTTTATTATGAGCTGCAGCTGGATCAACTTCTTGCAGATATCGTTGTCAGGGACACCGGACGTCTCCCTAACTTCCCACATCCTGCAAGAGGATAATTCCAACATCCTGCCTTGCATAATCTCTAGTCTGAACCAAAAAAAAAGTAAAACAGAAACTCACCGGAACCTACCCTCGCCTCTGCTTTTTTCTCGCCGAAGCCTGATTGAGCCAAAGCTGTCCCACTCTGACTCAGTCCACTCCAACAATGGCCGCTACGAAGATGGCCGCTGCATATGGCGGTCTCCCTTATAAACCTTGTCGCGCCTACGCCATAGAGCCACTTTTCCCCGATAGGTTGAAGAAAAGAAAAACGACCTTCCCTCAGCGATGCTTCCGTCTTTCACTGTCAGCCTCTTGCTTCGATTGATGACGTGATTCGAGCTGTGTGTTGCAGCACAGTCGTGGGTCAGCAAAGTGAACTGCAGTGGACTGTGCACGCAGCCCTGGGGAGCCCCCGTGCTTAGTGTGAAGGTGTTGGTGATTCTGCTCCCGATCCGGACTGACTGAGTACTCCCAGTCAGGAAGCAGGCTCAGCTTTCCAATCAGTTTTTGAGGGATGATTGTGTTGAATGCTCAGCTGAAGTCTATGAACAGCATCCGAACGTATGTGTCTTTTTTGTCCAGGTGGATTAGTGCCTCTATCAATTCTCTCCTCATTCTTCTACGCTCCAGGGAATAAACTCTTAGGCTATTCAACTGTTCTGTAACTCAGCTTCTCAAGTCCCGGTAACATCTTTGTAAACCTTCTCTGCACTATCTATCAACATTATTAATATCCTTCCTGCAATTCGGTGACTAAAACTGCACACAATACTCAAAATTCTGCCTCACCAATGCCTTATGCAACCACACCATAACATTTCAATTCTTATATACAATACTTTGATTTATAAAGTTCAACGTACCTGAAGCTCTCTTTACTACCCTATCTACATGTGATGCCACTTCTAGGGATTTTTTTTTTATCTGTATTCCTAGATCCCTCTGTTGTACTGTACTCCTCAGTGCCCTACCATTTACCTTGTATGTTCTACCTTGGGTTTCCCTTCCAAAGTGCAATACCTCACACTTGTCTGTATTAATCTCCATCTGCCATTTTTCAGTCCATTTTTCCAGCTGGTCCAGTTCCCTCTGCAAGCTTTGAAAACCTTCCTCACTGTCCACTACATCTCCAATCTTTGTATCATCAGCAAATATGCTGATCCAATTTTCCACATTATAATCCAGATCATTGACATAGATGACTAATAACAATGGACCCAGCAATGATCCCTGTGGCACATCACTAGTCACAGGCCTCCACTCAGATTTAACAATCTTCCACTACCACTCTCTGGCTTCTTCCATTGAGCCAATGTCAAATCCAATTTGCTGCCTCACCATATATGCTTAGCGACTGAATCTTCCTAACTAATCTCCCATTCGGGACCATGACAAAGACCTTACTGAAGTCCATGTAGACAACATCCACTGCCGTCCCTTCATCCACTTTCCTTGTAACCTCCTCGAAAAAGTCTAATAGATTTGTTAAAAATGTCCTGCCACAGACAAAGCCGTGTTGACTCTCCCTAATAAGACCCTATCTGTTTCAATACTTGTAGATCCTATCTCTTAGTACTCCTTCCAATAATTTACCTACTACCGACGTCAAATGTACCGGCCTACATTTTCACGAATTACTTTTAGAGCCCTTTTTAAACAACGGAACAACATGAACTATCCTCCAATCCTCCGGCACCTCACCCATAGATACCGACATTTTAAATATATCTCCCAGTGCCCCTTCAATTTCAACACTAGACTCCTTCAAGGTCCGAGGGAATACCGAATCCGGTCTTAGGGATTTATCTACTCTGATTTGCCTCAAGATAGCAAGGCCCTCCTCCTCTTCAATCTGTATAGGTTCCACAACCACATTACCAGTTTCCCTTATTTCCATTGTCTCCATGCCAGTTTCCTTAGTGAATACAGACGCAAAAGAAAACATTTAACATCTCCTCCATTTCTTTTGGTTCCACAGTAGCCAACAAATCTGATCTTCAAGAGCACCAATTTTATCCCTTACTATCCTTTTGCTCTTAATATACATGTAGAAGCTCTTTGGATTCTCCTTCACCTTGACTGCCAAAGCTACCTCATGTCTTCTTTTAACCCTGCTGATTTCTTTCCTAAGTTTTTTTGCACTTTTTATACTCCTTAAGTACCTCATTTACTCCATGTTTCCTATACATGCCACACATCTCTCTCTTCTTCTTTATCAGAGTTCCAATATCCCTAGAGAAACAAGGTTCATTATCTTTATTCATTTTGCATTTAATCCTGACAGGAGCATACAAACTCTACACTCTCAAAATTTCTCCTTTGAAGGCCTCCCACTTACCAACGACTTCCTTGCCAGAGAACAACCTGTTCCAATCCACGCTTTGTGGATCCTTCCTCATTTCTTCAAAAATGGCTTTTTTTTTCCAGATAGAACCTCAACCCGAGGACCAGATCTATCTTTATCCATGATCAACTTGAAACTAATGGTGTTATGATCACTGGAACCAAAGTGTTCCCCTGCATACACTTAATTCACCTGTCCTAACTCGTTTACTAATCGAAAATCTAATATGGCATCCTTACTCGTCTGTACCTCTATATATTGCTGTAGAAAACTTTCCTGGACACATTTTACAATTCTAATCCGTCTGGACCTTTAACAGTATGGGAGTCCCAATCAATACGTGGAAATTTAAAAACCCCTGCTATCAAAACTTAATGTTTGCTGCTTTTTAACTTCCTACCAAGCTGTCTATACTCACTCTTCAGGACCTCCTCACCCTTTCTTCCTTCGTCATTCGTACCGATTTGTACCATGACATCTGGCTGCTCACCCTCCTATTTCAGAATGTTCTGCACGTGATCAGAGACATCCCTGACCCTGGCACCCGGGAGGCAACAAACAATCCGGGAGTCCGTCTTGCGATCACAGATACTCCTGTCTACACCTCTAACTATGGAGTCCCCTTGACTACCGCTCTTCTCTTCTTCCCCCCTCCCTTCTCGACTGCAGAACTAGACTCAGTGCCAGAGATCAGCCTTCAGCAGCTTGTTCCAGGTAAATCATCCCACAGCCCCCCCACCCACAACAGTATCCAAATCGGTATAGTTGTTGTTGAGCGGAATGACCACAGGGGAACACTGCTATGCCTGCACTTTCCCCTTCCTTCTCCTGACTGCAACCCAATAACTTGTGCGCTGCTCCAACTTCCTCGGTCCGCCGCCTGGGACCAACCTCGCTGGTCGACCAGAGCGCGTCCAGCACGTCCTTCCTCTTCAGTTCGCCTCCCGGAAATCCCTCCACTCACTCCAGGTTCCCACCAATGCAGACAGAACAACATCGCTTCCGTTGGTTAATTTCTAGGTTATCAATAATTATAACCCAAACATTTCAACTAAACAGAGCATTACCTCATCAGCTACCTACAAAAAGTCATTTCATTATAACGCTACAAAGAAGCCATTTTATGTATGCCGTTAACAGTTAACGTTACAGGTAATACTCTGAGTGTGTGTTTTTTTAAAATTAAATATAAACAATAGACAATAGACAATAGCTGCAGAAGTAGACCATTCGGCCCTTCGAGCCTGCACCGCCATTTTGAGAGCATGATTGATCAATTACTATCAATACCCGGTTCCTGCCTTGTCCCCATATCCCTTGATTCCCCTATCCATAAGATACCTATCTAGCTCCTTCTTGAAAGCATCCAGAGAATTGGCCTCCACTACCTTCCGAGGCAGTGCATTCCAGACCCCCACAACTCTCTGGGAGAAGAAGTTTTTCCTTAACTCTGTCCTAAATGACCTACCCCTTATTCTCAAACCATGCCCTCTGGTACTGGACTCTCCCAGCATCTGGAACATATTTCCTGCCTCTATCTTGTCCAATCCCTTAATAATCTTATATGTTTCAATCAGATCCCCTCTCAATCTCCTTAATTCCAGCGTGTACAAGCCCAGTCTCTCTAACCTCTTTGCGTAAGACAGTCCAGACATCCCAGGAATTAACCTCGTGAATCTACGCTGCACTTCCTCTACAGCCAGGATGTCCTTCCTTAACCCTGGAGACCAAAACTGTACACAATACTCCAGGTGTGGTCTCACCAGGGCTCTGTACAAATGCAAGAGGATTTCCTTGCTCTTGTACTCAATTCCCTTTGTAATAAAGGCCAACATTCCATTAGCCTTAGTCACTGCCTGCTGCACTTGCTCATACACCTTCAGTGACTGATGAACAAGGACTCCGAGATCTCTTTGTATTTCTCCCTTACCCAACTCTACACCGTTCAGATAATAATCTGCCTTCCTGTTCTTACTCCCAGAAGTGGATAACCTCACACTTATTCACATTAAACGCCATCTGCCAATATCTGCCCACTCACCCAGCCTATCCAATTCACCCTGAATTCTGCTGACATCCTCATCACATGTCACACTGCCACCCAGCTTAGTATCATCAGCAAACTTGCTGATGTTATTTTCTATGCCTTCATCCAAATCGTTAACGTAAATGCTAAACAGCTGTGGTCCCAATACCGAGCTCTGTGGCACCCCACTAGTCACCACCTGCCATTCCGAGAAACACCCATTCACCGCTACCCTTTGCTTTCTATCTGCCAACCAGTTTTCTATCCATGTCAATGCCTTCCCCCCGATGCCCTGAGCTTTGATTTTACCCACCAATCTTCTATGTGGGACCTTATCAAATGCCTTCTGAAAATCGAGGTACACTACATCCACTGGATCTCCCCTGTCTAACTTCCTGGTTACATCCTCGAAAAACTCCAACAGATTAGTCAAGCATGATTTACCCTTGGTAAATCCATGCTGGCTCCACCCAATCCTATCACTGCTATCTAGATATGCCACTATTTCATCCTTAATAATGGACTCTAGCATCTTTCCCACCACCGATGTCAGGCTGACTGATCGATTGTTCTCTGTTTTCTCCCTCCCTCCTTTCTAAAAAAGTGATTTAACATTAGCCATTCTCCAATCCTCAGGAACTGATCCTGAATCTAAGAAACATTGGAAAATGATTACCAATGCATCCGCAATTTCCAGGGCCACCTCCTTTAGTACCCTAGGGTGCAGACCATCTGGACCTGGGGATTTGTCAGCCTTCAGTCCCATCAGTCTTCTCATCACCGTTTCCTTCCGAATGTCAATCTGTTTCATTTCCTCTGTACCCTAAGTCCTTGTCCCATCCATACATCTGGGAGATTGCTTGTGTCTTCCTTAGTGAAAACAGATCTAAAGTACTCATTAAATTATTCTGCCATTTCTCTGTTTCCCATAACAATTTCACCCAATTCATTCTTCAAGGGCCCAACATTGTTCTTAAATATCTTCTTTCTCTTCACATACTAAAAAAGCTTTTGCGATCTTCCTTTATATTCCTGGCTATCTTGTTCAAATATCTGGTTCAAATTGTGACAACAAAAGCTGTAAATGTCGGAGCGCTATGTCTTTTCCAGGTTATGTGGTCCAACGTACGAACACCTCTTTCAACAAGTTCGGAGGAGGGAAATGCAGTGAAAAGCCAATTGGATCTTCTCCAAAGAACAAGGAACTTCGTATGACAGGGCACTCAAATACCACAAAAAGCCAGCATTTTTGAAAAGCCTTTTTGCTTTTTCATCATTTATAATGTCGATCATTTTTCCCAAGCTCTCATCGTGTTCTTCCATTTTGCATTAAAATAGTTTAGGTACGCATTCCGGAATTGCCATATCGTTAAGATCCTTGAAACGATACTAAAACGCTTTCTTCAGTGACTGCAGGTGTAAGCGGCACTTTTGCAAATCTCGCTTTCAATGACAGTCGCTCATGGAAAATGCGAGAACATTCTTCTCTCAAAGCCTTGCTTATATATTTGTAATCCGCCGCCCCCCAAATTTTTCCTGAATTAAATTGAAATTCTCACCTACAGTTTCATATTTAGAACGTTGATTTTGTCATACGGATCGTTAGGTATGCCACATCTTGACGTATAAGTTCAATTTTATTTCTCACGCTCGTGTCTATTTTGAGCAAAAAAATCATTCACAGTGCCGAAAAGGTGACAAAATTGTTTTAAGCAGCAGCCTTTTGACAGCCAACGCACTTCAGTGTCAAGAGTCAAGCGTGCAAACTCTTCATGCTTATCTTGGTATAATTGGCAAAATATTATGCGACTTTATAGATGAGATTTAATTTTGTTGTTATCAAGTATTGCAACAGGCACGCTTGAGAAATTCCGTGACTGGAGATTTTGGCTTCGAGCTGTTGGAGATGAATTACACAGTAGATTACAAATAGGCTTGGAGTTCCTTGATTCATAAATGCCACAAAACAGCATGAGTGGAGCAGAAGCAATTTATGGCCTCCCATCTCCATCGTCGTTTGAGATCGCTTCTACATTCCATTGCAGCTATATAGTACATTGGTCAGACTCCATTTGGAGTACTGTGCTCAGTTATGGTCGCCTCACTACAGGAAGGATCTGGAAGCCATATAAAGGGTGCAGAGGAGATTTACAAGGATGTTTCCTGGATTGGGTAGCTTGCTTCATGAGAATAGGTTGAGTGAACTCGACCTTTTCTCCTTGGAGCGACGGAGGATGAGAGGTGACCTGATAAAGGTGTATAAGATGATGAGAGAGGCATAGATCGTGTGGATAGTCAGAGGCTTTTACCCACGACTGAAATGGTTGCCACAAAAGGACACAGGTTTAAGGTGCTGGGGAGTAGGTACAGAGGAGATGTCAGGGCTAAGTTTTTACTCAGAGAGTGTTGAATGAGTGGAATGGGCTCACAACAACGGTGGTGTAGGCATGATGGAGGATATGATAGGGTCTTTTAAGACACATTTAGATAGGTACATCGAGCTTAGTAAGAGAGAGGGCTATAGGTAAGCCTAGTGATTTCTAAGGTAGGGACATGTTTGGCACAACCTTCTGGGCCGAAGGGCCAGTATTGTGCTGTAGGTTTTCTATGTTTCTCTGTTCTATGCATTCAGTGTTCAGGTGATAGGCTTCTAGACCTCCCCAGAGACCTTTTGGACGTAGTTATGCGATCGTACCAGAGACAGGAAACATTTTGAAACATATAAAGCAGAAGTTATCATTTGCTGATGTGCGACAGGAAAAAAAAAATCAGCCAATCTAACTGTAACTAAAAGTTCAGCAAAGGAGCTATCATGTTGTTGCTCTAGAGTCTCAAGTGTTGTCCAAATTCAGACTCCAACACAACAAATGATATCCCGGTTATCCTTCTTTCATTGAATGACAAGGACCGGCTGTACAACGTTTCGTGAACGGTACGAAAGTGTGAGACTTCCCAAACACAACTGTTTTCCAGAAACAGATTCTGGAATAAAATATTGAGGGATGGTGATAATAGGAGCTGACATGATATGATTTATTCGTTATAATGAAGCCACACACACACACTTTTAATTTTAGGCCACTATTTTGGCGCTTATTATGCACTTACCTTAAATACTAAGTGCATTTAATGCAGGAAGGAAAACCAGCCTCTCATACTGATGTCAGCTGTACTTAGGCTAACTATTCCGCTGTTAGACGTGACTTGCCTTCAGATTTAATAAACCATCTGATAGCTTCCGTGTCTTGTAAAATTTGCAAAAAGAGAAAAAAAACAATGGATGAAAATAATACAACATGAAAGAAATGGTACAAAATGTCAATGGTGAGAATGGAGATGGTCTGGTATGTCAGTGAGAGAACTCCGAGTTCATTTCACTGCCGGAAAATTCTGTTTTTAATCTGTCTATTTGTTTCAGTAGTTTCAGGAAACCGACTCCTTACATTAATCACTGATGACCTTCATGTCAGTGTGGATGTGGTGATGTCCTTGGGGTAATATATCAATGCCAATGTTTTGCTAAATTAATCCACATCCACATTGGACGCTATCGTGGCACTAAACCAATCAGAAAAAAGAGAAAAGATTCTAGCTTTTAACAGCCAAACCACATGCCTTTCCATAACTTAAAAAAATATCAACATGCTCCGCACACTGTTAATTATTTGAGAGTGATAGTGGATGTTGTAAAAATATGGAGATATAGAATAATTTAATTTGAAGCGTGCGAATTCTGTATCAGACGAACGTACAACATGGATGGATATGGCCGCAGTGCAGGCCGGTAGAAGTGGACAATATGGCTAGTTTCCATATAACCATATAGTAATTACAGCACACAAACAGGCCATCTCAACACTTCTAGTCCGTGCCGAACGCTTACTCTCACCTAATTCCACTGACCCGCACTCAGCCCATAACCCTCCATTCCTTTCCTGTCCATATACCTATCCAATTTTACTTTAATTGACAATGCAGAACCTGCCTCTCCCACTTCTACTGGAAGCTCGTTCCACACAGCTACCACTCTCTGAGTAAAGAAATCCCCCCTCGTGTTACCCCTAAACGCCTGCCCCCAAATCTCATATACTTAATCTGCATAACAGCAGACTGAATGTAAGCATATACTTAATTCCATTCTTCAGTTCTTCTCTGAACTTTGCCTTCATTACCCTATAGACAAAATGCTCACCCACAATCTCATCATTTGCAACGTACTCGTGAGCTGTTGTTTGGTGGGTGCCAGACAATAGAAGATACTAACTAGGGTTGTTGAAATTGGCTGATAGAGCGAACGGCATAATCTTTATAACCACAGTGGCTATCCTTTTGGTGCAGTATCGGTCCCGCAGAGTTTGGCGACAAACTGTGATAGAGGTATTAAAACTTTAACCCACTGTTAGTCAAATTACCTTGTCCCTATTTACAACACTCGGTGCAAGAACTGAACGTAAATATGAGTAATCATCAACACATCAGCTTAATAATAGATGTAATTCGTCTACACAATAGCAACGAAGACAAACAGCGTGAGATCTCCCTTTGCCATTTCCACCTGGTAAGTGCGATGCATTTAGAAAGACCACGTGTTCCCCGAGACAGGATCACAATTGTCTATCAATTAACTACAAATAAATGAAAAGTTATTCCAGCAGAGCTAAAACTGAACCATCTGAGTTGAGAAATCCGCTGTACTGTAGAGCATGATTCCATTGCCTCTGACTCTGTGTTGTAAAGAGCTTTGTTAAGAAACTTATCGTTGGAATTTTGATAAG
Source organism: Hemitrygon akajei (assembly GCF_048418815.1). NCBI lineage: Eukaryota > Metazoa > Chordata > Chondrichthyes > Myliobatiformes > Dasyatidae > Hemitrygon > Hemitrygon akajei. The sequence continues at coordinate 56,154,965 of NC_133131.1, forward strand.
GAGAATGGAGGGGAAATTTCCCTTTGAGCATGAAATGTTTGGGAAATTCATAGAATCACAGATCCTTATTTCATTGGACAACATGACGTGCCATATAATGTTTCATGTAGATATTGTCAAGGCGTGGGACTTTACGTAGGATGTTTCCTATGGTGGGAGAGGCTATGACCAGAAGGCACAGCCTCTGAATAGAGAGGCTTACTTCAACGGAGCTGAGGAGGAATAGTGAATCTGTGGAATTCTTTGCCAAAGGCAGTTGCGTAGGTCATTACATTATGAAGGTTTAAGGCAGGGCTTGATTGATTCTTAATCGGTGAGGCCATGACGATATATGAAGAGAATGCAGGAGGTTGGGACTGTGAGGAAACTTACAGCAGTCATGATGAAATGGCGTAACAGACTCGATGGGCCAAATGGCCTAATTCTAATCCTATGGCTTATGATCTTAAAATAGAAACGTAAAAGAACATCAGAGGGGAAAGTTTCATTATCAACAACGCTATTGTTGATATTGAAGAGACATTTGGTCCGATATAAAACTGATAAGAAATGGAAAGACTTGCTTATCCGAAGGTAATTGCAAAGGTCACCAAAAGAGCTGCCATGACGTTGCTGTTGTAGAGACCTATTATTTTACTAAACACACAAGCTGCGACCCAGACACTATATACGGTCTTTCGTGAGAGAACATGACTAGCCGTACAGTGTTTCATATCGATATAATTAATGCGTAGGAGTTCCCAAAAATATCAGAAAGTGTTTCTATAATAAAATACCGTTAGGCTGGAGACAGCAAAAACTGTTCCGAAATGATTTACTATAGATATAATGAAGGCATGGGACTTCCCCACACACAGGGACAGCGAAAGTATAAGTTATTGTTATTGCATGTCGCCGATATCAACTCATTCGAATTAAGTTCAAAGTGTCTTAAATTCAGTAAGGACAATATGGAGACCGCATTACCTATGGATAAATCACCACTATAAGCTGTAACTTGCCATTTCATAATGGACACACACAGCCGTGTAAAATTTGCAAAATAATAAAATAAAAGCTGCAGTGAATAATGTATGAAAATAACACATCTGCAAGAAATACTATAAAATGTCAGTGGAGAGAGGGGAAATTAATCGGTATGTTAGTGGGAGAAATACGGGTACTTCTTGATAAACATTGCAGTTCTATGGGAAATAAAATGGTATTGAAAGTGTCTCTTTTTACAGATAATTCTGTGAAACAAACTCCTTACATTAATCAAAGATGACCCAGCTACGTCCCTATCAATTTAGATGTGAGAGATAGACGTTGAGATGCATAACTCATCTAATCGTTTACTGAGTTATTTTTCCTCGAGATTAAAGACTGTTGTGGCATCAAACCAATCTGCTACTGTTTTGGATAATGTTGGTGGGGCGACCTACCGGGGACATGTTGCTGTGGTTGCGTCTCTGGCACCGAGACCGGACCCTCGGCTCAGAAGGGAAGGAAGGAAAAGAGGAGAGCAGTAGTGATAGGGGATTCCATAGTTAGCGGGGCAGATAGGAGGTTTTGTTGAAGAGATCGAGAATACCGGATGGTCTGTTGCCTCCCTGGTGCCAGGGTCCGCGATATCTCGGATCGAGTTCTCATTATTCTCAAGAGGGAGGGTCAGCAGCCTGATATCGTGGTCCATGTAGGGACCAATGACTTGGGTAGGAAGAGTGAGGAGGTCCTGAACGGTGAGTGTCGGGAGTTAGGCGCCAAGTTAAAGGACAGGACCTCCAGGATAGCAATCACAGGATCGCTACCAGTCCCAGGGCAGGCGGGTTTAGAAATAGTAAAACAGCGCAGATCAACTTGTGGCTGAAGACATGGTGCAGGAGGGAGGCTTCAGATTTATAGTTTATTGGGCAGTTTTCCAGGGAAGGTGGGACCTGTTCTGAAGGGTGACAAATATTCTTGCAGGTAGCTTTGCTAGAAAGGCTCCAGTGGATTTAAACTAGATACAAAGGGGGAGGGGAACCAGAGTGTAAGGAAAGATGTATGGAAGAAGGAAGAAAAAGAACATAGTAAAGTTGTTTGCACAGTCAGAGATAAAGACAGAGGAAGTGGTGGAGAATTTCTTAAACACATTTCTATTTTCATATCATTCACATATCATATTTTTACTGAGTTAAGTATTGTATGTAATTAGTTTTTGCTACAACAAGTGTATGGGACATTGGAAAAAAGGTTGAATTTCCCCATGGGGATAAATAAAGTATCTATCTATCTATCTTTAATGCTAGGAGCATTGTAATTGATGGGAACATCCACAGGGTGCTCTGCTCTTCCTGTCTAATCCCCTTCCCTCGTCTGACAGTCACCCTGCTGCCTGTCTCCTGACTGTTAGCGGTAGGAATTATGTAGGAATAAAGCGGAGGTTTTGGATGGTGATTCGAAGAGACTTAACAGGATGCTGCCTGAATAAGGAAAGATTGATCAATCTATCGTAAGTGTCTCTGGAGGGGCAGACGCTGGGGGATGTCTGACAGAGGAACATGAGAGGCACAGACAGAGTGGGCAGCTGGGTATTTGTTCTCTGAAGAGGAAATGTCTAATACCAGAAAGCATGCATTTCCTGAGAAAAGATGAACACTATCTCATTGGAGCCTTTTGCACTATTTATGTATTTTGCAATTTCGTGTAATTTTGAATAAGAAAAATGGATGAGCTTAGAGCATGGATTGATACCTGGAAATATAATGTTGTAGCTATTAGGGAAACATAGTTGCAGGAGGGGTGTGATTGGCAACTAAATATTCCTGGATTCCGTTGCTTTAGGTGTGATAAAATCGGAGGGACAAGAGGAGGAGGTGTTGCATTGCTTGTTAGTGAAAATATTACAGCGTTGCACTGGCAGGACAAATTAGAGGGCTCGTGTAGGGAGGTAATTTGGGTGGAATTGAGGAATGGCAAAGGTGTAGTAAAACTTACAGGAGTGTATTATAGACCACCTAATAGGGAGCGAGAATTGGAGGACAAAATTTGTAATGAGATAGCAGATATTTGTAGTTTGCACAGGGTTGTGATTGTGGAAGATATTAATTTTCCACACATAGACTGGGAAGCCCATACTGTAAAAGGGATGGATGGTTTGGAGTTTGTAAAATGTGTGCAGGACAGTTTTTGCAGCAATACATAGAGCTAACAACTAGAGAAGGGGCAGTGTTCGATCTCCTGTTCGGGAATGCGATAGTTCAGGTGACGGAAGTATGTGTTGGGGACATTTCGGGTCCAGTGACCATAATGCCATTAGTTTCAATATAATTATGGAGAAGGATTGGACTGGACCCATGGTTGAGATTTTTGATTGCAGAAAGGCTAACTTTGAGGAGATGCGAAAGGATTTAGCAGGAGTGAATTGGGAAAATTTGTTTTATGGGAAGGATGTAATAGAGAAATGGAGGTAATTTAAAAATGAAATTTTGAGGGTAGGGAATCTTTATGTTTATGTTGGATTGAAAGGAAAAGTTAAAAGTTTGAGAGAGCAATGGTTTTCAAGGAATATTGGAAACTTGGTTCAGAAGAAGAGAGAGATCGACAGCAAATATAGACCACATAGCGTAAATGAGGTGCTCGAGGAATATAAAAATGTAAAAAGAATCTTAAGAAAGAAATTAGAAAACTAAAAGAAGGTACGAGGTTGTTTTGGCAAGTAAGGTGAAAATAAATCCAAAGGGTTTCTACAGTTACATTAATAGCAAAAGGATAGTGAGGGATAAAATTGGTCCCTTGTAAAATCAGAGTGGACAGCTATATGTGGAGCCAAAAGTGATGGGGGAGATTTTAAACAATTTCAGTTCTTCGGTATTCACTAAGGAGAAGGATATTGAATTGTGTAAGATAAGGGAAACAAGTAAGGAAGTTATGTAAACTCTGACTATTAAAATGCAGGATGTACTGGCGTTTTTAACGAATATAAAAGTGGATAAATCTCCAGGTACTGACAGGATATTCGATAGGACATTGAGGGAAGTTAGTGTAGAAATAGCAGGGGCTCTGACATAAATATTTCAAATGTCATTTGAAATGGGGTTGGTGCCGGAGGATTGGCATATTCCTCAAATGATTCCATTGTTCATAAAGGGTTCTTAGAGTAAACCTAGCAATTACCGGCCTGCACATTTGACGTCAGTGGTAGGTAAATTAATGGTAGGTATTCTTAGAGATGGTATATAGTATTTTCTGGATAGACAGAGTCTGATTAGGAACAGTCAACATGGATTTGTGCGTGGAAGTTCATGTTTGACAAGTCTGATTTTTTTAAGAGGTTACTAGGAAAGTTGACGAGGGCAAAGCAGTGGATGTTATCTATATGAACTTCCGTAAGGCCTTTGACAAGGTTCTGCATGGAAGGTTAGTTAGGAAGGTTCAATTGTTTGTCATTAATATTGAAGTAGTAAAATGGATTCAACAGTGGCTGGATGGGAGATGCCAGAGAATAGTGGTGGATAACTGTTTTTTTTTTCAGTTTGGAGGCCGGTGACTAGTGGTGTGCCTTAGGGATCCATACTGGATCCAATGTTGTTTGTCATATATATTGATGAACTGGATGATGGGGTGGTAATTTGGATTAGTAAGTATGCAGATTATACTAAGATAGGTGGCGTTGTGGGTAATGAAGTAGGTTTTCAAAGCTTGCAGAGAGATTTAGGCCAGTTAGAAGAGTGGGCTGAGCGATGGCAGATAGAGTTTAATGCTGATAAATGTGAGGTGCTACATTTTGGTAGGAATAATCAAAATAGGACATACATGGTAAATGGTAGGGCATTGAAGAATGCAGTAGAAAACAGTGATCTAGGAATAATGGTGCATAGTTCCCTGAAGGTGGAATCGCATGTGGATAGGGTGGTGAAAAAAGCTTTTGGTATGCTGGGCCTTTATAAATCACCGCATTGGGTATAGGAGTTGGGATGTAACGTTAAATTTCTACAAGGCATTGGAGAGGCCGAATTTGTAGTATTGTGTGCAGTTCTGGTCACGGAGTTATAGGAAATATATCAATAAAATAGATTAATACAGAGAAAATTCATTAGAATGTTACCTGGGTTTCAGCATCTAAGTTACAGAGGAAGATTTAACAAGTTATGTCTTTAGTCCTTGAAGCGTAGCTCTTTGAGAGGGGAGTGATAGACGTATTTAAAATTATGAGGGAGATAAGTGGAGTTGACGTGGATAGGCTTTTTTTTTCATTAAGTGTAGGGGAGATTCAAACAAGGAGACATGAGTTGAGAGTTAGGAGACAAAAGTTTAAGGGTAACACGAGGGGAAATTTCTTCTCTCGGAGAGTGGTAGCTGTATGGAACGAGCAGGATCGATATTCTCATTTAAAGTAAAATTTTATCGGTATATGAACAGGGAAGGAATGGAGGGTTATGGGTTGTGTGCAAGTAGGTGGGACGAAGTAAGACTAAGCGTTCGTCACAGACTAGAAGGGCCGAGATGGAATGTTTCCGTGCTGTAAATGTTATATAGTTATGTGGTTATTAGAATGCAATTCTACAGAGGCTGTTAATCTGAGAGTTATTAGAACTGTCTACAACTGCCTAACACTGAAACTACTTTCATGGAGTTATGAACTCAGATTCCAAGGTATCTCTGTGGAATCATCACTGCACCTCAGTGTATTCCAGTCACGCCCAAGTCTATAACAGGAAGGAGATAATTCTAAGAGTTTATAGTCAGGCCGCACTTGTAGTATTGTCCACAGTTTTAAGTGCCATATCCCAGAAAAGATGTGTTGTCATCGGTGAGAATCTAGCAGCGGTTCACAAGAGTGATCCCGGGCGGTACGGGTTTAACATATGAGGAGCATTTGGCCCAGCTGGAACTGTACTCACTGGGATTCAGAAAAATGCCGGGGGGAGGGGGGAGTGCAGAGTGGGGGGGGGGGGGGGGGATCTCATTGAACCTATCGAATGTTGAAGGACTGGATCGGATGGATATGGAGAGGATGTTTCCTATGGTGGGCGTATCAAAACTAGAGGTACAGACTCAAAATTAAGGGGTCAAAATTGGAACAGTGCGAGGGTTTGCTTTCTTTTTTTACTTTTTAGCCAGAGAGTTGAGAATCTGTGGACTGCCCTGCCACAGACAGCGATGATAGCCACGTCGTTGGGTATATTTAAGGTGGAAGTTCATCGTTTCTTGATCAGTCACGGCCTTAATGGAAATGGCGACAAGGCACCTGTACGGGGTTGACTGCGACCCTGGATTAGCCTTGACGAAGAGGCGGTACATACTCGAAGGGCTGAATGGCCTAATTATGCTCTTATGCTTTTCTGGATTGGATCAGGCTGCTTGCTGGTAAAGGTGTTCATGATAAGTGGGAGAACCAAACAGTGAAATATTGAGAGTGCAAGCACTGTCTGTGCCTTTCAGAACAAAAGGTAAAGTTAACAGGTGTAGGGAACCTGGTCTTTCAAGAGATATTGAGGTCTTGCTTAACGAGAAAAAAGGAGGCTCAAAGCAGGTAAAGACTGGTCGGGAAAAAATATTTTTTATGGAGTATGAGAAATGCAAGAGAACACTAATAAAGAGATCTGAGTGTAAAATAAGGCCTGGAGTTGCCCTGACAGAGAAGGTGAGGGAAAATCCTCAAGACTCCTCCAGATATGTTAAGAGCAAAAGTATTGCAAAGGACAACGCAAATTGTTGAATGGAAAGCGATGATGAATGGCCGAAGGGTCTGTATCTGTGTTATCCTGTTCGTTCGTCATTCAAGCAGGACAGTAAGGCAGAGAGATGGGGGAAAGACCTGTACCTTTGCTATCTGTCTGTTCGTCATTCTAAAAGGACAGCAACGGCATGGTGACAGGTCAAAGGGTCTGTATCTGTGTTATCCTGTCTCTTCGTCATACTAGCTGATTAGCAACGGCAGGGGGACGGGCCGAAGGGTCTGTATCTGTGCTATCTGTCTGTTCCTCTTTCTAACAGGACAGTAACGGCAGGGTAATGAGCCGAAGGGTCTGTTTCTGTGTTACCGTGGTTGTCCCTTATCCTAACAGGACAGGATTGTCAAGGCGATGGGTAGAAGTGACCGATTCAGTTCCGTTGTGTCTGTGACTCAGTCTAAAAGCACAGGAACGGTAGTGTGAGGGGTCGAGGTGACTGTTTCTCTGCTGCTTTCTCTGTGCCTCGCTCTAACAGGACAGCAACTACAGGGTGATGGGCCGGTAAGTCCGATTCCGTGCTGTTGTGTCTATTCATCACACTAATCGGACAGGAACATTCGGATGACAGCCCGGCCAAGCGGTTTGTTTCTGTGGTGTACTGCCAGTGACTGGACTGTACCGAGACAGTAATCAGATGATGATGGGCCGAACAGTCAGTTTTTCTGCCTTCATGTCTGTGACAGCATCGAGACAGCAATGGCATGACGGTGGGCCGAACTGTCTTTTTGTGTGCTGTCATACTTGTGTTCTACACTAATTGGACAGCCACGGCTGCATGATGGGTCGAGGGGACTGATTCAGTGCTATAGAATTCTTGATTCACTCTGATGGGTCACGTGACTCACGTTGAGTGGCCAAAGGGTGTTTTGGGTGCTGTTATATCTGTGACTGATTCTAACGTAACAGGAACGACAGGATGATGGGCCAAGGCATCTGTTTCGGTGCTGTAGTGCCTTTGACTCACCTAACTGGACAGGAAGGACACGTTGATGGGCTAAAGGATCTGTTTATCTGATGTATAACGGGACGCAGAAGGCAGAATGATGGGCGGAAGGCTTTGTTCTTGTGCGGTAGCCGCTGTGACTGTGGAGTTTCTGTGACTATAACGGGACAGGTACGGAACAATGATAGGCCGAAAGGTCCATTCCTGTTCTATGCATTCTGTGATTCTGACAGGATATGTACGGGAGGATAATGGCCCGAAGGGTCACTTTTCTTCTGTAGTGTCAGTAACACTACGGGACTGGTACTGGAGAATAATGGCCCGAAGGGTCTCTTTCTGGTCGGTCGTGTCGGGGATTGAAGAGCAGAAAGGGCAGGCAGAATATTGTGCCGAAGGGCCTTTTACTTTCCTGTCGTGCCTGTGACTGACATTAACGGTTGAAGAAAGTACATATGATGATCTGACGGGTCTGTTGTTTCGCTGTAGTGCGTTTGACAGACTCTATCCGGACAGGAACGGCAGGCTCATGGGCAAAAAGGTAGTTTTCTGTGTTGTCGTGTCTGTGACCGACTCTAACGTGAAACAATGGCAGGATGAGACGAACGTGCTAACCAGAAGTTGGAAGCAGCACTGCGCTGCATAAACGCCAACAACCCGTCTGCCTGGAGCACCCATCTCACTTGGATGGATTATGCTCACAATTCCCTGGTCAGTACCGCCACCAGAATGTCTCTTTTTGAATGTTCCCTCGGTTAACAAGCCCTTTTGTCCGCCGCTCATGAAGATGACATTGCTGTGCCTTCTGTTCAGGCCCATCTCCGCCGGTGCCGCAAGATCTGGGAAGACACTTGCGTGGCGATGCGTACTGCAACCGGAGGATTGCCGATCGCCATTGGATTCCTGCACCTGATTATCGGCCTGCGCAGAAGGTTTGTTTCTCTTCTCAACCCTCAAGAACGAGCCCAGGAATCCAGCCCCTCGCTTACTGAGAAATTTCGTGATTGAGAGCATTATCACCCCCACGGCGGTCCGATTCAAACTGCTCATATCGAAGCACATCCATCCTACATTTCACGGTTCCCAATTGAAACCGGTATCTGTCAGACAATTGTGCGCACCGGCTGAACCACCTCCACGCGTCCGGATCAATGACGACCACCCAGCGTGCGCCGTCCAGCGACCACTAGATGTGCGCCGCCGAGGCAGAGGCCTCCAATACCTGCTCGATTGGAAAGGAGGAACGTTCCTGGATTCCCGGCTCCTTCATCTTGGACCCTTCCCTCATCTGGCATTTCCATCGGAACAATTCGGTTAAGCCTGGTGAGTCGCCTGGAGGCTCCCATTGAGGGGGGGGGGGGAGGGAGGTCGGATTGACATGGTCCGATCGTTAACCACCTATCTTGCTCCTAATTTCCTTTGATTATGCCTTGATTCGAATCGTTGATTTCCCAGTTACTGCTAATTCGCTTTGATTACAAAACACCTGGTCTCCATCAAGAACTGTAGTTTAAAAGCCCGGCGTCACAACGCCTGGTCGCCAGTTCATTGGTCTTATTTTTCTTGTGAGGTAATTACGTTCCACGACCGCTAAGAACCGTTTGTTTTAAGTCTAGCTTTTGTTCCGATTCTCTGAGTCAAGGCTCCGCATCAGTACTTCGTGTCAAGGCTCTATGTCAAGGCTCCGTGTCACGGTTCCATATCAGAGCTCTGTGTCAAGATTCCTCCTGTTTGCGGTTCGGCGTTTACGCCCGTGTAAGCATCTAGACTCAGTCTCCATGCCTGCGTCCTGCACTTGGGCTCGCCTCATTCGCCACGTTCCATTACAACAAGAAGACACCAAGATGTTGAAGTCCAACCATAAATGAATCTCAAAAAATAAAAAAAAGCATGAAATAACAAGATGAAGAGTCCTTAAAGTGAGATCACTGGTTGTGGGAACATCTCAATAGATGAGTTTAAATAAACATTTTTGTTCAAGGGCCAGGTGGGTGAGGGTAATCAGTGTTTTTGAAGCTGGTGTTGGGAGTCCTGTGGCATTTGTACCAACTGCCTGATGGCAGAAGTGAGAGAAAATAATGGCCTGGGTGGTGGGAATTTTGATGATAGATGCTGCTTTCATATTACTGTGTTTGATGCAGAGTGTTCAATGGTTGGAAACGTTTTACAGGTTGTGTTACTGGACCGAATCTACAACTTTTTCTAGCATTTTCTTTTCAAAGGCACTGGTGCTCCCATGTCAGGATGGTGAGGACAGTCAGCACATTTTCCACTATGCATTTGTGAAAATTGGTCAGAATTTTTGATGCCAAATCTCCGCAGCTTTCTAAGGGAATAGCATTGTAGGCCGAAGGGCCCGTATTGTGCTGTAAGCCTTCTATGTTCTATATTCTATCCTAGAGACTTCATGGCATCGGGTGAAATGGATGACCCTCTCTTGCCGCAGAGCAGTTGTGGCCCTATTGCCAAATAAGGGGTGTCGCCGTTGCTTGCCATGTCGTGTTTTCTTCGCGATTTCATTAAAATGATGAGTCTTGGACGATCCTCTGAGATAGTGACACCCAGAAATTTAAAGTTATTCACCCTCTCTACCCCCGATCCTCCAATGAGTACTAGCTCATGGACCTCTGCTTTCCCTCCGATTCCTTACTGTTGCTGACAATGAGTGAGAGTTTGTTGTCTTGACACCCCTCAGCAAAGTTATCAATCTCTCTCCTGTATGGTGATTCATAACCATCTTTGATACAGCCCACAACAGTAGTTTCATCAGTGGATTTGAATATAATGTTGGAGCTGTACTTAGCCACACAAGCATAAGTGTAAAGCGAGTAGAGCAGGGGCAAAACACACAGCTCTGCAGTGATCATGTGTTGATGAGTTTATGGAGGAGATGTCTTTACCAATACGAAATGACTGGGGTCTACAAAGAAGACATCTAGGATCCAGTTGCACTAGGGTTTATTGAAGCCTAGATCCGAGTTTACTTAATAGTTTCGAGTGAATGATGGCATTAAATGCTGAGTTCTAATCAATGAAAGCATCCTGATGTGTGCATCCTTCCTGTCTTACCATTGACTCCGCCTTGACCCGGGCAATTGCAAAGATTGTTTTGCCTTAACCCTCCCTTCTTGATGCTGAGAATGAAGTGAACTACCTTAACCTCTGTGTGTAAACTGGAAGTGTTTGTCCAACCAACAGAAGGGTCCTCTGCCCCTTCACCGTCATCATCGTCGATTATCTGAAAGATAAATCTGAGAGTACCGGCATCTCCATCCAGAGTATCCCATTGACAATGTGCCATGTGGACCTCAGCTTCCGAAGAAAATTCACTATCTACAAGGGGTTTAAGATGGTTCATGTGACATCAACCTGACATATTTGGAGCAGTCTGGATTTGATGGACGGATTGACTGGCTATGTGCCTGACATCTGACTCTACAACTCTCGGAGATGTAAAAGGCCCCAGCTGATGTATTGAAATCATAACTTTCTGCCGTCTTTCCAACTCTTGAGGTTCTGTTCACGCGTCAAAATCAGCTTTACCCTGCTGTTTATTTTCCCCAACATTATGGAGTGCGACATAATAGGCTTCCTTTACAGAGATGACAAATTGCCATATCTATTTGTCCTTTACAATACCATTCTGCTGTCTCGTGCTTGTATTGTGGAATAATCACTCACAGCTTCATTGCCGGCTCAAACAGGGAAAGGTGCGTTCCCCTGCATGCAGTAAGATGGCGTGGTGGCCAGCACTCTAAGAGAAGAAAGAGGAAGTAAAGTCATTGGCTTATAGGAGATATACATTTATGTCACAGATTTTCGTAGCATTTGGTCTCCTCCACACCTTCTTCACTCGCCTTTCTACTTTTATCACCACTTTCAGGGAACTCTGTACTTGTACCCTTCTGTCTCTCTGTTCCGTTCGGCAAACCACGATTATTTAGTCTGTATCTTCTGCTCCTGTTTAACTTTGCAAAACCAATCACATCTTACTTCCCCAGTTAACTTCCATCTGCCATTCCTTGGCCCACTCTCCCACCTGGTCTCCATCCCACTGCAAACTCAGACAGCCATCACTTTTACCGCACAGCAGTTTTGGTGACATCCGCAGCCTCACTAACTGGCCAAACTACAGTCTCATCCAAATAATGAACACTCGTGACGAACACCAGATGACAAGATGACAAGACTATTTAAACTTCACGATCTGGACAGGTTCGGACTCTGTTTGAATATTAAAGGCGGCAAGTTTCCTGGTCCGCTGTTGGACATTGTGCTCCATCTTCAGACAAGCCCAAGGTGTGTGTCTGCCACCAGTGAAGGACCTTTGCTGACATCACTCTGGGTGCAGCTCAGAATGATGACAGAAAGAGGTGACAGAGGAGATCAGATCAAACAAAGCAGAAAATGAAACAAAATGAAGGGAAAATATGCAACTGCAGGGGATGTGGCAAGTCTCCATTCCATGCAAAAAAAACCTGTTCCAAGTTACGAGTTTGGTTTGGCAAATAAGGTGGAAGTAAATCCGAAAGGCTTCTACAGTTATATTAAAAGCAAGAGGATAGTGAGGGATAAAATTGGTCCCTTAGAGAATCAGGGTGGTCAGCTATGTGTGGAGCCGAGGGAGATGGGAGAGATTTTGAACGATTTCTTCTCTTCGGTATTCACTAAGGAGAAGGATATCGAATGGTGTAAGGTGTGGGAAACAAGTAAGGAAGTTATGGAACCTATGACAATTAAAGAGGTGGAAGTACTGGCGCTTTTAAGAAATTTAAAAGTGGATAAATCTCCGGGTCCTGACCGGATATTCCCCAGGACCTTGAGGGAAGTTTGTGTAGAGATAGCAGGAGCTCTGACGGAGATCTTTCAGATGTCATTAGAAACAGGGATTGTGCCGGAGGATTGGCGTATTGCTCATGTGGTTCCATTGTTTAAAAAGGGTTCTAGAAGTAAGCCTGGCAATTATAGACCTGTCAGTTTGACATCAGTGGTGGGTAAATTAATGGAAAGTATTCTTAGAGATAGTATTTATAATTATCTGGATAGACAGGATCTGATTAGGAGTAGCCAGCATGGATTTGTGCGTGGAAGGTCATGTTTGACAAACCTTATTGAATTTTTTGAAGTAGTTACGAGGAATGTTGACGAGGGTAAGGCAGTGGATGTAGTCTATATGGACTTCAGCAAGGCCTTTGACAAAGTTCCACATGGAAGGTTAGTTAAGAAGGTTCAGTCGTTAGGTATTAGTGCTGGAGTAATAAAATGGATTCAACAGTGGATAGATGGGAGATGCCAGAGAGTAGTGGTGGATAATTGTTTATCGGGATGGAGGCCGGTGACTAGCGGGGTGCCTCAGGGATCTGTTTTGGGCCCAATGTTGTTTGTAATATACATAAATGATCTGGATGATGGGGTGGTAAATTGGATTAGTAAGTATGCTGATGATACTAAGGTAGGAGGTGTTGTGGATAATGAGGTGGGTTTTCAAAGCTTGCAGGGAGATTTATGCCGGTTAGAAGAATGGGCTGAACGTTGGCAGATGGAGTTTAATGCTGAGAAGTGTGAGGTTCTACATTTTGGCAGGAATAATCCAAATAGAACATACAGGGTAAATGGTAGGGCATTGAGGAATGCAGTGGAACAGAGAGATCTAGGAATAACAGTGCATAGTTCCCTGAAGGTGGAGTCTCATGTAGATAGGGTGGTGAAGAAGGCTTTTGGAACGCTGGCCTTTATAAATCAGAGCATTGAGTACAGAAGTTGGGATGTAATGTTAAAATTGTACAAGGCATTGGTAAGGCCAAATTTGGAATATTGTGTACAGTTCTGGTCACCGAATTATAGGAAAGATATCAATAAATTAGAGAGAGTGCAGAGACGATTTACTAGGATGTTACCAGGGTTTCAGCACTTAAGTTACAGAGAAAGGTTGAACAAGTTAGGTCTCTATTCATTGGAGCGTAGAAGGTTGAGGGGGGATTTGATCGAGGTATTTAAAATGTTGAGTGGGATAGATAGAGTTGACGTGAATAGGCTGTTTCCATTGAGAGTAGGGGAGATTCAAACGAGAGGACATGATTTGAGAGTTAGGGGGCAAAAGTTTAAGGGAAACACGAGGGGGTATTTCTTTACTCAGAGAGTGATAGCTGTGTGGAATGAGCTTCCTGTAGAAGTAGTAGAGGCCAGATCAGTTGTGTCATTTAAGGTAAAATTGGATAGGTATATGGATAGGAAAGGAGTGGAGGGTTATGGGCTGAGTGCGGGTAGGTGGGACTAGGTGAGATTAAGAGTTCGGCACGGACTAGGAGGGCCGGAATGGCCTGTTTCCGTGCTGTGATTGTTATATGGTTATATGGTTATAAAAAAAAATATAAAGTGAAATGCCACAAACGCAATACAGTTGGCCATTGTAAATGCCAGTATTACTCAAAAACTGTTCTTCTGGAGCTCACTCGAAAAGAGAGCTTTCCTTTGGACTCATGTAGACAAAGTCGGTGTACAACTGTTCAGTTCATCAAGCCACATTCTTATCTCGCTGATGCCATTAGGTGAAGGTAGAAGAACCTCAGCACTCACACCACTAGGTTCCAGAACGTTGCAACATTCAATCATCAGGCTTCTGAGCAAAAGCAGATAGCTAGACTGATTTACTCATTCTTTGAAATGTTCCCACGACTCATTGTCTCACTTGAAGGATTCTGTATATTGTGATCTGATGATCTTGTTATTTATTGATATTTATTTATTTATTTCATTTGCATAGCTTGAGGACTTCTGTACTTTGGTTGATCTTTCATTAATCCTGTTTCCAGTTACTATTTTATAAATTTGGTCAGTATGCCTGCAGGAAAAGAAAATTAATCTCAAGGTATTGTACAGTGACAAAATAAGAAAGATGTATACAGATAACACAATCTACGTTGAACTTATGTCCTTTATCCCCGTGAGAACATGATTTATACCATCTCTATGGGTACCTCGTGATATCCAAAGCCTTTCTCCTCGGAAATCCTGTGGATTTCACATAGCAAGCATGCCACCCTGCAAAGAGAGTCTCCAGCCCTCCTGTTCATGTTCCTCGGCATTGTCACTGATGGGTTCACCACCGCCAATCACCTGAAATGGGAGCGATCAGAAATTTGAAAGTCTCCAGGATCAGTCGTGTGCTTTTTGTAGTACTGAGGGACATGACCACAACTTGAAATACAACAGGTAACATTTGATAAAACATTAGCAGTTGGAACATGAGGTATTGCTACAGTACTGTGGGGGAGGATGAGGAGAGAGAAAGACAGTAGAACTGAGAGGGGGAGGGGGAGAGTCACAGAGTCATACAGCATAGAAACAGGACATGGGGGATATCAATTTACAGGTAGATTGGGAAAATGAAGCTGGTACTAGATCCAAAAAAAAAAAAAAATTGCAAGATGATGCTTTAAAGCAGCTTGTGGTTCAGCACACTAGGGTAATGAGAATTCTGGATTTGGTGTTGTGTAATGTTACGGATTCAGCAACAATAAAAATATAAGTGAGGCAGGGTTTTTTTATAACAAATAAAACATTTATTAAACACTGAAAAACAAACCCCCCAAAAGTAAACAAACGACTAACGCAACCGGAAATCAGCTGCTGTGCGGCAGCTTAAACAGTTCTTAAAGGGATAAAGCGAAAACAGTTCTTAAAGCAATGTTGCAAAAAGAATTCTTCAAAGTAGTACTGCAAAAGTTCAAAATGCTTACAGTCCATTAAAGGAGAGACTTTTTAGACGATTTAAATTCTCTTTCACGCCGTGTTGTTGCGGTTCCCAGTCGAACTATACTTTTCCCGGAGAATTTACGAAGACGAAAATGAAACGGCTTAAAGGCACTGGCCTTCCCTTGGCAAAACTGTACCCACCCCTTCCTGCTATTATTTGTAGGGGTTAACACGGGGACAGCAAACGAATTCCTTCCGAATGAGGATCAAACAAGGTCGAACCTGGTTCACCGTCGAAATCGAATTTCCTCGATCTTTTAGCTCCCGAACTCCGATCTTCACTCTCCAATTATTTTTTACTGGCAGTATTATAAAGAAACTGCCGGCAATGACCTTTTAAACTTTAGGCATTAAATAAAACTCATCCTATCAACGGAACTGTGTCATAATATTGGACCACGCAGTGGCATGGAGTCAAAATGGCAAGTCCCGCCACGAACTGCCCCGCCTCACAGGGAGGGGTCCTCCTTTTATACCCTGTAAAAAATAACAAAAAAAAACTGTCACATGAACTCTACTGGCGGGATAATGACGTCACTCCACCATGAAAAGACCACTACCTTAAGTCCAGTATAGCTTCAACACCACAGTCACGTGACAAGTAGAAGATACCCACGGGTATGTAACAGTAATCAGGCTGTGATCATAACATGATAGAATTCACCCTGCAATTTGAGAGAGAGAAGCTAAAATCAGATGTATCATTATAACAATTGAGTAAAGGAATATTACAGGGGCTTGATGGAAGAGATGACTGAAGTGTTTTCTTTTTTGTAATTTATTTTCTATTGAAGTTCATCATCAAAGAAGCATTTCCATAAGATGTATTTCAGATATTGTACATATATATCATATAATCATATATATCACAAATCTCCACAAAGTATTTATCTGAGGTATACACTTATAGAAAAGAGTGGAGATTAAAAACAAGCAAAAGGAAAGAAGTAGGGAGTGATCTTTTTACAACAGATTCATTGATTTGTGAGAATAAAATCAGGCCTCTGAGGCATTATGCAGTTAAACCATTTTTCCCAGTATGAATCAAATTGTTCCAGCTTATGATTAACAGATGCTGTTATCTTCTCCATTTTGTAAATGTCCATTGTATTTTCCATCCATCTATTTAAAGTTAGGCTCTCCTGTGATAACCATTTCCTAGTGAGTCTTTTAACCAGCCACCAACAGTATATTCATTAAATATTTATCTGTTTTCGACCATTCTTGAGGTATATATCCAAAATATATGGTCTTACTCTCGAAGGATATTTCACATTTAAAGATGGCTTGTAGGGCATTGTGTATCCCCCTCCAATAGTTTTTAATAACAGGGCAGTCCCAAAAATATGATAACGATTTGCATTTTGATTTCCACAATTTCTCCAGCAAACAGGGAGGTTACTATCATAATGGGATTTCTGAGAGGGTGTAATAAATATCTTATCAAGTTTTTCCATCCAACCTCTCTCCATTTCTGTGAACTGGTACACGGCTGAAGTTTTTTCAAAGGTTGAGCTGACAAGGGAAGTCAAAGATAGCATGAAAGCAAAAGAAGGGGCATATATAGTAAAATTAGTGTGAAGCAATAGGATTGGGAAGCTTTTACAAACCAAAAGAAGGCAAGTTTATAATGCAATAAGGAGAGTAATGTGAAATATGAACATAAGCTATCCAATCATAAAAAAGTGGATACCTTATTTCAGACAAATGAAGAGTAAAGGAGAAGTAAGAATGGATATCGGACATCAGGAGCATTATGCTGAAGAACTAATAATGGGGAACAGAAATCATGGATGTACTGAAAATAACTTCTGTGACTGTTTTCACTGTGGAAGACAGTTTGCAAGAAATTTGAGAGCGTCAGAGGGCACAGTGTGTGTGGCTGCCTCAAACACCATCTATAAATTTGCCGATTACCCAACTGTTTTGGCAGAAGTATAATGGTGATGAGGAGACGTATAAGAATGAGATAGATCAGCTGTCTATGTGGTGTCAAACCAACCACCTTGCACTTAATATCAGTAAGACCAAGGATTTGACTGAGGACTTTAGGAAGGGGAAGTCATGGGAATATATAACAGTCCTCATTGAGATGGTATGAAGCTGAAAGGACTGAAACAGATGGACTTGCACCCCAGAGTGCTGAAAGAGGTAGCTAAAGGCATTGGTAGTGATTTTTCAACAAACACTGGGTTCTTGACTGTCCATTGACTCTCTGGTGTTCCTCCCCACTTTTCTTTCTTTCATGGCCTTCTAGCTCTTTCACCAGTCAACTTCCCAGCACTTTACTTCATCTCTCCCCCCTTCTGATTTCATCTACCACCTTGTGTTTCACTTCCCCCTCCCCCCATATTTTACATCCACTCCTCAGCTTTTTTCTCCAGTTCTGCCGAAGGGTTTCAGCCTGAAATGTCAACTCTACTCTTTTCCAGAGATGATTCCTGGCTTGCGGAGTTCCTCCAGCATTTTGTGTGTGTTGCTTGGATTTCCAGCATCTGCAGATATTCTCTTGTTTGTGTGTGTATGGTATTATGCTCACTTGCTTCTCCTATAATACTCTTTGTGTTGAAATATACAAAATTCAGAATATTAGTCTCACGATGCACAAATGTTTGATTCCTGACTTTGTATGTAGGGTTAATAACTTTCCCTGCAAATGCTGCACTATCAGCTCATTGTTCATGTTCCCACCAACCCTGCAACTCCAGTTTATACTCCACTACCTCCGGCCATGAGAGTAATATGAGTGTGTATATAATAATATATATAATATATATATAATATATATAATATAATAAGCTGATGTACCTATAAGAAACATTTGATCGCTCTGTGTCTGTACTGACTGGAATGGGGCGGGATCTTGGCAGTTGTAGGGATGACTTACATTGGACTGTAAAGCTTGAGAATGTAGATATTAAGAAAGAGGATGTTCTGGAGCTTTTGGAAAGCATCAATTTTGGATAAGTCACCGGGACTGGACGGGATGGACGCCAGGCTTATGTGAGAAGCAAGGGAGGAGTTTGCTGACCCTCTGGCAATGACCTTTGCATCATTTGTGAGGATGGGAGAGGTTCCGGAGGATTGGAGGGTTGTGGATGTTGTTCCCTTATTCAAAAAAGTGAGTAGGAATAACCCAGGAAATTATTGGCCAGTGAGTCTTACTTCAGTGGTTGGTAAGTTGACGGAGAAGAACCTGAGAGGCAGGACTTATGAACGTTTGGAGAGGCATAATATGATTAGGAATAGTCGGCATGGCTTTGTCAAAGGCAGGATGTGCCTTGCGAGTCCGACTGAATTTTTGAGGATGTGATTGATTGATGAAGATAGAGCCACAGATGTAGTGTGTATAGATTTTAGCACGACATTTGATAAGGTACCCCATGCAAGGCTTATTGAAAATGTAAAAGGCATGAGATCCAAGGGGATATTGCCTTATGGATCCAGAACTGGCTTGCCTACAGAAGGCAAAGAGTGGTTGTAGACGGATGATATTCTTCATGGAGGCCGGTGACCAGTAGTGTGCCTCAGGGATCTGTTCTGGGGCACCTGCTCTTTGTGATTCTTATAAATTACTTGGATGAGGAAGTGGAGGGATGTGTTAGAAAGTCTGCTGATGACACAAATTTTGGGGGTGTTGTGGAAAGTATGGAGGGCTATCAGAGGTTACAATGCGACATTAATAGGATGCAATACTGGACTGAGAAGTGGACGATTCTGTTCAACCCGGATAAGTGTGGGGTGGTTCATTTTGGTAGGTCAGATATGATGACAGAATATAGTATTAATGATAAGACTCTTGGCAGTGGGGAGGATCAGAGGGATCTTGGGATCCAATTCCATATGACACTCAAAGCTGCTACGCAGGTTGACTCTGTGGGTAAGAAGGTATACAATGTATTGGCCTTCATCAATTGTGGGATTGAGTTTAAGAACAGAGAGGTAATGTTGCAGCTATATAGGATCCTTGTCAGACCCCACTTGGAGTACTGCACTCAGTTCTGGTCGCCTCATTGCAGGAAGTATGTGGAAGCCATAGAAAGAGTGCAGAGGAGATTTACAAGGATTTTCCAGGATTGGGGAGCATGCCTTATGAGAATAGATTGAGTGAACTCTGCCTTTTCTGCTTGGAGGGAAGAAGGATGAAAGGTGACCTGATAGAGGTGTGCAAGATGAGAGGCATTGATCGTGTGGATAGTCAGAGCCTTTTAATCCCCAGGGCTGAAATGGTTGCCACAAGAGGACATAGGTTTAAGGTACTGGGGAGTAGGTACAGAGGAGATGTCAGGAGTAAGTTTTTTCCAGAGTGGTGAGTGTGTGGAATGTGCTGCCGGCGGCAGCGGTGGAGGTGAAAATGATAGGGTCTTTTAAGAGATTCTTGGATGGCTACATGGAGCTTAGAAAAATAGAGAGCTAGGGGTAAAGCAAGTTTGGGACTTGTTCGGCACAGCTTTGTGGGCTGGAGGACCTGCATTATGTTGTAGGTTTTCTATGTTTCTATCTTGATGAAGCCTACTGAATATTGAAAAGCCTTGATAGAGTGTATGTGGAGAAGATATGGGGGCATCGCGCATCAGGGTTCCTCAGAATAGATATATTTGCCTTAGAACAGAGATGAGAAGAAATTTCTTCAAAGAGTGATAAATCTGTGGAATTCATTGCCCTGGACAGCTGTGAAGGCTAAGTCGTTTGGGTATATTTACAGCAGAGATTAATATGGTATTGGTTTATAAAGGCATTGAAGCTTACATTGGATAAGGCAGGAGAATGTGTTGAGAGTAGTAATAAAACAGCCATGATGTTATGGCAGAGCAGACTCAGTGGCCCGAATGGTCTAATTCTGTCCCTGTGACGACTGGACAAATAAGAAGAGTTTAGAGCTGTCATGTTCCCATCAGTGTCAGAGCCAAAGTTAACAAGGTTTTGAGGGAAATGTCAATAGTTGGGTAAAGTGAAGAAAGGACATATTTCACGGGTGCAGAGAACTAACGACAAAGTATAAAAACTATTGCTGTTTAAAAGGGAGATTAGGATGGCAAGGATAAATTCTAAATTGGAGAACAAAAAATTGATGGCATCATGTGGGATCAGCTGGATGCCAGTTTGATAGGTTATAGATGCCTGGTATAGGGGAGGCCTTCAAAATTTTAAAAATGAGTGCTAATGTTCCGATCAGAATCAAAGGCAAAACTGTCTTTTTGGTTTTGAGAGATAATGTGGGTCTGGTTTAATTAAAGAAATACAAATCAGGTCTATGCAGTTCAGAGTATAAAGCTCATTATAAATCTCTCATCAAAGTACTGATATGTCACCATATACAGCCCTGAGATTGGTTTTCTTGTGGGCAAGTACAGAAAACAGAAAAAGGACAATAGAATGAACGAGAGACTACACCCAACAGAATGGGAAACAGACCACTGTGCAAGAGACAGCAAAACATGCAAATACAAAAACAAAGTGAACAAAGATATAGTAATAATAAATAAATTACCAACTGGTATTGACATCATGAGATGAAGAGTCCTTGAACGTGAGTGCATAGGTTTTGGGGACAGTTCATTGATGAGGTGAGTGAAATTTTCCACTCTGCTTCAAGATCCTGACGGCTAAGGGGTAATAAAGTTCCTGAAACAGGTAAGCCCTGATAGCATCAGCGAGTGGAGCCCATGGCCTGGGTGGGAGTCCTTGTTAGACGTTGCTTTCCTGTGACAGCTGCATGTAGATGTGCTCAATGGTGAGGAGTTATTTACCTATGATGGACTGGGTCGTATGCATTACTTTTTTTAGGCATTGGTGTTTCCATACCAGGCCACAATACAACCAGTCAACATACTCTCCACTACACATTCATAGTTAATCAAAATTTTGAATGACATGCCTAAACTTTGCAAACCTCCAGGACAGTAGAGGTGCTGCCTTGTTTTCATTATAATGGAACTTGTGTCATTATTATCAGGTTCTAATTCAATTAAATTACTGTCAAGATTTTATCAAATGAGGTGTTGAAGAGTATAAGAAAAGGAAGAAAATACTTAACAGGGAAACCAGGAGGGCTAAAAGAGGACATGAAGTTTCTCTGTCAGACATTGTAAAAGAGAATGCCGAGGGTCTCTGCAGATATATACAGAGCAAAAGGAGAGCCAAGGATAAAATGGGTCTTCTTGAAGATTACCGTAGTCTGTGAAGGCAGCCGAACACAGACTCTATAGAACTGAGGACCAATAGTGAGGTCATGGACCATATCCAGATAACAGAGGAGAAAGTTTTTGCTGTTTTGAGGCAAATTCAAAAAGGATAAATCCCCAGGGCCAACACATGATATCCCCTCAGTTTTTGTGGGAGGCTAGTGCAGAAATTGCAGGGACCCTGTTGGAGAAATTTACATGGATGTTGCTGGGACTTGAGGATCTGAGTTATAGGGAAAGTTTGAATTCATTAAGAATTTATTCACTGGTGTGTTTAGCTGGAAAGTTGAAATATTTAAGAGGAATCTAAATGGATACTTCACTCAGAAGGGTGGTAGATGCAAATTTAATTGTAACATTTGGGGAAAGTTTGGACAGATGGATGAGATGAGAGATCAAGGATGAGTGAGGCGTAGGTGATGGTCTCGTGCTGGTAGATAGGACTAGGCTGGCATGGACTTGATGGGCTGAAGTTTTTGTTTCTATGCTGTAGTGCCCCATGAATCTCTAACCAATTCCTCACCCCGATGCAATAAATATCAATGTCCCATTTGCCTTCCTATTTACCGCTGCTCCTTCCTGCACACTGAGCTAAACACCCTGTGGTGGACCAATGTGACTATACACTTACATCTGTGTGTAAACATTTTTGCATCTTCCATAAAATTATTTCCAAATTTATTCTCCCTTACAGGCCCTGTACACGATCCACCCCAGGTTACTGACACATTGCCAACCTGTCCTGACTTTATCCTGTACCTACTCCCCCTAATGCATACTGTCCATTACACCCTCCACTCCACAATACCGATTATAAACCTGACAACTGTTATCCTGTGACTATTTCCTCTACAGCTCCTGTGTCCATTCCTCAATACTGACACATCACTGAACCCATGGCTGTTAGTGGAAGGTCACTGACAGGGAACAATACTCTCTTCATTGCAGAGAGTCTGGATAGATGTTGTTAATTTGTTTTGCATACTTTTTCCAAACATACATCAATCATTGTGCTCTCTCTCTCTCCATCGCCCCTCGCCTCTGGGTTGCAAAACAAGGAGAGAGAGGGAGACTGTAAATAAGTAGGGTAGATGGAGCTTTCCTGTCTCATCCATCTGTAAGGTTTAAGGAAGGCTTTTCTCATCTCTGTATCGAATCTCATTCACAAAGTTCTGTGTATATGAGGGAGAGAGGGTGATCTCACCTCCAGCTGTGGGATCTCAGTGAGGGAAATCCCACTCTCCCTGGGATGTCATTGAGGGAGATTTCAACTCTTTGGGGGTCTCGGTAATGTACAGAGTGATTTTGTACCTCTATCTGTGGGATCTCACTGAGGGAAATCTCATCTGTGTCCATTTGGTCGCAGAGCTGGAGAAAAGGAGATCTGAACCCTGTTTGTGCAGATCTCAATGAGGGAAATGACAGCAACACACACAAAAAATGTTGGAGTAACCTGGCAGGCTAGGCAGCATCTATGGAAAAGAGTTTTGTCAATGTTTCGCATTAGGGTTAGGTCCTAGCCACTGACAATACTGTTCACGGGGTCCATGGGGTCTCAGTGAGGGGATCTCGTCATTCTCCGAGGTGTCTCAGTGAAGATCTCACCTCTGTTTGTAGAGTCTCAGTGTAGGAGATTTCACCTCTGTCACTGGGTCTCAGTGAAAGATACAACAAGATCCCACATCTATCAGTGAGGGAGGGATGTATTTATCCCACTATATATGGATATCCCTTTCGATCCTCAGTTTACACCCTGTCCTCAGCCCCACTGTGTCATTTCTCACTACGTTAAATCCAACATTTCATTTCCAGAATGTCACCGGTTGAAATGAGGCTTCTGCTGCTGATCCTGAGTTTTTTTTCTGTGAGTAACGTCTTGTAGGAATAAACTGTGTGCTGTGTACAGTAAGAGGGAGTAGATGTTATTTATTGTTTCTGCAGATGAGCGGAGACGGCCTTTAGTTAATGGGGGGGGGGGGGGAGGTACTGAAGGGACCTGGGGAATATTATGAATCCAATTTCACTCTGGAACACATGGCATTAGAACTGGGGTTCAGAAACTTCCAGATACTTGGTTTGGTAAAACAACAGTAGGGAGTGGAGGGAGATGGGGAGGCAGAAAAATTACAGCAGAGAATTTTAGGCTTGAAGACTGACGAGAAGGTTTGGCTGGAAATCCAATGATTACACTCTGGGAGACTGGAACTGGAGGGACTGTTAAGAGGCTGGAGGTAATTACACTGGGAGAACGTGTTGATGTTATGCTGGGATGTGAAAGCAAAGTTCATTTGGATTGTTACCAAACTAGATTATTGAACACAACAATGGTGGGTGAAAGAGCGTCGGGACAATTTCAGGCACAGCAGCAACGTTTGTGGAGAGAAGAGGGAGTGGGAGGTGGCTGTAGATGTGAATGAGGTATAGACTGTGGCAGAGACAGGGCTGGGTGATGTCACACAGGAGAGCATCACAATGGGGCCGAGGGGAGCCTGGAGCCACTTCAGTGCATGTACCAGACCCTCCAAGGGCTTGGACAGGCTGAGGGAAGGCAAGTTTCAGTAATCCCGTGTATGGTTTGAGAAAGGACCAAAGGCCATTCCAGTACAAACCTGACCTCTATGGAGCTTGCGTGGTCTCCCTGTTACCATGTGGACCCCCACGGTTTCTCTGGTTTCCCTTTCATGCCAGAGATGCTTAGGTTGGCTGCAGAGTAACACGCACAAAATGCTGAAAATATTCAGCAGGTGAGGCAAAGTCTGTGGAGAGGAATAAAGAGCTGACATTTTTGGTTGAGACTTCATCAGAGCTGCTGGATTAGTTGTATAACTGGTCACTGTAGATGGTCCTTTGTGTGGCAGTGGGTTAGATCCTGTGGGAAGCTGTTTGCTATACCTAGAAGACAGAAGATGATTAGTGTCGGACTGTTTAAAGTTGGTGTTTGATGCTCAGTGTTCACTCTGTGAGCTGGAGAGCCATTTTCTGTACAGGATGTCCTGTAGAACTGGATCCTGATTCAGACAGGGCTCTTACTATTCGTCTGGGGGCATCCCCGTCGAGCTAGCCTCAACCTTGATGGCATGAACGTTGATTTCTGCTTCCAGTAATTTTATTTCCCTCCCCATTCCCTCTTGTTTTATGACCAATCTAGCCTCTTACCTCCTTTCCTCACCTGCCTATCACCACCCCCTGCTGCCTGTCCTTCACTTTCTCCCATAGTCCATTCTCCTCTCCTATCAGATTACTTCTTCTCCAGCTCTTTCACCTTCCCGTCTATCTGACATGACCTGTCATATTTGAGCTAATCCTTTTCCCCTTGCCTCCAACGTTTTTATTCTGACACCTTCACCCTTCCTTTTCAGTCCTGAAGAAGGATCTCAACTTTAAATGTTGACTCTTTATTAATTTCCTTCGATGCTGCCTGACCTGTTGAGTTCCTCCAGCATTATTTGTGTGTTGTTCTTGCAGTCAGTGTCACTTTCTCCACTCAGCAGCAACTTTATTGGTGTATCTAATATAGTGGAGACAGGGGTAAAACCCAGTGTGGTCTTCTGCGGTTGTAGTCCAAACACATCAAGTCTGACGGGTGTTCAGAAATGCTTTACTGCACACCACTGTTGTAAGATGTGGTTATATGAGTTACTATCTCCCTCCTGTCAGCTTGAACCTGCATGACCACTCGCCTCTGACCTCTCTCATTAAAAAAGGCATTTTCACCGACAGAGTTGCTCCTCACTGTACATTTTTTTTTGTTTATTTCTGCACCATTCTCTCTAAACTCTAGAGTCTGATTTGCGTGAAACTCCGAGCAGTTTATGAGATACTCAAACCATCCCATCTGGCAGCAACAGTCATTCCACAGCCACACTCACTTAGATCACATTTTTTCTGATTACATTCTGATGTTCGGTCTGAAAAACTGACCTTCTTGCACATATTTGCATGCTTTCATGTATTGAGTTGCTGCCACGATTGGCTAATTAAATATTTGTATTAACATGTTAGTGTATAGGTGTACTTAATAAAGTGTCCACTGACTGTATCCCCGATGACTTGACCTCCGCAGCTGTCTGTGGTAATGAATTCCACTGATTGGCGACCTTCTGGCTAAAGAAATTCCTCCTTATCTCTGTTCTAAAGGGACGTCCTTGTATTCTGAGGCTGTGCCCTTTGGCCCTATGTTCTTCTGTTATAGGAAATGTCTCGGCATCCACTCTTTACGGGCCTTTCAATATTTGATAGGGAATGTAGATAGGCACATGGATGGAGAAGAGTGCTGTGTAGGAGGAAAGGATTTGATTGATCCAAATGGGGCCTGATATCACTGATAGATATCAATTGTTTTGTGGCTGCAGTACATGGCTGAGTTTACAACTTTCTGCCATTTTTACCAATACCGTGCAGTGGCCCCTCCATACCAGACCGCATACTCTCTACTGTATGTCTGTAGAAATTTGCGGGAGTCTTTGTTATTATACCAAGTCCCTCGGTCTCCTGATGAAATATAGCCAGTGTTGTGTCTTTGTAATTGCCTCAATATTTTGTGCTCAGGATAGATCCTCAGAGATATTGACAGCCAGTAACTTGAAACTACTCGCCCTTTCCACAGCTGATCCCTCAGTGCAGACTGGAGACTGCCCATTTCTGGTCCACAATTATTTCCTTATTCTTATTGATATTTAGTACAAGATTGTTGTTATGATACCACTCAACCAGCAACCTACTCACTTCTGCATGCTTCCTCATCACCATCTAAAATTCTGCCAACAATATCGGTAAATCTATCGATGTTGTTTGAGCTGTGCCTAGCCATGCAGTCGTGTGTGTACAGGGAGAGAGAGTAGAGCAGTGGGCTAAGCACAGTTCATTGATGCAAGCCAGTACTGATTTTCAGTGACCAGGAGATGTTATATTTGATCGGCATTCACTGTTGTCCAGTGATGATGAAGTCAAGGGTCCATTGTAGAGGGAGATACAGTGGCCCAGGCTTTGGAGGTTGTTGATTAGTCGTCATCATCATCAGGTGACATGCCCAATTTGAGCTTTGACTGCCATGTCCCCCACACTTCTGTTTCGGGTCAAATAGATTAGTTGATTAGTACTGAGGGGATAATGGTGCTGAACACTGAGCTGTAATCTGCGAACTATAGCCAAACGTAAGGATTGCCATTGTCCAGGTGATCCAAGGCTGAGTGTAGAAACAGTGAAATTGCGTCCACTGTAGTCCTATTGAGGTGATAGGTAAACTGCAGTGGGTCCAGATCCCTGCTTGGGCTGAAGATGATTCTGTCTATAACTAACCCCTCAAAGTACTTCATTGCAGTAGATGTGAGTGCTCCTGGATGGTAATCGTTCAAAGTTTTAAAGCAAATTTATTATCGCAGTTCCTTATAAAATTATGCAGCTGCAACCCTTTGTTCACATAAGTGAATATTACAACCAAGGATTTTGATCAATTTAATTGAGATTATTTTTGTGAATTACATGCTCCTTTTTTTCACAGTATAACTTGTTACGTACCACGTAATTGGGTTAACAGAACAGCAGAAATGGAATGGTACGTTGGAGTCTGGTGGTACTGAAACTAAAGGTGCTTATTAGTAAACTAAATAATACAGTATCAAAAATGCAAATATACATTTAAAACATGTTAGCAATAATAAAAACAGAAGTGTAGGAGTAATAATCAACAGTAAAAAACAAGCTCTATCAAAGTCTAGGGGTAAATGAATTGTCATAGGAAAATAAAGAGTTCAGTTTAGTTCGTGCTGAGGTAGTTGTTATTGTGTTGCAATGTTGGAGAGAGAAAGTGAGCGAGCCAGAGATTGAGCAGCTGCAGCAGGCAAACCTTCCGTTGTCTTCTTGTTCCGTTGTACTGATGTTGTCATTTGGTTATGACCCCACCGTTCTTGGCTAGACCGTTCTTCCGTGGTGGGCTCGTCACTCTGGCATGAGTGGACACACACAGAAGCCCGCAGCGGCCCTGCCGTCACATTGTGAGCTTTGTGACTGATCTCCTGATTCGGTCCTCTAAAACCCCACCTTCCTGTGGGTGCACAACACTCTTTCAGTGTCCACTGGTGTGTCTGAGGGTGTCTCCCCATATCGGTCTTTTTATCCCCATTGACGGGGTATCAGCCATCCATCAACTCAACATGACCATGTCCATCAAACTAGTCCAATCCCTGCTGTCTCAGCAAGAATGTTAACGAGCAAAGAAGCGTCTTTTTAGCGAAAGGTAAATAATCAGTGAAGAAGCCATAATACATAAATCAGTCGTCTCTCTCTCTTATCTGTAGCAGATGCCTTTACCTCTGTTCTGCATCTCTCTCTCTCATTAGCAGCATAGTTCCCGGGGGAGGGGCGGGGGTAGCTCTGGACTCCATTTCCATCTGGTTTGTTCAGCACACATAACAACCCCACCCTTCAAGGAATTTTCACTGGGGTGAAAATTAACTAATAAGGCACATTACAGAATCTAATATAATTCAGAAGTGGTCATTAACAACCAAAGTAACACAGATGACCTTTCAATTTAACAGCTGGATAGACAATCAGCAATTGCAATGTCAGTCCACTTTACATATTGTATTTTAATATCGAATTCTTGTAACAACAGACTCCAACTTAATAACCGCCTATATTTATTCTTCATGTTAGTCAAATATACCAACGGGTTGTGATCAGTATAAACTATCAATGGCTTCTGTGCCGAACAAATGTAGACCTCAAAATGCTGTAACGCCAAAATGCTGTAAGTGCCAATAATTCTTTTTCTACAGCGGAGTAATTTCTCTGGTGCACATTGAACTTCCTAGAGTAATATGCCACTGGGTGGTCAATTTCATCCCCAGCTGTCTGCAACAGGACTGCTTCTGGAGCCTTGCCACTTGCGTCGGTTGCCAGGGAGAAGGTTTTCGAAAAATCAGGTGCTTTTAACACAGGGTGGTAGCACAGTATGGTTTTCAGCCTCTCAAAGGCTTCTTGGCAAGGATTGCTCCACACAAACTTTTCATCCTTCTGCAAGAGCTTTGTAAGCAGGAGGGCAATATCTGCAAACTTCTTACAAAACTTCCGATAGTACCCCACCATTCCCAAAAACCTTCTCAGTGCCCTCTTATTTGTTGGGACAGGGACTTCAGAAATAGTCTGTACTTTCGCCTGCACAGGAGCTAGTTGTGCCTGTCCTACCACGCACCCCAGGTGCGTGACCGTGGCATGGCCAAACTCACCTTTGGCTAGGTTCACTCTGAGACTGGCTGCAGACATTCGTTTAAACAGTTCCTCCACAGCCACAATGTGCTCGTCCCACGTATCACTCCAAACCACTAAATCGTCAATGTAAGCCTCTGTGTTCATTAACCCTTTAATCACTGAGTCAATCATTATCTGAAATGTCCCTGGAGCGTTTTTCATTCCAAAAGGCAAAATATTGTACTCATATAACCCTGATAGAGTGACAAATGCTGAACTGTCTTGAGCCCTGTCAGTTAAAGGAACACACCAGTACCCTTTTAGCAAGTCAATCTTGGTGATGTATCTAGCCTTACTCAACTTATCAATGCAATCATCCACCCTGGGAATGGGGTAAGCATCAGATATTGTGATGGCATTCACCCTTCTGTAATCTGTACAGAACGTTACACTACCGTCAGGCTTCGGTACAACCACGCATGGAGATGCCAATGCTGAGGAAGATTCCCGGATAATGCCAGCAGCTAACATATGTTCAATGTCTTTTTCCACTAGCTTGCTCCTTTCCAAATTCATCCGATAAGGGGGTTGCTTAATAGGCTGGTCTGAAATAACGATAACATCATGCGTTGTTTTCTTGCACCTCCTTGGAACATCTGGACATAAATCTGCATGCCGGTTAATTAGCTTTGTCAGCTGTTCCCTTTGTCCAGGCTTCAAATGACTGACCTTATCAGCAAAGTTGGCTAAAATAACAGAGTTCTCTAGTCTGGTGGGCACTGTGTTTATCTTTTCAAAACGTTTGGGCCCCTCTTTATCCATCCTTACTGCTTCATCTGTTTTTGTGCCAGCACCGACTGGCGCGGGTTCAGCATCATGATAACCTTTCAGCCTATTAACGTGTACTAACTGGCTCGGCTTTATTCTATCAGGAGTCTCGATCACATGATTCAGAGAGTCTATTTTCTTGATCACTTTGTACGGCCCTTGGAATCTCGCCTGTAGGGGGTTGGTAACTACAGGAAACAGGACCAAAACCTTATCGCCCACCTGAAATTCTTGTTCTCGGGCTCGTTTATCATACCATTTCTTCATTTTGGTTTGGGAGTCTTTGAAGTTTTTCTTTGCAAGGTCGCAAACCTTGTGGAGCCTCTCACGGAACTTCAAAACATAGTCAATCATATTGATATGCACTGTCGTGCTAGATCATTTCTCTTTAAGTAAGGTTAAGGTCCTCTGGGTCAATGACCAAAACGAGCTCGAATGGACTGAACCCCAGAGATTCCTGAACCGTATCCCTCAGTGCAAATAACAGAAGTGGTAATGCATCATCCCAGTCTCGAGTATTTTCCTGGCAGTATCAGAATCAGAATCAGAATCAGAATCAGACTTTAATCGCCAAGTACCTATGCACATACAAGGAATTTACTTCCGGCAGATGTTGTCTCTCTGCTCATACAATAATAATGATAAATATAAATGAAAATATAGATTATACATACAGGTAGTGCAATCCAAGTAATAGTTAGCCGACAGTTAACCGGCAGTTAACTGTTCAGCAAAGTGACCGCAGTAGGGAAAAAACTTCTCCAGTGCCTATTAGTCTTAGTCTGAGGGATCTGAAGCGCCTACCAGACGGAAGCAGATCAAACAGTCCGTGCGCAGGATGGGAGGAGTCCTTTATGATGTTCCCCGCCCTCTTCTTCAACCTGGAAGAGTACAGGTCCACAATAGAGGGCAGGGAGGCTCCAATGATGCGCTCGGCAGTCCTCACTGTGCGCTGTAGTCTGGTTCTATCCTGCTTGGTGGCGGCTCCAAACCACACAATGATGGAGGTGCACAGGACAGACCCAATGACTGCAGTGTAGAACTGCAGCAGCAATTCCTGAGGCAGACCGTATTTCCTCAAGAGCCGCAGGAAATACATCCGCTGCTGGGCCTTCTTCAGGATGGAGCTGATGTTCTGCTCCCACTTCAGATCCTGAGAGATGGTGGTTCCCAGGAACCTGAAGTTCTCCACGGTGGACACAGGGGTGCTGAGGACTGTGAGGGGAGACATAGCGGGGGGATGTCTCCTGAAGTTTTAATCATGGTTTTTAAAGTAGCGTGGAATCTCTCCAACGCCCCTTGCGATTCCGGGTGGTATGCAGAGGCCAGAACTTGTTTAAATCCCATTTGAGTCAGCATCTGCTGAAATGTACGAGACGTGAAGGTACTCTCCTGATCTGACTGTATCTCCCTAGGCAACCTTACCGTGGTGAAAAAATTTAATGAGTGCCTTTACCACCGCGGGAGTTTTAGTGTTCCCCAGGGGCACAGCCTCCGGGAATCTAGTGGCAGCACACATCATGGTCATCACGTACTGCCGCCCGCTCAGAGTTCTAGGCAGGGTACCCACAGAATCCACGAGGATTCGGGAAAAAGGTTCCTCAAAGTCGGGTATCGGTCTAAGTGGTTCCTTAGGGATAGCCTGATTTGGCTTTCCTACCACCAGAGAGGTGTGACACCTTCTACAATAATCGGTAATATCCTTCCTCATATTTGGCCAGTAAAAATCCTTCATAACTCTATCTACTGTCTTCCTCAATCCTAAGTGTCCACCTTGGGGTAACTTACGGGCCAGGTTCAAAATTTCGTCCTGATAAACTTTTGGAACCAACACCTGGTGTACCACCGCCCTGTCCTGAACTACTGGCGCCGTGGTCGGCCTCCACTTTCTCATTAATACTCCCTCCTTCAGGTAGTAGCCCACTGGTTACCTGTTAATCTCTGCTTCAGAGTGAGCTGTCTCTTTCAGCGCCACAAGCTTCTCATCATGTCCCTGCTCCTTTATAAATTCCTTCCTCGCTAATGGTAAATTCACCTCCTGTCCTTTACTTTCCTTAACCCCACTGACCCTTTTCTCCTCATCCGGTAACTCCTTCTGATACAAGGCTGGTAAAAACGTCTCAGCTATATCAACGCCGGACTCATTTAAACTGGTTCCTGTCTCAGCCGCCTTTCTAAACATGCTGTGAGTTACTGCGCAAGCGGGATAAATCTTGGAATCTATGGGCGGGCCCCCAGTATTTACAGGCTTGCTCGTCAGCTTCACTGCTGAATACACATCCCCACCTGCAAGGTCATTACCGAGTAGGACGTCCACACCGTCCATCGGTAGTTCAGACCGCAACCCTATTTCGACTGGTCCAGATACCAGGTCACATTTCAGAAATATCCTGTGCAAAGTTATGGCCTCAGTCCCTTTTCCGATACCTTTTTATCACATTTACCTCCCCAGTCTCGGTCTCAGCACCAAATCCTAACACCTTATTAGGATCAATGACTGACCAGCCCCAGTATCTCTACAGATCCGCACTGGAACTGGGGTCTCTCCTTCCTTCACCGATATCATCCTTTCTGAAATAAACTTCTCGCGCCCCTCTTGGGCTCTATCTAACCTCGCCTTCCTCATTGGTTTGCTGACCGGCTCAATGCAACCATTCGGGGTTGTAGTCTTTCCTAACCCTGTCTCCTTCTTTGGAGCCATGCATTTAGATGCTATGTGACCAGCTTTCCCACAATTATAACACGTAAGCTGGGAAACTTCTTTCCAGCATGCTTTTCCTCCTCCTTGCCTTTTCTGGTAGGCCCCGGCTTATTCTCTGACTTAGCCGGTGGGCTTTCTCAACCGTCCCTATTCCCTCACTGGTATTCTTAGTTGGGGGAAATTTTGTCTTGTCGGTTAAGGCGTACTTGTCTGCTAATTTGGCAGTCGCAGACAGAGTCTCTGCCTCCTTCTCATCTTGATAGGTCCGCATACCTTCAGGGACACAACCTTTGAACTGCTCCATCAGCATTAGCTGTAGCAGTTTGTCATAATCCCCAGTGACAGCTATTGAGGCACACCAACGCTCACAATACATTTGCATCTCACGGGCAAGCTCTAAATATATGCGGCCCCACGGCTTTCTCAAATTCTGGAACTTCTGCCGGTATGCCTCTGGAACCAACTCGTAACTCCTCAGTATAGCCCTTTTAAATTAATCATCATCTTTAGCCTCATCCATAGACAATGCCGAATAGGCTTGCTGAGCCTTCCCCTTAAGTACACTCTATAACAGAACAGCCCACTTCTCCTTAGGCTAGTCCTGATGCATAGCAACCTTCTCAAAATGAAGAAAGTACCTATTGACATGCATTTCCTCGAATGGGGGTACCAACGTAACTTCCTGACCAATCTTGAACCCCTTGCTTGGGTCTACTTCCTGGTCCTCTCTCATCGATGCTTTTAACCTTTCTTTTTCCTGCTCAAACTGCCTCTCTCTCTCCCTTTCTTCCCTCTGCCTTTCAGCTTCTTCCCACTCCAGCTTCCTTATCCTGAGCTCATGCTCCCTTTTCTATTTCTCCTCAGCCAACCTTAATTTTTCCAACTGAAGCCCCCGTCTGGTTCACTCTCAGGGAATAGCTCCAAAACTTCTACCGGGAACACGTTCTGGGATACATAATGCGCGGCTATTGCTCTATCGCCGACTTCCGCATCGCCGGTTTAACCGCCGAGAGATTCAACCGTCTCGCTATACTCAACAATTCCAACTTCCTGGCATTCTCTAATGCCTTCAAAGTCCGTCTCTTTATAAATTTTTCAATCTCCATCTCTGCTGGTTTCCTTTCTGGTTTTCCACGCAACCAGATCAGATAAGGAAATTCTACCCCGATTCACTGGCCCCCCAATTTGGTAATCAAATCCCGGAGACGAGCCCCTGATTTGTTATGTACCCCGTAACTGAGTTAACAGACCAGCAGAAATGGAATGATACGTTGGAGTCTGGTGGTACTGAAACTAAAGGTGTTTATTAGTAAACTAAACAACACAGTATCAAAAATGCAAATATACATATAAAACAGGTTAGCAATAATAAAAACAGAAGTGTAGGAATTATAATCAACAGTAAAAAACAAGCTCTATCAAAGTCTAGGGTTAAATGAATTGTCATAAGAGAATATAGAGTTCAGTTCAGTTCATGCTGAGGTAGTTGTGTTGCAATGTTGGAGAGAGAAAGAGAGAGCGAACAAGAGATGAGCAGCTGCAGCAGGCAAACCTTCCATTGTCTTCTTGTTCTGTTGTATTGAAGTGGTCATTGAGTTATGACCCGTCCGTTCTCGGCTAGACCGTTCTTACGTGGTGGGCTTCACACTCTGGCATGAGTGGACACACACATGTCCCCACCGGCCCTGCCGTCACATTGTGAGCTTTGTGACCGATCTCCTGATTCAGTCATCTAAGCCCCCACCTTCCTGTGGGTGCACAACACTTTGTGTCCACTGGTGTGTCTGAGGGTGTCTCCCCAGATCGGTCTTTTAATCCTCATTGACGGGGTATCAGCCATCCATCAACTCAACTTGACCATGTCCATCAAACTAGTCCACTCCCTGCTGTCTCAGCAAGAATGTTAACGAGCAAAGAAGCGTCCTTGTAGCAAAAGGTAAATAATCAGTGAAGAAGCCATAATACATAAATCAGTTCTCTCTCTCTCTCTCCTCTCCTCTCTCTCTCTCTCTCTCTCTCTCTCTCTCTCTCTCTCTCTCTCTCTCTCTCTCTCTCTCTCTCTCTCTCTCTCTCTCTCTCTCTCTCTCTCTCTCTCTCTCTCATCTGTAGCAGATGCCTTTACCTCTGTTCTTCGTCTCTCTCTCTCATTAGCAGCATAGTTCCCGAGGGGGGTTGTAGCTCTGGACCCCATTTCCATCTGGTTTGTTCAGCACATATAACAAATCGAAGCAACCGGGAAAGTTGTAAGCATGACAAATACAAAAATTATAGAGCTGAAATATAAGCATTTCAATATAATTCATCCCCCATTACTCAATACTTAGTTGAACCACATCCTGCAGGCAGTATCTTTTTGCATCCATCTCTGCCATCTGTACAATATGATGGGGCTAGGTTTGCCCATTCCTCTTTGCAAATTTGTTCAACCTGTGCCAGGTTGCTTGCGGAGTCGTGTTGGACACGGGCCTGGAGATTGTAATAGAGATTTTAATTTTGGTTAAGTTCAGGACTCAAGAGCCTGATTGTTGACAGGTAATAACTGTTTCTGACCCGCTGATATGGGTGCTGAGGCTCCTGTATCTCGTTTCTCATGACAGCAGCATAAGGAGAGCATGATCTGGTTGGTGGGAATCTTTGTTGATGAATGCTATTTTCCTGTGATGCTTTCTTCCACATCTTCCACATAGAGCTCCATGGGGAGGGCTTTACCTGTGATGCAACGGGCATAATTCTCTACTTTGTGTAGGATTTTCTGTTTAAGGGTTTCCTTACCAGACAGAAATGTAGCTTGTCAATATATCTTCCCCCACACATCTACAGGAATTTGTCAAAGATTTAGATGCCATGCCAAATTTTAACAGAATTCTATCATGCTTGCTTTATATTTACACATGTGTAGGGTCAAGACCCCGAGACGTCGACTATACTTCTTCCTATAGATGCTGCCTGGCCTGCTGCGTGCCCCCAGCATTTTGTGTGTGTTCCTTGAATTTCCAGCATCTGCAGATTTCCTTGTGTTTGTGTCCTCTTAAATGAGAACAATTTTCCACCTCTGATGCCTTGATGAGGATTGGCTCATGGACCTCTTTTTTTCATTCCTCCGAAGTTAATAATCTGCTGTTGGTCATTAGGCTTAAACCACACTTCTTGGGTAATGGTATGATTGTCTCCGTCTCCGTTTTGAATCGGGTGGAAACCTTGGGTTACAGCACTAAGAGACTGAAGAAAGTTGTTGAACAAATCCACAATTGTGTGGCGCAGGTATTTTAGTACAACATCAGGGCCTGATCAGTGTAATTTAATTTTTGCTTTCAAAGCGTTGAGCTCAACACGGAGTGAAGCGTTATGGCCAGGTTTTGCCTTGCATGAGGTGATTGCCTGCAAACACTGACAGAGCTGCATAGGTTAAAAGGTGGCACAACAGCTCAGTCTGAAAGACCTGTACTGTGCTGGAGTGTTTGATGTTCCATGTGTTAGAGCCCTGTCAGTCGAGGGAGAGAGAGTTTAAAAGGAGATTCGGCCGGTTACTTGCAGCAGTTTAGATGTGGTAAGCGTTGGTGGCAGAGGTTTACTGAAAGTTGGAGAGACAATATAAAAAGAACAGATTCAGTAAATTCAGTCTTTTATTCAGCAGATTAGGTGTGGTGAGTGTGAGATTCGGTGTCAGAAGCCTAAAATCAACTTCAAGATAGGTAGGGTAGGGTCAAGCAGAGTGGCATTTGTCAGAATGTGCTAGTGCCGGGAGAAGTGAGGGGATTAGAAAATCCGTGAAGGATTCACCTCTGGCTATTCCCTCAGCAAAAAGTATACCTCTTTGGATACCGCTTGGGGTTATCATGCATATTGGCATGAATGACATAGGCATGGAAAGGGGAAGAGGTCCTATGCAGTGCGTATATCGAGTTAGGACAGAGGCTGAAGAGAAGGACCTCCAGGGGTAATCTCTGGATTACTCCCTGTGCCATGGGCTGGTGCAGTTAGGAATGGGGTGACCACATAGATGAATGAGTGGCCGTGGAGATGCTGAAAGGGGTAGGGGGCTCAAACTGGGATTATTGGAACCACTTCTGGGGAAGGGCGACTGGAACAAGTGGGACGGGTTGCAACTGAACTGTAGGGGAACCAATATCATTCACAGATGGTTTGCTGATGCTACTCGGGAGAGTTTAAGCGAGTTTTGCAGGGAGCCGCGAACCTGAGCCCCAAGTCAGAAAAGCAAATGATCGAACCAGCAGGTCGATGTCTGGGAGAGTATGACAATCAAAATAATAGGTATGCTAGGAGTATTATGGGTTAAGGTGATGAACGTAGAGCATGGATCAATACATGGAACTATAATGTTGTGGTCATTACTGAAAAATGATTGACGGGGCAGGAAGTATGATTAATGTACAAGGTTTTCAAAGTTTTAGTAAAGATAGGGAGGAGGTAAAACAAAAGGTCAGGAGAGGCAGATTTTCACTACTAAGACACAATATCACAGCTATACTTATAGTAGACATGATGAAGACAAGGATAGCCATGGTCCTTGTGGGAGAGTTTTAATTGGCAGTAGGGCAAATTATGAGGGCATTAGATAGGAACAAAGAAGAAATAATTGGGAACAGCTTTTTTCTGGCAAGTCCACATCAGACACATGGAGGGTGTTTAAAGATCAATTGCACAGAGTACAGGGAAAATATGTACTTATTAGAAGGAAGGACGGCGATAGAAAGATACGGGAACTTTGGATGTCCAGCGGAGTGATGAATTTAGTCAACAAGAAGGAGGAGAAGTATGGTAAGCTTCTGAATTTTGGATCAAACAAAGCCAATGAGGAGTATAAAGAAGCCTGAAAAGAAATAAAGCCAAGAGTGTCTATGAAAATTATTTGGCAATATGATTAAGATGAATCCCAAAGTATTATGTACATATACCAAGAGCAAAGAGTTACTAGGGAGAGGATAAGGCCGCTCAAGGATGGGGAGGGGAACATTCACTTGGATGCAGAAAATTTCAGTGAGGTACTCAGTGAGTACTTGGCTCATTCAAGGAAAGGGATATGGAGGAACAGGAAATCAGTGCTTAGTGCTTTTAAAGGTAAATGTTGATGCTTTTACAGGTAAATGAGGAAGAGGTGCTGTGCTGGTTAATGAGTTTTAAAGTAGACAACTCCCCAAGGCCTGATGTGATTCACCCCAGGTTAATAAAGAAGCAAAAGTAAGATTGCTGGGGCATCGATCAGTATCTTTATGCCATCTCTCGGCATAGGTGAGATCCCGGTGGACTGGTGATTGGCTAATGTTGCACAATTACTTCAGAATGAAACAAGGGAAAATTATTGGAACAGTAGACAGGTGAGCCTTACATCAGTTACAGGGAAACAGCAGGAGGAGATTCTTAGGGATAGGATATACGAGCATTTGGAAACACATGGCCTAATTAGGAAGATTTAGGGAGATACAGCATGGCTTCGTGCGGGGCAGGTCATGCCTTACCAACTTATTTTTTCACAATGTGATGAGAGGGAGGGATAAGGATACAGCAGTCGATGTTGTGTACATGGATTTTACTCAGGCATTTGACGAAGTCCCTCATGGGAGCCTAATGCAGAAAATTTATATGTGCGAGGTCCATGGCAAGTTGCATCTTGGGATTCGGTCCGAGTCAGCATGGATTTACGAAGGGGAAATCATGCTTGACTAATCTTCTGGAATTTTTTGAGGATGTAACTATGAAAATGGACAAGGGAGAGCCAGTGGATGTAATGTACCTGGACTTCCAGAAAGCCTTTGATAAGGTCCCACATAGGAGATTAGTGGGCAAAATTAGAGCACATGGTATTGGGGGTAGGGTACTGACAATGGTAGAGAATTGGTTGACAGAGAGGAAACAAAGAGTAGGGGTTAACGGGTGCTTTACACACTGGCAGGCAGTGACTAGTGGGGTACCGCAAGGTTCGCTGCTGGGACCGCAGCTATTTACTATATACATTGATGATTTAGATGAAGGGATTAAAAGTAACATTAGCAAATTTGCAGATGACACAAAGCTGGGTAGTAGTGTGAAATATGAGGAGGATGTTAGGAGAATGCGGGGTGACTTGGACAGGTTGGCTGAGTGGGCAGATGCATGGCAGATGCATTTTAATGTGGATAAATGTGAGGTTATCCACTTTGGTGGCATGAACAGGAGGGCAGATTACTATCTGAATGGTGTCAAGTTAGGAAAAGGGTAAGTACAACAAGATCTAGGTGTCCTTGTTCATCAGTCTCTGAAAGTAAGCAGGCAGGTGCAGCAGGCAGGTGCAGCAGGCAGTGAAGAAAGCTAAAGGCACCTTGTCCTTCATAACTAGAGGGATTTGAGTATAGGAGCAAAGAGGTCCTTCTGCAGTTGTACAGTACAGGGC
The DNA here is from genome assembly GCF_048418815.1 of Hemitrygon akajei. Taxonomy (NCBI): domain Eukaryota; kingdom Metazoa; phylum Chordata; class Chondrichthyes; order Myliobatiformes; family Dasyatidae; genus Hemitrygon; species Hemitrygon akajei. The sequence continues at coordinate 56,193,651 of NC_133131.1, forward strand.
CCTGGAGAGACCACAGCTGGAGTATTGTGTTCGGTTTTGGTCTCCAGATCTGAGGAAGGACATTCTTGCTATTGATGGAGTGCAGCGTAGATTCACGAGTTTGATTCCTTGGATGGTAGCACTGTCATATGTTGAAAAATTGGAGCAACTGGGCTTGTATACACTGGAATTTAGAAGGATGACCCTAATTAAACCCAAGTTGGGGCTCAGAAAACAAGTCAGTACTAAACTCAGTTGCAGTTATGCTGAAAGCCCCGTAATCACTGTCAGTTTAACCCATGCAATCCCAGGCACACAGATGCCAGGTAATGATGTTTGAAAATATCATTACCCTCAGAATTACATGCCTCTCATTATCTTGGTCCATGGGCAAAACACAAGCCGAGTCTGAGCAAGCCCTGGCTGGGCCATCTCGGGGAGTACTAATGATTAAAGGCCCGAAACACCTGACAATCTGAGGATGCATTACTGATGATATGTCCCAGTGCACACGCGGTTCGTTGAACCAAGTGGTGTCGGACCACGATAATGAAAGGCATGGGCCAGATTAACCTGGCTTCACCATATGAGCCTATCCGCCATAGCACCTCATACCTCACCACTCAAAACTCCGCAGCTTTACCTCTTCCAGCCATAACCCTGGCCACAACCCCACAAACCCTAAGCACACCTCAATAAGCCCTGGCTAAATCCCCACAAACCTGATGTCCTGTGTCAGGAGGGGGAATATCCAACAAAGGCAAGTTTTGGACCTGGTTAATGAAGGCGTGGGCCAGGTCAAAGTGGCAGGGTCGTGTGAAACTGAATCTCAAGTGACAAGATCAAAAGGCACAAGAGGGCTGATTCACCCACTGCAAGCATACTATCAACCTAACCCTAAACCAGACAGTAGCCCCAAATAACCCAAGCCAGTCCCCAAAAAGGAAAGCCCCACCTCCCAGCCATACCCCTAAACCTAACACGTCTAACCCTCCTACACTCCCCCATAAGCCTGAACCCTTTCCCCACCATGGAGCCAAGTTCACCCCCACATCACCAGAACTATGTCACCACACAAACATCCCCAATCTTACCCTTTGCCCTAACCCTAACTTCCAATGGACGGCGCACCCCAACTAAACTGGACAGCACCCCAAATAACCCAAACCACACCAAACAAAAGGGCTTACAAAACGGTCCTTTACCCTATCCCTAAACCTAACATCTCCAACCCTGCTACACACCGCCATAAACCCAAGCCATCAAGGAATCAGATTCCACCCAATATCACCAGCAGTTAGGCTCCTAGTCCAGTACTCCCCCCCTACTGCAAGGGCAACCGCCCCCCCCCCCACCCGCAATGCCATTTGCCACCCTAACGCACCTGCACGAACACATTTATTTACGTGGATACTCAGTCGAAATTCGGGGAGCGGGTGATCAGCGCGGTGATATACCTGTTCATCTCGGTGCTTCAGTTTATGGGTAAAACCGTGTCCTGAGTGCAAGCCATAGACAGCCGCAGTGTCTCCAGTCCGGGTTCCAGCTCCTCACGTTCACCGCCTGACCTCTCAGGTGTTACTCCAGGGCGGATTGTCCCATCAACAGGCAGGTCCGGGACGTTAGGATCGTCTGTGTGGCGGGTGATGTAAAGCACTGCCCTGGAGACTCAGTACATCATTGGACACCCCCCCCCCCCCACCCACAAAGGAAATCTTGTCTTTCAAATGGATTGGATTTTTGATGAAATACAGGCAGCATAGACAAAGAAGTTTCAAGTGGATTTGTCTTCCTTGAGTTTTGAAAGGCTTGTGACAATGCCATATATGAGGGTGTTTGATAAGATAATGGTGTTGTAGGAAAAATTAATCTAGGATAGATGAAAAATTAGCTGACTGGTAGGAGGCAAAGAATAGGATAAAGAGGTCTTGTTTGGGATCTGGTAACGCGTGGCGTTTCACAGGGGTCAGTGCTTGGATCGCTTCTTTTCATGTTATATGTCAGTGATTTGGATGATGGAACCATGGCTCTGCAGATGATAAGAATATAGATGTTGAAGTAGGTAGCGGAGAGGAAGCAGGGAGGCTGCAGAAGGGAATAGACAGATTGGGAGAATGAGCAAAGAGGTGAGAGATGGAATACAGCGTCGGGAAGTGTATGGTCATGCATTTTGGGAGAAGAAATGAAAGAGTGACAATTTTCTAAATGCAGAAATATTACAACAAAACCAAGGCAAAAAGTGACACCAGAAGGAAGGCAAATTCGATGCTAGCATTCATTTCAAGAGGAATAGTATGTAAAAGTGAGGATGTAGTGTTGAACTTCGATAAAGAACTGGTGAGGCCTCACCAGGAGTAATGTCAGCAGATTTGGGTCCCTGAACTTAGAAAGGATGGAGAGGGTTCAAAGGAGCTTGAGGAATTTGATTTCTGGCTGTCTTGTCATATGAAGAGCTTTTGATGGCGTTGGGCCTGTATTCACTGGAATTACGTACAATGAAGTGGATCTCATTGAAACCTATCTAATGGTAAAAAACCTTGATAGAGTCGATGTCGACAGGTTCTTTTAGAATAGAGATGAGGAGGAATACCTTTAGCCAGAGAGAGGTGAATCGATAGAATCTGTTGCCACAGGCAGCTGCGGGCGCAAAGTCCTATGCATAGATTGATATATTCCTGATGGGTTATGGCACGAAGGAATACATGCAGAAGGCGGGTTATTGGGGCTAAGAGGAAAATTTGAACAGCCACCTGGAATGGCGGAACAGATAGCGTCCGGTATAGGGTCCAGGAAGTCAAAGTGGTTTTGTCTCACATCCAGAGACTCTGTGTCTCTCCCTCAGTAAATATGGATACAACAAGTTAATTTATGATCTCCCCATCTCTTTGGGTCCATGTATCAATTACCATTCCGATCTTCCAGGGGACAAATGTTGTCCTTTGCAGTCCTTAGGATTATCCTTTACCTAGTTTGTCTGTGTAACCTCATGCAACATCTGTGGAAAAACTGAGGATCCCTACACCGCTTAACTTTATCTTTTATTCTAAATGGGTAATAAAAGTTCTGTACTCTCAGAATTTCACTTGCAAAAGCTTCCTACTTCCCACGTACACCTTTACAAGAAGGCAGCCTGTCGCAGTCCACACTTGTCAGATCATTTCTGACATCATCATAATTGGCCTTTCCGCAATTTAGATACTCAGCCTGCTAACCAGACCTGCCTTTAGTTATATTTAATATAAAACTAATGGTATTATGATCACTAGATACAAAGTGTTCTCCTACACACATTTCGGTCACTTGCCCTGTCTCATTCGCTAATAGCAGATCAAGTATAGCACTCTCTCTAGCTGCTGTTATTTCCATGTTCCTAACGAAATTGAATCTAACTCAGTTCCTCATTTGCCCACCAGATGGCAGTCAAAGAACGACTTTGGAATGCCACCCACCAATTGGTCTGTGGATATGTCTATCTATTCGCATTCAGGCCCGGTAACCTCACAGCGCAACGTTCCCAAACCTGGCCACAAAGCCATCAAACCCGTTATCCAAGGCACTGGCAATGAGTTTAGAAAGAAAAGGTCAAAACACAGTTCCCTGTGGAAAGCCCTGAGCCGCTGACAGCCAACAAGGAAAGGCTCCCTTTCTTCCAACTCCTTGTAACACATGACAGGTGATAGATATGTGTAAGGGAACACTTTGGGCATTGCACAAAATAGACGGCTTGCAACTTAACAGCAAGAGGACAACTGTCCTACCACAACAAAAAAAAACTTATGTTTCTTGCAAGTCTGCGATCTCTCTGCAAATGTAATGCTCTAAATCCTTTGAACTGTTGCGTTGTCTGTAACATAGCCCACGAACAAGGTCATACCCTTTTTATTCCTCAGTTCCTCCTACAACGCCCCATTAGATGAGTTGTCAAAATTGTCGTGACTGAGCACAGCTGTGTTATTTTCCCTGAATAGTAACACCACCTGACTTCATTTAACCCCCTGTGCTCTGTCGCGCTAAAACAACGGAACATTGAAATATGGAGCAGCTTTGGACCCTTTGGACAGGCCCAGTCTACGCAAAGTACACTGCAGATGCTGTGGTCAAATGAAGACGTACAAAAAACTGGATGAACTCAGCAGGTTGGGCAGCATCCGTTGAAAGGAGCAGTCAACGTTTCAGGCTGAGACCCTTCGTTAGGACCAAAGTCAGATCCAAAGTCTGACGCTTCCCCTCCTACACCAAAAGCTTTGCAACATAGTAAACCATATGATTTTCCTTTTAAATTTACACCCTACTCCCTGAATTCACTTTGAAGTACATCGCTCCTTTTCCTACTTTTGAAATTGGTACCTAAATGCACCACAACTTCTAGCTGCTTAGACCTGCACAAGACCATAAGATATTGGAGTATCATTGGGACATTTGACCCATCCGCATTTTCATCATCCATTTTCCCTCTTAGATCCCATCTCCGGCCTTCTCCATGTATCCCTTCATGCCCTGACTAACAAAGAATTTATCAACCTCTGTTTCTAATATACCCATTAACAGCCCCCGCAGGAGCTTAGGGCAAAGAATTCCACAGATTCACAACAGTGGCTAATAAGAGAGGCCCAAGCCTACATTAATGTCAAACAGAGAGCATATGGGGACGTCACGTGATTGCGTAGGATAGAGACGCAGGAACCCAGCTCTCCCGTAAAAAGTTAATAAATTAATGTCTAAATGAAGAAAAGTTAGTCACTACTTTCTAAAAGTTACTTATAAACTACTCCGGATTGTGTCAAGCTATGCCTCAAGGAAGGAAAAAGAAGAAAACTAATACCGGGAAGACTACGCAAGTTGGAACAAGAACAAGGCCCATGTCTACCGAGGAACCGCGGTCTCAGGTACATTATACCACCGGCGATACGGAACAGGAGACTGCGGCAACATTGGCCATTTCTAAAGGAAAAGGGCATCGTGAACTGCGCAAACGCGAAGGATGGAGCATGCGCAAAAATGGAGCAACAAAAACTACAAAGCCCAGCTACCACTGCAACTGAAAGTGATAGCGAATCGGAGGGAGAGTCAGATCTTCCGGTAAGATCAGATGAAGAGGGAGTTAAAAGTCCTTCTAGAAATATAGAAAAGACTTTGAGGCAAATAATGCGTAAGTTAGACACATTAAAAATAATTAAAAATAATCAAAAAATACTCGAAAAAAAAGTGACCAATATGGAGATTATGCTTGATAAAATGACAGAGGCAGGAAAAAATGGAAAAAAGAATTACGGACTTGGAAACTACAACGGAGGACATGGTTGAAAGAATGGACAAAATGGAAAATGAAAATACTGCTTGGACATCAGAAAGAAAACAATTTATGGAAAAAATTGATAAGCTTGAAAATTTCAGTAGACGAAATAATATTAAAATTGTTGGACTTAAAGAAGATATAGAAGGAGAAGATCCATTAAAATTTCTTTTCAAAAATGGATCCCTGAAAAATTGGAAATGGAAAGAGAAACTCCAATTGAGATCGAAAGGGCTCATAGATCCTTAAGGTCAAGACCTCGAGCTGATCAAAACCCACGATCAATTTTGATAAAATGCTTACGATACCAAGACAAAGAAAAGATCCTGAAGGCCGCTGCCCAAAGTGCCAAAAATAGAAACGGGCCACTGATGATAGCAGGGAAACCAGTTCTTTTTTATCCTGATATAAGTTACAACCTGTTGAAGAGAAAGAAGGAATTTAACACAGCGAAAAAAGCCTTATGGGAAAAGGGTTATAAATTTACAATGCGTCATCCAGCAACACTAATAATTTTTTTGGAGGAGGGAAATTTTTTTTCCCGATTATCGAAAAGCGGAGGAGTTTGTACAAGAACTTCCATCTATTCACTAATTACACATAGAGGCTTCCAAACGTAATGGATTAAAGATGAAGATAGACCCAACGAACAGGTGATGGACATTTATGGATATTATAGAAGAGAAAAGCAAAATTTTAGAAATACTAAATGAGAATAGTATTTTTTTTCTCTTCTTATACATATACTTTTTTATGTTGCGGGTGGGCTGGGGAGCTTTGGATCGGTTACTGCGGGATTCATGTGTGTAATCATGGCGGTTGCCATGACCCGTACAGCAGAGGGGGGTAATGTTGTGTTTTTTTCCACAACAATAGTAGGGGGGTATTTTGTTTTTTTCTTTATATTTTAATTTTCTTCTATCTTTTTGCCTGGATGATTGGTGGGGACACACATAGCAACATGGAGATTTTTATAAAGATTTCCCAGGATACCACGAAAGTTGAAAGATTAGGTATTATTATAGATTGGAGTAATATAATAAAAAGAATGACTAATCTACTAAATTTTTTAAGTTTTAATGTTAATGGGCTTAATGGGCCAGTAAAAAGAAAAATAATTTTAACATATATTAAAAAAATGAAAACAGATATAGCTTTTTTTACAAGAAACTCATTTAACAGACATAGAACATCTGAAATTAAAAAGAGACTGGGTTGGAAATGTTATTGCAGCTTTATTTAATTCAAAGGCGAGAGGAGTTGCAATTTTGGTTAACAAAAATCTACCAATTAAAATACAAAACTTATTAATTGATTCGGCGGGGAGATATCTAATTATACACTGTCAAATTTTTTCAGAACTATGGACCCTTATGAACATTTATGCACCAAATGAAAATGATGTAAAATTCATACAGGAGGTATTTTTGAATTTGGCTAACGCACATGATAAAATATTAATAGGTGGAGATTTTAATTTTTGTCTAGATCCAGTTTTAGATAGATCAACAAAGGTTGTTACAAAATCAAAAGCAGTAAAATTAACTCTATCATTGATGAAAGACTTAAATCTGATTGATATATGGAGAAGAATTAATCCAAAAGAAAGAGATTATTCATTTTATTCAAATAGACATAAAACATATTCAAGGATAGATCTTTTCCTATTATCAACGAATATTCAAGATAGAGTGAAAAATGTGGAATATAAAGCAAGAATATTGTCAGATCATTCTCCTTTAATAATGACAATGATAATGATAGATAAAGAGGAATCAATTTATAGGTGGAGATTTAATTCAATATTATTAAAACGTCAAGACTTTTGTGATTTTATGAAAAAACAGATTCAGTTCTTTTTAGATATAAATTCACATTCAGTTGATGATAAATTTATAGTGTGGGAAGCAATGAAGGCATACTTGAGAGGTCAGATAATAAGTTATACTTCTAAAATTAAGAAGGAATATATGATAGAAATAGATCAATTGGAAAAAGAGATTACAAAATTAGAAAAAGAATCCCAAAGAAATATGACAGAAGAAAAACGAAGACAACTTATTAACAAGAAGTTACAATATAATATGCTCCAAACATATCGAACAGAAAAAGCAATTATGAGAACTAAACAAAGATATTATGAACTAGGTGAAAGATCACATAAAGTTCTTGCATGGCTGCTAAAAACAGATCAGACTTCTAAAACAATAAATGCAATTCGAACAAGAGTAAATAAAATTAGTTATAAACCTTTAGAAATTAATGAAGCTTTTAAAAATTTTTATTCTGAGTTGTACAAATCAGCATCACAAAATGACAATGTCAAGATAGAAAGGTTTTTATCACAAATAACTCTTCCAAAATTAAATACGGAAGAACAGAAGGGATTAGATATGCCTTTTACATTGAAAGAGGTCGAAGAAGCCTTAGGATCACTTCAAAGTAATAAATCTCCAGGAGAAGATGGTTTTCCGCCTGAATTCTATAAAAAGTTTAAAGATTTATTAATTCCTCCTCTTATGCAGTTAATACACCAAGCGGAAAGAACGCATAAACTTCCAGAACCTTTTTCGACAGCTATTTTAATAGTATTGCCAAAAAAGATAGAGATCCTTTAAAGCCATCATCATATAGACCGATTTCTTTATTAAATACTGATTATAAAATAATAGCAAAAATCTTATCTAATAGATTATCTAAATGCTTACCAAAATTAGTACATATGGATCAAACAGGATTTATTAAAAATAGACAATCAGAAGATAATGTAACTCGCTTATTTAGTATAATTCATTTAGCACAGAAGAGGGAGGAAATGAGCGTGGCAGTTGCTTTAGATGCAGAAAAAGCATTTGATAGATAGGAGTGGGATTTTTTATTTAAGGTATTGGAAAAATATGGATTAGGATTATCTTTTATAAAATGGATTAAAACCTTAAATAGTAATCCCAAAGCTAAAGTAGTGACAAATGGTCAAATTTCAACACCATTTCAGTTAACAAGGTCAACTAGCAAGGTTGTCCATTATCACGTGCTTTATTTTTGTTGGCGATAGAGCCATTAGCTGAATTGATTAGAATGGACCCAGATATTAAGGGTTTTAGAGTTAACCAGGAAGAATACAAGATTAACTTATTTGCTGATGATGTTCTGCTTTATCTAACAAACCCATTGCAATCGTTGCGTAAATTATCCTATAGATTAGAAGAATATGGGAAAATATCAGGTTATAAAATAAATTGGGATAAAAGTGAAATTTTACCTCTTACTAAAGGAGACTATAATCAATGTCGATTAATAACTCAATTTAGATGGCCGGCAAATGGTATAAAATATTTAGGTATAAGTGTTGATAATGATATACCAATAACATTAGTAGGTAGAGTAAATACCATAAAAATGAATATATTCCCTAGATTACAATACTTATTTCAATCACTACCAATACAATTACCACAGAAGTTTTTTCAAGAGCTGAATAAATATGTGAGGAAGTTTCTTTGGAAAGGTAAGATGTCAAGAATATCGTTGGAAAAATTGACATGGAAATTTGAGCTAGGAGGGTTACAACTTCCAAATTTTAAGAATTATTATAAAGCAAATCAACTTAGATTTATTGCATCTTTTTTTGAGAAAGATAAACCGGCATGGATCAGAATAGAACTAGATAAAATAGGAGAAAACATACCAGAAGACTTTATATATAAATGGGAATCTAAATGGATACGGGAAAAGAAAGAATCTCCTATATTAAAACATTTGATTGATTTATGGAATAAGATAAATGTTGACGATGAGACAAAGAAATCCTTATTAGCAAAGAGATCTTTAATTCAAAATAGACTTATTCCTTTTACAATGGATAATCAACTTTTATATAATTGGTTTCAAAAAGGGATTAGATATATAGGAGATTGTTTTGAAGGAGGTATATTAATGTCATTCGATCAATTAAAGAATAAATATAAAGTATCAAACAACACTCTTTTTTGTTACTTTCAACTAAGGGCTTATTTAAGAGAAAAGTTAGGTCAAACAATGTTATCACCGAAACCGAATGAAATAGAAACTTTAATTCAAAAAGGAAAGATTAAAACATTTATCTCTTGTATGTATAATTTGATTCAAAAACAGGCAATTAAACAAGGAGTCCATAAGTCAAGACAAAAATGGGAAAGTGATTTGAATATCAAAATTGAAGAATAAAACTGGTCAAGACTATGTCTTGAGAGTATGACAAATACAATAAACGTTCGATTAAGATTAGTGCAATACAATTTTTTACATCAAATATATATTACACCACAAAAAATAAATTAAACCAAAATTTATCTGATCAGTGTTTCCGATGTAACCAAGAAATTGGTACTTTTTTACATTCTACTTGGTCTTGTTCTAACATTCAACCTTTTTGGACAAATTTAAGAGTTTTACTGGAACAAATTATTGGAATACAACTTCCACACAACCCAATATTACTTTTACTAGGTGATATTGAAGGGATAAAACCGATATCCAAATTGAATAAATATCTGAAAGAATTTATAAAAATTGCATTGGCGGTAGCCAAAAAAGCTATTGCAGTGACTTGGAAATCGGATACATATCTAAGTATAGATCGTTGGAAGAACGAAATTTATGGCTGTATTCCACTTGAAAAAATTACTTATAATTTAAGAGATAAATATGAAACATTTTTGAAAATTTGGCGCCCTTATTTACAAAAGACAGGATTAAATATATAGGTGCTCCGAAGATGAAATAATTGGTTACTTGGGGAAAGAAATAAATATATATACTAAAGTTATTACGAACTCCATGGAGCATGTGCGGATCTTCCAATATCCAGGCATTCCTTTTTTTTTCTTTCTTTCTTATTTTTTTAATAGGGATGTTAGGGGGGAGGGGTTAAGGGGAGGGGAGCTGGGTAACACATTTTTTTCATACACATTTATTCTGTAACTATTTGAAAACAATAAAAAAAGTTAAAAAAAAAAACAGAGAGCATATAATAGAGCAAAAGTTAATGGGAAGTTGGAGGATTTTGAAAACATCAAATATAGAAGAAAGCAACTGAAAAAAAGGTAAAGATGTATTAGAAAGTAAGCTAGCCAATAATATTAAAAAGAATACAATGTCTTCTTCAGATACACGATATGTAAAAGTTGTGTATATCGCAGTGTTTAAAAAAATGCTGTAGCGGTATGTTACGTACCCGTGGGTATCTTGTACCTGTCACATGACCATGATGTAATTGAGGCTATGCTGGGCATGAGGTAATGGTCTTGTTATGATGGAGTCATGTCATTTTCCCGCCAGTGAGAGGTGAACTTTTTTCAACAGGGTATAAAAGGAGAACCCCTCCTGTGTTGGGGGGCAGTCCGTAGTCGAATTCGCCAGACACTCCCATTTCGCTGCGTATTTTGATGTTATGACACAGTTTCGTTTAAAAGTGGAGATTTACTTTCTTTCTTAAGTCTCAAAGGTTTTTGCCGGCAGTTTTGCTGCAATACTGCCAATTCAGCAGTGGAGAGTGAAGATTCATCGAAGTTCAGAAATCCCGAAGGATTGGGAAAGTTGGTGTTGACGCGGAAGCTGGTATGACCTTATTTAATCTTTGTACAGGGAATTAGTAACCTGCAAGCCGAGATAACTCCAGCTAAAAGGGGCAGAAAGAGTTGGATACAGAGTTTCGCCAAGGAAAGGTCAGTGCCTTCAAGTTGTTTCATTTTCTTCATCGTAAATCCTTTGATCAATACATACTTCGAATGGGCTCAGCAGTAACGCCACAAAGGAGAACTTAAATTATTTCAAGGGATGTCTCTCCCAAGCGACTGTATAAACTTTGGACTTTCGCATTACTACTTCTAAGTACTGTTTTTGCATTATCACTTTAAGAACTGTTCAAGCTGCCGCACAACAGCCGACTGCTGGTTAAGTTAGTCATTTGTTTACTTTTGGACTTTTTTTTTAGCAGTGTTTAATAAATGTTTTATTTGTTATAAAACAAAACCTGTCTCAATTATATATTAACTGTCGTTGGATCATAACTTTTGGGGGCTCGTGCGATCTGAATCCATTTTTGAGATTAAATGCTTGTCTAATTTTTGATTGGTGTTTTGGAAAAGGAAATTCGATTCTTTTGTTTGATTGGCTTGTGAGTGGTATTTGGCAACAATGAATATTGAAGAATTCCTGGAATCACCAGATTCGGGATTATTAGCAAAGGCAAAACAAAGTGATTGCTAGCAGGTTGGAACTTGAAGGAATTTCGAGAAACACAGAAACATAGAAAATAGGTGCAGGAGTAGGCCATTCGACCACTGGAGCATGCACCAGTGTTCAGTATGATCATGCCTGATCATCCAGCTCAGAACCCTGTACCTGCTTTCTCTCCATACCCCCTGATCCCTTTAGCCACAAGGGCCATAATCTAACTTCCTCTTAAATATAGCCAATGAACTAGCCTCAACTGTTTCCTCTGGCAGAGAATTCCACAGATTCACTACTCTCTGTGTGAAGAAGTTTCTCCTCATCTCGGTCCTAAAAAGCTTCCACTTTATCCTTAAACTGTGACCCTTCATTCTGGACTCCCCCAAGATCGGAAACAATCTTCCTGCATCTAGCCTGTCCAATCCCTTTTAGAATTGTATACGTTTCAATAAGCTCCCCCCTCGATCTTCTAAATTCCAGCGAGTATAAGCCTAGTCGATCCAGTATTTCTTCACATGAAAGTACTGCCATCCCAGGAATCAATCTGGTGAACCTTCTTTACACTCCCTCTATGGCAAGAATGTCTTTCCTCAGATTAGGGGACCAAAACTGCACAAAATGCTCCAGCTGTGGTCTCACCAAGTCCTTGTACAAATGCAATAGAACCTCCCTGCTCCTGTACTCGAATCCTCTTGCTATGAACGCCAACATACCATTCGCCTTTTTCACAGCCTGCTGTACCTGCATGCCCACTTTCAATGACTGGTGTACAATGACACCCAGGTCTCGTTGCACCTCCCCTTTTCCTAATCGGCCACCATTCAGGTAATAATCTGTTTTCCTTTTCTTGCAACCGAAGTGGATAACTTCACATTTATCCACATTAAATTGCGTCTGCCATGAATTTGCCTACTCACCTAGCCTATCCAAATTACCCTGCATCCTTTTAGCATCCTCCTCACAGCTAACACCACTGCCCAGCTTCGTGTCATCTGCAAAGTTAGAGATGCTGCATTTTATTTTCTTGTCTAAATCATTAATATATATTGTAAACAACTGAGGTCCCAGCACTGAGCCTTCTGGTACCCCACTAGTCACCGCCTGCCAATCTGAAAAGGTCCCATTTATTCCCACTCTTTACTTCCTGTTTGCCAACCAATTCTCTATCCACATCAATACCATGCCCCCAATACGGTGTGCTTTAATTTGCACACTAATCTCCTGTGTGGGACCTTGTCAAAAGCCTTTTGAAAATCCAAATATACCACATCCACTGGTTCTCCCCTATCCACTCTACTAGTTACATCCTCAGAAAATTCTAAGAGATTCGTCACACATGATTTTACTTTCACAAATCCTCTTGAGATTTCACCTCTTTCCAAATGTGCTGTTATCTCATTTTGATAACCGACTATAGCGTTTTCCCTACCAGCGATGTCAGACTAACCGGTCTATAATTCCCCGGTTTCTCTCTCCCTCTTTTTTTTAAAAAAAGAAAGTGGGGTTACATTAGCCACCCTCCAATCCTCATGAACTAATTCAGAATCTAAGGAGTTTTGAAAAATTATCACTAATGCATCCTCTATTTCTTGGGCTGCTTCCTTAATCACTCTGGGGTGCAGACCATCTGGCCCTGGGGATTTATCTGCCTTTAATCCCTTCAATTTACCTAACACAACTTCCCTACTAACAAGTATTTCCCTCAGTTCCTCTATCTCACTAGACCCTCGGTCCCCTACTATTTCCGGAAGATTAATTATGCCTGCTTAGAGAAGACAGAACCAAAGAAGTTATGCCATTGGTCTGCCATATCCTTGTTCCCCATGATCAATTCAACTGTTTCTGACTGTAAGGGACCTACATTTGTCTTAACCAATCTTTTTTTTTCTTTTCGCATATCTATAAAAGCTTTTACAGTCAGTTTTTGTTTCCCTGCCAGTTTTCTCTCATAATATTTTTTCTCTTTCCTAATTAAGACCTTTGTCCTCCTCTGCTGGACTCTGAATTTCTCCCAGTCCTCAGTTGTGCCGCTTTTTCTGGCTAATTTGTATGTTTCTTTCTTGGAATTGATACTATCCCTAATTTCCCGTGACAGCCAGGGGTGCACTACCTTCCCTGGTTTATTCTTTTGCCAAACTGGAATGAACACTTGTTGTAGTTCATCCATGCGATCTTTAAATGCTTGTCATTGCATATCCACCGTCAACCCTTTAAGTATAATTGCCAGTCTATCTTAGCTAATTCACGTCTCATACCTTCAAAGTTACCCTTCTTTTAGAATCTTTGTTTCTGAATTAACTATGTCACTCTCCAACTTATTGAAGAATTCCACCATATTATGGTCACTCTTACCCAAGAGGCCTCGCACGACAAGATTGCTAACTAACCCTTATTGCTCAATACCCAATCTAGAATGGCCTGCTCTCTAAAGATACAAGATAGCCTGGAGTTCAAAGAAAAATTGCGGAACATTTTGTAGAGTCGGGTGTTTTCAATGATTTTAGATCGGTTTCCTTTGAGTAAATCAGCGATCCAGTTACAGTTGGAACGAGCAGCGCTAGAAAAGCTGAAAATAGAAGCTGTATTAAAACAGAAGGAATTAGAAACTCACTTGCAATTAAATCGATTAGAAGCTGAAAATAAAAAGAAGGAATTTGAACGTAATATGGCAGAATTAAGATCCGAGAATCAGTCTCCTGGTTCTAGAAAAATGTTTGTTGTTTGACAGGAAATTAAATTGGTCCCTCCATTTAGTGAAACAGAGGCAGAAAAATATTTTCAACATTTTGAAATGATTGCTCTGATTTCAGAGTGGCTGAAAGAGAACTGGTCAGTGTTGTTACAGAGTGTAATTAAAGACAAAGCACAACTGATTTATAGAGCTTTAACTGCTGAGCAAGCACTTGGTTACTATACTGTGAAACTACACATATCGATGGCGTATGAATTAGTCCCAGAAGGATATAGAGCAAGATTTAGAAATTTTAAGAAATCTGTGGAAAAACTTATGTGGACTTTGCCTACGATAAAGCTGTGAGTTTTGAGAGATGGGTTTCCTCTAACAATATAAATTGGGACTATAATAAATTGAAAGAGCAGATTTTAATGGAGGAATTTAAAAGAAGCATTCCTGTTGAAGTAAGGACATACTTAAATGAGAGAGACAGTGCGACATTGCAGGACTCTGCTAGATTAGCTGATGAGTATGTTTAAATCCATAAGAATAAAATTTTTCAGGGCAGAATTTTTAAAAGGAAAAATAACACAGTGAATGAAGGTAAATCAGAAATTAAATCAGAAGTTAGTAAGAAATGTAAGGAGGAAGGAAAACCTGTGAAGGAAAGACAGGTTAGTCCCATTTGTAATTATTGTAAGAAACCTGGTCACGTAATAGCTAACTGTTTCCGATTGGAAAAGAAAGAGAAGGAAGCAGTCCCAGATGCTTGTGTGCAACATGCTGATACACCTGTAAATCCACAGGGTTTCATAAACACAAATGAAGTTTTGTTAGAGTCTGACAAAGTTAACAAGGGATATGATCATTTTATAACTGAAGGGTTTGTATCCTTGGAAGAAGGATCTACTCCAGTGCCAATAAAAATCCGTAGGGTTACTGGAGCTTTTCAATCACTGATGTTTCACAGTGTGTTAAAGTTTAATGAAGAGTCTGAAACTGGTGAGGTAAATTATATACGAGGTGTTGGGAGTGCCTTTATGCCTGTACATCTGCATAAAGTAAATTTAAAATCAGGTTTAGTTACTTGTTAAAGTAGGACTACAGCCTAGCTTACCTGTGAAGGATATTTCTTTATTGTTAAGTAATGACTTGGCAGGTGGACAAGTTTTTCCTGAAGAGCATTTGACAATAAAGTTAGAAGAACCACAGATGGATTCTAACACAGATTCTTCCAGTTTTGTAACTTGAGCTATGGCTAAAAAGATTGATGTGCAGAATGAGGTTATTACCCATGACTGTTCAACTCAGGATTAGAGTTTTGAGGATGTCTCAGAAATTTTCTTACCTTCATTGTTTGAACAAGATTCTTGGAGTAAGTCTGACCATGAAGATGTGTCTCTGTCCAGGAAGGAGATGATAGCAGAGCAGAGTAGAGACCCTGAGATTATAAAATTAAAAGAACAAGCTCTTCCAGATATTGAAATTGATCAGGTGCCAGTAGGATATTATTTTGATAAAAGAGTGTTGATGAGGAAGTGGAGACCACCTACAATTCCTGCAAGTGATGAATGGAATATTGTTCACCAGGTAGTTGTTCCTAAAGTTTATCGAAATGAGATTTTAACTTTAGCTCATAGTGTGCCCTTGGGTGGACATCAAGGCATAAGTAAAACTGTGGACAAGATTTTAAAACATTTTTACTGGCCTGGTTTAAGAAAAGATGTGGGGATGTTTTGCAGAACATGCCATACTTGCCAAGTTGTGGGTAAACCAATTCAAGTTACAACAGTGGCTCCCTTGCAACCTATACCAGCATTTGGTGAACCGTTTTCTAAAATTATTATAGATTGTGTAGATCCATTATCAAAAACAAAAACTGGTTATCAGTTCTTGTTGACTATTATGTGCACTTCGTCTAGGTTTCCAGAGGCAGTACCACTTAAGAATATAACAGCTAAAATCGTGACAAAGGCTCTTATAAAATGCTTTACTTATTTTGGGTTGCCCAAGGAAATACAATCTGTTCAAGGCAGTAATTTTATGTCTGGATTGTTTCAACAGATTGTATATAGATTGGGAGCTAAGCAAATTACTTTGTCTGCATACCATCTGGAACCGCAAGGTGCCTTGGAGAGAGTTCATTCTACCCTCAAGACTATGATTATGATGTATTGCGTGGAAAATGAAAGTGACTGGGATGAGGGTATACACTTACTTCTATTTGCAGTAAGGAAATCGATAGAGGAATCATTAGGTTTCAGTCTATTTGAACTTGTACTTGGGCATAGGGTTAGACCTTTAGCTTTATTAAAAGAATAATGGATTAATAAATATGTACACACTAATTTGTTGGACTATGTTTTAAAATGTAAGGACAAATTGCACAAAGCTTGTAGTTTAGCCAGGGAAAATTTAAAATTGGCTCAGGAGAAAATGAAAACCTGTTATGATAAACTAAAATGAGGATGTTTCAGCCTGGAGATAAGGTGCTTGTTCTTTGCCCAGTGCAAATTCTCTAAGAATCCTTTACAAACTAAATGTCATGGTCCTTATGGAATTGTGTCTAAAATCAATGATGTGGATTACGTGATTAAAAATTCCAGATCATAGAAGATCAACTCAACTTTGCTATATAAATATGATAAAGTCATATTATCAGGAACAGTCTGCTACTATGACTGTTGTGGTCAATAATACTGAGTTTAATCTCACTAGGGACATAATGAATAATTCATCTGAGTTCCATTCATGAACCCAACATTGTTTCTGTCATGTTACCAAACTCAACCATTCTGGAAAATATTGATGAGAAATTAGCACATTTACAGCCAGAGCAGAAGCATCAGAGGAAACAATTAATTTTTAAGTATAAGGATTTAATTCCAGACGTTCCTAGAAGGCCCATTGTAGCTTCACGTGATGTAGATGTTGGAGATGCCATACCCATTAAACAGCACACATATAGGATGAACATGGAAAAACGTAAACTTGCTGAGAAAGAAAATAAATATATGTTAGAGAACAATATTATTATACCTTCTAACTCGAACTGGAGTTCACCTAGTGTTATGGTGCCTAAGTCAGATGGTAGTATTAGGTTTTGTACAGACTAGAAGAAGGTGAATGCTGTAAGGAAAACAGATGCATATCCAATTCCTACAGTAAATGATTATGTAGATAAAGTGGGCAAAGCAAAGTTCCTTACAAAGATTGATTTATTGAAAGGGTATTGGTGTGTTCCCTTAACAGATACATGTAGAGAGATTTCTGCATTTGTAACTTCATCTGGGTTATATGAACATAATGCTCTTCCAATTGGGATAAAGAATGGCCCAGGTACTTTACAGCGGATGATTAACTCTGTGATTCATGGATTAAAGGATACAGGTGCTTATATTGACGATTTAGTGACAGGAAATTATACTTGGGAAGCAGACATGATTACGGTGGAGAAATTATTTGAAAGGCTTTCAAAAGCTTACTTAACTATTTATCTAAAAGTGAATTCGGACATGCAACTGTAACTTACCTTGGTTATGCTGTGGTTCAAGGTAAGGTAGCTCCTGTTCAGGCAAAAAGTTCGGGCAATTTTAGAGATCCCCATTACAACTGGGGGAAAAATTGCATAAGGTTTCTGGGAATGGTAGGATATTACCGAAAGTTTTGTAAGGATTTTGCTCATATTTCCCTTCCATTAACTAACCTCTTGAAGAAGAATGAGGAGTTTGAGTGCTTTGTCAAGAAGCATTTGAGAAATTGAAAATTATGATATGTCAACAACCTGTGCTCAAGGCACCTGACTTTGAAGAACCTTTTTCATTAGCTCCAGATGTTAGTGATGAGGTTGCAGGAACAGTATTACTGCAAAGGAATGAGGGTGACGGGTTTGATCATCCCGTAAAGACACAAAATGCTGGCAGAACTCAGCAGGCCAGACAGCGTCTATGGGAGGAGGTAGTGACGACGTTTCGGGCAGAAAACTTTCATCAGGAGTGAAGTAAAATGGGATGGTGGAGGGGGGATTAGTAATGGGGAGAGGGATGAAGTGATAGTAGTGAGGGAAGAGAGCTGGGAAGTGATAGGCTGAAGGGAATTGGACCAGGGAGAAGGTGGAGAATTATGGGAAATAATAGAGAGAAAAGGTAGGGCTGGGGGGAGATTATAGTGAGGGGGGGGGGGAAGAGAGATAAAGAGAATCAGACTAAAATTATAGATAGGGATGAGGTAAGGGAGGGGCCAGAGGTATCAACGGAGGTCTGAGTTGACTGCTCATGCCGGCAGGTAGGAGGCTACCTCGGCGGGAGATAAGGTATTGCTCCATCAACCTGCGTGTGGCCTCATCTTGACGGTAGAGGAGGCCATGGACAGACATGTCGGAGTGGGAGTGGTCTGTGGAATTGAAGTGTGTGGCCACAGGGAGATCCCGCCACTGCTGGAGGACTGAGCGCCAGTGTTCGGCGATACTGTCTCCCAGTCTGTGGCGGGTCTCCCCAATGTATAAATGGCCACATTTGGAGCACCTCGACTCTGTTTTATCCCCTTTTCAGTCTCTTCCTACCAAATTCCGTGACACCTCACACACTGTAAATCTGTTCAAGGGCTTCAGGTTCCCTGGTTCTCTTTATCTGTATTATGCATGTCCAGTGCATATACATATCCACTACCACCCCACCAGGTAGGCCTCCAAGCTCTCCGCTTGTTTTTCCTTGACATCAGACCCAACCAGTTCCGTTACACCACCTGCACTCTCCTCAGCCTAGCGTAACCTGTCCTCACTCCCAATAATTTCTCCTTTTGCTCCTCCCACTTCCTTCAAACAGAAGTTGTAGCCATGGGCACTCGCATGGGTCCCAGCTGTTCCTGCCTCTTTGTCGGCAACGTAGAACAGTCTATGTTCTAAGCCTACACTGGTGACCGTCCCGCACTTTTCTTACGCTACATTGATGACTGCATTGGTGCTGCTTCCTGCAACCATGCTGAACTCGTCAACTTCATCCACTTACTTCAAACTTCCACCTTGCCCTCAAATTCACCTGGTCCATTTCTGACACTTCCCTTCCCTTTCTAGATCTCACTATCCCTATCTCCTAATGGACAACTTATCCAGCTATGTCCATAGATCCACGGACTCTCATAGCTCTCTCGACGAAATCTCCTAGAACCATAGGAGAATCTATGGTTTATATATATGGTTTATATATAAAAACCATATTTTATATATGGTTTATATATCCTAGAACCTACAGCACAGTACGGGCCCTTCAGCCCTCCATGTTGTGCCGACCCATATAATCATTAAAAAATTACTAAACCCACACTACCTCATAACCCTCCATTTTTCTTTCATCCATGTGCCTGTCCAAGAGGCTGTAAATACCCTTAATGTTTTAGCCTCCACCACCATCCCTGGCAAGTCATTCCAGGCACTCACAACCCTCTGCGTTAAAATAACGTACCCCTGATGTCTCCTCTGAACATCCCTCCCTTAATCTTTAACATATGCCCTCTGGTGTTTGCATTTCTTTTCACCGTGCTGCTTGTAAAAGCG
The DNA here is from genome assembly GCF_048418815.1 of Hemitrygon akajei. NCBI lineage: Eukaryota > Metazoa > Chordata > Chondrichthyes > Myliobatiformes > Dasyatidae > Hemitrygon > Hemitrygon akajei. Next base: position 56,213,361 of record NC_133131.1, read on the forward strand.
CCATCCCCTTCTCAATTCCTCAGTCTCCGCCGCATCTGCTCTCAGGATGTTTTCCATTGTAGAACGAAGGAAATGTCCTCCTTTTTCAAAGAAAGGGACTTCCCTTCCTTCACCACATCTGCTCCTACCCCACATTCCCGCAACCGCAGGGATAGGGTTCCTGGTCCTCACCTACCACCCAGATAAATCTCCGACACTTCCGGCACCTCCAACGGTATCCCACCGCCAAACACATCATTCCCTCTGCCACGCCCCACCCCCAACTTTCTGCTTTCTGTAGAGATCTCTCCCCAGATAACCCCCTTGTCTATTCATCTCCCCCACTGATCTCTCTCCTGGCACTTGTCCTGGTGAGCCGAACAAATGCTACACTTGCCCATACACCTACTACCTCACTACCGTTCAGGACCCTAAACATTCCTTCAGGGTGAGTCAACACCCATGAGTCTGTGCCTAGTGTTCCCGCTGTGCTGTCCTGTATATCGGTGAGATCCAAGTTAGATTGGGAGACCGCTTCGCCAAGCATCTAAGCTCTGTCCACCAGATAATGTGGGATCTCCCAGCAGCCACCCATTTTAATTTCATTTCCCATTCCCATTCCGATATGTCCATCCATGGCCTCCTCCGCTGTCATTATCACGCCACACTTAAATTGGAGAACCAAAACCTTATATTCTGTTTGGATCACTTGCAACCTGGTGGCATGAACAACGATTTCTTAAAGTTCTGCTAATGTCCCTCATTCACCATTTTCCATTCCTGTATTCCTCTCATGTTATTTCCTTGCCTCCCTCTTGTGCTCCACTCTTTTTTTTCTTCCATGGCCTTCACCAATCTGCTTCTCAGCGTATTACTTCACCCCCCCCCCTCCTGATTTGACCTATCACGCTGTTTCACTCTCCACTCCTCCGACCTTTTAAATCTACTCTCAGCTTTTATTTTTACCTCCAGTCCTGCCGAAGGGTTTCGACCCGAAAGGTCTTGACCCGAATGGTCGACTGTACTTTTTCCATAGATGCTGCCTGACCTACTGAGTTCTTCCAAGATTTGTGAGCCTCCAGATCAGAAAAATGATTCTGGGAATTCTTGTTATATGAGGAGCATTTCATGACCCTGGGTCTCTACTCACTGGAATTCAGAAGAATGAGGGGGACGTCATTGAAAACCTATCAGAGGTTGAAAGGTCTAGATAGAATCGATGTAGAGAGGATGTTTCCTGTGGTGGCCCAGAGAACGGAGCCTCAGAATAGAGCGACGTTCTTTTAGAGTGGAGATGGGGAGGAATTTCTTTACCAAGAGAGTAGCAAATCTATGGAATTTGTTGCCTCTGCACTGACCATAAACATCAGCCTGTGACGTAGCACAATTTCATTCTCTTCATTAGTGTTATTCACTGCTGTCGCTCTGCTGCGCATGTGTGCGGTGGCACATTATCTGAAATACTCCTATGTAGATCGCATTCGCTGCTGCACTGATAGAATTTTCTTTCACTTGATAATAGAGAATGGAGAATAGATAGCAGGTGCAGGAGTAGGCCATTTGGCCGTTCTGGCCAACACCGCTATTCACTGTGATCATGGCTGATCATACACAATCAGTACCCCGTTCCTGCCCTCTCCCCATATCCCTAGACCCCGCTATCTATAAGAGCTCTATCTAACTCTCTCTTGAATGCATCCAGAGACTTGGCCTCCAGTGCCATCTGGGGCACAGCATTCCACATATCCACCAGTCTCTGAGTGAAAAAGATTTTCTGCATCTCTGTTCTAAATAGCCTACCCCTTATTTTTAAACTGTGGCCTCTAGTTCTGGACTCACCCATCAGCAGGATCATGCTTCCTGCCTCCAGTGTGTCCAATCCCTTAATAATCTTATATGTTTCAATCAGATCCACTCTCATTCTTCTAAATTCCAGTATATACAAGCACAGTCGCTCCAATCTTTCAACATATGACAGTCCCGCCATTCCGGGAATTAAATTTGTGAACCTACGCTGCACTCCCTCAATAGCAAGAATGTCCTTCCTCAAATTTGGAGACCAAAACTGCAAACAATACTCCGGGTGGGGTCTCACCAGGGCCCTGTACAGCTGCACAAGGACCTCTTTACTCCTATACTCAATTCCCCTTGTTATAAAAGCCAGCATGCCATTAGCTTTCTTCACTGCCTGCTGTACCTGCATGCTTGCTTTCATTGACTGATGTACGAGAACACCTAGATCTCGTTGTACTTCCCCTTTTCCTAACCTGACTCCATTTAGATAGTAATCTGCCTTCCTGTTCTTGCCACCAAAGTGGTTAATCTCACATTTTATCCACATTAAACTGCATCTGCCATACTTTTGCCCACTGACCCAACCTGTCCAAATCACCCTGCATTCTCATAACATCCTCCTGATATTCACATTGCCACCCAGCTTTGTGTCATCCGCAAATTTGCTAATGTTACCTTTAATCCCTTCATCTAAATCATTAATGTATATTGTAAACAGCTGCGGTCCCAGAACCGAACCTTGCGGTACCCCACTGGTCACAGCCTGCCATTCCGAAAGTGACCCGTTAATCACGACTCTTTGTTTCCTGTCAGCCAACCAATTTTCAATCCATGTCAGTCCTTTGCCCCCGATACCATGTGCCCTAATTTTGCCCACTAATCTCCTATGTGGGACTTTCTCAAAAGCTTTCTAGAAGACCAGGTACACTACATCCACTGGCTCTCCCTTGTCCATTTTCATAGTTACATCCTCAAAAAACTCCAGAAGATTAGTCAAGGATGATTATCCCTTCATAAATCCATGCTGACTCGGTCTGATCCTTCTACTGCTATCCAAATGTGTCGTAATTTCCTCTTTTATAATTGACTCCAGCATTTTTCCTACCACTAACGTCAGGCTAACCACTCTATAATTCCCTGTTTTCTCTCTCCCTGCTTTCTTGAAAAGTGGGACAACATTAGCCACCCTCCAATCGGCAGGAACTGTTCCTGGATCTATAGAACATTGGAAAATGATTACCAATGCGTCCACGATTTCTAGAGCCAACTCTGGGATGCCCTGGGATGCAGACCATCAGGTCCCGGGGACGTATCAGCCTTCAGACTCAACACTCTATCCAACACCGTTTCTTGCCTAATATAAATTTCCTTCAGTTCATCCTTTACCCTAGTTCCTTTAGCCACTATTACATCTGGGAGATTGTTTGTGTCTTCCCTAGTGAAGACTGATCCAAAGTACCTTTTCAACTCATCTGCCATTTCCTTGTTCCCCATAATAAATTCATCGGTTTCTGTCTTCAATGGCCCAATTTTGTTCTTAACTATTTTTTTGCTATTCACGTACCTAAAGAAGCTTTTACTATCCTCCTATATATTCTTGGCTAGTTTACCTTCGTACCTCATTTCTTCTTGGCGTATTGAATTTTTTTGTTATCTGTTACTCCTTTAAAGCTTCCCAGTCCTCTGGTTTCCCGCTCATCTTTGCTATGTTATACTTCTCTTATATTTTTATACTGCCCTTTACTTCCCTCGTCAGCCACGGCCGTCCCTTACTCCCCTTTGGATCTTTCTTCCTCTTTGGAATGACCCGATCCTGCACCTTCTGCATTATTCCCAGAAATACCTGCCATTTTTGTTCCACTGTCTTCCCTGCTAGGGTATTGTTCCATTGAACTTTGGCCAGCTCCTCCCTCATAGCTCCATCGTTCCCTTTGTTCAACTGTCATACTGACACAGACGGTTTTCCCTTCTCCTTCTCAAATTGCAGGTTAAAACATATCATATTATGGTCACTACCTCCTAATGGTTCCTTTACCTCGAGGTCCCTGATCAAATCCGGTTCATTGCACAACACTAAATCTAGAATTGCCTTCTCCCTGGTAGGCTCCAGTACAAGCTGTTCTAAGAATCCATCTCGAAGGCACTCCACAAACTCTCTTTCTTGGAGTCCAGTACCATTCTGATTCTCCCAGTCTACCTGCATGTTGAAATCCCCGATGACAACTGTACCATTACCTTTGCGACATGCCAATTTTAACCCTTCATTCAACTTACACCCTACATCCAGACTTCTGTTTGGGAGCCTGTAGATAACTCCCATTAGGATATTTCTACCCGTAGAATTTCTCAGTTCTATCCATACTGACTCTACATCCCCAGGTTCTATGTCCCCCTTTGCAAGGGACTGAATATCATTACTTACCAACAGAGCCACCCCACCCCCTCTGCCAGTCAGTCTGTCCTTTCGATAAGATGTATGTCCTTGAATATTCATTTCCCAGGCCCTGTCCGCTTGAAGCCATGTCTCAGTTATTCCCACAACATTGTGCTTGCCAATTTCGAACTGAGCCTGAAGCTCATCTACTTTGTTCCTTATACTTGGTGCATTCCTGTATAATACTTCTAATTCGGTACTCCCCTCTCCTTTCATATCAATTCCTATTTCACTTGGTCAGACTGTATGATCCCTTCTTGAGCTTTCTACTCCATTGATTCTGTTGCCCTTTTTAACTTTTCTTATTTTCACTTTCCCTTTAACTCCATCCTTATATATCCAGTTCATACCCTCCCCCCACTACTTAGTTTAAGCACATCCGTGTTGCAGTGGCAAACCTGTCCACCAGAATGCTGGTCTCCCGCCTATTAAGGTGCAACCCGTCCCTTTTGTACAATTAATCCCTACCCCAAAACAGATCCCAGTGGTCCAAGAATGTAAATCCTTGCTTCCTGCACTAGTTCCTCAGCCACATATTCAGATACATTATCTCCCTGTTCCTGCCCTCTCCAGCACGAGGAACTGGAAGCAAACCAGCGATAACCACCCTGGAAGTCCTGCTTATCAGCCTTCTTCCGAGTTCTCTGAAGTCCCGCTGCAGAATGACCTTCCTCTTCTTCCCGATGTCATTTGTGCCGACATGCACTACCACTTCCGGCTGTTCACCTTCACCCTTGAGGATTCCCTGCAATCGGTCCGTGATGTCCTGGATCCTAGCACCAGGGAGGCAACACACCATCCTTAAATCTCGCCTGTTGCCGCAGAAACCCCTTTCTGTACCTCTTACATTGGAGTCCCCGACTACCACGGCTCTTCCTAATGTCTGACTCCTCGGCTCTGTTTCTGCACCAATTTTCGGCTCGCAGACCTGTCCGCCTCTCAGACTGGCAGTATCTTCTGTCCTGACAGCTTCCAAGAAGGTGAACCTGTTTACGAGAGGTACATCCCCTGGGGTCTCCTGTACTTCCTTTCCTTCCTCATCGTCGCCCCCTTTCTCTCTTCCGGTATCCTCGGTGTAACAACCTCACTGTAGGTCCTGTCCAGAAAACCCTCGTTTTCGCGGATAAACCTGAGGTCATCCAGTTCTTTCTTCAGTGCTGCAACATGCTCCTTCTGAAGCTGAATCTGGATACAGTTTCCACAGCTGTAACAGCCGGGGGCACCATCAGTGTCCCTGACCTCCCACATCATGCATGTAGCACACTGAATCAGCTTAGCGGTCATGTTAATTGAAAATGCCATGCTGTTTTCAGCTCAGATTCCACAGCGCTACAGAGCCCATGAGATTACATGGTTAATATTGGGGACTCTGGGACACCCACTCCAGGTGGTTAACCTATCGATGTTCAAGCTCTTGTCTCTCTGCGGCAATTACATAGAAGTTACAACAACCTTAGGACTCACATCACCAGGTTCAAGAACAGTTACTGCCCCAACCCCCAGTTATCAGGGTCAAGAATAACAGCGGATAATTATATTGCCCTGTCCATCCATTGAGATGCTCCCGCAAACAATGATCGCACTTTACAAGTTGTTATTTCATCTCTTGTTATTTATTGCTGTTTATTTATATTTCCATTTCCACAGTTTGTTGTCTACTGCACTCTGGTTGATATTTCACTGATGCTGGTATAGTTACCATTCGACGGATTTTCTGAGTATTCCGCAGGTTGTACCTTGTGACTGATATGCGCTCTGATATTAAAATTTACTTTGCACTTTCACTTTCAGGGAACTTCCCTTGATTTTGGGAAGAAATGGAGACTGACATCTTCGGCTCCGGACAGTGTCATCAGACATACTCCACCCAATCAGTGAACAGTGCAGAGAGAAGCATGTTCTCATTGGCAGAGGAGTGTAGGTGAGCGGAACACTGAACGTTCGGAGCGGGCCGAACTTGGAACCGGGAGCGAGTGGATCTGAGCAGAGGCCAGAGATTGAGAGTTGCATCTTGAGTAACGGCCGCCACACCGGCTGCAGGTGCACTCTCTTTCCCTGCCGTGGAACAGGGCCTATTGTCTGGAGCTGACATCCAGATCTGTCACCTGCTGTTGGGAGACGGGAGCTGCCCCGCAGTGGCTGCCGATGGATCTCCGGAGTTCTCACCGCTCACCTGTGCAAGGCCAAAGGAGAACAAGGTGCAAATGTAAACTCGTGCTTTAAAACATAAGAAACAAGAGTAGGGTGGCCATTCGGCCTTTGTGCTTGTTCTGCCCTTTCCTGCGAATACGCCCGAACTTTGATATCAGCTCCAATTTCCTACAACGCTCCCATAATCGCTGGGCCCCTAAATTTGTCTTTGAATTCATAAACCTAGTGGAGAAAATTCCAAAGATTCAACACACTCTGGGTGAGAAAAAATCCCCTTATTCTGATGAGCTGACCTCGGAGTTTGAGTCTGTGACCCCTGGTTCCACACCACAGCCAGGGGAACAGATATTCCTGCACCCAGCCTGTCAGTACCCAATGAGACGGTGTCTGTCTCAATCTGTCCACCTCTTATTTCTCTCATTTTGAGACAGGCCCAGTTAGTGTAACCTCTCTGAGGACACCACCACAACCCCAAAATCAATCTGGGAAACATCTTCATTCCTTTTATTCCACAGACTGACTATGAGAGGAGAGCAGACCTGTGTACAGTGTTCCATGTACATTCTCACCAGGACCCCATATAACTGCAGAGGAGGTCTTTAATCTTGTATTAGACACCATAGGACCATTTTGCCTGTCATGTCTGCTCCGTCATTTCATCATGGCTGATCCATTTTAAGTTTTTTTCGCGGTCTTCTGCCTCACCCCTTTCCACACCGCACCCGTGTCCCTTCATGCCCAGAACGATCATGAATATATCAACCTCTGTTTTAAATATACATAATGACATGGCCTCCATAGCTGCCTAGGACAAACATTTCTGCAGATTCAGTCCTCCGTGCCATAGAAATTCCTCCTCATTTTGGTTCCAAACGGAGAACCTTTTATTTTGAGGCCATGTTCTCTGGTTTTAGACCCGCCCACCAGAGAAAACATACTCTCCACATCCACTCTGTCAGGGTCTTTCACCATTCAATAGGTTCCAATTAGGTTACCCTTCAATCTTCTGAATTCCAGTGAAAACTGGCCCAGAACCATGAAAAAACTTCACTTTACAAGCCGTTTACTTCCGGAATAGTTTTCATGAACCGCCTTCGAACCCTTTCCAGTTTCAGTACATCCTATCCAAGATATGGAGCCGAACACTGCTTTAATACTCCAGGTGGGCCTCACCAATGCTTTATAAAGTCTGAACATTACATCTTCACCTTTATATTCTCCTCTTCTTCTAATGAGTAATGATATCATATTTGTCTTCCTCACTAGAGGCTGCTGCAATTTCACCTTGCACAAGGACTCCCACATCCCTTTGCAAATCAGCTTTTGCATTTTTTCTCATTTTAGAAAATACTCAACCCTTTTATTTCTGAAACCAAATTGCATGACCGTACATCTCGCGGCACTGTATTCCATCTGCCTGTCATAACAGTGGGCATTGAGAGTGGACCCAAATGCAAGGCACAGACACTGAAATACCAGGAACAGGAATAGGCGTGAGAAGGAAGTGAGGAAGAAAGGGCGAGGGATATGACTCAGGCCCCGGACGAGACAAGGATTCCGGGCCTGGGCTAGGACTTGACTGGGTCAGCAGAACCAGGACATGGAACTGTTAACTAGGAGCCTGTGCTTGGACTCCGAGCCAGAGACTGGACAATGACCCAGAACTTGGGTCTTGACTCGGGCTCGGACTCCAGAACCAGGGGAGAACAAGACGAGGCTACAGGACGAGGAGAGGCACAGGACTGGACGAGAGACTCCTGGACGTAACAAGGGAACCCCAGCACAGGACAAGGGAATCCCAGCACCGGGCCGGGCAAGGTACTCCTGTGCTGGGTGAGGCACGTGGACATGACGAGAACACAGAGCCTTGGTCGAGGGCGCGACAGGAAAATGGAACACCGAGCCGAGACCCCTCCTTGGGTACAGGACATAGGGCCAGGACTCATTACACAGAACGCTGAACACGACGAGACAGTTCCTAACGCTAGGAAGCGGCAAACGGCCGGACCTACCTGGCGAAGGCGTGGACATGGAGTGGCAGTTCCCAACCCTAGGCAAAGGCAAGATGCCCAGACCTACCTAGCGAAGGCGTAGACACAGGCAGACAGTTCCAAACAAGGCAAGGCTCCAAGGCACAGGCAGAGCGTGGCAGGGCACCAGGCAGGAAGGTGAAGGGAAGGGATACAGGCAGGGGGTTTGAACAGGAACAATCCGGTAGCCAGAGGCTGAATTCTGAAGCTATTTATGAAGCCAGCCCAAACGAGAATCATCTGACTCAACAGAAACTGGGGAAACCCGGAAAACCTGGAATAAAAAATATGGACTGCACTGTGAACCGGAATGCTGATTTCACGGACCAGACCATGACACTGCCATTTCATTGTTCAATCTCCTAAGCTGTCTAAGTCCTTATGTGGTCCCTCTATTCCCTCAAATCCCGAATCCAATCCTTTGTATATGAAATAATTTTTGATGAATAAATCTGACTTGTTTCGAGAATGACTTTAAGCCTTTTGAAATGCAAAAGGGAATCTGAACAAATCACAGCTTCACAAGGACAAATTTCCTGCAGCCACTATAAGCACAAAATGATGGCAACCAATTCTGCTGTGTATCCTGATAAATGGTTGGTAGGTCATTTCATTATCGTTACCTATAATTCACATATAGCACAGGAACACCAACATTCCCAGTTAAGTTATATCCTGATCCTTCTGTAAAAAGGGTCAAACTATCTCAATAATTTCCTTAATATGTCCTGAATCAACAAATTCTCAGGCAGAACAGAATTGTTAGATTTCATTAAATCGTTCATCCTAAAATCAACAAAAGGTATTGAAAGAAGCAAGGTAGGGTTACCAAGAAAGAGACTGTGGAATATTTTGCATAACCCAACGAACCCATATTTCAAGTTTGATAAGAACGGAGTCACCCAAAACTAAAAATACTCTTCTTATGAAGCTCCCAACAGACCTTGAACAGATTAATAATTTCTTCTCCCTTAAATTATTCCAGTATAACATTAAATTCAACCTCCATAATTTTAATCAGTAAAGCTGAAACAGGGAACAACATTACTGCAACAAAATACAATCTTAAAACCTGTGCTTGTATAACACCCACACATAATAAAGTTGAAGATGACGCTGATCCATAAACCACAAACATAATCAAGAAGAGATCCAATTAAACAAGCGAAATTGGTCAACAAGTATTTTTATGTAATATCCCAGGATACCTACAGGGATAACTGTGAATATTTACTGTTTATTTGTATGTATCAGTTATTTTCTGATCGGGTGCTTCCATGTCAGCTTATTAACCATCCACATGCCTGGAAATCTTACTAATGTCAATTTTAAGGAGTTTGACCATATCATTTACAATCAAGTGTAGGTCCATTAATCCTGTTTGTAAAACACATAATTGTCTTGTATCTATTAAAAGCTGAAAACCCTGCTATTTGCTGACTATTCGACCTTATTAATTGCGAATGCATCCTATATACAGTAAAAATGAAATTTCTACATCTAATCCATAAACCTCCACTATCTGCATATAATGATTTACACACTCCAAAACCTATCTCAGAAAAGGAATCATTAATTTTAACATGAAATAATAAATACTGCCCTGTGGGATTTCAAAATCTCATAACACCACAAATATAATTTGCCCACCCGTACCTGACACAAGACGTCCAATTAACAAAACTTGGAAAAGTCACCCATCCATCCTCATTTCCACAATTTCATAAAAAGTATTTCCTTCCATAAATACCATCTGCCTTTTGTATAATAGAAATACTGTTTTTTGCAACATCTATATTTAACTGTGCTTTCCTAATATCATCTACCAAACATAACAATGAATTCCATGTCATACTTGCCCACCCTATACCTTTCTTTAAAAGACATCCAAATGAAGACAATCAGATAAAAATGCACAAAGCCCCTTCAATTGCATTTCCAAAAATTAATCAAACGTCCGTCCATCAATAACTATTATTCGACTTCACAATATCAAAAAATATTGCTATTACAGCATCTTTATTTAACTGTGCTTTCCTAATATGATCATCCAGACCTAAAACTGATTCCAGTGTTATTCTACCCTTCCAAATTCCCCTTTGATAATACGTGAAATCACATTATTTATCGAAAATATAATTCAAACGCTCGATTACTATACATTCCCCAAGTTTACATAAATGAAACGTTAATGATATTGGGCGATATCAAGAAGGATCAGACGGGGAGCTCCAGGTTTTAGAATGGGCACTACTACAACCATTTTCCATGAGGAAAGTAAGTGGCCAAACTTCTAAATACGATTCAAAAAGTTAATATTTTCACAAAAGAAAATTACATACATAGATGTTGAATCAAGAATTTCTACTATAAGTTCCTCATACATTTTATTCCCTTTCATAACACTATTTCCTACCCCTTTCCTTATAAAACTAGCAACACGATCCCTCTGCTAACCAACCTGTCAAGCCTAACGACAATATAATCCTGCACAGGAATAAAAACGAAAAATGTGCATGTTTCCTGAACAGATAGAATATCGGAAAAATCTGATAAATCAGAAATAAACTTCTTAAAGTCTTGAGCATTTCATTGCAAAATTTTGATCCTGTTCTGTCCGTTCACAGGTAGGCTGGGATACAGATACCCCACCTAACATAACTTCATTTAAAGCTTCCCAGAAAATACCAGTTACGCTAAGATACCTTAACGCAGCTTTTACAATACTTTTAATTTCATCAGCAGTATGAGTTGGCCGAGCAGTACGATTCACCACATCAGTTATAAACATCACAAACTTCATTTTATCTAGCAGTAAAGCATCTTTGGTGAGGAAACAGTGACGCCTGCTTATATCCACTGACGTCACAATCTGTTCTCTGAGTGGGAAAACTTTATCAAGTTCACCTGCCCTACTTGCTGTATTTGTCCTTGAACTGACTCTTCTGCTCACTGTGCTGTTCTGAACCAATTTAACTGGTTATTTCATGCCCTACTAAATGAATCCCCTCTGCCTACACATCCCTCCATTCTCCTCACATTCACCTGGTATCTAATAGCCTCCATCACATCTGCCTGCACAACCACCTCGGGGGGGGGGGGGGAGGTCACGTGATAACGTAGGATCGAGACTTGGAAATCCAGCTCTCCCGTAAAAACAAAACTAATAAATTAATGTTTAAGTGAAGAAAAGTTAGTAAATATTTTCTAAAAACTACATCTAAACTACTCAGGATTTTCTTTAGATATGCCTCCTAAACAGACAAAGTAGAAAACTTCTACTTTGAAGACATTACAAGCTGGGCCGGCCACTATGAAGCAGCCTCCGACTCAAGTGCATCTTACCTCCGGCGATACAGAATAGAAATCGGCGGCAACATCAACAGTCTCCAAGAAAGAAGAACAAGAACTGCGCGTGCGCACAGGAAAGGCATGCGCAAACATGAACAATTTGAACTACAAATCCCAGCTCCGATTGGAAGCGGAAATGAAAATGAACCCGCGGAAGATTCGGATTCTCTGGCACATACAAATGAAGATGAGGAGGTAAAAGAAGAACAACAGTAAGAGGTTGGAGGTGGACGATATTCTGGAGACATAAGAGAAGCTTTGGTGCAAATAATGCATGAATTAAAATAATTAAAGAGATTAAAGATAATAAAAGAAGATATTAAAAATATGAAGACTATGTTTGATAAAATGGTGAAAAAACAGGAGAAAATGGACAAGAAAGTTAAAAAGCTGGAAGAAATAAAGGAAGACACTATTGATAGAGTGAATAAAATGGAAGATAATATTCTGGCCTGGACATCAGAAAGAAAACGACTGTTGGAAAAAATCGACGTGCTTGAAAATTTTAGTTGACAAAATAATATTAAAATTGTTGATGCAAAAGAAGGGATAGAGGGAGTGGATCCAGTATTATTTTTTTCAAAAATTGATCCCGGAAAATTTGGAAAGGGAAGAGGGAACCCAGTTGATTGAAATCGAAAGGGTCCACAGAGCCTTAAGACAGAAACCTCAACCTGATCAAAACCCACGACCAATCTTGAAAAAATGCTTAAGATATCAAGATAAAGAAAAGATCCTGAAGGCGGCTGCCCAACGTGCCAGAAAGAGAAATGAGCCATTGATGATAGAAGGGAAAACAGTTCTTTTTAATCCTGATCTATGTTATGACCTTTTGAAGGGAACGAAGGAATTTAACCCAGCGAAAAAGTTTTAAGGGAAAAGGGTTATAAATTTATATTGCGCCACCCGGCAACACTGATATTTTTTTTTTGATGACGGAAAAAGAACATTTTTTACTGATCATCAGGATGCAACGGAATTTGCACAAGAACTCCAAAATATTCGCTTGACACAGTAAAGATTTAAAAGCGAAACAGATTAAAGATGAAGGCGGAGACACTGAAGTGAGTTGATGGACATTAAGGACAGAAGAATATTTAAATATACTTTTAATTATATGATACAGGGGGAGAAAGGTAAAAATTTGAGAAATATTAATCGAGAGTAGTGATATTATTTTTTCTTCTCTTATATATACTCTTTTCATGTTACGGGGGAGCTGGGGGAACTTCGGATCGATCGCTACGGGATTCACCTGTGTAATCATGGCGTTTGCCATGACCCGCACAATGGAGGGGGGTATTGCTGTTTTTTTTTCATTCACAACATTAGCGGTTTTTTTTGTTTTTTTTTTCTTTATAATCTATTTTTAATTTATCTTTCTTTCTTGCCTGGATGATCGGAGGGGAGACACATAGCAACATGAAGAATTTAAAAATAATTCCCCAAGGTAATATCAGAGTTGAAATATTATGTATTATTATAGACTGGAGTAACCCCGTTAAAATAATGATTAATTTACAGAATTTTCATTAAATTTTAATGTTAATGGGCTTAATGGGCCGGTGAAACGATTTTTTTTTTTAACATACACTCAGAAAATGAAAATAGATATAGCTTTTATACAAGAAACACATTTAACAGAAATAGAACATCAAAAATTAAAGAGAGATTGGGTCGGAAATGTTATACCAGAATCATTTAACTCAAAAGCAAAGGGAGTTGCAATTTTGGTCGACTTTACCAATTAAAATGCAAAATGTATTAATTGATTCTGCTGGAAGATATTTAATTATACATTGTCAAATCTTTTCAGAACTATGGACATATGAATATTTATGCACCAAAAGAAAACAATGTAAAATTTATACAAGAGGCTTTTTTGAATTTGGCTGACGCACACGATAAAATATTAATTGGAGAAGACTAACTTTTGTCTAGACCCAGTTTTAGATAGGTCAACAAAGGTTGTTACAAAACCTAAAGTAGAAAAATTAAATTTATCATTGATGAAAGATTTAAATTTGATTGATATATGGGGAAGAATTAACCCAAGAGAAAGAGATTATTCATTTTATTCAAATAGACATAAAACTTATTCAAGGATAGATCTATTCCTGCTATCAGCGAATATTCAAGACAGAGTGAAAAATATGTAATATAAAGCAAGAATATTGTCAGATCATTCCCCCTTGATAATGATCATGATGGATAAGGAGGAATCGATTTACAGATGGAGATTTAATTCAATATTATTAAAACGTCAAGATTTTTGTGATTTTATGAAAAAACAGATTCTTTTTTTTGATACAAACTCACATTCAGTTGATGATAAATTTATATTATGGGAAGCGATGAAGACATATCTGAGAGGCTAGATAATAAGTTATACTTCTGAAATTAAGAAGGGTTATATGGTAGAATTAGATCAATTGGAAAAAGAGATTAGAAAATGAGAAAAATAATCTCAAAGATATATGACAGAAGAAAAACAAAGACAACTTGTTAATAAGAAGCTAAAATATAATACACTTCAGACACATCGAACAGAAAAAGCAATTATGAGAACTAAACAGAGATATTATGAACTAGGTGGAAGATCACACAACATTCTTGCTTGGCAGTTAAAAACAGACGAGGCTTCCAAAACGAAAATTGCAATTAGAACAAGTGTAAATATAATTACTCATAAACCTTTAGAAATCAATGAAACTTTATTTTTTTTTAATTCTGAACTGTATCAATCAGAATCACAAAATGATGTTGTTGAGATAGAAAGGTTTTTATCACAAATAACTCCCCCAAAATTGAATTCTGAAGAACAGAAGAGATTAGATGTGCCTTTTACATTAAAAGAGGTCGAAGAAGCTCTAGGATCACTTCAGAGTAATAAATCTCCAGGAGAAGATGGCTATCCACCAGAATTTTGCAAAAGGTTTAACAATTTATTAATTCCTCCTTTTATGGAGCTCATACACCAAGCGAAAAGAACGCATAAACTTCCAGAATCTTTTTCGACAGCTATTTTAATAGTATTGCCAAAAAAGACAAGAGATCTTTTAAAGCCAACACCATATAGACCTAATTCTTTGTTGAACACGGATTATAAAATAATAGCAAATATTTTATCTAACAGATTATATAATACTTACCAAAATTAATACACATGGACCAAACAGGATTTATTAAAAATAGACAATCGGCAGATGATGTAACTCGGTTACTTAGCATAATTCATTTGGCACAAAAAAGGGAAGAAATGAGTGTGGCAGTTGCTTTGGATGCAGAAAAATCATTTGATAGATTGGAATGGGATTTTTTATTTAAGGTATTGGAAAAATATGGATTAGGAGTATCTTTTATAAAATGGATTACAACCTTAAATACTAACCTCAAAGCTAAAGTGGTGACAAATGGCCAAATTTTAACATAATTTCAGTTAACAAGGTCAACTAGACAAGGTTGTCCATTATCACCTGCTTTATTTGTGTTGGCGATAGAACCATTAGCTGAATTAATTAGAACGGACTCAGATATTATGGGTTTCAGAGTTAATCAGGAGGAATATAAGATTAACTTTTTTGCTGATGACGTTCTGAGTTATCTGAATAACCCATTGCATTCGTTGCGTAAATTATCTTCTAGATTGGAAGAATATGGGAAAATATCAGAGTACAAAATAAATTGGGATAAAAGTGAAATTCTACCCCTTACTAAAGGAGATTATAGTCAATGTTGATTAATAACTCAATTTAGATGGCCGATAAATGGTATAAAGTATTTAGGTATAAGAGTTGATAATGATATAAACAATTTATATAAATTAAATTATTTGCCATTATTTTAAAAAAAATTCAAGAGGATCTTGATAAATGGATGATGTTACCAATAACATTAATAGGTAGAGTCAATGCTGTAAAAGTGAATATACTCCCTAGACTACAATATTTATTCCAAGCACTACTAATACAATTACCACAGAAATTTTTTCAAGAGTTAAATAAATGTGTGAGGAAATTCCTTTGGAAAGGTAAGATGTCAAGAATATCGTTGAAAAAATTGACATGGAAATTTGAACAAGGAATTCAATATGCATATTGAATTGACGAAAAATAGTGCAATACAGAAGTAATAAACTCTAAAAATGTGAGGTAGTGAACATGGGTTCAATGTCCATTTAAGAATCATATCACAGAGGGGAAGAAGTTGTTTATGAATCGCTAACTGTGCGCTTTTAGGCTTCTGTACTTAATTCCTGACCATATCAATGAGAAGAGGGCATGTCCTGGGTAATGGGCGTCCTTCATTACAGACGTCACATTTCTGAGGCATTTCTCCTTGAAGTCTTGGATAATAACTAATTTTACAACTTTCCATGGCTTCGATCAGTCCGATGCAGTAGCCCCCACTCCCACACTCATCAGACTGTGATGCAGCCTGTCAGAATGCTCTCTATTTATAGAGGGTTTTGTGTTTCAGTTGAGAGACCAAATCTCTTCAAACTTCTAATGAAACTTAGCCGCTGTCTTCTTGTCTTTATAGCTGCGTTGCTATTTTGGGAGCATGTTAGATACTTAGACACATTCACTCCCAGGAACTAGAAATTGCTCACTCTCCCCCATTCTGATCTCTCTGTGAGGATTCGTTCATGTTGCCACGTCTTACCTTTTTAATTGTTAAAGCCCCTCACTGTTCTATGCTCCAGGGAATGAATTCCTAATCTATTTAACTTTTCTCTGTAACTCAGTTTCTTAAGTCCTGGCAACATCCTTGTAAACCTCCTCTGCACTCTTTCAACCTTATTAATATCCTTCCTGTAATTCAGTGAACAAAACTGCACACCATACTCCAAATTCGGTCTCACCTTATACAACCTCACCATAACAGTCCATCTTTTATACTTGTTACGTACGGAACTCCGCCTCCAGCTTTCGGACATGTAAGTCTCAGTTGCTTAATGTCCGCCTTTAAGCTCTCCCTTTTCCGATTTAAATTTTGAAATTTCAACTTTATTCAGTCGAATTTGTACACCAATAGTAATGGCTATTTCGAGGACCTCCAGAGGAAATCCGGACCCGTCTAACGGAAGATCTAAGAAGACCGACGAGTACACGGAAGAACCCCCTTTGTTTAAGAGATTAGAATCTCGAATCAGCAGTATTTGCACCGTAATAACTCAACTAAAACGGAAATTTGAAGAAAAAAAATGACTCTTTGTGCTTCGATTTCAAAGAAGTCAATCGAAATGCAGCTGATCTCTCTTCTCGTTTGGAAAAAAGCTCAGAATAAGAATCGTGGATTTAGAAGCTCGATCACCTCGGAGTAATATTCGAATTGTTGGATTAAAAGAAAAATCAGAATCTGCCGACAGACTGGACTATTTTGCTAAAATATTTCAGTCTTTATTTCCGGAAATTTGTTCTCAACTCCCGGAGATCAAATCAGCTCACAGAACCGGTGCTTTAAAATCTTTGGATGAAGGTAAGAACAGGCATATTGTGGTGCGTTTTCACAGTTTTAGAGATAAGGAACGCATTTTTAAGCTTGCAAGAAAACAAAGAATATTTTCATTTCAAGGCTCAGAAATCGTTTTTTTTTTATTATTTTCCACGTGAAGTTGTGAAGCAATGAGCTGCTTTTGGTCATTCCATGAAACTAGCTTTTCAAAAGAAGCTTTTTCCATCACTACAGTAACCAACGAAATTAAGGATCATTATTAAAAATTCTGGAATTCATATTTTCCATAATCCAGCTGAAGCAATGGATTGTATTAACACTTTGTCTAACGGGTCCGATGGCGAATCTGAAGTTTGAAGATTGAATGATTTATAATAGTTTGATGGTTTCGAGGGGTAAAGTGAAGAAATTGGAAGATTTGATGGTTATAAAAGTTTTTACCTTAAAATGTAATTTTATCTCCGAAGAAGTCTGGTTTGGAGGGTTTTAACCTCCGAAGATATAGCGGGAGAACTGTTGGAAGATCGTAGATAATTCTGAACCATTTAGACTTTTTTTTCTGTAGCCTCTAAATGTACCAACTGCTTTTTTTTTTAGTTTCGTATGCTTTTGTAAAGTTTCTTTTAAGTAATTATCTGGATTTTCTTACGTTTTAAAGAAAGACTGGACAATTTAAAGATAGCGATTTTTTTTTTCTTCTGTGCAAATATTTCAATGACGGCAAATTGGAAACCTGAAGTTGAATGACTTAAAATGGTTTGAGTGTCTCGTGGTGTAAAGACTGATAAAATTGGAAGATTTGATGGTCACAGAATGTCTTTATCTTAAAATGTTTTTTTTTGAGAAAGACTGGTTTGGAGTGTTTCAACCTTAGAAGATATAGTGCGAGAACTGCTGATAGGCTGTAGTTAAGTTTGAACCATCTAGAACTTTTTTTTTTGCAGTACTTAAATGAATCAATTGTTTTATTTTATTCCGTATGCTTTATTGAAGATGTTTTTTTCAAGTAATTATTTGGATTTCTTTGTGTTTTAAAGACAGATTCGACAATTTAAAGATGGCGATAGTTTTTCTTTTCGGAAAATATTCCAAGAATTGTTTTAGATGTGTTTTTCTTCCCTTATCTAATATTATGAAGGTTACTTTCAAATTGAAGGTTATTTGCTTTCACAAGAAAGCTATCCTTTCCAGTTAATGATACTGAGATAAATGTTGACTGAAATGAGATTTATATTCGGTAGAAGGAGATAGAGATTACTTTTTTAAATTTTTTTTTACTCAGCTAGGTGGAGCTGTATTCACTTCTATGCTTTTCTTGGGGGTTGCGTCGATTAACATCGACTTGTTTCTGGGCTTTGTAGGTTGGGTGTTTTTTTTTCTTCTTTTATCCCCATTATAGAATCCAGGAGCATACGCTAATTATTTTTATTGTTGTTCATCCGCGCCATTTTCGATCACTTTATCCTGACATGCGTCAAACTATTTTTTTAGATACAAAGTTTCATGATGACATCTGAACAGTTAAATGTGTTAGCTTGGAATGTTCGCGGTGGGAATCATCCTTTTAATCGTAAGAAAACCTTTAAGGTTATAAATCTATTTCAGCCTGATATAATTTTTGCTCAAGAGATGCATATCAGGTTATGTGATAAAAATCGATTTTTTTAAATTTTGGAAGGGTCTTCTATTTCATGCAATTTCCCCGAGTAAAACTAGAGGTGTCTCCATTTTTATTGATTCTAATATTCCTTTTAGTCAGGAGGATATTATAGCTGATATTAATGGTAGATTTCTAATTGTTAAAGGAATAATTTGTAATAAGAACATGGTTTTGGTTAATATTTACGGACGAAATGTTGATGATCCCTCATTTTTAAAGCCGTTATGATCTTTTAACTGCTTTAAATGAATATATGTTATTAATGGGTGGTGATTTTAATACTTGCCTAAATCCTTTAATGATAAGTCATTATCCAAACATTAACTTCCTAACCGTTCTGCATCACTTATTAATTCCTTTTTGATTGATTATGGTTTAATTGATATCTGGAGGCGTATGCATCCTAATGATAGAGAATATTCCTTTTTCTCACAAGTTCATAATAAATATTCGAGTATTGACTATCTTATAGTCGACCCCCGACTTTTATGTAATGTTCAGAAGTGTGAGTATGATGTATTTAAATTGAACGATGTTGTTTCTACCAGACCATTTTGCCGTTTTCCAGAACATTTATTACAAAGTGCAGAATTTGTTGAGTTGATTGAAACTCAGATAAAAGAGTTTTTTCTCTTTAGTAATACGGGAAACGTCTCCAAGTTATTAATTTGGGATACATTGAAAGCTTATTTACGTGGTCAAATTATATCATATATAGCTAAATTGAACAAACAAACAAGAATGTAATTAGATAAAATTCTAAACAAATTAAAGAATTGGATAACATTAATGCAATCTCTCCAAATGTTGTTTCATTTAAAGGAAGAGTAGAACTACAATCACAGTATAACTTATTACTAACATATATTGTTGAAGGATATTTGCTTAAATTGAAAAGTGAATTTTATATCTCTGGGGATAAAAATAATAAGCTCTTAGCTTCCCAGCTAAGAGCAGTTAGAGATAAAAGACAAATGTTAAAGATTCGTAAAAACAATGGAGATATAGTAAGTAACTATGAGGATATTAATAATACTTTTCAAGATTTTTGTTCTGATCTTTATAGAACTCAATTTTCTGCAGATTCCTCCAAAATGGAAGCTTATTTGTATAAGATTAAACTTCCACAAATTTCTGATGAAGATCAACAGATGTTTGATGCTCCAATTACCGAGCATGAAATTCAGAAAGCTATTTTATCAGTGCAATCAGGTAAAGCTCCCGTACTTGATGGTTATTCGTTGGGATTTTACAAAAAATTTGAAAGATTACTTTCTCCGTATCTTTTGGAAATGTTTCATGAATCCTTTGAGAAGGGTAATTTACCTTCTTTTCATGAAGCATCTATTTCCTTAATTCTTAAAAAAGATAAAGACCCTGTTGAATGTTCATCATATAGACCTCTTTCGCTATTAAATGCGGATGCAAAAATTCTTTCTAAAATAATGGCTAACTGCTTGGAAAAATTTAATTAATATTATCTCTATGGACAAGACGGGCTTTATTAAAGGCCGTTACTCTTTCTGTACTGTTCGGTGATTGAGGAACATTATTTATTCACCATTATCTAAGATTCTTCAATGTATTATCTCTTTTGATGCAAAAAAAGGTATTCGGTAGAGTTGAGTGGCCATAATTGTTCAAAGTATTAGAAAAAAATGGTTTTGGTAATTTAATAGACGGATTCAAACGGTCTATAAGAACCCTATTGCCACGGTCATTACTACCAATTATAGGTCTTCTTTCTTTTCACTTTCTTGTGGAACTAGACAGGGATATCCATTAAGCCCTTTATTATTAAATCTTGTATTGGAGATTTAGCTACAACATTACGGGAGGCCAAAAACATTCATGGTATTTCTATAAATGGAACCATACATAAGATTTCTCTTTATGCAGATGATGTTTGATTTTTATTTCGAATCTTGAGGAATCAATCCCTAATCTTTTGGAAACACTTAAAAAGTTTGGAAAATTTTCAGGATATAAACTTAATTTGAATAAAAGTCCTGTTAGTACATATAATGATATTCCTTTTAGAATTGTTAATACATTTAGATATTTAGGTATCATAATTACTAAAAAATATAAAGATCTTTATAAAGCAAAATAGTTCCTCCAGTAGACTCCATGAAATTACTATTTTCTAGATGAAATCCACTTACTCTCTCTTTAATAGTTCATACCCATGTTGTGAAAATGATGATTTTACCTAGATATTTATATATTTTCCAAAATATACCTATCTTTTTAAGTAATTTTTTTTTATCAAATTGACTGTCTTATTTCTTCCTTTATTTGGAACAAAAAGAGACCAAGAATTAACAAATTCCATTTACAAAAACACAAAAAAGATGGTGGACTTACACTTCCTAATTTAAGACTGTGTTATTGGGCTGTAAATATTAGACAATTATGTTTTTGGTTATACTGGCTCGATAAAAGCGAAAAACCACTTTGGGTTGATTTGGAATTAAAAGCTGTTAAAAATTTCAGTTAACTTCATTATTAGGAGCTCCATTACCTTTACAGCTCTCTAAAATTTCAAATTTAATTTCTTAACCGGTTATTAACCAATCTTTACGGATTTGGATTCAGTTTCGTAATTTTTAAAATTTTTAACAATTTAAGTTGTCTAGTTTGTTATATCAAAAGTTTCCATTTAAACCTTCAATAATCGACGCCATTTTTCTCCTATGGAAAAATAAAGGGATCAGTTTTTAAAGATTTATTTTATAATGGTCGACTGATGACTTTTGAACAGTTAATTAATAAATACTCTCTTGATCATACACATTCTTCTGCAATATTTTCAGGTTAAATATTTTTACAACTATATTTACATAAGTTTCCATACTTAAAATAATCTGATTTGTTGGATACCATTTTGAAATTGTATCCCTTAGTGAAAGATTCCATTAGCAGAATTTATAATTTACTATTGTTACAAAAAGAGAACCTATCAGTAAAGATTAAATATGATTGGGGGAGAGAACTTAATATGACCTTTGTGAATAAAGATTGGGTTCGAATTTTGAAAAATGGAAATTCTTCTTCTATATGCACCAATCACTGTCTAATTCAATTTAAAATTGTCCATAGTTATGATTTAGTAAAGGAGAGACTATCTAAAATATTTCGTAGTGTAGATAATTATCGTGATAGATGTAAAACTGAAGTAGCTACTTTGTTACATATTTTCTGGTCATGATCTTCATTAAAACTGTTTTGGAAATCTTTATTTTGTACAATCTCTAAAGCTTTGAAAATTAATTTACAACCTAATAGATTAACTGTTCTATTTGGAAGAGTTCCGCATCATATTCAAGGTATTTCAGCTTCAGATCAACATGTAATTGCATTTGTTACATTGCTGGCAAGAAGGGCTATTTTATTAAAATGGAAAGATATCTCTTCCGCTACATTAATTGAATGGTTTGCTCAAGTAATGTCATGTCTCTGCTTGGAAAAAAATTAGAAGTAGAACTTTTGAACCTCGATTTGATTTTGAGAGAATATGGGGTTCTTTTGCCTAATATTACCATTTAATTTGAATTATTCTATATGGTTTCCTTCCAATTTTATTATCTTGTAAAAAAAATGTGAACTGACGGTTGATGATTTTTTTTCTATATATTTAGATAATGGTAAAAGGTATTGCTTCGGGGGGCTGATTCCTATTTTCCTTTGTAATTAATGGGGTTTATTTTTCATAGTTAGATGGGGTTCTTTTTTTTCCTTTTTTCTATATATATATTTTTTCATTTTTATGTGTTATGATTAGTTTTTTCTTCAGCTCTATTAATTGTATACATATTCATTTATTGAAATTTTGTATTATTCTATAGTTATAGAAGATTATGTATTAATAAAAAGATTTTAAAAATGAAAATGAAATGTTACATACCCGTGGGTGTCTCTTACCTATCATGTAACGGTGATGTAATTGAGGCTCTGCTGGACAAGAGGTAATGATCTTGTGATGGGGGATTGACATAATTTTCCTGCCAGTGAGAGGTCATCTGATAGTTTATTCAACAGGGTATAAAAGGAGAACCCTACCCTGTGACCTGGACAGTTCGTGGCTGAATTCGCCACTGACTCCACGCTGCTGCGTATTCCGATATTATGACGCAATTTCATTTAAAATTGGAGTTTTAATTTCTGGTTTAAGTCTCAAAGGGTATTGCCGGCAGTTTCGCTATAATACTGCCAGTTTGGTCAGTGCAGAGTGAAGATTTTAAAGGAGTTGGGAAATCCCGAAGGATTGGAAAAGTTGATGTCGACGGTGAAACAGATTCGACCTTTGTTTAATCTTCACATGAGGAATTGGTAACGAGTATCCACGATAACTCCTGTTTTGCCAATAGAAGAGCAGAGAGTTGGATACAAAGTTTTGTCAAAGAAAGGTCAATGCCTTTAAGCCTTTTTATTTCCTTTGATCATAAATCCCCCGGGGAATTACATTTTTCGGCTGGGATCAGTATCTCCACGAAAGAGAATTTAAATAATTTTCAAGAATGCTCTCCTTTAACGGATTGTGTAAGCATTTGGACTTTCGCATTAGTACTTCCAAGAACTGTTTTCGCATGATTGCTCTAAGAACTGTTCGAACTGCCGTATCACAGCTGACTTCCGGTTAAGTTAGCCGTTTGTTTACTTTTTGGGTTTTTTTTTTTTAGCAGTGTTTAATAAAAGTTTTATTTGTTTAAAAAAAACCTGTCTCAATTATATATTCATTGTTGCTGATTTGTAACAAATGGGGGCTCGTGCGATCTGAATCCATTTTGAGTTTAAATGCTTATCCCATTTTTGATTGGTGTTTTGGAAAAGGGGAATAGACGATTTTTTTTGTTTGATTGGCTTGTGAGTGGTATTCAGCAACAATGAATATTGATGACTTTCTAGCTTCGGCAGACACAGAGTTATTAGCGAAGGCGAAAAAAAATGTTGTATTTGAGATTGCTGGTAGGTTGGAACTTCCAGGTATTTCAAGGTCTACATCAAAGGCTCCAATACAGAGAAAAATCGCGTCAAACTATGCAGATTCGGGTGATTTTGATGGATCGGTTTTAGATTCGTTTCCAATAAGTACTCCAGAGATGCAGATACGAATCGACAAAATGAAGTTGGAACAAAGTAAAGCGGACTTGGAGCGTTGTAGGTTAGAAGCTGAAAATAAACAGAGGGAATTCGAATTTGCAATGGTGGGATTAAGGTCTGAGAATCAGTCTCCTGGTTCTAGGAAAACGTTTGTTGTTAGTCAGGAAATTAAACTGGTCCCTCCATTACGTGAAAGAGAAGTAGAAAAATACTTCCAACATTTTGAAACTATTGCTCTGATTTCAGAGTGGCTGAGAGAGAAATGTTCAGTATTGTTGCCGAGTGTAAGTAAAGGCAAAGCACAACAGATTATCCAGCTTTAACTGCTGAGCAATCACTTGATTAAGATACTATGAAGCAGCAGATATTGAAGCATAGGAGTTGTTCCAGAAGCTTATAGAGAAAGATTCAGAATTTTGAAGAAATCTCTAGAGAAAACGTATGTGGAATTTGCCTATGATAAAGCTATGTATTTTGAGAGACGGGTTTCCTCTAAAAATGTAAATGGGGACTATAATAAATTGAAAAAGCTAATTTTAATGGAGGAATTTAAAAGAAGCATTCCTGATGAGATAAGGACATACTTAAATGAGAGAGACACCGTCACATTGCAGGACTCTGCTAAATTAGCTGATAAGCATGCTTTAATTCATAAGAATAAATTTCCTCAGAGTGGAACTTCGAAAAGGAAAAATAAAATAAAGAATCAAAGTAAATCAGAAATTAAATCAGAAGTTAGTGAGAAGGGTTAAGAGGAAGGAAAACCTATGAAGGAAAGATAGTTTGGTCCTATTTGTAACTATTGTAAGAAACTTGGTTATGTAATAGCTAACTGTTTCCGAATGAAAAAGAAAGAAAAGGAAGCTGTCCCAGATGCTTGTGTGCAATATACTGAAACACCTGTAAATCCACAGGGTTTGATAAACAAAAATGATGTTTTGTTAGTCTACCCAAGTTAGAAAGGGATATGACCATTTTATAACTGAAGGATTTGTATCCTTGAAAGAAGGATCTACTCCTGTGCCAATAAAAATCCTTTGGGATACTGGAGCTTCTCAATCACGGATGTTAGACAGTGTGTTAAAGTTTAATGAAGTGTCTAATACTGATGAGGTAAATTATATGCAATGTGTTGGGAGTGCCCTTATGCCTGTACATCTGCATAAAGTGAATTTAAAGTCAGGGTAAGTTACAGGACTTGTTAAAGTAGGAATACAGTCTAGTTTACCTGTGAAGGATATTTCTTTTTTGTTAGGTAATGATTTGGCAGGTGCACAAGTTTTTCCTGAAGAACATTTGACAATAAAGTTGGAAGAACACAAATGGATTCTAACACAGGTTCTTCCTGTGTTGTAACTCGAGCTATGGCTAAAAAGATTGATGTGCAGAATGAAATTGTTACCCATGACTGTTCAACTCATGATTTGCCTTTTGAGGATGTGTCAGAAACTTTTTTTCCTTTATTGATTGAACAAAATTCTTGCAGTAAGTTTGACCATGAAGTTTTGTCTCTGTCTCGGAAGGAGATGATAGCAGAGCAGAGTAGAGACCCTGAAATTATAAAATTAAAAGAACAAGCTTTACCAGATAGTGAAATTGAGAAGGTGCCAGTAGGATATTATTTTGAAAAAGGAGTGTTGATGAGGAAGTGGAAATCACCTACAATTCCTGCAAGTGATGAATGGAATATTGCTTACCAGGTAGTTATTTCCAAAGTTTATCAAAATGAAATTTTAACTTTAGCTCAAAGTGTGCCCATAGGTGGACATCAAAGGGGAAGGAAAACTATGGACAAGATTTTAAAACATTTTGATTGGCCTGATTTAAGAAAAGATGTGGCGATGTTTTGTAGAGCGTGCCATACTTGTCAAATTGTGGGTAAACCAAGTCAAATTACACCAGTGGCTCCATTGCAACCTATTCCAGCATTTGGTGAACTGTTTTCTAAAGTTATTATAGATTGTGTAGGTACATTACCAAAAAAAACTGGTTATCAGCACTTGTTGACTATCATGTGCAGTGCGTTTAGGTTTCTGGAGGCAGTACCACTTAGGAATATAACAGCTAAGACGGTAACAAAAGCTCTTATAAGTTGTTTTTTTTTAACTTATTTTGGGTTGCTTAAGAAAATGCAATCTGATCAAGGCAGTAATTTTTTTGTCTGGATTGTTTCAACAAATAGTTTATAAATTGGGAGCTAAGCAAATCACTTCGTCTGCATACCATCCAGAATCGCAAGGTGCCTTGGAGAGGTTTCATTCTACCCTCAAGACTATGATTAGGACGTATTGTGTGGAAAATGAAAATGATTGGGTTGAGGGTATACACTTACTTCTATTTGCATTAAGGGAATCGGTACAGGATTCCTTAGGTTTCAGTCCATTTGAACATGTATATGGGCATAGAGTTAAAGGACCTTTAGCCTTATTGAAAGAACAATTAATGACGAGTTACTCACTAATTTGTTAGACTATATTTTGAAAATTAAAGGCAGATTACATAAACTTGTAGCTTAGCTAGGGAAAATTTAAAATTGGCTCAGGAGAAAATGAAAACCTGGTACTATAAAGAAGCTAGGATGAGGACGTTTAAGCCTGGAGATAAGGTACTGGTTCTTTTCCCAGTGCAAACGAAGCCAATGCAAGCTAGATTTCCCGGTCCTTACGAAATTGTGTCTAAAATCAATGATGTCGATTACATGATAAACACTCGAGATCGTAGAAGGCCAACACAACTTTGCCATATAAATATGATAAAGCCATATTATGAGAAATAGTGTGCTATTGTGACTGTTGTGGTTAATAATAATGAGTCTGATCTCACTAGGGACATAATGGATGATTCATCTGAAACTCATTCTAAACCCAACATTGTTTCTGTCAGTTTACCAAACTCAACCATTCTGGAAAATATTGATGAGAAATTAGCACATTTACAGCCAGAGCAGAAGCAGCAGATGAAACAAATATTTTTTTAAAATATAATGATTTGTTGCCAGACGTTCCTAGGAGGACCACTGTAGCTTCACATGATGTAGATGTTGGAGATGCCAAACCCATTAAACAACATCCATATAGGATGAACATGGAAAAATGTGAACTTGCTGTGAAAGAACTTAAATATATGTTAGAGAATAATATTATTCGACTTTCTAACTCAAATTGGAGGTCACCATGTGTTATGATGCCAAAACCAGCCGGTCGTATTAGGTTTTGTACGGAATATAGGAAGGTGAATGCTGTAACGAAAACAGATGCATATTCAATTTCTAGAGTAGGTGAGTGTGTAGATAAAGTAGGAAAAGCAAAGTTCCTTACAAAGATTGATTTATTGAAAGGATATTGGTCTGTTCCATTAACGGATAGAGGTAGAGAGATACCTGCATTTGTAACTCCATCTGGATTATATGAATATTATGTTCTTCCATTTGGTATGAAGAATGCCCCAGGTACTTTCCAGAGGATGATTAACTCTGTGATTCAGGGATTGAAAGATACAGATTCTTATATTGACGATTTAGTGACAGGAAATTATACTTGGGAAGCACACATTATTACGATGGAGAAATTGTTTGAAAGGCTTTCTAAAGCTAACTTAGCTATTAACTTAGCTAAAAGTGAATTCGGACATGCCACTGTAACTTACCTTGGTTATGTTATGGGTCAACGTAAGGTAGCTCCTGCTCAGGCAAAAGTTCGGCCAATTTTAGAGATTCCCACTCCAACTGGAAAAAAGGAACTCTCACAAAATTCCTGGGAATGGTAGGATATTATCAAAAATTCTGTAAGAATTTTGCTAATGTGGCCCTTCCATTAGCTAACCTCTTGAAGAAGAATGAAAAGTTTGCGTGGACAGTGCCTTGTCAAGAAGAATTTGAAAAATTGAAAACTATGTTATGTCAACAACCTGTGCTCAGGGCACCTTACTTTGAAAAACCTTGTTTATCAGCTGCAGGAGCCGTATTATTGCAAATAAATATGGGTGATGAGGTTGATCATCCCGAGGCTTACTTTTCTAAGAAGTTTAATAAGCATCAAAGGAACTATTCGTCAATAGAGAAGGAATTGTTATCTCTTGTTTTAGCCTTAGAACATTTTGTCATGCATGTTGGTACAACTCAAAAAACACTTCTCGTTTACACTGATCATAATACGTTACTCTTTCTGAGTGTTACGTATTTAGGCAACAATAAATATATATGAGTTAGGCAAGGGTTTTTATAACAAATAACACGTTTATTAAACACCGAAAACAAACCCCCCAAAAGTAAACAAACACTAGCTTAACCGGAATTCAGCTGCTGTGCGGCAGATTCACAGTTCTTAATAGCGTTGCAGTTCAAACAGTTCTTAAAGTGGTATTGAAAAAAACCAGTTCTTTAAAATGGTATGCCGAAAGTTCAAAAGCTCACAGTCCATTTAAAAGGAGAGACTTTTTAAGGCTATTTAAATTCTCTTCCACGTCGTTGTCCTTCGATCCCCGGCGTCGAACTTTCCCACGAAGAATTTTATGAAATATAACGGCTTAAAGGCACTGACCTTCCTTCCACACTATTCTCAATCTCCCGCTATCCCAGCGGAGATTAACACGAGAACAGTCAACGAAATCCTTCCGAATGAGGATCAAATAAGGTCGAAACCAATCCACCGTCGAAAATCGATTCTCCTCGATTTTTATCTTCCAAATTCTTATCTTCACTCGCCACCAGCAAAGAAACCGCTGGCATTGACCTTTTAAACTTTAGGCATTATATAAAACTTCATTTTTCAACTAAACTGCGTCATCACATTAAATCACGCAGTGCATGAAGTCAGCTTGGCAAATCTAGCCACGAACTGCCCCACCTGACAGGGTGGGTCTTCCTTTTATAACCTGTAAAAAAAAAACGTCACATGACCTCTGCTGGCGGGAAAATGACGTCACTCCACCATCACAAGACCATTACCTCAAGTCCAGTATAGCTTCAACCCCAGTCACGTGACAAGGGTACCACTGTCACGTGTCACGGGTACATAACACCTCCCTCCAAAAAAAAACATATTTGGTCTGACAAGAATAAAAATCTTAACAATTACTTACAAGAAAACAAATGTATAAATTATATAACAAATATACAATACAGTAGGAGTGTTACAATCAGAAAAAAAACCACTCCAAAAAAAAATTACATTGTACATTCAACATCGAGATAGACCATCAGCAACCACATTATCTTTACCTTTAATATGAGTTATCACAATATTGTACTCTTGTAACATCAAACTCCAATTTAATAATCTTCTATTTTTGTTTTTCATCTTACTCAGAAAAACTAACGGATTATGATCAGTGTAAACAATAAGTGGTTTTTGAGTTGTACCAACATATACCTCAAAATATTTCAAAGCTAAAACAAGAGATAACAATTCTTTCTCTATTGTTGAATAGTTTCTTTGATGCTTATTAAATTTCTTAGAAAAGTAAGCTACTGGATGATCAACCTCATCACCCTCATTCCTTTGCATCAATACTGCTCCCGCAGCTTCATCACTAGCATCTACAGCTAATGAAAAAGGTTTTTCAAAGTCAGGTGCCTTAAGCACAGGTTGTTGACATATCATTGTTTTCAATTTTTCAAATGCTTCCTGACAAGGCACTGTCCACACAAACTTCACATTCTTCTGCAGAAGGTTAGTTAATGGAAGGGCAACATTAGCAAAATTCTTAAAAAATTTTCTATAATACCCTACCATTCCCAAAAATCTTCTGAGAGTTTTTTTCCCCGTCGGAGTGGGAATCTCTAAAATTGCCTGAACTTTTGCCTGAACAGGAGCTACCTTACCTTGACCCACAACATAACCAAGGTAAGTTACAGTGGCATGTCCAAATTCACTCTTATCTAAATTAATAGTCAAGTTAGCTTTTGAAAGCTTTTCAAACAATTTCTTCACCGCAATTATGTGTGCTTCCCAAGTATCATTTTCTGTCACTAAATCATCAATATAAGCATCAGTATCTTTCAATCCCTGAATCACAGAGTTAATCATCCTCTGGAAAGTACCTGGGGCATTCTTCATCCCAAATGAAAGAACATTATACTCATATAACCCAGATGGAGTTACAAATGCAGAAATCTCTCTATCTCTGTCCGTTAATGGAACACACCAAAACCCTTTCAATAAATCAATCTTTGTAAGGAACTTTGCTTTTCCAACCTTATCTACACAATCATCTACTCTAGGAATTGGATATGCATCTGTTTTCGTTACAGCATTCACCTTCCTATAGTCCGTACAAAATTTAATACTACCATCAGGTTTTGGCACCATAACACATGGCGAACTCCAATTCGAGTTAGAATGTCTAATAATATCATTCTCTAACATGTATTCAATTTCTTTCTCAGCAAGTTCACATTTTTCCATGTTCATCCTATATGGATGTTGTTTAATAGGTTTGGCATCTCCAACATCTACATCATGTGAAGCTATAGTAGTCCTTCTCGGAACATCTGGAAACAAATCCTTATACTTAAAAATCAATTCCTTCATCTGTTGTTTCTGCTCTAGCTGTAAATGTGCTAATATCTCATCCATATTTTCCAAAATGGTCGAATTAGGTAACCTAACAGAAACAATGTTAGATTTAGAATGAAAGTCAGATGAATCATCTATCATGTTCCCAGTTAAATCAAACTCATTCTCACTAACCACAACAGTCACAGTATCAGATTGTTTCCCAAAATATGGTTTAATCATATTTATGTGGCAAAGTTGTGTTGACCTTCTACGATCTGGAGTTTTTATTACGTAATCCACATCATTGATTCTAGATATAATTTCATAAGGACCATGAAATCTAGCTTGTAAAGGATTTGTCTGCACTGGGAAAAGAACCAACACCTTATCTCCAGGCTTAAACATCCTCATCCTAGCTTCTTTATCATACCAAGTTTTCATTTTCTCCTGAGCCAACTTTAAATTTTCCTTGGCTAAACTACAAGCTTTATGTAACCTGTCCCTAAATTTCAAAACATAGTCCAACAAATTAGTGTGTACTTCCTTACTAATCCACTGTTCCTTCAATAAAGCTAAAGGTCCTCTAACTCTATGCCCAAACACAAGTTCAAATGGACTAAAACCTAAAGATTCCTGTACCGATTCCCTTACTGCAAATAAAAGTAAGTTTATACTCTCATCCCAGTCACTTTCATTTTCCACACAATATGTCCTAATCATATTCTTGAGGGTAGAATGAAACCTCTCCAAGGCACCTTGCGATTCTGGATGGTATGCAGACGAAGTGATTTGCTTAGCTCCCAATTTATAAACTATCTGTTGAAACAATCCAGACATAAAATTACTGCCTTGATCAGTTTGTATTTCCTTAGGCAATCCAAAATAAGTAAAGAATTTTATAAGAGCCTTCGTCACAGTTTTAGCTTTTATATTCCTAAGTGGTACTGCCTCTGGAAACCTAGGCGAAGTACACATGATAGTCAACAAATACTGATAACCAGTTTTTGTCTTTGGTAATGGACCAACACAATCTACAATAACTTTAGAAAACGGTTCACCAAATGCTGGAATAGGTTGTAATGGAGCTACTGGTGTAACCTGATTTGGTTTACCCACAATTTGACAAGTATGGCACGTTTTACAAAACATCGCCACATCTTTTCTTAGACCAGGCCAGTAAAAATGTTTTAAAATCTTGTCCACAGTTTTCCTTACCCCTTGATGTCCACCTAAAGGCACACTATGAGCTAAAGTCAAAATCTCATTCCGATAAACTTTAGGAACAACTACCTGGTAAACAACATTCCATTCCTCACTTGCAGGAATTGTAGGCGACCTCCACTTCCTCATCAACACTCCTTTTTCCAAGTAATATCCTACTGACACCTTCTCAATTTCACTACCTAGTAAAGCTTGTTCCCTTAATTTTATAATCTCAGGATCTCTTTTCTGCTCTGCTATCATCTCCTTCCGAGACAGAGATAAATCTTCATAGTCAGACTTACTCCCAGAATCTTGTTCAAACAACGAAGGTAAGAAAGTCTCTGACACATCCTCAAAACTCGAATCCTGAGTTGAACAGTCATGAGTAACAACCTCATTCTGCACATCAATTTTTTTAGCCATAGCTCTGGTCACAACACAGGAAGAATCTGTGTTAGAATTCATCTCTGGTTCCACTGACTCCATTGTCAAATGCACTTCAGGAAAAACTTGTCCACCTGCCAAGTCATTACCTAACAATAAAGAAATACCCTTCACAGGTAAGCTATGCTGTAATCCTACTTTAACAAATCCTGTAACTAACCCTGATTTTAAATTTACGTTATGTAAATGTACAGGCATAAAATCACTTCCAACACCTCTTATGTAATTTACCTCACCAGTATCACTCTCTTCATTAAACTTCAACACACTATCTAACATCAGTGATTGAGAAGCTCCAGTATCCCTAAGAATTTTTTTTGGCACCAGAGTAGATCCTTCTTTCAAGGATACAAACCCTTCAGTTATAAAATGATCATATCCCTTTCTAACTTGGTCAGACTCTAACAAATCCTCATTTGTGTTTACCAAACCCTGTAACTTTACAGGTGCTTCAGTATGTTGCACACAAGCATCTGGAACTGCTTCCTTCTCTTTCTTTTTCAATTTGAAACAGTTAGCTATTACATGGCCAGGCTTCTTACAATAGTTACAAATAAGACCAGACTGTCTTTCCTTCACAGGTTTTCCTTCCTCCTTACCTTTCTCATTAACCTCTGATTTAATTTCTGATTTACCTTGAGTCTCCATATTATTCTTCCTCTTAAAAATTCTACCCTGAGGAAATTTATTCTTATGGATTAAAACATACTCATCAGCTAATCTAGCACAGTCCTGCAATTTATCAGTATCCCTCTCATTTAGGTAGGTCCTTACTTCAACAGGAATGCTTCTTTTAAATTCCTCCATCAAAATCAGCTCTTTCAATGTATCATAGTCCTCTTTTACATTTTTAGAAGAAACCCATCTCTCAAAACGCATAGCTTTATCATAGGCAAATTCCACATAAGTCTTTTCCACAGACTTTTTCAAACTTCTGAATCTTTCCCTATATGCTTCTGGGACTAATTCATATGCTTTGAGAATATTCGTTTTCACAATATCATAATCTAATGCTTGCGCAGCAGTTAAAGCTGTGTAAACTTGCTGTGTTTTGCCTTTAATTACACTCCGTAACAACACTGACCATTTATCTTCCGGCCAGTCTGACATCCGAGCAATAGTTTCAAAATGTTGAAAATATCTTTCCACTTCTGTTTCACTAAATGGAGGGACCAATTTAATTTCTTGACTAGCAACAAACGGTTTTTTAGAATCAGAAGACTGATTCCCAGACCTTAATTTCGCCATTGCATATTCAAAATCTCTCTGCTTCTGTTCAGCTTCCAATTTACACCTCTCTAACATCATTTGTTCGATTTGCAACTGCATCTCCAGATTACTTATTGGAAACGATTCTAAAATCGATTCATCAAAATCACCCGAAGCCACAAAGTGTGATGCGATTTTTCTCTGTATTACAGCTTTTGATGTAGTCTTCAAAATACCTTTAAGTTGCAATCTACGAGCTATCTCAGATACATCAGCTTTTTTCGCCTTCGCTAACAAATCCACAGCTGGCGAATCCAGAAACTCATCAATATTCATCGTTGCCGAATACCACTCACAAGCCAATCAAACAAAAGAATCGAGCATTCCCCGTTACCAAAACACCGATTCAAAAGTTAACAAGCATTTAAACTCCAACGATCCAATCCGGACGCAGCCCCCATATTTATGTTACGTATTCAGGCAGCAATAAATATATATGAGTTAGGCAAGGGTTTTTATAACAAATAACACGTTTATTAAACACTGAAAACAAACCCCCAAAAAGTAAACAAACACTAGCTTAACCGGAATTCAGCTGCTGTGCGGCAGATTCACAGTTCTTAATAGCGTTGCAGTTCAAACAGTTCTTAAAGCGGTATTGAAAAAAAACAGTTCTTTAAAATGGTATGCCGGAAGTTCAAAAGCTCACAGTCCATTTAAAAGGAGAAACTTTTTAAGGCGATTTAAATTCTCTTCCACGTCGTTGTCCTTCGATCCCCGGCGTCGAACTTTCCCACGAAGAATTTTATGAAATATAACGGCTTAAAGGCACTGACCTTCCTTCCACACTATTCTCAATCTCCCGCTATCCCAGCGGAGATTAACACGAGAACAGTCAACGAAATCCTTCCGAATGAGGATCAAATATGGTCGAAACCAATCCACCGTCGAAAATCGATTCTCCTCGATTTTTATCTTCCAAATTCTTATCTTCACTCGCCACCAGCAAAGAAACCGCTGGCATTGACCTTTTAAACTTTAGGCATTATATAAAACTTCATTTTTCAACTAAACTGCGTCATCACATTAAATCACGCAGTGCATGAAGTCAGCTTGGCAAATCTAGCCACGAACTACCCCACCTGACAGGGTGGGTCTTCCTTTTATAACCTGTAAAAAAAACTGTCACATGACCTCTACTTGTGGGAAAATGACATCACTCCACCATCACAAGACCATTACCTCAAGTCCAGTATAGCTTTAACCCCAGTCACGTGACAAGGGTACCACTGTCACGTGTCACGGGTACGTAACACTGAGTAAGATGAAAAACAAGAACACATGGCTATTAAACTGGAATTTAATGTTACAAGAGTACAATATTTAGACAACTCATATTAAAGGTAAAGATAATGTGATTGCTGGTTGTCTATCTCGATGTTGAATGCACACTGTAATTTTTTTATGGAGTGATATTTTAACATTGTAACCCTCCTGTGTAATAATTTGTAGGTTGATGTATGATAATACTATGTATACTGTGTGAGGGGGGTTTCTTCTTTTTCTTTGTTACTGCGTATGTTAATCAAAGTGGCTTCTTTGTTTTGTTGAAAGTATGAATGCTTCTTTGTTGCGAGAGAGTGCTGGAAGCTTGTTTGTGTTAAAATTTATGATAACGAGAATTGTATTCCTTTGTAAACCAATTGGGATTAATGTTTTTCTTTCTTCTGTGTCTGTAAACTATTGTTGACGGGCTTTTGGGGTGATCGGTGCAAGGAGGCGAGGAAGACAGGACGCGATGCTGTAAACTGGGCGAGGAACGGACCCAAAGCTGGGGTCCGAGGCCAGAAGGTACCCCGAGGAGAGGAGACGAAGATAGATGTGTTTGGTTGACCACTTCGGGTGGTCCTGAGCTGTGAGTCGAGGAGTTCGG
This sequence comes from Hemitrygon akajei, assembly GCF_048418815.1. Lineage (NCBI taxonomy): Eukaryota > Metazoa > Chordata > Chondrichthyes > Myliobatiformes > Dasyatidae > Hemitrygon > Hemitrygon akajei. The sequence goes on from NC_133131.1 coordinate 56,248,606, forward strand.
AGGGGATCGAATGGTGGCCAGAAGACTTCAGTAATTGAGCTCAACCGGTTGTGCACAAAGTTGTTTGGACTTTGATAAGTTTGGGGCCTTTTCTTTATTATCTTTTCCTTCATATATACTGTATCGTTATTAATCACTTAGTTATAGTAATCTTTATAAATTGTAATCACCTAATGGCATATGGTGTCCTATCTTTTGGCGAGGCGGGAACATCACACAGCATTCACACAAGCTGATTACCCAGTTTGTTGGGGCCGAAGGCTGCCCCCCCTAGACGAAAACGAGCTGAGCGAGCCTGAGGCGACCCAGGGGGGTGCATACTGGGGTTCTCGTCCCGATTGCTTTCTGTGGAAGCTGTGTGATCGTCCTCTTTAAAGTATGACTGCGGCGAAGAGCTGGTGTGCGTTTGCGGGGGTGCGATTGCTGGTTATCGCTGCATGTGTGTTGGGTGGGGTGGCTGCTGTTGGTAGCCCGAAATTCGTTGTTCGAGTTCAGACTAGCCCTGACAAAATGGTGGTGTGACCATGGGTTGTCCATACTGTTAAGAGAGTGAGGAATGACAGGTTGTGATGTTTCAGCAGTGGTATGCTCCGCCCGGTCGTGGGAATAATGTCCAGCCCTAAAGGGGCGGAGCGGACCTCTCAATTGTTGGGTGAGTGGCAGTGCTTGACTGAGGGAAAGCGACAGGAATTGGTTGAAAGTTTGAGTAGGCTGGCTGGTGGCGTTGTTAGAACTGTCTGGTACAATTACCTCGGACTGACAGCTGCCAGTTATATGAAAGTGTGGGAAAATGCATGTGGTTCGACAGGAAGTCAAATGCCGCAGCTGGGTGGGGGGGGGGGCGGTGCTTACCATATCTGTTGCAGGGGGTTGTTGGAACGTTTTTAGGGTATCTTTTTTGGCTAGGAGGACAGGTAAATTGCTTGTGGTGCCAGGAGGATCTGTTAAAGGGATCAGCTCCTCCCTCAGTAGTTCAGTTGTTTCGAGAGGTGTCGGGAAACTTAGAGGAGGCCCATTGGGGTAATGGCTTGGGGTCTCTGGGGGACCAGGTTCCCAGTAATGTACCAGGGAACTTCCGAAAGGAACAGACACTATTCCTGAAGGCTTCGAGGGACCACGTACCAGGGTGTCGTTACGGATGGATGGAAGCCACGTTAAAGCCATCCTTGACACCGTGGCGCAGGTCAAGTTGCTGTACAGTTCGTATTACAACCGTTATTGGAAGCATTTACCCTTGACGAGATTGAGGGCATTGGAGATTTTAGGTACCAGTGCCGGTGATTATTCAGACGACGGTTATTGGTCAGAGAAAATGGAGTTCTCAGAGGCCAATGTGGGGCTGCCTGAGTCTCGTGAAACTTTAATGCTGATGTGTCTGGACACTGTTGAGAAGGGAGTCGTTTCGGTTCTGGAGAGGACCAATACCCTGCTGATGCTCTTGGAAGCCTGCCCGGAGGAGGCGGGTGAGCTCTGTTTTGAGGCATTGTCGATGCACCCAGAGTTTCGATCTGCTTGTGGGGACGTTTGTAGCAGCATTGGGCCGGTACCGAATTTAAACGAGGTGCCGGTGGTGGTACGGCCTGAAGGAAGTATCTGAGGGTGAGACCCTCTCTGTGGACGCTGCGAAATACCACGAGGGAGGGAAGTTGACCGCTGAAGACACCTCGGTGTGGGAGAGGTTGCGGCGTCTGGCCCCTACAGCCGTGGGAGACGTAGGCGGTGTGAGTGTGGATTATATTGCGCTGAAGAGGTGCACTGTCAGTGACCAGAATACAGCCCTGAGGGCAAAAGGGTCAATGGCCTGTCTGAGTGGTGCAAAGTGGTTTAAGGTGCTGGATCTGAGGAGTGAATGTTGCCAGATACCGATGAGTGGGGCCAACAAGGAGAAGACGACCGTTATAAGTTCCCTAGGAGTCTTCCCGTCCGAAAAGATGCCACAGGCCATATCCGGAGCCCTTGCAACCTTCTTGTGGGGCATGTGGAAGACCATGGGGGAAGTGGAGGTGTTTGGAGTTTTGGCGTATGTGGATGATCTCCTGGTATTTGGATTTGCCTCGGGGGAATATGAAGTGAGGTTGTTGCAGGAGCGGCTGAGAACTACAGATTTAAAGTGTTTTCTGGACATGTGCCAGGGCTGGCGAAGGTCGCAGCTCGTGAGTGACTGTCTCTACGGAATCAAGTTTGAAATGATGACGGAGAGCTTGGAGAGAGTGATCTGGAACCAGTTGGAAGACTTACAAGTTGGAGAAAACGAAGAAAGTTGTCTGACTGAGGGCAACAGCAAATTGAGAGCCTGGAGCGTGGAGTTTGCGGAGATGAAGAAATTGCGGACAAATCTCAGAAGAGGGAAGCAGAAGCTTGAAGGGAACCTGAAGATGACCATCGACAGTTCAAATTAAGTGCAAAGCCTGAAAGTTGATCTGGAAGAAGTCATGAGGAAGTAAAAGCTGGAGATAAGTGCACTGAATACTGAACTGGAGGCTGACCAATCTTTAACTGCTGCTTTTCAGGCCGGGGTGGAAGAAGCTGTTGGAGTAACTGCGTCCCAGATTGGGATGGCTGGGACGCGTGAGTCAGAACTGCTGAGCCTGTGGCGAGAGTTGGAGGGTCCAGAGAAGAAGCTGATCTCTCGATTGCAGGAGGCGGAAGAGACCGCAGGAGCAGAGCAGACCACCTGTTTCAGTTTGGAGAAGATCAAACAGCAGCTACCAATCGCAGAAATGAGGATTCGAAGGATGATGTGCTGGATGTTTGGTACATGCTGCCTTTTGCTGACTTTCCCTCGATTGAGGAAGACACCTTTGGCCCTTCTCCCACTGAGTCAGGTGTAGTGGGGAGTGTAAGCTGTGTGCAGTGGGGGGGGGCTTTAGTGAGAGGTTGAGGGAGGAGTTGGTAGCGGGCCCGAGGTATCCCCGGTTGTGTCCGAGCCTGAAGGGTTTAGGTGAGGGGGTACAGAGGTCTCACAGGGTTAGGGAACTCCCAGATAATTTGGGTTATGTAGCGCCTGAGGAACAGGGCGTGAGGTTTACTGTGTGGGGAGGAAATGTCACTGTTTGTGCTTGGGTTAGGGTGTGTTGGCAGGAATGGTGGAGGGTTATTTAATAGTCATGAGACATGACTTTTATTTGTTGGGGGGAGGGTGTAAAGGGGTTTTCTTCTTTTTCTTTGTTACTGCTTATATTAATCAAAATGGCTTCTTTGTTTTGTTTAAAGTAGGAATGCTTCTTTGTTGCAAGAGAGTGCTGGATGCTTGTTTGGGTTAAAATTTACTGAAAACGAGAATTGTATTCTTTTGTTAAGCAATTGGGATTAATGTTGTTCTTCCTTCTGAGTCTGTAAGCTATTGTTGGCGGGCTTTTGGGGAGATCAGTGCCAGGGGGTGAGAGAGAGAGGACGTGATGCTGTAAAATGGGCAAGGGACGGACCCCAAATGGGTGTCCGAAGCCTGGAGGTACCCCGAGGAGAGGAGACGAAGATAGATGTGTTTGGTTGAACGCATCGTGTGGTCCTGAGCCTGCAAGTCGAGGAGTTCGGAGCGGACCGAATGGTGGCCAGAAGACTTCAGTAATTGAACTCCAACGGTTGTGCACGAAGAGGTTGGACTTTGATAAGTTTGGCACATTTTCTTTATTTTATTTTCCTTCACATATACTGTATCGTTATTAATCACTTTGTTATAGTAACCTTTATAAATTTTAATCATTTAATCGCATGTGGTGTCCTGTCTGTTCTTTTTTTTTTTGGTGTGGCGTGCACATCATACAGCATCCACACAAGCTGATTACTCAATTTGGCGGGGCCGAAGGCTGCTCACCCTAGACGTGAACGAGCTGAGCGAGCCTGAGGTGACCCAGGGAGGTGCACTGTGTATGTTGTAAGTTTTATATATATGTATTTTTTTTTGTAAATGGTTAATTGTTAAAATTTTGTTCTTGACGGATCATTCTTTTTGGGGGGAGGTGTTACGTAACAGTGGGTATCTTGTACCTGTCACGTGACCGTGATGTAATTCAAGCTATGCTGTACATGAGGTAATCGTCTTGTAATGGGGGAGTGATGTCATTTTTCCGCTAGTGAGAGGTTCATGTGATAGTTTTTTTCAACAGGGTATAAAAGGAGAACCCCACCCTGTGACGTGGGCAGTTCGTGGCTGAATTCAGTACCGACTACATGCTGCTGCGTATTCCGACATTATTACGCAGTTTCGTTTAAAAGTGAAGTATTACTTTCTGTTTTCAGTCTCAAAGGTTATTATCGGCAGTTTCGCTATAGTACTGCCAGTTTGGTCAGTGGAGAGTGAAGATTTAAAAGCAGTTCGGAAATCCCGAAGGATTGGAAAAGTTAATGTCCATGGTGAAACAGATTCGACTTTTGTTTAATCTTCGCACGAGGAATTAGTAACGAGTATCCATGAAAACTCCTGCTTTGCCAAAAGAAGAGCAGAGGGTTGGATACAAAGTTTCGTCAAAGAAAGGTCAGTGCCTTTAAGCCGTTTTATTTCCTTCGATTGTAAATCCTCCGGGGAATAATAAACTTCGACTGGGATCAGCAGTAACTCCACGCAAGAGAATTTAAATCATTTTCAAGAAGTCTCACTTTTAACGGACTGTGTAAGCATTTGGGCTTTCGCACTACTACTTCCAAGAACTGTGTTTGCATTATGGCTTTAAGAACTGTTTTCACATTCTCGCTTTAAGAACTGTTCGAGCTGCCGTATCGCAGCCGACTTCTGGTTAAGTTAGTCGCTTGTTTACTTCTTGGGGTTTTTTTTAGCAGTGTTTAATAAATGTTTTATTTGTTATTAAATACCTGTCTCAATTATATATTCATTGTTGCTGATTTGTAACATACTCAATACTTTGATTTATAAAGGCCAATGCACCAAAAGCTCTCTTTACCACCCTATCAACATGTGACGCCACTTTTAGGGAATTTTGTATCTGTATTCCTAGATCCCTCTGTTCCACTGCACTCCTCAGTGCCCTACCATTTACCTTGCATGTTCTACCTTGGTTTTTGCTTCCGAAGTGCATTATCTCACACTTGTCTGTATTAACCTCCATCTGCCATTTTCAGCCCATTTTTCCAGCTGGTCCAGATCCCTCTGCATGCTTTGAAAACTATCCTCACTGTCCACTACACCTCCAGTCTTTGTATCTTCAGCAAATTTGCTAATCCAGTTGACCACATTATCATCCAGATCATCGATATAGATAACAAATAACAATGGGACCAACACTGACCCTGTGGCACACCACTAGTCACAGACCTCCACTCAGAGAAGAAATACTCCACTACCACTCTCTGACTTCTCCCATTGAGCCAAGCTAACCTGACAAGTTTAGGGAGTATTGATCAACGAGAGATATAAAGGCTTTGGTCAAGAAATAAAGGGAACATACAATGGGTGTAGGAGATCTGGATTGTGCAAATCACTTGATAAGAAATAAAATGTTCAAGAATACCTTCAGAAGGGAAACCCAGAAGAAAAAAAAAACAATGCTATGTGATTGATCTCGCAGGTCAGGAAACTCCCAAGAGGTTATATAGCAATTTTAAGAGCAACAGTGTGGATAGGGAGGGAGAGGCCTCAAGAGATCAGCAGGGTCCCCAAGCCATGAGCCACAGGGGATGTGTGCGCCATGAATCAATTAATGAATATTTTTACTTTGTGTTTACTGAGTGCAATATCATAGTTGCTCAATGGATAATGGAAACCAGTGGAGTTGCTTTGGAGGACGTTCACATTACCAGCGAGCAGTTATTTGAAGCCTTACAATGCATTAATATGGATGAATCATCAGAGCCTGATCAACTGCTTTGTGTAAGTCGAGAGAAAATTGTGGAGTCCTTTCTGAAGATATTTACGTCACCATTAGCGACTGTGAATTGTCCCAAAAACTGTACAAACACATAAATGTCATTGCATTGTTTAAAAGAGCTCTCAAGGTCAAGGCTGGGAACTACAGGCCAGTCAGTGTGACATCAGTAGCGGGGAAGTTACTGGAGGGGTTTCTGATGGACAGGACCAACCAGCAGTTTGACAGACAGTGTCTGATTAGCAGGTATCAGCATGTCTTTTTGCTGGGAAGTTTTGATTTATGAACCTTTCTGAATTTTTTGAAGGATTCCCAGTGTTGTACCTCTCAAGTAGTGTTCATTTCTATCTTGGTGAAGGAAGCTTTCTTGGACACAGTTCCCAAATTCAGTTCCATGCCTTTTACACTATGAAATGTCCAGTCAATATTAGGAAGTTAAAATTTCTTACTAATACTACATTATTATGTTTACAATTGCAGTCTCTCTAAATATCTGTAACTCCAATTCCTGCTGGCTGTTAGGGCTTCTATAATACCTATCGTTATGTCTCAGTGGTATCGATATGGTCTCACCAGATTATTCAGGTAAGAATGATGCCCTCCCAGTATATCATTATTCTGTCGTCTGCATTCAAGGCGTTAACTCCTCCTGCCCTCTTCCCTGCATCTTCGTATCCCGGAACATTGAGTTGCCCGATCTGCCCTTGCCTCTGCCACGTTTCTGTTATGGCTGTGATCGGACCACAAGGAATAGGGGCAGAATTAGGCCATTCAACCAAATCCAGTCAGCTTCACTATTCCAGAATGGCGGATTTTTTTTTTTATCCCTCTTAACACCATTCTCTAGCCTTTTCCACACAACCCGTTGATGAACTGACGAATCAAAAATCTATCAGCCTTCATTTTATACTGAATGGCTTGGCCTCCACTGCTGTCCATGGTACTGAATTCCAGTTTCACTACACACATCCTGAAGTAATTATTCTTCATTTCTGTTGTGGATGGATATCCCTCTTTTCTGAGACTGTGCACTCTGGTCCTAGGCGCCTTCACTCTAGGAATAAATTTAATTGAATTGACTTTATTTCTTATATCCTTCACATACATGTAGAGTAAATATCTTTATGTTACGCCTCTGTCTAAATGTGCAGTGTGCAATCATAATGAATGATAACAATTTATAACGACGAAAACAGTCAATGTGATATAGAATACACTTAAATCAGTGTGAATTAATTAGTCTGATGGCCTGGTGGAAGAATTCCGGGAGCCTGTTGTTCCTGGTTTTTATGCTGTGGCACCACTTCCCGGACTGTAGCAGCTGGAATAGATTGTGGTTTGGGTGACTCCGGTCCCAAATGATCCCACGGACCCTTTTTACACACCTGTATTTGTAAAGGTCCTGAATCATGGGAAGTTCACAACTATAGATGTGCTGGGCTGTCCGCCCCACTCTCTGCAGAGTCCTGCGATTAAGGGAGGTACACTTTCCATACCAATCAGGATGCTCTCAATTGTACCCCTGTAGAAAGTTTTTTTTAGGATTTGAGTGCTGAAACCGAACTTTGTAAACCGACTGAGGTGAAACAGGCGCTGTTGTGCGTTTTACACCACAAAACTGGTGTGTACAGACCACGTGAGGTCCTCTGTGATGTGGATGACGAAGAACTTAAAGCTAGTTACCCTCGCAACCCCAGATCCACTGACGTCAATAGGGGCTAGCCGGTCTCTGTTTCTCCTGTAATCCACAACCAGTTTCTTTGTTTGTGCGACATTGAGGGAGACGTTGTTTTTCTGACACCACTGTGTCAGAGAGATGACTTCTTCCCTGTTGGCCACCTCGTTATTTTTTGATATAAGGCCACTCAATGCAGTTTCGTCGGCAGATTTAGTTAGCAGATGAGAGCTGATATGGGTGACGACACAGTCATGTGTATACACTAGGCAGTAAAGGAGGGGACGCAGAACACTGCCCTGAGGGGATCCTCCATTGAACATCAGAGGGGTGGAGGTGAGGGAGCCCACTCTTACCACTTGCTGGTAATCTGACAGGAAGTCCAGGTTCCAGCGGCACAAGGCAGTATCAAGGTCGAGGTCTCTGAGCTTCTTGTCGAGCCTAGATGAAATTATGGTGTTGAATTCTGAACTGTAGTTCAAGAACAACATTCTGATATAGGCAGTCTTCTTCTCCAGATCTGTAAGGACGGGCTGTATTGCAGTGGCTATTGTATGGTATGTCGATTGCTTCTGTCGGTAGGCTAATTGTAGGGGGGTCCAGTTTAGGTGGTAGCAAGCCTTAGCGGTATTCCTTGACCAACCTCTCGAAACATTTGCTTATTATTGAGGTGAGTTGGACAAGACTCCAGTCATTGAGGCATGTTACCTTGGTCATTTTTGGCACAGGACATCGATAGTATGGAGAATAGGGCTGAGAAGTGGTAGGTGACTTCAATCAAATAAGTGTGAAGTGGTTAATTTGGTATGTCTAATTTGAGGTGAGCACTCTATACTGGCAGATTGAGAGATTAAACATCTTCTCTATATTGGCATTTCAATATTCAATAGGTTTCAATGAAGTTCCCCTAAATTCTAATCAACTCCATTGAGTAAAGGCCTCGAGCCATCAATCAGTCCTCAAGCATTAACATTTATTTTCACCAATGATTCACATGGATCTCGTTTGGCTCTTTCTCATGCCACGATATCATTTTGAGATAACTGGACCACAACTGCTAATCATACTCCGAGTGTGATCTGACCAATACCTGCTGAACCTCAGCATTACGTTGCTATTGTATACTTGTCCTCTTGAAATGAATGATAATGTTTAATTTGTCTTCCATACCACAAACTTAATCTGCAAGGTAACATTTCAGAATCCTGCAGGAGGACTCCCAAGTCTCTTTGCACATCTGTTTTTTTATAATTTTTAACCTTCTTAGAAAAAAGCTCACACCATTACTACTTTCTGCATGACCATACAATTACCTGCATGATATTCTATCTGCCACTTTGTTGTCCATTCTCACATACTGTCTGTCCTTCTGCAGGTTCCCTGTTCAGCAACAGTACCTGCCCCTCCACCTATCTTCGAATTGTATGCAAACCATTCACAAAGCCATTACTTCGGTCACCCAAATCACTGAACTGCGACATGAAAAGAAGTGATTCAGCAATTCCGATTACGACTCACACCTGAGTTTATCCAACTGAGTTTTGCATCGAAGTAAATGCAGTTTAACTTAATTGTCTTTCCTCTCTTTAGGCTGTGCTCCTGTCTATCCTGTCTACCGTATTTGCTTTCAATGGCGAACATACTATCGCCTACTCAGGGTGACAGTCACTATGACTCCCATTTACACTATTCAGAACATCATTTGCAAATCTACAGGATTTCTTGCGTACGAGTCCTATTACCACAGAAGAAACTGCATTAATCCATGAACTTCAATTTTGCCCCTTGTATCAACATTTCAGTCACAAATTCATCTGAGTCAGCATTTTATTTCTATTCTCACCAATAGGTGTCACAGCATGTAACCTAGAGAATTCTGCTCTCGAAACGGTGCTTTTTAATTTCTCACCAAATGTCAAATATTTACTGTTTAGGAACTCAACACTCTTTTTAACATGTCATATTTCATAAGGCATTTGATAAGTTTCCCCATGCAAAGTTCCTTTATAAAGTAAAGAGGCATGGGATCCAAGGAGGCTTTGCTTTGTGGATGCAGAATTGGCTTGCCGACAGAAGGAAAAGCGTGATTGTAGATGGTTATTATTCTATTTGACTAGTTGACCCGTGGATTTCCACAGGGTTCGATTCTGGGACCCATCCTGTTTGTGATTTTTATAAATAACTTGGATGAAGAAGTAGAAGGGTGGGTTATTAAGTTTGCTAATGACACTAAGTTTGGGGCTGTTGTAGATAGTCTGGAGGGCAGTCAGAGCTTACAGCAGGACATCGATAGTACAGAGAACTGGGTTGAGAAGTGGAAGGTGGACTTTAAATCAGATAAGTGTGAAGGGGTTAATTTGGTATGTCCAATCTGAGGACAACATATAATATAAATGTTAAGACTCTAGGCTGTATAGAGCTTAGTAGAGATCTTGCGGTCCCTATCGATAGGACAATCAAAGCTGTTGCGCAGATTGACAGTGTTGATAAGAAGGTGAATGTTGTGTTGGCAATCATCAACTGTGGGATTGAGTTCAAGAGTCGTGAGGTCCTGTTACAGCTATATAGTACCTTGGTCAGACCTCACTTGCAGTACTGTGCTAATTTCTGATCAACTCACTACAGGAAGGATATGGATACAATACAGAGAGCGCAGAGGAAATTTACAAAGATGTTGACTGAATTGGAGGGTGTACCTTATAAGAATAGGCTGAGTGAACTTGGCCTTTTTTCCTTGGAGCAACGGAGGATGAGAGGTAACCTGATAGAGGTGTGTGATATAATAAGGGGCATTGATCATGTGGATAGTAAGAGGATTTTTCCCAGGGCTGAATTTGCTGACACGATGGGGCATAGTTCTAAGGTGCTTGGACATAGGTACTGAGGGGATGTCAGGGGTAAGTTTTTTTACAGAGAGAGTGTTGGGTGTGTGGAGTGCACTGCCGGCGAAGCTCGTGGAAGCGAGTACAATAAGGTATTTTAAGATCCTCTGAGATAGGTACATGGAGCTAAACAAAAGACTAACCAGTAAGCAAATTCTTGAGAACCTCTAGAGTAGGTTACATGGTTGGCACAACATTGTGGGAAGAATGACCTGTAATGTGCCATAAATTTCTATGTTCTATATGCACCAGGAGCACCTGAAGAACTTTCTGCAGCTGCTCCGATACGTTCCTGATCCTGGTTCTCTGGAGACAACACAACATTCTTGTATCTCTTTTGCAGCCGCTGAATCTTGAGTCTTCTTTCGAATATTGTTCTACCTGATCTCTTCCTACCCTGTTGGGCTTCAGAGACACTGTCAGTGTCAGCAGCGCGGCTGCTGCTGTTGTGCCCTAATAGGTTATTCCATAATCAATATTCAAAATGTGTAGTTGTTGTGAGTGGACCAGCCACTGGGAACACTGCAATCATCTGACGTTTTTCCTCGTCTCTCCTGGTGGTCACCAAACTTGTTTCTATCCTGCACGTTATGTGTGACCACACCAATGATCTGGTCTCAGTGACCCAGTCGATCCTTGGTCTGTTAATCATCACTTCCATTTCCATCAGATCGTCAGTCAGGAACTGCAGCTGCTGCAAATTCCCTCATGTGAAGTTATCAGTGACACCGACCGACTCACTGATCTCCTACATCATCAGGCAGAGAATGTATCTGCAATCACTGTCATTACGGCTACGTAACAGGGAGAGGGTTTCTGAGGAAACTCTCTGAAATATAACACTTCCCAGAGTACACCTCACTTCATATGCCATTGCTCTGATTCACAATCTGACTTGTTTCTTGCTTCCTATACGTTTCTCCAATGCCCTGTGAAATTTCAGCTTCTTAAGCTTTACATATGACTCCTCTTACTTCTTGGAACAAATACTATCTTTCATCTTCGTAAGTTCCTGGAAGTTCCCGTCCTTCTCTCCTTCCTAACATGGACAAGGAACTCTGGAATTCTGACCGGCTGGACTGTGAATGACTGACATGTCAGATGGACTTAACGAGGACATCGACTCCCAGACTACCCTCTATGAGTTCTTTCCAATTCTCATGTAACTTGCCATCCACAAATTTACATTCATCTACCTGTAGGTTGATCCTTATCAATAACTATCTGAAACACTTCAGATTTATAATCCTTAAATCTTTTCCAATGAAACTCCAGTCATCTCTATAGGTTCATTAAACAAAACTAAGTCAAGTACGTTTCCCTCCCAGATGACCATCCAGATACTGTTTCGGAAAGCCTTTCCAAACACACCTACCAATCAGGCTGCAAGGGAGTCCCAGTCATTTTGGGTAGATTTATCACCCACTACAGCTACCCTATTGTTTTTAACATCATTCCATAGCCTGCCGACACATCTGTTGATCTGTTTCAATGTCTGCTGGGATCTTTACAGAATTATCCCACTACAGTAATTGCACTTTTTTTTTATTCAATGTTTCAGATAATTACATAGAACGAATAGAATAATAGAATAATGATATGATATCAGCCCTCCCCCTCCCCTTAACCCTTTCCCCCTTATCATCCCCATCTAAGAAAAAACAAAGAAAAATGAAAGAAAGAAAGAAAGAAAGAAAGAAAGAAAGAAAGAAAGAAAGAAAGAAAGAAAGAAAGAAAGAAAGAAAGAAGAAAGAAAGACTGTCTGGATATCGAAAGATCACCATATGCTCCATGGAATTCAAAATAGCTTTAATATATGTATTTATTTCTTTCCCCAGATGACTAATAACTTTATGTTCGGAGCATCTATATATTTATTCCTATCATTTGTACCTAAGGGCGCCAAATTTTCAGAAACATGTCATATTTATTTCTTAAATTATAAGTAATTTTTTCGAGTGAAATACAGCTAAAAATTTCATTATTCCAACGATCCCATTTTCAAGTAACTGAAATAGTCTTTTTGGCTACTGCCAATGCAATTTTTATGAATTCTTTCTGATATTTGTTCAATTTAAGTTTCACCTTGTAAAAATAATATTAGGTTATGTGGAAGCTGTGTTCCAATAATTTGTTCCAATAAAACTCTTATATTTATCCAAAAAGGTTGAATTTTAAAAAAAGACCAAGTAGAGTGTAAAAAAGTACCAATTTCTTAATTACATCGAAAATATTGATCAGATAAATTTGGGTTTAATCTATTTATTTTTGTGGTATAATATATAACTTATGTAAAAAATTGTATTGTACTAATCTAAGTCGGACGTTTATTGTATTTGTCACACTGTCCAGACATAGTCTTACCAACTTGTTTCATCAATATTAATATTCAAATCAGTCTCCCATTTTTGTCTTGACTTATGAATTCTTTTTTAATTGTCTGTTTTTGAATCAAATTATACATACAAGATGTATTTTTTTAATTTTTCCTTTTTGAATTAAAGTTTCTATTTCATTAGGTTTCGGCATTAACATTGTTTGACCCAGATTACATCTGAAGTAAGCTCTTAATTGGAAATAACAGAAAAAAGTGTTATTTGATATTTTATATTTAATCTTTAATTGATCAAACGGCATCAATATACCTCCTTCAAAACAATCTCCTGTATATCTCATACCTTTTTGAAACCAGTTATATAAAAGTTGGTTATCCATTGGAACATTAATGAGTCTATTTTGAATTAGAGATCTCTTTGCTAATAAAGATTTCTTTATCTCATCATCAACATTTATCTTGTTCCATAAATCCTGTTTGATCCATATGTATTAATTTTGGAGAATATTTAGATAATCTATTAGATAAAATTTTTGCAAATATTGTATAGGCCATGTTCAACTAAGAAATAGGCATATATGATGTTGGTTTTAAAGGATCTCTATCTTTTTTTGGCAATACTGTTAAAATTGCCATCGAAAAGGATTCTGGATGTCTATGTGTTCTTTCCGCTTGATATATTAACTCCATGAGAGGAGGGATTAATAAATCTTTAGTCTTTTTTATAAAATTCAGGCGGAAATCATCCTCTCCTGGAGATTTATTACTGTGGAGTGATCCCTTAGCTTCTTCGACCTCTTTTAATGTAAAAGACATATCTAATCCCTTCTGTTCTTCCGATTTCAATTTTGGAAGGGTTATTTGTGATAAAAAAATATTTTTATCTCAACAGCATCATTTTGTGATTCCGATTGATATTATTCGGAATAAAAAATTTTAAAGGTTTCATTAATTTCTAAAGTTTTATAAGTAATTTTATTTGCACTTGTTCTAAATGCATTTATCGTTTTGGAAGCCTGCTCTGTTTTCAACTGCCGAGCAAGAATCTTGGGTGATGTTTCACCTAATTCGTAATATCTCTGTTTTGTTTTCATAATTGCTTTTTCTGTTCGGTATTTCTGGAGCGTATTATATTATAGCTTCTTATTGACTAGTTGTCTTAGTTGTTCTGCTGTCATATATTGAGATTCTTTTTCTAATTCTGTAATCTCTTTTTCCAATTGATCCATTTCTACCATATATTCCTTCTTAATTTTAGAAGTATAACTTATTATCTGGCCCCTCAAATATGTTTTCATCGCTTCCCATAATATAAATTTATCATCAACTGAACATGAATTTGTATTAAAAAATTGAATCTGCTTTTCCATAAAATCACAAAAATCTTGTCGTTTTAATAATATTGAATTAAATCTCCATCTGTAAATCAGGTCCTCCTTATCCATCATTATCATTGTCATTACCAACGGGGAATGATCTGATAGTATTCTCGCTTTTCACACACTTTTCACTCTATCCTGAATATTAGTTGATAATAAAACATAATCTATCCTTGAATAAGTTTTATGTCTATTTGAATAAAATTAATAATCTCTTTTTCTAGGGTTATTTCTTCTCCATATATCAATCAAATTTAAATCTTTCATCAATGATAAAGTTAGATTTACTACTTTTGATTTTGTAATAGCCTTAGTTGACCTATCTAGAACTGGGTCTAGACAAAAGTTAAAGTCTCCACCTATTAATATTTTATCATGTGCGTCGGCTAAATTCAAAAAAAGCTTCTTGTATAAATTTTGCAAGATTTTCATTTGGTACATAGATATTCATAAGAATCCATAATTCCGAAAAGATTTGACAATGTATAATCACATAACTCCCCGCAAAATCAATTAATACATTTTTAATTTTAATTGGTAAGGTTTTATTAACCAATATTGAATCTCCCCTGGCCTTTGAATTAAATGAAGCTGCAATGACATTTCCGACCCAATCTCCCTTTAATTTCTGATGTTCTATCTCTGTTAAATGTATTTCCTACTTTCATTTTCTTAATGTATGTTAAAACTCTTTTTCTTTTCACCGGTCCATTAAGCCCATTAACATTAAAACTTTAAAAAATTCAGTAAATTAGTCATTGTTTTTAATAAGGTTACTCCAATCTATAACAGTACATAATATCACAGCTCTCACAGTACCTTGGGGGATCTCTTTAAAATTCCCCCCCCCCAAATCATCCAGGCAAAGAAAGAAAAATAGATGAAAGATAGATTGTAAAGAAAAAGATAACAAAATACCCCCCTACTAATGTTGTAAATGAAAAAAAAATCACAGCATTACCCCCCTCCGTTTTACAGGACATGACAATCGCCATGGTTACACACCTGAATCCCATAGCAATCGATCAGGAGCACCCCCAGCTCCCCCGTAACGAGAAAAAATATATATGTAAGAGAAGAAGAAAAAAATGATATCACTACTCCCGACTAATAGTCCTTAAATTTTTACCTTCCTCCCCTTCTATTATATAATTAGCATATATCTGTATATTTTCTACCCTTAAATATCCATCAAATCCATTCCCTTTCTCTGTCTTCATCTTTAATCCATTTTGCTTCCATAAATTCTTTGTTATGTCTAGCGAATATTTCAAAGTTCTTATGCAAACTCCTCCGCTTTCCGATAATCAGTAAAAAATCTTCTTTCTTCGTCATCCAAATAAATTATCAGTGTTGCCGGGTAGCGCAGTGTAAATTTATAACCCGTTTCCCATAAGACATTTTTCACTGGATTAAATTCCTTCCTCCTCTTGAAAAGGTCATAACTTATGTCAGGATGGAAAAGAACTATTTTCCCTTCTATCATCAATGGTCCGTTTCTCTTTCTGGCACGTAGGGCAGCCGCCTTCAGGATCTTTTCTGTATCTTGATATCTTAAGCATCTTCTCAAGATTGATCCTGGGTTTTGATCAACTTCAGGTCTTGGTCTAAAGGCTATGTGAGCCCTTTCAATTTCAATTAACTGAGTTCCTTCTTCCATTTCCAAATTTTCCGGGATCCAGTTTTGAAAAAAAATTATTGGATCCTCTCCCTCTATACCTTCTCTAAGTCCAACAATCTTAATATTATTTCGTCTGCTAAAATTTTCAAGCACATCCACTTTTTCCAACGACTGTTTTCTTTCTGATGTCCCGGCAGAAATATTGTCTTCCATTTTATTCATGCTTTCAACGATGTCTCCCGTTGTTTCTTCCAAGTCTTTGATCTTGTTAGGGTTTTGGTCTTAAAGCTCTATGAGCCCTTTCCATTTCAATCAACTGGCTTCCCTCTTCCATTTCCAAAATCTTCGGGATCCATTTTTGAAAGAATTTTATTGGATCTTCTCCCTCTATACCTTCTTTATGACCAACAATCTTAATATTGTTTCCTCTGCTAAAATTTTCAAGCACATCCTCTTTTTCCAACAACTGTTTTCTTTCTGATGTCCAGGCAAGAATATTATTCTCCATCTTGTCCACTCTATCAATAGTGTCTCCCGTTATTTCTTCCAGCTTTTTAACTTTCTTATCCGTTTTCTCCTGTTTTTTTTCACAACCTTATTAAGCGTGATCTTTATTGCTTTTATTCATACATTATTTGCATCAGGACTTATCTTATGTCTCTAGAAAATCCTCTATTTTTAATTTCTTCCTGTTCTTCTTCTTCCTCTTTTTTCCTCATTTGTGTTGTCCAGAGAATCTGATTCTACTTCAGGTTCTCTTTCACTTTCAATCGCAGCTGGAACTTGTAATTTGATTAGCACCTGTTTGCACATGCCCGCTTCTTCACGCATGTGCAGTTCCTGCTGCTTCTTCTTAGAGACTGTTGTTGTTGTCGCAGTTTCTGTTCTGCACCGCTGGAGGCGAAGTGTAGTTCGCCGAGAAGAGGTCCAACCTGAGTACCAGGTTCCGTCATACTGGTTAGCCCTTTTACTTTCCCAACTCGTGCTGTCTTCAAAGTAGTAATTCTCTTCTGTTTCTGTTTAGGAGGTATATCTAAAGATAGTCCTGAGTAGTTTATAAGTTAATTTTAGAAAGTATTTACTAACTTTTCTTCACTTAAACGTTATTTTACTATTTTTTTACGGGAGAGCCGGATTTCCAAGTCTCAATCCTACGTCATCACCTGACGTCCCCCCCCCCACCCCCCCATTGAACCGTTCTTATTCCTGCGTCCTAAGTACATTATTTTACTCTATGAGCCTCTGGGATGACCTCGACCTTGTGACATTGTGCCTGACCAGCGGTGCAGCTCCGGAACCTCATTCACTCCCTCTGGACTGTTTGAATCATCTTAATCCTGGAATGTTTCGCTATTAGCCCTACCCTTCTCTCAGCCAGATCTTTGTTATGGTTAATTCACAGCGTCACAGTGTTCCAAGTATGTCTTCCTTAACTTCTCTACACCCTGCACTGAAATAAACACACTTCAGCCCCTTGGTGAACTCATTAGCAATGCCCCATCTTGAGTTACTGACGTGTTTTCTCGACCTCGTGTCTACCTTCTGCTAAATGCTACTTACAGACCTGCAGCTCTGGTACCCACCCTTCCCCTTCCTCCAACACGCATGCCACATGAAAAAACTCTGCAAGGGTGGCGCCAACAAAATTCCCTGTCAGAATATTAATTCCCTTCAGTACAGGTGTAACCTATCCTCCTTACACTAGTCCCAACTATACTGGAAGGGAACGTAGCGATCTGTTTATCTGATGCCTTGCCTCTTGCACCGGAATGTTATCCACACAAATCACTATATTACCTTACCATCTCTTACCTCGCAAGCATGTGGGACCTGAATTAATCCTGGGATCACCACCCCAGAGTTACTATTTCTTAACTTGCTACGTAACTACCTAAATTCTATTTGCAGAACCTTCTCTCTGTTCTAAGTTTAATAAGGACCACAGCCTCTGGCTGCTCACCCTGCCCTGGCATGATAGAGGTAACAGTTCATCCTGCAGTTTCACTCATTTCCACAGACACTCTCGTCTCTGTCGCCCACTAACCCACCCACTCATCGCTAAAGTGTTTGCTGCATGTGTTTCCTTCCTTTATATTGATGAGCTTATCTGAAGGCCTCTTTGTAATGAAAATTGTTTTAACAGTCGTTCAGTGAGCTTTTACTAAATTCATTTCAGGGTATTTACATATGCACTTGCAAATAGAGGAATTGCTGCCCATGTGTTAACGCAGAACACTTTATGAGAACTCCTACTATTTCAATGCCGAAAGGCAAACAGTACAGTAGTCAAAATAATGCTGATTATCAATTGAACAAGCCAATTACTGCACTGTTGGAGGAGTCACAGATCTGACATGTCATGTTCCGGCACGTGAAATCCGCGTTCCAGTTCATGGTTCTGTCCACGGACCCCAGACTCTGGGTCTACATGCTGTCTGTTGTTTCAGTTGGGCTTAATCCAGGCACATGTTTCTCATATTGGGGCTGGAATATAAGTGGCCCTGGGTTCGAGTGTGGTTGCTGGTTCGTCTCGTCGGGATCCTGTCCTCAACTTTTTGGGGTAAGTCAGGATGTAACTTTTTGGTTCTTGCCATTACCCTACGGTGGGATCTGTCCCTTCCTGTCCTTGCCTCCGTTGGGTAAGACAGGATGTCTTTGCCGTTACCCTGAGGCTGCACTTTTCCCTTCCTTCCCTCTGAAACCTGGCCTGAAGCCCTGCCTGCGACCTACGCCTGTAGCCTTGCCGGCTATCCACGCCTGAAGCCTTGCCGGCTATCCACGCCTGAAGCCTTGCCGGCAACCTCGCTTGCGTACTCGCCTGTATCACAATCAAGTTCAGCCGCCGGAGTGAGACCGTTGTCTTGCCACACAAACAGGAGGAACTATCTATCATTGAGCGTAGAACTGTCTCTTTGCGTCACTGTATTTAGTATTCGTCTATGAGTCCCGGTCATATGTCCTGTCCTCAAGGAGTGGTCCTGGCTCTGTATTCCGTGTATGAGAGACGGCCGTAACTACTGTACCCAAGGAGCGCTCCTAACTCTCTGTAAAGCCCCGGCCCTACGTCCTGTTCCCAGGGAGGGGTCCCGGCTCTGTGTTCTATGTTCCTGTGCTCAAGTCCAAGTCTCCGTGGAGGTTACATTCCGAGTCCAAAGCTCGGTGGAGGTTCTATTCCGTGTCCATGGCTCCGAAGAGATTCCAGTCCGTGTCCAAGTCCAAGTCATAGCCTAGACCCTGAGTCCTGGCCTCGTCCAGGGCTAGTGTCAGTGTTCAGCTACGCCTTTCCACACTTCTACTTTGCTCTCCCTCCCCCTACACTCTGCATTCCTGCTCTCCCTCGATCAAAACCAAGTCTGAGCTTCATGTCCACATCCAGCCCTGGAGTCCCACGTCCTGCCCCCACGTCCAGTCCTCGCCTGGATCCGGAGTCCGAGCCCGAGTCAAGTCTCAGTCTCCAGGCCCCTGTCCAGTCTTTGGCTCGGAGTACTTGTCCAGCTTTCTAGTTCCTAGTTCCTCGTCCAGGTGCCTCTTTCCTACTCCAGTCCTAGTCCATGCCCTGTCTCATAGTCTTGTCCAAGGACAGTGTCTTCTCAAGGGTCGTTTCTTCCCCACTTTCCTTGCTTTTGACACACACGGTCCTTTCCCTTGTACTTCAGTGTCTGTGTCTTGCATTTGGGTCCGTTCCCAACGCCCACCGTATGCCCGAAAGAACCAGCCATACATCGACCCAGCAACGTAGACACTGTTGTCTAACTCTCGTCATCCTTGGTTCCCTCCTGATTGTTTATACCCCCACCCGCCCAGGACGTCCTTAGTCCTGGAGAGCCTGTTAGGGCGCCTGGAGGCTTTCATAGAGTGGAGGGGGGTGGGTGGGAGGGGAGGTACTGTCATGGTCCAGACCATGAGCTCCTCATTCCGGTTCATGGTCCGGTCCGTGGACTCCAGACTCCGGTTTTTCTGGCTGTCCGTTGTTTCCGTTTGTCTTCATCACAGGCACCTGATTCTCATATTACGACCGAGAATATAATTGGCCCTGGGTTCGAGTGTGGTTGCTGGTTCGTCTCTCCGGTATCCTGACCTCGCCTCTGAGGGGTAGGTCAGGCCGTTCTTGCCGTTACCCTGAAGCTGGGCTGTTCAATTCCTTCCCTCTGAAGCCTGGCCTGAAGCCCAGCCTGCAACCCACACCTGAAGCCTTGCCGGCAACCTCGCTTGCGTACTCGCCTGTATCACAATCAAGTTCAGCCGCCGGAGTGAGACCGTTGCCTTGCCCCCCAACAGAAGGAAATATCTATCGTTGAGCTTGGAACAGTCTCTTTGTCTCCCTGTGTTTATTGTCCGTCTATGAGTCCCGATATGTCCTGTCCCCAAGGAGTGGTCCCGAGTCTCTGCAAAGCTCCGGCCCTACGTCCTGTTCCCAAGGAGGGGTCCCGGCTCTGTGTTCTGTGTTCCTGTGCTCAAGTCCAGTGCTCCGTGAAGTTCATTTCCGTGTCCAAGGCTCCGTGGAGGTTGCATTCCGTGTCCAAGGCTCCGAGGAGGTTACATTTCGTGTTCAAAGCTCCATGAAGATTCCATTCTGTGTTCAAGACTCCAAGGTGTTTCCAGTCCGTGTCCAAGGCTCCATTGAGGTTCCATTCTGTGTCCAAGGCTCCGAGGTTTTTTCAGTCCGTGTACAAAGCTCCATTGAGGTTCCATTCTGTGTCCAAGGCTCCGAGGCGTTTTCAATCCGTGTCCAAGGCTCCGAGGTGGTTCCAGTCCGTGTCCAAGACTAAGTCGTAACCCAGGGCCTGAATCCTGGTCCCGTCCAGGGCTAGTGTCCGTGTCCAGCTACGCCTCTTCCCACTGTTGCTTTGCTCTCCCTCGACATAAGCTCTGCGTTCCTGCTCTCTCTCGATCAGGAACAAGTCTGAGCTTCATGTCCTCGTACAGCCCTGGATTCCTCCGTCCTGCCCCCACGTCCAGTCCTGTTGCCTTGCCACATCCAGTCCTCGCCTGGATCCGGATTCCGAGCCCAAGTCAGGACCCAAGTTCCGCGTCCCTATCCAGTCTATCCAGTTCCTAGTTCCCACTTCCTAATTCCTCGGCCAGGTCCCACTTTATTACTACAATCCTAGCCCATGCCCTATCTCTTAGTCTTGTCCAGCCTCGTTTCTTCTCCACTTTCCTTGCTTTCTTGATACACCTAGTCCTCTCCCTAGTACTTCAGTGTCTGTGTGTTGCATTTCGGTCCATTCCCAACGCCCACCTTATGATATGACAATTAGCTGAGAAGATCATTGGGGTCTCTCTTCTCGTCATTACAGTCATTTACACTACACGCTGTATCTGCAAAGCAAACAGCGTAATGAAGGACCCCAGCACCCCTCATACAAACTCTTCTCCCTCCTGCCATCTGGGAAAAAGCATCGAAGCATTCGGGCTGTCACGACAAGACTATGAAACTGTTTCTTCCTCCATGTGATCAGACTCCTCAGTACCCATAGTCTGGACGAACACCAATTTAATGCCCTCTACTGTGCCTATTGTGTTTATTTTTCATTGTAATGCCTGCACTGTTTTGTGCACTTTAAGTAGTCCTGGGTATGTCCGTAGTCTAGTGTGTTTTTTTTTCTGTGTTGTTTTTATGCAGTTCTGTATCGTTTTTGTACTGCTAGTTTATTCTTATCTTTATTAATAACTGTCTAAAACCCTTCATTTACAATCCTTAAATCTTTCCCAATGAAACTCCAATAATCTCTTTAGCATAATTCCCCGAGAATAAGTCAAGTATGCCCCCCTCCCTGATGTCCATCCAGTTAATGTTTCAGGAAACTATTCTAAACACACCTAACAAGTGACGCCCGTCCAAGCCTCAGGCCGTAAGGGAGTCCCAGTTATTCCAGGGAGATTAATCAGAAAGTACGGCAACTCCATTGATTTTTTTATTAGACCATAACCTGCCGAAATATCTGTTAATCTCTGTCACTGTCTAATGATAGACCTATAGTATGCTCCCATTACCGTGATTGCACCTTTCTTATTCCCGAGTTCTCCCTACATTGTCTTACTGGATGAGCCTCTTGGATTACCTCGACTTTGTGACATTCTGCCTGATCAGCGGTGCAGCTCCCCGACCTCATTCACTTTTCCCTGGACTGTTCGAATCAGCTGGATCGTAGAATGTTTAACTATCGATTCTGCCCTTCTCCCAACCAGAACTTCGCAATGGCTTACTCACTGTGTCACATAGTAATCCTGGCTCCAAATATATCTGTCGTAACTTTTCTAAAACCTGCACTGGAATAAGCATACTCGCAAGCAAGTGGCACCTGAATTAATCCTGAGATCACCACCCCGGAATTGAGAATTCTTAACTTTCAGCACAACTCTCTCTATTCATTTTTCAGGCCCTTCACTCTGATATTAGTTCTAATGAGGACCAAGACACTCTGTCCTCTCGAGATAGCCATTGGCACTGGGTGTCCACGCTATCAATCTCTTTTTTTCGTATACCTCTGTCAAATCTCCTCTCATCCTCCTTTGCTGCAAAGAGAGAAACCCACGCTTGCTCTATTTTTCCATACAACACATGTTTTCTAATTAAGGCACAATCTTAGTAAATACTCTCTGGATCCTCTCTAAAGGTTCCATGTGCTCTCTTTAAAGAGGCGACCAGAACTGAACACAATACGTATGGTCAAATCAGGTTTAAAGAGTAACATTAAATTGCAGCTCTTGAACTCAGCCACCGACTAAAGAAGACCAACACTTCAGAAGTCTTCTTGCCACAACCCTGGTATTTGTACTCTGTAATCTAGTTTGAGTTTTCATTGGTAAGCATTTCATACTTCTTCTCCTCTGCACCCTTCCTATGGTTTTCACATACTTTCTGTAGTGAGGCGAACAGATCTGAGCACAGTGCTCCAAGTGGGGTCTGACCAGTATCCTTTATAGCTGCAACATTACCTCTCGGCTCCTGAACTCAATCCCACGATTGATGAAGGCCAATGCACAGTATGCCTTATTAACCACAGATTCAACCTGCATTGCACCTTTGAATTCCCTATGGACTCGGACCCCAAGATCCCGCTGATCCTCTACACTGCCAAGAGTCTTACCATTATATTCTGCCAAAATATTTTACCTACCAAAATAACCACATCAGGCTTATCTGGGTTGAACTCCATCTGTCACTTCTTAGCCCAGTTTTGCATCTTATCGATATCCCTCTGTAACCTCTGACAGCTCTCCATACTATCACAACATTCCCAAAATTTGTGTCATCAGCAGATTTACTGCGCCATCCCTCCGCTTCCTCATCCAGGTCATTTATAAACATCACGAAGATTAGGGGTCCCAGAACAGATCCCTGAGGCACACCAGTGGACACTGACCTCCATGCAGAATATGACCGGTCTACAAACACACTTCGCCTTCTGTGCGCAAGCAATTTCTGGATCCATAAAACAATGTCCACATGTATCCCATGCCTCCGTACTTTCACAATAAGTCTGGCATGAGATACCTTGACAAATGCATTGCTGAAATCCATATACACTACATCTGTGTTCTATATCCATCAATGTGTTTAGTCACATCTTCAAAAAATTCAATTAGGCTCATAAGGCACGAACTGCCTATTACAAAACCATGCTGAATATTCCTGATCATATTATGCTTCTCCAAATGTTCATAAATCCTGCCTCTCAGGATCTTTTTCATCAGCTTACCAACCACTGAAGTAAGACTCACTGGTCTATTACTTCCTGGGCTATCTCTACTCCGTTTCTTGAATAAGGGAACAACATCTTCAACCCTTCAGTCCCCCGGAATCTCTCTGGAACCTCTCCGGAACATTGATGATGCAAAGATCATCGCCAGACACTGAGCAATATTTTCCCTCGCCTTCCGCTATATCCTGGGGTACATCTGGTCCGGTCCCGGTGACTAATACAACTTAACACACACAAACAAGCTCGATGAACTCAGCAGATTGAGTAGCATCTGTTGAAACGAGCAGTCAATGTTTCGGGCCGAGACACTTCATCAGGACTGAAGAAGGAGGGATCAGGGGCCCCATAAAGAAGGTGGGGGGGAGGGCGGAAAACCAATCAGAGGAAAGAACAAGGGATGGGTGAGGGGAGGCAGGGAGGGGATAGGCAGGAGAAGTGAAGAAGGAATCTAAGGTGAAACCAATATGGGTAGTAGAAGAAGGCAGAATAATGAGAGAGGTAATAGACAGCCAGAAGAGGAGACAGAGTGAAAGTGGGATGGGGAAGGGAGAGGGAGGGAATTACCGGAAGTTGGAGAATTCGATGTTCATATTGAGGGGCTGGAGATTACCCAGATGGTTTATGAGGTTTTGCTCCTCCAACCTGAGTTTGGCCTCATCATGGCAGTAGAGGAGGCCATGTATGGACATATCCGAATGGGAATGTCAAGCAGAGTTGAAGTGGGTGGCAACCGGGAGAACCTGTCTGTTGTTGCGGACGGAGCGGAGGTGCTCGACGAAGCGGCCCCCCAATTTGCGTCGAGTCTTGCCGATGTAGAGGAGGCCGCACCGGGAGCACCGGATACAATAGATGACCCCAACAGACCCACAAGTGAAGTGTTGCCTTACCTGGAAAGACTGTTTGGGCCCTGAATGGTGGTAAGAGAGGAGGTGTAGGGGGCAGGTGTAGCACTTGCACTTACAAGGATAAGTACCAGGTGGAAGATCTGTGGGAAGGGACGTGTGGACCAGGTAGTTGCGGAGGGAACGATCCCTGCGAAAAGCAGAGAGGGGTAGAAAGTGAAATGTGTCCTTAGTGGTGGGGTCCTGTTGAAGGTGGCGAAAGTTGCGGAGGATAATATGCTGGATCCGGAGGTTGGTGGGGTGGTAGGTGAGGACAAGGGGAACACGTTCCCTGTTGTGGTCACCAGAGGATGGGTGAGGGCCGAAGTGCGGGAAATGGAGGAGATGCGGGTGAGGACATCACTGATGATGGCAGAAGGGAAACTACGATTCTTAAAGAAAGAAGACATTTGGGATGTCCTGGAATGGAAAGCTTCATCCTGGGAACAGATGCGGCGGAGACGGAGGAACTGGGAATAGGGAGTAGCATTTTTGCATTTGGCAGGGTGTGAAGAGGTATAATCAACGTAGTTTTGGGAGTCAGTAGGTTTATAGAAGATGTCAGTGGACAGTCTATCTCAGAGATGGAGACCGAGAGATGGAGAAAGGGGAGAGAAGTGTCCGAGATGTACCGAGTGAATTTGAGGGCCGGGTTAAAGTTAGATGAAATTGACGAGCTCAGCATGGGTGCAGGAAGCAGCACCAATGTCGTCGTTAATGTAGCGAAGGTAAAGTTGGGGAGCAGTACCGGTATAGATTTGGAGCATAGACTGTCCCACATAACCCACGAAGAGGCAGGCACAGCTAGGGCCCATGCGAGTGCCCATAGCTACACCCTTGGTCTGAAGCAAGTGGGAAGAGCCAAAAGAGAAGCTGCTAAGTGTCAGTACCAGTTCCGCCAACTTGAGGAGTATGGTGTTGTTGGGGAACTGGTGAGTTCTATTGTCAAGAAAGTAGCGGAGGGCTTTGAGGCCTTCTTGATAGGGAATTGAAGTTAATTGAAGGGATTGGACATCCACGGTGAAAATGAAGCTGTCCGGACCGGGGAACTGGAAGTTATTGAAGAGGTGGAGGGCATGGGATGTATCCCGGATGTAGGTAAGGAGCGACTGAACTATGGGTGACAAAATGGAGTCCAGGTAGGCAGATACAAGTTCAGTGGAGCAGGATCAGGCCGAAACTATGGACCTACCAGGACAGTCAGGCTTATGAATCTTGGGGAGGAGGTAAAACCGAGCAGTGCGAGGTGTAGGAATTATGAGTTTTTTGGCTGAGGATGGGAGATCACCGGAGTTGATAAGGGCAGTGATGGTACGGGAGACAATGGTTTGATGTTTTTGGTGGGGTCATGTTCCAGGGGTAAGTTAGAGGAGGTGTCAGAGAGCTGCCGTTTGGCGTCAGTGAGGTAGAGGTCCGTCCGCCAGCCTACTACAGCACCACCTTTGTCTGCGGGTTTGATGGTGAGGTTAGGATTAATGCGGAGAGAGTGGAGAGCAGTGCGGTGAGGTTGGAACAGGAGAGAGGAGTGGTGAAGTTGAGACGGTTGATGTCCCGGCGATAGTTAGAGATGAAAAGATCGAGTGTAGGTAGAAGCTCCAGTGGCGGTGTCCAGGAGGAGGAAGAGTGTTGAAGACGAAAGAAGGGGTCATAAATAGGGGGAGGGGAATCCTTGTTGAAGTATTAGGATCGGAGACGTAAGCGACGGAAGAAGAGTTCTGCGTCATGCCAGGCACGGAACTCACTGAAGTGTGAACGGAGGGGGACAAAAGTGAGGCCCTTGCTAAGTACAGAACGCTCTGCCTCAGAGAGGGGACGGTCAGAGGGGATGGTGAAGACATTGCAAGGGTAGGGGCTGGGGTCAGAGGAGGGTAAAGAGTGGGAGGTCTCAGTAGGGAGAAGGGTTTGGGATGTTCAGGGAGAGCAGGCTGAGGGGAGGATGAGGGATCAGAGGAATGGAGGGGAAATGAGTGGTGGAGGGAGGGTTGGGAGTCGTGGGGAGGATAGGGGCTAGTAGAGGAATAAAACGAGCGGTAGGATCCAGCGGCAGTAAGGGCTGTCTCGGTCTGGATAGGGTCAGGATCTCAGTCCGAGCACCACCAGCAACAACAAACGGGATCTCCCGGTTGCCACCCACTTCAACTCTGCTTCACATTTCCATTCGGATATGTCCATAAATGGCCTCCTCTACTGCCATAATGAGGCCAAATTCAGGTTGGAGAACAACTTCTCATATACCGTCTGGGTAGTCTCTCGCCCCTTGGTATGAACATCGAATTCTCCATCTTCCGGTAATTCCCTCCCTCTCCCTTCCCTCATCCCACTTTCACTGTCTCCTCTTCTAGCTGCCTATCACCTCTCTCATGATTCTGCCTTCTTCTACTACCCATAGTGCTTTTCCCTTAGGTCCCTTCTTCACCTCCCCTGCTTGTCCCTTCCCTGCTTCCCCTCCTTCACCCCTTGATCGTTCCTCTGATTGTTTTTCCACCCTCCCCCCACCTTCTTTATAGGCTACTGCCCCATCCTTCTTCTGTCCTGACGAAGGGTCTCGATCCGAAGCGTTGACTGCTCGTTTCAACGGATGCTGCCCGACCTGCTGAGTTCATCCAGCTTGTTTGTATATGTAGATTTGACAACAGCATCTGCAGTATACTTTGTGTTGACTAATACAACTTGATGTTTTTCAAAGCTCCTCTTTCTTAATATCTATATTCTCAAGCTTTTCAGTTCGCTGAAAGTATTCTCCACAATCACCAAGATCCTTTTCTATAGTGAATACTGAAGCACAGTATTTCAATAAATACATCTGCTATCTCTTCCGGTTCCATACACAATTTTCCACTGTCATACTTGATTGGTCCTATTCTCTCACATCTTATCCTCTTGCTCTTCACATACTTGTAGAATGCCTTGTGGTTTTCCTTAATGCTGACCGCCAATGACCTCCCACTGCACATTCTTGCTCTGCCAATTTCATCCGTAAGCTCTTTCCTGCTAGCCTTACAATCTTTTAGACCTCGATGATTACCTAGCAGTTTGAACCTTTCGTATGCTTTACTTCTTCTTGACAACAATTCCTGTACCCTACCATCCTTTCCCAGTCTGACTGGAACGTACCTGTGTGGAACTCCACGCAAATATCCCCTGAACATTTGTCACATTTCCGCCGTACATTTCCCTGAGAACAACTGTTCCTAATTTATACTTCCAGTTTCCTACCTGATAGCCTCATATTTCCCCTTACTCCATTTAAACAGTTTCATAATTTATCTGTTCCTATCCCTCTCCAATGCTATGGTAAAGGAGATGGGATTGTGATCACTATCTCAAAATCCTCTCCCACTGAGAGATCTGACACCAGACCAGGTTTATTTTCCAATACCAGATCAGGTCCAGCCTCTCCTCTTGTAGGCCTGTCTACATATTGAGTCAAGAAACCTTCCTGAAAATAGTTAACACATTCCACGGCATCTAAACACCTTGCTCTAAGGAGATGCCAAACAATATTTGGGAAATTAAAATGTCCCATAACTCAACGCTGTTATCATTACACCTTTCCAGAATCTGTCATCCTGACTGCTCCTCGATGTCCCAGTAACTAAAAAGAATCGATCCCAACACAAACCCCTGTGGAACAATATTAGTCAGCCACAATAGGCTCCGTTTATTCCTACTCTTTGCCTCCTGGCAATCAGCCACTACTTTATCTTTGCTACTTCCAGAGCTAACATTTTCCCAAGAACCCTCTCCCTAGTAATGAAAACTTCACCCACTTTTGCCCCTTGACAGTCCTGAGCTTCGGCATACTGCCAGTTTCATCCACTGTGAAGTCTGGTACAACATTCTTATTCAATTCGTTACCTATTTCCTAGTTCCCCTGCCTTACATCTCCAGCATCATTTTCCAGAATTCCGATATCCACGTCCGTCTCTCTTTTAATCAAAATATTGAACACATGAATGGTCATGAAATGCTGAAGGGTTATCGGACGTTATTGAGGAAACTTGGAGTATCGTGTTCCGTTCTTGGCATCTATCTGGAGGATAGATACCAATAGTATTGGAAGGATACAGGGAAAATATATAGTGCTATTCCTCGGCCCTAAGTTAGAGAGAACTATTC
This sequence comes from Hemitrygon akajei, assembly GCF_048418815.1. Lineage (NCBI taxonomy): Eukaryota > Metazoa > Chordata > Chondrichthyes > Myliobatiformes > Dasyatidae > Hemitrygon > Hemitrygon akajei. The sequence goes on from NC_133131.1 coordinate 56,277,026, forward strand.
AATAGGATGACCATCACGCAAATTGAAGCCTTCCCCGTCAGTTTGTGTGAGACTAGAACAAGGGGTCACACATTAAGGGCGAAAGGTTAATTTTTTAAGGGTAACATGAGAGGGGTGTTATTCTCTGAGGGTGTGGTGAGTGGAATGAGTTGCCAGTGTAAGTGATTAATGTAGGGTCAATTGCAACATTCAGTATCTGCTTGCATAGGTATACGGATATGATAGGCTATGGTCCTGGTGCATGTCGATGGGACAAGGCCAGATAATATGTCATCTGCGACTGGAAGAGTCAGGTGGTCTGTCTATATGTGTGGTGTTTGACAACTCGATACCAGATCCCTCAGAATCATCTCCAGTAACTTCCTTAAAATCTGCTGTATATCACGCCAGGCTCAAGGGAAATTTTCCACCTTTCTGCTCTTTCGGAGACCGAATACTACCTCCTCAGTCGTCCTGTACATATCGCTATTTAAAAGACATTTTGGATAAACACTAGAGAGGAAATGTTTAGTCATAGACTCTTACAACAGGGAAAGCTGATACTTCGTGGATGGTTTGGAAAATGCGACGTAGGCCTGCTTACCGTTATTATTCGATGCAGAGAGTTCAGTTACAGGTAATAACGTTGCACTTTTATAAATGTCTGGTTTAACTGCATCTGGAGTATTGAAATTCAATTAGAGCAAAAATGCGGAGGGTTTGGACGCTGAGTGGGAAAGGCATACTAGGATGCCGTCTGGATAAAGAGAGCTTGCACAATTGTCGGGTAATGTAAATGGTAACAATTGACATTAAGTGTTCCTAATAGAAACTTTTGCTCATAATTGAGAAACACACGCTTTGCATTGAACTACAACTCCCGTCGGGCACCGCGCCAAGTCAGTGGCAGCTGCCGATCAGACGGAACCGCGGGGCCATCAGGGAGTTTTAGTCACTCTTAATTCCCTGCTTCAAAGCTCTTCTTCAGCCACCACAGATATCGCCAGAATGGACTCAGTAATGCACTGAAGGAGAACCGCGCCTGTCCCTGTGGACGCCCAAGCCGGCAAGTAGCAACTCGCTGAAATCTGCCATGGCGATGGAGCAGAAGAGAAGGGGCTGAATATGGGGCAGATTTCCACCGGGCCTGTCGTAACTCATACCCACGACTGTCCCCTGCTGTCACTGGCTGAGATGCCTGTCAGTCAAATGAGTACTGAAAAGTTAATATGGCCGCCAGTCAGCATTACAAACATTTAAAGCGAATGTTGATAAAGTGTTCCCAGTCGAAGAACAAACTGCGACGTCAGTGGCTATATGTCGGCATCACAGTTCTTTTACTAAAGATACTTTACTGTTTGATAAAATGAAGTTTTACATGTTTATAACGGATGTGTTAAATTGTCCTGGTCAAACATCTCGTCAGACTGAGGGAATTAAAGTTATTGTGAAAGCTGTAGAAAGGTATCTTGGTGTAACCGGTGTTATCTGAGAATCTGTAAAATAAGCTCTGATGGGTGGGGTATCTGTATCCCAGTCTACTTGTGAGCATACACAATGGAATTAAAACATTGCAGTGGAATGCGAGAAGCCTGATTTCTCGTGATCAAGACTTTAAGAAGTTTATTTCTGGTTGGTCATATCCTGCCTATGTTATAAGTGTTCAGAAATCGTAGATGTTACCACGAGATTTAGTACTCATAATAGTTCTGAAACTGCTGCAGATTTAACTTCAGTTTCGTACATACTGGCTGGACTGAGTATGTGGGATGTTATGGGTGATGAAAGATTGGGCGTTATCATTTTGCTATCTTTATAAGTTTGGGTTTGGATTTATATCGGGAACAGGAGACAAATTTAGGAACACATACACAATGATGGTGGAACGCAGCAGTCCAGGCAAAGATGGGGAAAGTACAGTTGACGTTTCGGGTCGAGACCCTTCGTCAGGATAAACGGAAAAAAAGAGATAGTAAGAGATTTGAAAGCGGGAGGGGGAGGGGAGATCTGAAATGATAGGAGAAGACAGGAGGGGGAGGGATGAAGCCAATAACTGGGAAGTTTATTGTCAAAAAGTATAAAAGGCTGTGGGGGGGCGGTTTGGTGGGTGTGTATAATAGGACGGAAGGCCTTGAAAGAAATAAAGGGAGAGGGGAGGACCAAAGGAAGATGGAGTATAGGCAAGAAGTTATTGTGAGAGGTAAAGAGAGAGGAATAGGAAGTAAGTAAGTAAATAAATAAATAAATAAATAAATAAATAAATAAATAGATAGATAGATGGATAGATAGATAAAGGCTGCGATAAGAAGGGGAGGAGGGACATCAACGGAAGTTAGAGAAATCAATAATCATGTATTCAGGTTAGAAGCTACCCAGACGGAATATACCCACACTTTATCCTGAGTGTGGATTCATCTCGACAGTAGAGGAGGCCATGGATTGACATTTCGGAATGGGAATGGGACGTGGAATTAAAATATGTGGCAACTAGGACATCCCGCTTCCTCTGGCGTAGGTGATCAACGAAGCAGTTTCCCAATTCTTCCACTGGTGTTCCCCTCCCCCTTTCTTTCTTCTGAGGCCCTCCATCCTATGATACTTCTCCTTCTCCAGCCTTGTATCCCTTTTGCCAATCAACTATAAGAGTGACTTTAATTCAATTCACAGTACTGTGTTTCATGAACTAAACACTATAGGTTTGGTTGGGGTAAGTAACTTTCATTAGAAACAAAAATAGTAGCAGTGTTGTTCAGCTCTTTGAGTGATAATGCAGAAAGTCTGAAAACTCATCTCCATCCACCTTACGCCACGAACTTATCAATCACCCCTGCTGTGGACCACTTCTGGAGGTCCATGATGCCGACTTCTACAAAGAAGTGAGCCGTTTGATGCGCAACCGCTGGACTAAGTGTGTAACTGTAGCAGGGGACTATGCTGAAAAATAAATGTGCTAGGTTTTCTGAAACTGAGTCCGTCTACCTTCGGCCACGAACTTATTAATCACCCCTGGTATCTCACAATTCTCTACACCACACTCCAGTCCAGTTAATAGCGGGAGTGTCAACCGCTGTTTATCCAAAACCCGCCCTATTTCATCACGCTAGGCAATCTTTCGAGGAGAAGGCGGAGACTGGTGTGATTGACATTGGATTAAACACCAGCCTCAGAGTAGACTGCCGTCGTTTTCTGGGAATGTCCGTCTGAGGTCGGTAGACGGGACTGGGAATAGATGGGCATAGCCATAGATCAATGGATGTGCAGATTTCCGGAGTGTTTCTTTGACTGACAACTGGCAGAAACAATGTGATACTGTGTCTCTAGGACGGTTCTTTGCCCCGCCAGTCCCTCTCCCAACACACACTGTATGCTTATGTCCGGAGCTGCCGGTCGATGGGACAATTTTTCGGGAATAACACCTGGGAAATGAATGGATGAATGTGCAGATTTGGAGCCAGGACAGGAGACAGAGCGGCCGCCTTTGTACTCAGCACACGGCTTTATATGAAGTGAAACACCGAGGTGACTGGATATTTCACCGCGCTGATAACCTGCTCCCTGAATTTAGACTGAGTCAGCACGTAAATAAATGTGTTCGTGCAGCAGCTGAAATTCCTGAGCAAGAAACCGACGTAATGAAAGAGCAGTTCAGAATCATTGAAATTGTATCCTTTTCCTGAGACCTGATAATATATCACATTTACAACGTATGACATCCACAGGAGGATGAAGCTGCCGGAGAGGGCGAAGAGTAAAACCACAGACCTCCTCCTGTTCTCCATCTCCGGGTCCTTGCTCTGACCCTTCAGCCCCTTACGGATCCGACTAGCCACGAAAATGTGCCTGACTGTCAGAGCATTGAGTAGCACGATCCCAGCAAAAGGGAGGAACGGAGTTAAAACTGCAACGAGCCAGTCGTAAACTTCCCACCGGGGGTCAGTGAAATAGTTGTCTATGACTTTACAGAACCACGGTACATTGTCGATGATCATCCAGGCTTCCAGTATGAAATATTGGGGAATGTTTTTCAGACAGAACAGTACACCGATTGTTGTTAGAACCACAGCCGCAGTTTTCCCGGTGCAATATTTTGTTTTCAGCTTCTGGCAACAAATGGCGACAAACCGATCAAAGGTGAAAGTGACGGTGAACCAGACAGAACAGTCTGTGGCTGTGAACGTCATTACGTCGATAACACTGCACACAGGGGTGATGTCCAGAAAATTCCATGGAAAGTAATGCTCATTGATTCGATACAAAATGACCTCAGTGACAATGGTCAGTAGATCGGCCGCTGCCATGGCTACCAGGTAGCGCGTGGTGCAGGTAGAGAGTCCGCAGTTTCCACGGGACAGGATCACAATCGCCAATAAATTCACTGTAGAGCGGGTGACGAGGTGAGGGAAGGAGAGAGAGAGAGAGAGAGAGAGAGAGAGAGAGAGAGAGAGAGAGAGAGAGAGAGAGAGAGAGAGAGAGAGAGAGAGAGAGAGAGAGGGGGGGGGGGAAGAAAGAAAGAAAGAAAGAAAGAAAGAAAGAAAGAAAGAAAGAAAGAAAGGAAGGAAGAAAGAAAGAAAGAAAGAAAGAAAGAAAGATAGAAAGAAAGATAGAAAGAAAGAAAGAACAGACAGTGTGTTACTAAATATTTTCTTTGGGAATTTACACTGGATCGGCTTTCCGCTAAAGATCGGGAGTGCTAGAGTCTGTGACTATATCAGACACGGGCTATACTGTCTATGACCTGCCTCCTTCAGTGTGGAGATCAGACGATGTGTGTGCAAGCGTCAGCGATAAAAACGAGTTGATGGACAATAACGATTGGTGATGATCCCGATTCCAGGAACTGATGGGGCCAAGAAGGGATACAGCAGGGAGCAACACACATATAACATTGGAGGAACACTGCAGGTCAGGCAACATCCATGGAATTGAACAAACTCTCATGTCGGGCCAGGACCCTTGTTTAGTAGGAAGCGGTGCGCCAATTTATGACGAGTCTCAGGGGGAAGGCTGGAACAACGTAGTAACCTGAGACTGAGTGAATCCGTTAATGGATTAATTCTACAGTGTAGTTCAATTCGATACCACTCGTAAGCAGATTCTCAGAGACTGCGTCAGGTGATCAGACCTGATCAGACTAAGAGGCAATGGTATCCAACTGCGACTCCATAGGGAGACGTGAAAAACAGGACACGTCGTTCACTCTGATCAAAACGCAGAAGCAGTGAACTTCAAAATGTAAACCCCTCCCAGGCAAATCTTCCTGGAGAGCTATCTGTGCCCAGCACTGGGACTAATTTGGACAAAGTCCCATTAAAACCCTCCCAATCACCCCTCCTCGGAGAGCTGTCTCTGCCCAGCACTGGGATAAATCTAAAACAAGGTGTCATTAAAGGTAAGAACAACGTTCGAGTCTATCCCCTGAGTTCGATCAGCGTCAGCAGTTCAGTTCCGCTTGTCACTTTAGGTGAAAAATCAGAATGTTAAATTGACAGGATCGATATATTTGACGGATATTTCTACAATATTCATCAAGTTGGAAGCTTGAAAAATGACGATCAATAGGTTCACACCGGTTAACACAGAGAAATATCAAACAAGAATTGCTCTGCTCACTCACCGGGAACTCCAATGACGACAATGAACACGTACAATATTTTCTCCACACTCTTGTACCGATCCAACATTGTAGATATTCCCTCTATCCAGTGATTTGTCTCTCCCTGCTACGGGCGATCTCTCGGAGTAAAATCATAAGGCTGCACATGCCTGGGGTATTAAATATCATTTAGCGACTCCACAGGGACAGATTTCAAAAGATTTAAAAATAAAGATATTTAAAATATTTACAAACCGATTACATCAGGCAGGTGGAGTTCCCATGCTGGCAGATTGTCATTAAATTAATTAATTAATATTTAGAACATTTGTCTTAGTTAGTTTCCCCCAATGAGGGTGAATGGACCTTCCGATATGCCATCTCAATTAAATGTACTTCCAATGTAAATACGTGCTTCAAAGGAACCATTTGTAAAACACAGAACATTGAAGTAAAGTATGTCATTGCAGCTTGTGAAATACTATTGGATCACATACTATTGCCATTCTCCTCAAGAGTATAAACTCCTGTTGTGGTTTGATTTTTGGGGAACTCTACCAAGAGTGTCCTCAAGAAAATGTCAGGTTGTGATGCTGAATAAACACTTTTGTACTCATTAAATCCTCCAATTTCCTCTGTGACTCAGTCACAATCAGAACATTTGTGAGCTGGTCCAGGACTCAACGATAACTCTACCACATGCCAATCGAACTCAACAGCCACGTGGGGCCGTTGAGTTAGTTTTAATCATATCACCCCGCATGTGTGTCAAAGAAGATTGCTGAGAGTTGTAAAGCCGGATAAGGAAGTGTACCTATGAGTGAGTAAGTGTGTGTGTGTGTGTGTGTGTGTGTGTGTGTGTGTGTGTGTGTGTGTGTGTGTGTGTGTGTGTGTGTGTGTGTGTGTGTGTGTGTGTGTGTGTGTGTGTGTGTGTGTGTGTGTGTGTGTGTGTCTGTGGGTTAGTGTGTTTCTGTGTCTTTGTCAGTGGGCTGGACCAAATGTCTCTGCCTGACTATACAGGTGTCTGTCTCCTTTTCAGTTTATCCCCCTGGTTCAGTTCCTTCTCATCTGTCTACACAAATTACAGATGCTCTCGAAATCTCTTTCTTTCTTTTACAATATTTTTATTCAGAAGAAAAAAATCAAGATTTACAGAGTGCAACACATAGATACATCTCAACATAACTTGTGTACATTCATATATTGTAATAAAATTGATAAAAATGTTATAGCATAACTCACAAAGGTATACCACTCTGTAATCAAAAATTTAAAGATAGGTCATCCATATTAAAATATTTTTTTATATAAAAAAATGTCAACCCCCTACCAAATACCAAAGAAAAAAAGCTGATGGATGGTAATGGCTAATTAGAAAAAAAAACATATTCGCTAAAGAAGAGAAGATAAAAATATACATAAAAATCTGTGCACTGTTAAACTTTATAAATTGGAAAAGTAATTTAGGAAAGGTACCCAGATATCATAAAAAGATTGTTTCGAATTTAAGACTAAGCAGCGGATCTTCTCTAAATTTAAATAAGGCATAATATCACGTAGACATTGAAGATGTGTAGGAGCGGTAGACTCCTTCCATTTAAGCAAGATTGCTCTTCTTGCCAAAAGAGAGGGAAAAACTTAATTAAATTAATTTACTTCTCTCCTACCGCTCAGGTTATTACTAACTCTCAAATTTCTAAGCCCTTTAAATGACAGCGGGGAACTAGACAAAGTTGCCCTCTTAGTCTTTTACTTTTTGCTTCAGCTATAGAATCGTTAGCAAAAGCATTTCGAGAATCTAAGGACATTTCTGGTATACTAAGGGAAAGTATGATTCATAAAATTTCGTTATAGGCTGATGATATTTTACTTTTTATCCCTAACACTGTATCTTTTTTACCTTCGGTTCTTCCTTTAATTTCCCAGTTTAGATTTCTTTTCAGGATTTAAGCTGAACTTACTTAAAAGTGAGCTATTTCGTTTAAATATCATCAAATGCCAAATTTTCGTTCCAAATTGTTACAAGTCAATTTACATATCTATGTGTAACGATAACTAAAAACTTCAAGAATTTATTTAAAGAAAATTTAAACCCCTTATTGAATTATTTGAAAAAGACGCTTTCTAAATGGTCCCCTCTTTCTTTATCCATAATTGGCCAAATTAATTCGATTACAATGAAGATTCTTACTAAATTTTTATATCTTTTTCAGGCCTTACATATTTTTATTCCTAAGACCTACTTTGATTCTTTAGGTTCAATTTTAACATCGTATATTTGGAATAATATACAAGCTTGCTTAAGCAAAGTTTACCTACAAAGAAATAAAGAGATGGGTGGATTAGCCCTACCCAATTTTAGGTTTTACTATTGGGCTGCCAATATAAAGAATATTACATTCTGGTCCTATTATATTTATCGTAAAGATTGCCCATCATGGGTCTCCTCAGAAGTTAATTTTGTGAAAAATTCCTCTACTGTCTCTCTTCTTGGATCATACTCTTCTTTTTCAGCAAATAAAACAACTGATAATATAATTGTTAAGCAAACGTAAAGGATTTGGTTTCAATTTAGGAATTTTTTTTGGTTTAGTGAATTTTCCATTATCATCACCCATTCTCCTTAATTATTCTTTATCCCTTCCATGACTGACAAAGTCTTTAAGGATTGGGATGAACTAGGTATTAAGTGTTTTTGATACCTATTTATCTCAGGATCTCTTGCTTCATTTGGCCAATTGGCAACTAAATTTGCACTCCCGAAAACACATTTTTACACATACCTTCAAATTTGAGATTTTTTTTACGTTTCCAATTAACTATTTTTCCTATAGGTCCTGATAAAATTATTACTGGACGATCTTCTAAATTTCAAACCTTTTGTTAATGGCTCCATTACCGGTATCTATAACTGGTTGGTTGATTCTGGACAAGACTTTTTAGATAAAAAAGGATAGATCCTTTTTTGGGAGGATGACCTAAATTGTCAGATTTCAGATGATAGATGGAAAAAAATTCTTAAACGTGTTAATAAATCATCTTTCTGTGCTCGTCATTCTCTTCTACAATTTAAAGTGGTTCATAGAGCTTACATTTCTAAACAGAAATCTCATTTCATTCACTTCACAAACTAGCTGCCTGAAACATAAAGCATCAAGAACAGAGGTTGAAAATCAAATTGCAATGATTATTCATGTGTCTACAATTGAAACGACCTTAAGATTTATCACAGTTCCAAATCACATGCACACTGGCTTACCCCAGAGCAAGAATCATTTCAATTAGTTCACAAAATAGCTGCTTCACCTGAGAAAATGGTAAGAACAAATGTAACTGTTCAAAATGCATTTATTATTTAAGTATCTCTTCATAAAATAGCGTTGAGAGACGTGACACCTCCAAATACTGAGAACCCTGAAATACAAGCGTGTACCCAGATCTATGAGCATGCTCCAAAACGACAGATTCCCCAAATTCGCTGACATTCCCAAAATTCTGCACACAGAAGTCAGTGTTCCCTCACATCATCTGACTCCGAAATACTGATGCAACCGAGTATTCCATAACATACACCCCTCTCTGTGCACCCCCTTATTCTCGAACACAGCAGAAAACCAGTGCATATTCTCAAATCCGTCTGCACCCATAAATACATGCTCACCCCTGAACCTGCCGACACTCCAAAGTGCACATTAGCTTATTCCACAGCAGGAATCATTTCAAACAGTTCACAATATGGTTGTCATTTTTTAAAGCAAGAAACGCACTCGAAGTTCATATTGCACTTCTTATTAAAGTCTGTACAAACAGAAAAAAGCGTGAGATTTGACAAACCTCCAAATCAGCCGGCCCCTGAAGTCAGCTTTCATTCCGAATCGGCCAACACACCCAGTGCTGCGCATATCTGAACATGATTGTATACATGCAAAGCTGTGCTCACTGGCAAACCCGCACCCAATACTCAATTTAGTATGTAGCCCCAAAGCAACAGACACGGCAAAATCCCTGTGCACGAACACATTCGCTGACATACCCCTAAATGTGCGCACATACGCAAAGCTGCATGCTCCACCAAATCCGTATGCCCCTCAACATTCACAGACAGAAATCTGCGCACATTTCCAAATCCGTACACAGCCCAAATCCTTGCAGACAGCTGCAGATTAGACTATCCCAGAGCAGGAATAGTTTCAGACTCTTCACAAAATAGCTGCCTCCACCTTACCATAAGCGAGAGCAAAGTTCAATGCCTCAACACACGTCCACATGCCTATTCACCTGCATATTCGTTGACATCCCCTTAAATCAGCACACATCACCGAATCCGTATGCACCACCAAATCCGTGTGCACCTGCAGATCAGTGCACATTCCCAATTCCGTGCGCACCCTAAACCAGCTGACACCCTCACATGCACAACTGATTATCGCAGACGAAGGAACTGCAAACCTGCACTTTATCGGGGGTGCCAGTGGATTTTGTTGTGAGACGAAACTGACGGGGTGGTGTCAATTTTATATGGGTGTCGGGGTAGACTACGGCGGCCCCTCCAAGGCACCGCAGTGTAGACTGGGACAGCGTTTACCATTGAAATTCGAATACTTATGTACTGTTCCTAAGAATGTTTTTCTATATTTAGGGGTGCGCACATATTTGGGATGCGCACGGACTTGGGGCTGCGTATGGATTTGCTTGCAGGTCTGTCGAAATAGGTGCACATGGAAAGCAGTATGTAGATCGATCTGGAGTAGTTACGTCTCTCAAAAATGCTTCACTTATAGATACCCAAATCAGAGCGTACTGCAAAATCCATATTCACCCCAAACCCGGTGACGACAGTATATTTACCAACAAATTGCTAAATCTGCACAATGCCCAGATCAGAGCCCACTGCAAACCTGCTGATACCTCCACATAATTATCTCAGCGCAAGAACTGTATCAGTTCAGAAAATGGCTATTTGGACAACAAAAATCCCAGCGCAGCCCAAAATTTGTGTGCAAATCTTGATCCGCGACTCACCCAAATCTCCGTGTAACATATTTCAAGTATTGTCGAGAACGCAACCCTAAATAGACACCAAATTTGTCAATTCACCCCTAAATCGCTCCTAAACCTGCGTAGATTGCCCAGTCCCAAAGTTATGTACATCAATAAATAAGAGCGCACTCCAAAATCTAAGTGCCAAACCCTCTGAGAAACTCATATGCACATATCATTATCATTTCAAACCGCTCACAAATAGCTGCCTCCATCTTCAATAAAAATCAAAGTTCGACCTATATTTATTATCAAAATATTTATACATGAAAGAACCTTCAGATTCACCGACACCCCAAATTTACCGAAACCCATAAATCCGTCTGCACGCATGCCATTCATTCACGTACTCAAATCTGTGTTCACGCCCAAAGCCTATTGCACCGCTGCATTCACAATAATTTATCCTAGAACTGTAGTCATTTCAAACAGCTCACAAAATAGCTTCCACCACATTAAGAATAGCAGGAACAAAGTTCAACGTTCAAACTGCATTCATTGTTAAAGTATCAATAATCGAAGCTATCTTGATATTAGTCATTACCCCAAATCCACCAACTCCCACAAATCCCTGTAAACCCCCAAATCCGAGTGCACTCCAATCACGCCAACATTCCCCACATTCACATTAGATTATCCCAGACGAATTTATTCGTCCCTGGCCAATAAATGGCTAAATGCACTGGCAGACAGTCTCAGTTACCGTAGACTGACAATTTTCTTGGGAATGTAGCAAACCCCGGAGCGTGAGAAGAAATATTAGAATTGGGCGGAGCAGTCTTCGATGTGGCACTCCTCTGGTAATGTGAACACTCAGCGACCGCTGGAGCGGCTGTGAACTCTTGCTGCTGAGTTTGTGAGCTCCTTAAAGTCAGAGCACCCTTTGCCGCAGACTAAATGCAAGCGCCAGGACACGTTTTTAGAGCGATGGGAAGCCCAATGGAGCTTATGGACTTGGTTTAGGAACATGTTTCGGGAGAAAGGAGAGAACATTTCTGCCTTCATCTTTCGGGCAGAGAGACAGCTGAGTTGCTTGCGGCGTAGCAGGGCCATACAAACGGCTGAGGCGAATTAGTTAATAATGGATCAAGTTGTAAAAAGGCACATTGTCACAGGCCACGATCAATATCGCCTCAGAATGTCCCTAAGACTCGTCCCCTTCCCTCCCGCGTTTGTTGAGCTGATCAGAGATGTAAGAGAGGAGGAAAATGCGATGAGGAGCGGGAGACCTCCGTCAGTAGGTTACAGTCATCGGTAATAGCCTCTATTGTTAAAGTGAACCCTGATATTTCACAAAATATTGCACAGTAAATGGTACGGCACTGAGGAGTGCGGAACAACAAAGAGATCTGGGATTTCAGACACATAATTCCCTGAAAGTGGCGTCACAGGTAGACAGGGTTGTAAAGAAGGCTTTTGGCATCCTGGCATTCATAATTTAAAGAATTGAGTATAGGAGTTGGGATGTTATGTGGATGTTGCATAGGACCTTGGTGAGCCCAAATTTGGACTATTATGCACAGTTCTGGTCACCTACACTGTAAGAAGGATATCAATAAGATTGAATGAGTGCAAAGAAGACTTACTAGAATGTTGCCGGGTCTTCAGGAGTTGGGTTACAGGGAAAGATTGAATAGGTTAGGACTTTATTCCTTGCAGCGTAGAAGAATGAGGGGAGATTTGATAGAGGCCTACATAACTATAAGGGATATACACAGAATAAATGTGAATGGGCTCTTTCCACTTAGATTAGGAGTGATAAATACAAGAGGATATGGCTTTAGCGTGAAAGGGGAAAGGTTTAGGGGGAACTTTAGGGGAACATCTTCACTCAGAGAATGTTGGGAGTTTGGAACGAGTGGCCATCTGACGTGGCAAATGCGGGCTCACCCGTAAGTTTTAAGAATACATTAGATAGGTAAATGGATGGGAGGTTCTGGAGGGTTATGGACTGGATGCAGGTCAATGGGATGTGCGGAATAATGTCCCGGCACAAAGAAGAAGGGCCGAATGGCCTGTATTCTGCGCTGTATTGTTGTATGGTTCTATGGTTCAAACCGGAGATGTTACGTAAAACTGTTAGTTTTTAGTACAAAGAGCAAGGAAGGAAGGAATTATAATTAAACTACTTAAAATTGGTCATACTATGGTTATTATTCTTGAAATTATCTTGGGTCATCATTCTGGGTCGTGTCGAATTAGTCATTATGAAACAGCTGAACACATGTTATTTCAGTATGAAGCGTATCATGTAGAAATAAATTAAATGCAGGCTTTATTACCATCTTTCTGAGTTCATTTAAAATCGTTTTAAAGTTATGGTAGTGACTTTAAGGCAAGGCAAGGGAAGGCAAGTCGCCTTGTGAAATTTTGCCATCAGAAGCTCCCAACTGATCTGTCGCTCAATCCCACCTCTGTCTTCCCTCTGCCTTCACCGTGATGGTAAACTGACTCATGGCTATCACTACCGTCGCAACTTTCTCTCACACTTCGTCCCTGTCCAGTGCTTCATCCGCAGGTCGGGACAAAGCATTAGCATCAACGTTCCTACTTCCTGGCCCGTAAGTAAGTCCGCTAACCATGGATGGCCTGCGGGATCCAATTTCACCGAGGCCAGGATATAATTTAATATAATATATAATTTATAATAATATAATAATATATAATTTAATATAATTGTTCTCCGTCCTTACCTCAAACTTGGCCCATAGAGGTAGTTACACAACGTATACACCCCAGCCCATTTCAATGCCAGCAACTCCAACTTGTGCAAGCGATAGTTTTTTCTCTGAAGGTGACAGACTCCGACTGACAAAAGCCACAGTCTGAACCTGCACCCTGATCCTGATACAGGAAGCCCCCTAAGCCCTCTCTGCCAGCATCCGTATGTGGTACATAAGGCAATCGGGGGTCTGCAAAAGCCAGCACAAGGACTATTTTTTTTGGATTCGAAGCAAGAAGGCTGCGAGTGAAAGGCTGATTTTCGGAGCGAAGGGAGTTTTTTTTTCTTTACTCAGGGTAAAACAGAGGACAGACTACGCAGGCGCGTGACGCCGCCAGTAGAGCACGAATGTTTAAAAAAAGGCAAGGAACCTTCAGCGGCTTTTGATTCGGAGCAAGAAGGCATTTTACTACTCGTGGTAAGGAGAGGCGAAACTGCGCAGGCGCGTTACGTCAGCCAGTGGAGCGTGGAAGATTGAAAAAGAAGCCTGCTGTATCCAGCGAGCAGCGAAGTGAGAGGCAGCAGAGCAATAGGGCTTTCGTTCAACGGGCCAAGGTGGTAACAGGACGAGGCGAGGTAGGTTTAACTGTGTTATTTGTGGAAAGGAGGAAGTATGTGTGTGAGGCCGGTTTTCTGTGCTCGGTGTCGAATGTGGTAGGTCCTGGAGACTACAAACCTCCCAAACGGCCACATCTGCACCAGGTGTGTGGAGTTGCGGCTCCTAAGGGACCGACTTAGGGAACTAAATCGATGCAGCTGGATGAACTTCGCCTGGTCAGGGAGACCGAGGAGATGACGGAAAGGAGTTATAGGCAGGTGGTCACACCGCGGCCAAGGGAAACAGGCAGGTGAATCACAGTCAGTAGGGGGAAGGGGAAAGGTCTGGTACTAGGGAGTACACCTGTGGTTGTACCCCTTGACAATAAGTACTCCAGTGTAAGTACTATTGGGAGGACATCCTATCTGGGGGAAGCAACAGATGCCGTGCCTCTGGCACAGATTCTGGCCCTGTGTCTCAGAAGGGTAGGGAAGGGAAGAGGAAGACAGTATTGATAGAGGACTCTGTAGTTAGGGAGTCAGACAGGCGATTCTGTAGACGCAGGATGGAAACTCGATGGCAGTTAGCCTCCCAGGTGCCAGGGTCCGGGATGTTTCTGATCCAGTCCAAGATATCCTGCAGTGGGACGGGGAACAACCAGAGGTCGTGGTACATATTAGTGTCAATGACATAGGCACGAAAATGGAAGCGGTCCTGAAAAAAGACTGCAGGGAGTAGGAAGGAAGATGAGAAGCAGGACCGCAGAGGTCGTAATCTCGGGATTACTGCCTATGCCACGCGACAGTGAAAATAGAAATTGAATGAGGTGGAGGATAAATGCGTGGATGAGGGATTGGAACAAGGGCAGGGATTCAAATTTGTGGATCATTCGGACCTCTTTTGGGACAAATGTGACCTGTACAAAAAGGACGAGTGTCACTTGATACCCAGGGGAACCAATATGCTGGCGGGGAGGTTTGCTAAGGCAACTGGGGATAGTTTAAACTAGAATTGTTCCAGGATGGGAGCGGAGCTGCAGAGACTGGGAGAGAGGAAGCTGGCTTACAAATGGAGACAGTGCGAGAGGGATGATAGGCAGGTGATAGAGAAGGGAAGCGCTCGGACCAAAGGTTTGAGATGCGTCTACTTTAACGCAAGGAGAATTGTGAACAAAGCAGATGAGCTTAGAACATTCATCAGTATTCGGAGCTATGATTTGGTTGCCATTACAGAGACTTAGATGGCTCAGAGACAGGAATGGTTTCTTCAAGTGCTGGGAATTAGATGTTTCAGAAATGTCAGGGAGGAAGACAAAAGATGAGGGGGCGTTGCACTGCTGATCAGAGATAGCGTCACGGCTGTAGAGCAGGTGGACGTCATGGAGGGATTATCTACGGAGTCTTTGTGGGTGGAGGTCAGGAACAGGATGGGGTCAATAACTTTATTGGGTGTCCTTTTTGTAGGCTGCTCAATAGTAACAAGGATATCAAGGAGCAGATAGGGAACCAGATCCTGGAAGTGTGTAATAATAACAGAGTTGTCGTGATGGGAGATGTTAATTTCCCAAATATCGATTGACATCTCTAAGAGCCACGTGTTTAGATGGGGTGCAGTTTGTTAGGTGTGCTCAGGAAGGTTTCTTGACACAATATGTAGATAACCCTACAAGAAGAGAGTCTGTACTGGACTTGGTATTGGAAAATGAACGTGGTCAGGTGTCCGATCTCTCAGTAGGAGAGCATTTTAGAGATAATGATCATAATTCTATCCCCTTTTCAATAACATTGGAGAGAGATAGGAACAGACAAATTAGAAAAGCGTTTAATTGGAGTAAGGGGAATTATGAGGCTATCAGGCAGGAAATTGGAGGCTTAAACTGGAAACGGCTGTTCTCAGGGAAATGTCCGGAAGGAATGTGGCAAATATTCAAGGGATATATATGTGGAGTTCTGCATAGGTACATTCAAATGAGACAGGGAATGTATGGTCGGGTATAGGGACCGTTGTGTACAAATGGTGTAAAAATCTAGTCAAGAAGAAAATAAATGCTTCGAAAAGTTTCAGAGAGCTAGGTAATGTTAAGGGTCTAGAAGATTATAAGGCTAATAGGAAGGAGCTTAAGAAGAAAATTAGAAGAGACAGAAAAGACTATAAAAAGGCCTTGGCGGGCAGCATTAAGGATAAGACGTGAAATAATGAGACCTATCAAGTGTGACAGTGGGAATGTATGTACGGAATCGGAGGAATTAGCAGAGGTACATAATGAATACTTTGCTTAGTATCCCCGATGGAAAAGAATCTTGGTGATAGTCGTGATGACTTGCAGTAGACTGAAAAGCTTGAGACTGTATATATTAAGAAAGAGGGTATGCTGCAGCTTTCGGAAAGCATCAAATTGGATAAGTCTCTGGAACCGGAGGATACGTACCCCAGACTACTGTGGGAGGTGTAGGAGGTGATTGCTGAGCCTCTGGCGATGCTCTTTGCATCAGACATGGGGATGGGAAAGATTCCAGTGGATGGGAGCGTTGCGGATGTTTTTTATTTATTCAAGAGAGGGAGTAGAGTTAGCCTAGGAAATTACAGACCAGTGGGTCTTAACTCAGTGGTTGGTAAGTTGACGGAGAAGACCCTGAGAGGCAGGATTTATGAACATTTGAGAGGTATAATATGATTAGGAGTAGTCAGAATGGATTTGTCAAGGTCAAGGTCGTGCTTTACGAGCCTGACTGAATTTTTGAGAATGTGACTAAACACATCGATGAACGTTAAACAGTAGAAGTAGTGCATATGAATTTCAGCAGGACATTTGATAAGGTACCCCATGCAAGGCTTCTTTAGAAAGTAAGGAGGCATGGAATCCAAGGGGACATAGTTTTGTGGATCCAGAACTGGCTTGCCCACAGAAATCAAAGTGTGGTTGTAGACGGGCCATATTCATCATGGTGGTCGGTCACCAGTGGAGTGCCTCGGGAATCTGTTCTGGGACCACTACTCTTCGTGATTTTTTATAAATGACCTTGATAAAGAAGTGGAGGGATGGGTTAGAAAGTTTGCTGATGACACAAAGGTTGGAGGTGTTGTGGATAGTGTGGTGGGCTGTCAGAATTTACAGCGGGATATTGATAGGATGGAAAACTAGGTTGAGAAGTGGCAGACGGAGTTCAAGCCAGATAAGTGTGAAGTAGTTCATTTTGGTAGGTCAAATATGATGGCAGAATAGAGTTTTAATGGTAAGACTCTTGGCAGTGTGGAGGATCAGAGGGATCTTGATGTCCGAGTTCCTAGGATGTTCAAAGTAGCTGCGCTGGTTGACGCTGTGTTTAAGAATGCGTATGGTGTATTGGCCTTTATCAATTTCGGAATTGAATTAAGGGGCCGAGAGGTGGCTGAAGGGTTTGTCTCTATGCGATGGTATCTGCTTCTCAGTCCAGCAGAACATGAACGGCAGGGTGATGGGTAGACAGGTCTGTTTCGGTTCTGTCGTGTCAGTAACTAACAGGACAGGAGCAGCTGGATGATGGGCAGAAGGGTCCGTTTCTGTGCTCTCGTGTCTGTGACTGGTTCTAACGTGACAGCAACAGCAGGGTGACTGGCCGAGGGGTTTGCTCCTTCGCTGTACTGCCTTTGACTCACTCAAATAGGACAGTAATGGCAGGATGGTAGGACGAAATGTCTGTTTCTGTAGTTGCAGATGTTGGGCTAAAGTGACCGTTTTTCTGCTGAATTACGGAACCAAACCGGGGGGATGAGGTACGGAAGGGTTTGGTTATGTGCTGCAGCGTTTGTGACTAACTTGGACAGGACAAGTACCGGAGAATCATGTCCGAAGAGTCTATTCCCGTTCTGTACCTGCTGTGACGAAGACCGGAACAGAACCAATGAAGATCTGCTAAAGGGCTTTCATCTTTGCTGTTGTATCCGTGCCTGACTCTACCGAGACGCGAGCGTCGGGATTATGTGGGCTGAATGGTCTGTTTCAGCGCTGTTGTCTCTGCAGTTCCTCCTAAACAGACATCAACGGCAGGATATTGGGAGCAGGTCTGTTTCTGTGCTGTCGTGTCTGTGACTGACTCTAACGTGACAGAAATGGCAGGATAATGGGCTGAAGTGGGTGCATCGTGTCTGTGACTAATTCTAACCAGCCAAAATGGCAGCAGGACAGGGCGTAGCCAGTACAGGAGCTGTCATGTTATGATGAGGTTGTATGGAACTTGCTGAGGCCTAATTTTGACTACAGGGTGTAGTTCTAGCCATCAACCTTTAGGCAAAAATGTCAATAAGGTGAATAGAGTACGGAGAAAATTGACACAGATGTTGCCAGGACTTAAGGACCTTACTCATAGACACAGTCGTGCAGTCGCACATAAATATACATTCACTCATACACAAGCATACACTGAGATACGCAAACATACAGACACTAGATTGATGCACAGACAAGCAGACAGTCAACACAGACAGATAGACAGACAGACAGACACACTGCCACGTACAAGCAACCCTGTAAAACTATCAGCAGCAATAGAGCACACTTGGAGTCTGTTTTTGAAGTTAAAATCCACTATCATTATTAGTAACAACTAAATATAGTAACTTAACCAGATAATCAAAAATTAACGGTGTTATGTATATATAGGTGCATAGATAAATCCCCAAGCTTCCTCTGAGCAAGGGTGGTAAGTGATTCAGTCTTACGATGGACTGGTTAGGGAAGTCAGTTCACTCCACGGGATTGAAGTGTGAGAGAGAGAGGTTTGTAATCCACGTAAATAGGTGTCGTCAATCTTCCTCGACGTCCTCCAAATCTTCCAAGTTAGCCAGATTTGACCAACTTAAGAACGCCGTCTTCAAGTGATAATCTATCAACCCAGGCAAGGGTTAGACACACCAGTAGATTCCACAGGATCGCCCTTACACGCACTGATAGTCTCCGAACGAATCCACTTAATCGATCCTCAGCCCCAAACTTGTGAGCACTTAAAAGTTCAGTGGCGTCTGCGTGTCCTGCCAAAGACACAGTTACGCTTGTTTAAATAGTGGTGTGTTGAACACCAGCTGTCCATCATGAAGCTCCTCTCTCTCTCTCTCTCTCTCTCTCTCTCTCTCTCTCTCTCTCTCTCTCTCTCTCTCTCTCTCTCTCTAGCAAGCTGCTTGCGCTGTACGTCTATCTCTCTCTCTCTTACAGGCATGATTCCTAAAGTCACAGTCCATAATGAATAAACCTTATAATTCCATCACACCTCCCTCCTTTCGGGAAAAAAATTTGATCAAAAAGCATTTTTTTTTCATTTATAGATTACAAAGCGTAAAACAATATATATGTGCTTAACATGTAGCACATTAAAGAAGCATATACAAATACTAGTTTCTTTTTTTGTATTTTATTTTTTATTGAAGTTCATCATGAAACAAGCATTTCCATAGAATGTATTTCAGATATTGTACATACATATCATATGATAATATTTGACACAAATCTCCACATAATATATATCTGAGGTATACACCTATAGAAAAGAGAGGAAAGAAAGAACAGGCAAAATGAGAAAACCATGTACAAGTAGTGAGTGATCTTTTTTATACAACATATTAATTGATTTGTGAGATTAAAATCAGACCTACGAGGTGTTATGTAGTTTATCCACTTTTTCCAGTATGAATCAAATTGTTCCAACTTATGATTAACAATGCTGTTATATTCTCCATTTTGTAAACATCCATTGTAATTTCCACCCATGCGTTTAAAGTTGAGCTCTCCTGTGATAACAATTTTATGGTAAGAGCTTTTTTTTACGAGCCACCAGCAGTATATTCATTAAATATTTCTCACTTTTCAACTATTCTTGAGGTACATACCCAAAATATACTGTCTTACTTCCTAAGGGTATTTCGCATTTAAAAATATCTTGTCGGGCATTGTGTATCCCACTCCAATAGTCTTTGAAAACGGGGCATTCCCAGAAAATATGATAATGATTTGCATTTTGATTTCCACAATTTCTCCTGCAAACACAGAGGTTACTTTTATAATGAGATTTCTGAGACGTTATAATAAAATATCTTATCAAGTTTTTCCATCCAAACTCAGTTCATTTCTGTGAACGAGTACACTTCCATTGATACTTCCAAATTATTGCCCATTCTTCCTCAAATAAAAATATCACTCCTTCCTTCTTCTATTTTGTTTTAATGTATGAAGTCGAGTGTGTTTTAAGACTTGAAAAACCCTCATACACGCTTGAAATATTTCTACTTTTCAAAACTGAATAGTGTTCCTTCTTTCATTGTATTGCAAAAAACTGTTATTCCTTTAACTGTCCAGTCCTTAAATCTAGCATCCAGTTTATTCAGCGTAAAATCAGAGTCATATGCTCACCATTTAAGAACTGCAGCATCTCCCTCCGGTTTATATTCTTTTATAATATTTTTCATATTTTAAGAATCTATTTCACCCATAGATTATCAATAGCATTTATGTACCTTTGTAGGTTGTTATCAGCCATATTTGCCTGTCTGGTGGTGGAAAGTATCCCCTCCTCAATGTTTTTCCATTGAGTGTCATATGAAGGGTTCCACAAACATATCACAGCTCTCAACTGTGTTGTAAAATAATAATTTCTAAGAGAAAGTAGGCCCAAACCCCCTTTTCCTTGTATTACATACCCCGTGGGTATCTTGCGACTGTCTTATGACCATGATGTAATTGAGTATCCGGTGAGCATGATGTAATGGTCCTGCGATGGTGGGGTGGTGTAATTTCCCACCAGAGTGAGGTCACATGATGTAATTTTCCCGCCAGCGAGAGGTCATGTGATGGCCTGTTTCAACAGGTATAAAACGGGAAGCTTGGCTCTGACGCAGGTCAGATCGTCGTTTAATTCGTCAGTGACTCCGTTATGCTGCGTATGCGTCCCATGACGCAGTTTTGCTTTAAAGTGGAGTTTTACTTTCTGCTTTAAGTCTTGAAGGATATTGCCGGTAGTTTCGCACGACGCTGCCGGTTTTACCCCAGTCGGGGAGTGAAGATTTATGGAAGTACGGAGACCCAAAGGATCGCGAAAAGTTGGTTTTGTCGGCGGTAATACAGGATCGACCTTATTTAATCTTCGTTCAAGGAAGTAGTAACCTGCATCCGAGATAATCCCTGCTATAAGAGCAGAAAAGGTTGGACACAGCGTTATTTGCCAAGGAGAAGGTCAGTTCATTTAAGCCGTTTTAATTTTCTTCGTCTTAAATCCATCGGTCAAGGCATATTTCGGCTACGATCAGCAATAATGTCGTGTCGTCGGAGAATTTGTTACTTCAGGAAAGTCTCTCCTTATTGACTGTATAAATCATTTGGTAAATCGCACTTACCACTTTTAAGAACTGTGTTCACATTTATCGCTTTAGGAACAGTGTTCGCATTTATCGCTTAAAGAACTGTTCGAGTTGCCATTTAGCAGTTAACTTCTGGTTAAGTTAGTCGTTTGTTAACTTTTCATTTATTGTTGAGCTGAGTTTAAATAAATGTTGTATTTGTTTATAAAAAAAACTTCCTCAATTCTATATTTTTGTTGCCTATTCATAAAACCTGGCTAATTGCAAAGTTTTGAGTCGAACTCCAGGCCTTTTACCTTGCCATATATACATTGATAACATTTGGTTCCAGTCATTGAATTGATTCTGATTAATTTCTGTTGGTCGGGTCTGAAAGAGATATAATAGTCTGGGCAATATATTCATTTTAATAGATTCAAACCCTGAGCTGAGACTAAAAAAATAGGAATTAGGTTCCATCTTATTACACCTTCCTTAATTGCTTATATAAAAGCTGTTAACTGCATTCTGATAGATTTGACAAATCTTTTGGCATAATGATGCCCAAATAGTTGAAAGGCTCTGTTTGCCATGCCCTGGGATATCTACTTTCCATTTCTCTTGATGGGCTATAGTTATATGAAAGTAATTGAGTTTTAACTATGTTGATCTTTAATCCTAATAATTGACCATGTTGTTCAAAGGATTGCATCAATTTAGGTAAAGCGTGTGTTGGTTGTCCTAGATAGATCAAAATGTCATCCGCGTAACAGGCCAATTTATGCTCTGTCACTTTAATATTAATTCCCCTGATATCTGAATTCTGTCTGATGTATTGAGCTAATGGTTCCAGATATAATCCGAAGAGTAGCGGTGACTGTGCACAAACATGTCTCGTGCCCCTTTCTAGAGTAAAACTATTTTATAAATACCATTAATTTTAATCCTCGCAGTACGGTTGGCATATAGTGCCTGTATAGTTGTAATAATTGTGTAATGGAAACCAAATCTATGTAAAACTCTAGGAAGAAAATTCTAATTAATCGAATCAAATGCCTTTTCAGCGTCCACGCTTATCACTATAGCTTCGATTTTTTTTGTATATGATTCACAATATGAAATGTCCTTCATATATTGTCTTGTGTTTGCCGTTGTTGTATAAAACCTGTCTGATCCTTATGTATCAGTATGAGTAGAAACTCTTCTAATCCTTTGACCATGACGGAGTTAAATAATGTATAATCCACATTAAGAAAGGATATTGGTCTAAATGACCCACAGTCCATTTTATCATTGCCTTCTTTCGGTATAGCTGAGATTATCGCTTCCTTCCAGCTTGGTTTGTGCTTTCTTTAGAGCCCAGGTCAGTGTGGTGAGTAAAACAGGAATTAACTCATTTTTAAATTCTTGTTTCCACGCCAGTATTTTCATAGACTTAGATCCACTTTCATAACGTCTCTATTTCAGAAACATTATTTTTTTCCTGATTTCTTGCGTAGCAAAACAATTTCCCTTATGAAAATAGGTTGAGTTAAATTGCCGTTTTCTCCTTGAATCGATGGAGGATGAGAGGTGACCCGATAGAGGTATACAAGATGAGGAGAGGCATTGATCAAGTGGACAGCCAAACACTCTTCCCCAGGGATGAAATGGCTAACACGAGGGGTATTGTTTTACGGTGCTTTGAAGTAGGTACTAGGGTGATGTCGGAGGTATTTTTTTTACACAGAGAGGAGGGTGTGTGGAATGTATTGCCAGTGATTGTGGTAGCGGGGTATACAGTTGGGTATTTTAAGAGAATCTAACATAGGTACATCTCAGGAGTTAGGAAGGAAGTTGAGAAGCGGAAACTCAGGATTTTTGCCTGTGCCACGTGACAGTGAGTACAGTAATAGAGGGAGGAGGGATAATGCGTGGCTGAGGGATTGGAGCAGGGGGCAGGGATTCATATTTCTGGATCATTGAGACCTCTTTTGGGCCGGGTGTGACCTGTACAAAAAGGACGGGTTGCACGTGAATTAAGGGGGAGCAATATCCTGGCAGGGAGTTTTGTGAAGGCTATTGGGGAGAATTTAAACTAGAATAGTTGGGGTGTGGAAACCGAACTGAAGAGATGGAGGAGGGGGCAACTGGCTCTCAAATCAAGAAAGCTTGTAGGTAGTGTGAGAGGCAGGATAGGCAGGTGATAGAGGAGGGATACACTCAGACTGATGGTTTGAGATGTGTCTATTTTAATGTAAGGAGTATCATGAACAAAGCAGATGAGCTCAGATCGTGCATCAGTACTTGGAGCTATGATGTTGTGGCCATTATAGAGACTTGGATGGGTCAGGGGCAAGACTGGCTACTTCAAGTGTCAGGTTTTAGATGTTTCAGAAAGGACAGGGAGGCAGGCTGAAGAGGTGGGGGCGTGGCAATGCTGATCATATAAAATGTCACGGCTGTCGAAAAGGAGGAAGTCATGGAGGAATTATCTACAGAGTCTGTGGGTAGAAATTAGGAACAGGAAGGGGTCAATAACTCTACTGCGTGTTTTTTATAGATCACACTATAGTAACCAAGACATCAAGGAACAGATAGGGAAACAAATTCTGGAAAGATGCAATCATAAAAGGTTGTCGTAGTGGGAGATTTAAATTCCCCAATAATGAATGGCATCCCTCCAGATCAAGGGGTTTAGATGGAGTCGAGCTTGTTAGGTATGTTGAGGAAGGTTTCCTGACACAATATAAGAAAACCAACAAAAGGGGAGTCTGTACTTCATAGTTATTGGGAAATGAACCTGCTCAGGTGTTGGTTCTCTCAGTGGGATGGTGTTTTGGAGATAGTTATAATTGTTCTATCTCCATTACAATAGCTTTGGAGAAAGATGGAAACAGACTAGATAGAAAAGTGTTTAACTGGACTAAGGGGATTTTTGAGGCTAACAGGCAGGAAACTGGAAGTTTAAATTGAGAACAAATGTTCTCAACGAGAAGTATGGAAGAAATATGGCAAATATTCAGGGGATATTTGTATGAAGTTCTGCATAGGTACGTTCCAATGAGACAGGGAAGTTATGTAAGGTACAGGAACCGTGCTGTACAAAGACTTTAATAAATCTAGTCAAGAAGAAAATAAAATATTACAAAAGGTTCAGAGAGCGAGGTAACGTTAGAAATCTAGAAGATTATAAGGCTAACAGGTAGGCTTAAGAATAAAATTAGGAGAGCCAGAAGGGGCCATGAGAATGCTTTGGCGGTCAGGATTAAGACAAACTCTAAGGCATTCTACAAGTATGTGAAGGGCAAAACGATTAGACTTGAAAGAATAGGACCTATCAAGTGTGACAGTGGGAAAGTTTGTATGGAACCAGAGGGAATAGCAGAGGTACTTAATGAATACTTTACTTCAGTATTCACTATGGAAAAGGATCTTGGTGATTGTAGTGATGACTTGCAGCGACTGAAAAGCTTGAGCATGTAGATATTAAGGAAGAGGATGTGATGGAGATTTTGGAAAGCATCAAGTTGGATAAATTGGATGGACAGGATGAAATGTACCCCAGGGTACTGCGGGGAGGCGAGGGAGGAGATCATCTGGCGATGATCTTTGAATCATCAATGGGGACGGGAGAGTTTCCAGACAATTGGAGGGAGGCGGATGTTGCTCCTTTATTCAAGAAAGGGAGTAGAATTAGCCCAGGAAATTATAGACCAGTAAGTCTTAACCCAGTGGTTGGTAAGTTGATGGAGAAGATCCTGAGAGGCAGGATTTATGAACATTTAGAGAGGTATAATATGATTGGCAACGTCAGCACGGCTTTGTCAAGGTCAGGTCGGGCTTGACTGTACTTGATCTAGTATTGGGAAATGAACCTGTTCAGGTATCAGGTCTCTCAGTGGAAGAGCATTTTGGAGATAGTGATCACAATTCTATCTCCTTTACCATAACATTGGAGATGGAAATGAACAGACAAGTTAAGAAAGCAATTAATTGGTGTAAGGGGAAATTTGAAGCTATCAGGCAGGAACTTGGATGCAGAAATTGAGAGCAGATGTTCTCAGGTAAAAGTACGGCGGAAATGTGGCAAATATGATTAGGAATTGTCAGCATGGCTTTGTCAAAGGCAGGCTGTGCCTAGCCTGATAGAATTTTTTGAGGCTGTGACAAAGCGCATTGATGAAGGAAGAGTAGTAGATGTAGTGTAAATGGATTTTAGCCAGGTATTTGATCAGGTATCCCATGCAAGGCCTTTGAGAAAGTAAGGAGGCATGGGATCCAACGGGATCTTACTTTTTCGAACCAGAATCGGCTTGCCTGCTGAAAGCAGTGAATGGTTGTAGGCGGGTCATATTCTGCATCGAAGTTGCTGACCAGTGGTGTGCCTCACGGATCTGTTCTATTCATGAGGAAGTGGAGAGATGGGTTAATACATTTGCTGCTGACACAAAGGTTAGAGGTGTTGTGGATACTGTGGAGAGTTGTCAGAGGTCATCCGTAGGATGCAAAACAGGGCTGAGAAGTGGCAGATGGAGTTCAACCCAGATAAGTGTGAGGTGTTTCATTTTGGTAGGTCAAATATGATGGCAGAATAAAGTATTAAATGTTTACCTCTTGGTAGTGTTGAGGATCAGAGGGATCTTGGGTCCGTGCCCAGAAGACACTCAAATCTGCTGCGCAGGTTGACTCTGTGGTTAAGAAGTCATACAGTGTATTGGCCTTCATCAACCGTGGGATTGAGTTTAGGAGCCAAGAGGTAATGTTACAGCTATATAGGACCCTGGTCAGATCCCACTTGGAGTACTGTGCCCAGTTCTGGTCGCCTCCCTACAGGAAAGATGTGAAAACTATAGAAAGGGTGCTGAGGAGATTTACAAGGTTGTTACCTGGATTAGGGAACGTGCCTTACGCGAATAGGTTTAGTGCACTCGACCTTTGCTCCTTAGAGTGATGGAGGATGAGAGGTGACCTGATAGAGGTGTATTAGATGATGAGAGGCATTGATCATGTGGATAGTCAGAGGCTTTATCCCAGGGCTGAAATGGTTCCCACAAGAGGACACAGGTTTAGGGTGCTGGGGATTAGGTACAGAGGAGATGTCAGGGGTAAGTTTTTTACTCACAGAGTGGTGAGTGCGTGGAATGGGCTGCCGACGGCACTGGTGGAGGCAGATAAGATATCGTTTTTTAAGATATACCTGAATAGGTACATGGAGCTTAGAAAAATAGAGGGCTATGTCTAATTTCTGAAAATAGTAAATGTTCGGTACAGCATTGTAGGCCGAAGGGTGTATTGCTCTGTAGGTTTTCTGTGTTTCTATGTTTATTCATGGTGCTTAGACAAACAGAGGACTGTGCAGTCGGTTAATTCTAGGCAGCCTCTAGGTTACATGTTCGGCACAACTTTGTGAGTTGAAGGGCCTGTAATGTGCTGTAGATTTATATGATTCTTTAGCCGTGGAAATGCTTCCCCTCCTGTTGGACTATTTGAGGTACCTTTTTTATTGTTTCCTATTTCTGGTCTCATACTTCTACGTCTGTGCACTTGTAATGCTAATGTGACACTGCAATTTTCTTTGGGATCAATAACATATCTACCAATCTGTCTTGAGGCTATTCCTGAGTGGGGAGGTCTGATATCGGGCAGTAATTCCCAAACTGGTGGCTTTGCCCTGCTTTCTGGCTAGAAGCTGCCAGGGTAGGTACAGTTTGTGGGACCTTCACACTGAACTGCTTCAGGTGAGCTGCTGCTCAGCCCTTATTGCTCTGGTCTTCAGAGCAGGATGAGGTGGCGATGTCGGGTCTACACCCATGAGTGTACCTGGCCAGAGGCGGATCCAAACTTCACCTGGATCGATAATTGTTTTACATAGTTCCAGGACATGGAAATCATCCGTTCAGCCTGTTCTGTTCTTGCTGATGGGGAGTAATTGTACCTTCGGGACACTACCACAAGACTATGTGGAGTTTTCTTTTTACCCTGTCAGACAAGGCAGTGCGATCCAGATCTGAACATCCTTTCACAGGGGGTGGGTATTTTCTTTCTCTCAAAGACTCCATTCTGCGATTACGACCCACCAAAATGCAGCCAAATTTCCGGGTATGCAACCCTATTTATTCTGGAGCCTTTTCCAGTTATCTGGTCTTCTCAGATATCTGTACAGCTCAGTTAAGACCCCCTTCAGAAGTTCCAAAACAGTAACGCAGTCTATCTAACATTTACACGCCATTAAAATGAGTCATTGGTTCATTGCTCTTTTATTTAAATTTGCATTTTTATTTAAATTTTGCACTGCTTATTTATTTTAACATATTGAAATTCAGAAATTTTTGTTCATGTATTATTATTTTTTCATGCCATTTGCCAGTGATACTAAACCTGATTCTGATGTTGCCCTGGGAGAACCACCACTGGTCATTTGATCCGGTTTACCACAGAACTGCAGCATCTGTGGGTTTATTTCCAAGGCCCTGCCCCTCGGTCTGATGTCACAACAATTACGTTGCGCATGCTCATTCCTGGAAGGGCAGTGATCCCTCTCCATTCTGTTTTGAAGTGGGTCGTCGGCGAGCTCTGCGACCATCTGCGAGATTGCGATTGCTGCGAGCTCAAAAAAATTATAGTTCGGTCTAACATTTGCACGCAATCAATGGATCTGGGTTTGAGAGGGTGAACGGCTTAAGAGTTCCTCAGCATAAACATCACCGAGGATCTCATGTGGTCTGTACATATTATTATTTCTGATATACAGAATGAGATGAAATTATTAGTGTTGTGGCAGCTGCACCGTGCAAAGACTGACACTGGAACACTTGTTGGGACAGGTGATTGGTTTATTTCCTGCACGGAGTGAACGTCTTGTTTTGGGCACCGTGCATAAGACTCTCCCCGATCCACACTTTCTCTCCCACCAACCCTATACTCTCTGCTTCACCTACTTTTTCAACTGCTTTTTACTCCTACCACACTCTCACTTACTCTCTTTCCCCTGTTTCGTCTTCTGCCCCTCCCCCTTCTCATAGAGGGACACGATGCAGGCTGTTTCTCCCTTTCTAGAGCGGAGGAGGGTGTCTGAGATGTTCTAAACATTGGAGCAGCATGGGTAGGTTACCCAGTGTGACTGAGTTTTCAATGGTACACAAAGTACTCAATATAGATATTGCAAAAGTTACTCTGCTATTTAAGAAGGGTGGAAGGCATTAGAAAGGAAAATATAGTCCTCTTCACCTGACAGCAGTGGTTGGAAGCTGTTGGAATCGATTGCTAGGGTTGATATTATGGAGAACGTGGATGCAAATGATAGGATAGGCCAAAGCCAGCACGGTTGACTGAATCGAAAATCCTGCCTGATAAACCTACTGCTATTGCTTGAGGAAATTACAAGCAGGGTAGACAAAGCAGATGCAATAGACGTGGTGTACTTGAAATTACAGAAGATTAACAAGATGAGATCCCATTGAGTTACAGGGAAGTTGCTAGCGTGGATGGAGAAGAAAACCAATGAGAAGAAAACCGAGAGTGGGAATAAAGGGATCCTATTCTGGCTGGCTGCCGGATACCAGTGAAGTTGCACAGGGGTCGGTGTTGGGAACGCTGCTTTTTACGATGTTTGTCGTTCATCTGGACTACGGTATTAATGGTTTGTGACTAAATTTGCTGATGATACAAAGACAGGTAGTGAAGCGGGTAATGTTGAGGAAACAGCGAGCCTGTAGAGAGACTTAAATTGTTTAGGGGAATGGGCAAAGATTTGTCAAACGAAATACAATGCTGGAAAATCTATGGTCATGCACTTCGGTAGAAGAAATAAAAGGAAAAACTATTATTTAGATGCGATAAGAATTCAAAATGCAGAGAAGCAAAGGAACTTGGGAAACCTTGTGCAAGGTACCCTAAAGGTTAAACTCCAAGTCGAGTCAGTTGTGAAAATGGGGAATGCAATGTTGGCATTCATGTCTCGAGGTATAGAATACAAGTGTAGTTTTGCGATGTTGAGGCTTTATAAGTAACTTGTGAAACCATACTTGGAGTGTTATGTGTAGTTTTGGGCTCATTATTTTAGAAATGATATACTGGCATTGGAGAGGGTTCAGAGAAGATTCATCAGAATGATTGCAGCAATGAAAGGGTTACCGTATGAGGAACGTTTGCAGCTCCTGGTCTGTATTCCCTGGAGTTCAGTAAAATGAGGGCGAATTTCACAGAAACATTTCTAATGCTAAAATTTTGAAAAGATAACAGCAGGCAAAGTTATTTCCCATAGTAGGATCATAACAAAGAGGGCACGACTTCAGGAATGAAGGACGTCCATTTAGAAATAAGAGTTGGAGAAAGTTATTTAGCAGAGGGTGGTAAATCTGTGAAATTTGCTGCCACGAGCGGCTCTGGAGGCCAAGTCATTGGGTATAATTAAGGCAGAGAGAGATAGGTTCTTGATCAGCCAGGGTATCAAAGAGTATGGGTGAATGTAGGGCAGTTCGGATGAGTGGGCGGATATGGCTTTATGTAAGCGGCGATTGACTGATTCAGCAGGTTTGTAGAGTGACCATTTTCACTCGGCCGTGATGCCGTGGCTGCTGGAAACTCAAATGCATTTCCGACGGTGTGGGCTGTGGGTGCATGCAGACTTTGTCGCATTCCTTGCCCAGTATTGTGGTGAACACACTGAACCTGTGGCATTGTATCTTACGGACAGCCTGTTCGTCAGTAGGCAAAGCAGGTGGCGGGATCATCTGATGTTTGGATCCACGAATGTTCGTCATATTGATGTCGTGTCCTAGTTAAATAATGAGCTTCTGTTTGCACAAGATTGCGCCATTATAAGATGTAACACTTGTGTTTGTACTCATTAAAATCATGAGTTGTTTTTCTTCTCATGCATTGGCTGTTCTGGATTGTAACAGCCCAGGTCATCTTTCCGAATATAGAGTGACAGAGGGTTCGGACAAGCGCACACCCAGTACAGCAAGACAGTATTGAGTTAAGACGCAGCACTCATCGTCTCGGCAGTGAAACTTTAGTTACTAGACGTTAGCGATAAGGGGCGATACTGTATCAATAGTCGTATCATGCTCTTTCTCTCTCTCTTTCCCACCCCCCTTTCCATCTTTCGTTATCTCCCACCCCACCCCTCTGTCTCTGATTGGGATATATATAATCGCTATCTACACCTCTATATCGTCTTCATTGCAGACTGTGAGCAGCGGGAACTCACTGTCAGTGGTTCTCATGCCCCAGCGACCTCTATCCAAAATCTGACGTGTGACATAGGTCCTTCTACCAGGTTTCTCTGACCACTCTCACCACGGTGTACCTGTGAGTGCCGAGCAGACCCTGGGGCACTGAAACAAGGTATAGTTCAGTTGAATGAGTTTGCGGTAAAGTAGCAGTTGGAATATTGTGTGCAGAAATGTAGAGACATCTATTTTGGTGCAGAACATAGTCATTATTAAATGAAAGGAGATCTGTTGGTGGTGATGTCCAGATTGAAGAGCTGTGCCACCACACCAGAGACTGGCGACCACTCAAGGCGAACAGTCACTGACTCATTTTACAGTTGGTGCTGGTCTTTATATCCTGGCAGCATGTCAACAGAATTGAGAAAGATTTATTGCAATTGTGTATGGCGTTTTAGCAAATGCACCAGCTTTGTTCTCCAAGAGTGCAGGCAAGATTCCCTGTGGAGGGATACTGCTCTGTCCACTTGATGAGGAATCAACAATCAGAATTGGAATCAGGTTTCATATCTTAGGGATACAGTATGAGAAGTATTGTGTGGTTTTGCGGCAGCAATTAAGTGAAATAAGAGAAAATTAGTAATACCTCAATAGAGGTTGATAGATTATATATAGATAGCTTAATTGATAGATAATCCGATGTGTGTGTGTGTGTGTGTGTGTGTGTGTGTGCATTTGTATAAATAGATAGGTTATTTGATTGACAATGAACATATAGATAGCTATCTATCCAGATAGATTGATTCATAATATACACGGATATCCACAGATAGAGAGTTAGATAACTAGATAGATAGATAGATAGATAGATAGATAGATAGATAGATAGATAGATAGATAGATAGATAGATAGATAGATAGATAGATAGATACAAACGTGTCCAATGGACAAGGACTCAGCATGCTGGAGACCAGGATAAGGTTGTCCCTGCCTCACGTGTTTTAGGTCATGGTTCTGGTCTGCCATCTGGTGGTAATGTTCACCAAGCAAACGCAGAATGCGATATATGATCGCAAAAAGAAAAAAATGAGGCGATATATTTTGCCTCATTGCTAAAGTACAGCGTAAATGCAGCAAGTCTGCAAATTAGAATAAATAAATAAGAAAGTCAGACTGCATCGGTGGGGAAAGGAGGTGCTGACATTTTTGATCCTATAACCTTTACTGGAACTGCGCGGAGATAGAAACACGATCAGTTTGGGCAATGGGACGTGGGAGGGCGTGCAGGAACGAAAATAATTTCTCCTTTCCGATGTGCTTCAATCACCTCATGCCGCAGGTAAATAAATTCATCTGACCGGAGCATCAGTGAAAAAACCTCTTATGAACACCATAGCAAACGCCCTCACTCTCCCGCAGTTTCACTCCCTCAGGCTCTCCACTCTCCCATTTCTCTCTTGAGCTCATCCCACTCTCTCGCCCTCAGTCCCTCCTTATCTCTGAGGAATACCGTGACAACGACACCTGCAAGAAGTGCATCCAGATGCAGCTCCTAACAAACCACATTAGGGAACTGGAGCAGGAGCAGGATGCCCTCCAGATTATTAGGGAGAATGAGGAGTTTATAGGTATTACTTTCAGGAAGGTAGTTACGCCAAAGGAACAGGGCACAGGTAATTGGGTTACCGTCAGGCGAGGGAAGGGGAAAGGGCAGGCAGAGCAGGGTTCCCCTGTGGCCATTTCCCTCAATAACAAGTAGACCGATTTGGATACTTTTGGGGACGTTGACTTACCTGGGAGAAGCTGCGGAAGCTGGATCTCTGCCACTGAGTCTGGTTCTGCAGTGCACAAGGGTGGGGGGTGGGGGGGGGGGGAGAAGAGGAGAGCGGTAATAATAGGGGACTCGATAGTTAGAGGTAGAGACAGGAGGTGTTGTGGTCGCAACAGGGACTTCAGGATGGTTTGTTGCCTCCTGGGTGCCTGGGTCAGGGATATCACTGATCGCGTGCACAGCATTCGGAAATGGGAGGGTTATCAGCCAGATGTCGTGGTACACATCGGTACCAATGACATAGGGAGAAAGAGTGAGGAGGTCCTGAAGTGATCATAGACAGCTTGGTAGTAAGTTAAAAAGCAGGACCTCGAGGGTAGTAATCTCAGGATTGCTACCTGTGCCACGTGCCAGTGAGAGTAAGAATAGGATGCTCTGGCGGATGAACGTGGCTCAGGTACTGGTGTACGGGGTAAATGCTGCCTGCCCTGCTGCGTTCCACCAGCATTTTGTTTGAATCCAAGGTAGTTGCTTTGACAGTATATATCTCAACAGTTACTTCGGCTCTAACCTTCGTTTGTAATCTTCTTCTGTTACCTTCGTCTGCGACTTGCCTGCAACCGCGCCTGCGTCCTCGCCTGTATCATTGTCTATTTCAACCGCCGGAGTGAGACTGCAGCCTTGCCACGCCAAGATAAGGAACTATCTATCGTTGAGCTTGGAACTGTCTCTTTGTGTCCCTGTGGCTAGTGGCAGTGTCAAAGATTAGTCCCGGTCCTAAGTCCTGTTCCCAAGGAGGGGTCCTGACACTGTGTAAAGTCCCGACCCTAAGACCTGTTCCCAACTAGGGGTCTTGGCTCTGTGTTACTGTGTTCAAGTCCAAGTCTAAGCGTCATGTCTTCTTCCGGTCAACGTGCCTCGTCCAGCCCAGGAGTTCCTTGCCCATCCCGGTGCTGGAGATTCCTCGTCCTGTGCTGGATTACCTCGTCTAGTTCAAGCCTCGTCCAAGAACCTCGTCTAGTCCAAGTCAAGGCTTCGTATTGCCAGACTATATTGTGTCTAGCCTGTTCCTAGTCCCTAGTCCTTGACTGGATACGGGTTCCGAGTCCGAATCAAAACCCATGTTCCGGGTCCATGTCCAGTCTCTGGCTCGGAGTTCTAGTCCAGGCTCCTGTGAAAATGTCCATTGTCGTTTCCTCCCACCCTCTTAGTCCTAGATAATCTTAGTCCTGTTCCCAGTACTTCAGTGTCTGTGTCTTGCATTGCAGACCCTCATCCCCTGGGTCAGCGCCGACTGTGGTCTCTATATCTTCCGACGTGCTGCCGCTCCGACTGTGTCTCGGTCTGCCGACAGCGACTGTGCTTCCGTTCCCTTTCGGACTCGTACCTTGCGCTCTTCTTCGAGTGCCGTTATCAATTGAAACACAGCGTTCCGATACGCGCAGATTCATTAAACTCGTCGCCAATGTCTTGTGTATGTGGTCATGTATGTGGTCTGGAGACGGGAGCTACGATAACCGGGTTCTTGACTAACAGAAAGCCGAACGGAACACATATATTCAGATCAATACGTGCCTAATAGCGCATGCTGAATAATGTGTTATTACGACATAAAATAGTCCCATATTATACTGTAGGCTGTATAGGGAGAGAGTGATCTTCCATATTTCCTTCCAAAATGGATGACCTCACAAAACCAACATTGTACTCCACGTGCCAGACCATTGCCCACTCACTTAACCTATCCATAACTCTCTACAGACTCTCCGTACCTTCTACACAGTTTGATATTGCACTCATTTTAGTGTCACCAGCAAACTTAGATTCACTACACCTCGATCTCTGTGATCGATCTTGCTCCTGTACATTTTATGATCGCCCTCTGAGATTCTGCTAATAGTTGCTTTCTCAGTGCATTTATACACAGAGTTTCTGCTGTGCCAAGCCAAAAAGATCAAGGGTGCGTAGAGAGTGAGCAAGCATCCTTTTGGTGTACCTGTCTTAAATGACTGCGAAAAGGAGATGTTATTTCGGTTCCTCACTGATAGTGGTCTCCCAAGGATGAAGTCAAGGACCATGACTGCAACAGTGAGAGATTGAAGATATCCTTGAACATTCCCGTCAGTTGTTTCGCACAGATTTTCAGAGCACTACCAGGTGCACAATCGGGAACTGATGCCTTGCAGTTATTCACCCTCTTGAGAGATGATGCAGCGTCAGGCTCAAGATATGCACAACGGTGTCACCAGATACTCCAGCTATGGCCTCTCCACCTGCAACATAACGTTCCAACTCTATACTTCGTGCAACATCCACAAGGTAGTGGAGGAACTCGGCAGGCCAGGCACCATCTCGGAAAAGAGCACAGTCGACGGTTTGGGCTGAAACCTATCGGCAGTTCGGCTCGAAACTTCGACTGCACACTTTTCCTAAATGCTGCATGGCCTGCTGAGTTCGTCCAGCATTTTGTGTGTGTTGCTCTGATTTCCAGCATCTGCAGATTTTCTCTTGTTTGTTATTGGTCCTATACTGAGTGTCCTGACTAATGAAGGCCAGTCTGAGAAATTCCTTCATCATCACACCATATGCTCGTGAATTCATTTTCAGCAACAGTGTCCTCTCAATATAGTGAGTTCTGAAAGCATAAACCTGTATTCACTTTGTTTATACTTCTTGATGTCTTAGTAAAGCAGCTAGCTTAGCAGTGAAGCTCCTGAAGAAGTGCTGCTGATGCGTCGCGACCCAATACATCGAATATACACTTATCCAAGGATGCTGCTGAGCCTGCTGAGTTCCTCCAGCATTTTGTGTGCTTTGATAGCATAATCAAGGCTCCTCTCAGTTCAACATTCTCTCTTTCCCACTCTGCCACAGGCTTAAAAGGCAAAACCCATGAAGGCATGTAGAACCAGTCTCAAGGAAATCAGCTACCTCACTGTATTAATATCATTAAGCAGATCCCTAGTATGATGATTTGGACTCTTGACCTCACAAACTACCTTGTACTGATCTTGTACTTTATGGTTCACCTGATCTGCACTTCCCCATACCTGTTACACTTTATTCTGCATTCTGTTACTGATTTCCCTTTTTCTACCACAGTACACTCTGTAAAGCTTTATGTGTATGATTTGAAAACAAGATGAGCTTTTCACAGTATCTTGGTACATACAACAACAATAAACCTATTCCAAATCCAGTAACTTTATAGAGTCACAGTCCGAGAACATTGCAGCAAGGAAGCAGGCACTTGGGTCATCTAGTCAATGCCGAACCATTAATCTGCCGCGTCCCATTGACCTGCTCCTGGACCGCAGTGACCTAAATTTCTACCTGAATGATGCAATCAAACTTGCATCAATGACATGCCTTGACGCTCCTTCATGATCTTCTGAGTGAAGAAAATTCATTTTACCGTCAGACGTTGAAAAGTTATTGGGAGCTTAACTTACAACGATACGTATAATTTTGAAAGGACAGGGAGGAAGGTAATTGGGTGGCGCTGTCCTGTTGGTAAGAAAAATGAAATCAAATCATTAGAAAGAGGTGACATAGAGTCAGAAGGCATTGAGTGATTGTGGATAGAGCTATCGAACTGTAAGGAAAAAAAATCTCCCTCATGGGAGTTTTATACAGACCCCCAAACAATGGCAAGCATGTGACCTACAAATGACAATGAAAGATAGAAAATGCATGGCAAAGGGCAAAGTTGCAGTTGACATGGGACATCAATATACAGGTGGATAAGGAAAATTAGGTTGCTGGTGGGTTACAGGAGGGAGTGCTTCAACACTGCCAAAAGATGGCTTTTTAGATCAGCTCATGTTTGAGCTCACTAGAGAATTAGCTGGATTGAGTATGGTACATGAACCAGAGTTGATCAGAGAGGTTATAGTAAAAATACCTTTAGGAGAATTGATCATTATTTGTTCAAATTTGCCTTCATCTTTTAGGAGAATCTCAAGTCAAATGTATCAGTATAATAGTGGAGTCAAAGGAATTAGAGGCATCAGAAGGGAGTTGGCCAGAATTGATTGGAAAATAACGCTGGCAGTAATTATGACAGAGCAGCAATGGCGGGAACTTCTTGAAGCAATTCAGAAGGTGCAGGGTATATAAACCCCGAAGTTGAAGAAGCATTCTTAAGTAAAGGTAACCCAACCATGGTTAACAAGGGAAGTCAAAGCCAAAATAAAAGCCAAAGGTAGAGCATATAATGGAGGAGAAAAATACCGCAAAGTTCGCGAAATGGGAAGCTTTCAAAAAGCAAAAGAATGCAACTAAAACAGTCATTACCAAGGTAAACCTGTAATTCCAAAGTAAGCTAGCCAATAGTATTAAAGAGAATACCAAATGACTTTTTTCAGATATATAAAGTATAAAACAGAGGTGAGAGTGGATACCGTTGTTCAGGTACTTGGAGGCATATAACAAAATAGGCGTGGTCAGCATAACGGCGAGTTCTTGTCGTTTGTACAGGGTGCCATGGAGAACTGAACACCTGATGCCAATACACCACAATCCCTCAGGACACTCCGTCTCCAACGAGCTCTTCCCACGGGACTGATCAGATAGAGTTTCAGTTCGACCGCAGAGTGAACACGGGCACAGAACCACGCTCTGTGAGTGTAATGTCGTTTCCTGTAAAGCATTACCACTCAGCCGCAGTGGAGCAAATCCACTGCTCCCAGGATCGGTGAGAGTTGCTCCCGGAATCAAGCACTGGCTGAAGCTGCCAGCCCCGCCGCCCCCCCCCCCCCCCCCGTTCCCCGTGCAAGAAGTGGAGATTGAGGTGCCGTCTGTTCAGGCCCATATCGATCGTTGCCCCAAGGTCTGGGAGGACACACGTACGGTCCTGTTCTGATCAGCCGATCACAACAGGATGATTGCCGATCGCCATTGGGCTCCGGCACTTGAGTATCGACCAGGGCAGAAGGTGTGGCTCTCGTCCAAGGACATTCCTCTCAAAAACGGACCTGAGAAACTCACCCCTCGCTTCCTGGGAACTTCCAAAGTCGAAACTATCATCAACCCTACAGCAGTCCGTCCTAAGCTACCTAAGGCTTTGTACATGCACACTATTTTTCATGTTTCCCAATTAAAAAACAGTTTCTGTCAGTCGCGTGTGTCCTCTGACCGAAACCCCATCACCCGCACGAATTATCGACAACCATCCGGCATACACCGTCTGACGGCTACTGGATGTGCGCCGTCGAGGCAGGGGCCTCCAATACCTGGTTGACTGGGAAGGATACGTCCCAGAGGAGAGTTCTTTGGTTCCCCGCTCCTTCATCCTGGACCCTTCTCTCTTCCAGGACATCCAACGGGACCATCCGACCAGCCTGGAGGCTCCCATTGAGGAGTGCGTGGTACTATCATGGTCCCGTCTGGCAATCCCCCATCTCACTATTATCTCCTTGATTGGGTCTTAATCTCCTTGTCTGATTCCCAATTGTTCCCAGTTCCGTTAGTTGCAGCACACCTGCCTTCTATTGGTGAATGCAGGATAAAAACCCTAGAGTCACAGCAATGGTCTGCCAGTTCGTTGGTCGAGTCTCGTGTGAGTAAACCTCGATATCCGATTCCTCAGGACTTTCAGTTCTAAGCTCTGCATCATTTTTCTAGATACTCTACGTAAACCTTGTCTCCGTGTAAAGTATCTCCTGGATACCGGTTCCCCGTCCTAACGCCTCACGACACTATCTCCGCACTTGTGTCCTGCACCTGGATTCGTCCTGAAACTCGTCTTTGCAATACTTTTATGTCAGTAAGTGACTAAACCGCAGAGTATATTCCAAGCTAGATTTCACCAAAGTCCTGTATACTTTGGGTCAGCATAACATCCCTAGAGATATAATCAGTTCTTAGATCTATGAATGACAATATCCAAAAGATTATCTTTCCACACCATCTACCTTTAACGTTTCAATGAACTATGAGAAGTATTCTGAGCCCAAAATTTCGCTGTGCAATACCTAACCTGGAGGGTCATCCCAAAGTGCAACTTCCCAGATTTGTCTGCATTAAATTCCACCTGCTATTTCGTGACCATTTTCCAGTCTGGACCAGATCGCGCTTCAAGCTTTGCCAGTATTCCAGTATTCTTCCTAAGCCAATACATCCAATCTTGGTGACATCCGCAAATTCGCGGATCCAATTAAACTCATGATTATCCGGATCATTGACTAACATGATTATTAGAGTCTTACATAAACAGCGGAAAAATATTAGCTCCCGCAAGTACCTCAATTGTCGGTAAGTATGAATAAAATACCTGTGCTAACGCTCCAGCAGGCCCTGGGGTTCGTCATTTGCCTGAAGACTGCCAAACAGTTCATACTCTGTAAACCCTGTAGGTTCCATGGCCTTGCTGCTGCTTCCTCTTAGTTCGGAGTCGTTGGGGTCGTCTAGCGAGTAAATACAGATGCAAAAAAAAAAGATCGCCGTTATCTCTTTTGGCTCCACGTATAGAATATCATTCTGATCGTTCAGTGGACCAATTTTATACCTCGCAATCCTTTTGTCCTTAACGTATCTGTAGAAGCACTTAGGCTTTTCTGCTAGAGAAAACTCATCCCTCTTGAGTCATTATGAAGGGATTAGCCATCCTGATTACTTTCTGTTGAATATGTTGAATTTCTTATCCTCCTCAAAGGCGTGTTCTGGACCGGTATTTCACTGGTTATCATCTGAACTGAACTTCATCAGTCTGAAATCATTGGTATCCATTTGGCTTGTTAAGGCTCTATTCTATCAAATACGTTCTTGCACCTGTCATAAACACACAACATGGCAAGTTTAGTGTTGAAGCTGATGGAGGATTGCTGCTAATTGCATGAACGCTCCTGTTTGTCAGGAACTTTCGCCAGGACCAGCGGAAGTACGTCATTGATTGAAGAGAGATTTTGGCTATACATCGCGCAGAGAACAATACAGCATTCGACGAGATTCTCATCTAAGTGTACTATTATACACAAAATTCTGACGTAACGGTGATGTAGCTAATATAATTGTAATGAGCTGTCTATACGGAAGGAAGTGATCTCCCTTCTTTAACCAATCTGTGAAAGTACCGTCCGAACATTCACTAACCTTACAGATTAGTCCATATAAAACATCTTAATCGGAAATATGGACTGCACAATCACCTCCGATTGTTGTGTTTGCTGCTTCAGATATTAGTGCTGGCAGTCTTTACATCTCTCAACGTTCACATACTGACTTTCCTGTAGTAAGGTAAAGTGAAAGTATAGCTTCCTGTTGCTCCAGGAACTCAGCGGATCAGAGTATCTTTGCCGGGAAATGGAGAGGGATTGAGATAATTAATGACAGATATACAGAACTACAGTGAAAAAAAAACTGTGTTGTATACTGTCCATGGGCATTAATCCCTTACGAAGATGCAAGGTAAAACAATGACCGAATGCAGAATAAACTCTAAGTGATTAGACCTGGACACGCTATAAGTCGTGTTCACTTACTAGAACTTGGAATTTCTAGATTCTCAACGTCAACCTCACCAATGTAAACAGGAGTGTGCCTTGCGGACAATGAACATCCTCTTATTTTACAGGTTCGGCAACCTGTTTCTTTCCTGTACTCTGAGTCATTGCTGAGAAATTGTATAAGGTGGAGGTATAGTTTACTGATGTATAAATGGAGGTAGAGAAGAACCTGGACATGCATAGAAGGCAGGTGAAAGGATTTATGACGCAGCCTCAATGGCTGTAAGTTATGGGGGCAAGAAAAAAATATGCCAAAGCCGTTAGACAAAGCAACGAACGACATTTTGGATATCCAGATGTATATCGTTTCCTTTGTCACTGGCGGCAAAGGTTGCGACAAATTATAAACTAATCGGTTTAATTATGCCGTACTTTGAAAAGGAAGGCGTGCTGGAACCAAACATTACAGGCTAGCTTACGCTTTAACTTCAGTGAGCACACTTTATTGAGATGCCCCTATTTGATGAATGAGTTAACAGGAGTTAGCAATTCACTTCAGTAAGGGCAGTGTGTTTGAAGTGCCTCTATAGATTCAGAGTCTGTTTATGGTCGGATTCACTACGTTTGTCCAATGGAATCAAAGGATAGAGAGAGCAAACTGTTTCCAGCAGCGTTCGGTAGGGGATGAAAATGTTAACAATGACTCGTCTATTGTTAGTCGAAGGTTATTGCGAATCTTGTTTGATTAAAATGCGTTCATAAACTCACGCTTTCGAATTAGTACATTAATACTTTGAACACAGATGTAGGCAAAAGTGAAAATTGCATCTAAGAGCAGAAATTTCCTATTCCCCTGCAAGGAGATGGATGGTCTGCCAAAATTCACAGACAAATACAAAAATACAATTTAACGCAGGGAAATTATTTCCGAACGCTGATGAGTTCGGATCTTTTGTGCGATAATTTGAGAGGATCTGCCTGGAGTTCAGTGGGAGAATAAAGTTGCTTTGGAATTTTCCATCACAGAATGTTGAAGATATCAGGAAGGGACAGAAATCTATGAGCGCTGTATGCGGCATGGAATCCAGAACAGCCAGTCATAACAGTCAAAGGCAGGGAAGTAAAGTTTGAACTACAAAAGTTATACTTAGTTCACAGGTGCACTATGCTTCCAGTTCTGGCCAATACATAAAACGGCAATAGAACGACAGAGGGAACAAAGGAGAAATACAATCACGTTGCTGAACTGAAATAAATATACAAATGATGCAGAAGTGTATAGCGTGTAATGTTTCATTGTGGGGATTCGTGTTATTGCCTAGCAAATGTGTTATAATTACGATTAGCCTCGAGAAGCCGAATATGAACTTCACGTTTTCACAACAGAACCCAGATTAGAGAAACAGGAGACGCATTTTTTGAAAATGTTACAAAGGTGGAAATGGGGCAATTATTCCTCATGCGGAGGGCAATCAGGTTCTGGTACACACTGCCAGAATGTGAGCTGGGAACCAAACCTCCTTAGCTGCTTCTACCAGTTTACGGGACCAACTGAGAGAAAAATAAGTTCAGAGACGATGGGCAGAATAACATTAAC
The DNA here is from genome assembly GCF_048418815.1 of Hemitrygon akajei. Taxonomy (NCBI): domain Eukaryota; kingdom Metazoa; phylum Chordata; class Chondrichthyes; order Myliobatiformes; family Dasyatidae; genus Hemitrygon; species Hemitrygon akajei. The sequence goes on from NC_133131.1 coordinate 56,318,172, forward strand.
TGCATCTTAAACGTCACGATCATTTTGCCAGCGTGACGGCGTCAACGGCATTGATAGACCTCTATGATAGTGAGGTCTAAGTATGTACAGTAACAGACACAGATTATCGAGTGAATACAGAGAAGAGCGTTTTAACAACTTGGACGGTCTGTCTGGTAACTGAGGAATGCTGAACAGGACGGAAGAGTGCTGAACTGGACAGGTTCGTCGGGAATACATGGTAACGCCTCCTTACTTTCTGAATAAACCCTGCACGGGGAACCTTATCAAAAGCATGCTGAAATCCATATGCACTACATCTACTGATCTCCATTCATGAATGTGTTTGTTTCATTGCCCACCATGATTCTTTCACATTCGATCATTTCTCTGCCTCAATGGTTGTACCTGTGCAGAACGACGTATAAATGTTCCCGGAACATTTGCCACATTTCTGCCTTGCATTTCCCTGAGAACGTCTGCTCCCAGTCTGTGACCCCGTTCCTGCGTAATAGCGTAGTAAATGACATTTTTTTTCAGAATATAAACTGCAATAATTAAATCAGAAACACCGCTTAAAAGAGAACTACAATTCCTGTCGGGCACCGCGCCCAATGGACGCCATTTGCCGAGCATGCGGGGCAGCGGCGCCTTACGTGCTTTGTAGTTGAATGGCCTCAACTCCTTTCTCGCTCACTGCAAAAACACTATTCTTCAGCCAGTACAAACATCGCCGGAATGAACTCACCGAGGCGTCGATTGAGAAACAACCTGTCATTGTGGACATCGAGGTCCCGGAAGGCTCCAGGAATTTTGATAAATCCTTCCCAGTCAGAGAACAGACTGTGAAATCAGTGTATATATGTCGGCAACACAGTTCGGTTACTAAATATACTACGTTTTTAGATAAAATGATGCCTGTGATGTTTATAACTGATGAGTTGAATAGTGCTGCTCCGACATCTCGTTCTACTGAGGAAATTAAAGTTATTGTGAGAGCTGCAGAAAAGTATTTTGATGTAGCTGGTGTTGTGTGGGAAGCTGTAAATGAAGCTCTGATCGGTGGGGTGTCCCAGTGGACTGGTGAAGATACAAAATGAGATAAAAAATATATTGTAGCGGAATGCGAAAAGCTTGATTTCTATTAGTCAAGACTATACTCAAGTAAAGTCAAGTCACTTTTTATTATCATTTCGACCATAACTGCTGGTACGGTATATAGTAAAAATGAGACAACGCTTTTCAAGACCATGGTGTTACATGACGCAGTACAAAAAATAGACTGAACTACGTAAAAAAAACAACACAGAGAAAGCTACACTAGACTACAGACGTACACAGGACTGCGTAAATTGCACAAAGCAGTACAGGCATTACAATAAATAATAAAGAGGATAATAGGGCAAGGTGTCAGTCCAGGGTCTGGGTATTGAGGACTCTCATAGCTTGGGGGAAGGAACTGTTACATAGTCTGGTCGTGACAGCCCGAATGCTTCGGTGCCTTTTCCCAGACGGCAGGAGGGAGAAGAGATTGTATGAGGGGTGCATGAAGTCCTTCATAATGCTGTTCGCTTTGTGGATGCAGCGTGTATTGTAAATGTCCGTGATGGCGGGAAGAGAGACCCCGATGATCTTCTCAGCTGACCTCACTATCCGCTGCAGGGTCTTGCGATCCGAGATGGTGCAATTTCCGAACCAGGCAGTGATGCAGTTGCTCAGGACGCTCTCAATACAACCCCTGTAGAATGTGATGAGGATGGGGGTGGGGGGTGGTGGAAGATGGGCTTTCCTCAGCCGCAGAACGTAGAGACGCTGCAGGGCTTTCTTTGCTATGAAGCTGGTGTTGAGGGACCAGGTGAGATTCTCCGCCAGGTGAACACCAAGTAATTTGGTGCTCTTAACGATCTCTACCGAGGAGCCGTCGATGTTCAGCGGGGAGTGGTTGCTCCGTGCACTCCTGGAGTCAACAACCATTATTTTGTTCACCTTAAGAGACAGGTTGTTGCCTCTGCACCAGTCCGTTAGCCGCTGCACCTCCGCTCTGTAAGCTGACTCGTCGTTCTTGCTTATGAGACCCACCACGGTTGTGTCATCGGCGAACTTGATGATATGGTTCGAGCTGTGTGTTCGAACCACAGTCGTGGGTCTGCAGAGTGAACAGCAGTGGACTGAGCACGCAGTCCTGGGGGCCGCCGTGCTCAATGTGATGGTGTTGGAGACGCTGCTCCCGATGCGTACTGACTGAGGTCTCCCAGTCAGGAAGTCTAGGATCCAGGTGCAGAGGGAGGTCTTCAGGCCCAGTAGGCTCAGCTTTCCAATCAGTTTCTGAGGGATGATTCTGTTGAATGCTGAACTGAAGTCTATGAACAGCATTCGAACATATGTGTATTTTTTGTCCAGGTGGGTTAGGGTGGGTTAGGTGGAGAGTGGTGGCAATTTCATTTCAATAAGAGGTTCATTTCTGTTTACTCAGATCCTCCTGATGTTACGTGTATTCAAAATTACTGGCTGTTACCAGAGATTTAATTTACATAATAATTCTGAAACTGCTATAGATTTAACTTTAGTTTCGAAAATACTGGGTCGAGTGAGTGTATGGGATGTTATGGGTGGTGAAACATCGTGGAGTGCTCATTTTCCTGTGTTTATAACCTTAGGTCTGGTTTTATATCGGAGACAAGAGGCCACCTTTTCGAAGAGGAATTTTTGGTAAAGCAAATTGAGAGGTTAATTAAAGTATTAAGTGATGCACGTCTGTCAGGGCTGAATGTTGAGGATGATGTGGACTTTTATGCTGAAAATATCACGTCACATTATTCACCAAACTGTGTTAGAAGTGATCCCGATTAAAATGGTATTGATAGGAAAAAAAGCTGTATCATGGAGGACTGTGGAGTGTGCACAGGCAAGCAGGGAGAGAATTAAGGATTTTAGGAAATTTAAAAATTATCAATTTCCGAGTGACATTTTAAGTATTAAAGGACACGGACCCTGATGAGGAAAGTGGTGAAGGTTGTTACTGGAGGTCATATTGTGATAGTATTGGAACGAACTTTAAACTTGTAAATCATTGGGGAATGATGAAAAAATGCAGGGATTTGTAGGGGTCATAATATTCCAGTGTTAATTGATGAAAGTAAAATGGTTGTTACTGAAATGGGGAAGATTGTGTTACTGGCTAAGTCATTGGCGATTTTAAATGTATTCAGGAATCCTGGTTGTCAAGTCGATATTCAATATTGATATTATTTATGGAAGTGCCATAGATTTAACTCAGGTATGCAACAAACAGCCAGGATTGTGTAAGTGGTATGATACTCGTGATGAAACATTGGGGAGCGATCATTTTCCTGTCTTTATTAGCTTGGGTTTGGATTTATATCGGGGACAGGAGGCGACTTTTGGAAAGTGGATTTTTTTGGCAAAGCAAATTGGGAGGTTTGTTAAAGTTTTAGGTGATGAACGTCTGTCAGGGCTGAATGCTGAGGATGATGTGCATTTTTGTACAGAAAGTTATGTAAACTTATTCATTAAATTGCGTTATTGGTGAATCTTTCTGAAAAAGGGCATTAATAGAAGAAAGGTTGTATCATGGTAGATTGATGAATGTACAGGGGCGTTTAGGTTGAAAAATAAGGCGTTTAGGAATATTAAGAGGTATCAATTAAGTATAAAATGAGATAGGCGGAGGTGAGGAATGCTGAATTTTGTGAAAAGTTTACTGGAGGTCTTATTGAGAAAATATTGGAAGGCATATTAAACTTGGAGATATTCGCAGAATGATTAAGAAAATTGGGGGAATATTTTGGGTCATAATATTACAGTATTGATTGATGAGGGTGAAATAATTGTCACTGGACTAGGGATGTTTGTGTTACTGGCTGGGTCATTTTTATTCCGATTTATAAACAAGTTAATTTAAGTGCTGAGATTAAGCAATCTGCAGATAAACTTCGAACTGAATACCCTGAAGTGTATCAGGATAGTACAGCAATAATAGTATCACTGATGTAGAGTTTTCATTCTGTGCATTGAAGGAGGCTATTGGTAATGCAGACAACACACGCAAAATGCTGAATGAAATGCAAGTCAGGCAGCACTTATGGAAAAGAGTACAGTCGACGTTTGTGACGAGACCCTTCAGCTGGTCTGGAGAACAAAATAAAACATTGCCCACTGGGTTCCTCCAGTATTTTGTGTGTGTTGCTTCGATTTCCAGCACCTGCAAATTTTCTCTTGTTTGTTTTTCGATTATTATTAATGCAGGTCAGATATCTACAGGAAAGGATGATATATGTTAAATGATACGAATGATGAGTTGAACTAATAAAGTTTTTGAATACAATTTGGAAGTTAAGATAGAGATAGAGATAGAGATTGGGACCTAACAAGGCAGTATTTGCAAGGTTTTCAATTAATAGTAGGATTAGATACTTTCTCTGAGATAGGCACTGGGGTGTGTAAATCACAATATGCAGATGATGGGCTCTTATCGATTAGAGGTAGGAAGTTCAATTTTACTCTGCGTTGAATGTAATTAGCAATTCATGAGGTTGAACAATAGGCAAATAGATTGCATTCAATAACGTATGCACAGGTTAGGTGTTTTATAAATAGGTTGCATAGCCCTGCAGTTAATTTGAAATTCTATGGTCGAACTCTTGAAGTCGTGTCACTGGTAAGATTTTCAGGCATTTGGATGCAAAATATCAGGAAAATAATTGATAAGATAAAGAAAAATTAGATATTCTCAGTTGACTATGTGGGTATTATGGGGCTCTACAGGATTGTCTTTGTTTATCATTTGTATTTGTTTAATTAGATCTGTTCTTGTAGCTGATGGATTAGCTTCATCTTCAACTTTAAAATGTTTGGGTGTGATGCAAACAAAGTTTGCAGAGCATAAGCAGGGGGCTAGTGGAAAAGGCAGGGAGGAGGAAAAGCAGGCTGGCAGGATGTTTCCCAACTTTACATGTCACAATTGTGGGAAAGCTGGTCATATCGCATCTAAGTACTTTGCTCCGAAGAAGGAGACAGGAAAAGGGAAAACAGCAATCCAGACTGGTTGCATTGAGCCGGTCGACAGATTGATGAGGAAGGCAAAATTAGATAGGGCCCAAGAGGGGCGTGAGAAGTTTATCTCGGAAGGGACGGTGTCTGTGAAGAAGGGTGAAACCTTAGTTCCAGTGCGGATCTGGAGAGATACTGGGACGTGCATTCAGCAGTAAAGCTGGCAAGCAAGCCTGTAAATGCTGAGGACCTGACCATAGATGCCAAGATTTATCCCGCATGCGCAATAACTCGCAGCATGTCTCAAAAGGCGGCTGAGACAGGAACCAGTTTAAATGAGTCCAGTATTGTTTTAGCAGAGACTTTTTTACCGACCCTGTACCAGAAGAGGTTTGAGGGTGGTAAAACAGAGAATAGTGGAGCAAAGGAAAGTAAGGGAGACGAAGCAGATTTAGTGTTGTTAAGGAATGAAATTTTGAACCTGGCTCATAAGATACCCCTAGGTGAACGTTTTGGAGTGAGGAAGGTTATAGAGGCACAGAGTAAAGATGAGAAACACATGTGGCAGTTAGAAGATCCAGATTTGGACACGGATGATCTATTTAGTTTGACAAAGCTGTTTGCAGTTGAGGAATTTAAGTGTGTTCCCAATGATGTGAGGGCAGTCCTACATGAAAATGATGCCGCTACCTTGAGGGAGACTGCTGGGTTAGCAGACGAGTTTGTTTTAACCCGCAAAGTTGAGTTTACTCCGGAGGGGAGTTGCCCAGAGAGTAACTGGGAGGATCAGGGGAATTTAGAATTTGAAAAAGGGACTGGTATTGAAAACCTAGAAGAGACAGATGTCCCATTTGCTTGTGTTCAGGATGCGAAGGATGTGGAGTCACAGGGTACTGAACCTTGTGTTGAAACTCAGAAAACGTCTGAGGTGTCTGACTTGGTTAAAAAGTAATGCAGTCTTTTTGGGTCAGATGGACATGGTTCAGTGGAGAAAGGGTTAACCTTGGCACCGGGAGAAAGTGAGAATTCTCAGTCACTTGTGTTAAAAGTTAATGATGAGATGAAAGCTGGTGAGATGAATATTATGGAAGGCAAAGGGAAAAGTATTGTTCCTAAACTTTTGAATAAGGAAAATTTAAAGTCGGGTTCGATTTCAGAACTGTTGATTAAAGGGAAGGGACCGTTAACTAAATAATGGTTTGTTAACAAGGTGCCTGCGAATCAATTACAGCTTGTTTTGGAATTTGGGGATAAACAACTTGGTGAGGCTATTCAAGTATGTGATTTGGAGAGGCAGAACTTGAAGTGTTGTTTTGATCAAGAGGGATCACCTGCAGATGTTAAATTGGAAACTAATAGAATTAAAGATCCTGAAGATAAAATTAACGACCTGCTTAAAATTAATGAGTGGTATAGAAGTTCAGCAAATGGGCTTAGTTTGGAAATCATTAGTGATAAGATGGCTCCTGTGAAAGGAGTCTATGAAGGCCTATTGCAAGCTGGTAAGCCAGCTAACCGCGTGAGAATTAAGTGGAAAAGAGGCAAAGGTTGACCAAATGCCACTTTGAAGAACAGGAACTGGTTTTGCGGGAATTTGACTTTTTTTATCAAAGTTTGTAAAAGTTAAAGACAACGTCATGGAAGATTGACTGACTGAATGTTAAGTTTAAAAGTAAAATAGAGATTAGTATTTGCACAATCCTCTGTAATGTACTACTGTATAATCACACATGTATTGGTCCCCACTTTGTAATATACACCTAAGCTAAAATCACAATCCCTTGGTATTTTTGGCAAACATGAAGAATAAAAATAGGCCGTTATTAAGTTGGAGTCTGTTGATACAGGAATTCGATATTAAAATTCAAACATGTAAAGGGGAGTGACAATGTAATTGCTGATTGTTTATAGATGTTAATTTGAACGTGTATCTGTATGATTCTTGGAATTAAGACACTTCTGTATTTTTGTTAAATTGTGTAATTCTGTAACATGCTTTATTGGTTAATTTTCACTTTGGTGAAAATTCCTGGAGGGATGGGGGTGTTATGAGTGATGAACAGTCGTGATGGACAATGGGGTGCAGAGTTATCCATTCCCCGCCCTCCGGAGAACCACGAACTATTACTGTTGCTATGCTGCTCATGAGAGTGAGAGATGAAACACAGGCAAGAACATCTGCTACAGATAAGAGGGGGAGAGAGACTGTTGATTTATTGTATTTTGACTCTTCCTGGATTATTTATCTTTTCATTACAAGGACTTTATTTTGCTCGTTAACATTCCTCAGGTGACAGCAGCAGTAGCCTGTTTTGATGGTCACAGTCATTCAGAGTTGATGGATAGCTGAGACCCCGTGAGTGGGGATAAAAGACAGGTCTGGGGAGACACCCCTCAGGCACACCAGTGGACACTGACTGAGTGTTGTGAACCCACAGAAAGGTGGGGGCTTCGGAGACCGAATCAGGAGATCGGTCAATACAACTCTCAGTGTTGCGGCAGAGCCGGTGGGGACGTGTGTGTGTGTCCACTTATACCAGAGTGACGAGTCCACCACAGAAGAAGGTTCTAGCTGAAGGACGGAGGGGTCATAGCTGAATGACCACAACGGCACGACGGATTAAGAAAGCAAGAGAAGGTTTGCCTGCTGCTGCTGTTACATCTTGCTCGCTCTCTCTCTCCAACGATTACAACACAACAACCATAACTACCTCAGCACTGAACTGAACTTTATACTTTTCTATGACAATTCATTTACCCCTAGACATCGATAGAGCTTGTTTATAATTGCTTATTATTATTCCTACACTTCTAGGTTTATTATTGCTAACCTGTATTATATGTATATTTGCATTATTGATATTGTTTTGCTTATTTTACTAATAAACACCTTTGAAAATAGTACCACCAGACTCCAACGGATATTTCTTTCTCTGCTGGTCTGACACCCAGTTACGGGGTACGGAACAACATAAACCTTCCACCAATCAAATCAGAGGCTAAGTGATTGGTAAGGTTAAGAATGTGGGTCTTAGGGAAATAATTGTGGGATAATGTGTACAAGGGGAGACTCCATTGCGGAATATATAAAACTGTTAGGTTTATGGGAGGGGTGTAAAACAAGAATGGAATGGATTATACTGACTTGATCTTAAATTGGGCATACAATGCTTAATTATTTCTTATTTCGCGTTGGAAATCATCATTTGGGTCCTGACGAAGGGTCTCGGCCGGAAATGTCGACAGCGCTTCTCCCGATAGATGCTGCCTGGCCTGCTGTGTTCCACCAGCATTTTGTGTATGTTGTTTGAATTTCCAGCATCTGCAGATTTCCTCGTGTTTGATCATTTTGGGTCGTGTAGATTATGAAACAGTGAAGCACAACTTTTACGGTGTCGAGTATACAGAGTTGAAAGGAGTCAACTGCAGGGTTCGTTGTGACCGTTCATGGTTGATGGTTTTAATTTTAAAACTAAATAATTTGTGTTCCTTTAATTTATTTCACGGTATTGCAATTCATTACGTCCTATGTATAGGGCTTCCTTTTGATTATTTAGTTTTCATTTGAAGTAGACAGCGTTTTTATCTCTCAATTCTTTACACCATCTTCAGTCAATTTGGTGGTGTGACTGTGCCTTTAAGTTGAAGTTTCAACTGCTATTTATCAAAAGCCTGTCCTATTTCTTCACGTCAGATAATCATTTAAGGGGAATGTGGAGTCTGGTGTGATTGACATTGAATTAGCCAACGCCGCTGTCCTCTGGGTAAAAGTCGCACTGCGGGATTGGAGGGCGTGACATCGAATAGATAAACAGACCAATGTATGAGCGGAATTCCAGTGTACCGCATTGACTGCCATCTAGCGGTACGGTGTTTCCAGGCTGGTGATCCCTCCCCCACGCCACCACACACACACACACACACACACACACACACACACACACACACACACACACACACACACACACACACACACACACACACACACACACACACACACACACACACACACAGTCCTAATGTCCTGGCGCTGCCGGTCGATGGAACAATTCGTTTGAGAATAACAACTTGGAGGCCAGGTAGTGACTGTGGGGAGCTGCAGCCCGGACGAGAGACACTGCGTCTGCCTTTGGCTTGTGCTCATGTCGCTGCTTTATTAAGGATCTGAAACACAGAGCTGACCGGATATTTCACCGCGCTGATCACCTGCTCCCTGAACTTCGACTGAGTCACCGCGTAAATAAATGTGTTCGTGCAGCAGCTGAAATCCTTCAGCAAGAGCCCGACGTAGTGAAAGATATATTCAGAATCACTGGAAGCGGACCCAGATCTGGAGACCTGATAATATATCACATTTACAAACAGTGTCATCCACAGGAGGATGAAGTTGCCGGGGAGGGTGAAGAGTAAAACCACAGACCTCCTCCTACTCTCCAACTCCGGGTCACTGCGGTTCTCCCCCTTGCTCTGAACCTTCAGCCCCTTACGGACCCGACTGGACACTAAAATGTGCCTGATCGTTAAAGCGTTAAGGAGCAGAATCCTGGCGAAAGGGAGAAACCGGGTTAACACCGTATCGATCCAGTCATAAGCTATCCACCCGGGGTCAGTGAAAACATGGTCCTTGAAATCACAGTGCCACGGTATATCGTCAATGATCTCTCTGGGTTTCCGAGTGAAGTATCGTGGACCGTTTTTCAGAATAGACAGTAGGCCGATTATTGTTAGAACCACAGCCGCAATTTTTCCGGTGCAATATTTTGCTTTCAGCTTCTGGCATCAAATGGCGACAAAACGATGAAAGGTAAAAGCTACCGTGAAACAGACAGAGCAGTCTGTGGCCATGAACATTAGTACATTGGTGACACTGCACACAGGGGTGATGCTCAGAAAACTCCTCGGTACGTAATACCCAATAATTCGATACAAAATAACCTGAGTGATAACGGACAGTAGATCCGCCATGGCCATGGCCACCAGGTAGCGAGTGGTGCAGGTACAGAGCCCGCACTTTCCCCGGGACAGGATCACAATCGCCACCAAGTTCACGAGGGAGAAAAAAAAAACAGACAATGAGGTTTACTAAACAAATTCTCTGGAAACTAACAAGGAATCGGATTCATCTGTAGAACAAGAATGCTATAAGATGTATAATATGATGAGGGACATTGGCAGTGTGAACAGTCAGAGGCTTTTTCCCAGGGCTGAAATGGCTAGCACAAGAGGGCACAGTTTTAACGTGTCTGGAAGTAGTTACAGAGGAGGTATCAGGGGTATTTTCTTTTACGCAGAGAGTGGTGAGTGCATGGAATGGACTGCCGGAGACGCTGGTGGAGCCGGATACAATAGGGTCTTTAAAGAGACTCCTGGACAGGTACATGGATCTCAGAAAAACAGAGGGCTATGGGCAACCCTAGGTAACGTCTCATTTAAGGTCATGTTCAGCACATCTTTGTGGGACGAAGGGCCTGTATTGTGCTGTCAGCTTTTCTATGTTTCTATGCTCGAGTCTGTGGACGTCTGCTGGTCTTAGATCAGACACGGGTCACTCTGTCTCTGACTAGCCTTCTTCAATGCGGAAAACCGGATAAAAGGGAAATGGAAGAAGAGCACCGATGGGTTCTCATCCTGATTACAGTCGCTAATGAGATCGCTTTCATTGATTTAACCGTGACTGACAAGGCCTCTGGAAACTCAGCATCTGATGTGGCGAGAAAGGATACAGTGGGGAGGAACACACACACATTACTGGAGGAACTCAGCAAATCAGGCAGCATGCATGACATTTAACAAACTCTCGTTATTGGGCCGAGAACCTTTTTCGGGAGGAAGTGGGTTCACGACGAGTCTTTGAAGAAAAGCAGGAACAACTTACTACCTGAGGCTGAGTGGCTCTGTTAATAGATTCATTCCATAGGGCAGTTCAATTCAATAACACGCCAGCAGAGCCGTGGACACTGATTCAGGTAATCATACCTAATTATTGACCAAAACGTAGTGGGATACGGCTGTGACAGACTCCACTGCGAGACGTGAAACACAGGACGAGGAAATCACTTGGATCAATAACACAGAGAAAGTGAACTTCACAATGTACTACAGGCCATCCCGGAGAAACCTGTGCGCGGCACTGCTATGGACTCTGGACAAAGTCCCACTGAAAGCCTTCCAGCCTCACCTTTCCGGAGAGCTGCACGTCCGCAGCACTGCGTCAACTATGGAAAAAAGTCTCATTAAAGGCAAGAGCAACGTTCGGGTCGTTCCTGTAAGTTAGGGGAGCGACAGAGGTTTGGTTTCGATTGTCATTAAATATGAAAATTCTGAATGTTGAATTGACAGTATCGATAACTCTGACCGACATTCGTGCAATGAAATTAAGCTGGAAGTTTGTAAAACGACCATAAGAAGGTTCAAACCGGTTTACACACAAAAAGAAACAAATTAGAACGACTCCGATCACTCACCAGGAACTCCGATGAAGGCAATGAACACGTACAATATTTTATCCGCCTCCCTGTATCTATCCAAAAGTGCAGCCATTTTCTCTGTCCAGTGATTTATCCCGGTGTGTTACAGGCGGTATCTCGAAATGAAATGCTGAGGCAGCACATGCCTGTGGTATTTAACATCACTTAGCGACTCCACGGGGACAACATTCAACAGATTTAAAAATAAAATTTGTTAAAGTGTTTACAAACCGATTACATCAAATAGGTGCAATCCCCACGGTGACAGATTGTAATTAAATTGGTGAATTAATTGTAGAGCATTTGTGAATTGGATTATGCCAACAAGGTCATTTGAACATTCTGAAGAGCCATCAATTAATTGTGCTCCCATTGTAAATAGTTTCTTCAAAGGAACCATTTATTAAAATCCCTGGTAGTGATCGCTTAACTTTGGCCATGGGTGTCCAGTACCTATAAACTCTACTCCCCATCAAGTATGCTTTAAATCGTTCCGCTTCATTCTCCACAGACCCCACCAGTTCCCCATTAGCCGCAAAAGTCTGGAATCAGAGAGCACTATAACAAAGAAACGCACCCTTTTGCCCATTTAGTCTGTATTGAATTGCTGTTCTGCCGTTCCATAACTGCACCTAGAACATAGACCTCAATACCCCACCCATTCATGTACATATCTAAACTTCTCTTCGATTCAATAGAACCCACATCCACCACTTCCTCTGACAGCTGGAACCAGACCCGCACCACCCTCTGAGAGAAGAAGTTCTAACACAGGTTTCCTTCTAAATATTTCAGTTTTCACACTTAAGCTGCGACCTCTAGTTTCAGTCTCACCCAACCTCAGTGGAAAATATTGTCTGCGTTTACCCTGTATAACACTCATAATTATGTATACCTCAGAGTCTGACATCATTTTCCTTAGTTCCGGTGGATAAAGACCTGACCTATTCAAACTTCCCAGACAACTCAGGTCTGCAAGTTCCAGCAATTTTGTAAATTTTCTCTGTAGTCTTTCAATCTTATTGTTATATATTCTCGTAATAAACAGTGCACTCAATACTACAAATTAGGCCTCACAACTTGTACACAAGTTCATCATAACATCCCATCACCAGTACTCAATACATTGATTAATGAAGGTCAATATGCCGAATGATCTGTATACGAACCTATCTACTTATAAGGCCAGTTTCCAGGAATCATGAATCTGTGTTTTAAGTTCTTCTATCTTAAGGGATTCCTCTAATCACCGTGCTTTCATGCAACCCAGGTCATGCACACACAAATCAGTGCGCGACCCAAAATCGCTGATACTCCCTTAGATTATCCAAATAAAAATCATTTCAAACTCTTCACAAAACGGCTGCTTGAACCACAAAAAAACCAAGAACAGAGGTCAAAATGCAAATTCGAGTTATTATTAATGCATGTAAAAAGGAAACAAAGACTTTCCCATACGCATTAGCTTATGCCAGAGAAAAAAATCATTTTAAATCGCTCTCAGAATGATACCTCCACCTTAGAATAGAGTAAAATCAAATTTCAACGTTCAAAATGCATTATTAAATAATCTGTAATTTAATAAAAAATCTTTGAGATTCACCACATCACTAAATCCTATGAACCCTGAAATACGAACCCCAAATCCATGAGCATAGTCCAAAACCACTGACATCCTAAAATTCATGAGCACCCAGAAATCCTTCGACATTCCAAAATCTCGGCGCATATCCAAATCCACACTCATCCCCAAATACCTGCTCACCCCAAAAGGCATATGCACACGTATTTTCGTCAACACTCTTATAGATATTTATCTACATCCCAAAATCCGTGTTTTCCCCAGACAGTGGTTGCTCAAAATCAACAAGCACCCCAAATTCGCGCGCACCACAATGTTCTCTGACAAACCCGTTACTGTGCGCATTCTCAAATCCCTGTGAACCCACATATTCTGCAAAACACACCTAAATCAGTGCACATCTCAAATCTGTGTTCACCCCAAATCTGTGCGCACCCTCGTCACTGGCGACGCACCCAGATGCACATTAGAATATCCCAGAGCAAGAATAACTAGGAGGAGGAGAAGATGGCGGCGCGACGCGATGCAGCGCGCGCGGCCTCTCTGGAGAATGGATATTTGTTTCGTGTTAAGTAGGGATCCGTGCACAATCCTGATTTGATGGAGGCAGACGTGAGAGCGTGGAGGAATATCTGGAGAAACTTCTGAAATGCCCGCTTCGCTGCCGCTTTTACTGTGTTGTCGGAATCCCCAGAGGAGAAGGCCTCCGAGGGCTCGGCTTTGCTTGTTTCGGCGGCCGGGACGAGGTCGAAGGCGTTCGGTAGAGGATGGCTCTCGGGAGGCTGTACCGGAGTGGCTGCTCGGAGGCTCGAAGTTTACGGACGGACTCAGAGTCTGCTGTCGTCGGGTGGTTCCGAGGCATTAATTGTTAGTGCATAGAAGTTTATGGCAGCGAGAGTTTCTCCCTTTGCTGCCGGATATCATCGGGACTATTGGAGTCGATCGGGACCTTGCGAACTTTTTTTTTAAACCGCGTCCATGGGCTGCGTTGATCGAATTACGTATTGCTTTGCACTGCTGTAACTATATGCTATAATTATGTGGTTTTGTCAGTGTGGGTCTTGGTTTGTCCTTTTTTATTTTATGATATCACTCTGGAGGAACATTTTATCATTTCTTAATGCATGTATGCATTTCTAAATGACAATAAATGAGGACTGAGTGTCCTCATCATCTAATCTAATCTAACCTTAAAGTGTTCACAAAATGGTTGCCTCCACCATTAAAAAAGCAGGAACAGAGATCAACTTTGAAATTGTATTTATTGTTAAAGTATGTATAAACAGAGCAATCTTGAGATTCGACTCAACTCTAAATCCACCGACACTCCCAAGTCGGTGTTCACCACCAAATCCAGCAACGCATCCAAGTTTACGCGCATCTTCAAATCTGTATGCAGCCAGAGATCCGTGCGAAGCGGCAAACCCGCATTCAACACCGAAATCAGTTTTCACACCCCAAGCAACCAACACACACAATCTTTGGTAACTCCCATTCGCTGAAACACCCCTAAACCTGTGCACATCCGAAAAACTATGGGCACAGGGAAATCCGCGTCCAGCCCATTTCGGTATGAACACCTAGAATCATGACGAACTCCGAAATCTGCGCACATCCGCAAATCGGCATGCCCTACCCACAATTCAGTTCAGCACCCGAAATGCGTGCAACACCTAAACATTACATTATGTGGTATAATTACGGTATAATGGGACGAGTTCATGATGTCCCAATTTGTAACTGTCCCATTTGGCCCTTATTTCTGTATATAGTGAAGAAAAATACAAACTGCCGTTTAACTGAGTAACAAATTGTTTAGCGAAATGAACTGCAGAACAAATAAAAGACTAAACAATATTTTCACCGTTCTGTAAAACTGTATTGATTCTTTATTATTATCAGAACATAGAACAATACAGCACAGTACAGGTCCTTCGGCCCAAAATGCTGTGACGACCGTTAAATCCTGTCTCCCATATAACCCTCCACCTTAAATTCCTCCATATACCTGTCTGGTAGTCTCTTAAATTTCACGAGTGTATCTGCCTCCACCACTGACTCAGTCAGTGCTTTCCACGCACCAAACACTCTCTGAGTAAAAAACCTTCCTCTAATATCCCCCTTGAACTTTCCACCCCTTACCGTAAAGCCATGCCCTCTTGTATTGAGCAGTGGTGCCATGGGGAAGAGGAGCTGGCTGTCCATTCTATCTATTCCTTTTAATATATTGTATACCTCTATCATGTCTCCTCTCATCCTCCTTCTTTCCGGAGAGTAAAGTTCTAGCTCCCTTAATCTCTGATCATAATGCATACACTCAAAACCAGGCAGCTTCCTGGTAAATCTCCTCTGTACCCTTTCCAATACTTCCACATCCTTCCTATAGTGAGGCGACAAGAACTGGACACAGTACTCGAAGTGTGGCCTAACCAGCGTTGTACAGAGCTGCATCATTACCCCGCGACTCTTAAACTCTATCCCTCGACTTATGAAAGCTAACACCCCATAAGCTTTCTTAACTACCCTAGCTACCTGTGAGGTAACTTTCAAGGGATCTGTGGACATGTAACCCCAAATTCCTCTGCTCCTCCACACTTCTAAGTATCCTGCCATTTACTTTGTATTCTGCTTTGATGTTTGTCCATCCAAAGTGTACCACCTCACACTTCTCCGGGTTGAAATCCATGTCCCACTTCTCAGCCCACTACTGTATCCTATCAATGTCTCTCGGCAGTCTTAAAAATCCTCTACACTATACTACAACACCACCAATCTTTGTGACATCTGCAGTCTTGCCAAAACGCCCTCCCAACCCCACAGGTCGTTAAGAAAAATCACGAAAAGTAGAGGTCCCAGAACTGATCCTTGTGGCACATCACTAGTCACAGCCCTCCAATCCGAATGTACTACCACCCCCATGACCCTCTGCTTTCTGCAGGCAAGCCAATTCTGAATCCACCTGGCTAAACCTCCCTGGACCCCATACCTTCTGACTTTCTGAATAACCCTACCGTGTGGAACCTTGTCAAATGCCTGACGAAAATTCATGTCGATCACATCCACTGCACTACCCTCATCTATATGCCTGGTGAACTCCTCAAAGATCTCTATCAGGCTTGTTCGACACGATCTGCCCTTCAGAAAGCCATGATGACTGTCTCTGATCAGACCATGATTCTCTAAATGAGCATAGATTCTGTCTCTAAGAATCGTTTCCGACAGCTTTTCACCACAGACGTAAGGCTTACTGGTCTATAACTACCTGGGCTATCCCTACTATCTTTTTTGAACAAGTGGAAAACATTCGCCTCCTTCCAATCCTCCGATACCATTCCGGAGGACATCAAGAACCTAAAGATCCTCGCCAGAGTCTCAGCAATCTCTTCCGTCACCTTGTGAAGAAGCCTGGGAAATCCTCCGTCAGGCCCCGGGGACTTATACGTCCTAATGTATTTTAACAACTCCAATACCTCCTTTGCCTTAATATCAACATGCTCCAGAACACCAATCTCACTAATATTGTCCTCACCGTCATCGTTCCCTCTTATAGGTGAATACCGAAGAGAAGTATTCACTGAGGATCCTGCTCACTTCTGCAGCCTCCAGACACATCTTCCCACCTTTATCTCTATTCGGTCCTATCTTCAGGTATATGGAGGAATTTAAGGGGGGGGGGTTATATGGGAGGCAGTGCTTGAGGATCGACACAACATTGTGGGCCGAAGGGCCTGTAATGTGCTGTACTATTCTATGTTCTATTTTCTTTGTTCACTCCAGTCAACCTTTTGTTCTTCACATAATTGAAGAAAGGCATTGGTTTTATTTTACCCTACTCGCCCGTGCCTTCTCATGCCCCCTTCTTGCTCTCCTCAGCCCCTCCTTTCTTGCTACCCTATATTCTTCAATAGACTTATCTGATCCTTACTTCCCGTACCTCACGAATGCTGCATTTTTTCA
This sequence comes from Hemitrygon akajei, assembly GCF_048418815.1. Lineage (NCBI taxonomy): Eukaryota > Metazoa > Chordata > Chondrichthyes > Myliobatiformes > Dasyatidae > Hemitrygon > Hemitrygon akajei. Next base: position 56,335,167 of record NC_133131.1, read on the forward strand.
TCTGACTAGATTCTCCACATAATTTGTCACCATGGTTCCTTTATCCTACCAATCTTTATCTTCCTTACCGGGACAAATTTATCCCTAACATCCTGCAAGAGATCCCTAAACATCGACCAGATGCCCATATATACATTTCCATGCAAAAACATCATCCCCATTCACACCTGGAAGTTCTAGCCTTATAGCTTCATAATTTGCCCTCCCCTTATTAAACATTTTCCTGTCCTCTCTGATTCTATTTTTTTCCATGATAATGTAAAGGCCAGGGAGCGGTGGTCATTGTCCCGCAGATGCTCTGTGCAGAGAGATCTGTGACCTTACCCGGTTCGTTACCTAATAACAGATCTCGTATACCATTCCCCCTAGTCGGCCTGTCAACATACTGTGACAAGAATCCGTCCTGGACGCACTTAACACACTCTGCCCCGTCTAAACTACTGGAACTAATCAGGTTCCAATCAATATTAGGGAAGTTATAGTCACCCATCATAACAACCCTGTTATTTTTGCACCTTTTCAAAATCTGCCTTCCAATCTGCTCCTCGGTATCTCACCTGTTACGAGGCAGCCGGTAGAATACTCCCAACAGAGTAACTGCTCCCTTCCTGTTCCTGACTTCCACCCATACCGGCTCAAAAGAGGATCCTGCTGCAATAACCACCCTTTCTGTAGCTGTAACAGTATCCCTGACCAGCAATGACACCCATCCTCCCCTTCAACCCCCCCCCCATCCCTTTTAAAGCACTGAAATCCAGGAATATTGTGAATCCATTCCTGCCCTAGTGCCAGCCAAGTATCTAATGGCCACTACATCATAATTCCATGTACGTATCCAAGCTCTCAGTTCATCACGTTTGTTCCTGATGCTTCTTCCATTGAACTACACGCTCTTTAGTCCTTCTACCTTACTACCTTTACACCCTTAATTCTGTTTCTCTTCCCTCAAAGCGTCTTTGTATGTTAGATCCGGCTTTACTCCATGCACTATACTTGCACCTCTCGTATGATCTTTATCCTCCTCCACCTCATTATATGCTCTATCACTCTGGTATCCCCCTGCAAATCTATTTTCAACCCCTCGGAGCAACACTAGCAAAGCATCCCGCAAGGATATTAGTCCCCCTCCAGTTCAGGTGCAACCAGTCCCGTCGGAACAGGTCCCACCTTCCTTGGGAAAAGATCCAAATGTCCAGATATTTCGAGAGGAATTCATAAAGTGTACGCTGCCGTGTAGTTTTGATAGACTGTAATTGAACAAAATCAGTGCACATCCCCAGTGCAGGTAATAGATATACCCTTTGCCTTCTGCCTGAAGTAGTGTCAAAACTCACTGCTTATTAATGTGGCGTCGATCGGCGCAATTGAGTAACGTATCACAAGCATATGCAACCCACGACGTAGCATCTACCGGAAAAAGCTATGGAATGACAGGCAATATTCAGTAACTGAATTTTGTCGCAAGCAAGGGGCATAGTATCCCAAATAAAGAAAGGATATCCCAGTTATGTTATCCAGTAGTTTCTGTTCTTTGGAGTTGTCCCAGATAAAGTGCTTCTCTGATTAAGCGATTGTCCAACTAACTGGAATTCACTGCACTGATATATCGCTTTCCTAATGACACCATCCAATAAATTACCCACAACTGATGTACGTGTCGGCAGCAAATAATATTCCGCCTTGTATTAAATGATATTCCGCCTGATGTTCTTAAATAGCTCCACCAACAGGTTCAAGAACAGTTACTACCCCTCAAACATCAGGCACCTGAATAAAAGTAGCAAACTACCCTGGAGTTCACTTACACAATCATTGAAATGTCCTCACAAGCAACGATATCATCTCAAGGATTCGTTATCTCATTTTCAACTTACTTATTGCTGTTTATTTGTATTTGCACAGTTTGTTGTCTGCTGCACTCTAGTTTACCTTTTATTGATCGGGTTAGAAGATCATAAGATATAGGAGCAGGAAAGGCAATTCAGCCCATCGTGCCTGCTGTGCCATTCAATCATGGACTGATCCAATCTTCCAGTCAACCACACACCCCTGTTTTCTCACCATACCATTAGATGACCTGTCTAATCAAGAACCTATCTATCGCTGCCTTAAATACACCCAGTGACTTGGCATCCACAGCCGCTCGTGGCAACGAATTCCACAGATTTACTAACCGTTCACTAAAGTAATTTTCCCTGTCTCTATAGTAAATGGATGTCCTTTAATCCTGATATCGTGGATACTTGTCCTATTCTCATTCACATGGGTAGTAACTTTGGTATATCTAATCTGCTCAGGAGTTCTAACATTCGGAATGTTTCTCTGAAATCCCCCCTCATTCTTCTGAACTCCAGGCAAAACAAACAAAATGTTACCGGACACTCCCCATGCGGTAACCTTTACATTCCTGGAATCATTCTCGTGAATCTTCTCTAAGCCCTCACCAATGCTCGTTCATCCTTTCTAAAATAAGGAACCCAAAACTTCACACAATGCTCCAAGTGTGGTCTCACGAGTACGTAGAGTTTCCTTTCAGCTGCCTCCCACCTTTCTTAAATAGCGGAGTAACATTTGTAATTTTCCAGTCATCCGGGACAATGCCAGAAACTAATGACTTGAAAGATCATTTTTAATGCCTCCACAATTTCTCAGCCTCTTCCTTCAGAAACCGAGTGTGCATTCTATCAGATACTGGAGTTTTATCCACCCTCCGACAATTAAGCTCCCTACATACTTCACTTCCCTGACACTCTTGAATGTCCAGTATACTACAGATGTCTTCCACTGTTAAAATTGATACAAAATATGCAATCAGTTCTTCGGACATTTCTGCGTCTCTCATTACAATATCTCTAGCATTATTTTCTTTTGGTCCTCTATCTACCCATATGTTAGGCCGGCTGGTGGTGTAGTGGCAGTAGTGCTGGACTTCGGGGTGAGCGGTTCCGAGTTCTAATCCAGCCGGTTCCCGTTAAGAGCTGGTGATCTCTACATATATATTAAAAAAAAATCACCCGTCTGAAGACAATGGTACACTACTGTATTACCTTGTCTTGTAAGCTATTTCCCAATATGTCAGAGCAGGGTGAAATAAAATCGTCCGCTACCTGAAAATAATTCTGGATGCGACATACCTATCTACACACAACTCTCTTTCCCCTTTTATATACTTAAAAAAATCTTTTAGTATCTTCCTTGATATTAATCACCAGCTTCTTTTCATAATTCATCTTTTCCTTCCTAATTAACTTCCTAGTTTCCTTTTGCAAGTTTTCAAAAGATTCCCGATCCTCCATCTTCCCACGAGCTTTTGCTTTCTTGTATGTCCTCTCTTTAACTTTTACTTTGGCTTTGACTTCACTTGTTAACCACAACAGTGTCCGTATTCCATAGGGTTTTTTTTTCTTATTTCGTATATACCTGTCATGCACTCCTCTTTTTTTTTTTAGCAAACTCTAGTCATTGCTAGTGTAACTTTCCAGTCAGTTCCCCTCTCATACTATTGTTATTTCCTTTATTCCACTGAAATTCTGACACGTTGGAATTTAGTTTCCACTTACAAAATTTCAAAGTGAGCTCGGTCATACTGTGATCCAGGAGACGGGCACCCCCAACTCCGTTCATCTTTATCTGTTGGATTTTTTTTTATGTGGCACCTTATCGAACGCTAGGACTGCCTGCTTAACACCAGAAAATCTAATCTACATAATAGAACATAGAATTCTATGGCACATTACAGACCCTTTGGCACATGTTGTGCCGAATATGTAACCTACTCTAGAAACTGTCTAGATTTTCCCTAACTCATAGCCCTCTATTTTCTAAGCTCTCATGAACATTAAGAGTCACTTAAATTACCCTATTTTATCCGCCTCTAGCACTATCGCTGGCACGGCATTCCACACAGCCACCACTCTGAAAAAACAAACTCTGGCATCCCCTTTGTACTTACTTCCAAGCACCTTAAAGCTATGCCCCCTTGTGAGACGTATTTCAACCCTGCGAAAAAGCCTCCAACTATCCATAGGATCAATGCGCTCACCATGTTATACACCCAATCACGTAACCTCTCACCCTCTGACGCTCCAAGAAGAAAACCGTCAATTTTATTCAACATATTCACCCAAGGCATGTTGGAGAATCCAGGTAATATCTTTTAAATATCCTCTGCACTTGCGACAGTATACACAACATGCATGTAGTGAGGTGATCAGAACTAAAAAGTACTCTAAATTGTTTCTAAGTTCTTATGTAGCTTTAACATTACCTTGTGGCTCTTGAGCTCAATCCACGGATAATGAAAGCCATCACAACGTACACATTTAACGCCGCCAACCTGTGCAGCAGCTTTGAGTATCGTATAGACACGGACGCCACATCTCGCTGATCCTTCGCTCTGCCAAGAGTCTTACTTTTAATATTAAATTCTATCTCCAAATTTGATGTTGCGAAATGATACACTTCACATTACCAGCGCAACCATTGTTTTGGAAGATTTTAATCAGTCCAGTCTCAGAAAAAGAATCACTAACCAATTATCATCAACGGATCACTTGCAAAACGAGAAGAAACTGAACAATGGACGATTCCACACAGTCATCAAAAATGCCTACGTACTACTCCACTTCGGGAAGTCTGACTACCTGACTATACTTCTGCTCCCAGAGTATAGGCAGCAACTGAAAAGTTTAGCATCAGTAGTGAGGATCATGAAGGTATGGACAAACGAAGCGCAGGAGCGCGTATATGACTGCTTTGAATCAGTGGACAGGGCTGTATTCAGGGATTCAATTTCGAAACTGAATGTGTATGCGGCAGTTGTTACCGACTTCATTAAAACCTGTGGATAAATGTGTTCCTACAAAGTTTTACTGTACATTCCCAACCAAAAGCCGTCAATGAAATAGGATGTACTCCGTATGCTAACAGATACGTCTGCGGATTTCATGCCTGGCTACCCAGGTAGAAAACCACGTTTGATTTGCAGAGGGCTATTTCAAGGGCGAAGAGACAATTTCGAATGAATTTGGAGGCGACATTGGATGTACTTCAAATCTGGCAGGGTCTGCAAGACGTGACTTCTTACAAAGTGAAGTCTAATAGAATTAAAGGCAGCGATGCTTCACTACCAGATGAACTCAATGCCTTCTATGCCCGCTTTCAAAAGAATAATATAACCACAGCTGTGAAGTTTCCTGCTGCAGCTGATGACTCTGTGATCTCTGTCTCATTTGTCGATGTTAGGCTGTCTTTAAAAAGACTGAACACTCGCAAAGCGGAAGGTCCCGATGGAGTACCTGGTAAGGCTCTGAAAACCTGTGCCAACCAACTGGTGGGAGTATTTAAGGACATTTTCAACCTCCTCTCAATGTTACGGGAGGAAGTTCCCACTTTCTCCAAAAAGGCAACAATTAAACCAGTGCCGAAGAAGAATTATGTGAGCTGGCTTAATGACTATCGCTCGGTAGCAATCACATATCCGGTGAAGATATGCTTTGAGAGGTTGGACATGAATAGGCTGATTTCACGCTTTAGCAAGGACCTCGTACAATTGCAATAGACCCACGGCAGATGCAATCTCAATGGCTCCACACAACTTTAGACCACCTGAACAACACAATCCACCTATGTCAGGATGGTCTTCATCGAATATAGCTCAGCATTTAACACCATCGTTCCCACAATCGTGATCAAGAAATTGTAGAACCTGATACTCTACATCCCTCTGCAATTCTATCCTCAACGTTCTAACCGGAAGAACACAATCTGTGCGGATTCGTGATAACATCTCCTCGCTGATGATTGACACTGATGCAACTCAGTCGTGAGTGCCCAGCCCACTGCTCCAGTCTCTATATACCCATGACTGTTTGGCTAGGCATAGCTCACACAAACACCATCTATACATTTGCTGATGCTACAACCATGTTTGGTCGGATCTCAGGTGGTGACGAGAGGGGGTCCAAGTATGAGGTATACCAACTAGTGGAGTGGTGCCGTAGCAGCAACCTGATACTCAACGTTAGCAAGACAAAAGAGCTGATGGTTGTCATTCGGAAGGGCAAGACAGAGGAACACATAGCAATTCTCAGAGGGATCAGAATTGGAAAATTAAATGATTTCCCATATTATCTGTTCCTACCCTCTCCTGCGTTATGTTAAGGAGATAGTTATGATCACTGTCTCCAAAATGCTCCTCCACCGAGAGATCTGACACCTAACCAGGTCAATTTCCAAATAGCAGGTCAAATATAGGTTCTCCTATAGTTGGCCTAGCTAAATATTGCCTCAGGGAATCTTACAGAACAGACAGTAAAATGTAGCCCATCTGAACCACTTGCTCTAAGGAGATACCACTAATATTAGGAAAGTTAAAATTACCCATCAATATAACCCTATGATTGCCCCGTTCGGGAATTTGCCTTCCTATCTGCTTATAGGTGTCTATTACTATTGTGGGTTTGTATAATAACAACAACAACAACAACAACAACAACAACAACAACAACAACAACAAAAAGACCCAACCCAGTTATTGCCCACTTCCTGTTTCTGACTTCCACCCACAATCACCCAGTATACATTCCCTCCATGACATCCTCCTTTTCTGCAGCCATGACACTATCGTTCATTAGCAATGCCACTCCCCCACCTATTTTGCCTCCCTTCCTCTATTTTTGAAAATCTAAAGCCCGCAGCCACTTCTGTCTCCGAGTCATCCAGACCTCTGTAATGGACACAACGTTATGCAGTAGTTCCACGTATTGATCCGCAATCCAAGGTCATCCACCTTCTTTACGATACTCAATGCATTAAAATAGACATACCTCAAACGATCTGGATGAATGCACATTTGCTCTATCATCTACGTACACTTCCTCGGAAACTCATACAAGCTGTCAATACTTGAGCGCCAGCCGCCCCATGCTTTGCATCGGTACCCCCTATGCAAACCTAGTTTTGAACCGTCCTCAACAGCATTAGCAAATCCTCCCCGCCCCCTTATTATGCAGGATCTCTATCATTCTCCTGCCCATGTGATTGGTATCACGACCTCTGGTGCTCACGCTCCACTTCAAGTCTATTCTGCAACAACTGGGAGACTTCCAGAACCCTAGCACGAGGGAGCCAACACATTATCCTAATGTATCGTTGCTGAGACAGAATCATTTTTGTCCGCCAAATTATCGAGTCCCCTATGAAAATTGTTCCGCGTGAATTCACCCTGCATTTCTGAGGCTTGGTGTCACCCACAGTGCTATTGTTCTGGCAGCTGTTGCATTTTCCAAATAGGTCATTCCCTCAGCAGTCTCCAAAAGATTATATAGTTTGCTGGGGGATCCTGCACTGACTTTACCCTCTCTCCCTTGGTGTTCTGAATATACAATATGAAATATTTTCTTCCGTGCAGATTTTACATCACGATGACCTCTGCTATTTTAAATGATCGTTGATACTTGTGGTCGCATAACCAAGACATTTAAAATGCATCAGCTGCTGATATGACCATCCACCATCTGTTCCAATGGTTTCACGGGTCCCTGATCGGGGCACTAGCCAAGTGCTACACTTTGTCCAGGGTGACCAGAAAGCTTGTTGAGGGAATGAACGCCTTACACCTTCTCTGGTGGAGCCCTATGTCCAACCTATCATCAATTTACGCGTTATATGTCAATGATATGATGGCCGAGGCCAAGATGTAGATGATATGAATATAGATATTGAAGCACGTGGTGCTGTGGAAGCAGGGAGTCTTCAGAATGACTTGGAAAGAATGGGTACTCGGCAAAAAAGTTGAAACAGTGAAGTGTATTGTACTGCACCTTGATAGGAGGCATTAAGATGCAGACAGTTTTCTCAACAGGGAACAAATTCTAAAGTCAAAATTGTGTAGGATTCTCTGAAGTTTCATCAAGTTCAAGCGATGGTAAGGAAGGCAACTGAAAAAAAATAAATACTTATTTTGAGATGAACAAAATATAAGAGAAATGATATAATACTGAGGCTTTATAAGGAATTGGTCTGGCCTCTCTTAGAATAATGTGACCAATTTAGTGTGCGTTATCTGGAGGCTGCAGAAGAGCATCACCAGAATGATCCCTGGAATGAACCGATTAACATAGGAGCGTTTTTTGGCCCTAGGAAGTCCTCACTGGAATTTACGGGAATGAGGGTCGTGGCCGTCTTCTAGAAACTTGTCAAAAATTGGAACTTCTGAATAGAGTGATAGATGTGTCTTCCCGTTAGCTAATCTAGTATCGGGGGAGGGGATGATACTTAGAAAGAGCTTAGAACTTCGAACATAGAAGAGTACAGCAGAGCAACAGGCAATTCGGCCAACAAAGATGTACCGACCGAGCTATAAAGCAAATCCAAAACTCCCAAACACAAATACCCCTACTAGCGCCATGCCTAAAACTCTCTATATGCCTTACCTACATGGGCCTCTCTAGCATCACTTTAAAAACCTCGAATTGTATTTTTCTCTGACATCTTACCAGGCAGGGCATTCCAAGCATTCATTGTTCTCTGATTTAAAAACTTACCCATCACATCGCCTTTGAACATGCACTCTCTCACTTTCAATGCATGCCCTTCTGTATTAGTTATTGGAAATAGATGGTTTCTGTCCACTGTAACTACGCCTTGAAATCGAGCTCGCATTGACCACTTGTGCTGGAAACTTATTCTACACTCTTACGTACCTCGGTGTGGAAAGGTTTCCCCGCATGTTCCCCCTTAAAATTACATTTTTGACCCTTAATCCGTGAGGTATTCACCCGCAACCTCAGTGGAAAAATACTGCAAGCTTTTATTTCATATATACCTATATACCTCATAATTGTGTATACCTTCATAGAATTACCACTTTGTCTTCCATATACTAAATAATGCAGTGCTAAACTATTCAATATTTCCTATGTCTTAGGTCCTCTGGACCCTGAAACATTCTTGTATTGTTTTCTGCGCTCTTTCAACCTTCTTTACATCTTTGCTGGAAGTAGGTGACCAAAACTGCTTGTAATACTTCAGAAGAGGTCCCACCAATAACATCCGAAACTGCAACATAACGTTCCATCCTCTGTAGTCGATACCTTGATTTAGGAATGCCAATTGCCAAAACAAATTTTAAGACTCTATCTATTTTATGTAGCCACGAAATATGTAATTGTCCTCCCAGGTCCCTTTCTCCTACCACAATTCTCTGTGCTATTCACTGTGTAAGAACTACCATTGTTGTTCCGAGCGAAGTACAAAGTCAGAACAGCCGGAATCGTTTAACACTGCTGATTTTGTTGGCCACTTCAATGAGAAGCCTGAGACACGAAGAGGGTGGGGAAAATTAATTTATATTAGCATTGATAGCAGGGGCAGCAGCCAAATTTATATTGGAACCCCAGCCCGACATGGATCAAAGAGTGTCTTCCAAATCTGAACTTGAAACTATTTTATATTGAGTATGATGAAGGCGCTTGTTCCAACATGCAAACTTTGCCCCAGGTTATGAACACACATATCTGGAAAATGAGGAGGAGTAAAGCTTATCCAACTATCAAAAAGGAATGAACTGTAGAATAAAGTTCAGCCTGAGAATTAAGAGTTAACGAAATAATGAAGACAGAGGACTGTAAGAAGCAAATGGTGCCTGTCGAACTACCCATGCTCCCCAGTAACATGCCGTCATCGAAATGAAGAACTGATAACACATGTATGTAGTAAATCTTTTCATACTGACGGAATAACAAGCTCAAATGATCTTTGAATGGAGCAACTAATGGCTTTCAAGACTTTATGACTAACGGCTTAATATCTTATAATTAATGGAGAGGTTCCTTCGGCGTACAAAGTGACTGGACGTCTCGATTTGGTTTCTGCTAATTAATGGAGAACTGTTTCTCTACACGCTATGTTGAATTTTGTGTAGGACATGAAAACCTCCTGAACCTTGTCGATAAATTCTAAGCTAGAACTCTTGATCCGTGAAAATTGCTGAAGCAGCATATATTTTATTGGGTAAAAGACCATTCTTTTGCTTGTTTTAGCAGAGTCTCCTTCGTGAGCCCTCTATAGTCACGTAATAAAGTAAATAAATCGGATACCGGGTTCAATCTTTATTTATGTCCAATCGGCGGTTTCTCTGGCAATAGCTCTTTAAGCTAACTCATAGGGAGACGGGCTCAACAGCTTTGAAAGAAGATCTCCATAATAAAACAAAGATTAAAACGGAATGATAATTTAACTATAGGCAACATCGAGGCCAAATTAAAACGAATGGTGTTGAATACAGGACTGAAGTTGCTATATTGGCAACCACAAGGTACACAAAATAAGGAAGTTAACCTTATAGATAATTAGACATTTGCTGATATGACATTGTGAGCGTCATTGATTCATGGTTGCAAGAGGATCACAGGAAGGAGAGTTAACATCCAACGACAGACATTTTTTTTTAAAGCAGGCTAGTAGACAGTGCGTCGTTTAGCTTTGTTAGTTTAAAAAAAAATATCCTGAGAAAAAAGAGACGTATGATCAGAAGATGCTGAAACATTTTTTGCCGAGTTAAGAAGCTTCAAGCATTAAAATAAAATCAGAATGAGACTTACATACGTAGGCCCCGAAATTAAAGCTGGAAAGTATATGACAAATTGCTACAGGATATAGAAAAACCATGTAAAAAGACAGTATTATAATAGTCATCGAAGATTTCATTATTAAAGTAGAATGGCGCAGGATACCAGAGAAGGAATTTGCAGAAGATGGATTTTGAGCAGCTTTTTTTCGCGCGTACTAAAGAAAAGGGAATTCTGGACGGGTGTGGTGATATCAACCTGTTTTCATCAGGGAGCTTGAGAGAAGATAACCCTTAAGAAACAGTGATCATCATATGATACAATTCGCTGTGCAATGATACGGGATACACAGGTTCGACTCGTTACAGAAGGAGGATAAGTTCATCAAGGATATCAGTAGATATCATATACAACATATAGGAAAAGAAACATAGAAAAATAGTGGGAAGCTAGAAGATGTGGACTTTTTTAAATAATCAGAAAAAAGCGTTAAGGGCAGAAAATGTTAAATACGAATATTTGCCAGTCAGTAAATTAAAACAAAAGATAAGTTAAAAAAACTTTAGATCTATAAAGTGTAAAAGTAAACAGGAAAATAATGACGCAGGGGAGATACCAAAGAACTAGTGCAGGTAGTATGTTCCCATTTTGTGCCGTACTTCACTGTGCAAGACACCAGTTACATTCCGAAAATGAGACAAGATTAAGGGTCAAAAATTTGTAATTATTCATAAGTTTGAGATCCCTGGGAACATGAATGGATTCCGAAGTTAAATAAGCTACTTGGACCTGATAGACGGCCTTGTTCTGAACAGCGTGGCTGGATCGAATGTGAAGCCATTAGCAGTGATCTAACCAGAATTACTAGAACTACGAATACTTTTGGAGGAGGGGAAATTAACAATTTTAATTCTACTCACAACGGGAGGAATGCAACAAGAAACTGAATGTCAGTTTGCCAAATTTCATTAAATGGGAAAATGGCAAGTATTAGCGGTGCGGGTTTGAGGGACTTGGAAAAACCAAATTGATTGAAAAAAATCTGAATGGTTTCCTAAGGGAGAAGGTGTTTTGTTGCTGCCTCCATTGCCTTTCTGCTGAATATTGCTGGCGTGCATTGTTGGTGATGTAATATCTGCTGAAACTTATAAACTGTCCTCTACATATATATGTCCTGATACTTAATGTAAAAGACACAGTTCATTGTATGTTTTAATGTACATGTGATAAATAAATAGATTTTAATCTCATCCAAGAACAGAATCTTCTCCTCTCTCACATGCATTATAGCATTGAGAGCACACCGTATTTACACAGCACTACAACACTGCATGGTAGCAGTCTATCCACACACATCAGATCACTCTATGGTACAGTCTACCCACCCATATTAGATCACTCTAAGTATACTGCCTATACTCCCATTTTATTTCGGAGTAAGAACACATCTGTAAACTCTCACCTCGCTTTGAGGACAAAGATCTTTCAGAGCGGAAAGTCACTTTTTAATAATGTTGTGCAGTCTACTTACAATATCTTACCATCGGGGCAGAAATCTGGGCGTCAGATGCCTCAGTATCAGGACAGATACTTCCATGGCGACGATGCATCTCACTCTTAGTTACACAGCTCAAAACACCAAGACTAGTTCACACCGAGGGTACAGCTTCAGACAAGAGCAACCTTGCCGAGACAACATAACTCTATATCTACAATCAGGAACTGACTGGAACAGCGCAGTTCTCCACACCGGTAATTTATACTTAAAAGGGCACATATCTACATATCAGGATAAAGACCCACAGTCACATCTCTGTACACCAACAGTAAACCAACGCAGTGCCAGACATCTGTACACCAATAGTAACTCAACATAGTGCTACACCTCTCTACACCAGCAGTAACACCCCACGGGCCAGCATTCTATAGATAGGTAATGACCCAATACACAGAGGAAAAGGTTGCCCGTGAGATTTGGGACAATGGAGAGTGGGGTCGAGCGGTGGTGGTGGAGGGTGGAGGCGCAGGGACTAAATGGAGTCGATGTTGATAGAGGAGGTGGGAGGGGAAGAGGTGTTGAATGGAATAAAGGACTGTTCAGAAAGTGATGGGGTGTATGGTTGCAATTAAGAAAGGTAATTGGGGAGAGGGGAAGCAGGAAAGGGCAGAAGCGGTTGTGCTAGTTGAGGGGAAGAGGAATATGGATGGTGAGGGAAAGGCGAAAGTGCGAGTGAGTGCATGGGAGAAGAAAAGAGGGCTTGGGTGGAACAGGTGCTGAGAACGTGGAAATGAGAAGGAATGATAATGTGAGGATAAGGAACAATAGAGAGCAATAGCAGAGAAATAGTGCGGGAGACATAGAATCACAGAGGACATAGGGGCATGAGAGGAGAGGGAACGGAGTGAGTGTAGGAATGAGCAGAGAAAGGCGATGGAAGGCGGAACTACTACAAGAAGCAGAAGTTTATATGGACGGGAAGACATTGTGGAGAGGTGGAGAAAGGGGTCAGATTGTGGCAGAGGAGGAGAAAAAAGGGGAGTGATCAATGGGTTGAGCCATAGGATAGTGAGTACAAAGGATAGGGTGAAAGGCTGATTGAGGGGAGCTAGGGCGTGAGTGTCAGGAGAGGATGGAAAAGTGGTGGGGGTTGGAAGGCATGGTATGAGCTATCTTGCAAGATGGAGGTAGGAGTAGGAATGTGAGAATGGTATTGAGTAGTTGCAGTACAAGAAGGAGAAAGGGTTAGTAAATGGAGAGAAGCAAAATGGGAGGTAAAGATATTTGTGATGATGAATGAGGGCAGCTGCTAGAGATTGGTTAAGTGAGGGGAAGCGATGAGGGAGAGGAACATGTAGGAATGGAAAAGAGGCGGATGAAGAATTGTCCAGAGTGAGATTTGGTAGATTGAGAGGAGTTTTGAGGCTTGTAAGTTGGGCTTTGGGGAGCAAGGTAGGAGGAGTGTCGTAGGGAGGCGGAGGGGAGTGGAGAGTTTACGAGAAGGGACCGGTGAACAGCAAAAGAGGATTAGGAGACAGAACTGGGAGAGGGTGATATTAGCGAAAGGGAAGGATGGGGAATGCGAGGGAAGCGAATTGGAGAAATGGGAGAGTGGAAAGCGGACAGTGAGGCACATGGAGGGATGATGAAGTGACTGGCAGACAGGGACGGAGGAGATTGGAAGAAGCAAAGGATACTATAGGGTAGATTGGAAGGGCTGCAGTGGGGCGTTTAGGAGGGGAAATATCGAGGAGTGGAAGGGCAGGCTGGCATAGAGGAGATTGAGGTGGGATAAAGCGTATGTGAAAGATTAAAAGGGGAGGAGTGATTTGAGGGAGATTTTAACCATTGGATAGTTCTATGGGAGAGTGATTATGAGGGGAATAAAAAGGTACGGAAGACAGCGGGAGGGTGGTATAATCCAGATGGAGATCGGGTAGCGGAGAAGAGAATAAGAGCATAAAATATATAAGCAGGATCGGGCCATTTTCCCTGTTGGTTTGCTGCGCCGTATCATCATGGCTGAACCCTGTTACCTTTCAGCCCCAAACTCTTGAGCTCGCCCCTTATCCATTCATGCCTTGGATCCATCAAATCTGCCTTAAAGATATCAGTGATCTGGCCTTCAGATCCTTCTACGGAAATGAGTTCCACAGGTTTACCAGTCACTGCATAAATACATTTCTCCTCATCTTCCTTCGAAAAAAAGGTCCTGTTCTATTCTGAGTTTCTGCCCTGAGATGCTAGTCTCTTCTACCATCGCAAACATCCTTTCCACATCCACTCTGTCAAGGCTTCTCAAAATTGGATCGGTTTCACAGACGTCACATCTTATTCTTTTGAATTCTAGTGAGTGCAGTCCCAGAGTCATTAAAATGCTCTTCGTGTGACAAGCAGCTTAATCATGAAATCATTTTCACGAACTTCCTTTGATGTCTCTTCAGTGCTGTAACGTACCCGTGGGTATCTTGTAGCTGTCACATGACCATGATGTAATTGAGGCGATGCTGGGCATGATGTAATGGTCTTGTGCTGGTGGAGTGACGTAATTTTCCCTTCAGTGAGAAGTCATGTGATAGTATTTTTCAACAAGGTATAAAAGGAGAACCCCTCCCTGTGACGCGGGGCAGTTCCTGGTGGAATTTGTTCATTACCTCTCTTCCGCTGCGTATTCGATGTTATGATGCAGTTTTGTTTTAAAGTGGAGTTTTACTTTCTGTCTTAAGTCTCAAAGGTTATTGCCTGCAGTTTCGCTACAATATTGCCAGTAAAGTCCAGTCGGAGAGTGAAGATTTATCGAAGTTCAGGAAGCTGGAAGAATCCAGGAATGATGGAGTTATCTGCTGTAAAACAAGTCCAACCTTATTTAATCTTTGTACGAGGAAATAGTAACTTGAGTCCATGATAACTCCTGCTTTGCCAAAAATAGCAGAAAGAGTTGGATGCAAAGTTTCCCTTTGGAAAGGTCAAGCAGTTTTATTTCCTTCAATCGTAAATCCCTCGGCAAAGCATACTTCGGCTGGGATCAGCAGTAAAGTCGCGAAGGAGGATTTAATTATTCCAAGGAAAGTATCTCCTAACTGACTGTAAATCATTTTGGACTCTTTTTGCAATACTACTTTAGAGAACTGAGTTCGCATTTCTCGCTTTTAGAGCTGTTTAGACATATAGCAGCTGACTTCAGGTTAAGTTAGTCGTTTGTTTACTTTTGGGTTTTCTTTAGCAGTGTTTAATAAATGTTTTATTTGTTATAAAAAAACTGTCTCAATTATACATTCATTTGCGCTGGATCGTAACAATTGGGGGTTTGTGGGATAAACAATACTGAGTTTAAATTGTTTAATATTTGATCAATGTTTTGGGAAAAGGGAATCCCCGATTTTTATGTTTGATAGGCTTCTGATTGGTATTCGGCAGCAATGAATATTGATGACTTCCTGGAATCGCCAGAAGCAGAGTTATTAGCGAAGACGGAAAAAAAAAAGATGTATCTGAGATTGCTAGCAGCTTGGAACTTAAAGGTATTTTGAAAGATACAGCAAAGCCTGTAATTCAGAGAAAATTCGCGGAACACTATATAGAGTCGGGTGTGTTTGATGTATCGGTTTTGTATAAGTTTCCTGTGAGTAAAGCGGCGATTCAGCTACACTTGGAAAAAGTAGCGTTAGAAAAGCTTAAAATAGAAGCTGAATTGAAGCAGAAGGAATTGGAAGCTAACTTGGAACTATGTCGATTAGAAGTTGAAAATAAAAAGAAACAGTTGGAAGCTAACTTGGAATTACGTCAGTTGAAGCTGAGAATAAACAGAGGGAATTTGAACTTAAGATGGCGGAATTAAAGTCTGGGAATCAGTCTCCTGGTTCCAGAAAAACGTTTGTTGTTTATCAGGAAATTAAATAAGTCCCTCCATTTAGTGAAACAGAAGTAGAGAAATATTTTCAACATTTTGAAACTATTGCGCTGATTTCAGAGTGGCCGAAAGAGAAATTGTTAGTGTTGTTACAGAGTGTAATCAAAGGCAAAGCACAACAGGTTTATACAGCTTCAACTGCTGAGAAAACACTTGATTATGATATTGTGAAACTGCACATATTGAAGGCGTATGAGTTAGTCCCGGAGGCAAATAGAGAAAAATTCAGGAATTTGAAGAAATCTGTGTAAAAAACTTATGTGGAATTTGCCTACGATAAAGCTATGTGTTTCCTCTAAAAATGTAAATGGATACTATAATAAATTGAAAGTTGACTTTAACAGAAGAATTTAAAAGGAGCATCCTTGCTAATGTAAGGACATACTCACATGAGAGAGAGACTGCTACATTGCAGGACTCTGCTAAATTA
Organism: Hemitrygon akajei; assembly: GCF_048418815.1. NCBI lineage: Eukaryota > Metazoa > Chordata > Chondrichthyes > Myliobatiformes > Dasyatidae > Hemitrygon > Hemitrygon akajei. Next base: position 56,351,576 of record NC_133131.1, read on the forward strand.
TCTCAGGAGTATGCTTTAATCCATAAGAATAAATTTTCTCAGGGTAGAAATTTTAAAAGGAAAAATAACACTGAGACTCAAGGTAAACTAGAAATGAAATCAGAAGTTAGTAAGAAAGGTAACGAGGAAATGAAACCTGTGAAGGGAAGACAGCTTGGTCCCATTTGTAATTATTGTAAGAAACCTGCTCACGTAATAGCTATCTGTTTCCGATTGAAGAGGAAGGGGAAAGAAGCAGTCCCAGATGTTCGTGTGTAACATACTAAAACACCTGTAAATTCATAGCGTTTGATAAACTCAAATTAAGTTTTGTTAGAGTCTGACCAAGTTAGGAAGTGATATGATCATTTTATAACTGAAGGGTTTGTATCCTTGAAAGAAGGATCTATTCCAGTGCCAATAAAAGCCTTAGGGTTACTGGAGCTTCTCAATCGCTGACGTTAGACAGTGTATTGAAGTTTAATGAAGAGTCTGGTACTGGTGAGGTAAATTAGATACAAGGTGTTGGGAGTGCCCTTATGCCTGTACATATGCATGAAGTAAATTTAAAGTCAGGGCTAGTTACAGGACTTCTTAAAGTATGACTACAACCAAGCCAAACTGTGAATGATGTTCTTTTTTATTGTTAGGCAATGATTTGGCAGGCGGACAAGTTTTTCCTGTGGTGCATTTGACAATAGAGTCAGAGGTACCACGGATGGATTCTAACACAGAGTCTTCCTGTGTTGTAACTCAAGCTATGGCTAATAAACTTGATGTGCAGAATGAGGTAGTTACACATGATTGTTCAACTCAGGATTCGAGTTTTGAGGATGTGTCAGAAACTTTCTTGCCTTCATTGTTTGAACAAGATTCTTGGAGTAAGTCTGACCATGAAGATTGTCTCTGTCTTGGAAGGAGATTATAGCAGAGCAAAGTAGAGACCCTGAGATTATCAAATTAAAAGAACAAGCTCTTCTGGATAGTGAAATTGATAAAGTGCCAGTAGGATATTATTTTGAGAAAGGAGTGTTGATGAGGAAGTGGAGACTGCCTACAATTCTTGCACGTGATGAATGGAATATTGTTCACCAGGTAGTTGTTCCTAAGGTTTATCGAAATGAGGTTTTAACTTTAGCCCATAGTGTGCCCTTCGGTAGACATCAAGGGGTAAGGAAAACTGTGGATAAGATTTTAAAACATTTTTACTGGCCTGGTTTATGAAAAGATGTGGCGACGTTTTGCAAAACGTGTCATACTTGTCAAATTGTGGGTAAGCCAAATCCAGTGACTCCAGTGGATCCACTGCACCCTATTCCAGCATTCGGTGAACCATTATCTAAAATTATTATAGATTGTGTAGATCCATTACCAAAAGAAAAACTGGTTATCAATACTTGCTGACTATCATGTGCACTGCGTCTCGGTTTTCAGAGACAGTACCACTTAGGATAATAACAGCTAAAACTGCAACGAAGGCTCTTAGAAAATTCTTTACTTAGTTTGGGTTGCCGAAGGAAAAGCAATCTTATCAAGCCAATAATTTTATGTCTGGATTGTTTCAACAGATAGTTTATAAATTGGGAGCTAAGCAAATCACTTTGTCTGCATATCATCCAGAATCGCAAGGTACCTTGGAGAGGTTTCATTCTACCCTCAAGAATATGATTAGGACGTATTGTGTGGAAAATGAACGTGAGTGGGCTGAGGGTATATACTTACTTCTATTAGCAGTAAGAGAGTCGCTACAGGATTCATTATGTTTCAGTCTACTTGAACTAGTATTTTGGCACAGAGTTAGAGGACCTTTAGCCTTATTAAAAGAACAATGGATTAATAAAGAGATACACACTAATTTGTTTTACTATGTTTTAAAATTTAAGGACAGATTACATAAAACTTGTAGTTTAGCTAGGGAAAATTTAAAATTGGCTCAGGAGAAAATGAAAACCTGATACGATATAGAAGCTAGAATGAGGACGTTTAAGCCTGGAGATAAGGTGCTGGTTCTTTTCCCAGTGCAAGCGAATCATTTACAAGCTAAATTTCATGGTCCTTATGAAATTGTGTCTAAAATTAATGATGTGGATTACGTGATAAAAAACTCCAGATCGTAGAGGGCCAACTCAACTTTGCCACATAATTAAGATAAAACCATATTATTAGAAACAATCTGCTACTGTGACTGTTGTGGTCAATAATGATGAGTTTGATCTCATTAGGAACATAATGGATGATTCATTTGAAAATCATTCTAAACCTAACGTTGTTTTGGTCAGATTACCAAACTCAACCATTCTGGAAGATATTGATGAGACATTAACACATTTACAGCCAGAGCAGAAACAGTAGATGAAGCAATTAATTTTTAAATATAAGGATTTATTTCCAGACATTCCTTGAAGAACCATTGTAGCTTCACATGATGTAGATGTTGGAGATGCCAAACCCATTAAACAACATCCATATAGGATGAACATGGAGAAATGTAAACTTGCTGAGAAAGAAATTAAATATATGCTAGAGAATAATATTATTAGATCTTCTAACTCGAACTGGAGTTCACCTTGTGTTATGGTGCCTAAGTAAGACGGTAGTATTAGGTTTTGTACGGGCTATAGGAAGGTGAATGCTGTGACGAAAACAGATGTATATCCAATTACTAGATTAGATGACTGTGTAGATAAAGTTGGAAAAGCAAAATTCCTTACAAATATTGATTTATTGAAATGGTATTGGTATGTTCCATTAACGGATAGAGATGAAGAGATTTCTGCATTTGTAACCCCGTCTGGGTTATATGAATATAATGTTCTTCCGTTTGGGATGAAGAATGCTCCTGGTACTTTCCAACGGATGATTAACTCTGTGATTCAGGGATTACAGGATACAGATGCTTGTACTGACGATTTAGTGACAGGAAATGATACTTGGGAATCACACATTGTTGCGGTAGAGAAATTATTTGAAAGACTTTCAAAAGCTAACTTAACTATTAACTTAGCTGAAAGTGAATTTTGGAAATATCACTGTGACTTACTTTAGTTCTGTTGTAAGTCCGGGCTTGGTAAAGGAAAATGGTTAAGGAAATACATTAAGCTCCAAATTAGTAACAAAAGGTTTAATGTTATAGGAATACAATATTTTGATAACGCATATCAAACGTAAAGATAATGTGATTGCTGATTGCCTATCTCGATGTTGAATGTACTATGCAATTTTTATGGAGTGATATTTTAACATTTGTAAATCTCCTGTGTAATGATGTGTAAGATGCTGTAAGATAACACTATGCATCATGTGTAAGTTGTAATTTTTTTATATTTGTCTTTTTTCTTCTGTAAATAGTTAACTGTTAAAATATTGTTCATTACAGAACAATTTTTTTTGGAGGGAGGTGTTACGTACCCGTGGGATTCTTATGCCTGTCACATGACCATGATGTAATTGAGGCTATGCTGGGCATATTGTTATGGTCTTGTGATGGTGGAGTGATGTAATTTTCCCGCCAGTAAGAGGTCATGTGATAGGTTTTTTTTCAACAGGGTTAAATGGAGAACCCCTCCCTGTGACGCGGGGCAGTTCGTGGTTGAATTCGTTCAGTGACTCCGTTCCGCTGCGTATTCGATGTTATGACGCAGTTTTTTTTTAAAGTGGAGTTTTACTTTCTGCCTTAAGTCTCAAACGTTGTTGCCAGTAGTTTTGCTACAATATTGCCAGTAAAGTCCAGTTGGAGAGTGAAGATTTATCGAAGTTCGGGAAGCTGGAAAAATCGAGGAAAGTTGGAGTTGTCGGCTGTAAAGCAGGTTCTGAACCCTCCACTAATTTTCCCCTGAGTGCAGCTGTGATATTGTCCCCGACTGGTAGTCCAACTCACACCTCTTTTACCTCTTTCTTTATCTTTTCAAGAACTTCAAAAGCCTGGTAGATTAATCACGCATCCCTGCACATCTCTCAAATAAAGTATCTGTAACGGCCACAATATTGTAGTTCCATGTACTGATTCATGTTTACCCATAATGTCCCTGACATTCAAAGACACACTATTGAAACATCATGTCTCATAATAACTGTTAATTTGATTTTGCCTGGCCATATTTTTACTGATATTTATCTTCGGGTTCAATCCGTCACTTACTGACCTGATGTTCCGGTTCCCAGCCCCCTCTAAAACTAGTTTAAATAGTCCTGAGCAACATTACCAAAACTCCCGGCCAGCATATTAGTTCCCCTCCCGTTCAGGTGCAACCGTCCTTCTTCTACAGGTCAGCCCTGCCCAGCAACAGGTTCCAATGATGTAAGCTTGAAACACGGTTCTTTGCACTAACTCCTGAGTCTCTCATTCAATTATGTTATAATCCCATCCCTAACAACAATAGCCAATGGCAACGGGCTAATCCAGAAATTACGATCTTGGAGGTCCGTCTCTTCACCCTATTTCCCGCCTCTATATGCTCTGTCTGTAGAACCGCATCCTAAATTTTGGCAATGTCATTGGTACCAATAAGTACCACGAGCTCAGGACATTCATTTTTCCCTTGAGAATATGTTGCAGCCGCCCTGATACATTTGGACCCTAGCACCTGGGAGGTAACACAGCATCGTGGAGTCTACTGCCATAGTCTCTCCTGTTTGTACCACAAACTATCAAGTTCCCTATTACTAAAGCGCTGCATGTCTTTACGTTTCCCAGCTACAGGAGAACCACCAGGGTTCCTTTGTCTAATTTTTAACTTGAAGAAATTCATTGAATCAGGTACAGACAAAAGATACCAAAATTGTTGCTGGATTCGGGCTGACTGGCTAATAGCAGGTGTCTGCATCGGTTTCCTTCCAGAGACCGAAGGCAAGTTGGGTGGTGCATTCACTGACGGCAAGTTACTGTCCTTTGTGTACATGGGAGACAGCAGGAAAGCGGAGATATGAGACAGGGCATCTACTGTGGATAGGGTCAAGGCCATATCGATGACAGTTATGTCCTGCAGATACAGAGCCGAAGTTCACGGCCAGATATCGAATTTTGTTAGAGGATGAGAAGCAGCGAGAGCCAGTGCCTGATTCCGGGAGCAACTCTCAGCGTTCCCTTGGCCAGTGGAGTTGTCAAATTGTGGCTGAGTGGGAATATTTTACTGGAACCGTGATTTCACTCACAGATTGCGGAACTGACACTTTGTCCTATCCTGGATCTGAGGAGGAACTCTCGGGAGAACTAGAATTATACCTTATTCCTGACCGCACCAGAATCCTTCTAGAGACAAAACTGTGGCAGATGGTGTGTTCATTGGACGCAAGATGCAGTTCTTTGTGTGCATTGGTGAGAGGAGGAAAGAGGCCTCTTTCGCAATTTTATACACTCCGTATGTAGGATCTCTTCTCATGTTTTTTGACAAAGATATTGATGCCAATTTGCATCAGGACCTTTGGCTTTTCACCCTTCCTCTTGACAATATCCTACCGCTGCACCTATACACCCTGGACTCTAGCACCAGGGAGGCAACACAACATCCTTGTGTCCCTCTTGCTGTCACAGTATCTCCTGCCTGTGCCCACTAACTACTGAATCAGCTGTCACTACCACGCTCCCTGACTTTTCCTATCCCTGCCACAGGGGAACCACCAGGTTTCCTTCGTCTCGTTTTGAACTTAAAGAAATTCATATAATCAGGTACAGGCAAAAGTTTCCAAAAAGGGATAGTAGACTCAAGCTGACTGTCTGATAACCTCGCTTAAATACTGCCACCCACTTAACATTGAAGATCAGGGAGATCAGGCCCATAGGCCAAGGGCTGCATGGTGCAAATAGAAGGCGAGCTCACCGGTTTCCTTCCAGAGTCCAAAAGCTAGCTGGATGGTGTTTGCATTGTCTGTAAGTTACTGTTACTTGTGTACATGAGTGACATCTATATATAGAATACAGAAAAAAAAACTAGTAATATATTTTAACCATAGGGCATATGCAAATATCAGAGCTTGTTAAGTGGGAAATTCGGATCGCCAAAGACAGCTTGAGAAGGATAATTCTGACAGTGCTAAGATTGATCCCAAGTGATTTCTTCAATACTTTAGTTTTAAAAGAAAGGTTAAGTGGTAAGTTAAGCGTATTTGAAATAACACTGGGGTATTACATTTTGCAGAGAAGGAGATAGTGAATACTCTTAACTCTTATTTTGATGAAGTGTTCACCGGCAAAGAAGCTAGCAATGTGACAGTGTTACGTACCCGTGGGCGTCTTGTGACTGTCACATAACCATGATGTAATTGAGTCTTTGCTGGGCATGCTGTAATGGTCTTGTGATGGTGGAGTGATGTAATTTTCCCGCCAGTGAGATGTCATGTGATGGCTTATTTCAAGACGTATAAAAGAATCACGCCTTGCTATGACGCAGGTCAGTTCGTGGCTTAATTCGTCATTGACTCCGTTCTGTTCCGTATTTGATTTCATGATACAGTTTCGTTTTAAAGTGGAGTTTTAATTTCTACAGTAAGAATGGTTCTGCTGGCAGTTCTGAAAATCGCTGCCAGTTAAAGACCAATCGGAGAGTGAAGAATTATCGCAGTTTGGGAAGTTGAAGGATTGAGTAAAGTTGGTGTCGGGGGTAATATAGGATCGACCTTATGGAATCTTCATTCAGAAGGTGGCAATTTGCACCCTCGATAGTCCTTGCAAAGGTCAGTCCATTTCAACCATTTTATTTCCTTCATCGTACAATCTTCAGGCAAGCCGTATTTCGGCCAGGAGAGTAACGTCACCTCGTGGAAGAATTCGTTTCTTCAGGGAAAGCCTCTCCTAACTGATTGTATAAATCACTTGGACTTTTTGCATTATCGCTCTAGGAACGGTTTTTGCATTATCGCTTTAAGAACTGTTCGAGTTGTCATAGCAGTTAATTTCCGGTTAAGTTAGTCGTTTGTTGACTTTTGTTTTTTTTTCTTTCAGCAGTGTTTAATTAAGGTTTTATTTGTTTATAAAAAAAAACCTGTCTCAATTCTATATTCCTTGTTACTGAATCAAATCGATTGGGGGCTCCTCCGGGATTGGTACATTTTTGTGCTTAAATGCTTGCTTAATTATCGATCAGTGTTTTGTTAAAGGGAAATACCCGGTTCTTTCGTTTGATTGGCTTGCGAGTGCTATCCGGCAACAATGAATATTGACGACTTCCTGGCATTGCCAGATCCGGAGTTATTAGCGAAGGCGAAAAAGGGTGATATATCTGAGATTGCTAGTAGGTTGAAACTTAAAGGTATTTCGAAGGTTACAACAAAGCCTGTAATTCAGAGGAAAATCGCGGAACACTATTAAGGTTCGGGTTTCTTTGATGAGGCGGTTTTAGACAGGTGCCCTGTGAGCAGCGATCCAGTTACACCTGGAACAAATAGCGTTAGAAAAGCTTAGAATAGAAGCTGAGTTAAAACAGAAGCAATTGGAAGCTAACTTGTAAATAAGTCGGTTAGATACTGAAAATATGAAGAGGGAATTTGAACTTGCGATGGCTAAATTAAGGTCCGAGAATTAGTCCACTAGTTCTCGAAAAACGTTTGTTGTTAGTCTGGAAATTAAATTGGTCTCTGAATTTAATGAAACAAAAGTAGAGAAATATTTTCAACATTTTGAAACTGTTTCTCTGATTTCAGGGTGGCCGAAAGAGAAATGGCAAGTGTTGTTAAAGAGTGTAATTAAAGGGAAAGCAGAACAAGTTCATACAGCTTTAACTGCTGTGCAATTTCTTGATTATGATGCTGCGAAACTGCATATATTAAGGCCGTATGAGAAAGTTCGGGAAGCATATAGAGAAATATCTAGAAATTTGAAGAGAACCATGGAAGAAAACGTATGTGGAATTCTCCTACAATAAAGCTGCGTGTTTTGAGAGATGGGTTTCCTCTAAAAATGTAAATGGGGACTATAATAAATTGTATGAGCTGACTTTAATAGAGGAATTTAAAAGGACATCCCTGTTCAAGTAAGGACATGCATAAATGAGAGGGACAATGCTACATTGCAGGATTTTACTAAATTAGCCGATGAGTATGCATTAATCCACAAGAATAAATTTCCTCAGGGCAGAACTTTTAAAAGGAAAAATAACACAGAGAATTAAGGTAAACCAGAACTTAAATCAGAAGTTAGTGAGAAAGACAAGGAGGAAGGAAAACCTGTGAAGGAAAGACAGTTTAGTCCCATTTGTAATTATTGCAAGAAACCTGGTCACGTAATAGCTAACTGTTCCCGATTGAAAAAGGAGAAGGATTCAGTCCCAGTTGCTTGTATGCAACATACTGAAACACCGCTAAATCCACAGGGTTTGATAAATACAAATGAAGCTTTGTTAGAGCCTGACCAAGTTAAGAAGGGATATGATCATTTTATAACTGAAGGAGATGTATCCTTAAAAGAGGGATCCACTCCTGTGCCAGTAAAAATCCTTAAGGGTACCGGAGCTATTCAATCACTGATGTTAGACAGTGTGTTAAAGTTTAATGATGAGTCTGACACTGGTGAGGTAAACTATATCCGAGGTGTTGTGAATGCCCTTATACCTGTACATTTGCATAAAATAAGTTTAAGGTCAGGGTTAGTTACAGGACTTGTTAATTAGGACTACAGCCTAGTTTACGCGTGAATGGTATTTCTTTATTGTTAAGGAATGACTAGGCAAATGGACAAGAATCTCTTGAGGTGCATTTGACAATAAAGTCAGAAGAACCACGGATGGATTCTAACACAGATTCCTCCTGTGTTGTAACTCGAGCTATGGCTAAAAAGCGTGATGTGCAGAATGAGGTTGTTACCCATGACTGTTCTGCTAAGGATTCGCGTTTTGAGGATGTGTCAGAAACTTTCTTACCTTCATTGTTTGAACAAGATTCTTCGAGTAAGTCTGACCATGAAGATTTTTCTCTGTCCCGGAAGGAGATGATAGCAGAGCAGAGTAGAGTCCCTTAGATTATCAAATTAAAAGAACAAGCTCTTCCGGATGGTGAAATTTATTTGGTGCCAGTAGGATATTATTTTGAGTAAGGAGTATTGATGAGGAAGTGGAGACTGCACACAATTCCTGCAAGTGATGAATGGAATATTGTTCACCAGGTAGTTTTCCCTAAAGTTTATCGAAATGAGATTTTAACTTTAGCCCACAGTGTGCCCTTGGGTGGACATCAAGGGGGTGAGGAAAACTGCGGCCAAGATTTTTAAACATTTTTACTGTCCTGGTTTTAGAAGAGATGTGGCGACGTTTCGCAGAACGTGTCATACTTGCCAAATTGTGCGTAAACCTAATCAAGTTACTCCAGTGTTATTGCAACAGAATCCGCATTTGGTGAACCTTTTTCTAAAATTATTATAGATTGTGTAGGGCCATTACCAAAAGTAAAACTGGTTATCAATACTTGCTGACCATCATATGCAGAAACTTTCTTACCTTCATTGTTTGATCAAGATTCTTGGAGTATGTCTGACCATGAAGATTTGTCTCTGTCCAGGAAGGAGATGATAGCAGAGCAGAGTAGAGACCCTGAGATTATAAAATTAAAAGAACAAGCTCTTCCAGATAGTGAAGTTGATAAGGTGCCAGTAGGATATTATTTTGAGAAAGGTGCATTGATGAGGAAGTGGAGACCGCCTACAATTTCTGCAAGTGATGAATGGAATATTGTTTACCAGGTAGTTATTCCTAAGGTTTATCGAGATTAAATTTTAACTTTAGCTCATAGAGTGCTCCTGGGTGGACATCAAGGGGTAAGGAAAACTGTGGATAAGATTTTAAAACATTTTTACTGGCCTTTTTTAAGAAAAGATGTGGCGATGCTTTGTGGAACGTGCCATACTTGTCAAATTGTGGGTAAAGCAAATCAAATTACACCAGTGGCTCCATTGTAACCTATTCCAGCATTTGATGAAACGTTTTCTAAAATTATTTTAGATTGGGTAGGTCCTTTACCAACAACTAAAACTTGTTATCAGCACTTATTGACTATCATGAGCACTGAGTCTAGGTTTCCAGAGGCAGTACCACTTAGGAATACAACAACTAAAACTGTAACAAAGCCTCTTATAAAATTATTTACTTATTTTGGGTTGCCAAAGGAAATACGGTCTGATCAAGGCAGTAATTTTATGTCTGGATTGTTTCAACAGATAGTTTATAAATTGGGAGCTAAGTAGATTGCCTTATCTGCATACCATCCAGAAACGCAAAGAGACTTGGAGAGGTTTCATTCTACCCTAAAGACTAAGATTAGGACGTATTGTGTGGAAAATGAAAACGATTGGGATGAGGGCACATAATTGCTTTTATTTTCAGTAAGGTTGTCGGTACAGCATTCATCAGGTTTTAGTCCATTTGACTTGTATTTGAGCATATAGTTAGAAGATCTTTGGACTTATTAAAATAACAATGGATTACTGAAGACTTACACACTAATTTACACATAGATTACTTAAAGTTTATAGCTTAGCCTGGGAAAAGTAGAAAACGGCTTAGGAGAAAATAAAAACTTGGTATGATAAAGAAGCGAATGAGGATATTTAAGACTGGAAATAAGGTGCTGTTCCTTTTTCCAGTGCAAACGTATCCTATACAAGTTAAATTTCATGGTCATTATGAAATTGTGCCCAAAATTAATTATGTGGATTATGTAATAAAATCTCCACACCGCAGAAGGCCAACACAACTTTGCCAAATAAATCTGAGAAACAGTCTGCTACTATGACTGTTGTGGTCAATAATAATGAGTCTGATATCATTGGAACATAATGGATGACTCACCTGAAACTCATGCTAAACCCAGCATTGTTTATGTCAGATTACCAAACTGAACCGTTTTGGAAAATATTGATGAGAAATTAGCTCAGTTACAGCCAGAGCAGAAGCAGCAGATGAAGTAATTATTTTTTTATAGATAGAGATTTATTTCCAGACGTTCCTAGAAGAACCACAGAAACTTCACACGCTGGAGATTTTGCAGATGGCAAACCCATAAATCAATATCCAGAAAGGATGGAAAAATGTGAACTTGTTGAGGAAGAAATTAAATCTATGTTATAGACTAATGTTATTAAATATTCTGACTTGAATTGTAGTTCATCTTGTGCTATGGTGCCAAAACCAGACGGTAGTATTAGGTTTTGTACGGACTACAGGAAGGTGAATACTGTAACGAAAATAAATGCATATCCAATTCTTAGAGCAGATGATTGTGTAGATAAAGTTGGAAAAGCAAATTTGCTAACAAAGATTGATTTATTGAAAGGGTATTGATGTGTTCCAATAACGGATAGAGGTAGAGAGATTTCTGCATTTGTAACTCAATCTGGATTATATGAATATATTGTTCTTCCATTTGGGATGAAGAATGCACCAGGCACTTCCCAGCGGATAATGAACTCTGTGATTCGGGGGTTAAAAGATACAGATACTTATATTGACGATTTAGTTACAGGAAATGATACTTGCGAAGCACACATTACTGCGATGGAGAAACTATTTAAGAGGCTTTCAAAGGCCAACTTAACTATTAAATAAGCTAAAAGTGAATTCGGACATGCCACTGTGACAAACCTTGGTTATGCTGTGGGTCAAGGTAAGGTAGCTCCTGTTCAGGCAATAGTTCAGGAAATTTTTGGAGACCCCCTCTCAAACTGGGGGAAAAAAAAGCTCTCAGATGATTATTGGGAATGGTAGGATATTCCCGAAAAAATTGTAGGAATGTCGCCAATATTGCTCTTCCATTAACTAACATCTTGAAGAAGAATGAAAAGTTTGTGTGGAAAGTGCTTTGTCAAGAAGCATTTGAAAAATTAAAATAAAATGTGATATGTCATCAAGCTGTGTTCAGGGCATCTGACTCTTGAAAACCTTTTTTATTAATTGTAGATGCTAGCGATGAGGCTGCAGGAGCAATATTACTGCAAAGTAATGAGGGTGATGAGATTATTCATCCAGTAGCTTACATTTCTAAGAAATTTAATGAGCATCAAATAAACCATTCGACAATAGAAAAAGAATTGTTATCTCTTGTTTTGGTCTTAGAAAATTTTGATGTGTATGTTGGTACAACTCAAAAGCGACTCATAGTCTACATCGATAATAATCCGTTAGTGTTTCTGTGTAAGAAGAAAAACTAAAATAGGACATTATTAAAGTGGAGTTTGAGGTTACAGGAGTACAACATTTTGATAACTCGTATTAATGCCAAAGATAATGGGATTGCTGAATGTCTATCTCGATGTTGAATATACAATGTATTGTTTTTATGGAGTCATATTTTCACATTTGTAGCATTCCTGCTGTATAGCAAGTGGTAAGATACTGTATGATAGTATTATGTATACTGTGTATGATGTAAATTTTATACATTTGTTTTTATTTGTAACTATTTTTGCTGTAAATAGTTAATTGTTAAAATTTTGTTCATGACAGACTTTTTTTGGAGGTTGAGGTGTTACGTACCAGTGGGTATCTTGTGACTGTCACGTGACCATGAGTCTCTGCTGGGCATGAGGTAATGGTCTTGTGATGGTGCAGTGTTGTAACTTTTCCGCTAGTGAGAGGTCGTGTAATGGCCTCTTTCAACAGGTATAAAAGGAGCATGTCTCGATGTAACGCAGGTCAGCTCGTGGCTTAATTCGTCTGTGACTCCGTTCTGCTGCGTATTTGATTTCATGACCAAGTTTCATTTTAAGGTGGAGTATTAATTTCTACTGTAAGAATAGCTCTGCCGTCAGTTCTGAAAATCGCTGCCAGTCCAGTCGGAGAGTGAAGAATTATCGCAGTTCGGGAGGCTGAAGGATAGAATAAAGTTCGTGCCGGTAGTAACATAGGATCGACATTATAGAATCTTTATTCAGAAGGCGGTAATCTGCCCCAACGATAGTCCCTGCTGTAGGAACAGAAAGGACTGGGGTGGTGAATTATTCACCAAAAGGAAAAGGTCAGTCCACTCAAACCGTTTTATTTCTTTCATCGCAAACCCTTCGGGCAATGCATATTTCCGTCAGGATCAGCAGTAATGTCACGTCCTGGAAGAATTCGTTACATCAGGGAATGCCTCTCCTAAATGACTGTATAAATCACTTGGACTTTTTGCATTATCGCTTTAAGAACTGTTCGAGTTGCCGTAGCAGTTAACTTCCAGTTAAGTTAGTTGTTTGTTTACTTTTGTTTTTTTTTAGCAGTGTTTAATAAAGTATTTATTTGCTTATAAAATAACCTGTCTCAATTTTATATTCATTGTTGCTGAATCGTAACACCAGTAAGTGTGGAGAAAAATAAATTTGCTTAAAGTGACTCAAGTGATCTTAGAAAATGAAACGGCTGAGAGTTAATAAAATCTCAGTGTCAGACAACATATATCCAAGGGTATTTAAATTAGTCTATGATTGAAAACACGAACACCTAACAAGAATTATTCAGAAATCTGTGACAATTAGTAAAATCATGAAGGACTTTAAATAAGCTAACTTTTTACCGGTATGTAAGAAGGGTAACTGCGCTGACCCTTGTAACTATGGACCAGTAAGCTTAACGTTTATTGTGGGTAAGATAAGAGAAGCATTAATAAAAAACCCAGTTGTAAAAAAAAAATCTGATAAGAACAGGCATGCAACTAGTGGGAGTATAGGATCATTGTCAGCTTGACTGCCAGTGACCAGTGATGATCCGTTGCGGTTGGTGATAGGACCCCTTCTTTTTATGCTGTGTATAAATAACTTAGATTAGGAAATAGATGGCTTTGTGGCCAAGTTTTCAGATGATACAAAGACTGGTGGAGGGGCAGGTAGTGGTCAGGGAGGAGTTAGGATGCAGAAAGTGTTAGACAGCTAAGGAGAAACGGCAGGAAAGTAGCGAATGAAATATAATGTTTGAAAAATGCAGATTCATACAATTTGGTAGTTGAAATAAATGTGCGAATTATTTTCTAAACGGGGAGAGAATCCAAAAATCAGAGATGCAAAAGGACGTGGGGATCATTGTGCATAACACCTTAAAGGTTAACTTGCAGCTTGAATCGGTGGTGATGAAGGCAAATGCAATATTTGCCAGCATTTCAAGAGGTCTAGAATACAAGAGCAGGGCTGTGATGCTGAGGATTTATGAGGCATTGGCGAAGCCTCACCTTGATTATTGTGTACCGCTTTGGGCTCCCCATGTTACAAGAGATGTGTTGGCATTGGAGAGTCCAGGAGAGGTTCGCAATGATGATACCAGAAATGAAAATGTTGTCATATAAAGTACTTTTGACGGCTCTGCGTCTGAACTCAATGGAATTTAGAAGAAATAGGGGAGAGCCTCAGTGAAACATTTTGGAATATTGAAAGGCATAGACAGAGTAGATGTGTAAAGGATGTTTCCCATGTTGGGAGAGCCTAGGACAAGAAGGCACAGATAGTCTACAGAGGTGATCATTCAAAACAGAGAATCAGAGAAATGACTTCAGCCAGAGGGTGGTGAATATGTGGAATTTGCTGCCACATGCAACTGTAGATTCCAGGTTGTTGGGTGTATTTAAGGCAGAGATTGGCAGGTTCTTGATTGGACACGACATCAAAAGATACAGGGAAAATGCCGGGAAATGCGGCTGAAGAGGAGTAAAAAAGGATCAGCCATGATTTAATGACACGATGGGCCAAATGGCCTACTTTTGCCATATCTTATGGTTTTATGGTCTTATGTTAGCAGAAAGTTAGCATGGGTTTAGAAAGGGAAAATCACGGTTTACTAATACGTTGCTTGTCTATGAAGAGGCAACTAAAATTTATGATGACATTAAAGAGGTAAAAGTATACCAAGAGCTAAGGAGGTAAAGAGGTAAAAATGCAGTTGGACTTTCAGAAGATGTTTGGCAAGGTGCCCCACAAGAGATTAATAATCAAATCACTGGATGTCGAGATTCAAGGTATGGTATGCGATCTGTGGAGAATTGGCTCAAAAAAGAAAACACTAAGTTATGGTGAGAGGATCATTTTCACAGCTGGAAAATGTTAAAAGTGGGATTCCAGAAGAATAAGTTTCACTGCCGCTACAGATTTTAATTTAAATTAATGATTTGGATAAGCACAGAATCAATTAAACTAGTTAAGTTTGCAGATGACATAATATTAGAGAGATGAGCTAATAAAATTCAGGCAGCAGAATCAACAGGTCGATCTAAACAAAATTCTTCTGTGGGCAGATGAAGGACAGATGAAATTCAATGGAAGTAAATGTACCAGAGACTAGCAGATACAGGAGGAACAGGAGGAACATCACAATCCTGCAATCTAAGCACTTGTCTCGCGCTGACATTCTCTGTCTCTGTCTCTCTGTCTCTGTCTCTGTCTCTCTGTCTCTCTGTCTCTCTCTCTCTCTCTCTCTCTCTCTCTCTCTCTCTCTCTCTCTCTCTCTCTCTCTCTCTCTCTCTCTCTCTCTCTCATCTGACGTTTTATCCTACGCTTGTCTTTCCATCATTTACTTCCAGCCATAGGGCTTCTATTCATCTCCCAATTTGAGTATTGCTTCATTACTCAACCGGGCTGCGCATTATTTTGCCGACTGAAATATTTCTACTCAATTTCTTTTGACATTTGACAGATCTGAGATGCTCATTAAAGACTATTATTTCAGCAACATCACACACAAAATGCTGGAGAAAGTCAGAAGTGTTCCCTGTGTTGCCTGGGATTTCCAGCATCTGCACAATTTCTCGTATTTATGCAATCTACGCAGTTTTATCTCTTGCATTCATTCATCTACCTAATTCGATTACACTTTTCATTCCAGTAACCGGTTTGCCTCTTCCTTTAGAGATTTAAATTTTTTTTCTCAATTTCTTTTGACCATATTCTCAAATTCTCAAAATCTTTTGATTTCAATTTTCTTTCGATGATATTTGAGAAGTCCATTAAAGGCTGTTACAACAAACAAAATGCTGGAGGACTCAGTAGATTTCATTGTGTTGCTTTGGATTTCCAGCATCTGCAGAATTTCATGTGTTTGTACACCAGCAACGTGCTCATTTGACCGTCTCCATCCTGAGCTCGGTTTCTCTATTACACCTTTATACGAATCTGTGTTTGTTTATTTTGAATTGAATTGACTTTATTACTTACATCCTTCATATACGTGAGGAGTAAAAATCTTTATGGTACGTCTCTGTCCAACTGTGCAATGAAGCGATTTATTGTAATTTATAATAAATAGAATGGACAATAGGACAGTCGCTATAACATAGAAATACCATTCTGCAATTATTTTTGTGCGATTATGTGTGTGTGTGTGTGTGTGTGTGTGTGTGTGTGTGTGTGTGTGTGTGTGTGTGTGTGTGTGTGTGTGTGTGTGTGTGTGTGTGTGTGTGTGTGTGTGTGTGTGTGTGTGAGAGAGAGAGAGAGAGACCAGGGAGAAGCTGAATGACTGGAGGACAGTTCAAAATGGGAAACTACAGGGACAGAGGTAGGGATCGGTCAGTGTTGCTGGTCTCCGTTCAGAGATGAATAAATAGCCAACAAAGAGATGAAATCTGTAAATGTAGCTGCTCCGTGACAAAGCTCCGTCTTTGAAATTAAGAGAGAGAGGGGCGAGTGAGGGAGAGAGACAGGGAGAGAAAGAAAAAACAGTTTGTGTGACAATCCACTGTATCACTGAGATTGGTTTGATCTGTGGATGATAAAGATTATTTTCGATTATGTAAAGCTTCCACTGTAGTTATTCGTATTTTGCTGTTTTCACTCAGCACTACAATGAACTTGATAGTTACTGCTTTGTTACTTTTAGTTTATTATACAATTTATTCTTTTTGTTGTCTTTTCTACTTTGGTGTTTTTCCAGTCTTTGATGTGTGCAGTTTATCACTGATTCCTATGTGTTTCTTTGTATTTACAGTGCATACCCACAACAGTATTTTGACTTCACAGAAATAATCCTGTGAGGAACGGAGGAGTAAGTTAGGGCTTTTCTCTTTGGCAGGAAGTGGCATGAGGGGTCCTTGATGGAGTTATACAAAATGATAGGAGGCATGAAATGAGTGGACATCCAGAGAATGTTTCCCAAAGGGAAAGTCGCTAAAACAAGGAGGCACAATTTTAAGGTGATTGGACAAAAGTGTAGTATGTGTGTGTGTGGGGGGGTTCGGATGTCTAAGCAAAACTTTTAAACACAGAAAATTTATAGAGTTTACTGCTAGGTATGGCAGTAAACGCAAATGTATTAGGGACACTTAATAGACCTTGCACTGGTGCATCACCCTTGCAATTGATGCATTTCAGTGGGAGACCATTTTGATAACAGTCATCCTTAAAGAAGGACACAGTTTGGAGGAACTTGCCAAACTAAGGGCAAGCTAATGATCACTTACCACCTTGTAATTCATGCTCACCTTCCAATACCTTTTTATCCTGACCTCTCATTTCTTTTTTTTCCAGTCTTGTTAAAGGCCCTCTGCTGGAAATGTTGACAGTTTACTATTTTCCATCAATGCTGAATTCTTCCAGCATTTTGTGTGCATTGCAAGCTTATGAGAATTATGTTAGGTAGTAGCTGGGGAGAGCAGAGACAGGGAGCAGCTATAACTCACACCTGACCTGTGAGAGTTTTTTTTTAAAGCTGAGTGGCTCAAAATTCAAATGCTGTAAATAAGGGGGAAAGACAAGAATCCAGTTCTAAGAACATTGCATAATCATTGATGAGGAAAATGCAGTCAAAAAGGAATAAAGATGATAAGAAATGTTTAGAAAGTGGAAATTAGACAAAGCCCTTGATGGATATGCAGTAATCTACAAATTAAAAAAAGATTATCTGCAGTGCTGAAAGAAGGTAAGGGACAGGGATCGATTTTGCTGAGCAGGCCTGGAGAAATTTGCAAATTTACAAAAAGAAGGACGTTGTATACGTGGTCCTGGATTACCATATATATATAAAGTGCGTTTCAGAAATATATTTCTGTATATTAAATTTCAACCGTATTTCAAAAACCACAAATGCAAACAGATGAACATTCTAACCTGATACTTCTTTTTGCCTATATATATATCCATCAAAAACCGAGCTATTGCATCATTAATCAGTGATTTTCGGCCAGAGCTCTTTTCGCTATTCAATGATTCATAATTCTGCATATTACATACATGCATTCATACAGTATAAATAAAGAACAGAGATAAATGAATGTTCCTTTTTACGACTGCTGAAGCAGATTTGCTAACCAAATTAACTTACTTCACAAACTAAAGGAAGTAGCCTACTTAGGACTTCTAGGTATGGATGTTTTTTTTTGGTCTTTCTGCTCTTTACTTGCCATTTCCAGGAATTTTCTGTTGGCCAAGAGGTTTTTTTTTTGTACATGGCTGGGCACTCATCTGAGTAATTCATACATATCTGGAGTTCTGCTTTGACTGAGTCCACTTGCAGACGTTTTCACTCGTTTCTCCAAACTGAGGTCATCATTGAAAAAACGCGTTCTGTGTGAACATTGCTGCATGGAACAGAGAAGATATAAGCACTCACCTTCTTCAGTTTGTAAAAGGGACTTCAGATTTACTGAACAGCTTGACGTGACTCTCGGACGTGCTGACGTGACTCGTACACTGCGAATCAGCAGTGTTGACAACGGCAACGGCATATAATAAAAGTACATTAACGGTTGTTATAGCTTTCAGTTCCCACTGTTTTAAGTATATCTCAGGTAATTTATGTAAGTTTTTTAGTCGGACCCAAAAAAGGAGGACAAATTAATGTCCGGCTCGCGGTGGCGCCGGACGGAGGACAGAGTGTTGAAAAGCTGGATTGTCCGGATTCGGAAACATTCCAAGGTGCAAATCCATGGTCTATGGAGACCAACGGAGGTCTATACATACACACAGATGACTGCAGATGAGCTAATAATGTTAGCCGTTTAACAAGGCCTAAAGAGACCAACAGGAAACTGCATAGCTGATGCAAAAAATTGGTGCCGTTGTGGTTATTGAGGAAGGTTGCAAAGTATCCAGCTGTAAATGTGGGCAGAGAAATGGTATATGAGGTGTTGTACCCCAGGGCGTGAAATTTCAGATGATTTTTTTTTAAATCGCTCTCCCTGTTGGAGTAGCAAGAATGGCCGTTATGCCAGTGACAAGCTCGGCCTCAGGATGTCTGAGATCAGGGAGTCTGTCAGTGTCCCCTATAAACAAACATGAGGGACATGCACCGGCTGCATCTCCTGACTGACCGTGTGAAGTAAATGGATGTGGAATTCGGAAAACCTGGTATCATCGAGAACAATGAGACCAGAACCCTTAATAAGGTGGTCACACCTAAGGGGAAGGATGCTGATAAATTTAGTGAACACCAGGACAGACAAGGGAAAGCGTCGGACAGTGCAGGGTTCCCCAGTGGCTGCTCCCCTCACAACACGTGCACGTTTTGAATACTGACGGGGAAGTGACAGCTCAGGGCACACCAGCAGCAGCCAGGCTGCTGGCACTGACAGTGTCTCAGATGCCCAGTAGGGAAGGACGGGGTCAGTCTGGACAGTATTTGAGAGAGGATTCAAGATTCTGTAGCAGTAAAAGAGATCCCAGGGTGGTGTGTTGCCTCTTGAATACCAGGGTCAGGAACGAGTCAGAGCAGCTGCAGAAAGTTCTCAAGCGCACGTGCTGCATATAACATGGTAAAAAGGAAAGTTGAGCTTCTACACAGTGAATAGAGGGAATTAGGAAGGAACCTAAAAAGAACAACTTCAAAAATAGTAATCTCTAGTTTGCTCTTTGAGCCACATATTTGTGAGACTAGAAATAGAATGATGTTCCAGCTGAATATGTGTTTGAGAGGCTGATACAGGGGGCACGATTTTAGTTCTTGGATTACTGCAATTTCTTCTGTGGTAGGGAGACTTGTACACATGAGGTGGATTGCTCGTGAACTGGGGGGGGGGGGCAATATCCTGTAGATTTGCGAGTGATGATCATTAGAGTGTAAATGGGAGTGGCGGTCAGTGTGGGCCTCAGCAGGGGATAAAACTTTTGCCAATGACAGAAAATTTAGTCAACAGGATAGAAAGGAGCACAAACAAAGGAGAGTAAAGGCAATTGGTTTAAACTGTATTTTCTTCAAAGTAAGGTGGTTGACAGATCAGGTGGTTGAACTCTGATATGGCTGACTCTGGGGTCTGCTGAATCACTTTTTTAACGTGTAAGTCAATGAATTGGGTGACAGAATTAATGGCTTTGTGTTGAATTTGCAGTGAGTTCGAAGACAGGTGGAGGACAGGTAGTGTTGGGCAATCAGGGAATCTGCTGAAGGACAGACAGATTGGGAGAATGGTCAAAGAAATGGAAGATGGAATTTCGTGCCGGTTACTGTATGATAATGCATATAAACAGTAATGGTGCTGACTCTTCTAAGTAGGGTAAAAAAACTGAAAAACACAGGTGGAAAGACACTTGGGAGTCCTCCAGTAGGAAGTTTAACTTGCAGTATGACTCGGTGATAAGGAAGACAAATCAAACTTCAACATTCATTTCAAGAGTACAAGCATACCACAGGAAAATGTAACTTTGAGGTTTCCAAGGCATCGGTCAGACTGCACTTGGAAAACTATGAGCAATTGTGTGTCCCTTAACTAAAAAAATAATTACCTTGCATTGGAGAGGGTCCAAATTAAATTCATGAGTTTGATTGGGAAATTTAAAAGTTTAATGCGTGAGGAGTGATTGTTGGCTCTAGAACTGTACTCATTGGAGTTCATAAGAAGTCGATGGATCTCATGGAACCCTATTGAATATTGAAAGGCCTATATAGAGTCGATGTGGAGAGGATGCCTCCGGCTATGAAGGTGTCCAGGATCAGAGTGCACAGTTACGGAATAGAGTGATATCCATCCAAAACAGAAATGAGGAGGAATTGAAGAGCAGGCGAGCACTGTGAGGGTTATGTTTTTTGACTTTTCAAGTGCGTTCAACACTACCCGCCCAGCTCTGCTGGGTGAGAAGCTGACAGTGATGCAGGTGGATGCTTCCCTGGTGTCATGGATTATTGATTACCTGACTGGCAGACCACAGTACATGCGCTTGCAGCACTGTGTCAGACAGAGTGGTCAGCAGCACTGGGGCTCCACAGGGGACTGTCCTGTCTCCCTTTCTCTTCACCATCTACACCACCGACTTCAACTACAACACAGAGTCTTGCCATCTTCAGAAGTTTTCTGATGAATCTGCCATAGTTGGATGCATCAGCAAGGGAGATGAGGCTGAGTACAGGGCGACGGTGGAAAACTTTGTCACATGGTGCGAAAAGAATCATCTGCAGCTTAATGTGAAAAAGACTAAGGAGTTAGCGGTGGACCTTTGGAGGATTAAGGCACCGGTGACCCCTGTTTCCATCTAAGGGGTCAGTGTGGATATGGTGGAGGATTACAAATACCCGGGGATACAGGTGGACAATAAACTAGACTGGTCAAAGAACAATGAGGCTGTCTACAAGAAGGGTCAGAGCCGTCTCGATTACCTGAGGAGACTGAGGTCCTTTAACATCTGCCGGACGATGCTGAGGATGTACTCCGAGTCTGTGGTGGCCAGTGCTATCCATGTTTGCTGTTGTGTGCTGGTGCAGCAGGCTGAGGGTAGCAGACACCAACAGAATCAGCAAACTCATTCGTAAGGCCAGTGATGTTGTGGGGGTGGAACTGGTCTCTCTGACGGTGGTGTCTGAAAAGAGGATGCTGTCCAAGTTGCAAGCCATCTTGGACAACGACTCCCATCCACTCCATAATGTACTGGTTAGGCACAGAAGTACGTTCAGCCAGAGACTCATTCCACCGAGATGTAATACTGAACGTCATAGGAAGTCATTCTTACCTGTGGCCATCAAACTTTACAACTCCTTCCTCTGAGTGTCAGACACCCTGAGCCAATAGGCGGGTCCTGGACATATTTTTTTCCACGGCGTGATTAACGTATTATTATTTAACATTTTATGGTTTTACATTGCAATATTTCTTCATTATTCTTTATGGCGCGGCTATAACGAAACGTAATTTCCCTCGGGATCAATAAAGTATGTCTGTCTGCTTACAAAGCGGATCGTGAAACTGGAATTCATTGCCACAGACAGGTGTGGAGTCCAAGCCGTTCGGTATAAAATGAAGGTTGATAGGTTTTTGATTAGTCAGTGGGTCAGCGGATAGTGGCGAAAAGGCAAGAGGATGGCGTGAAGAGGGATAAAAGAAACAGCCATCACGGAATGGTGGAGCAGACTGGATCTGTCTGAATGGCCTATATCTTATGATCCTATCAAAGCCACAACAGAAATATGTTTGAGGGAAGAGCAGAAGGGCTCAATGTTCCAGGATATAAAGAGGCAGATAAGAAGTGAGAACGGGCAAGATTGTGCCAAGTGGGAGTCCTTTAAAAGTGTGATGTCAGCTGTTCAGAACCTGCATGATTCTTGTTGGGTAAGGGAAAAGTCTGGCAGGTTTCAGGAACACTGGTTCATGACAGATAATGAGGCCGTGGTTGAGAAAGTGGAAACAGCCTGCTTACATTTAATTTTGAGCCAAAACAGTTAGCTTCAATCGCCTTCACTTGTCCTATCATTGAAATCTTCTCACAACCAATGAACTTACTTGCAAGGACGCCTCATTTCATATTCTCAAAATGTATTTCTTGTTTAATTATTGCTTCTTCTTTTAGCATTTGCAGTTTGTTGTCTTCTTCACTCTGGTTGAGCCCACCGTTTTTTCGTTGATATTTTTATAGGTAATATCTATAAAATAGATAGCGGCATTATACTACTGATTTATTGTGTAGACTAGAAAATTAATCTTAGGGTTATATATGGTGACATATATGAGTAACTCTCGCTTCAGCTAGCGACTTAATATAGAGGGTGATCGCCCCCGAACCGGTCAAACTTAAGAAATATTGTTTGGGTGGATGCTGCGTGATGCATCCCCTGTTACAAATCAGGACAGATTGCATAATATAGTATTAATGTTAAGACTCTTGGCAGTGTGGAGGATCAGAGGGATCTTGGGGTCCGAGTCCAAAGGGCACTTAAAGCTGCTATGCTGGTGGATTCTGTGTTGAAAAAGGCATACGGCGCATTGGCCTTAATCAATCTTAGGATTGAGTTTAAGAGCCGACAGGTAATGCTGCAGCTATATAGGACCGTGGTCAGGCCCCATTTAGAGTACTGTGCTCATTTCCGGTCGCCTCACTACAGGAAGGACGTCGAAACAAGAGAAAAGATGCAGAGGAGATTTACAAGGAAGTTGCCTGGATTTGGGAGCATGCATTATGAGAATAGGTTGAGTGAACTCAGCCCTTTCTCCTTGGAGTGACGGAGGATGAGAGATGATTTGATAGAGATGTACAAGATAGTGAGAGTCGTTGATCGTGTGGGTAGTCAGAGGTTTCTCCCCAAGGCTGAATTGACTAGGACGAGAGGGCATAGTTATCAGGTGCTTAGAAGTTGGTGCAGAGGAGATGTCAGGGATAAGTGTTTCCTTTACACAGAGAGTGGTGAGTGCGTTGAATGGACTGCCGGGGTTGGTGGTGGAGTCGGAAATGATAGGGTCTTTTCAGAGTCTCCTGGATGGCTACAAGGAGCTTAGAAAAATAGAGGGCTATGGGTAAGGCCTTAGTAGTTGTAAGGTTGGGATATGTTCGGCGCAACTTTGTGGTCCGAAGGTCCTGTATTATGCTGTATGTTTTCTATGTTTCTATTAGCCTGAAATAACAAGCAGTACACAATATGCGAATACATGATTAAGGTTTATAATTCTTGCTTTGACGATATGGTTATTAAAGAAAATGAGGAAAAAAAGAGCACAATCTTATGAAACAGTCTATTGCGCATTGTTGGAGATCACCAATAAGCCGGTCTCCTACCATCGACCTCCTCTGATCGTCACTGCCCTTTGGACTATCGCTTCATGTCCACCGCGTACGGTCGTCTACAAACTCTCTCTATTCCCGTCTTCTCTCCTCATCTCTCCCCAGCCAGAGACCGCGAAAATCCCTCTTCGCAACTCACAAGAAAGAAAAACAACATTTCAAACCACGTTATCTCTGGTCATCACCCAAACATTGCTGCTACAAAGAAACAATTACGTTGTCAGTGAAACCTTAATGCATGTTGCAAAGCACTGAAACCTTTCAAACTGTAACACAACAGTTAAAGCTTAGAGCGTATTACACATGTACGTTGAACTCCTGTCTACTGCCTTCAACTCTTCCTTGATTTTGTGAAGATTGTCGTCATTTGTCACATTTACGTTGAAACGTAGTGAAAGGGATATTTTCCATTTTTATTTACATCCTGTCTATTTGCCGTGATTGCAGGACAGTAAATCACTAGAATCGCCAATTCCGTGAAAAGGTTATTGTAAAGCACGTCAAGAGATGGATACAAGAATATTTCCAAGTCAGTGAATATCTCTTGAAGTACAGTTAAATCAATCATTAAAAATGCAAAGAATAAGGTACAGCTGTAAAACAGAGAGATCGTGCAAGAAGGAGACGAGTGATGGAGGCCACCAAAAGACCATTGATAACTCGAAAGGAGTTACAAGCATCAGTGCCTAGATGGGAGAGACTGCACATACAACATCTGTTGGCTGGGTGCTACACCAATTGTATTGCTTTTCAACAACCTTTTTATGGATTTGCTTGGAGTGTTCTTTTGTCTACATAGTGTAATTTTTGTCAGGACACTAAATCAGCAGCAATTGGAGCTGGTATATTTTTACAACAGTCAGTTGAAACATCCTGACTGCACACGGTGATCGCCATTTAAGTTGTTCTGTCTTTCGCGGATATCTGCGAAGATAATTATTTCGGGTTGTATATTTGACAGGTTAAAGGATAAGACACTAAAGACCTGTTAAGTTTAAACATTGTTTTAAAACTGTAAAATACTAAAAGGTATTTAATTCATATCATAGTTTCTTTCATTCTTTATTGTGTAAAGTTAAGCTCTAATAGTATTATCAGTGATCTGCTGAGTAGGCTTGATCTGCGATCCTGAGGTCGATTGCTTCCGTCTCCACCTACATACCCAGGGAACATCGCAGTATTTTCCTCACTCGAGTAAAAAATTTCAATGAGGAAACATCACCACACTGTCGTGATTATTTCTCCCCGTTTTTCAGGTTTGTTGTCGGTAATTTACGCTGTTAAAGGGGTCATGATAACTTTCTAATATATTTAAAGTGTTAAGAGAGTGTTTATGTAACGTTTGACAAAGTTAAGAATAATGTTTGCCGAATATATTAAAGCGTGTGTGT
Organism: Hemitrygon akajei; assembly: GCF_048418815.1. NCBI lineage: Eukaryota > Metazoa > Chordata > Chondrichthyes > Myliobatiformes > Dasyatidae > Hemitrygon > Hemitrygon akajei. Next base: position 56,376,791 of record NC_133131.1, read on the forward strand.
GAGTGAAGCCGCCGCCATTTTGTGTACCGATACCGCGTGTTTTGCCGTTTTGTGAGTTTACGTGCACCTATGTAAATGCATTTTGCACAATTGTTTGTGTATTATATTTTTAGTAAATTTAAGTTGTGAGAGTTTACTGAGCTAATGCTACATATTATTCACCAGTAACAGTAGAGAAAATGTGAATTATGTCTCAGGGAAATACTATATATTGCTGTAATTTACAGGGTGTATGCATTCTGCTGCAACCAATTTATTGTGAAGATATGTTTTTTTTTGTAATTTGTACGTATTTTGATGAGTAAAAATTTTCAATGAGGAAACATCACCTCACTGTCGTGATTATTTCTCCCCGTTTTTCAGGAGTGTAACACTTGCAGAGTGCGGCACCATTAGATCTGGTGTGTATGGATTTCCTGGCCATCGAACCCGATACCAACAACACGGCGAATGTCTTAGACCATTACACCAGGATCAAGCTTTCCCCACCAAGGATCAGAGGGCAATTACAGTGCCAAAAGTGCTATGAGAGAAGTATGTTGTGCCTTATGGCCTTCTCCGGCGGACACATAGTGACCAGGGACGCTGCCAGAATGCACGACGTCACGGAACGATTGCAGGACATCCTCAAGGGTGAAGGTGAACAGCCGGAAGTGGTAGTGTATGTCGGCATAAATGACGTCAGGAAGAAGAGGAAGGAAACTCTGTGGCGTGATTTCAGAGAACTCTGAAGAAGGATGAAAAGCAGGAGCTCCAGGGTGGTTATCTCCAGTTTGCTTCCAGTTCCTCGTGCTGGTGAGGGCAGGAACAGGGAGACTGAGGATCTGTATATGTGGCTGAGCTGTTGGTGCGGGAAGCAGAGTTTTGTTCTTAGACCACTGGGATCTGTTTTGGGGTAGGGATGATTTGTACAAAAGGGACGGGTTGGGCGTTAACAGGCGGGGGACCAGCATTCTGTCAGGCAGGTTTGCCACTGCTACACAGGTGGGTTTAAACTAAGTAGTGCTGTGGGGGGGGGGGGGAGCGGGGTGAACGAGACGAACTGGAAATGTAAGGATGGAATTAAAGGGAAAGCGAGAATAGGAAGAGTTAAGAAAGACAATAGCATTAACAGGGCAGAATGCTCAGGAAGGGATCAGAGAGTATGGCCAAGTGCAATAGGAATTGATGTGAGAGGTGAGGGGATTAATAGATTAAACATATTATGTATGAACGCACGAAGTATAAGAAATAAAGTGGATGACCTTGAGGCTCAGTTGGAAATTTAAGTTTTTGTTGTAGAAATAACAAAGACATGGCTGCAAGGGGACCAGGGCTCGGAACTGTATATTCAATGGTTTACGTCCTATCTAAATGACAGACATGTGGGCAGAGGGGGTGGGGTCGCTTTGATGGTGAGGAATGAAATTCAGTCCCTTGAGAGGGGTGACATGGAATCAGATGTGGAGTCAGTATGGGTCGAACTGAGAAATTGTAAGGACAAAAAGACCCTAATGGGAGTTATCTAAAGGGCCCGAAATAGTAGCCTGGATATGAGGTGCAAGACAAATCAAGAGTTAAAATTGCAATGTCGCAAAGGTAATGCTACAGTTGTTATGGGGGATTTCAACATAACTGTGAAAATCAGGTTCGTACTGGACCCCTAGAAAGGGAGTTTGTGAAGTGCCTCTGAGATGGATTCTAGAGCAACTTGTACTGGAGCCTACCAGGGAGAAGGCAATTCGAGATTTAGTGTGGTGTAATGAACCGGATTTGATAAGGGAACTCGAGGTAAAGGAACCATTAAGAGCTAGTGACCATAAAATGATAAACTTTAATCTACAATTTGAGAGAGAGAAGGGAAAATACGAAGTGTCAGTATTACAGTTGAACAAAGGGGACTATGGATCCATGAGGGAGCAGCTGGCCAAAGTTGACTAGAAGGCTACCCTAGCAGAGATGACAGTGGAACAACAATTGCAGGTATTTCTGGGAATAATGCAGCAGGTGCAGGATCAGTTCATTCCAAAGAGGAAGAAGGATTCTAAGGGGAGTAAGAGGCAACCATGGCTGACGAATTAAGTCAAGGACAATATAAAAATGAAAGAGAAGAAGTATAATATAGCAAAGATGAGCGGGAAGGCAGAGGATTGGAAAACTTTTAAGAGCAACAGAAGATAACGAAAAAGGCAATACTGGGAGAAAAGATGAGGCACGAAGGTAAGCTAGCCAAGAATATAAAGGAGAATAGTAAAAATTTATTTAGCTATGTGAAGAGGACATAATTAGTTAAGACCAAAGTTGGGCACTTGAAGAGAGAAACTGGTGAATTTAGTATGGGGAACAAGGAAATGGCAGATGAGTTGAACAGGTACATTGGATATGTCTTCACTCGGGAAGAAACAAGCAATCTCCCAGATGTAACAGTGGCCAGAGGACCTAGGGTCACGGAGGAACTGAAGGAAATTCACATTTGGCAGAAAACTGTGTTGGGTAGACTTACGGGACTGAAGACTGATAAATCCCTAGGGCCTGATAGTCTGCATCCCTGAGTTCTTAAGTAGGTGGCTCTCGAAATCGTGGACGCAATGGTAATCATTTTCCAATGTTTCACATATTCAGGATCAGTTCCTGAGGAATAGAGGGTAACTAATGTTATCATTTTTTTTTAAGGATGTAGGGAGAGAGAAACCAGGGAATTATAGACCAGTTAGCTTGACATCAGTGGTGGGGAACATGTTGGAGTGAATTATTAAAGATGAAATAACGGCACATTTGGATAGCACTAACAGGATCGGTACTGGTTAGCATGGATTTACGAAGGGGAAATCATGCTTGACTAATTTTCTGTATTTTTTTGAGGATGTAACTGTGAAAATGGGCAAGGGAGAGCCAGTGGATGTAGTGTTCCTGGACTTTCAGAAAGCCTTTGATAAGGTCCCAGATAGGAGATTAGTGGGATAAATTAGAGCACATGGTATTGGAGGTAAGGTATTGACATGGATAGAAAATTGGTTGGCAGACAGGAAACAAATAGTGGGGATTAATGGGTCTCTTACAGAATGGCAGGCAGTGACTAGTAGCGTACTGGAAAGCTCGGTGCTGGGACTGCAGTTATTTACAATATATATTAATGATTTAGATGAAGGGATTTAGAGTAACTTTAGCAAATTTGCAGATGACACAAACCTGGGTGGCTGTGTGAAATGTGATGAGGATGGTATGACAATGCACGGTGACTTGGACAGGTTGGGTGGGTGGGCAGATGCTTGGCAGATGCAGTTTAATGTGGATAAATGTGAGTGTATCCACTTAGGTGTCCTTGTTCATCAGTCACTGAAGGTAAGCATGCAGGTCCAGCACGCAGTGAAGAAAGCTAATGGCATGTTGGCCTTCATAACAAGGGGAGTTGAGTATAGGAGCAAATATTTCCTTATGCAGTTGTACAGGGCCCTGCTGAGACCACACCTGGAGTATTGTGTGCAGTTTTGGTCTCCAAATTTGAGGAAGGACATTCTTGCTGTTAAGCGAGTACAGCATAGGTTCATGGGGTTAATCCCCGGGATAGCGGGGCTGTCATGTGTTGAAAGATTGGAGAGACTGGACTTGTATACACTGGAAATTTACAAGGATGAGAGGGGATCTGATTAAAACATATAAGATTGTTAAGGGATTGGACAGGCTAGAGGCAGGATGTATATTCCCGATGTTGGGGAAGGCCACAGTTTAAGAATCAGAGGCAACAGTTTAAGTATAAGGGGTAGGCCATTTAGAACGGGGCTGAAAAAAATCTTATTCAACCAGAGAGTTGTGGATCTGTGGAAAGTCCTGCCTCAGAAGGCAGTGGAGGCCAATTCTCTGGATGCTTTCAAGAGAGAGCAAGATAGAACTCTTAAAGATAGCGGAGTCAGGGGATATGGGGAGAACCTATTACAAAAGGGTGACAATCACATCAGTGCCCAAGAAGAGCAGGTTAAGCTGCCTCACTGAATATCGCTCATTGGCATTCCCATCGATCATGATGTCATGCGTTGTGAGAATTGACGTTTGCCTCAGCAAGGATTTGGACCCTCTGCAACTTGCTTATCGCCCAGTTGTGCTACCGCGGATGCAATCTCGCTGGCTCTCCACTCATGCTCACATCACGTGAACCTTCAGGAGTCTCCTGTTTCTTGACTACATTACAGCGTCCAACAAAATGATACCTCCAATTCCAATAAGAAAACTCCAAAACCTGGGCTTCCGTAACTCCCCCTAAAACTGTATCCTTGACTAACCCATTGAGAGACACCAGTCTGTACAGATCAGAAATCAGTTGCTCTTTGCTGACAATCGACAATGCCGCTACTCAGGGATGCGTGTTTAGCCCACTGCTCTACTCCGAAAGTTGTAAACTGATTCAAAAACATCAGGGACCCGAGCCGCCTAACGATCCTGGATACCTTTGAAAGACCATGCCTCTAATAGGCGATATTAAGGACATCCGGCACCTAAGACATGCCCTCTTCTCATTACTACCATCAAGGAGTAGGCACAGGACGCTGAAGACCAATACCGAGAAACAGCTCTTTCCTTCCATCATCAGATTTCTAAGTGAACACTGTATCAGGGAAGTGTTTCCCTGTCTGCTTATTTCCTGTAATTTACTCTGTTATACAAACTTCTGATTGTGATTTGTAGCTTTATCATTATGTATTGAATGTACTGCTGCTGCTAAACGACAAATTTCACGATATATCCCAGAGATAATAAACATGATTCAGATGCAGATTTCTTGAACATGTGACATATTTACTAGAGTTATGAATGACACAGAAATTTATTTGAACTTACATTTGGAGTTGTGTTTCATACAATGTCACTTGATGTTTGACTGCAGTCCTTTGTTTCTCCCTGAATTTTTTCTGTGTCCACCGTGTAGATTGTTTGAGTATGGAGAAGTCAAATGAACAGAACAGAAAATGTAACGGTGATAGTAATGTCCTAACAAGACGCAGTGGGATGCCTTCCTGGTGCTGAATTTTTGACTGCCCAGAGCCATTTATATTTCCTCTAATGCCCCGTCTCCAGGCGTGTAACTGCCTGCTTGAGGGTCGGTACACCCCTCATTGGGAATCATTGGCATAGAGTGAGGATTTGATCCACATATGTAATATAATGTTTGAGTTATACAACTGGAAATAGGCCCTTAAGCCTAAATCCTCCGTGCACATGCCCCTAACCTATCCTATCCTGTACCAGCCAAAATATATTTTAATCTTTGTAATTGTTTTCGTTCTAGACAGAAAGCACACCTCTAGATTTTAGATCTCTTGTACAGGTTTGATCAACACCATGATCAGGAACGGGGGATGCATTTTGTAAACCCATTTTAGTTGATTATGAATGTTCCGGTAGTGTCAGCAATAGGAAGTTATTGTGATGTGAAATATTGTTTTCTTATTTTACGGGAATAAACAATGGAAGTTGAGTGAAATTAAAATCTGTCCCCTCCTCATCATGACGCTCTCTATACTCGCCGAATATTCGTACTGATTCTCCTTGTCGTTGATCTACTCTGCGTGTGTGACAATTCCTCTTACAAACTTGCGCCGAGAGATCCGAACAGTGCAGTGTAATTTCTGCTGAGTGACAAAACAACTAACAGCAATCCGGAGAGACCAGCGCGAAACCAGTCTTCACGCTTCTCATTTGAAATTTGCAGTCAAATCGCAAATTTTGTCACTCGCACTTTGTCACAACACTGAGTTCATTTACATTGGACCTCTCACCGAGGCATTTGCTGAATGACGTGACAAAGATTGATGTGGACAACTTTAGGTACTGAACGCCAGCCGAAAATCAGATGAACTAAACATTAACGAACGTTATGTTGCCCGACATAGGGAAATTCTTTACAGATTTGTCTGGGCAATGGATATTTCACTTTATACGCTCAGTGTGCAAGGCACAGCCCATAATGAATAAACCTTAGGAACTTGTCACAGGATGCACGGACACGTATCAGAGCAGCACAAACGTATTTTGTCCGAATTCATTCCTAACAGCCGTTTTAGTAGTCTACTTTACTCTCTGGTTTGCAAAGATATCTGGGCACAGTCAAGTTTTGAGTGACTTCTGAGATTAAAATAAACACGAGTGAAAAAAAAAACTCGCATTGTTGGCTGGAATCTAATATTCTCTGCATCGCATCAATTACAAGCTGAAAAGCTAAGCAAACCTGCGTAGCTGATGTCAGCAATAAAATTTTATGTATTCACAATTTTATTTAACTGCGCGGCTAGACAATAATTCAATATATTTAAACACATTGATGACCCATATCTTTTCTGATCATTATAGCATTGTAGACGACAAATACAGTGCTTACATGAAACAAATTTTCCATATGAACCCGAATTTCAACATCTGTGACTTCGAAATATTGTGTAACATAGTTCAACATTCTATTGAATTGCAGCGAAGACAACCAGCAGGAGATCTCATTTTGCCATTTCCACCTGGTCCGGGGAATGAATTTCGAAATTCCTCACGTTCCCCGAACAAGATCACAATCGCTGTTAAATTAAACAGAAATAAATAAAAAGAAAGTCATTCCTGCAGAGCTAAACAGAACATTTGATTTGAGAAAACCGTTGTGCAATACAGAATGATTCAAATTCCTGAGATGCTGCGTTGTAAATGGCTACTTAAAGAAACCCAGCGTTGGAACATCTCTAACGGCAACAGTGGAGAACTGCCCCTTTAGGCATGAAATGCTGAGCAAATACGCAGAATCACAGATCCTCTTCTCATTTTACAACATGACTGGCCGTACAGTGTTTCATGTAGATATAATCAAAGGGGAGAAATTTGGAGCGATATAAAACATGAATTAGTTCCCATTTTCTGACATGAAGGTGAAAGACCTGCTTGTCCAAAATCAACTGGAAAGATCACTGAAAGTTATTGTGGTTGTAGAGACCCATTTTTTCTAAAGATACAAGCTGTGACATAGACCCTACATACGCTAATCCTTCTTTCATTGGACAACATGACTGACCGTACAGTGTTTATGCCAATATCATTAAAGTGTGGCATTTCGCAAATGGAATAGATTCTGGAATGAAATAGCGTGGGACTGGAGACAACAAAAATAGTTCCGGCATGATTCATCGGAGATATAATGAAGATATGGGCCTTAGTACACACAAGGACCACACCAGTATAACTTAGTGTCATATTCTGTCAGTCTGTTGTGACCGATATCAATTTATTTGCCTTAAAAGCGACGTCAATCCAGTAAGAAAAATAAGGAGACCGCGTCACCTATGAATAAATCACCGTTTTTAGAAATAATTTGCCTTCCCACAATAGACACTATGACTCTAGTAAAATTTGCGAGATAAAAAAATTGAGCACGGTGCAGTGAACAATGTATGAAAATAACACACCTGCAAGGAATTGCACAAAATGTCAGTGGAGAGGGTGCAAATGGATTGCTATGTTAGTGGGAGAAATCTGAGGTAAACACTGCAGTCCTATGTCTGAAAAATTTGGCATTGGATCTATTTTTCAGGAGAGCTTCTAGAAACAGAACCCTTATTTTAATCATAGATGACCCCGCTACTCCCTTCACAACTTACATGTGGAAATGGCCTTCGAGATACAAAACTAATTAAATCATTCGCTTCGTTATTTGTCATCCAGATTGACCACTATTGTGGCACCAACAACCTGAACGCAAGAAAGAAGTGCGAACATTCCCATTCCGGGAGAAAGATTAATGAATTGAACAACCAAACTAAATGCACTTATTAACGTTAGAATCTTAATGCCTTCCGCCTGTTGTTACAATTGATAAGTATTTCAGAGTGATAGTGCATGTTGTTTAAAATATTGGGACTAAGAATTATTTTATTTGAAACACACAAACTCAGTTTCATCGATAAAGAATATACTGCAGAATATTCTCGTTTGAAAGTGTGAATAAACATAATTAAAAATGACTGTTATTGTGTAATTCTACTGAGATAACGAGTTTCATTGCACAATGGCGCAGTTAACATAAATGAAAACAACCCTGAAGTGTTTGTTCAGTGGAACACTATCACTGATGTGGCTAAACACGTGATATCATTAATTGTCAGAGTGCACTTTCCTCTCCCGTATAAGAGGTTGCAAAGTAATCAACAGTAGATATCGGCAGTTGGACAATTTTCAATTGATCACAAATTCACACAGAAAATGGGATATCCTGCAATTTACTACATCGCGAGGATTTACTATCCTCTACTAGCAGCGCTTGGTATCCCCGGTAAGTAATTGGAATTAGCTATTACTGCATGTGTGTGTTTTGCTCTTGCAGCATTTGTTACAGATGGTATCTCATCTGATGAGTGTTTTAAGCCTGATCAGGTTTAAGGATATATTTTATTTTATTTCATTCTTTTATTTTTCTCGTGAATATTTATTCGTTTCTTATGTGCGAACATATTAACAAATGATTGTAAGTTAATATTCATACTGTTCTTTCTTTTGGACTTAATTGACCTTTCAACTTCAGCTGATCGAAATCAGATTCTACAATCACTGCAGCACTAACAATCAATATCGCGTTTTTTCGGCAATACACAGATATTTCCTCTCCGTCTTAATGCAGCTAACGATTTTTTTTTTCTCTTTATTTGCCGAAATGTCTTTGAGATTACCACAATAGCTTGCAAAACACCTTCTGTTTTACGGTGTCCTCTTTTCCGTGTTATAAATAACCATATAGACATATATAACCATAGAACAATTACAGCACGGGAACAGGCCATCTCGGCCCTTCTAGTCCGTGCCGACGATTACACTCTCCTAATCCCACTGACCGCACTTTGCCTATCACCCTCCATTCCTTTCCTGTCCATATACCTATTCAATTTTACTTTAAATGACAATACCGAACCTGCCTTTACCACTTCAACTGGAAGCTTATTCCACACAGCTACCACTTTCTGAGTAAAGAAATTCCCCCTCGTGCTACCCTTAAACTTTTGCTCCTTAACTCTCAAATCATGTCCTCTTGTTTGAATCTCCCCTACTCTCAATGGAAAAAGCCTATCCGATCTATCCCCTTCATTATTTTAAATACCTCTATCAAGTCCCCCTTCAACCTTCTACGCTCCAAAGAATAAAGGCTTAACTTGTTCAGCCTTTCCCTCTAACTTAGGTGCTGAAACCCTGGTAACATTCTAATAAATCTTCTCTGTACTCTCTCTATTCTGTTGATACCTTTCCTATAATTCGGTGACCAGAACAGCACACAATAATCCAAATTCGGCCTTCCAAATGTCTTGTACAATTTTAACATTACATTCCAACTCCTATACTCGATGCTCTGATTTATAAAGGCCAGCATACCAGAAAGTTTCTTCACCACCCTATCCACATGAGATTCCACCTTTAGGAAACTATGCACCATTATTCCTAGATCACTCTGTTCTACTGCATTCTTCAATGCCCTACCATTTACCATCCATGTCCTATTTGGATTATTCCTACCAAAATGTAGCACCTCACACTTATCCGCATTGAACTCAATCTGCCATCGTTCAGCCCACTGTTCTAACTGGCCTAAATCTCTCTGCAAGCTTTGAAAACCTACTTCATTATCCACAACGCCACCGACCTTAGTATCATCTGCTTACTTACTAATCCAATTTACCACCCCATTATCCAGATCTTTAATGTATATGAAAAACAACATTGGACCCAATACAGATCCCTGAGACACACCACTAATCATCGGCCTCCAACCTGACAAACAGTTTTCCACAACTACTCTTTGGCATCTCCCATCTAGCCACTGTTGAATCCATTTTACTACTTCAATGTTAATACCTAACGATTGAACCTCCCTAACTAACCTTCCGTGCGGTACCTTGTCAAAGGCCTTACTGAAGTCCATATTGACAACATCCATTGCTTTACCATCGTCAACTTTCCTCGTAACCTCTTCAAAAAATTCAATAAGATTTGTCAAACATGACCTTCCACGTACAAAACCATGCTGACTATTCCTAATCAGACCCTGCCTATCCAGATAATTATATATACCATCTCTGAGAATACTTTCCATTGATTTACCCACCACTGACGTCAAATTGACAGGCCTATAATTGCTAGGTTTACTCATAGAACCCTTTTTAAACAATGGTAGTACATGAGCAATACGCCAATCCTCCGGCACCATCCCTGTTTCTAATGACATTTGAAATATTTCTGTCAGAGCCCCTGCTATTTCTACACTAACTTCCCTCAAGGTCCTAGGGAATATCACGTTAGGACACGGAGATTTATCCACTTTTATATTCCTTAAAAGTGCCAGTACATCCTCCTCTTTAATTGTCATAGTTTCCAAAAACTCCCTACTTGTTTCCCTTGCCTTACATAATTCAATATCCTTCTCCATAGTAAATACCGAAGAAATTAATGTGTTCAAAATCTCCCCCATCTCTTTCGGCTCCACACATAGCTGTCCACTCTGATTCTCTAAGGGACCAATTCTATCCCTCACTATCCTTTTGTTATTAATATAACTGTAGAAACCTTTCGGATTTATTTTCACCTTACTTGCAAAACAACCTCGTATCTTCTTTTAGCTTTTCTAATTTCTTTCTTAAGATTCTTTTTACATTATTTATATTCCTCGGGCACATCATTTACTCCATGCTGCCTATATTGATTATTGATCTACCTCTTTTACGAACCAAGTTTTTAATAAACCTTGAAAACCATGGCGCTCTCAAACTTTTAACCTTTCCTTTCACCCTAACAGGAACATAAAGATTCTGTACCCTCAAAATGTCACCTTTAAATGACTTCCATTTCTTTATTACATCCTTCCCATAAAACAAATTGTCCCAACCGACTCCTTTTAAATCCTTTCGCATCGCCTCAAAATTAGCCTTTCTCCAATCAAAATGTCAACCCTGGGTCCAGTCCCATCCTTTTTCCATAATTATATTGAAACTAATAATATTGTGATCGGTAGACCCGACGTGCTCCCCAACACAGACGTCCGTCACCTGACCTATCTCATTCCCAAACAGAGGACGAACACTGGCCCTTCTCTAGTCGCTACCTCTATCTATTTCTGCAAAAAAACTATCCTGCACACTTTTTACAAACTCTACACCATTCAGCCCTTTTACAGAATGGGCTTCCCAGTCTATGTGTGGAAAATTAAAATCTCCCACAATCACAAACTTGTGCTTACTACAAATATTCGCTATCTCCTTATAAATTCGCTCCTCCAATTCTCGCTCCCCATTAGGTGGTCTTTAATAAACCCCTATGTGTTACAACACCCATCCCATTCCTCAATTCCACCCAAATAGCCTCCCTAGATGAGCTCTCAAATCTATCCTGCCAAAGCACCGCAGTAATATTTTCTCGGACAAGCAATGCAACACCTCCTGCTCTTGCCCCTCAGATTCTATCACACCTGAAGCAATGAAATCCAGAAATATTTAGTTGAAAATCACACCCCTCCTGCAACCATGTTTCACTAATAGCTACAACATCATATTTCCATGTATCAATCCATGCTCTAAGCTCATTCACCTTTCTTACAATGCTCCGAGCATTAAAAATAGATATATTTAAGAAACTCTCCACCTCTTCCTCTCTATTTATCCCTAAAGATGCGATTAACTTTATTATCTTTTTCTTCCTTCTGCCCTACATCTTCGGTCTGAGTGCTCTCCTTCTCTATCACCTGCCTATCCTCCCTCACACACTGTCTACCAGCTTTTTCTATTTTCGAACTAACCTCCTCTCCCATAGTCTCTTCAAATTGATACCCACCCCACAACCATATTAGTTTAAAGTCTCCCCAGTAGCCTTTGCAAATTTCCCCGCCAGGATATTGGTCCCCCTAGGATTCATGTGCAACCCGTCCTTTTTGTACACGTCACACCTGCCCCAAAAGAGGTCCCAATGATCCAGAAACTCTTTCTTTCTAGGATTTAGGTTTCCATACTGGCGTCATCAAAGATGCCCTCACCCGCATCTCCTCCACTTCCTGCACTTCAGCGCTTACCCATCCTCCCGTCACCACAACAGGGACAGGGTTCCCCTTGTCCTCACCTACCACCCCAACAGCCTCCGGATCCAGCATATTATCCTCCACAACTTCCGCCACCTTCAACAGGACCCCACCACCAAACACATCTTTCCCTCCCTACCCCTCTCAGCTTTTCGCAGGGAAAGATCCCTCCGCGACTACGTGGTCCACACGTCCCTCCCCACAGAACTCCCACCTGGCACTTACCCCTGCAAGCGCAATTGCTACACCTGTCCCCACACCCCCCCATCCACTTCCCACCATTCCGGGCCTTCGGACAGTCCTTCCAGTTTAGGCAACACTTCACCTGCGAGTCTGCAGGAGTCGACTATTGCATCCGGTGCTGCCGGTGCGGCCTCCTCTGCATCGGCGAGACCCGACGCAGACTGGGGGACCACTTCGTCGAGCACCTTCTTCCGTCACAATAGACAGGACCTCCCGGTTGCCACCCACTTCAGCTCTACCTCTCATTCCTATCTAGATATGTCCATACATGGCCTCCTCTACTGCCGTGACGAGGCCAAACTCTGGTTGGAGGACCAACACCTCATCTACAGTCTGGGTAGACTCTCGCCATGTGTTATGAACACTGATTCTCCAATTTCGGGTAATTCCCTCCCACTCCCCCTTCCCCTATCCCAAGTCATTCTCTGCCTCTCCCCCTTTCAACTTTCTGCTTCTTTATCTCTACAGTTCGTTCAAGCTTATCCCCTCCCCCTCCCCCTTTATCTTTCCTCTGACTGGTTTTCCACCTGGCTCCTCTAGGCCCTAGTCCCTCCCCTATCTCTATTACTGGGCTTCGGACCTCTCCCCCACCCACCCCATTCCCGATGAAGTGTCTCGGCCCGAAACGTTGGCTACTCTTTTCTCACGGATGCTGCCTGACCTGCTGAGTTCTTCCAGCATTGTGTACGTATTCTTTGACGCAGACACTTGAATCCCTGCCCCCTGCTCCAATTCCTCAGCCACGCATTCATCCTCCACCTCATTGCATTCCTACTCTCACTGTCACGTGCCACAGGCAGTAATCCCGAGATTTCTACCTTTGCGGTCGGTCTTCTCAACTGCCTTCCTCACTCCCTATATTCTCCTTTCAGGATCTCTTCCCTTTTCCTACCTATGTCATTGGTACCTATATGTACCACGACCTCTGGCTCCTCACCCTCTCAGTTTAGGATATCTTGGACGTGATCAGAAATATCCTGGACACTGGTACCAGGGAGGCAAACTACCATCTGGGTCTCCTGATCGTGCCCACAGAATCGCCTATCTGACCCCCTAACTATCGAGTCCCCGATTACTAATGCCTTACTCGTCTTTTCCCTTCCCTTCTGAGCTACAGGGCCGGACTCTGTGCCGGAGGCACGGCCACTGTTGCTTCCCCAGGTAGGCTGTCCCGCCCACCATTACTCAAACATGAGTACATATTGTTATGGGGTACAGCCACTGGGGTACTCTCTAGTGCCTGACTCTTCCCCTTCCCCCTCCTAACCGTGACCCATCTGTCTGCCTCCCGTGGTCCCGGTGTGACCACTTGCCTGTAACTCCTCTCTATCAACTCCTCATTCTCCCCGACCAGACGAAGTTCATCGAGCTGCAGCTCCAGTTCCCTAACACGGTCCCTTAGGAGCTACAGCTCGGCGCACCTGGTGCAGATGTGGACTTCCGGGAGTCTATGAAACTCCAAGACCTCCCACAGACCACTCCGAGAACAACAAGCTGCCCTCACACTCATACTTCCCCCTTCCTGAAATAACAGGATAAACTGAAATCTAAACCTACCTTACCTTGCCCGTTTCTGCGTAAGCCCAGAGAGCCCAAGCCCTTAAGCCTTCACTCTGTTCCCGGCTCACTCCGCTGCCTGTAAACGATGCTGCCCGCAGTATAAGACTGTGTCCTTTTTGAATCCTCCCCGCTTCACTGCCCGCCGTCACACGCCTCCGCAGTCCCGCCTCTCTTAACTCCGACAAGAATAAGAAAAAAATCAAGATGACTCCCGCCGCACTCCCGTTCTGAATCCTCCGACTTCCTTCTCCAAAGATTTATTTGATTCCTTAAATCCATCTCACACCTTGAAGGAGTACAACTCTTTAGGTTCCGTCTCCGTCGCAATGTCCAATTTTATTTGCCACCTTAACATCGAAACATGCATTTATCTCTGCCGTTTCTTCACTCGAAAGTGTTGTCTCCGATTAAACATTCTCCCTCAATCCATTTTATTCCCGCAATATATAAAACCTTAAACATTCTCAGCTACAGTCATGCGTCTGACCAAATGATGAGTGGGTCGATAAGCTGCCCACCCGCAAACCAGCTGTCAAATGGAAAGCTGCGGCTCAAATATTACTCTAGTCCGTCGCTATCATCCAGCGAAAGACAATGATGTAGCCAGTGCTCATTCTCCCGCTCGAGGCCTGCCTGATCCAGCATAGGATCAGATGTCTGCGGTTTCTCAGTACGATTGAAAACATTTCTATGTATGCATAGAAGTAAAAATGATCAGGATTTCTGCGCATGAACCTAACTCTTCTTTGTTTCCTTGCAGTTAATCTCTTGTCGATTGTGATCCTATCTCTGGGAAACTGCGGACTCTCTAAATGCATCTCCCGTTACCTGGTGGGGATGGCAGCAGCTGATTTAATGGGTGTTATTATTGCTGTTGTGCTCTGTGAAATCAATAATATTTACTCTTATGCTCTTCCTTTGCTCATTACACCGAGTTGCTCCCTGACGCTTGTCCTGAAGCTCGCAACCAGGGACTGTTCTGTTTGGCTCACGGTGGTTTTCACGTTCGATCGCTGTATTGCAATCTGCAGTCAAAAGCTGCGGGAACGATACTGCACCGAGAGGACAGCAACGATTGTGATAGCAATTGTGGTTTTAGGAAGTTGTGCAAAGGGTGTCCCATCATACTTTGCGGTAGATCCTTCCCTTGCCATTAACAACGTACACAAGCGATGCATTTTCAAAATGGATTTTTTTACCTCACCAGCGTGGAAAGCATACCAGCTTTTTAACACTATCACTACACCTTTATTGGCATTCGGTTTGATTCTACTTTTTAATGCTTTAACAGTCAGTCATATTATCGCGGCAAACAGAGTTCGCCGGGGGCTCAGGAACGGCAGAGAGAAAAAGAATGATCCAGAGGTGGAGAACCGGAGAAAGTCAATAATTTTGTTGTTCGCTCTATCAGCAAATTTTATATTGTTGTGGATCCCCTTTATTGCATATACCACTAACTGGCAAATTCAGAATTACTTTTACACGGACAGATATTTGAATACCCCGACCTATATCCTGCAACAGTTTGGGTTCATGTTGCAGTTTCTCTGTACCTGCACCAACACGTGTATCTACACTCTGTCACAGAGGAAATTCAGGGAGCAGCTGAAGGGTGGAATCAAACGTCTCGTTACGTTAAACGGTCGACTCTGTGGGTAAAAGATGAATTGAATTGTAAGCTTTGACGGGAATTGAAATTTTATTAGTATGTATGTTAAATGTGTCTATATTCCTGCAGCCAGGTGAGCGAAAATTGATAACTTGCAGATTCCAGTAAAGTCAGCAAACTTAATTAAATTACTTTGGGCAAGGAAACAACAAAAGGCGTATATGAGATCGCTACATTAGCAGAAATTGCATCAACATTTTGAATTAATGCCAGAGTATGGGCCAACGAACTACGTGAAGCCAGTACAATTATTCTTACATTGGTAGAATTCTACTCTGATTCACTGGTCTGTGGATCCTTGCAGGAATTTCTGTAACAACTGCAGAAATGTGCCTGTAACTTGGATACCCGGTGTCAGTTAACGCGTGTTCGGACACCTCCATATCGGTTCAAGATATCTGACTACTGCATTTTCATTCAGAAAGTGCGGGATCCCTTCCAAAGCGCCTCTAAAGCTGCACGACCCCACCCCCAGTCTGAATCATAAGTGGGATGTGTAGGGGTTTTACCGAGAGGGGATGGTATGCGAAATGCAGCTCTCACTTCCCACCCCTTCGCACGTAAGGTTGTCAACGCTGACAGGGAGAATGCGGGAGAGTGAGGCTGAGAGGGCACTGAATCAAAAATGATGGAATGATTTAAGGATGAAATGTCAAAAGTTTAAAATTTATTCATTTATGGGATGTGGTCGCCGTCAGCCAATCCACCATTTATTACCCATTCCTCGTTGCCCTTGAGAAGGTGGTGATGAGCTGCCTTCTTGGACGGTTGCAGTCCCTGACGTGCATGTACACTGACAGTGTTGTCAGTGCTGTGATTGGAGTGTTGCGAACAGGTTCCAACCACCTATCTTAGAAAGTGTATGCTGAGCCTGGAGAAGTTTCAAAAGGAGGTTCACACAAATGATTCCAGGATTGAATGGATTGTCATAGGAAGGGCGTTGGATGGCTCCGTGTGGTGTATCATACAATTCAGAAGAATGAGTGTTGACCTCATTAAAACCTATCGCATGGTGTAAGAACTTGTTAGAGTGCGTGTGGGGAGGATGATTCCTGTGGTGGGAGAATCTATGACCAGAGCGCTCAGCCTCAGAACAGATTAATTGCTTAATGGCCAAATTCTGCCTCTATATATTATGGTTTTACCGCAGAAGTCAGGTCCGGACAGAATTCAATTCAGGTGGTAAAGAAAGGATATAGTTATCGTTTCATCGATTTACAAGTGAAAATTATCAGTGTGTTATATCATCCCCGATCCATGCGTGGAAAATAGCTGTGAATTTACTTACTCTTTCAATACTAACGTGGATTTTGCTTTGTTGTGTTAATTTTCATCGTAATTCAAATGCCCGCTCTGCAGGAGCGTTAAATCTAATATCTTGTGTCTACTAATGTATGAATTTAAAATTTCACCAATGTGATGATCTACGAACATGGCTCGACCAATACTTCACACGACACGAGTGCTGAATTCTATAACAGTAAACGAGAAAGATTTAATAAAAAGCCGGTGACAAGAAGCATCCATTGCGTCTTGACGGAACATTCCAACCTCGCTGCATTTCCTTTTCGCTCCACTTGATGTCCCCATAGTTTAACCTAACGACACAGTGACACGGTGCAGTTTCAGGGAGGACCTGAAGAATAGAGTCAAACATCTGGTGGCGCTGTGTTGTCGGCTCAGTGCATCAAGCACAAATCCAATTGTGTTTTCTTGATAGAATAAATAAATGTACTTATCATTAATATCACTAGTAAATACGCCATATCTACAAATAGCCCAGTGGGCGAAAGTTATTAGCTGAGATTTTCAATGAAAATCCGAATCAGATTTAATATCACGGCTGTTGTAAAAAAAAACTACTTATAGCGATGATTAGTGAGGCACAGAGTTGTCTGTATTTACTGGCAAGTACCTTTATTGTTTAAACTAACAAATACGTGAATTCATATACTAAATAAATTGTGTGCGCACCAGCTAAATATCCCTGACTCTCCTGATTAGTCAAAGAATAGCAAAAGTATTACCCGGTCAAAAGAGTTAACACTGTCCAGGCGTTCCTCGTTGTCCCGATACACTCGCCATGTGTATCACGCAGGGTTGCTATCACTTGTACCTGTGGTGGCTGTCACCGAAGTTACCGCTACCAGCACACACAAAACATTCACTTTTATCTCCATTCCATATCAATTCAAATGTTATATTCTTTGGTAATTGGACATAGGTCATTTGTCTGTACTTTAACACCTTGTTATTGGCTCTGCTCCAAGCCAGAATCAATTTATTGTCCTTTTCCCATTAAGTAGCAGACGATAATTTATGGCTCTTTGTTCTCAATTAGCAATAAGCTCGAATCACTTCAGGCAAGCATCAACTCCAACATTCACAAACCTGCATGTTAAAGACAACCAAAGAACATCTCACAAATAACTTATTTGGAAATGATCTCCAGTCCAGCAGATTACTTGAGAAACCCACGTGTCTTCTTTAAAACATTGATTAAACCTAGCAGGTCAAACACACAAAATGGAGAATATTTTGTGTCTTCACAAAATGGAAGCTTTTGTCCCCAAGCATGTGGCAAGAACAAAGACAGCTTCCACTATCCTTGATTTATTTTAACTCATTGATTTGTAGATTGTCATTCTTTCTGGACAAAATCTCACTTCTTTTGACCTAAGGATATTTATCTTAGGATCACTACCCTCCATTATTCTGTCGACTATCCTTTGGATTGCCACGGATCCCCAGCAAGTGTGCTGCCCTTACATTATAACATTTACTTACTAAATTCGTACAATTTTTAACAGCCATCGTTTTCTCAGTGCTGCAAAATCATCACCCTCTACCTTTTCCATAATTTCAGTCTTCCATCTTCTAAGTTGATACACCATAAACAATACAATGATCAGTGTAAATAAAATTAATATTACAGCAGAATGTGAGATTATCCTTACCCATGGATGTATTTGAACATTTGATCCCCAATTCCAAAATTTGTCCCAGAAGTCCGAGTCACTCAATATTTCATTGCCTTATCAGTATGTGTCTTAATAACTTTTGTATGCTCTGTCCATTGATGAATTATCTCATTTGCCTCCTCCACCACTTCTATCCAGTCTGCAGTTAAATGAGGAATCGGTGGCAACTCAGTCACAACATAGTCCCACAAGTATCGATCCGAATCAATTCGTTAGATGGCAACATTTTCTTCCAGCACCTTCTCCACTGCTGGTTGAGGCAAAGTTTGTCTTACAATAGCCAAATTTAAAGTCACACCTGTGTTCGTCCCGCCAGTGCACACTGCAGAAAATAATGACTATTCACAAGCAAAGTAGACAATGAACAATCCTCATAAGTATTCGATCCGTAAGTTTCTGTCTAGTCATCTCTTCTAGACAAGCCCGATGGTTTTCCCCTCGATGACATTTCGATAAATCTATCCCTTTTCCGATAACATTCATAACAATAGCATGTTTCGGTGGGTTGCTTAAGGATAACCAAGAATTCACGGAATATTTCCTATATTTTGAACCATAAGGCACTGGTGACGACTTACTATGAGTTTTCGGCTCCACCTCTGAGAAAAGATGTGCTGGTATCGTAGGGTTCAGAGGAGGTTCACAAGAATAATTCTGGGAATGACTGTTTTGTCATATGAGAGACGCTTGATAGCTCTCTGCCTGTACTGACTGGAATTTAGAAAGATGAGGCTGGTTCTCATTGTCGCCTTTCGAAAGTTGAAAGGCCAAGATAGGGTAGATTTGGAAATTATGCTTCCCATAGTTGGGGAGTCTAGGACAAGAGGGCACAGCCGCAAGATAGAAGGACGTCCATTTAAAAACAGAGATACGGAGAAATTTATTTAGCCAGAGCATGGTGAATTTGCAGAACTTGTTACCACAGGTAGCTGTGGAGGCTGTTGTTGGGTGTATTTAAGGCAGGGAGTGATAGGTTCTAGATTGGACGCAGCATCAAAGGTTACAGGGAGAAGGCCTGGGAGTGTGGCTGAGGAGGGGAAAAAGGGTCATCCGTGATTGAATTCTGTAGCAGACTCGATGGGACAAATGGCCTAATTATGATCCTATGTCTTATGGTCATCAAACAAGCAGATTGAAGCACTGTGAGACCAGCATTGACATCGGTTAGGATCACATCTCGTTAGAAGCACACACTGCATAACCGGCCTGGCAAAGCTCCCTCACACACATACACAGGAAGGATTAGCAGATTGCAGTCTGAGTCTCAGGAATGTGTGTTATTTCCCTCAGTAACCTGGAAAGCATTCTCTTCAGACATAATTATCTATTTATTGAAACAACTCAATCACACCAGACGTGATTTGGTGCGCGTGCACGCACACACACACACACACACACACACACACACACACACACGCACACACACACACACACACACACACACACACACACACACACACACACACACACACACACACACACACACACACACACAGAGTAATACACACCCACAAAGTAGCACACAGTGACATAGTATCAGCGTGTGACAACCAGTCAAAGAGACAGGCACAAATTACCATTTCGGAATGATATCTGCTGTCCTTACCCAGTTTGTCTGTTCTGTGGCACTGAGCCGTCCTCTGACGTGACGTCACATCAACAGTTCTCAGACAGACTCCAGTATGAGAGTCCTCAGGACTATGATCTAGGAAGGATTTTGGCAGATGTTGAACCCACGGCCCACTTAATCCATCTTCAAGACAAAGATTTATCTTTGAACATGACCCATTTCTGTCTGTTTGTCCCATATCCCTCTGACCATTTCCTTTCTGTATACCTGTCAAACTTTCTTTCAAAATAGTTTAATTATATCTGTTTCTGCCGACAGCAAATTTCATATATCCACCTCCCTCTCTGTGAGAAAGTTACCCCATAGATCCATCTCACCTTAAATCTGAGCTCTGGGATTATCTACTCTCATGTTCTTGCAAAAATACTCTCTGCTCATCTAAGCACCATATGATTTCATTTACCTCGATAAGGGGTCATCCCTCAACATCCTACACTCCAGGGAATTAGCCCCCGCTTACAAACTCTCTCCATTTAACCCAAACCCTCCTGTCATTGTAACACCCACCTGAAGCTTCCTGTCCAGTGTGATCACACCCGTCCCAGAGTCAGGGCATCAGAAATGCAGACAGTACCCCAAGATGTAAAAGGCCTTGCTTAAGTTCATGTGGACAGTGTCAGATAGGCAGCTGAACACAGGACTAAATGTGTTATATTTGAATGCACCTGTACACGGAATAAGGTGGATGATATTCTAGCGCAGGTAGAGATTGCCAGGTACAGCGTAGCTAGCATCACTGAGTATTGGCTGGGAAGGAGATCATGGCATGAAGTTCAACATTCAAGAATACACCTTGTATTCAAAGGAGAGGTAGGCAGAGGGACTGGGGAGGCTCTGTTGTTAAACAAAAAAAAACATTAAGTCATATCTTGAGAAGAAACTGCAAGGTTTAAAAGACCCCATGGGAGTCATATACAGGCCTTCAAATAGTAGACAGGATTTGGGATGCAGATTACACCAGCAGATAGAAAAGGCTGGTAAAATGGGCAAGGAGCGATAGGAATGAGATTTCAAAATGAGAGAAGTTTGGGAAAATCAGGTTGGTGCTGCATCCCAAGACAGGGAACTTGTAGAATGCCTCCAAGATGACGTTTTAGATCATAAGACAAGAGAAAGGAACAGAAGTTGGCCATTCGGCCCATCGCGTCGACTCTGCTATTTCATCATGAGCTGATCCAATCTCCCCTTTAGTCCCACTCCCCCGCCTTCTCACTATAACCTTTGATGCACTGGCTACTCAGATACCTATCTATCTCTGCCTTAAATACACCCAATGACTTGGCCTCCACTGCCGCCCGTGTCAACAAAGTTCACATATTCACTACCCTCTGGCTAAAAAAAAAATCTTCTCATCTCTGTTCTGAATGGGCGCCCTTCAAACCTTAAGTCATGCCCTCTCGTACTAGACTCCCCCACAATGGGAATCAACTTTGCCACATCCACTCTGTCCATGCCTTTCAACATTCGAAATGTTTCTATGAGGTCCACCCTCATTCTTCTAAACTCCAAGGAGTACAGTCCAAGAGAGGTTAAACGTTCCTCATATGTTAAACCACTCATTCCCGGAATCATTCCAGTGAATCTTTTCTGAACCCTCTCCAATGCCAGCACATCCTTTCTTAAATATGGAGCCCAAAAATGCACACAGTACTCCAAGTGAGGTCTTACCAGAGCCTTATAGAGCCTCAACATCACATCCCTGCTACTATACTCTATTCCTCTAGATGTGAATGCTAACATTGCATTCGCCGTCTTCACCACCGACTCAACCTGGAGGTTAACCTTAAGGGTATCCTGCATGTGGACTCCCAAGTCCCATTTCATCTCAGAAATTTGAATTCTCTCCCAATTTAAATAATAGTCTGCCCGTTTATTTCTTCTACCAAAGTGCATGACCGTTCACTGTCCGACATTGTAAATCATTTGTCACTTCTTTGACCATTCCCCCAATCTATCCAAGTCTCTCTGCAGACTCTGTTTCCTCAGCACTACCGACCCTTCCACCTATCTTTGTATTATCAGCAAACTTAGCCACAAAGCCATCTATTCCATAATCCAAATCGTTGATATACAAGGTGAAAAGATGCGGCCCCAACACGGACCTCTGTGGAACAGCACTGGTAACCAGAAGCCAACCAGAACAGGATCCCTTTATTCCCACACTCTGTTTCCTGCCAATCAGCCAGCGCTCTATCTACGTATGTAACTTTCCCGTAATTCCATGGGCTCTTGTCTTGTTTCGCAGCCTCATGTGCGGCACCTTGTCAAAGGCCTTCTGAAAATCCAAATGCACAACATCCACTGCATCTCCCTTGTCTAGCCTACTTGCAATTTCTTCAAAAAATTGCACTAGGTTTGTCAGGCAGGATTTTCCTTTGTTATGTGTGCTGAACAGACCTGATGGAAATGGGGTCCAGAGTTAACCCCCCTCCCCCCTTTGGGAACTATGCTGCTAATGAGAGAGAGAGAGATGAAAAATAGGTAGAGACATCTGCTGCAGATAAGAGAGAGAGAGACATTTGATTTATGTATTTTGGCTCTTCACTGATTATTTACCTTTCGCTACAAGGACATTTCTTTGTTCGTTAACATTCCTGAGGAGACAGCAGGAATGGCTTAGTTTGATGGACATAGACATGTGGAGTTGATGGTTGGCTGATACCCCGTCCATGGGGATAAAAGACAGGTCTGGGGAGACACCCCTCAGACACACCAGTGGACACTGAAAGCGTGTTGTGCACCCACCGGAAGGTGGGGGCTTAGAGGACCGAATCAGGAGATCGGCCACAATGCTCACAGTCTGACGGCAGGGCCGGTGGTGGCTTGTGTGTGTCTCCAGTCATGCCAGAGTGACGAGTCCGCCACGGAAGAACGGTCTAGTCGAGAACGGAGGGGTCCTAACCGAATGACCACAACGGTACAACGGTATAAGAAGACAACAGAAGGTTTGCTGGCTGCAGCTGCTCAATCTCTTGCTCGCTCTTTCTCTCTCTCCAACATTGCAACACCACAACCAACTACCTCAGCACGAACTGAACTGAACTCTATATGCTCTTATGACAATTTATTTACCCCTAGACTTTGATAGAGCTTGTTTATTACTGTTGATTATTATTCCTACACTTCTGTTTTTATTATTGCTAACCTGTTTTATATGCATCTTTGCATTATTGATACTGTATTGCTTAGTTTACTAATAAACACCTTTAATTACAGTAGCACCAGACTCCAACGTATCCTTCCATTTCTGCTGGTCTGTTAACCCAGTTACGGGGTACGTAACAAACTGGGGGCTCGTCTCCTGGATTTGATTACCAAATTGGGGGGCCGGTGAATCGGGATAGAAGTCCCTTATCTGATCTGGTAGTGTGGATAACCAGAAGGGAAACCAGCAGAGATGGATATTGACAAATTTTTAAAAGACCCAACTTCGGGGGCATTAGAGGATGCCAGAAAGGTGGATTTGTTGAGTTTTGCGAGACAGTTGAATCTCTCGGCGGTGAAACCGGCGATGAGAAAGTTGGAGATACAGAGAGCAATAGCTACGTATTATTTATCCCAGGAGGTGTTCCCGTCGGAGGTTTTGGAGCTGTTCCCTGAGAGTAAACCAACCGAGAGTGAGCTTCAGCTACGGTTGGAAAGATTAAAGTTGGTTGCGGAGGATAAGAAAAGGGAGCATGAACTCCGGATAAGGCAGTTGCAGGCAGAGAGAGAGAGAGAGGAGGCTGAAAGTCAGAGAGCAGAAGCTGAAAAGCAGAGGGAGGAAAGGGAGAGAGAGAGGTAGTTTGAGCTGGAAAAAGAAAGGTTAAAGGCATCGAGGGGAGAGGACCAGGAAGCAGACCCAAACAAGGGGTTCAAGATTGGTCAGTAGATTAAGTTGGTACCCCCATTCGGGGAGATGGGTGTCGATAGATACTTCCTCCATTTTGAGAAAGTTGCTATGAATCAGAACTGGCCTAAGGAGAAGTGGGCTGTTCTCTTACAGACTGTACTTAGGGGGAAGGCTCAGCAAGCCTATTCTGCATTGTCTATGGATGAGGCTAAAGATTATGAGCATGTAAAAAGTGCTGTACTGAGGAGTTACAAGTTGGTTCCAGAGGCATACCGGAAGAAGTTCTGGAATTTGAGGAGGGCGTGGGACCGCACGTATTTAGAGTTTGCCCGTGAGATGCAAATGTATTGGGATCGTTGGTGTGCCTCAAAAGGGGTCAATGGAGATTTTGATAGACTGCAACTGCTGATGCTCATCGAACAATTTAAAAGTTGCGTCCCTGAGGGTATTAGGACGTTTTTGGACGAGAAGGAGGCAGAAACTCTGTCCACGACTGCCAAGTTAGCAGACGAGTATGCTTTCACTCACAAGACAAAATTTCCCCAAATAAAAGCTACCAGAGAAGCAGTAGGGATGGTAGAGAAAGTCCACCGGCTAAGACAGAGAAGAAGTCGGGGACTACCGGAAAAGGCAAGGAGGAGGAAAAGCAGGCTGGCAAGAAGTTTCCCAGCTTTACGTGTTATAATTGTGGGAAAGCTGGCCACATAGCATCTAAGTGCTTTGCTCCGAAGAAGGAGACAGGAAAGGGAAAGATGACAACTTCGACTGGTTGCATTGAGCCGGTCAACATACCGATGAGGAAGGCAAGGATAGACAGAGCCCAAGAGGGGCGTGAGAGATTTATTTCGGAGGGGATGGTATCAGTGAAGGAGGGAGAAATCACAGTCCCAGTGCGGATCTTGAGAGATACTGGGGTTGGACAGTCATTGATTTTAAGGAAGGTGTTAGATTTTGGTTCTGAGACTGAGATTGGGGAGGTTGTGTTCAGAGGTATTGGAAAAGGGACTGAGGCCGTATCTTTGCACAGGATATTTCTGAAATGTGACCTGGTATCTGGACCAGTCGAAATAGGGGTGCGGTCGGAACTACCGATAGATGGTGTGGACGTCCTGCTCAGTAATGATCTTGGAGGTGGGGATGTGTATTCAGCAGTGAAGCTGACAAGTAAGCCTGTAAGTGCTGAGGACCCGCACATAGATTCCAAGATTCATCCCGCCTGCGCAATAACTCGCAGCATGTCCAGAAAGGCGGCTGAGACAGGACCCAGTTTAAATGAGTCCAGTGTAGATTTAGCAGAAACGTTTTTACCCACCTTGTATAAAAAGGGGCTACCGGATGAGGAGAAAAAGGATAGTGAGGTTAAGGAGAATAAAGGAGAGAAGGTGGATTTACCATTAGCGAGGAGAGAATTTATAAAGGAGCAGAGACGTGATGAGGAGCTTGTGGCGTTGAAAGGGACAGTTCTCTGCGAAGCAGAAATTGATAAGGAACCAGTGGGCTAATACCTGAAGGAGTGAGTGTTAATGAGTCAGTGGAGGCAGACCACGGCGCCAGTAGATGAGGACTGGGTGGTGCTACACCAGGTGGTGGTTCCGAAGGTTTATTGGGATGAAATTTTAAACCTGGCCCATAAGATACACCTAGGTGGACACATGGGAGTGAGGAAGACAGTAGATAGAGTTATGAAAGATTTTTACTGGCCAAATATGAGGAAGGATATTATCGACGATTGTAGAAGGTGTCACATCTGTCAGGTGGTAGGAAAGCCAAATCAGGTTATCCCTAAGGCACCCCTTAGAACGATACCCGCCTTTGAGGAACAGTTTTTCCGAATCATCGTGGATTTTGTGGTCCTTTGCCTAGAACTGCGAGTGGGCGGCAGTACGTGATGACCATGATGTGTGCTGCCACTAGATTGCCGGAGGCTGTGCCCCTGGAGAACATTAAAACTCCCGCGCAAAGTAAAGGCACTCATTAAATTCTTCACCACGGTAGGGTTACCGAGAGAGATACAGTCAGATCAGGAGAGGACCTTCACGTCCCGTACATTTCAGCAAATGTTGACTCAGATTGGAGTTAAACAAATTCTGGCCTCCGCATATCACCCGCAATCTCAAAGAGCGTTGGAAAGATTCCACGCGACTTTAAAGACCATGATTAAAACATATTGTCAGGAAAATACTCGAGACTGGAATGATGCACTGCTGCTTCTGTTATTTGCAGTGAGGGATACGGTTAAGGAATCTCTGGGGTTCAGTCTATTCGAGCTCGTTTTTGGTCATAGACCCAGAGGACCCCTAACCTTACTCAAAGAGAAATGGTCTAGCCCAACCGTGCAAGTCAATGTGATTGACTATGTTTTGAAATTCCGTGAAAGGCTCCACAAGGTTTGTGACCTTGCAAAGAAAAATCTGAAAGACTCCCAAACTAAAATGAAACAACGGTATGATAAACGAGCACAAGAACAAGAATTTCAAATGGGTGATACGGTTTTGGTTCGTTTCCTGTAGTTACCAACACGCTACAGGCGAGATTTCAAGGGCTGTACAAAGTGATCAAGAAAACAGACTCTCTGAATTATGTGATAAAAACTCCTGATAGATAAAAGCCGACCCAGTTGGTACACGTTAATATGCTGAGGGGTTATCATGACGCGGAACCCGCGCCAGTCGGTGCTGTCACGTAAACAAATGAAGCAGTAAGGATTGATAAGGAGGGGCCCGAACGTTTTGAAAAGATAAACATAGTGCCTGGCAGACAAGAGAACTCTGTTATTTTGGCCAACTTTGTTGATAAGTTCAGTCATTTGAAGCCTGGACAAAGGGAACAGCTGATAAAGCTAATTAACCGGCATTCAGATTTACGTCCAGATGTTCCAAGAAGGTGCAATGAAACAGTGCATGATGTTATTGTTACTTCAGACCAGCCTATTAAGCAACCCCTTTATCGGATGAATTTGGTAAAGAGCAAGCTAGTGGAAAAAGAAATTGAGCATATGCTAGCTGCTTGTATTATCCGAGAATCTTCCTCAGCATGGGCGTCTCCATGCGTGGTTGTACCGAAGCCTGATGGTAGTCTAAGATTCTGTACACATTACAGAAAGGTGATTGCCAACACACAAACAGATGTTTACCCTATCCCCAGGGTGGATAATTGCATTGATAAAGCAGTTAAGGCCAGATACATCACCAAGATTGACCTGCTGAAGGGATACTGGTGTTTTCCTTTGACTGATAGGGCTCGAGAAATTTCAGCATTTTTCATACCATCAGGGCTCTATGAGTACAATGTTTTGCCTTTTGGAATGAAAAACGCTCCAGGGACATTTCAGAGAATGATTGTCTCAGTGATTAAAGGATTAACGAACACAGAGGCTTACATTGACGATTTAGTGGTTTGGAGTGATACGTGGGACGAGCACATTGCGGCTGCGGAGGAACTGTTTAAACAAATGTCTGCAGCCAGTCTCAGAGTGAACCTCGCAAAGAGTGAGTTCGGCCATGCCACGATCATGTACCTGGGGTATGTGGTAGGACAGGGGCAGCTGGCTCCTGTGCAGGCCAAAGTACAGGCTATTATCAAGGTTCCTGTCCCAACAAATAGGAGAGCACTGAGAAGGTTTTTTGGGAATGATGAGGTACTATCGGAAGTTTTGTAAGACATTTGCCGATATTGCCCTCCCGCTTACAAAGCTCTTGCAGAAAGATGAAAAATTTGTGTGGAGCAATTCTTGCCAAGAAGCCTTTGAGAGGTTGAAAACCATACTGTGTTACCACCCTGTGTTAAAAGCCCCTGAAATTTCGAAACCCTTCTCCCTGGCAACCGACGCAAGTGATGAGGCTGCATGGGCAGTCCGATTACAGAAAGCTGGGGATGAAATTAAACACACGTTGGCGTATTTCTCTAGAAAGTTCAATGTGCATCAGAGAAATTATTCCACTGTAGAAAAAGAATTACTAGCACTTATCCAGGCGTTACAGCATTTTGAGGTCTATATTTGTTTGGCACAGGGACTATTGATAGTTTATACTGATCATAACCCCTTGGTACTTTTGACTAGCATGAAGAATAAAAACAGGCGGTTATTAAGTTGGAGTCTGATGTTACAAGAATTCGATATTAAAATACAACATGTAGAGGGGTCTGACAATGTAATTGCTGATTGTTTATCCAGGTGTTAATTTGAAAGTATGTCTCTGTTACTCTTGTAGTTAATGACCACTTCTGTATTATATTAGTCTCTGCAATCTGCTTTACTAGTTAATTTTCACCCCGGTGAAATTTCCTTGAAGGATGGGGTGTTATGAGTGCTGAACAGACCTGATGGAAATGGGGTCCAGAGTTAACCCTCCCCCCGGAACTATGCTGCTAATGAGAGAGAGAGATGAAGAACAGAGGTAGAGACATCTGCTACAGATGAGAGAGAGAGAGAGAGAGAGAGAGAGAGAGAGAGACAGTTGATTTATGTATTTTGGCTCTTCACTGATTATTTACCTTTCGCTGCGAGGACGATTCTTTGCTCGTTAAAATTCCTGAGGAGACAGCAGCAGTGGCCTAGTTTGATGGACATAGACATGTGGAGTTGATGGATGGCTGATACCCCGTCCATGGGGATAAAAGACAGTTCTGGGAAGATACCCCTCAGACACACCAGTGGACACTGAAAGAGAGATGTGCACCCACACGAAGGTGTGGGCTTAGAGGACCGAATCGGGAGATCAGTCACAAAGCTAACAGTGTGACGGCAGGGCCGGTGGGGGCTTGTATGTGTGTCCACTCTGCCAGAGTGACAAGTCCACCACGGAAAAACGGTCAAGTCGAGAACGGAGGGGTCATAACCGAATGACCACAGCGGTACAACGGAATAAGAAGACAACAGAAGGTTTGCTGGCTGCAGCTGCTCAATCTCTTGCTCGCTCTCTCTCTCTCCAACATTGCAACAGAACAACCAACTACCTCAGCACGAACTGAACTGAACTCTATATTCTCTTATGACAATTTATTTACCCCTAGACTTTGATAGAGCTTGTTTATTACTGTTGATTATTATTCTTACACTTCTGTTCTTATTATTGCTAACCTGTTTTATATGCATCTTTGCATTATTAATACTGTATTGCTTAGTTTACTAATAAACACCTTTAGTTGCAGTACCACCAGACTCCAACGTATCCTTCCATTTCTGTTGGTCTGTTAACCCAATTACGGCGTACGTAACAGCTTTAAGGAAACGATGCTGAGTTATGCCTATCTTGTCAGGTTTATAATTTCTTTAATTTGCTTCCTTGCCACCTTCTTAAATAGCGGAGTGACATTTCCAAACTTCCAGGCCAGAATATATCAATTTTTGAAAGATCATTGCTAATGCCTCTGCAATCTCCACAGCTACTTCCTTCGGAGCACGAGGGTGCATTCCATCTGGTCCAGGAGATTTATCTACCCTTAAACTATTCAGCTACTTGAGTACTTTCTCTGTCGCAATTGTGACTGCGCATATTTCTCTTCCCCGACACCCTTGAGTATCCGGTATATTGCTGATGACTTCCTCAGTGAAAACTGATGCAAAATACTCGTTCAGTTCCTCCGCCATCTCCTTATCTCCCATTACAATTTCTCCAGCATCTTTTTTTATCAGTCCTATATCTACACGCAACTGACATTTACTCTTTATATACTTCAAAAAGATTTTAGTATCCACTTTGATATTATTTGCTAGCTTCCTTTCATAGTTCATCTTTTCCCTCTTAATGACCTTCTTAGTTTCCTTTTGTAAGCTTTTAAAAACTTCCTAATCCTCTGTCTTCCCACTAATTGTTGCATGCTTGCATGCCCTCTGCTTTGCTTTTACTTTGGCTTTGACTTCTCTTGTCAGCCAGGATTGCATCCTTTTTCCATTCGAAAATTTCTTCTTTTTTGTAATATATCTGTCTTGCACCTTCCTCACTTCTCGCATAACCTCCAGCCACTGCTGCTCTGCCGTCCTTCCCGCTATTGTCCCTTTCCAGTCAATTTTGGACAGTTCGTCTCTCATGCTACTGTAATTTCCTTTACTCCACTGAAATACCGACACATCGGATTTTGGCTTGTCTTTCTCAAATTTCAGAGTGAACTCAATCATGTTATGATCACTGCCTCCTAAGGGTTCCTTCACCTCCATCTCTCTAATCACTTCTGGTTCATTACACAATACCCAGTCCAGTACAGTCGATCCCCCTAGTGGGTTCAACATCAAGCTGTTCTGAAAATCCATCTCGTTGACATTCTACAAATTCTCTCTCTTGAGATCCAGTGCCGAACTGATTTTCCCAATCCACTGGCATGTTAAAATCCCCTCAATTATAAGAACGCTGCCCTTCTGGCAAGCCTTTTCTATTTCCTGTTGTAATTTGTAATCCACATCACTGCTGCTGTTTGGAGGCCTGTCATCAGGGTTCTTTTACAGCTGCGATTTCTTAGATCAACCCATAAGTATTCTGTACCTTCCGATACTCTGTCAACTCTTTCTAATGATTTGATATCAATTGCTTACCATTAAAGCCACGCCACCCCCTCTACACTACCTGCTCATCGTTCCGATACACTGTGTATCCTTGGACATTCAGCTCCCAGAGATATGCATCCTTTAGCCACGTCTCAGTGATGGCCACAACATC
The DNA here is from genome assembly GCF_048418815.1 of Hemitrygon akajei. Classification (NCBI taxonomy): domain Eukaryota; kingdom Metazoa; phylum Chordata; class Chondrichthyes; order Myliobatiformes; family Dasyatidae; genus Hemitrygon; species Hemitrygon akajei. Next base: position 56,407,411 of record NC_133131.1, read on the forward strand.
ATACCTGCCAATCTGTAACTGTACGACAAGATCATCCAACGTATTCCTTAAGCTGCATGCATTTAAGTGTAACAACTTAAGTACAGTATTTGGTACTCTTTGCATTGATTGCATTGCAAATGTATTGCACTGCAACTCATCCCAATGGATGCAAATTTGCCCCATCGCCTGCCTGTCCTTCCTGACATCCTTACTCTCACTAACTTAGATCTATTTCTGATTTCCCTCTCCTCCACTCTATCATTCCGGTTCCCACCCCATTGCTAAATTAGTTTAAACCCTCCCTAACAGCTCTATTAAACCTACCTGCCAGGATATTGGTCCCTTTCGGGTTCAAGTGCAACCCGTCATTTTTGAGCAGGTCATACTTCACCCGGAAGAGATCCCAATGATCCAAGAATCTGAAGCCCTGCCCCCTGCACCAGTCCCTCAGCCACACATTCATCTGTTTAATTCTGCTGTTCTTACCATCATTAGCACGTGGCTCAGGCAGTGATCTTGAGATTACTACCCTGGAGGTTCTGCTTCTCAGCTTCCTTCATAACTCCTGGAAATCTCTTTACAGGACCTCCTCCCTTTTCCTACCTATGTCATTGGTACCAACATGTACAAAGACAGCTGGCTGCTCGCCCTCTAACTTCAGAATATTCTGGATCCGATCTGAGACATCCCGTACCCTGGCACCTGGGAGGTAACACACCATGTGGGTATCTCTATCTTGCTCACAGAATCTCCTGTCTGCTCCGCTGACTTTGGAATCCCCTATGACTACCTCATTCCTCTTCTCCCTCCTTTATTTCTGCACATCAGGGCCAGGCTCAGTGCCAGAGACCTGGTTACCGTGGCCGTCCACTGTCAGGTGATCCCCCTCAACAGCATCCAAAACGATATACTTGTTGTTGAGGGGAGGGGGGGCAGCCACTGGGGTGTTCTCCACTATCCAGGCATTTCTATTCCATCTCCTGACAGTTACCCAGTTTTCTGACGCCTGTAGCCTAAGGATGACTACCTCCCTGTAGCTCCTGTCTATCACCTCTTCACTTTCCCTAATAAACAGAAGGTCATCAAGCTGCAGCTCCAGATCGCTAACATGGTCTCTGAGGAGCTGCATCTCTGTGCACCTGGCGCAGATGTGGCTATCGGGGAGGCGAGAGCTCTCCCAGGATTCCCACATCTGATACCCCGAACAAAGCATCTAACCCTGGAGACATGTTACCTAATTCTCCAGGAATAAACAAGGAAAATTAAGTTTACGCATCCACTTACTGCTGTTCCTCCGTCTGTCTGGGTCGATCCGCCATGGGGAAAAAGGAGTCGACGCCTTGCTCTCGCCTCTTCCCGTTTCTGCCGAAGCCCGTAGAGCCAAAGCCCTGCACACTGCTGCTACTCACTCTGCTGCCCGCTGTATAGGGTGGTCTTCTTTTTAAACTCTCCGCGGGGTCCTGTACATGTCACACGGGCCTGCGCAGTCTCGCCCTTCTTGAACTCAAAGAAGTTTTAAAAAAAAACTGCCTTCCTTCAGAAATTAGCTCTCACGCCACCCTTCTTGTCCCGATCAAAACAAAAACTTCTGCCGTTTAGAACAGCTTCTGGTTGCGTTCACTCGGGAAAAGGCAAATTTCTGAGGTGGATTTATGCAATGAACCAGATTTGATTAGTCAGCGTAAGGAAAAGGAAGCCATAAGAAGCACTGTTCTTAAAATGATAGAATTTACCCCGCAGTTTGAGAGGCAGAAGATAAAGTCACATGTAACAATAATGGAGTGGAGTAAATGGAATTACAGAAGCATGAGGGATGACCAAACCAAAGTAGTTTGGAAAGGGACACGAGCAGGGATGATAGCAGAACAACAAAGAATGGAAACAACAAACTACACTGCAGATGCTGTGGTCAAATCAACACGTACAAACAAGCTGGATGAACTCAGCAGGTTGGGCAGCATCCTTTGAAATGAGCAGTCAACAGATGCTGCCCAACCTGCTGAGTTCATTCAGCTTGTTTGTACGTGTTGAACAAAGAATGGAGTTGCCTGGGGCAATTTGGAAGGCACAGAATAGATACACCCAAAAGATGAAGAAGTATTGTAAAGAGAGTATGAGGGTACGGTGTTGAATAAGGGAAGTCAAACACAGCATTAAAGCAAAAGAGATATTATACAATATAGCAAAAAATTGCCAGAAGTTGGAAGATAGAGAAAGTTTTGGTAACCAACAGAAAGCAACATAGAAGCCATGAGGAGAGAAAAGTATGAGGGAAAGCTCGCCAACAACACACAAGAGGATACAAAAAGCTTTCCCCCCTAAGATATAAAGAGTAAAAGCGAGGTGGGAGTGGATATTGGATCTCTAGAAGATGACACTGGAGAGTTCGAAATGGGAGACAAAGACATGGCAGAGGTACTTATTTGGTATTTTGTGTCAGTCCTCAGGTTGGATGATGCTAGCCGTATGTCAGAAATGTGAGAGTGTCTGGTGACAGAAATGAGTGTTGTTGTTATTACTACCTAGAAAGTCCGTAGGAAGATGAAACGTCTGCTGGTTGATAAATCACCTGGACCAGATGGACTACACCTCAGTGTTTGTAAAGATGTTCCTGAAGAGAATGTTCATTGCATTAGTAATGTTCTTTCAAGAATCACTAGATTCTGAAATCATTTACTATTACTGAAACATTACATTGGTCGCTTCACTCTTTAAGAATGGAGTGTGACTAGAGAAAGGAAATTAGAGATGAGTTAGTGTGACTTCAGTGCAATAGTTGGCATGGATGTAGTGTGATTGGGAAGATGTTGATGTCCAGTATTAAGGCTGAGCTTTTGGATAAATGGGGGCACATGATAAGTTAGCTCTAAGACGCCCTTCAGGGAAAACTTGCCTGAAAATTCTGCTGCAATTCTTAAGGAACTGAAAGGCAAGGTAGACAAAGGGTGATTTGGATGAGAGAACTGATTCATTTTTTCCCAGGCTTGCAGATGATATGAAGATTGATGAAGGCCCAAATAGAGTTGAGGAAGCTCGGAGTCTGGAGAAGGACAAAGATAGATCAAGAAGTCCTGGATGGAATATAGGATCGGAATGTCGTGCATGCACTTTGGTAGAAAGAAAAAAAAAATACACAGACTATTTTGTAAACAGCGAAATATTCAAAAATCAGAGATGCATAGGGACTTGAGAGTCCTTGTGCAGTATTCCCTGAAGGAATTCACTGATTCAGTGTTAAGATCGGGAAACTCAATGTTAGCATTCATTTCAGGAGCAAGGATGTAATGCTGAAGATTTATAAGGCATTTTTCCGAGCACATTTGGAGTATTGTGAGCAGTTTTGGGCTCCTTAAATAGCGAAAAATGTGCTGGTATTGGAGGGGGTCCAGAGGATAATCACAAGAATGATTTTGATAATAAAAGGATAAACACATTAGAAACGTTTTAAGCTTCTGTGCCTGTACCCACTGGAGTTTAGAAAAAATGTTCGATTTATTGTTTTCTGAACATTATTCGCCTGTCTCCTCCCTGTAAAGTTTGACGTCCTGACTAATCAACAACCTATCAAATTCTGCTTTAAAAATCAAACCCAAGAAAATCTCCGGATGCTGGCAATCCAAGCCACACAGCTCCCAATGATGCGTCTTGGCCTTATCTTCTTAAAACCTATCCTGATAGAGTTGATGTCGAGAGGATGTTTCCTGTTTTGGATTTATTGAGCATAAGACACAACAGCCTCTAACTAGAGGGATATCCATTTAGATCAGAGATGCGGAGGAAGTTCTTTAGTCACAGGACAGTGAATTTGCCATTGGAGGCTGAGGAGGCCAAATAATTGAGTATATTTAAAGCTTAGCAACACACACAACATGCTGGAGGAACTCAGCAGGCCAGGACGCATCTACGGAAAAGAGTAATCAGTCGATGTTTCGGGCAGAGACCCTTCATCAGGACCTGTGTTGCTTGAATCTCCTGCATCTGCGGATTGTTTCGTGTTTGATACTTAAAGCAGTAGATACGTTCTTGATTCGTCAGGGGGTTAAAAGCTACGCGGAGGATGCAGGAGATTAGAGTTTAGAGGGATAATAAATCAGCCATTATGGATATGCAGAGCAGACATGATGGTCCATTTGGCCGATTTCTGATCCTATGATTTCTGATCGTATGTATACCACACTATCCCGGTCAATCCTCTCTGTTATCACCAGAAATAATTGAATCCGGGTTGTGGGATGTGATTTTTTCCGTGCACAACGCCGTGCTTAATGTCCTTAATCAGTCCTTGCCTTTCCAAATGCTATTTAATCCTCCCTCTCTCTGTCAGACACATTCCCACCACCGATGTTAGTTTCCGCTTCCTGGAATTCCTTGGCAAGACCCGTCCTTCAAAACTAAAGGCAAAACCTGAGCCACCCTTCAGTTTTCCAGCAGCTTGGCTCTGGTGAAATGTCTCTGCAAATTCATCCCCTGTCCTAATGAAGGGCTGCGAGGATGAAGTTGTGCGAAAGAGGACATAAGGATCCTCATCTCCCATCTTTGTCCCTGAAACCAATCTGGAGAGAGTTGATCTCAGGGCGATGTTTTCTACAGTGGGTGAGCCTAGGACTAGGGAGAACAGCCTGCGAATGGAGGGATGTCCATTTAGAATAGACATAAGTAGGAATTTATTTACCTACAGGATAGTGAATCTGCCACAGGCAGCAGTGGAGGCCAACTAATTGAATATATTTAATGCAGAGCAACAGACACGAAATGCTGGACGAAATCAGCAGGCCAGGAAGTATCTATGGAAAGGAGTAAACAGTTGACAGTTCGGGCTGAAATCCTTCATCAAGACTTGTGTTGCTTAAGACTCCCTGCGAATTATTCCCCTGTCTGAATGACAGGCTGCGGGCTGTGGGGTTGTGGGAAAGGCGACAAAGGGAGCCTCATCTCCTATCTTTGTCCCCCTCCACCTTCTTGTTACGTCTGCACACACAGTTCACCCACAGGCTTTGCACCCCTCCCCCACCGGGTTCTGGTACAATCTGCCATTTATCCCTCCTCTGCTGGTTCCCATTGTCACCTCCTTTACTGTCTCAAACCTTCACGTTCCCTCCACTTCACACATCACACTCCCAAATGAATGTTAACATTCAATGAAGGGCCTGTTCCTGTGCTCTGTTCCCTGTTTAGAAGAATGAGAAGAGATCTCAGGGAAACACAAAACGTTTTCAGGGCTTAACAGGCAGGATGCAGAGAGGATGTTTCCGTTGTCTGAGGAGTCAAGGGTCAGGGGTCGCTGTCTCTTTTTTATTCCCTGTTCTGCTGGTGGGGGGGGGGGGGGGGTGTCTCAGTCATTCAGTTCATTTCGTGGTGTATAAGATGATGAGAGAAATTGATCGTGTGGATAGCCAGAGGCTTTTCCCCAGGGCCAGGAGATAACGCTGAACACCTCTGAAAAGCACCTCTGATGTTTGAATATTCTCCCCATTCAATTAATAGTCCGCATTATTCCTTTGACCAAAATGCATTGTCATACATTTCCCAACACTGTATTCAACCTGCCACTTCTTTTTACCATCCTTCCAATTTGTTTAATTCTTGCTGCAAATCGCATTGCTTCCTGAGCACTACCTACCCCTCCACCATTTTTTGTATCATCCGCAAAATTTGCTATAAAGCTATCAGTTCCATTATCTAAATCCTGAATAACAATGTCAAAAACAACAGTCCCAATACTGACCCTTGAGTAACATCACTGGCCACTGGCAACCAACCTTTAAAGGTCCCCTTTATTCCCACCTGCTACCGCCTGCCTGTCAGCCATTCTTCTACCCATGTCAGTATCTTTCCTGCAATCCCATAAGATTTTATCTTGTTTGGCATTCTCGTGCATGGTACCTTGTCAAAGGTCTTCTGAAAATTCATGTCGATAATATTCACTGCCTCTCATTTGACCGCCCTCCTTTTCTCTTTCTCAAAGACCCCTAACAGATTTGTCAGGCCTGATTTCCTTTTGCAGAAACCATGCTGACATTCACGTATTTTATCATTAGTCTCCAATACCTTGAAATCTTGTCCCCGATAAAAGACTACAATACTTCCCCAACCACTGAAACCAAACAAACTGGCCACAATTTCCTTTCTTTTCCCTTCCTCTCTTCTTAAAGAGTGCAATTTTCTATTTTCTAGTTCTCTAGGACCATGCCAGCATCAGATGATTCTTAAAAGATCATGAACAATGCTTCCATTATCTCTTCAGTAACATCGCTCAGGACTTTGGGATGTAGTCCACGTGGTTCAGGCAACTTGTCAACTTTAAGACATTTGAGTTTGCCTATCTCTTTTTCCTTTGTAATAGCAAAGGCACTCACTCCTGCTGTGTCTTCTACAGTGAAGACTGATTGAAAGTATTCATTAAGTTCAGCTGCCATTTTTTGTCCCCCCATAACTACCTCCCAAGCATCATTTCCCAGTGGTCCAGTATCAACTCTCATCTCCCTTTCACTCTTCATGTAACTGAAAAAGAAATCTTTTAGTGTCTTGCTTTATATTTCTGGCTAGTTTGTCCTCATATTTCATCTTTGCCATTCTTATAGCTATTTAGTTGCCTTTTGTTGGACTATAAAAACATCCCAATAATCCAACATCCCACTTAATACTTTGGATTTACGCAGTCCTTAACATCGCTTGTTAGCCACGGATGCCTACCCCTGCCATTTGAGAAATTCGTGTGTAGGACATGTCTATGCTGCGCCTTGTGAAATATTCCCAGATACTTCAGCCATGTGACTTAGACTTCTCCCTCTCAAATTGCAGCATGAATTGAATTTTGTTATGATCACTGCCTCCTGAGGGTTCTTTTACTTTAAGCTGCCGAATCCGATCAGGATAATTCCACAATACCCAATCTAAGATGGCCTTTCCCAGAGTAGGCCCAAACACAAGCTGCTCTAAAAAAGCTGTCTCTTAGGCATTCAACAAATTCCCTCTCTTGTGATCCGACAGCAACATGATTTTCCCAACTTCCGTTAATATACTAATAAACCAACGGACCCTCAGGCGGAACAGAACCAATCGTGTAACCTAAAATCTACTGACACCATTGGGGAAAAAACAAGGTAGAGTTGCAGAGAAAGCTACAGTAGGACAGATTGTATCATACAATACACCCATATTCCCAGCCTGATAAGAACCCAGCCACTGCAAACTTAAAACATTCTTCTTGTGATGTTCCCAACAGTCCTCTGGCACACCTTTCACAGGATGATCGTTTCTTTGCCCTTCAAATTAATCCAGTATGTTGACATCAAATCCAACCTCTGTCCTTGTAAGGACGATTGCTCTATTTCACCCTATAAGGCAGAAGCAGGAAACGACCTTTCTGCACCACAATTCAATATTAAAACCTCTGCTTGTATCACGTCCAAACATTCTAAATTTGAAGATGAGGCTGATCCATAAGCCTCACAGCCGTAATCAAGAACAGATCTAATTAAACAAATATAAATGTTCAACAAAAATGTTCATGTTGCAGCTGAAGAATACCTGCGGTCATTAGATGCCTGCGGTCATTTAATATTTCTTTACAATAATCAATTATTTTACTGATATGGTGCTGCATGCCAGCTTACTATCCATCCAAATGTCAGGAAATCTTACCACAGACACTTCCTCAAGAGTTTATCACATAATTTCAAATCAAGAGCATGTCTTTTAATCCTGTTTGTAAAACACATAACTTTTTCGAGACTGAAAGCTCAAATCCTCGTCTATTTGCCTATTGTTCGAACTTGTTAACTGCAAATTGCATCCTCTGAACAGTAAAGTTGAAATTGCTAACGCTAATCCATAACGTTGCAACATCTGCATTTAGTGATTTACCCACCAGAGTATCTATCTTAGAATAAATACCATTAATCATAATATTGAATAATAAAGGCTACAAATAGTATGTTGTAGGGTCCAATTCCCTATCGTATGGAAACATAAACGTAACGTGTCCACCGGTACCTGAAGAGACCGTCCAAATAAAAAACTCAGACAAATTATACCATGTCCCCTCACTCCTATTTCCCATAATTTAATCAAAATTCCTTCCTCCAGAGCAAATCGAAACTACTGTTATTATGACATCTTTATTTAACTGTCCTTTTCTAATATGATCTTCCAAAACGAAAACCATTCCAAACTCACGCTAACACAACGCTATATCACCTCCTTTCTCCAAAATATAATTCAAACGCACGATTACCATATGTACTATACATAAATGAGACGTTAACGATATAGCCATAACTAGGAGGATAAGACGAGGATCTCCCATATTTTAGAATCAGCACTACTACTGCCATTTTTCATGAGGAATAAAAATGGCCAAGGCTTCAAATACTATTCAAAATGTTAATATTTTCTCCAAAGGGTTGTCACTCATGTCTTATTATACAACAACATATATCATCACCCTTTCCCGGGAACGTCTGATCTGCATTAATAATAGACTTCATAAATCCATACAAAGAAAACGCTACATCAGTGATACAATCATTGCTACAGCTGACTTCCAACACATCAGGATATTCACTTCGGAACTTAACCGATATTGTTGAACATCTTCTCTTAGCTCGAGTACGAATCAGAGCAAATGACCCAGCCAGTAACTCAACCTTCCTTGTTTCATTAACAACCATTTTGCCCTCATTAATCAATACTGGAATGTTATAATTCTTACAAATCCCAGCATTTCTTTAATCATAGCCCAAACCTCTCTAAGTTTAATATACCTTCCAATATTGTCTCCAGTAAACCACTGCCTTCCACAACACGGCCGGTGGCCTTTTATTCTTAATGATGTCATTCTGAGACTGATGCATCACATAAAAACTTAAATTTCTCCCAATTTACTTTACCAAAAATTCCACCTCCTACAAGTAGTTTCCTGTCCTCGATATAAATCCGAACTCAAGCTTATGAAGATTGGAAAACGATCACTCCCCAATGTTTCACCAGCCACATCATCCCACACATTCACTCCAGCCAGTATATTCGAAACTGAAGTTAATCCTATAGCCGTTTCTGAATTATAGTAAACGTTAATTCTGGTGGCACCAAGCAGGGTTGTTGTATCTCTATATACATAAAACACCGGGGGGCTTTGACAAATCCGATATAAACATATGACCATACAACCAAAAGATATAGGAGCATAAGCAGGCCATTCAGCTGATCGTGTCGGCTTCGCCACTCAATAATGGGTTGATAAAATTCTCCCGGTAATCTCCTCTCCACTGTTTTCACCCCATACCTTTTGATGCCCTGGGTAATCAAGAAACTATCCATCTCTGCCTTAAATACACCCAATAACTTTGCCTTCACAGCTGCATGTGGCTACAAAGTCCACAGATTTTCCACCCTGTCACTGAGGTAATTTCTGTGCATCTCAGTTTTAAAAGGACGTCCTTCAGCCCTGTAGTCGTGCCCTCTAGTACTAGAAACCCCTACCATCAGAAATAACTTTCCCTTATCTAATCTGTTCAGGCTTTTTAACTATCAGAATGTTTCTATGAGATTCCGTCCTCATTCTCTTGAATTCCAGTGAATGCTGCCCAAAAGCTGCCAGACGTTGCTCATATGGTAAACCTTTCATACCTGGATTCGTTCTCGTGAACCTTGTCTGAGCTCTCTCCAAAGTCACTATATCCTTTCTAAAACAAGGAGATCAAAACTACACACAATACTCCAAGTGTTGTCTCGCGAGTGCGTTATTGAGCCTCAAAATCGCATCCATGTTCTTATATTTTGTACCTCTAGAAATGAATGTCAAAACTGCATTCGCTGTCTTTACAACTGACACAACCTGGATCTTAACCTTCAGGGTATTTTGCACAAGCAATCCTTGGTACCTTTGCATCTCTTCATTTTGAACTTTCTCCCTATCTGAATAATTGTTTGTTTGTTTATTTCTTCCACCAAAGTGCATGACCATACACTTTCCCCCATTGTATTTCATTTGTCACTTCTTTCCCCATTCCCCTAAACTATCAATGTTTCTCTGCAGGTTCTCTGTTTTCTCAAAACTACGTACACCTCCATCTAACTTTGCAGCATCGGCAAATTTAGCCACAAATCCATTAATACCGCAGTCCAAAACATTGGCATTCATCGTAAAAAGCAGTGGTCCTAACACCGACCCCTGTGGAACTTTACTGGGAACTGGCAGCCAGCCAGAATAAGGTCCCTTTATTTCCACTCCCTGTTTACTGCCGAGCAGCCAATGCTCCACCCACGCTAGTAAATCCCTTGTAATTCCATGAGCTCTTATCTTGCTAAGCAGCTTCATGTGCGGCACCTTGTCAAAGGCCTTCTGAAAATCCAAGTACAACACGTCTACTGCATCTTGTTTGTCTACGCTGCTTGTAATTTCCTCAAAGAATTGTAGTTGGTTTTTCAGGCAGGATTTTCCTTTCAGTAAACCATGCTGGCATTGGCCGATCTTGTTATTTGCACCCAAGCGCTCCGTATCTCATCCTTACCAATCGATTCTAACAACTTCGCAGCCACTGATGTCAGGCTAACAGGTCTATAGTTTCCTTTCCACTGCATCCCACCCTTTTTAAATAGTGGAGTAGCATTTGCAATTTTCCAGTCATCCGTTACAGTGCCAGAATCAATCGATTCTTCAAATATAATCGTTAATGCCTCCGCAATGTCTTCAGTTACTTCCTTTAGAACCCGAGAGTGCATTCTATTAGTTCCAGGAGATTTTTGCACACTCAGACCATTAACATCTTAAACTCTTCAGCTTTAAAAATTAGGCTTCTCGCATTCCACCGTGACATTTTTAATCCCTTTACGTAATCACAAGTAGAATGGGAAACAGATACCCCATCCAACAAAGCTTCACTTACAGCTCCCCACATAACACCAGCTATACCAAAATACCTTCCTGCGGCTTTCATAATAATTTTAATTTTCTCAGTTGGATGAGATAACTGATCAGTGTAATTTACCACATCCGCTATAAACATCACAAACTTCATTCTATCCAGCAGAAAAATATCTTTAGTAAGAGAACTGTCATGGCAACATATATCCTCGGACTTCACAGTCTGTTCTCTGACTGGGAACTCTTTATCAACATTCACGTCAGCTGTTTGCAAGGCTGACTGACGTTCCTGTTAACTAACGCTCTGTTCAGAGCGCGCAGAAACGTTCCTGTTTCTGAACGCTCTGCTCTACATTCCCTCCACAACAATCCCAACCTTAACATCAAACCCGCTGATAAGGGGGGTGCTGTTGTCGTCTGGCGTAGGGACCTGTACATAGCGGAGGCACGACGACAACAACCTGACACCTCCTGTTATCTACCCCTGGACAATGACCCCACCAGGGAGCACCAGTCCATTGTCTCCCAAACCATTTCCGATCTCATCAGCTAGGGAAATGTCCCATCCACGGCCACCAAACGTATAGGTCCCACACCCTTCACTTCCCGTTTCTATCTCCTACCTAAGATTCACAATCCTGCCTGTCCAGGCAGACCCATTGTCTCTGCTTGCTCCTGGCCCAGTGAACTCATTTCTGCCTATCTGGACTCTGTTTTATCTCCCGTTGTTCAATCCCTTGCCACCTATGTCCGTGATACTTCCTATGCTTTAAATCTCTTCAAAGATTTCAAAGTGCCCAGACCTCCACCGCCTCATTTTCACCATGGACGTCCAGTCCCTATATACCTCTATCCCCCACTAGGAAGGTCTCCAAGCTCTCCGTTTTTCCAGGATTCCAGACCCAGCCAGTCACCTTCTACCACCACTCTTCTCCACCTCGCGGAATTAGTCCTCACCCTTAACAATTTTTCCTTTGGCTCCTCCCACCTCCTCTAAATTAAAGGTGTAGCCATGGGCACCCGCATGGGTACTAGCTATGCCTGCCTTTTTGTCGGCCATGTGGAGCAATCTATGTTCCAAGCCTACACCGGTAACTGACCTCCTTTTTTCTTGTGTTATATCGACGACTGCATCGGTGCTGCTTCCTGCACGCATGCTGAGCTCTTTGACTTCATTAACTTCGCCTCCAACTTTCACCCCGCCCTCAAATTCACCTGGTCTATTTCCGACACCTCCCTCCCCTTTCTAGATCTTTCTGTTTCTATCACATGAGACAGCCTATCAACCGATGTCTACTACAAAGCTATTAACTCCCACAGCTACCTAAACTATTCCTCCTCCCATCCTGTCTCCTGCAAAATTGCTATCCCTTTCTCTCAATTCCTCCGCCTCCGCCGCATCTGCTCTCAGGATGAGGCCTTTCATCCTAGGACAAAGGAGGTGTCTTCCTTTTTTTAAAAAAAGGGGCTTCCCTTCGTCCACTATCAACTCTGCCCTCCATCGCGGCTCCCGTATTTCACGCACCTTTGTCCTCACCCTATCGCCCCACCAGCCCACCAGGGATAGAGTCCTCATGGACCTCACCTATCACGTTACCAGCCTGCAGATCCAACTTATAATCCTCCGTAACTTCCGCGACCTCCTACGTGATCCCACCACCAGCCACATCTTCCCCTCCCCCCCAGTCTCGGCTTTCCGTAGGGATCGCTCCCTACGCGACTCCCTTGTTCATTCATACCCCCATCCCTCCCCACCGACCTCCCTCCAGGCACTTCTCCCTGCAAGCGGAAGAATTGCTACACCTGCCCCCATACTTCTTCCATCAACACCATCCCAGGCCCCAGACAGTCCATTCGGGTGAGGCACCGCTTCACTTGCGAGTCATCTGGAGTGATATACTGTATCCGGTGCTCCCAATGTGGCCATTTATACATAGGGGAGACCCGCCGCAGACTGGGAGACCGTTTCGCCTTACACCGGCGCTCAGTCCTCCAGCAATGCCGAGATCTCCCTGTGGCCACACACTTCAATTCCAAAGACCACTCCCACTCCGACATGTCTTTCCATGGTCTCCTCTACCGTCAAGATGAGACTACACGCAGTTCGATGGAGCAATACCTTATCTCCCGCCTACGTAGCCTCCTACCTGCCGGCATGAACATCCAACTCACAGACATCCGCTGATACTCCTGCTTAACCCCATCCCTATCTATTATTTTAGTCTGGTTCTCTTTCTCTCTCTTTTTCCCCCCTCACTATAATCTCCCCCCAGCCCACCCTTTCTTTCTCTTTTATTTCCCATAGTTCTCCACCTTCCCCCTAGCCCATTTTCCTCCAGCCTATCACTTCCTAGGTCTCTACTTTATCCCTCCCCCCACTTCTTATCCCCCCTCGACCATCCCATGTTACTTTACTCCTGATGAAGGGTTTCGGCTCGAAACGTCGTCACTACCTCCCCCCATAGATGCTGTCTGGCCTGCTGAGTTCTGCCAGCATTTTGTGTTTTGGTTTTCCTGTTAACTAATCATCGTGTGAGGTCTCATTTGACCGACAGGCACCTCAGCTGCTAACAGCAAGGGAAAGTGGTGCGTCAGGGCTACGAGATGGCTGATGGAAATCTGCCTGGTTCTCAGCAGCCCCCACCCTCATTATCTTCTGCACAATTGCCATGGCGCTGTTCAGCGAGTTGCAGCTGTGCGTGGTCGCGGGCCTAGGCGTCTACAAGGACTGGCGTGATTCTCCTTCATGACACGGTGAGGCAATTCCGGCAATGTTGGTGGTTTCTCAGGGAAAATGTTTTTGCAGGGAGCGAGGGAGGAGACGAGGTATTAGACTAAACTCCCAAATTTCCTCGCCGCCCCGCCTTATCTGACTGAGCGCGTTGCCGACTGGAGCTGCAGTTCGTAAGCAAAGTGTGTGTTTGTGTATTACGTGCAGTTATATTGTGAACAAACAGTGCCATTTGTCACCCTTTACAGGACCGTACAGTTAGGCCTGCAGTGGTAGTGGGAGAATCCGTGATGCATCATCCTTACTTTAGAAATCAGTGCACTGTCATTGACCAAGCTATTCACACAAAATGCTGGAGGAATTCAGCAGGCCAAGCACCATCTATGAAAAAAAAATACAGTCGACCTTTTGGGACGAGTCCCTTCAGCTGGACTGCGGAGAAAAAGCTGTGGAGTAGATTTGAAAGTTGGTAGGACGGGACACTGAAAACACCAGGCGAGAGGTGAAACTTGGAGGAGGAGGCGGGATTAAGCAAAGAATCGGAAAGTTGATCGGTGAAAGAGACAGAAATCAATGGAAGAAAAAAAAGGGAAGGAGCACCAGGGGAAGGCGATGGGTGGGTAGGAGATAACTTGAAAGGGGTAAGAGAGATGGGAAATGGTGAAGGGGGCATTACCGGATGTTTAAGAAATCGAATGGAGGGATGTGTTACTTAGATAAGAGAATCCACTAAATCAAGATTTAATTAAAAAAAGGAATGTTCTGTCCAGTGTTTATCAGGAGTGAGCTTACTTCAGTGTGCGAAATGCTGAGAAATGGTGTGTGTGAACGTAGCCTTCCTATCGCTCACAAAGGGATAGCTGTGAGACATTAATCAAAACAAGCTGAAAGCATATTTTTTTGCCAAGGGCAGACTCTGCAGATTTTCACAGAACAAGCTGGCACTTAATTTTAACCCGTTATTTACAAGAGTGCAATAATCATTTCTTAAGTCCCCCAATTCCCTTAAAACTTTATAATTCCCTACTTTTTATCATTCCATGATAACTTTTCGGAACAGATTGTGGCCACTACAACATGATACAAAACATGGTCAAAGGCACCGTAGGATACAGTCGCTAATCAAAATTAATGCAATCAGACTTCTGAAATGCAAAACACCACTATCAACCAATATATTTTCCTTTAGTCCAAGACAGTCCTCCTACGCAGGTCCTTGAATAACACGTTTGCAGTCTGCTGGATATATCCTCCAATATTACCCTTCCACAAATGCACTGGGAGGCTTATGGTACACAGGGTCCTGTGTTCCAAAATGACAGATTAATCCATCAAGGAGTGTTGACTCAATAAATCAGTTCTTTTCAATACAACGTGTTTTGCTACCACTGGATCTGTAGAAAGTAGACACTAGTATATGTAACCACGGTCTTTCAAGTCAGGGTTGCCAGAACCTGCGTCGCCAAGCATATAACTTGCTGCACCAGCTCTTGAGTCTCAGACCGCTTTTTTTTTCAGAATAGCTTCCCAATAACAGTCAAAAGTTGTAGTTGAACCCGTGTGCTCTCATCATGGAATCTTTCCAGGAATCTCTCTAACAGATTATCAGGATCGTCAATTCTTTCTGAGTACTCTCTAACTATCCTGTTATGTACCCCGCAAATGGGTGTCTTACAAGCAAAAATAGAAGTATCCGTTGGAGTCTGGTACTATTTTCCAAGCAGTGTTTATTAGTAAAATATAAAAATCAATATCAACAATGCAAATATGCAGATAAGACAGGTTAGCAATACTAAACCTAAAAGTGTGGGTATAATAATAATCAATAATAAACAAGCTCTATCGTTGTCTATGGGATAATGAATTGTCGTATGTGAGTATAAAGTTCAGTTCAGTTTTTACAGGCTGAGGTAGTTGTTGGTCGATGTGTTGTAATTGTTGGAGAGAGAGAGACAGAGAGAGCGAGCAAACAGTGACAGCTGTTGTCTTGCAAACCTTCCTTTACGATCTTGATCCATCGATGTGTTGTTGTGGCCATTCAGGTATGACCCCTCTGCCCTTTAGCTAGACCGTTCTTCTATGGTGGACTCGTCACCCAGGCAAGGGTGGACACACACACAAGCCCCCACCGGCCTCGCTATAAACACTGTGAGTTAAAATTGACCGATCCTTCATTCGGTCTCTGATGCCCCCCACTTTTCTCGTGTGTTCCAACACTTAAACAGTGCTCACTAGTGTGTCTCTTGGTGCGTCTGAGGGGTGTCTCCCCAGACCTCACTTTTATCCCTACTCACGGGGTCTCATTTGTCAATCAGTTTTGAATGGCTTAGCCCATCAAACCAGCCCACTCCGGCTGTCCACTGAGGAATTTTAATGAACAGAATAGTACCAAGTAAACGGCCCTCTCAGGAACCGTGAGTCTTACAGGAGTCATAATATGGTCTCTCGCCCCCGGTGTTATCTCGCCCTTGTCTGAAGCAAATGTTCCAGTCCCAATATGTTTTGTTCGATCTCTTTCTCTCTCATGAACAGCCTGGCAACAGTAACGGTTTGTAATTCTCCCAGGGGAGGGGGACATGAGCAACCTTGCACCCTTCTGCCCATCAGAGCCGTTCATCCTTCGTAACACCCCCATCCTTCTAGGAATTTTCACCATAGGGGAAAATTAACTAGTACAGCGTTTTACAGGATTACAGAGTTTAGCAAACAAAAAAAAACGGCAGTGTTCTTAACTATAAAGCAATACATATATACCCTCAACTTAGCATCTAGATAAACAGTCAGCGATTACATTGTCACTTCCTTTAATATGGTGTATTTTAATAACTTAATATCTGTATCTTAATAAATTCCTGTAGCATCAGACTCCAGTTTAATAACCAACTGTTTTTTTCCAGTTTTTAACCAAACAGTTTTTAGTTTGTGCAAATACTAATCTCTATTTTACTTTCAAACTTAACATTCAATCTTCCATGGTGTTGTCTTTATTATTTACATGCTTCGTCAAATTCCCTCAAAACCAGATCCTAATATTCAAACGTGGCATTTGATCAACCTTTGCCCCTTTCCCAATTAACTGTCACGTGGTTAGCTTGCTCACCAGTGTGGAATAGGCTTTCGCATACTCCGTTCATAGGAGTTATCTTATCACCAATGTTTTCAAAACTTAACCCATTTTCTGCACTTCCACACAATTCTTTATTTTTAAGCAAGTCATTAATTTTATCTTCAGGACCCTTCATTCTATTAGTTTTCAGTTTAACATCTGCAAGTGATCCCTCTTTGTCAAAACAACATTTTTGTTTCTGTCCCTCCAAATCAGATCCTTGAATAACATCAGCAAGTTCTTTACCTTTACATTCCAAAACAAACTGTAATTGATTCACAGGCACCTTGTT
The DNA here is from genome assembly GCF_048418815.1 of Hemitrygon akajei. Lineage (NCBI taxonomy): Eukaryota > Metazoa > Chordata > Chondrichthyes > Myliobatiformes > Dasyatidae > Hemitrygon > Hemitrygon akajei. The sequence continues at coordinate 56,424,389 of NC_133131.1, forward strand.
AACAAGCCATTGTTCCTTCAGCATGGTTACTGCTTCTAAAACCAATTCAGACTTTAAATTTTCTTTATTCAATTTAGGAACAACACCTTTCCCTTTTCCTTCAATAATATTCATATCACCACCATTCATCTCCTCACTGGCTTTTAACACACCTTCTAACACAAACAACTGAGAATTCTCACTCTCCACTGGTACCAAGTTTAACCCTTTCTTCACTGAACCAAGTCCATCTGACCCAAAAGGACTGCATTCCTTTTCAACTAAATCAGATACCTCAGACTTTTCCTGAGTTTCCATACTAGGTTCAGTATCATGTGCATCCACATCTTGAACACACTCAAACGGGACATCTACCTCTTCCAGGCTTTCCATACCAGTCCCTTTTTCAAATTCTAAGTTCCCCTGATCCTCCCAGTTACTCTCTGGGCTACTCTCATCCGGAGTATACTCAGCCCTGCGGGTTAAAACAACTTCACCTGCTAACCCAGCAGTCTCCATCAAGGTAATGACATCCTTTTCATCTAGGACTGCCCTTATATCATTATCGGGAACACATTGAAATTTTTCAACTTCAAACTGCTCTGTCAAGCCAGACAGATCATCCATGTCCAACCCTGGACCTTCTAACTGCCTTATCTGTTTCTCATCTTTATTCTGTGCCTCTATAAATTCCCTCTTGGCTAAGGGTATGTCTACCTCCTCTCCTTTATTCTCTTTCACTTCCCTATTTTCCGCTTTACCATCCCTTAACCCATCTTGGTACAGGGTCGGTAAAAACCTCTCAGCCAAATCAACACTGGTCTTATTTAAACTGCCTTCTTTCTCAGCCGCCTTTCTCGACATGCTGCGAGTGATTGCGCATACGGGATAGATCTTAAAATCCAGGGGCGTGTCCTCAGCACTCACAGGCTTGCTCATTAATTTCACTGCTGAACACACGTCACCACCTGCTAAATCATTACCAAGAAGGACGTCCACGCCGTCTCTCGGTAATTCTGACCGCATCCTTACTTCGACTGGTCCAATTACCAGGTCACATTTTAAAATGATCTCATGCAAAAGCACAGCTTCTGTCCCTTTTCCTATACCTCTTAAAACTACCTCTCCAGTCTCAGGACCAAAATCTAGCACCTTACTTAGGATCAAGGACTGATCAGCCCCAGTATCTCTCCAGATTCTCACTGGAACTGGGGTCTCTCCTTCTTTCACAGACACCGTCCCTTCTGAAATAAATTTCTCACGCCTCTCTCGTACTCCATCTACCTTTGCCTTCCTCGTCGATTTGCTAATCGACTCAATACACCCTGTAGGGACTGCCGTTTTCCCTTTTCCTCACTCCTTCTTCGGAGCAAAGTACTTAGATGCAATATGACCAAACTTTCCACAATTATAACAGGTCAAGCCAGGAAACTTTCTGCCAGCCTGTTTGTCTTCCTCCTCACCTTTTCCACTAGCTCCCGGCCTACTCTCTACCTTAGCCGGTGGACTTTCTTTACCGTCTCTACTGCCCTTCTGGTAACTCTTATTTGAGGAAAACTTTGTCTTGTGGGTTAGGGCATATTCATCTGCGAACCTGGCAAATTCCGATATAGACTTATTCGGCTTCTCGTTCAGATACATCCTGATATTATCCGAAACACAACCTTTAAATTCCTCAATCAGAATTAACTCTCTGAAACGATGGAAATCCTCCTCCACCTTTTCTGCAGCACAACAGCGATCCAAGAGCACACCCTTTTCATAGCCAAAATCTGCATACGTCTGATTCCACAGTTTCTTTAAATCTCTGAACTTTTGTCTATATGCTCAGGTACCAACTCATAGGCCCAAAGGATAGCCTCTTTTACTTCCTCATAATCCTCAGACTCGTCCATGGACAATGCCGCATATGCCCCCTGAGCCTTACTTTTTAATGCACTTTGTAACAACGCCACCCACTGATATCTGGGCCACTTCTGATTCACTGCCACCTTTTCAAAATGCAAGAAGTAACTATCAACATCCGTCTCCTCGAACGGAGGTACCAACCTAGACTCTCTACTAACATTAAACTTCTCCTCTGTTGAGCCTTCCTCTCGGTCTTTTCTCTGTTGCTTTACCCTCTCTATTTCCAGCTCATGTTGCCTCTCTTTCTCCCTTTCCTTCATCTGCCTTTCAGCTTTCTTTTCTTCCTCCTCTGCTTCCAGCTGTTTTAACCTAAGTTCATGCTCCCTCTGTTTCTCTATCTCCTCAGCTTCCAAGCTTAATTTTTCCAACTCTAACTGAACCACCCAAACAACTGGTTTCTTTTCAGGGATAAGTTCCAAAACCCCCGGTATGAGCACATCATCGGATATATAATACTGGGCTATGGCCCTCTGTATCTCCCACTTTTTCATTGATGACTTCACCTCTGTGATATTTGAACCTTTCGCAATATTCACCAAGTCCGTCTTTCTGGCATCTTCTAGCGCCTTCAAAGTCGGGTTTTGTATAAATTCGTCTACATCCATCTTTTCTGGTTTCCCGTCTGGCTACCCACGCAACCAGAACAAATAATGGACATAGCCCGAATCACTGCCCCCCCCCCCCCCCAATTTGGTATCAAATCTCGAGAAGAGGCCCCAATTGGTTACGTAACCCGTAAATGGGTGTCTTACCAACAAACATAGAAGTATCCGTTGGAGTCTGGTACTATTTTCCAAACAGTGTTTATTAGTAAAATATACAAATCAATATCAACAATGCAAATATGCAGTTAGCTGTACTAAACCTAAAAGTGTGGGCATAATAATAATCAATAATAAACAAGCTCTATCGTTGTCTAGGGGATAATGAATTGTCATATGTGAGTATAAAGTTTAGTTCAGTTCATACACGCTGAGGTAGTTGTTGGTCGATGTGTTGTAATTGTTGGAGAGACAGAGAGAGAGACAGAGAGACAGAGAGAGAGAGAGAGAGAGAGAGAGAGAGAGAGAGAGAGAGAGAGAGAGAGAGAGAGAGAGAGAGAGAGAACAGTGACAGCAATTGCCTTGCAAACTTTCCTTTACGATCTTGATCCGTCGATGTGTTGTTGTGGCCATTCAGGTATGTCCCCTCTGTCCTTTAGCTAGACCGTTTTTCTATGGTGGACTCGTCACCCAGGCAAGGTTGGACACACACACAAGCCCCCACCGGCCACGCTATAAACACTGTGAGTTAAAATTGACCGGTTCTTCGTTGGGTCTCCGATGCCCCCCACTTTTCTCGTGTGTTCCAACACTTAAACAGTGCTCACTAGTGTGTCTCTTGGTGCGTCTGAGGGGTGTCTCCCCAGACCTCACTTTTATCCCTACTCACGGGGTCTCATTTGTCAATCAGTTTTGAATGGCTTAGCCCATCAAACCAGCCCACTCCGGCTGTCCACTGAGGAATTTTAATGAACAGAATAGTACCAAGTAAACGGCCCTCTCAGGAACCGTGAGTCTTACAGGAGTCATAATATGGTCTCTCGCCCCCGGTGTTATCTCGCCCTTGTCTGAAGCAAATGTTCCAGTCCCAATATGTTTTGTTCGATCTCTTTCTCTCTCATGAACAGCCTGGCAACAGTAACGGTTTGTAATTCTCCCAGGGGAGGGGGACATGAGCAACCTTGCACCCTTCTGCCCATCAGAGCCGTTCATCCTTCGTAACACCCCCATCCTTCTAGGAATTTTCACCATAGGGGAAAATTAACTAGTACAGCGTTTTACAGGATTACAGAGTTTAGCAAACAAAAAAAAACGGCAGTGTTCTTAACTATAAAGCAATACATATATACCCTCAACTTAGCATCTAGATAAACAGTCAGCGATTACATTGTCACTTCCTTTAATATGGTGTATTTTAATAACTTAATATCTGTATCTTAATAAATTCCTGTAGCATCAGACTCCAGTTTAATAACCAACTGTTTTTTTCTCTTTCGTCAGCAAAAAAAATCTAAATGGTTGTGATCTTAAGTGTATATTACAAAATGTGAACCAATACATATGTGATTATACTGTAGTGCATTACAAAAGTTTGTGCAAATACTAATCTCTATTTTACTTTCAAACTTAACATTCAATCTTCCATGGTGTTGTCTTTATTATTTACATGCTTCGTCAAATTCCCTCAAAACCAGATCCTAATATTCAAACGTGGCATTTGATCAACCTTTGCCCCTTTCCCAATTAACTGTCACGTGGTTAGCTTGCTCACCAGTGTGGAATAGGCTTTCGCATACTCCGTTCATAGGAGTTATCTTATCACCAATGTTTTCAAAACTTAACCCATTTTCTGCACTTCCACACAATTCTTTATTTTTAAGCAAGTCATTAATTTTATCTTCAGGACCCTTCATTCTATTAGTTTTCAGTTTAACATCTGCAAGTGATCCCTCTTTGTCAAAACAACATTTTTGTTTCTGTCCCTCCAAATCAGATCCTTGAATAACATCAGCAAGTTCTTTACCTTTACATTCCAAAACAAACTGTAATTGATTCACAGGCACCTTGTTAACAAGCCATTGTTCCTTCAGCATGGTTACTGCTTCTAAAACCAATTCAGACTTTAAATTTTCTTTATTCAATTTAGGAACAACACCTTTCCCTTTTCCTTCAATAATATTCATATCACCACCATTCATCTCCTCACTGGCTTTTAACACACCTTCTAACACAAACAACTGAGAATTCTCACTCTCCACTGGTACCAAGTTTAACCCTTTCTTCACTGAACCAAGTCCATCTGACCCAAAAGGACTGCATTCCTTTTCAACTAAATCAGATACCTCAGACTTTTCCTGAGTTTCCATACTAGGTTCAGTATCATGTGCATCCACATCTTGAACACACTCAAACGGGACATCTACCTCTTCCAGGCTTTCCATACCAGTCCCTTTTTCAAATTCTAAGTTCCCCTGATCCTCCCAGTTACTCTCTGGGCTACTCTCATCCGGAGTATACTCAGCCCTGCGGGTTAAAACAACTTCACCTGCTAACCCAGCAGTCTCCATCAAGGTAATGACATCCTTTTCATCTAGGACTGCCCTTATATCATTATCGGGAACACATTGAAATTTTTCAACTTCAAACTGCTCTGTCAAGCCAGACAGATCATCCATGTCCAACCCTGGACCTTCTAACTGCCTTATCTGTTTCTCATCTTTATTCTGTGCCTCTATAAATTCCCTCTTGGCTAAGGGTATGTCTACCTCCTCTCCTATATTCTCTTTCACTTCCCTATTTTCCGCTTTACCATCCCTTAACCCATCTTGGTACAGGGTCGGTAAAAACCTCTCAGCCAAATCAACACTGGTCTTATTTAAACTGCCTTCTTTCTCAGCCGCCTTTCTCGACATGCTGCGAGTGATTGCGCATACGGGATAGATCTTAAAATCCAGGGGCGTGTCCTCAGCACTCACAGGCTTGCTCATTAATTTCACTGCTGAACACACGTCACCACCTGCTAAATCATTACCAAGAAGGACGTCCACGCCGTCTCTCGGTAATTCTGACCGCATCCTTACTTCGACTGGTCCAATTACCAGGTCACATTTTAAAATGATCTCATGCAAAAGCACAGCTTCTGTCCCTTTTCCTATACCTCTTAAAACTACCTCTCCAGTCTCAGGACCAAAATCTAGCACCTTACTTAGGATCAAGGACTGATCAGCCCCAGTATCTCTCCAGATTCTCACTGGAACTGGGGTCTCTCCTTCTTTCACAGACACCGTCCCTTCTGAAATAAATTTCTCACGCCTCTCTCGTACTCCATCTACCTTTGCCTTCCTCGTCGATTTGCTAATCGACTCAATACACCCTGTAGGGACTGCCGTTTTCCCTTTTCCTCACTCCTTCTTCGGAGCAAAGTACTTAGATGCAATATGACCAAACTTTCCACAATTATAACAGGTCAAGCCAGGAAACTTTCTGCCAGCCTGTTTGTCTTCCTCCTCACCTTTTCCACTAGCTCCCGGCCTACTCTCTACCTTAGCCGGTGGACTTTCTTTACCGTCTCTACTGCCCTTCTGGTAACTCTTATTTGAGGAAAACTTTGTCTTGTGGGTTAGGGCATATTCATCTGCGAACCTGGCAAATTCCGATATAGACTTATTCGGCTTCTCGTTCAGATACATCCTGATATTATCCGAAACACAACCTTTAAATTCCTCAATCAGAGTTAACTCTCTGAAACGATGGAAATCCTCCTCCACCTTTTCTGCAGCACAACAGCGATCCAAGAGCACACCCTTTTCATAGCCAAAATCTGCATACGTCTGATTCCACAGTTTCTTTAAATCTCTGAACTTTTGTCTATATGCTCAGGTACCAACTCATAGGCCCAAAGGATAGCCTCTTTTACTTCCTCATAATCCTCAGACTCGTCCATGGACAATGCCGCATATGCCCCCTGAGCCTTACTTTTTAATGCACTTTGTAACAACGCCACCCACTGATATCTGGGCCACTTCTGATTCACTGCCACCTTTTCAAAATGCAAGAAGTAACTATCAACATCCGTCTCCTCGAACGGAGGTACCAACCTAGACTCTCTACTAACATTAAACTTCTCCTCTGTTGAGCCTTCCTCTCGGTCTTTTCTCTGTTGCTTTACCCTCTCTATTTCCAGCTCATGTTGCCTCTCTTTCTCCCTTTCCTTCATCTGCCTTTCAGCTTTCTTTTCTTCCTCCTCTGCTTCCAGCTGTTTTAACCTAAGTTCATGCTCCCTCTGTTTCTCTATCTCCTCAGCTTCCAAGCTTAATTTTTCCAACTCTAACTGAACCACCCAAACAACTGGTTTCTTTTCAGGGATAAGTTCCAAAACCCCCGGTATGAGCACATCATCGGATATATAATACTGGGCTATGGCCCTCTGTATCTCCCACTTTTTCATTGATGACTTCACCTCTGTGATATTTGAACCTTTCGCAATATTCACCAAGTCCGTCTTTCTGGCATCTTCTAGCGCCTTCAAAGTCGGGTTTTGTATAAATTCGTCTACATCCATCTTTTCTGGTTTCCCGTCTGGCTACCCACGCAACCAGAACAAATAATGGACATAGCCCGAATCACTGCCCCCCCCCCCCCAATTTGGTATCAAATCTCGAGAAGAGGCCCCAATTGGTTACGTAACCCGTAAATGGGTGTCTTACCAACAAACATAGAAGTATCCGTTGGAGTCTGGTACTATTTTCCAAACAGTGTTTATTAGTAAAATATACAAATCAATATCAACAATGCAAATATGCAGTTAGCTGTACTAAACCTAAAAGTGTGGGCATAATAATAATCAATAATAAACAAGCTCTATCGTTGTCTAGGGGATAATGAATTGTCATATGTGAGTATAAAGTTTAGTTCAGTTCATACACGCTGAGGTAGTTGTTGGTCGATGTGTTGTAATTGTTGGAGAGACAGAGAGAGAGACAGAGAGACAGAGAGAGAGAGAGAGAGAGAGAGAGAGAGAGAGAGAGAGAGAGAGAGAGAGAGAGAGAGAGAGAGAGAACAGTGACAGCAATTGCCTTGCAAACTTTCCTTTACGATCTTGATCCGTCGATGTGTTGTTGTGGCCATTCAGGTATGTCCCCTCTGTCCTTTAGCTAGACCGTTTTTCTATGGTGGACTCGTCACCCAGGCAAGGTTGGACACACACACAAGCCCCCACCGGCCTCGCTATAAACACTGTGAGTTAAAATTGACCGGTTCTTCGTTGGGTCTCCGATGCCCCCCACTTTTCTCGTGTGTTCCAACACTTAAACAGTGCTCACTAGTGTGTCTCTTGGTGCGTCTGAGGGGTGTCTCCCCAGACCTCACTTTTATCCCTACTCACGGGGTCTCATTTGTCAATCAGTTTTGAATGGCTTAGCCCATCAAACCAGCCCACTCCGGCTGTCCACTGAGGAATTTTAATGAACAGAATAGTACCAAGTAAACGGCCCTCTCAGGAACCGTGAGTCTTACAGGAGTCATAATATGGTCTCTCGCCCCCGGTGTTATCTCGCCCTTGTCTGAAGCAAATGTTCCAGTCCCAATATGTTTTGTTCGATCTCTTTCTCTCTCATTAACAGTCTGGCAACAGTAACGGTTTATAATTCTCCCAGGGGAGGGGGACATGGGCAACCTTGCCCCCTTCTGCCCATCAGAGCAGTTCATCCTTCGTAGCAATCCATATCATCGCCGCTCTTGCTTCTGGTTCATCCAAATGAATCCAGGTTTTCACAAAGTGCTGCCTTAACCCTTAAATACATGTCTGGGTATTTAAGGAAAATGTCCTCTATTGCGACAATAGTTTCTTGACAACGTAGTTTACTTTTGTCTGAATGAAGTCAAGTTGCGTACTCACACAGGGTTCCGCTGATTGCTCAAATTACATTGCATGCCGTGCAATTGCGCGCACAGTCTTTTTTACAAAGTCAACATCTCCTTCAGTGGCATACTCCGTCAATACTGCCAAATCCTTCGCAATGTTGGCTTGATAAGCCAACCGAATCATAATGCCCAGTTTTTCCAGTTTGACATATGTTGGATCATTGTATTTTACAAAGAAATCCGTCGTTTTATGCTTACGAAACTCAGACCTTTTCCCTATAATGAGGTTGATATTCAGAAGGGTAACACATTGGAATTATTCAGACAACAGCTCAGTTGGCGTGAGATAAGCATGTCGTCACACGCTCAAAGATGCTTTCAGCTTCTGGGTCACACTTTGGGCTATAGTTGGCCAAACAATCAAGGATAAATATCTGGCCCTATTCAGTACATTCTTTTAAGGCTGTTAAAAGCTTGTTGATTGTGTGAAAATTGAGGTCTAACAGGTTGCTGTTTGGATGAGATTCTGCAATCTCCGACGAAGCAGCCACAGCATTTGCAACGCCCATTGGATTAGATCCTTCAGAGTGTCCAGAAAACCATGATCCTCTGCCAGTTGTTCATTGATGTCATGTAGCCTGGTTACACAGACAGCTGCAGTTTTTCATACATAAAGGTCTTCATCCTTTAGACATTTTCGCAGGGGCTCACACAAATACTCAGTAATTTTATCCACCTGGATACAGACTATTGTTCTCACTGATAAGTGGATTGGGATAAGTTCTGACAGCCATAATTACCATATCTGGGGCTGTTTGGATAGTTCATTAGATATAGGTACATGAGCTCTTCAACTCCAAACTGTCTGTGTGCATACAGTTTATGACATCAGGAAAGAAGGCACTGACATCTTTGCCACCAGTCATTGACGTAATTACTTTCTTCACTGCTTCTTCTTTCTTTCCTCTTCTTCTTCCCCTTTCTTGGTTGTTGTGAAATATTTAGAATCAGTCATGGTGGGTGTGGTCCTCTCCACCGAGGTCCGAGTTTCTCTTGATCCCAGTTCTTAATCAGGACAAAATTTGCAGGCTCAGTCGAGGGGTAGTCACCTTTAGGCTGGGTTTCGTCCTTTTAATTGGCCTGTATTACCTGTGAATGCAAGCTTTGGAGAGTTTTAGTTAATTTGCATAACTATTTTCCCATCTCCTCTCCCAACGTATGTATCTCTAATTGTGCAGGTAAGCTTTCAGGGAGGTGCGGCAAACAAAGTCGTGGTCCCGATGGGGTTCTCAAAGGCTTCCCGTAGATAATTGCTGCAGGTGATAACCCCGTCTTACTTGATGGCGTGATTCTCATATCGAATAGGGCTAAGGGTAAAACCTTCAACCAGGTTAATCCAGTTTCTTGTGTAAGTTTGGCTAATTTATCTTTCAAGGTACCCTTGGCTCTTTCCACTACGCCGGCTGATTTCGGATGCTGGGTGCAGCGGAACTGTTATTTTATAGAAAGTTCGTTACAGACTTCCTCATTTACTTTGACAACAAAGTGTGGCCCATTGTCTGAGCTTATCATTTCTGGAAGTCCATAGCGAGGAATTGTTTATTTTAGCTATATTTCCACAACAGTCATAGGAGTATTATCAGTTCTAGCATCAACTTCATTTCATCTGCTAAATACATCTACTCTCAATAAGCAATACTTATACCAATGTACTCTAGGTCATTCTATAACATCAAGTTATAAACAAGAAAATGCCCACCAGACAAGGGAGTAGTTCCGGAAAAAGAAACCATCCCCTTTCCAGCATTCATTTTATAACAAATTAAGTATGTTTTCGCTCGCTTTTCAGCTGCTTTCTGGAAATCATGGTGCCGCCAGGATTGTAATGATGTATTAACCATTCCCTGTTTGCCAAAGTGTGTACAATTACGTACATGATGTATCAACATAGGTAAGAACACAAACCTGTTCCGCAGTGTTCACCAATAAATTAGTCTGAGGTACAAGGTGGCTACCCATTTGGGACCATAGTTTGTGCTCTCCTTCAGGGGCGTCCCGCTAGAACGTACGTATTTCCCCCATATCTGGCAGACCCGTCCTTAGATTTCTCTAATAGGAGTTTGCTGGGTTCCCGGGGGACTAAATGTGCGGGATTCAAGGTTGGCTGTTTAGCTGTTGCATCAGCCCAAGCATTATCTTTAAATGTCTCATCAGATTCCCCAGTATGGGTAGCACATTTAATAATAGCGAAATCCCGAGGTAGCTGTAGGGCGGTGAATAAGTTGTTTACAAAGCTAGCATTTTAAGTGGGGTGGCCAGAGGTAGTCAGAATTCTCCAAAGTCCCGTAATCAGTGTATAGCGGGAGTCTGTGTAAACGTTCGCACTTTAATCTGCTGCTAGGATACAGGCACGAGTCAGAGCAAACAGCTCAGCCTTCTGGGTGGAGACAGCTGCTTCAACAGAGGCCTGCTCAATTACTTCTCTGTCCGTCACTATCGCATAGCCAGAATATTGTTTCCCTGCTCCATCCACAAAAGAGCTTCCATCCTCACAAAACGTTGCGTCGGGCTTGAGGGGGTATTGCGGAATAGATGGGAGAGTCTGTCCTTGTTTCACGGCGATCCGGAGTGGGGGGCAGTTGGTGTGGCTGACTTCATGGCCTGAAATTGCTTAGAGATGGGGTACACCGTCTTGGGTTTGGTCAATATTAAAAGAGTGTCTTATCAGATGTACCATCTTCACGTCCTACTCCTCCCAGTATCGGAGTTGGCCCGAGGCCAAGGCTTGCCAGTCTCCCTCAGTGCTGGAGGCTCGTTTCGTCAGGATGTAGGCAAGGAACCCGAGGCTCTTTGGCCTGAAACCAGGCCAAGCCCTTACAGTGGATAGGGGAACCACCAGTCCTGTCAGTTGCCAAAGGAAGTCCGGAACATCGGTCAGTCCGGAATTCCGGAACTCTCTCTTCCTTTAAACACCCCAATCACTGTGACTGGGAACTTCTGTCCCTCGAAGGGTCTATAATATTGGATTTCCACAGTTGAGCAACCCGTAGGATCATAGTATAGAGTCAGATGAGGGTCTGCCTCCGGCAGAGGGTTTTCAGACGAAGTGGATCCTGATTAAGTGCTCAACACTATGGGGGAGGGGGGAGTCGGAAACTGCGGAAGCTCTAGGTTTTTCGCTAGGTCCAGAATGACACCCTTGTCCGTGCGTAGAATCTCGACTTCCAACGGACAGAGCAAGTCTTTCCCTACTAGATTACACCCGTGACTGGTGGTGACCGTAAATGAAACCTCACACTGGTCCCCCTGGAATTCCACCTGCAGTGGCTGGGTATGTGAATACTGAGTTATAGCGGGTGCGGGAAGTTTATCCATGTAAACTTGTGATTTGTTCAGATTCCTTCTCAGTTTTGAAGAGTCTTAAAACAAGTCATTCTCACAGCAGGTCAGATTGACGACTGGAAGCTCATCACATATTATTTCATATTCAAAGTATTGGATTCGAGGTGCGCACTGATATGATGGTGCATGAAGACATCATGAAGATTTGGGTGTGGAGACTGATTTGAGAATATGCGCTCATTTAGGGGTACTTTAGTGAACATAGCTTGCAAAGGGATTTGGGGATGTGCACAGAAATGGCTTTTTGACAGCGAATATTGGGGTGCAAGTGAATTGGTAGTGTTGGAAGATGTGGGACACACACTGACTTGGGTGTGCACAAGACATTTTGTGTTTCCACGTATTTGGATTTGCGTGCGGATTTGGGTGTGTGCAGAGATTTGGTAAAGTCTGCGGATTTGAATGTGCACACGGGTTTTGGTGAATCGGTAGGTTTAAAGCATGCTCATGCATTTGGGGATGCGCACGTATTTCAGGGTTGTCAGGGTATGATGGTGTGACGACTCTCAAAGTTGTTTTATTTATAGATACTTCAATAATAAATGCAGTTTGGACATTGAACATGGTTCTTGCTATTTGCTCAGGTGGACGCAGACGTTTTGTGAACTATTTGAAATGATTCTTCCTCTGTGATAATCTAATGTGAATGTGGAGGTGTGTGCTGATTTGGAGCTGTAACAAATCTCATTTGTTCATATATTAATCATGAAAACAATTTGAATTTTCAGTTCTTCTTACTTCTTTTTATGCTTCAGGCAGCCATTTTGTGAACTTTTTGAAATAAGAGTTCGTGAACATGATCAGTTGGAGGACACAGATGGGACCAAGGGGATAAAGTGAACTCGAGGTCTACTGACAAATGTTTATTCAGGCAGGATCAGGCAGAGACAATTGGTTACCCACAAGTAGCCGCAGAAACACACTAACAGACACAAACATACACAGACAGACAAACACGCCGACACCCAGACACACACACACACTTTCTTCACCGTGTAGAAAACCTAGAAAAGAAACATCGAAAAACCTACAGCAGAATACCGAACTTTCAGTCCAAAAAGCTGTGCTGCACATTTCCTTATCTTATTGTAACTCTCGCTTCGCCTAGCGGCTTAATATATAACGATATATATGACAATTACACCATGGAAACAGACCATCTCGGCACTTCTACTCCGTGCCGACGCTTACACTCAGCTAGTCCCAGTGCCCCGCACTCTGCACATAACCCTCCATTCCTTTCCTGCCCATATACATATCCAATTTTAATTTAAATGACAATACCGAACCTACCTTTACCACTTCTACTGGAAGCTTATTCCACACAGCTACAACTCTCTGATTAGAGAAATTCCCCCTCGTTCTTCCCTTAAACTTTTGCGCCTTAACTCTCAAATCATGTCCTCTTGTTTGAATCTCCCCTACTCTCTATGGAAAACCCTATCCACGTCAACTCGATCTAACCCCCTCATTATTTTAAAAGCCTTCCTCAACCTTCTACGCTCCAAAGAATAAAGACCTAACTTGTTCAGCCTTTCCCTGGAACTAAGGTGCTGAAACCCAGGTAACATTTTAGTAAGCTTTCTCTGCACTCTCTCTATTTTGTTGATATCTTTCCTATAAATCGGTGACCAGAACTGTACACAATTCTCCAAATTCGGCCTTAACAATGCCGTGTATAATTTTAACATTACATCCCAACTCCTGTACTCAATGCTCTGATTTATAAAGGCCAGCATACCAAAAGCTTTCTTCACCACTCTATCCACATGAGATTCCACATTCATGGAACTATGCACCATTATTCCTAGATCACTCTGTTCTACTGCATTCTTCAACGCCCTACCATTTACCATGTATGTCCAATTTGGATTACTCCTACCAAAATGTGGTACCTCACACTTATCAGCATTAGACTCCATCTGCCATCGTTCAGACCACTCTTCCAATTGGCCTAAATCTCTCTTCAAGCTTTGAAAAACTACTTCATTATCCACAACACCACCTACCGTAGTATCATCTGCATACGTACTAATCCAATTTACCAACCCATCATCCAGATCATTAATGTATATGACAAACAACATTGGTCCCAATACAGATCCTTGAGGCACCCCATAGTCACCGGCCTCCAACCTGACAAACAGTTATCCACCACTACTCTCTGGCATCTCCCATCTAGCCACTGTTGAATCCATTTTACTACTTCAGTATTAATACCTAACGATTGAACTTTCCTAACTAACCTTCCGTGCAGAAACTTGTAAAAGGCCTTACTGAAGTCCATATAGACTACATCCACTGCTTTATCCTCGTCAACTTTCCTCGTAACCTCTTCAAAAAATTCAATAAGATTTGTCAGACAGGACTTTCCACGAACAAATCCATGCTGACAGTTCCTAATCAGACCCTGTCTATCCAGATAATGTTATATACCATCCGTAAGAATACTTTCCATTTATTTTCGCACCACTGATGTCAAACTGACAGGTCTATAATTGCTAGGTTTACTCTTAGAACTCTTTTTAAACATTGAACCTCATGAGCAATATCCCAGTCCTCCGGCACCATCCTCGTTTCTAATGACATTTGAAATATTTCCGTCAGAGCCCTTGCTATTTCTACACCAACCTCCTAGAGAAGATCCTGCCAAGATCCGGCGATTTATCCATTTTTATTTTCCTTAAAAGTGCCAGTACTTCCTCCTCTTTAATCGTCATAATTTCCATAACTTCCCTACTTGTTTCCCTTACCTTACACAATTCAATATCATTCTCGTTAGTGAATATTGAAGAAAATAAATTGTTCAAAATCTCCCCCATCTCTTTCAGCTCCACACATAGCTGCCACTCTGATTCTGTAAGGGACCAATTTTATCCCTCACTATCCTTTTGCTATTAATATAACTGTAGAAACCCTTCGGATTATTTTTTTTTCTTACTTGCCAAAGCAACCTCGTATCTTCTTTTAGATTTTCTAATTTCTTTCTTTAGATTCTTTTTACATTCTTTATATTCCCCGAGCACCTCATTTACTCCATTCTGTCTATATTTATTATGGATCTCCCTCTTTTTCCGAACCAAGTTTCCAATATCCCTTGAAAACCATGGCGCTCTCAAACTTTTGACCTCTCCTTTCAACCTGACAGGAACATAAAGATTCTGTACCCTCAAAATTTCACCTTTAAATGACTTCCATTTCTCTATTACTGCCTTCCCATAAAACAAATTGTCCCAATCCACTCCTTCTAAGTCATTTAGCATCCCCTCAAAGTTAGCCTTTCTCCAATCAAAAATCGCAACCCTGGGTCCAGTCCAATCCATCTCCATAATTATATTGAAACTAAAGGTACTGTGGTCACTGGACCCGAAGTGCTGCCAAACACATACGTCCGTCACCTGACCTATCTCATTCCCTAACAGGAGATCCAAAACTGCCCCTTCTCTACTCGGTACCTATATGCATTGCTGCAATAAACTATCCTGCACAAATTTTACAAACTCCAAACCATCCAGCCCTTTTTCAGAACGGGCTTCCCAGTCTATTTGTGGAAAATTAAAATCTCCCACAATCACAACCTTGTGCTTTCTGCAAATATCTGCAATCTCCTTATAAATTTGCTCCTCCAATTGTCGCTCCCCAGTAGGTGGTCTATAATGCACCACTATAAGTGTTACTACACCTTTCCCGTTCCTCAATTCCACCCAAATAGCCCCCCTAGATGAGCCCCCTAATCTATCCTGCCAAAGCACCGCTGTAATATTTTCACGGACAAGCAAAACAACACCTTCTCCTCTTGCTCCTCCGATTCTATCACACCGGAAGTAACGAAATCCAGGAATATTTAGTTGACAATCACACCCCTCCTGAAACCATGTTTCACTAATAGCTGCAACATCATACTTCCAGGTATCAAACCATGCTCTAAGCTCATCCACCTTTCTTAAAATGTTTCTAGCATTAAAATAGATGCATTTAAGAATCTCTCCACCTCTTCCTCTCTGTTATCCCTAACAATGCGATCAACATTATTACCTTTTTCTTCCTTCTCCCTTACATCTTCAGTCTGAGAGCTTGCCTTCTCTATCACCTGCTTATCCTCCCTCACACACTGTCTACTACCTTTCTCTATTTGTGAACTAACCTCCACTCTCCTAGTCTCTTCATACTGATTCGCACCCCGGAAACATTTTAGTTTAAAGTCTCCCCTGCAGCCTTAGCAAATCTCCCCGCCAGGATATTGGTCCCCCTTGGATTCAAGTGTAACCCGTCCTTTTTGTACAGGTCACACCTGCCCGAAAAGAGGTCCCAAAGATCCAGAAACTTGAATCCCTGCCCCCTGCACCAATCCCTCAGCCACGCATTTAACCTCCACCTCATCCTATTCCTATTCTCACTGTCACGTGGCAGAGGCAGTAATTCTGAGATTACTACCTTTGCGGTCCTTCTTCTCAACTGCCTTCCTAACTTCCTGTATTCTCCTTTCAGGACCTCTTCCCTTTCCCTACCTAAGTCATTGGTACCTATATGTACCACGTCCTCTGGGTCCTCACCCTCCCACTTCAGGATGTCTTGGACGCCATTAGTTACATCCCGAACCCTGGCACCAAGGAAACAAACTATCAGCCGGGTCTCCTGATCGCGTCCACAGAAACACCTATCTGACCCCTTAACTATCGAGTCCCCTATTACTACTGCCTTCCTCTTCCTTTCCCTACCCTTATGAGCTACAGGGCCGGACTCTGTGCCGGAGGCACGGCCACTGTTGCTTCCCCCAGGTAGGCGGTCCCCCTCAGCAGTACTCAAACAGGAGTACTTATTGTCAAAGGGTACAGCCACTGGGGTACTCTCTAGTACCTTACTCTTCCCCTTCCTCCTCCTAACCGTGACACACCTGTCTGCCTCCGGTGGTCCCGGTGTGACCAGCTGCCTGTAATTCCTCTCTATCACCTCCTCACTCTCCCTGACCAGACGAAGGCAATCAATATAGGCGGTAATAACTCCCGGCCTGGCCAAATTTAAGAAATATATTTTGGGTGGATGCTGCGCGATGTGTTCCCTGTTACAAATCAGTACCCTGAAATAACAAGCAGTGCACAATATGCGATTAAACGATTATGATTTTAACTTACTTTGGCTCTATGGTTAGTAGAGGAACGAAATAAAAGAAAAAAAAAAGTCCCTAATCTTTTTAGCAGTCTGTGCACAAAGTTAGAGCTCACTCATAGGACGATCGGTCCCCATCGAACTCCTCCGATTGTTGCCGTCCTTCGGACCCTCGCTCCGAGTCTACGCCGTCTGGTGGTCTAACAAATCTTTCCATTCGCGTCTTCTCTCTCTCTCTGTCATTGGCGAAAGCCCGCGAAATTAACTGCTTCCCTATTCACAAGACAGGGCAACAAGATCCTGATTGGCTAACATGCATTCCACAGTCCTGTTATGTCCAGCCATAACCCAAACATTGTTGCTACAGAGAAACCGTTACTTCAGCGGTAAACATTAGAAAGAAGCCATTACATCAGCGCATTACTCTCTACCCCCACCAAATTTAGTCATGTCTTCATGACGTTGAGATAATTCGGAAACCCTTCGTACAAAACGCAATACCCAATCTAGGCTTAATATAAGGGGTGATAACCCACCGCCGGCCAAACTTATGAAATCCCGTTTTAGTGGATGCTGCGCGTTGTGTCCCCTGTTACAAATCAGTTCCAGGTGCAAAAGGCAGTAACATAGCTCGCCAAAACGGTAGAGATCACGCCCTGTTCCCCTCAAGCTACATAGGTCGACCTATCTGGTGAGACCTCCGTACCTCCCCACCTAACATTTCAGGCTCAGACACTACTGTGAATACTTATGGTCTACCTGGGGAGTCCTACTCCGAACTGTCACTCGTGCCCCCCTTCAAGTCACAGCATTCTGCACCATGTCCAGGCCCCGCCACCTCTCCTTCACTGCCCTGCTGTAACCCAGACAGTCCACAGATAGCCCTCCCACCACACCCCACCCCCACTTCACCTGACTCAGTGGGAGAAGGGTCTGGAGTGTCTTCCACAATCAATGGGGAGTTAACGAAAGGCAGCATGTACCACATTCCAGGTTCTCATTCTCCGAATCAGGTCCCACCGGACCTCTCCTGCTGTGGGCCCTGCAGTCGCCCCGCGTTTTTGTCGAGTCCTCGTACTAGGTCTAGGTTCCAAGTCGGGGCCGGGTCTACCTGCACCTCTTGTCCCAGGGCAGCCGGTACGTCGGATGGAGAATCTTGACAGGCCCATTTCTGTCCTCTGATTTCACCAGCAAAAGTGGCAGGTTTGGCATCTGACTCTCAACCACATAGGGAATGGCCGCCCAGCGATCAGCTAACATGTGCTTTCCAGATAACCCCAACTTCCTTATCTGGTGTAGTGGTCCGTGATGACTAAGAAACTCGCCGTGTTGCTGGCATCGAGTTCTATGTACAAGAAATCTACATACACCATGTCCATGGGCCCTACACTCTGCAAGTGGGACAAAGGAGCTGCCCACGTCGGCAGTGTCTTCCGCTGCATGCAGCGAATGAATGACTTGCAATATTCTTCAAACTCGACTTCATTTGGGACCAGTAATACCCATCTCGGAGCAATCCACAGGTCTTGTCCACACCCAAAGATCCAGAATATCATGAAGTGACTTCAACGCAATCCCCCGATACTTCTCGGAGGGAAAACAACGCAGAGGTCGGTCCGGGTGTGACGTGAGTCGGTATAAGATTTGGTTTTTCAACTCTAATCGAGGCCATTCTTTCAGTAATGGAGACACCGAAGGGTTTTTCGTCTTCTTCGCCTGAGCCATGTCTCCCTTTTCAAGCGCGGACCAAATAGTGCCAATGCCCGGATCATCTCGCTGAGCAGCTGCCACTTCCCCAGATCTCAATTCCGGCAGCTGATTTGTTTTCGGAGCAGTCTGGTTACAGTAATCTTGGGGAATGGCGTCAGCAGAAGCTCCGAATTGATCCACTGCTCGATCCTGCCTCTCCTTTTCCTCTGCCTTCACGGTGATGGCACCTGCTGCCAGCAGCCCTTCGCATTGTTAGTCCACTTGCTGAATCCGCCCTCCATTCAGCTGCAGCATATGGGGGGGGGGGGGTCACACTCGCTGGTAACAATCGACGTATTCCGTTCTCAACTCTGCGACAATCTCCTCTACTAATCCCCGGGGTAGTCTATCTGTCGTCACTTCACCGCAGGGGAATACTACAGAGGACTGCACCCTGCTGACTGAGTCCTGCTACGCCTCCGCCGCGTTCTCTTCTTTCCGCACCTTTCTGATCAGCTCAACAAAAGATGGAGGGAGGGGTAATGAAAATGTCGGAGACCCCACGCAATCCGGTCATGGGACTGGGCTCCCCTGGCTATCTGGCCCATTCTTAACTGATCCACCGCAGCCGCCTGAATGACCCCTGTGCACCGCAAGCAATTTAGCTGCCTCTCTAGCCAAAAAAATATAAGCAGAAAGCTTCTCCCCCTTCTCCTGACTCATGTTTTGAAACCCCACTTTAAGCTCCATTGAGCTTCCGGTCGGACCAAAAGCATTGTCCAGCGCCTTTAGATAACTGACAGCTGTCTCTACGGGATAATTTAACCTGATGACTGTCACAACATCAGCGGTCCGCCATTCAAACTTTCAAATAATCGCTGTCACTTTTCACCATCCGAGCACTGCCACTCGTCAAGCAACTGAGAGGTCAATTTCTTACAAGTCTCATACTCCTCCTGCCCTTTAGGGGTGGGTGTTATTCCAGGGAATAGGCGGAGCTCAGACTTTCAATCTGATTTTTCCATATATTCGCCAGATAGGTAAGGGCGGATACTACGTCAGAATTCTCAATCTTCACCGGGGGACGTGGACATTCCAAATCCGACCCCTCTTTCCACTCACTCCTCAGAAATGATAGAACCCCGTCTTTGAAATCTCCGCCCCCAGCTACCTCAGCGCTGGTCTGCTTTAAATCGAGAGCTTCGCCCTCCATTTTATCAAACCTCCGTACACAATCGCAACATTAACAGTACTTAATAGTGGAATTAACAATTCATCTGGAGTCCAAATATATACTCCGCTGGTTCATTACTCAGGGTAATCACACAGCATCCAAAGGAATCAATCCCGATCGCAGCCGGCACAATTGCAACTCCCGCTTCGCCTAGCGAAGGTGATAACCCCCGGCTCGGCCAACCTTAAGAAATCTCGTTTGGGTGAATGCTGCGTGATGTGTCCCCCGTTACAAATCAGTACCCCGAAATAACAAACAGTAAATACAGGTAAAAACAGTAAATACATGCGATTAAATGATTAAGCTTCATAACTCTTACTTTGACTATATGGTTAGTAGAGAAATGAAATAACAGAAAAAAGGGCACGATATTATTAACAGTCTGTGTGCAGAGTTGTAACTCACTCATAGGCCGATTGGTCCCCACCGACCTCATCCTCCGATGGTTGCTTCGCGCCAAGTCCACCCTGTCCGGTGGTTTACCAGATCTCTCCATTCGCGTCTTCTCTCTTCATCTCTCTCTCTCTCTCTCTTCATCTCTCTCTCTCTCTCTCTCTCTCTCTCTCTCTCTCTCTCTCTCTCTCTCTCTCTCTCTCTCTCTCTCTCTCTCTCTCTCTCTCTCTCTCTCTCTCTCTCTCTCTCTCTCTCTCTCTCTCTCTCGCATAATCCCGCGAAATCATCTGCTTCCAGAATCACAAGGCAACAAAATCCTGATCGGCTAATGTGCATCTCACAGTCCTGCAATCTCCAGCTATAACCCAAATATTGTTGCTACAGAGAAACCGTTACTTGAGCAGTGAACATTACAAAGAGGTCACTGCATTAGCAGTGAAACGTTACAGCGCGTTACATTAGAAATTAAAAGGGTTACACATTGTCCTCTATTTTTCTAAGCTCCATGTACCTATCCAGAAGAATCTTAAAAGACCCTATCATTTCCGCCTCCATCCCCTATCGCCGGTTGCCCATTCCACGCTCTCATCACTCTCTGCATTAAAAAAAAATACCCCTGACATCTTCTGTGTACCTTCTTCCAAGCACCTTAAAACTGCGCTCTCGTGCCAGCCATTTCAGCTCTGGGACAAAGCCTCTAACTTTCTACACGATGAATGCCTCTCATCATCTTGTACGCCTCTATCAGGTCACCGCTTATCCTACGTGACTCCAAGGAG
This sequence comes from Hemitrygon akajei, assembly GCF_048418815.1. Lineage (NCBI taxonomy): Eukaryota > Metazoa > Chordata > Chondrichthyes > Myliobatiformes > Dasyatidae > Hemitrygon > Hemitrygon akajei. The sequence goes on from NC_133131.1 coordinate 56,445,283, forward strand.
CAAAGGCCGAGTTCACTCAATGTATTCTCATAAGGCATGCTTCCCAAACCAGACAACATCCTTGTAAATCTCCTCGCACCCTTTCTATGGTTTCCACATTCGTCCTGTAATGAGGTGATCTGAACTGAGTACAGTACTCCATGTAGGGTCTGACCAGGGTCCTATATAGCTGCCAATATTCTTACCATTCATACTATATTCGCCATCATATTTGACCTACCAAAATGTGCCAAGTCACACTTATCCTGTTTGAACTCCATCTGAGACTTCTCAACCCAGTTTAGCATTTTATCAATGTCCCGCTGGAACCTCTTACAGCCCTCTACACTATCCACAGCTCTCCACCTTGCTCTTTGTCACATGGGGCGATATGATTAGAACATACAAACCTATTCATCCCGCACCACTAGAATGCTGAGTTTGATGGCGATGCATTAGGGTTAGGGTGGACCTGGATGAGCCCCATAATGTTCTGCCTTTGACTGTTACGGAGGAAATTGGAGGGTTTTTTTCGATATGGATGTGTTTATTCATCACCACAGACATTTTCTTGGGGACCCTCTCGTTAGAGTGCCCCAAGAAGAAACTACATCAGAAGTTTATACTCTTGAGGAGAATGGTAACAGTAGGTGATTCAATACAATTTCAGAAGCTACAATGACATCATTTACTTCAATATTCAGTGTCTGACAAATGGTTCTGTCAGAACCACGGATTCAGCAGCGCGGCAGATTCGGCAATTGCGCTCGCGAATATTCACGTGCCAGCCAATTATTATTTCATTGTGATAATATTTAACTACATTCGTTCCGTCGTAGTTTTTGTCGAAACTTGAACCTCGGACACAGCAACACCTTTGCTGCCTGCTTTCTGCCTTGCCTGAGAAATTGGACTGTTGAGTCAACTGAATCTGAAGACTAGCGGCATTCGTGAAATTCTTAGTTGAGCTTTTCAGCCGCAGTGTAGACTTCGTTTTCAATTTGAGAGTTTTAGTAAACGGCCCTATTTGGCCTAGCGTTTTTGTTTTCTTTTCCTTTTAACACTGTTCGCATTAAAGTCTGTGTACTATCGACCTGCTTCAGTGTCTCTCACTCCGCACTTGGGCCATATCCGCACCACTGTGACAGGTTCCTTTGAAGTTCATATTTACAATAGAAACACAATTAATTGATAAGGCACCTCTAGGGCTTGGTCACTTTTGTTGGGACCAACTATATCCTACACATGTTCTAAATATTAAATGATTAATATTATCACAATCTGTCACCGCGGGGATTGCACCTGTCTGACGTAAATGGCTTGTAAATAATTTAAAAACCTTTGTTTTTAAATCTGCTGAAATCTGTCCCTGTGGAGTCGGTAAATGGTATTAAAAATCCCAAGCAAGTGCTGCCTCAGCATGTCAGTCCGGGAGATCACCTGTGGCACAGACAGATCAGTGGACAGAGAAATGTCTGCAATGTTGGATAGGTATCTGAGTGTGCATAAAATATTATACTTTTTCATTGGCGTCTTCGGAGTTCCCAGTGAGTGAACAGAGCAATTCATGTTTTGTATTTCTGAGTGTTTACTGGTGTGAACTTGTTTATCATTAATTAACAAGCTTTCAACTTGAGATCATTGTGTAAATATCCAGCAGAGGTACCGATCCTGTCAGTTTAACAGACTGTTACTTCATATTTAATGACAAGCGGGACTAAACCACTGTCTCTCCTCTAAATCACGGGATCGACTCGAACGTTGTTCTTGTCTGTAATGCCACCTTGTCCAGATTTGTCATATTGTTGGTGGCTGACTGCTCTCCCGGAAAGTGTGACTGGGAGGATTTTAATGGAATCTGCTCCAGACTTGTCCCATTGCTGCGAGCAGGCAGCGCCACAGAGAGGTGTGAGAGGGAGGGTTTTAGTGTGAATTTGTCCAGGTTTTTCCCGGTACTGGGAGCAAGCAGCTATCCGGGAAAGAAAGCCTCGGAATGTTTTAATGGGAATCTGGCTAGGTTTTCCCCAATGCTGGGGAGAGCACCTTCCAGGGAAGTGTAACGCGGAGTGTTTTACACTGTGAAGTTCCAAGTTCTTGGGTTATTGATCAGAAAGAACCCTTGGTCCTGTGTTTTACGTCTCCGTATGAAGTCAGTCACAGTCCGATCCTACTGTCTGTTGTTCAATAACTGGGTCTAATCCCCTGAGCCAGTGTTCGCGGATCTGCTGACGAGAGTTATCGAATTGAACTGCGTTGTAAAATTAATCCATTAACGGCGCAACTCAGCCTCAGGTTACTAACTTGTTTCTGCTTTCCCTCTGAGACCCTTAGGTAATCGGTGCCCCGCTACTCCCAACGAATGATCTCGGCCGAAATGGCAGTTTGTTCAATTTCATGGAAGCTGCCTAAACTGCTGAGTTCCTCGAGTATTTTGTGTGTTACTCCTTTCTGTTTCGCTTTCCGGCCCCATCAGATGATGAGTTTCCAGAGGCCTGTTCAGTCACGGTTATATCAATGAAATCGCCCCCATCAGCGACTGGAATCGGGATCAGCACCGATCCCTGTTGTTTGTGCAGCTCGTTTTTATCGCCGATGTTTGCCCACACATCGTCATAACTCCACACTGAAGAGGGCAAGTTAGCGACAGAGTGACCAGTTCCTGATGTTGGATTAGCAACGGTTCACAGACTCTAGCACTCCTGATCCGCTGTTAATTCCTGCAGAGTGTGTTCAGTAATGTCCAATGTCTGTTTTTTTTCTCTCTCTCTCTCTCTCTCTCCAGTTAATTTAGTGGCGATTGTGATTCTGTGCCGGGAAAACTGCGGCCTCTCAAGCTGCACCACTCGCTACCTGGTGGCCGTGGCAGCGGCGGATCTACTGACCGTTGTCACGGAGGTAATTTTTTCTGAAATCAGTTCCTATTACTTCCGGCAGAGTTTTCTGCATATCACCCCTGTGTGCAGTGTTATCGCTGTATTGATGTTCACAGCCACACACTGTTCTGTCTGGTTCACCGTCAATTTCACCTTTGATCGGTTTGTCGCCATTTGCTGCCAGAAGCTGAAAACAAAATATTGCACCGGGAAAACTGCGGCTGTGGTTCTAACAACAGCCAGCGTACTGTTCTGTATGGAAAACGTTCCCCGATACTTCACACGGGAACCTAGGGTGATCATCGATTATGTGCCGTGCTTCTGCGATCTCATTGACAAATATTTCACTGACCGCGGATGGGTAGGATATGACTGGTTCGATGCGGTTTTAACTCCGTTTCTCCCTTTCGCTGGGATTCTGCTGCTCAACGCTCTGACAGTCAGACACATTCTCGTGGACAGTCGGGTCCGTAAGGGGCTGAAGGGTCAGAGCAGAGGGGAGAACCGTAGTGACCCGGAAATGGAGAGCAGGAGGAGGTCTGTTGTTTTAATCTTCACTCTCTCCGGCAACTTCATCCTCCTGTGGATGACGTTGGTTGTAAATGTCATCTATTATCAAGTCTCAGGAAAAGGATCCGACATCAATGATTCTGAACTCATCTTCCACCGTGTCGGGTTTTTACTGAGAGATGTCAGCTGTTGCACGAACATTGTTTATTTACATGGTGAGTCAGTCGAAATTCGGGGAGCCGGTGATCAGCGCGGTGAAATATCCCGTCACATCGGTGCTTCAACTCATGAATAAAGCCGCATCCTGAGTACAAGCCAGAGTCGGCCTTTTTCTCCAGTCTGGTATCCAGCGCCACATTCATCGCCGCAACTCCCAGGTGTTATTCCCGGACCGACCATCGACTGCAAATCCGAAACGTTGGATCGTGTGTCGGTGGGGGGGGGGGGGGGCAGGGGGGACGGGTAAAGCACTGTCCTGGAGATTCAGTACTTCATAGGACCCACCAAATGTCAGTCAAAGTGTTATTCAGGAATGCCGCCCATCATTGGTCTGTGGATATGTCCGTCCATTTTCATTCCCACCCACCAACCTCATAGCCCGACGTTCCCACAGGACGACGCGTTTCTTGCCTGATACTGGTTCGGTATTCCAATGTCAATCACACCATTGTCCATCCCCGTGAACGATTGACGAACGTGAAGAAATAGGGTGGTTGATTCTCCAAATATTTAGGAGCATTCCCTAGAGTTTGGTCTAGAGAATTGAAGGGAAGAAAACTCCCTCTGCTTCTTTTTTTAGAATGAAAACCAAATTCCGCAAAATGCCCCATAGATCATCCGTAATGAAAAACAATAATTAAATTTAATTCATTCCCATAACTTAAGAAGGTATTTAAATGAAACTCCCAAAAATTTAATGAAGCCTGTCTTGCTTTCTTTCTACCTGATATGTTCACAGTGACAAAACCAACACGACCCAGAATGATGTTCTGCAGCATGTCATATAAGGGGTGATTGATAGGTTCGTGGCCTAAGGTAGAAGGAAATGTTATTAACTTCAAACTTCCTGCATAATCACTCAAAGAGTTGGCCTGCATGTGCATGATCTGTATAATTAATCTCCATCTACATTAGGACCTTTCTGGAGGTCCAATGTCCCTATGCTCCACGGATGTGTAAATATAGTGTAAATATGTGCCAGGTTTTATAAAATTGACTCCTTGTACCTTGGGCTACGAACCTATCAATCACCCTTTGTAAGGAATATCTAAGCATAGTATGGGCAATTGTAAGTCGTGTCAATATAATTCTTTCCCTTCTTTATTTCTCCCATCAACGCAACACTTTTATGTATTCTGTAAAGGTGTCTCCCCTTGTCTCCATTATCACACGAGTCTTGTTGCAAGCGACGACGTCTTAATCATATAAACTCCTTAGCATCTGATTCACTCAGTGAAGGCCTTTATGAACAGTTGAAGTTTTAACAGCTTTTATAAGTAACCAAATTTTAAACCCGCTCATTCCCCTCAAACCCACAGAGCAACCGAGGAAGAGGACTCTCAGGCCAATACTTTGAACATGAATTAATCTGACCGACAGCTTGAATAACCTGATTTAAAGTCATTAAACCCAAAAAAGAATTTGAACTAATTACAACTTCACATAGATGAATTTCTTCCTCACATTTTAAGCCTAAAATGATGGCTACCAATTCTGCAGCGTAAACGGATCAATAATGTCTCTATCATTCGTTGTAATTCAGGCACTAATAAAGTCTACAGCTGAGCAACATCACCAACATTCCCATTTAAATTATCTTTTGATCCATCCGTAACAAATAGTTAGTTAAAAATATTAACTTATCAGAAAAATTTTATTAATATACTGATGAGCCTACTGATCCTTAGACATGACAGTATCATTAAACTTTATTTTAAACTGTTTAATCTAAAATCGACTAATGTCATTGGAGCAAAACTAGGGGGGATTACCGAGGACGCGACAACAACACATATTGCATAATCAAACAAACCCATATTCCTAACATGATAAGAACAGAGCCACTCAAAGCTAAAAACTCTCTTCATGATGTTCCAACAGTCTTCTAACACACCTTTAAAAGGATGATCATTTCTTTGCCCCCTCAAATTAATCAAGTATGTTAACATTAAACTCAGTTTCCGCAACTGTCAGGGTAATTGTCCGATCACACCAGTAAAGCCGAAAAAAGGGACGACTTCACTGTACCGCAATGCAGTCTTAAAGACTGTATCACATCCAAAGATTTTGAAGTTGAAGGCGAAGCTGATCCATAAACCACGCAGCCATAATTAAGAGTAGATCTAATTAAACAAATATAAATTGTCAACAAAGCTATTCATACAGCACCCCAGAATACCCACATAGACACCTAAGAATATTTAATGTTCCTTTATATTTATCAATCACTTTACTGATATGGTGCTTCTCTGTCAGCTCATTATCCATCCACATGACTCGAACTCTTACAACTGACTTTTCCTCAAGAGTTTGATCATATCATTTCAAATCAAGTGCAAGTCAATTAATCCTATTTGTAAAACACGTAACTTGTGTTTAGCTACTGAAAGCTTAAATCCTCATCTATTTGTTTATTCTTCAAACTTATGAATTGCTAATTGCAGCCTATATACACTAAAATAGAAATTGTACATCGAAATTTACCCACGCTAGTACCTATCTCAGAGAAAATATCAATAATCATAATATTAAATAATAAAGATTTACTAATATTCCCTTGCGGGGTCCTATTCTCCATCTCACAGAATCCTCAGTATAACGTTCCCACCTTTACTTGCACACAGTCCAAAGAAAATAAAAACAAAAACTGATAAATTCACCTCCTCACTCATAATTTCCAAAATCTAATCCTTCTAAAACAGACTATTTTCTTTTTCAGTATCACAAATACTACTATTCCAACAACAGTATTTAACTGTACTTTGCAAATATCATCTTCCAAACATAAAACTGAATCCAATGTCATTCTGCCTTTCTGATGAAACGCGAAATCAGGTCTCTTTTTCAAAATGCATTTCAAACACTCTATTACCATACGTTCCATTAGTTTACATAAATGAGGCATTAACGATATAGACCTACAAATAGATCAGACGGGGAGATTCCTGGTTTAGCATAGGCACTACTATCGTCATTTTCCTCAAGCTGTGTGAAAATTAACCACTTTAACACCTTCGCAGGTGGAGTTAAGATGGCGTTAAACGGCGACTCCTTTGTTTGTATCTTCGGAAATAGCTCCATTTCCATCCTTAGTACCTTTATTTTTTCCCTTTCAGGGTTATTTTGAAGACCCTGACCTGGAGTTACACACAGACTTCGGTTCGCTGGGAATGGGACCTGTTCTCGGGCTTTCAGGACTGGATGTTACCCGACATACCAAGGCTTCGGCTTGAGAGTCGTATTTGGAATCCTAAAATCTCGGGGTGCTGGAGACGGGCGTATCGAGGGTCGGTGACACGACAAGAGACTCGTGTGTCGTCGGGGAGGACGGAAAATCTTTCACTGTGGGCCGGAAGACCCGAGGTCTTTACGATCTTCCGACACAGAGCTCGAAAAAAACAATGAAACAGACTTTTAACACCGTAAACCAGCGGTTTGTTGTTATGTCTCCTGCTCGCAGTGGAAATGGGGGACACCTCCCTCTCTCTTATTGGGGAGAGAGTGAACCTGTGCTTTGTCGAATGCCGGATTAAATGCGAAAGTCTCTGCGGAACTGCAGGTCTCTGTTTTTCGCTAACGCCGAGCTCACGTTTGTGCTTGATGACAGGTATCGATGCGCTTTTTTTTTACTGGTGAGGGAGTGGGTATTGTTGCTTGCGCGGGAGGATGGAGTATGGGGAGGGGTGGTTTTTTCGGGGTTCTCACGTTTAACTATTGTTCATTCTTTAGAGCACTTCTCTGTTCTCGTGGTTGTTTGCGAAGAAAAAAAACATTTCAGGATGCATGTGATATTCATTTCTCTGCTATTAATTTGGACCTTTGAACCTTTGAACCCGTTGAATGAAATATTCCAACTGCAAATGCCTCATACGTTCTATTCACATTCAGAACTCTATACCCTGCCCCCTTCCTTATTAACACACAATACCACCCCAGTAGCAACAAACCTACGACAAATAATAACTATATAACCCTACCCAGTAAAAAAGCTTATATGTGTGAACAACCAGTTTTCCTGAACACATGTAACATCGGAAGTTTTTGACAAACCAGAAATAAACTTTTTAAAGGCTTGACCATGAGAAATCATGCTTCTCGCGTTCCACTGCATTATTTTAATCGCTTTATGAACCTGAACAAGTAGACTGGGATACACATACCCCACTCATCAGAGTCTCATTTGCAGCTTCCCACATAACAACAGTTACACCGAGATACCTTTCTGCAGCTTTGGTAATAATTTTAATTTCCTCATTAGGACGAGATGTCTGAGCAGTACAATTCACCACTTCCGTTATAAACATCAAAAATTTAATCCAGCCATAAAGTATCTCTAGTGAGAGATATGTGATGACGACATATATCGACTGACGTCACAGTATGTTCTCTGACTGGGAACTCTTTTATTAGCATTCACTTACACTGTTTCCAAGCCTGATTCATATTAACTGATGACCGTGCGAGTTCTTATGTTACCGACAGGCACTTCAGCCATTGACAGAAGGGGACAGAGGTGGATCTGAGCTTCGATGAGTCGGTTGGAAATCTGCTCCATGCTCAGCTCTTCCTCTTCTACTCAATTTCCAAGGCCTAGTTCAGCAAGATGGTCGCGGACTCGGCATCCACATGGAAGGGCGTGATTCTCCTTCAACAGCTCGGTGAGTCTGTTTCTGCGATCCTTGTGGTTGCTGAGGAAAAATGTTTTTGCAGGGAGCGAGCGAAGAGCCTTTGAACTACAACTCACAGGTGGCATCGCGGCCCCGTCTATTTGGCAGCTGCCGACAACGGAGCGCCGTGTCCGACGGGAGTTGTAGTTCTATCTTTCTTTTTCAATATTATTATTATTATTATTATTATTATTATTATTATTATTATTATTATTATTATTATTATTATTATTATTATTATTATTATCAACAGAATAAGATTGATACATAGATAATGGTATTACAAACATACAAATTTCAACTGAACATGAAAGAATACATAAGCAATAGTTACAATATAAATGAGTCTTCCCAAATCATGGGCGATACAAGTAACAAATAAACAAGGCAACCCTAGGTATATCATAATATATATTAAAAAATAACAGAAAAAAGGAAAAGAAAAAAATCTATGCAAGAAAAACTAATCTAACAATCTAATAACTAACAAGGAACAAAAAACAAAAAAAAGTGGAAAATAAAAATCAAGAAAAAAGGGCTGTTTATAATATCTAACAAAAATACAAAATCATCAGTGTCGTCAACTCCGATCTTCTCAACATATGTAAAATCAAAACTGGAAAAACAAATAGGCTTGGAACAGGGTCACATTACATCATATGAAAATATTGAATACATGGACTCCATATCTTTTCAAATTTAATAGAAGTATCAAATACAACACTTCTAGTTTTTTCTAAATTTAGACATAACATAGTTTGAGAAAACCAATGAAATACGTTAGGAGGATTAGTTTCTTTCCAATTGAACAAAATAGATCTTCTAGCCATTAATGTAAGAAATGCAATCATTCGACAAGCAGTAGAGGATAAATGGACTGAGTCCATCATTGGTAAACCAAAAATTGCAGTAATATGATGAGGCTGTAAATCAATGTTCAATACCGTGGAAATAATATCAAAAATGTCTTTCCAATATTTTTTCAAAAGCGGACAAGACCAGAACATATGAGTTAAAGACGCTATCTCAGAATGATATCTGTCACAAATAGGATTTATATAGGAATAAAAATGAGCCAATTTATCCTTGGACATATGAGCCCTACGCACAACCTTAAACTGTATTAATGAATGTTTAGCACATAAAGATGATGAATTAACTAATTGAAGAATTTTATCCAATTCTCAATAGGGATAGTAAGGTTAAGTTCTCTTTCCCAATCATTTTTAATCTTATAGAAGGGCTCTGAACGTATCTTCATAATTATATTGTAGAGTTTTGATATTAGCCCTTTCTGAGAAGGATTTAGTTCAAACAAATTCTCTAGAATACCTGAAGACACAAGATTTGGAAAGGTAGGAAGTACAGTATTTAAGAAATTCCTAATCTGTAAATATCTAAAAAAATGAAATCTAGGCAAATTATATTTATTAGATAATTGTTCAAAAGACATAAAACAATTATCCAAAAATAAATCGGAAAATCGTAGTAATCCTTTAGTCCTCCAAGCTGAATAAGCTTGGTCTATAATAGAAGGATAAAAAAAGCAATTGGATACAATAGGAATATTTAAAACAAACTGAGTCAACCCAAAAAATTTCCGAAATTGAAACCATATACGTAAAGTATGTTCAACTATCGGATTGTCAATTCGTGTCTGCAATTTAGAAAGAGCAAAGGGAAGAGAAGACCCTAAAATAGAACCCAATGAAAATCCTTGTACATATTTAATTTCCAGGTTCACCCAATGAGGGCTAAAAGATAAATCCTAATCCTTTAACCAACGTATCAAATATCGGATATTGACTGCCCAATAATAAAATCTAAAATTAGGCATTCCCAATCCACCTTCATTCCTTGCCTTCTGTAAATATTTTTTACCTAATCTAGAATTGTTATTCTGCCATATATATGAGGAAATTTTTGAATCAACATTAGCAAAAAAAGATTTCGGAATAAAAATTGGTACCGCTTGAAATATATATAAAAACTTGGGTAAAATAACCATCTTAATAGCATTAATCCGAACCTATCAGAGATAAAGATACTGGTGACCATTTAGTAAATAAACTTTTAATCTGATCGATTAGGGGTAAAAAATTAGCCTTAAATAAGTCCTTATAGTTTTTTGTGATTTTAATCCCTAAGTAAATAAAAGAGTCATTAGCTAAGTGAAAAGGTAAATTTCCATAAATTGGAACCTTTCTATTTAAAAGAAACAATTCACTCTTATTAAGATTTAATTTATACCCGGAAAAATTATTAAATTGATCCAACAATGATATAACTGCAGGAATGTATTTCTCAGGATCAGAAATAAATAATAATAAATCATCTGCATATAATGATGGCTTATGTATATCCGTCCCACGATTAATGCCAAAAATGTTCTGTGATTCTCTGATAGCAATTGCCAAGGGTTCTAAAGCAATATCAAATAATAAGGGACTAAGAGGACAGCCTTGTCTAGTACCCCGAATTCAACGAAAAAAGGAAGATCTTTGATTGTTAGTAAGCACCGAGGCTACAAGAGTATAATATATCAGTATAATCCAGGAAATGAATGTCGGACTAAAATTAAACTTCTGAAGCACAGTAAATAAGTATGGCCATTCAACTCTATCAAATGCTTTCTCCGCATCTCATGAAATGACACATTCGGAAGTGCTATGTGAAGGAGTATAAACAATATTCAATAATCTCCTAACATTGAAAAAAGAATAGAGATTTTTAATAAAACCAGTTTGATCTTCCGAGATAATTTGAGGTAATACCTTCTCCAGCCTGGATGCCAGTAAATTGGAAAAGATCTTGGAATCTACATTCAATAAAGATATTGGTCTCTCGGATGCACAGTCAGTAGGGTCTTTATCTTTCTTCAATATTAAAGAAATGGAAGCTCTAAAAAAAGATTGTGGCAGATTACCCAACCCAATTGCTTCTTCAAAAACCCTACATAACCAAGGAGAAAGAGTAGCGAAAAAACATTTTAAAAATTCTACTGTATAGCCATCTGGACCTGGTGCTTTCCCAGAACTCATAGAGGAAATAACCCCTTTAATTTCTGCATCCGTAATAGGAGTTTCTAATATTGAAATATCATCTGATGATCATTTTGGAAAATTCAATTTCCCAAGAAAATCACACATGGTATTATAATCATGAGGGAATTCAGAATGATACAGGGAGGTATAAAAATCTTGAAAAGATTTGTTTATCTCATCATGGTTAACTGTCAGATCCCCATTCTGCTGACGAATCTTAGTAATTTGACGTTTAACCAAAGCATTCTTCAATTGACTGGCGAACAGTTTACCCGATTTATCACTATGTATATAAAAACAGATCTGGTTTTCATTAATTGATTTTCAATCGAAAATGTAAGTAATAAACTATGTTCCATTTGAAGTTCAACCCTTTGTTTGTAAAGCTCCTTACTAGGAGTAGTCGAATATTTCTTGTCAATCTCTTTAATTTTATCAACCAATAAAAGAGTTTCCTTCTTAATGCGTTTTCTCAGACCAACGGAGTAGGAGATAATCTGTCCACGTATATATGCTTTAAAAGTGTCCCAAAGTGTTCTGCAAGAAATATCATCCGTGGAATTAGTTGCAAAGAAGAAATCGATCTGTTCCTTCAAAAATTTAATAAAATCCGGATCTTGCAGTAAGTTAGAATCAAATCGCCATTGTCTAGCACTAGAAGCTGTATCCGTAACTTTAATAGAAAGTTTTAATGGAGCATGGTCAGAGATGGCTATAATATCATAATTACAACCAATTACCGATGGAATAAAACAAGAGTCAATAAAAAAATAATCAATTCTCGAGGAAGAATGATAAACGTGAGAAAAATGAAAACTCTTTGTCCTTAGAATGCCGAAAACTCCAAATATCAAAAATTCCATTATCAGTCAGAAAAGAGTTAATATAAGTGGCCGACTTATTAGGTAAAGTCTGAGTAGATATAGATCTGTCCAACAAAGGATTTAAACAACAATTAAAGTCACCACCATTACTAACTTATATTCATTTAGATTAGGTAGAGAAGTAAATAAGGACTTAAAAAATCGGGATAATCTACATTTGGAGCATAAACATTAACCATAGCAACCTTTTTGTTAAAAAGTAAGCCAGTAATTAACAAAAACCTACCATTTGGATCCGAAAAAATACCGTGTTGGACAAATGCAATAGAGAAGTCAATAAAAATTGGAACTCCCTTTACTTTAGCATTCGAATTCGAATGGTACTGTTGACTTCCTCCAAAACCTAAAAGAGCGATAATTGTCCTATTTGCTCACATGAGTTTCTTGTACAAAAATAATATGTGCATTCAGTCTTTGGAATACTTCGAAAATCTTTTTCCTTTTAATCGGATGGTTTAAGCCATTAGTATTCCAAGAGACAAATTAATGGTCTGAGCCATATTTCTGAAATCAACCCTGTGGTATATAAAGGGTTAAACAAAGTATGAACTCATGCACCCGGAAGAGGAACAAAAATAAGGGGCGGACCCGGAAGGACGACATCGCGGACAATTTAGTAATTTAAATCAGCCCAAATGAAAAAACTAAAAAAAACTGAATGTAAGGAACATAAGATTTAGAAAAAGACCCCCCACCCCCCACCCAAGAGGAGAATACCTCTCCCCAGCCAGGAAAAGGCTGGGAAGAAAGAGAAATGAAACTAAATCCGGAGTTGTAGTTCGTATTAACTGTGTGTTTGTGAATTATATACAGCAGTTTCTATTGTACAATTTGTGTCATCTGCTACCCTGTATATTATCGTATACATGCACGGTGATAGTGGGGCCTGTGGTGGCAGAGTGGAGAATCAGTCTGAGTTCTCGACATGTCTATGTTCCACGCCCGGCCCAAGAGTACCTTGCCCAACCTGGTGCTGGGATTCCCTCGTCCTGTGCTGGGTTTCCCTTGTCATGTCCAGGAATCTCACGTCCAGTCCCGTTGCTTCTCCTCGTCCTGTAGCCACGTGATATCTGAGCCGGGTTCTGGAGTCCGAGCCCGAGTCAAGACCGAGGTTCTGGGTCCTTGCCTAGTCTCTGTCTCGGAGTCCAGACCCAAGCCTCAAAGAACCCTAGCCAGTCATGTCCTCGTCCCGGTCCCACTTCGAGCCCGAGTCATGACCCAGGTCCTTGTCCAGTCTCTGCCTCGGAGTCCAAGCTCAGGCTCCTAGTTCCTAGTTCCATGTCGTGGTTCTGCTATCCTAGTTAAGTCCTAGCCCCGGGCCCAGAATCATTGTCTCGTCCAGGGCCTTTCTCATGTCCAGCGTCCTTTCTTCCGCACTTTCCTTGCTTCCTTCTCATGCCTCGTCCCGTTCCTTGTAGTTCAGGGTCTGTGTCTTGCATTTGGGTCCGCTCCCAACGCCCCCCGTATGACATATCCAGTCTCCTTCGGACCAGACTCCTCCAGCCCCAGCAATTAAAGCGATGAATCCTTTCTGCGCCTTTATAGGTTAGTCACATCTTCTGAATGTGTTTCAGTACAGTACCACGAAGGACGTATTGTTTGATAACTTGAGAAAAATAATTCCCCAGAGCCTGGAGGGAGGTACTGCAGATTATTGAGAAAGGTAGGAGATACGATTACTTGAGAATTGACCAATATTGTTTTTCCTCTCCAGCTCTAAGCAAGTTGCCAGAAAACCGATGAAAAATTTGGAGCAAGAGGCTGCGACTGGAACGCCTAAGGATTTTCGGAGCGAAGACGTTTACCGACTCGGGATAAAGAGAGGCAAGACTGCACAGGCGCGTGACGTCAACCAGCTGAGCGGGAAAATTAATAAAAAAGACCGCCATTTCCAGTGGGCAGCGAAGTGAGAGGTAGCAGAGTGATAGGGCTTTGGCTCAACGGGCTTAGGCGGTAACGAGGCGAGGTAGGTTTACCTGTGTTAATTGCGGAAAAGAAGTGTTTGTGTGAGGCCGGTTTTCAGTGCTTGGTGCCAGATGTGGGAGATTCTGGACTCTCCCAGCCTCCCGGACGGCCATATCTGAACCTGGTGTGTCGAGTTGCAGCTCCAAAGGAACCGCGGTAGGGAACTAGAGATGCAGCTCGATGATCTTCGTCATGTCATGGAAAGCGAGGAGAAGTAGAAATCATTTATAGGCAGGTGGTCACACTGAGGCCACGGGAGATAGACAAGTGGGTAACAGTCAGGAGAGGGAAGAGGAAGAGTCAGGTACTAGACAGAACCGCTGTGGCTCTACCCCTTCACAATAAGTACTCCTCTTTGAGTACTATGCGGGTGCGGTGGAGGGACAGCCTACCTCGGCGAACCAATAGTGGCCGTGCGTCTGGCACAGAGTCCGGTCCTGTGGCTCAAAAGTGTAGGGAAAGCAAGATAAAGGCAGTAGTGTTAGGGGACTCTATAGTTAGTGGGGTAAGTCAGGCGGTTCTGTAGTCTCAGGGACTAAACTCGGATGGTAGTTTGCCTCCCAGGTGCCAGGGCCCGGGATGTTTCAAATAGCATCCAAGATAGCCGACAGTGAGAGCGAGAACAGCCAGAGGTCGTGGTACATATTGGTACCAATGACATTAGTAGGAAAACGGAAGAGGACCTGTTGTCACGTACCCCGTGACCGGGTTAAAGGACCAGCAGAAATGCAAAACACTTTGGAGTCCGTTATCCAGTATTGCTATAAAGTAATAGTGTATATCAGTCACTAAGCAATACAGTAATATAAAAACAAATATATTGAACAGGTTAGCGATTTTCATATATATATGTCTGTATGTGTGTGTGTTTTTATATATATATATATAAAAACGCATGCACACACACATACACACTCACATACACATACAGACACATACACACTCACATACACACACACGTACACACATACACACTCACGTAAACATACACACATGCACACACATACACACTCATATACACATACACACATACACACGTACATACACACACACTCACATACACATACACATACACACTCTCATACATACAGACTCACATACACGCATACACACTCACATACACACTCACATACACACACATACACATACACACGCGTACACAGACATACATACATATACACAGACACACACATACACACTCATACACACTCACATACACACTCACATGCACACACACATACACACACACTCACATACACACACACACACATACACACTCACATACACACTCGCATACACGTATATACACACATACACACACATACACATTCACATGCATACACACATACACACTCACGTAAACATACACACATGCACACATACACACACGCACACGCACATACACACTCACATACACATACACACATATACATACACACGCGTACACATACACACATTCACACAGACACACACATACACACTCATACACACTCACATACACATACACACCCATTCACACTCACATACACACTCACATGCACACACACACATACACACACATATACAATCACATACACACATACACACTCACATACACATATATACACACATACACACACAGACACACACATACACATACACACACAAATACACACACATATGTGTGTGTGTGTTGCCGTCGATCTTCCCGTTGTCTTCCAAAGTCCTGTAGCGGACACCGACTATGACCATGATACGTACGACCGTTCTGCAGTGGCGGAATTATCACCCAGGTGAGGGTGGACACACGAATAATTCCCCGCCGGTCGCATCCTCTCACACTGTGAGCCAATTTCCCCGAATCAATCCTCAAAAACCCCACCTTCACGTGGGTGCGCAAAGCTCGTTCAGTGTCCGACACTATGTGTCTCGTGGTGTGTCTGTCCGTGTAACAGCGGAACTGGTTTTTATCTCCAAATGTTGGACACCAGCTGTCAATCAACCTGCTCCGTCCACCGCTTTCTGCATACTCTCTGCAAGCAGGCAAGTGACCTCGGAGAAAGGTAAACAATCAGCAGAGGAACCATAACATCATTCTTTCCAGCAGTTTCTGTCTCTCTCTCTCTTTCATTAGCAGCACAGTTCATAAGGTCTCTTCTGGACCCCTTTTCCGACCAGGCTGACCCCTGACAGTGTAAAAAAGACTACAGGGAGTTCGGAAAGAAGTCGAGAAGTTGAGTTGGAGGATACATACGTGGCTGAGGGATTGGAGCAGAGCGCAGGGATTCACATTTCTGGATCATTGGGATCTCCTTTGAGGCAGGTGTGACCTCCTTTAGGACGGGTTGCACTTGAATCCCGAGGGGAGGGACCAATATCCTGACTGGGAGATTTGCTAAGTCTACTGGGGTAGAGCTTAAACTAGAATTATTGGGGGAGGGGGGGTTGTGGATACCGAACTGAAGAGACTAGGCTCACAAATAGAGAAAGCTTAGAGTCAGTGTGTGAGGGACGATAGGCAGGTGTTGATAGAGAAGGGACGCACTCAGAACGACGCAAGGAGTATTGTGAACAAAACCGCTGAGCTTAGAGCATGAATCAATACTTGGAGCTATGATGCGGTGGCTCAGGAACAGGAATAGTTACCTTGTGCCGGGTTTACGATGATTCAGAAAGCAAAGGGAGGGAGAGAAAAGAGGTGGGGGCGTGGCACTGTTGATCAGAGATAACGTCACCGCTGCAGAAATAGTGGACGTAATGGAAGGATTGTCTACGGAGTCTCTATGGGTGGAGGTTACGGACAGGAAGGGATCAATAGCTTTACTGGTTGTTTATTATGCGCCGCCGAATACTAACAGGGATATCGAGGAACAGATAGGGAAGCAGATGCCGTAAAGTTGTAATAATAAGAGTGATGTGAGATTATAATTTCCCAGATATCGATTAGCATCTCCTTATAACAAGGGGGTTAGATCTGTTGGAGCATTTTAGGTGTGTTCCGGAAGGTTTCGAGACACCTTATATAGATACGTCGACAAGAGGAGAGTCTGTACTTTGATTTGGCATTGGGAAATGAACCTGGTCAGGTGTCAGACCTCACAGTGGGAGAGCATTTTGGAGATATGGATCATAATTCTATTTCCTTTGCAATACCACTGGAGAGAGATAGGAACAGACACGTTAGAAAAGCGATTAATTGGAGTAAGGTGTATTTTGAGGCGATCACGCAGGAAATTGGAAGCTTAAATTTAGAACAGATATTCTCAGGGAAAAGTATGGAAGAAATGTGGCAAATGTTCAGCGGATATTTGCGTGGAGTTTGCATAGCTACGTTCCAATGAGAAACGGAAGTTAACGGGTACAGCAACCGTGGTGTGCATAGGCTGTAACAAATCTTGTCAAAAAGAAAAGAAAGGCTTACAAAAGGTTCAGAGAGCTAGGTAATGTTAGAGACCTAGAAGATTAGAAGACTAACAGGAACGAGCTTAAGAAGGAAATTAGGAGAGCCAAAAGGGACCATGAGATGGCTTTGGCGGGCAGGATTAAGGAAAACCCCAAGGCATTATACAAGTATGTGAAGAGCAAGTGGACAAGTCATGAAAGTATAGGACCTATCAGTTGTGTCGGTGGGAAAGTGTGTATAGAACCGGAAGAATTAACAGTGGTAGTCAATGAATACCTTACTTCAGCATTCACTATGGAAAAGGATCTTTCTGGTTTCGGGTGACGTCATCGTCGAGAAAGCAGCTTAAGTCACTAGCTCCTCCGAAAAACGCATATTAAGCCCCATTAACCCATCAAATATAATATTTTTCGAAAATATTTGAACTGAAAAGAGGGGCAAGAATGGGGAGAAGGAATGGTAATTTTGAAAGAAGCGGCACTGCGGAGCCTGCGGCCGATGGACTGCAGCGAGCGGCTCTCCTTCCCGAAATAGTGCTAGCGAGGCGGAAACTGGGCCTCTTTCAGGCGAAGCGGCGAATATGTTCGAAATCCTGAAAGAGATAAGGGAGTTCCGGGAAGAAGTAGAGCAGCAGCTCCGTGATATTAAGTCAGAGTTCGAGAGCGTTAATCAAAAATAGCGGTGGCAGAGACTCGAATTGAGAAGGTGGAAGATCGCTTTCAAAACGTGGAACGGAAACTGAGTAAGACAATAAAAACATTACATCACCAACAAGGTAATCTGCTTGACCAGGAGGGAAGATCACGGCAGAAAAATATCAGAATCTACAACGTTTCCGAAGGAGCGGAGGGCTCGCCTATGACGGAGTTTGTCGGAAAGCTATTGCGGGACGCGCTGGATTTCCCCCCGGCTATGAAGCTGGAAGTCGAAAGTGCCCACCGCGCGTTAGTCCCGAAACCAACCTAGGATAGAAAGCCACGCTCAATAATAATTAAATTTCTTCGGTACAGCACCAAGGCCGAGATTCTACGAAGGGCCTGTGTTAAGAAGAGAGTGTATTTAGAGGATAAATTAATATATTTCGAGCAAGATTACCCCCCCCCCCCCGCCGCGGTCCTGCAGAAACGCAAAGAATACTCTGGAGTAAAGCGAGTACTAAAGCAAAAAAAAAAAGGATTATATTTCAATCTCCGTATCCCGCTAAATTTCGAGTGTTTTATGACAACGGGACGAGGTACCAGACAGTGTAAGAGGCGACTATGGACATGAACGCCAGAGGGTTACCCTTCAGCGTGACCAAAACGAGGGAAAACCTGGCTGAGGAATTATCCCGCTCCACTTGGGAAATAATGTGAGAATCGAGAAAGCAGGAGACGGGAGGAGGCCGAGAGAAATATATCAGGAAGAGACCGAGATTTTCCCAAAGACAGTCCTCACCCCTTTCAGAAGAGCAATAAGTTTTGGCTAAATTTTAAAATGTTCAAAAGCTAAACGGAAGCAAAAGTACACGGTGATATACCTATCTTGAGAAATACGTGGAAATGTGGATTTTATATAACTTAGTTGTTATCATGCATTCGCTCACTTACTCCTTTTTCCCCACCAAAATGAGAATCTATATATGTGTGCATATATGTGTATATATGTAATATATATGTGTGTGTATACATATATATTTTTGTGCGTGTATATATATATATATAGGTGGAGGACACAGGGAAATCGTTTCTGTGTAATGGATTTGTTCACTGACTTTTATGAATACTGCAATGGGCGCCCTCAACTCACAAGTAGGAGGGGTTATCCCCCACAGTTAGATATTTCCTCTAGCTCAACGCAGGGTCATATACTAAAGACCTCAGCATTGGAATCACACGTTCGTTGCCATTTTTAAAATTACTTGCGTTTCTTGGTTCTTATTTGTTCAGGGAGTAGATCGATTAATTTTTATTCTAATTTCAATGATACATTGACAGATAAATACAGCTGGTTAAGGACAAGGAAAAATTTATTTCTTTTAATGTCAATTGGCTATTAAATCTAATCAAACGTAAGGGAATTTTATCCAAAATGAAAACAAAACAAGCCCATGTCGTAGATTTACAGGAAACTCATTTAAGTGATACTGAGCATAAAAAACTACAGAGAATGGGCTTCACTAATCTGTTTTTTCTACTCATATAAATCAGGACATAGGAGAGTAGTTGCTATTCTTATCTCAAGTAAGCTAAATTTTGAAAAATTAGCTTGAAAAATTAGACATGGGAGATAATGAGGGTAGATATATTCTGGTAAGAGGGAATATAGACGGAAATTCAGTTATTCTATTGAATATATACGGACCCCCCGGGAAGTGATATTGGTTTCTTTCAGAAAATTACTGATATTATGGTAACGGAAACAGAAGGTCTCCTGATATGTAGGGGAGACTTAAATTTACAATTACACCCAAACCTAGACTCTTCCAATAAAAAAAACCCCCCAAGAAACAAAATTCTTACATAAGAAAGTTAATACACTTTTTGAGGATGTTGGTTTAATTGATATATGGAGGGACCTTTTCCCCGATAGAAGGGATTACACACATTATTCTGTTCCCCATTCTGTATATACAAGAATTGACTATTTCATAACATTTGGAAAAGACAGAGAAAAAATAAACACCTGTGGAATTGGGACAATAGATGTAAGTGACCATGCACCTATATATTTATCTGTTGATTTTGACCTACAACCAAAGAATACTATTTGGAAACTAAATTCAAGTCTACTCAATGATCGGTACTTTAAGGAACAAATTAAAAGAGAAATTGGTCTCTACTTAGAACTTAATGATAATGTAGAATTTTCACCTCCCATTTTATGGGATACTCTGAAGGCTGTCTTAAGAGGGAAAATTATAGCGATATCTTCATATAAGAAAAAAAGGAAACAAACATCAGAGGAATTACAAAATAAGCTGGAGGAACTAGAGAAACACAAATTGAATTTGGCACAGGATACATTAGGGGAAATTAAAAGAATTAGGAATGAAATTAATAGTTTGACTACGCAAGAAATCAGGAAAAAAATAATGTTTCTGAAACAGAGACATTATGAAAGTGGATCAAAATCTATGAAAACACTGGCGTGGAAACTGAAAAAGAAAAGATAGCAGAAAATACAATTCATAGAATTAGGGACCCAAGAACGAAATTGATAAAAAATAAACTAAGTGAAATTCAAGAAGCTTTTGAAGTGTTTTACAAAGCTATACATTCCAAAGTTCCAGCGGAAGCATGACCCAAATTGAGACCTTCTTGAATTCTCTAGAGTTACCCACTTTAAGTGAAGAACAAAATAGAACGATAACTGCTGACATAACTGAAGTTGAATTAAAAGCTGCAATTAGTAGGCTTAAATGAAGCCAGTCACCAGGATCAGATGGGTATACGGCAGAGAGGTACAAATAATTAAAAAAATGAGTTAATTCCTGTTTTACTTCACACACTGAACT
Organism: Hemitrygon akajei; assembly: GCF_048418815.1. NCBI lineage: Eukaryota > Metazoa > Chordata > Chondrichthyes > Myliobatiformes > Dasyatidae > Hemitrygon > Hemitrygon akajei. The sequence continues at coordinate 56,466,302 of NC_133131.1, forward strand.
GTGGTCTAAAAAAGGCATAAATGCCACCCAGTTGGAAGGAACCGATAATCTCAGCTCTACCGAAAGAAGATAAGGATAAAATGGAATGCGGGTCATTTAGACAAATATCCGTTCTTAATGTAGCTTATAGATTATTTACCTCCATCATGACCAAACGATTAGAGGAGTTTCTACCAATACTGATACATAACGTTCAGACAAGTTTTCTACGACAACGTCAGACACAAGACAATATGCGAAGGACACTTCACATTATGGATCATATACAAAAAAATAAAACCGAAGCAATAGTAATAAGCGTGGACGCTGAAAGAGCATTTGATTCGGCTAATTGGAATTTTCTTTACAAAGTTTTACATAGATTTGGTTTCCAAGACACAATTATTAAAACTATACAGACCCTATTTGCCAATCCTACTGCTAGGATTAATATCAATGGATATTTATCAAATAGTCTTACCCTAGAAAGGGGCACGAGGCAGGGTTGTGCATGGTCACCGCTACTCTCGCATTATATCTGGTAACATTAGCTCAATACATCAGACAAAATGAAGATATCAAGGGAACTACTATTAAAGGGACAGAGCATAAATTGGCTTGTTATGCGGATGACATTTTGATCTATCTAGGGTAACCAACATACTCTTTACTCTTGAACAATATGGTCAATTATCAGGATACAAGATCAACATAGATAAAACCGAATTACTTTCATATTAATATAGCCGACCAAGAAAAATTGAAAGTCGATACACCTGGGCATGGCACACAGAGTCTTTCAAAGATTTGGGCAAAATTATCAGAATGTAATTATCAGCCTTTATAAAAAAAAAATTAAGGAAGATGTGGCAAGATGGAAACTGATTCTCTTTTTCAGTCTCAGTTCCAGGATTGAGTCTATTAAAATGAATATACTGCCCAGTCTGTTATATCTCTTTCAGACCCGACCAGTAGAGATTAATCAAAATCAATTCAATGAATGGGACAAGATGTTATCAAGGAATATTTGGCAGGGTAAAAGGCCTATAGGCCGTCTCAAAACTTTGCAATTAGCTTAAGAAAAGGGGGGATGAGGCTTACCTTCTCTTAGATATTATTATTTTGCAGCACAGTTGAGAGCTGTGATATGTTGGTGCAAACCATCATATGATGCTCAATAGAAAAACATTGAGGAGTGGGTAGTTCCCATCCCCATACAAGCAATTTTGGCTGATAACAAACTGCAAAGGTACAAAAATACTATTGATAACCCATGGGTGAAATTGACTCTTAAAATATGGAAAACTACTATAAAAGAACTTAATCTAGAGCGAGATATTGCAATTCTTAAATGGTGTGCATTTGACTCGGATTTTACACCATTTAAATTGGATGCTAGATTTAAGGACTGCACAGCTAAAGGAATAACAGTTCTTTGCAACATAATGAAAGAAAGAACACTTTTCAGTTTTGAAATGCTTAAAGGGAAACATTTATTAGAAAAACAATATTTTTATCGGTATTTACAGATGTGACAACATGTTAATAAGACGCTTATAAATGTAACCAAGCCAATTAGTGCTTGATTGAACTCTTTAGAAAAACATATAATTCAGATAATGGTAGTAGAATAATTTCAAGCATGTATAAGGGTTTCTCAAATCTTAAACCACATTCAAATTCATACATTAAAACAAAATGGGAGAAGGAAGGAGGGATAATTATATCTGAGGAAGAATGGACAACAATATGGAGGTATCAAAGGAAGTGCACCAGTTTACAGAAATGGAGGGAGTTTGGATGGAAATACTTGATAAGATATTTTATTGCACCCTCTCAGAAGTACCATTATGATAGTAACCTCCTTGTTTGCTGGAGAAATTGTGGAATTCAAAATGCAAATCATTATCATATTTTTTGGGACTACCCTGTTATCAAAAACTATTGGAGGGGGATACACAATGTCCTACAAGCCGTCTTTAAATGTGAAATACCCTTAGAGAGTAAAACCATATATTTTGGATATATACCTCAAGAATGGTTGAAAAAGAGATGAATATTTAATGAATATACTGTTGGTGGCTGGTAAAAAGACTCTTACTAGGAAATTAATATCACAGGAGAGCCCAACTTTAAATACATGGATGGAAGTTACAATGGACATTTAAAAAAATTGAGAGGATAACAGCATCTGTTAATCATAAGCTGGAACAATTTGATTCATACTGGGGAAAATGGTTTCACTTCATCATGCCTCATAGGCCTGACTTTATTCTCACAAATCAATGAATCTGTTGTAACAAAAAACACTCCCTACTTGTGCATAGTTCTTTCCATTTGCTTGTTTTTTTTTTTGTTCTTTCCACTCTTTTCTATAAGTGTATACCTCAGATAAATACTTTGCGGAGATTTGTGATGTATATGATTATATGATATATATGTTCAATGTCTGAAATACAAACTTTTGTACATCTTATGGAAATGTTTGTTTGATGATGATCTTCAATAAAAAAATAAATTACAAAAAAGGGAAAGGATCTTACTGATTGGAGTGATGAATTGCAGTGGACTGAAAAGCTTGAGCATGTAGATATTAATAAACAGGATGTGCTGGAGCGTTTGGAACGCATCAAGTTGGACAAGTCACCGGGGGAGGATGAGATATACTCCAGGCTACTATGGGAGACGAGGCAGGAGATTGTTGAGTCTCTAGCAATGATAGAAAGGGAGTAGAGATAGCCCAAGAAATTATTGACCAATGAGTCTTACTTCAGTTGCTGGTAAGTTGATGAAAAAGATCAGGAGATGCAGGATTTATGAGGATTTGGAGTGGTATAATATGATTAGAAATAGTCAGCATAGCTTTGTCAAGGGCAGGCCGAGTCTCACGAGCCTGATTGCATTTTTTGAGGTTGTGCGTAAACGCATTGATGAAGAAAGAACAGCAGATGTAGAGTATATGGATTTCAGCAAGACATTTGAAAAGTACACCATGCAAGGCTTATTGAGAAATTAAGGAGGCATGGGATTCAAAGGGACTTTGGTTTACTGATCCAGAAATGTCTTGCCCACAGAAGGCAAAAAGTGGTTATAGACGGGTCATATTCTGCATGGAGGTCGGTGAACTGTCGTGTGCCTCAGGGATCTGTTCTGGGACCCTTACTCTTGGTGATTTTTATAAACGACCTGGATGAGTAAGTGGAAGAAAGAGGTAGTAAGTTTGCTGATGACACAAAGGTTGGAGGTGTTTTGGACAGTGTGGAGGGCTGTCAGAGGATACAGTGGGAAACTGATAGGATGCAAAACTGGGCTGAGAAGTGGCAGATGGAGTAAAACCCAGCTAAGTGTGAAGTCGTTCATTTTGGTAGGTCTGATATGATGGCAGAATATAATATTAATGGTAAGGCTCTTGGCAGTTTGGAGGATCAGAGGGGTGTTGTCCATAGGACGCTCAAAGCAGCGTCGCAGGTTTACTCTGTGGTTACGAAGACATAAAGTGTATTGGCCTTCATCAATCATGGAATTGAATTTAGGAGCCGAGAGGTAATGTTGCAGCTGTATAGGACCCTGGTCAGACCCCACTTGGAGTACTGTGCTCAGTCTGGTCGCGTCACTACGGGAAGGATGTGAAAACCATAGCAAGGGTGCAGAAGAGATTTTTAAGGATGTGACCTGGATTGGGGAGAATGCCTTATGACAACAGTTGAGTGAACATGTTCCTTTCTCCTCAGAGAAACAGAGGATGAGAGGTGACCTGATAGAGGTGTATAAGATGATGAGTGGCATTGATCGTGTGGATAGTCAGTGGATTTTTTCCAGAGCTGAAATGGTTGCCACAAGAGGACACCTGTTTATAGCGCTGTGGAGTAGGTACAAAGGAGATGTCAAGCGTAAGTTTTTACGCAGATAGTGGTGAGTGCGAGGAATTGGCTGCCGGCAACGGTGGTCCAGGCGGATACGATAGGGTCTTTCAATAGACTTATGGATAGGTACATGGAGCTTAGAAAAATAGAGGGCTATGCGTAAGCCTAGTAATTTTTAAGGTTGGGGCATGTTCGGAACAACATTGTGGGCCGGAGGGCCTGTATTGTGCAGTAGGTTTTTCTATGTTTCTAAATATTTTTCTATTATTTATCAAGGGTGATGGATAATCCTGGAAAATATAGATTGTTTAGTCTCACGCCAGTGGTTTGGGATTTACCAGAGATGATTCTTAGTGATAGGATAGAGTTATCGAACGCTAAACATATAATCATACCATTTGCCTCTTGAAATTTGTGCCAAATTGTTTTATGGCCTCCACCCATCGACCTGCACCAGTACCATATCCCTCCCTTCCATGTACTTACACAAATGTCTAATTCAAAATACTTATTCGGTTCGTCCGCTGTTACCTGTAGTCCTACTGATTCCTCTCCTGCAACATTTTCCAGCAGGCCGATATAATCTCCCGCTTCTTTTTTAATCATATTATTGAGCACAAAAATGTGTTGTAATGTTGAAGTTGTACAAGAATTTAGTGAGGACAGACATGGAGTATTGTGTGCAGTTCTGGTCACCTTTCAAAAGGAAGTATAGCAGTAAGCTTGAAAAATCGCAGAGAATATTTATAATGGCATCCCCAGGACTTGCGGATCTGCATTAGACAGAAAGATTAAATAGGGGCCGTTTGACCCAAAGGCTTTTCACCCTCATGTTGGGAGAGAGTAGTACAAGAGTTAATAGCTGAAGGATGTAAGGTGAAATGTTTAAGAGGAAGATAAGAGGGAATCTCTTCAGTCAGGCGGCATTGTGAATGTGGAATTATTTGCCGGAGGAGTTGGTAGATGCAGGTTCACTGGTAACATTTAGGAGACGTAGTGGGAGATATGAGAAGAATGCCAGAAGTTCGAGAGTGTTAGGGGGCAGAAGTATCTGGTTCCCGTTGCTAGTGGGAGAAGATTCTTCGGAAATGAAAGGTCAGAAAATAGATTAATCACGTGGACCACGTGGTGTACACTACAGGGTTCTGAAGGAAGTGGCTGAAGATATTGTAGAAGCTTTAGTAATGATATTTGAAGCATAAATTGATTCTGGTGAGGTTCGGAAAGAATGGAAAATTGGAAAAGTTCCTCCCTTCTTCAGGAAGGGAGAGATGCAGAAGAAAAGAAATTATAGGCCTGTTAGTCCGACCGCAGTGGTTGCAAAGCTGTTGGAGTTGTTTGTTAAAGATGTGCTTTCAGGGCACGTGGTGGTGTCTGATAAAATAGCAGTGTCAGCATGGCTTCTTGAAGGGAAAACTTTGCCTGACAAATCATTTGGAATTCTTTGAAGAAATAACAAGCAGGATAGACGAAGGAGAATCAGTGGATATTGTGTACATGCAGTTTCAGTACGCCTTTGACAAAGTGCCACACATGAGGTTGCTGGCATGTATAAAACAGTGACTGTTAGGCAGATGAGAAACTCTGGTAATAAAGGGAACCTTTTCTGCTTGGCTGCCGATAACGAGTGGTAATCCAAGGAGTCCGTGTTGGGACCGCTTCTTTTCATGTTAGATGTCAATGACTTGGATGATGGAATTGAGGGCTTTGTGGCCAAGTTTGTTAATGATACAAAGTTAAGTGGCAGATAGTTCTGAGGAAGTGCAAAGGCCACAGAAGGAGTTAGACGGATTAGAAGAAATGGCAAAAACGTGACAGATGGATTATATTTTCAAAAGATGTATGGTTATGTAACTGATAGACTAAATAGAAGGGAAGACTACTTATTAGATTGATAGAAAACTGAAAAAGAAATGAGGCCCAAAGGGACAAGGGAGTCCTTGTGCAGCATTACATGAAGGTTAATTTGCATGCTGAGTCGGTGGTGAGAGAGGCAAATGCGGTGTCAGCATTCATTTCGAGAGGAACAGAAATCTTTTAAAAGTATTCTAATGTTAAGCCTTTTTAAGGCACTGTTGAGGCTTCTCTTGGACTATTGTGAGCAGTTTTGTATCCCTTATCTTCAAAATGATGTGTTAACGTTGGAGAGGGTTCTCGGGAGGTTCACAGAAATGATTTCTGGATTTAAAGCATTGTCATATTAAGAGCCAATGTGGCTCTTCAATTGGTTTTATCGTATGTACAATCATGTGATCTTCTGAAGGCAACTGTGCCAAAAGCTCTATTTAGGACATTATTATGACCTACCTAGGAATCATGGAAGTGTATTTCCAGATCCCTGTTCTCTCGAACACTTCAATTCCAAACCATTCACTACGTAAGTACTCCCCTGCCTGCCCCTTCCAAAGTGCAAAACTTCACAATAGACTGCATTAAATTACATCTGCCATTTTAGCCCGTTTATCCATCTGCTTAACCCATGCTGAAAGTTTTAATCACCTACATCGCTGCCCACTCACGCTCTGAATGCAGGTGTCATATGCAAAACCAGTTTTCCATACTACCATTAAAATCCGAATGCTTCTGTATCCTGCCCTTAAAATGTCTTCCAACAAGTTACCCACGTCTGATGTCAGGCTCACCTGCCTCTAATATCCAGGCTTATTCTTCGAGCCTTCCTGGACCAACGGAAGCTAATCTCCAGTACCTCACCCGTCGCTGAGGACATTTTAAATCCCTTTACCAAGGCTCCTGCCCATGTAATTCATGCTGAACATTTAAAATTGACCATCGACCTCCACCGGGACTATAGCCCTCCTTACGCCTTCCATCTATGTGCTTATACAAACTTCGCTTATGTATTGAAATCGAGCTCGCATGCCCCAGATTCTGGCAGCTCATATCACTATAGCGAACCTCTGAGGAAAGATGTATCATGTCATGTTCCCCTTAAGCTTTTCACCTTTCACCATGAACCCATGAATTTTGGTTGTAGTTCCCACCCAACCTCAGCGGAAAACTGTTGCTTGAATTTAATCAATCCATACCATAAACCCTCCCTAACAGCTATATTAAATAATCCCACCAGGATATTAGTACCCTTTGAAGAGAGGTGTAACCCACTTATACTGAAACGATAGGTTACACCTGAACTCAAAGGGTACTAATATCCTGGCGGGATTGTTTAATATAGCTGTTAGGGAGGGTTTAAACAGAGTTGGCAAGGGGAAGGAAACCAGGATGTTAGGGTCGGGGAAGAGGAAAATAGAAATAAGTCAAGGAAGTCCTGCTGTTCAGGAGGATTTAAACTAATGTGACAGGGGGATGGGAACAAGAGCAGAGAGACAGAGGGGTGTAAAATGAGGGTAGAAGCAAAAAGTAGTAAGGTGAAAAGTGAAAAATGGCAGGCAGGAAAATCCAGGGCAAAAATCAAAAAGGGCCACTTTTCAACATAATTGTCTGAGGGCTAAGAGTGTTGTAAAAACAAGCCTGAATGCTTTGAGTGTCAGTGCAAGGAGCATTCGTAACAAGATGGATGAACTGAATGTGCAGATAGTTATTAATGATTATGACATAGTTGGGAGCACAGAGACATGGCTCCAGGGTGACCAAGGATTGGAGCTCAACGCCAGGGATATTCAATATTCAGGAGGGATAGAGAGGAAAGAAGAGGAGGTGGGGTAGCGTTGTTGGTTAGAGAGGAGATTAACGCAAAAGAAAGGAAGGACATTAGCCTAGAGGATGTGGAATCGATATGGGTAGAACTGCATAACACTAACGGGCAGAAAACGCTAGTGGGAGTTGTGTACAGGCCACCTAACAGTAGTAGTGAGGTTGGGGATGGCATTAAACAGGAAATTAGAAATGCAGCACCATAACTGCTGGTACAGTACAAAGTAAAAATGAGACAACGTTTTTCAGGAGCATGGTGTTACATGACACAGTACAAAAACTAGACTGAACTACGTAAAAAAAAAACCAACAACAACAACAACAACACAGAAAAGCTACCTGGACTACAGACCTACACAGGACTACATAAACTTCACAAAAGCAGTGCAGGCATTACAATAAATAATAAACAGGACAATAGGGCAAGATGTCAGTCCAGGCTCTGGGTATTGAGGAGACTGATAGCTTGGGGGAAGAAACTGTTGCATAGTCTGGTCGTGAGAGCCTGAATGCTTCGGAGCCTTTTCCCAGACGGCAGGAGGGAGAAGAGATTGTATGAGGGGTGCATGGGTTCCTTCATAACGCTGTTTCCTTTGCGGATGCAGCGTGTAGTGTAAATGTTCGTGGTGGCGGGAAGAGAGACCCCGATGATCTTCTCAGCTGACCTCACTACCCGCTTCAGGGTCTTGCGATCCGAGGTGGTGCTAGTACCGAACCAGGTAGTGATGCAGCTGCTCAGGATGCTCTCAATACAAACCCTGTAGAATGTGATGAGAATGGGGAGAGGGAGATGTACTTTCCTCAGCCTTCGCAGTAAGTAGAGACGCTGATGGGCTTTCTTTGCTATGGAGCTGGTGTTGAGGGACCAGGTGAGATTCTCCGTCAGGTGAACACCAAGAAATCTGGTGCTCTTTACGATCTCTACCGAGAAGCCGTCGATGTTCAGCGGGGAGTGGTCGCTCTGTGCCCTCCTGAAGTCAACAGCCATCTCTTTTGTTTTGTTCACATTAAGACACAATTTGTTGGCTCGGCAACTGTCTGTTAGCCGCTGCACCTCCTCTCTGTAAGCTGACTCGTCGTTCTTGTTGATGAGACCCTTCACGGTCGTGTCATCGACGAACTTGATGATGTGGTTCGAGCTGTGTGTTGCAGTACAGTCGTGGGTCAGCAGAGTGAACAGCTGTTGACTGGGTACGCAGCCCTGGGGAGCGCCCGTGCTCAGTGTTATGGTCTTGGAGATGCTGCACGCGATCCGGACTGACTGAGGTCTCCCAGTCAGGAAGTCTAGGATCCAGTTGCAGAGGGAGGTTTTCAGGCCCGGTAGGCTCAGCTTTCCAATCAGTTTCTGAAGGATGATTGTGTTGAATGCTGAACTGAAGCCTATGAACAGCATCCGAACATATGTGTCCTTTTTGTCCACGTGGGTTAGGGCCAGCTGGAGGATGGTGGCAATGACGTCATTTGTTGAGCAGTTGGGACTGCACGCAAACTGCAGGGGGTCCAGTGAGGGGGGCAGCAGGGTCCTGATATGACTCATGATGAGCCTCTCGAAGCACTTCATGATGATGAATGAAAGTGCAACGGGCCGGTGGTCATTTAGGCAGGACACTGAAGACTTCTCCGGCACGGGACGATGGTGGCGGCCTTGAAACACGTTGAAACGGTGGCGCTGCTCAGGGAGATGTTGAAGATGTCGGTGAGAACATCCGCTAGCTGGTCTGCAGATCCTCTGAGCACTCTACCAGGGATGTTGTCTGGTCCAGCAGCCTTCCGTGGGTTAACCCTGCACAGGGTTATTCTCACATCGGCCACGGTGTGACACAGCACCTGGTCATTTGTAGAAGGGGTGGACTTCCTCGCCGCCACGTCATTTTCCACCTCAAACTGGGCTGAGAAGTTATTCAGCGCATTTCGGAGGGAGGAATCACTTGCACAGTCAGGTGATGTTGTTCTGTAATTGGTGATGTCCTGGATGCCCTTCCACATGCGCCGCGTGTCGCCGCTGTCATGGAAGTGGCTGTGGATTAGCTGAGCGTGTGCACGCTTTGCCCCTCTGATGGCTCGGGACAGTTTGGCCCTTGCTGTTTTTAGAACTGCCTTGTCGCCTGCTCTGAAGGCGGAGTCGTGGGACCTCAGCAGCGCACGCACATCTGCTGTCATCCATGGCTTCTGGTTAGCGCGTATAGTGACAGTCTTGGACAGAGTAACATCAATGCACTTGCTGATGTAGCTGGTCACTGATGCTGTGTAATCCTCTAAGTTGGTAGAGTCTCCATCGGTTGCAGCCTCCCTGAACATGTACCAGTCAGTGTGTTCAAAGCAGTCTTGAAGAGCAGAGATGGCGCCTTCTGGCCAGGTTTTCACCTTCTTCTGAACTGTTCTGGTGCGCCTGACGAGCGGTCTGTATGTCGGGATTAGCATAACAGAAATGTGGTCTGAGTATCCGAGATGTGGGCGGGGCTCTGCCCGGTGCGCGTCGGGGATGTTTGTGTAAATCAAGTCCAACACGGTCTCCCACCTCGTTGCAAAGTCCGCATACTGACGGAATTTGGGGAGCTCTGACTTAAGGTTCACGTGGTTAAATCACCGACGACAATAAACAGACCATCAGCGTTCTGCAGTTCGCTAATAGCCCTGTACAGTTGACAGAGCATCTCCTTAGCATTAGCGCTAGGGGGAATGTAGACACCGAATATATGGACACAGGTGAATTCCCGTAGCAAATAAAATGGTCTGCATCTAACAGCCACAAACACCACAAGCGACGAGCAGTGTCTGGAAACCAGCACAGAGTTATTACACCATTCCGTGTTGATGTAAATACACACACCACCACCGCGAGCCTTACCGGAGACAGCTGCATCTCTGTCCGAAAGAAACAAATCTCGCCCGTCCAACTGAATGGCAGCGTCCGAAATCCCATCAGTGAGCCACGTCTCTGTGAAGACATACGCGGAGCAAACTCTGTACTCTCGCCCAGTATTACGTTGGAGTAGGATGTTGCAGCCCTGAAGAAAGAACTAGATGACCTCAGGTTAATCGGCGAAAACTAGAGTTTTCTGGAAGGACCTAAAGTGAGGTCGTTACACCAAGGATACCGGAAGAGAGAAAGGGGGCGACGATGAGGAATAAAAGGATGCTTGAAGTACAGGAGGGATGCTCCTCTCGTAAACAGGTTCACCCTCTTGGAAGATACTGCCAGCCTGAGAGACGGAGAGGTCTGCGAGTCGAAAATTGATGCAGAAGCAGAGCCGAGGAGTCAGACATCAGGAAGAGCCGTGGTAGTAGGGGACTCCATAGTAAGAGGTACGGAAAGGGATTTCTGCGGCAACAGGCGAAATTTAGGGATGGTGTGTTTCCTCCCTGGTGCTAGGATTTAGGACATCACGGACCGATTGTAGGGAATCCTCAAGGGTGAGGGTGAACAGCCGGAAGTGGTAGTGCATGTTGGCACAAATGACATCGGAAAGAAGAGAAAGGACATTCTGCAGCGGGACTTCAGAGAACCCGGAAGAATGCTGAAAAGTAGGACTTCCAGGGTGGTTATCTCCGGTTTGCTTCCAGTTCCTCGTGCTGGAGAGGGCAGGAACCGGGAGACAATGGATCTGAATATCTGGCTGAGGAACTGGTGCAGGAAGCAAAGATTTACATTCTTGGACCACTGGGGTATGTTTTGGGGTAAGGATAAACTGTACAAAAGGGACGGGTTGCACATTAATAAGAGGGGGGCCAGCATTCTGGCAGGTAGGTTTGCCACTGCAACACGGATGTGTTTATACTAAGTAGTGGGGGGAGAGGATGAACTGGGAATATAAAGATGGAGTTAAAGGGAAAGTGAAAATAAGAAAAGTTAAAAAGGACAACAGAATCAATGTAACAAAAAGCTCAAGATGAGATCATACAGTATGGCCAAGTGAAATTGGAATTGATATGTAAGGAGAGGGGAGTAACGAATTAAAAGTATTATATATGAATGCAGGAAGTATAAGGAATAAAGTAGATGAGCTTGAGGCTCAGTTAGAAATTGGCAAGTACGATGTTGTGGGAATAATAGAGACATGGCTTCAAGCGGACAGGGCCTGGGAAATGAATATTCAAGGATATACGTCTTATCGAAAGGACAGACTTACGGTCAGAGTGGCTCTGTTGGTGAGGAATGATATTCAGTCTCTTGCGAGGGGTGGCATAGAATCAGGGGATGTAGAGACAGAATGGTTAGAACTGAGAAATTCTAAGGGTAGAAAGATCCTAATGGGAGCTATCTACAGGCCCCCAAACATTAGTCTGGATGTAGGGTGTAAGTTGAATGAAGAGTTAAAATTGGCATGTCGCAAAGTTAATAATAGAGTTGTCATGGGGGATTTCAACATGCAGGTAGACTGGGAAAATCAGGATGGTACTGGACCCCAAGAAAAGGAGTTTGTGGAGTGCCTCCGAGATGGATTCTTAGAACAGCTTGTACTGGAGCCTTCCAGGGAGAAGGCAATTCTAGATTTAGTGTTGTGCAATAAACCGGATTTGATCAGGGACCTCGAGGTAAAGGAGCCATTAAGGAGGTAGTGACCATAATATTACATGTTTTAACCTACAATTTGAGAAAGAGACGGGAAAATCGCATGTGTCAGTATTACAGTTGAACAAAGGGAACTATGGAGCTATGAAGGAGAAGCTGGCCAAAGTTGAATGGAACAATACCCTAGCAGGGAAGACAGTGGAACAACCATGGCGGGTATTTCTCGGAATAATGTAGAAGGTGCAGGATCGTTTCATTCCAAAGAGGAAGAAAGATCCTAAGGGGAGTAAGGGGAGGCCGTGGCTGACGAGGGAAGTAAAGGACAGTATAAAAATAAAAGAGAAGAAGTATAACATAAAAAGATGAGCGGGAAGCCGGAGGACTGAGAAGTTTTTAAAGAACAACAGAAGATAACAAAAAAGGCAATACGCGGAGAAAAAATGAGGGACAAAGGTAAACTAGCCAGAAATATAAAGGAGGACAGTAAAATCTTCTTTAGGTATGTTGAAAACAAAAAAATAAATAAAATAGTTAATACCAAAATTGGGCTATTGAAGACAGAAACGTGTGAATTTATTATGGGGAACAAGGAAATAGCAGATGAGTTGAACAGCTACTTTGGATCTGTCTTCACTAGGGAAGACAGAAACAATCTCCCAGATGTAATAGTGGCCAAAGAAACGAGGGTAATGGATGAACTGCAGGAAATTTATATTAGGCAAGAAACGGTGTTGAATAGACTGTTGAGTCTGAAGGCTGATAAGTCCCCGGGTCCTGATGGTCTGCATCCCAGGGTACTTAAGGAGGTGGCTCTAGAAATCGTGGACGCATTGGTAATCATTTTCCAATGTTCTACAGATTCAGGATCAGTTCATGCGGATTGGAGGGCGGCAAATGTTGTCCCACTTTTCAAGAAAGGAGGGAGAGAGAAAGCAGGGAATTACAGACCGGTTAGCTTGACATCAGTGGTGGGAAAGATGCTGGAGTCAATTATAAAAGAGGAAATTACGACACATTTGGATAGCAGTAGAAGGATCAGTCCGAGTCAGTGTGGATTTACGAAGGGAAAATCATGCTTGACTAATCTTCTGGAGTTTTTTGAGGATGTAACTATGAAAATGGTCAAGGGTGAGCCAGTGGTTGTAGTGTAACTGGACTTTCAGAAAGCTTTTGATAAAGTGCCACATAGGAGATTAGTGGGCAAAATTAGGCACATGGCATTGGGGATAGAGTACTGACATGGATTGAAAATTGGCTGGCTGACAGAAAACAAAGAGTAGTTATTAACGGGTCCCTTTCGGAATGGCAGGCTGTGACTAGTGGGGTACCACAAGGTTCGGTGCTGGGACCGCAGCTGCTTACAATAAACATTAATGATTTAGATGAAGGGATTGAAAGTAACATTACCAAATTTGCCGATGACACAAAGCTGGGTGGCAGTGTGAAATGTCAGGAGGATGTTAGGAGAATGCAGGGTGACTTGGGCAGGTTAGGTGACTGGTCAAATGTATGGCCAGTTTAATGTGGATAAATGTGAGGTTATCCACTTTTGTGGCAAGAACAGGAAGGCAGATTACTATCTAAATGGAGTCAAGTTAGGAAAAGGGGAAGTACAACGAGATCTAGGTGTTCTTGTACATCAGTCAATGAAAGCAAGCATGCAGGTACAGCAGGTAGTGAAGAAATCTAATGGCATTCTGGCCTTTATAAAAAGAGGAATTGAATACAGGAGTAAAGAGGTCTTTCTGCAGCTGTACAGGGCTCTGGTGAGACCCCACCTAGAGTATTGTGTGCAGTTTTGGTCTCCAAATTTGAGGAAGGACATTCTTGCTATTGAGGGAGTGCAACGTAGGTTCACAAGGTTAGTTCCCGGAATGGCGGGACTGTCATGTGCTGAAAGATTAGAGCGACTGGGCTTGCATACACTGGAATTTAGAAAGATGAGAGGGGACCTGATTGAAACGTATAATATTATTAAGGGATTGGACACGCTGGAGGCAGGAAGTATGTTCCCGCTGATGGGTGAGTCCAGAACTCGAGACCACAGTTTAAGAATAAGGGGTAGGCCGTTATGAACAAAGATTGGAGAAACATTTTCACCCAGAGAGTGGTGGATACGTGGAATGCTCTGCCTCAGAAGGCAATGGAGGCCAAGTCCCTGGATGCTTTCAGGAGAGTGTTTGATAGAGCACTTATAGATAGCGGTGTCAAGGAATATGGGGAGAGGGCAGGAACGGGGTACTGATTGTGTATGATCAGCCATGATCACAGTGAATGACCTACTCCCGTACCTACTGTCTATTGTCTATTGTAGTGCACTTTATTGTCCAGGGAGCGGACATTGGAGAGCAGAATGGACAGGAGAGCCGGCCGGCTAGGGTCTGCTTTTAGTCTGGTGCGGGCCCCTGCCCGGTTGCCTCGCTTCTGCTTCCTCGCACATCGTTTTCGACGTCTCCATCTCCGGCTACGTGCATCAGGTGAGTCTGAAGAATGTAGGCCCGTTCCCCTCAGCAAGCCGAGGTCGCGTAATTCAGACAGCAGATCTTTGTGAACGTTTGTTTTTGGGCGATTTCTGTATTGTAGTAGTATCTGGCGATGGTAGATAGCTGCTCTGTTATCCGTGTGTCCTAATTGAAAATTGTGTATCAAACTTAAAATAGAAAACTAAATTAAAGTAACACCAGGTCTGAAAGGCCGCTCAAGGGAGAGCAATGAAATCATCGGAAAAAGTCAGCATGGATTTGTGAAAGGAAAATCATGTCTGACAAATCTTATAGAATTTTTTGAGGATGTAACTAGTAGAGTGGATAGGGGAGAACCAGTGGATGTGCTACTTCTGGATTTTCAAAAGGCTTTTGACGAGGTCCCACACAGGAGATTATTGTGCAAACTTAAAGCACACGGTATTGGCGGGTATTGTATTGATGTGGATAGAGAATTGGTTGGCAGACAGGAAGCAAAGAGTGGGAGTAAACGGGACCTTTTCTGAATGGCAGGCAGCGGCCAGTGGAGTACCGCAAGGCTCAATGCTGGGACCCCAGTTGTTTACAATACATATTAATGATTTAGACGAGGGAATTAAATGCAGCATCTCCAAGTTTGCGGATGACACGAAGATGGGCGGCAGTGTTAACTGTGAAGATGATGCTAAGAGGATGCAGGGTGACTTGGATAGGTTAGGTGAGTAGGCAAATTCATGGCAGATGCAATTTAATGTGGATAAATGTGAGGTTATCCACTTTGGTGGCAAGAGCAGGAAAACAGATTATTATCTGAATGGTGGCCGAATAGGAAAAGTGGAGATGCAACAAGACCTGGGTGTCATTGTACACCAGTTATTGAAAGTAGGCATGCAGGTACAGCAGGCGGTGAAAAAGACGAATAGAATGTTGGCATTCATAGCAAGAGGATTCGAGTACAGGAGCAGGGAGGTTCTACTGCAGTTGTACAAGGCCTTGGTGAGACCACACCTGGAGTATTGTGTGCAGTTTTGGTCCCCTAATGTGAGGAAAGACATTCTTGCCATAGAGGGCGTACAAAGAAGGCTCACCAGATTGATTCCTGGGATGTCAGGACTTTGATATGAAGAAAGATTGGATCGACTGGGTTTATACTCTCTGGAATTTGGAAGATTGAGGGAGGATCTTATTATAACGTATAACATTCCAAAGGGACTGGACAGGCTAGATGCATCAAGATTGTTCCCGATGTTGGGGAAGTCCAGAACGAGGAGTCACAGTTTAAGGATAAAGGCGAAGCCTTTTAGGACCGAGATGAGGAGAAACTTCTCCACACAGAAAGTGGTGAATCTGTGGAATTCTCTGACACAGGAAACTGTTGAGGCCAGTTCATTGGTTAGATTTAAGAGGGAGTTAGATATGGCCCTTGTGGCTAAAGGGATCAGGGGGTATGTACAGAAAGCAGGTTCAGGGTTCTGAGTTGGATGATCAGCCATGATCATACTGAATGGCGGTGCAGTCTCAAAGGGCCGAATGGCCTACTCCTGCCACTATTTTTTATGTTTCTATGTTTCTATACACCTGACCCATAATTGTATACACATCTATCAAATTTACTCTCAGTCTTGCACGTTGTAAGGTCAAAGTCCTAAGCGATTCATTCTTTGCGTATAACTCAGGAAATCCAGACCCGGCAACATCCTTGTAGGTTTTCCTTGTACTCTTTCAATCTTATTTACAGCTTTCCTGTAAGCAGGTGAATAAAGCTGCATACAATACTCGGATCGAGTCCTCAACAATATCTTATATATTACATCCTATATCCTGTACTCTATAGTTTGATTAATGAAACCAGTGCTTCTGTATACCTTTGAGGCCACTTTCTCTGAATTACGGAATTGTATTCCCATATCTTGTACTCTATGGTTTGATTTATGAAGCCAATGATCTTGTACACCTGTGACTTCACTTTCAATGAATTATGGACCTGTATTCCTTTGATCTTCTACACTCCCCAGTGCCCTACCGTTCACTTGACAAGACCTACACTGTTTGGATCTTTCGAAGTGCACCTCTCTCTTGTCTGCATTAACTTCCATCTGTTATTTTCCAGCCCAGTTCTCCAGCTAGTTCAGACCCTGCTGAAAACCATGATAACATTCGACTCTACATCCCCAAACTTGGTGACACCAGCAAATTTACTGATCTAGTTTATCACGTAATCATCCAGATCGTTGACATAGATGACAAACAACACCGGACCCAGCACCTGGCACATCACTGGTCACAGGCCCCCAATCAGAGAGGCATCCATCTACGACCACAATCTGGCTTCTCACACAAAGCAAATTTGGGAGTGTCAGTGGATTTCCAATTATGACGAAACACAAGGTTGCTTCAATTTTTTTATAATTTACTGATAACAATGTATTTGAAATTTTTTCTTGCTATTAGTGGAGACAGCTATTTACTGAAGAGTTTGAAATGACTTGCTGTGGGATAATCTAACATGTATGTGGGGTGTCATTGTGTTTAGGAGTTCGCACAGATTTGGAGCTGTGTGCAGATTTAGGGGCGTGTCGGCTAATATGGGGGATGAGGGGATGCAGGTCGATTTGAGGTGTGAGGAATATCAACGTTGTTTCATTCATATATACTTTAGTAATACATACAGTTTGAATTCTGAACTTTGCTCTTGCTGTTTTGGAAGCTCGAACAGCTATTTCGTTAAATGTTTGAAATTATTATTGATCCTGAATAACCTGACGTGTGTGGGGGGCGGGGGGGGGGGCAATCAGCGGGTTTAGGCTGCACACGGATTTGGCGATGCAGATAGATTTAGGTCTACAGATTTAGGGGTGTCGGTAAACAGGGACTGTACACGCTTTTGGGGGTGTCGATGGATTTGGCGGCTCACACCGTTATGGAATGTGCGCAGATTTAGTGGTGTGTTATCAAATATGGGTGTGCACATGAATTTTGAGTGTTGCCAGATTTGGGTGTGTCGGTTGATTAAGATTTGAGGGTGCACACGGATTAGGGGTGTGACGATTCTTAAGGTGTTTTACGAATAATCACTGTTTGAACTTTGAAATATGTTTTCGCTATTTTTGAGAGGTGGAGGCAGCTATTTTGTGAACTGTTTGAAATGATTGTATCTTTGTGATAATCTAATGTGCATTTGGGGGAGACACACATTGCGGTCAGGTGTGGGGTAGCGATCCGACGATGGTCACCAGTTGAAAAGGAAACCGATGGCAAGCCGGAACAGCACGCTAGTGCAAGGAGTTTTATTTAGTACCCGGTGAAAAAGGTGCAAATGCTGCTCAAAAGTTCTGAAGAAGAAAAGTATTTCCAAAGAGATAAATAAAACCAAACATTTATGCACAAAAAATTACAAATATACAGAGGCTTTATCCATGTCAAACTTGGTCTTTTAACTTTCCCATATAACTATTCACCAACAGTCAAATTCAACATCTACACCACTCAAGCAAAGGTAGACTGAGGGTTTAAATCCGTCTCTCTCGGCCAAGAAGGAGCAGAAAATTCTACTGTTGCTCTTGGCGGAGGGGGTCACGTGACCGCATCATAATAATAATAATAATAATAATAATAATAATAATAATAATAATAATAATAATAATAATAATAATAATAATAATAATAATATTTCATGTGCAGTAGCGGAATTCTTAAAAAGGGATTCTAACATTCTACAGTTTATTCCACAACAAATGCCTCAGTAAAACCCATCTATCAGTGTCTAATGCTCAGAAGAATATAAAAGAGTTATGCCCTCCCTGCCAATGGTGTTACCTGTGGAAGGTTTGGGGTGACTGACCCCACTAACCCAGGTATTATTTCAGGACGCCACAAGCTGTCCCTCTGGTCTTTTGGGGCCGTTCTGCTGTCTACAAACTGATGTGACGGTATGAGTGAAAATAAATGAAACTGTATGGAATGATTGTCTCTAGAATCCTCATTTCTATGAGTTACCTCGATACGGTATATTTCCCGGTCTCTGTTTTTCCTATAATCTCTAGTCTCTTTCACCGCTATACTGTAAATTCTGCGTCAAAGAATGCTGACGCGTTGATCTCGTGGTTCCACCAGAGTGTTAGAGAATCCGCATGAAGAACACCTGGTTACAGTCACGATGAGGAGTCTCACCTAGTATTACGTTTTGTGTCCAGGAATAGGTAAGCAGATTGAAGACTCGGCCGAAAGCTGTTTGGGATGTTACAAAATTCAAGATGCAACCCCAAAGGCACCGTTACACCCGTGGGAATGGCCGACTTCATCATGGATAAGTGTGCCTATTGACTGTGCTGGGTTATTCATGGAGTCCATGATTTTTTTCATTGCTCTCGATGCTTATTCGAAGTTGCCGGAGGTCATAACAATGAAGTCGACCACATCAGCAAAGACTGTCTCCGCTCTGAGAACTACCTTCTTCAGATATAGCTTATCTGAACAAATTGTGAGTGAGAATGGACCACAATACTCGTCAGAAGAGTTTAAATCATCCCTGAAGGAAAATGTCATAACACATTTCAAACCAGGTCCCCACCACCCAGAAACGAATCGGTTGGTTGTATTCTTTAGCCAAATCTTCAAGCAGTCGAATAAAACTATGGACACGGAGGACATTTCTTTCAAACACAAGTTGGAAAGCTTTATGGTTTTTTTGTGTATTGGAACCGTTTTCATGCGACAACAAATAATACACATAGAATTCCTGAAACCAGATCTACGGAGGGAATTGCAGAATAAACTGTTCAGCCAGTTTCCAGAATTCCAAATGGCCTTCTATTTTTCAAGAATGAAAGGAGTCAATAGCTTGTGCTCAGTGTTTAGGTAGATGTCGGAGCCGATTGGTAATGATGATGTGTTGGGATATTGAGAGGCACAGGGGAAAATACACCACAGTTCGCACATGGCTGGATAAAGAACTGGCTGAGTATCTGCAGATAGAGTGAGAATAATCAAGCCGTTTCTGATTGTCTGATAGTAACTAGTGGTGTTCCACAGTGCTCAGTGTTGGGGCCGTTTCTTTTTACACTACATGTCGATTACTTCAATGGTGGGTTTAATGCCTTGGTGGCCAAATTTGTGGACAACATAAAGTAGGTGGCGGGGCAGGTACTGTTGAAGAAACAGCGCAGTTAGAGAAGAAATTCGATGGATTCCGTGAATGGCTAAAGCAATTGTAGATGGAATTCAGTGTTGAAACGTGTATGATCATGCATTTTGTTAGAAGGAATAATAGTATGATCTATTTTCAAATCAGTTATAAAATCAATATATCCATGTTGTGACAAGACCTGCGTGTCCCTGTGTAGGATTCCCTAAAGGTTAATTTGTAGTTTGAGTCAACGGTGAGGAAGGCCAATTAATTGCCGGCATTCATTTCGAGAGGACTAGAATACAAAAGTAAGTATGTAATATTAAGGGTTTATAAGGTACTGGTGAGGCTTCATTTGGGGTATTACAAGTAGTTTTGGGCCCGTCATGTAGGGAACGATATGTTGACATTGCAAAGGTTTCAAAGGAGGTTCGCAAAATTGATTGGAGAATGAAAGACTTATATGAGAGCGTTTGATGGCACTTGGTCGGTATTTACTTGACTTTAGAAGAACGAACGGGTGCTAATTGAATCCCACTGAATAATAAAATGCCTAAAGTGGATGCAGAGAGGACGTTTGAAGTGTGGCAGACTACGACCCACTGTGTGATCAGTGCGATCCTACGGTTCCGATCCTCCTGAAAAAATATTTTAAAGCCTCAGAATAAAGGGACATTCCTTTGGAACGGAAATGAGGGGGTATTTCTTTAGCCATAGCGTGTCAATCTATGGAATACGCCATTCCTTTGTCCCCCATTACTACCATATCAGCATAATTTTCCAGTGATTCAATATTAACTCCCATCTGCTTCTTACTCTTTAAATAACTAAAAATGCTCTTTCCCCGTTTTTTCTTTTTGATTAGCCTAACGTCTCTTGTCAGTCATGGTTTCCTATCCTTGCCTCTCCTTGTTAGGTGTCTCATTACACATTGCCTCCGTTTGTAAAGCATCGACCTCATTTTCAGTGCGATCCTGCGGTTCCGAACCTCCTGAAAAATTATTTTAAACCCACCGAACAGTGCACGTTGACCTGCACGGATGTTTCCGGCGGATGGATGTTATTTTGCTTCTAATTTGATGTTACGTTACAGGTGGGTTGTTAGTTTTGTGAGATTTCTGACATCTAGAAGTGAGGGATGCTACTTACAATCGAAACCATGGTACGATGTTGTGGCCATCACGGAATCGTGACTGAAGGATGGTTTTAGTTGGGAGCTGAATGTCCAACGTTACATGTTTTATCGGAGGGATTTGAAGCGAGGCAGAGAGGGTGATGAGATAAAGAATGGCATAATATCAGTAGGAAGATAGGATTGGAAGATGGTGAAACCTTGTGGGTTGAGTTAAGAAACTTTAAGGATGGAAGGACGTTATATAGGGGCCCTCCAACCGTGGCTTGAAGGTGGACCACAGTTTAAAGAAACTGCTGGCTATGACCTTTTAAACTTTAGGCAATAGATAAAACTTCATTTTCCAACTAAACTGCGTCATCACATTAAATCACGCAGTGGCATGAAGTCAGCTTGGCAAATCCAGCCACGAACTGCCCCTCCCCACAGGGTGGGTCTTCCTTTTATAACCTGTAAAAAAAACCTGTCACATGACCTCTACTGGCGGGAAAATGACGTCACTCCACCATCACAAGACCATTACCTCAAGTCCAGTATAACTTGAACCCCAGTCACGTGACAAGGGTACCACTGTCACGTGTCACGGGTACGTAACAATGGTATTACAGTAAAGTTATCAGCACGGTTAGAGCACTAGCTAATTGGTAGGAGGCAGCGAGAGGGAGTAAAGGGATCCTTTTCTGTTTGGTTAGTGTTGTTCAGCAGGGTTCGATTTTTAAATGATTTAGATGATGGAACAGATGGCTTTGTTTGCAGATGATACAGAGATAGGTAGAGGGGCAGGTAGGAAGTAGGACTTAGACAGTTTAGTAGAATGGGCAAGAAAGTGGCAAATGAAATACAATTTTGGAAAATGCAAAGTGATTCTCTTTGCTAGTTGAAGTAAATGTGTGGACTATTTTCTAAACCGGGAGAAAACCCAAATCTGAGATGCAAAGGGACTGAGTCCTTGTGTAGAACACCCTAGAGGTCAACTTACAGGATGAGTAAGTGGCGAGGAAGGCAAATGCCATGTTAGTATTCATTTCAAGAGGTCTAGAATACAAGAGCATGGCAGTAATTCTGTGGTTTTAAAAGGAACTACTGAGGCCTCATCTTGAATATTGTGAACAGTTTTAGGAACCTTATATAAAAGAAAGATGCGCCGGCTTTGGAGAAGGTCCAGAGGATGTTCACAAGGTTGATTCCAGGAATGGAAGGTGTATCATACGAGGATTTCGCTTAGTGGCTCTGTGTTTGTACTCGCTGGAATTCAGAAGGATGACGGGGTGATCTGATTGATACCTTTCGAATGTTGAAAAGCCGAGAGAGAGAGTAGATGTGAGAGCATGTTTCCCATGGAGGGAAAGTCTATGACAAGAGGGCACAGCCTCAAGATAGTGGGGCGAACTTACAAAACTGATATGTGGAGAAGATTCCTCATCCAAAAGGGGTGAATTTGAGGAATTTGTTGCAACTTGCAACTGTGTAGGTCAGGACGTTGGGCGCATTTAAGGAAGATATTGATACAGAGGCATGCAAAAGTTTGGGAACGCCTTGTCAAAATTTTTGTTACTGTAAATAATTAAGTGAGTAGAAGGTGAACTGATCACCAAAAGACATAAAGTTGAAAATGAGACATTCTTTTCAACATTTTAAGCAGATTAGTGTATAATTTTTGTTTTGTGTAATTTTTTTTTAAAAAAAAGAAAGTTTGAGCACCCCAAGAGTTTTGAGCTCTCAGATAACTTTTACCAAGTTCTCAGACCTTAATTAGCTTGTTAGGGCTAGGGCTTGTCCACAGTCGTCGTTAGGAAAGGCCAGGTGATACAAATATCAAAGCTTTATAAATACACTGACTTCTCAAATCATGTCCCAACAATCAGTAGCCATGGGCTCCTCTAAGCAGCTGCCTAGCACTCGGAAAATTAAAATATATGATACCCACAAAGCAGGAGAAGGCTATAAGAAGATAGCAATGATTTTTTTGGTAGCCGTTTCCTCAGTTCGAAAAGTAATTAAGAAATGGCAGTTAACAGGAACTGTGGAGGTCAAGTTGAGGTCTGGAAGACCAAGAAAACTTTCCGAAAGAACTGCTCGCTGGATTGCTGGAAAGGCAAATCAAAACCCACGTTTGACCTTCAGGAAGATTTAGCAGACTGTGAAGTGGTGGTGCACTGTCCTACTGTGCTGCAACACCTGCACAAATATGACCTTCATGGAAGAGTCATCAGAAGAAAACCTTTCCTGCGTCCTCACCACAAAATTCAGCGTCAGAAGTTTGCAAACGATCATCTAAACACCCTTCATGCATTTTGGAAGCAAGTCCTGTGAACAGATGAAGTTAAAATAGAACTTATTGGCGGCATTGAGCAAAGGTATGTTTGGAGTGTTACATACCCCGTGGGTATCTTGTGACTATCTTAAGACCACGATGAAATTGAGTATCTGGTGAGCAGGATGTAATGGTCTGGTGATGGTGGAGTGATGTAATCTCCAGCCAGTATGAGGTCACATGATGTAATTATCCTGCCAGTCAGTGGTCATGTGATGGCCTGTTTCAACCGGTATACACCTGGAACAGGTAGCGTTAGAAAAGCTTAGAATAGAAGCTGAGTTAAAACAGAAGAAATTGGAAGCTAACTTGGAATTATGTCGGTTAGAATCTGAAAATAAAAAGAGGGAATTTGAATTTGCGATAGCGGAATTAAGGTCCGAGAATCAATTTGTTTTTAGTCAGGAAATTAAATTGGTTTCTCCATTCAGTGAAACAGAAGTAGAGAAATATTTTCAACATTTTGAAACTGTTGCACTGATTTCAGAGTGGCCGAAAGAGAAATGCCCAGTGAATAACAGAGTGTAATTATAGGCAAAACACAGCAAGTTTATACAGCTTTAACTGCTGAGCAAGCACTTGATTGTGATATTGTGAAGCCGCAAATATTAAAGGCGTATGAGCTGATTCCGGAAGCATATAGAGAAATATTCAGAAGTTGAAGAAATCTGTGGAAATAACTTATGTGGAATTTGCCTACGATAAAACTGTGTGTTTTGAGAAATGGGTTTTCTCTAAAAAGGTAATCGGGGACTATAATAAATTGGAAGAGTTGATTTTAATGGAAGAATTTATAAAGAGCATCCCTGTTGAAGTAAGGACGTATTTAAATGAGAGGGACACTGTTACGTTACAGGAATCTGCAATATAGCTAATGAGTATACTTTGATCCACAAGAATCAATTTCCTCAGGGTAGAAATTTTAAAAGGAAAGATAGCACAGAGAGTCAAGGTAAACCAGAAATTGAAACAGAAGCTAGTGAGAAAATTAAGGATGAAGAGAAACATGTGAAGGAAAGGCAGTTTGATCACATTTGTAATTAATGTAAGAAACCTCGTCATGTAATAGTTCACTGTTTCCGATTGAAGAAGAAAAAGAAGGAAGCAGTCCCAGATGCTTATGTCCAACATACTGAAATACCTGTAAATCCACAGGGTTCGATAAATACAAATTAAGCCTTGTCAGAGTCTGACCAAGTTAAGAGGGGTATGATCATATTGTAACTGAAGGATTTGTCTCCTTGAAAGTGTGATCCACTCCGGTGCCAATAAAAATCCTTAGGGATACTGGAGCTTCTCAATCACTGATTTTAGACAGTGTCTTAAAATAAATGATGAGTCTGACACTGGTGAGGTAAACTATACACGAGGTGTTGGGGGTGCCTTTATGCCTGTACATTTACATAGAGTAAATTTAAGGTCAGCGTTATTTACAAGACTTGTTAAAGTATGACAACAACCTAAATTACCCGTGAATGAACTTTCTTTATTGTTAGGAAATGACTTGGCAATTGGACAAGATCTTCCTGAAGTGCATTTGACAATAAAGTCAGAGGAACCACGGAGGACTTCTGACACAGATTCCTCCTGTGTTGTAACTCGAGCTAATGCTGAAAATTAGGGTCCGATGGGTCAGAAACCTTCTTAACTTCGTTGTTTGATCAAGATATTTGGAGTAAGTCTGACCCTGACATTTGTCTCTCTATCGGAAGGAGATGATAGCAGAGCAGAGTAGAAACCCTGTTATTATCGAATTAAATGAACAAACTCTTCCGAAAAGTGAAATTGATAAGGTGTCAATAGGATATTATTTTGTGAAAGGAGTATTAATGAGGAAGTGTAGATCACCTACAGTTCCTGCAAGTGATGAATGGAAGGTTGTTCACCAGGTAGTTGTTTCTCAAGTTTATCGAAATGAGATTTTAATTTTAGCTCAATTATTTGCCCTTGTGTGGACATCAAGAGGTGAAGATAACTGCGGATAAGGTTTTTAAACAATTTTACTGGCCTAGTTTGAGAAAAGATGTGGCAGAACGTGTCATAATGTCCAATTGAGGGTAAACCTAATTAAGTTACTCCAGTGGCCCCGCTGCAATCTATTCCCGCATTCTGTGAACCGTTTTCCAAAATTATTATACTTTGTGTAGGCCCAACAACAACTCAACAATTCTGGAAAATAACAAAAACAAAAACTGACCATCATGTGCAATGCGTCTGGGTTTCCAGAGGCAGTACCACGTAGGAATATCACGACGAAAACTGTAACAAATGCTCTTATAAAATACTTTACTTATTTTGGGTTGCCTAAGGAAATGCAATCTTTTCAAGGTAGTAATTTTATGTCTGACTTGTTTCAACAGACAGTTTATAAACTGGGAGCTAAGCAGATTACCTCGTCTGCATACCATCCAGTATCGCAGGGAGCCTTGGAGAGGTTTCATTCTACCCTCGAGACTATGATTAGGGCGTATTGTGTGGAAGATGAAAATGATTGGGACGAAGGCATACTCTTACTTCTATTTTCAGTACGGGAGTCACTACAGGGACCATTAGGTTTTAGTCCATTTGAACTTGTATTTGGGCATACAGGACCGTTGGCCTTATTGCAAGAACAATGGATTAAAAAAGGGTACACACTGATTTACTGGATTATGTTTTAAAAGTAAAGGACAGATTACATAAATCTTGTAGCTCAGCCAGGGAAAATTTAAAATCAGCGCAGGAGAAAATGAAAACTTGGCATGATAAAGAAGCTAGGATGAGATCATTTAAGGCAGGAGATAAGGTGTTGGTTCTTTTCCGGGTGCAAACGAATCCTTTACAAACAAAAGTTAATGGTCCTTATGAAATTATGTCTAAAGTTAATGATGCGGATTATGTGATAAAAACTCCAGATCGAAGAAGGCCAACACAACTTTGTCAGATAAGTTTGATAAAACCATATCATGAGAAACAGCCTGCTACTTTGACTGTTGTGGCCAATAATAATGAGTCTGATCTCACTAGGAACTTAAAGGATGATTCATCCGAAACTCATTCTAAACCCAACATTGTTTCAGCCAGATTACCAAACTTAACAATTCTGGAAAATATTGATGAGAAATTAGCTCATTTTCAGCCAGAGCAGAAGCGGCAGATGAAGCAATTAGTTCTTAAATATAGGGATTTATTTCCAGACGTTCCTAAAATAACCACTGTAGCTTCACATGATATAGCTGTTGGAGATACCTTTATTGATGATTTATTTATAGGAAATGATACTTGGAAAGCACACATTACTGCGGTGGAGAAACTACTTGGAAGGCTTTCAAAAGCTGATTTAACTATTAACTTAGCCAAAAGTGAATTCGGAAATGCCACTGTGACTTACCTTGGTTATGATGTGGGTCAAGGTAAGGTAGCTCCTGTTCAGGCAAAAGTTCGGTAAATTTTAGAGACTCCACTCCAACTGGGGAAAACAAAACTCTCAGAACATTCATGTGATTGGTAGTATATTACCGAAAAAATTGTAAGAATTTTGCTAATATTGCCCTTTCATTAAGTAACCTCTTGAAGAAAAATGAAAAGTTTGTGTGGGCAGTGCTTTGTCAGGAAGCATTTGAGAAATTGAATGCTACGATATATCATCAACCCGTGTTCAGGGTACCTGACTTTCAAAAACTATTTTCATCAGCTGTGGATGCTAGTGATGAGGCTGCAGGAGCAGATTACTTCAAAGGAATGAGGGTGGCGTGTTTGATCATTCAGTAGCTTATTTTTCTAAGAAATTTAATGAGCATGAAAGAAACTATTCGACTATGGATAAAGAATTACTATCACTTTTTTTGGCTTTAAACTTTTTGATGTGTATGTTGGTACAACTCAAAAGCCACTCATAGTTTACACGATCGAAAACAGTTAGTGTTTCTGAGTAAGATGAAAAACAAAAATAGAAGGTTACTAAACTGGAGTTTAATGTTACATGAGTATAATATTTTGATAACTCATATTAAAGATAAAGATAATGTGATTGCTGATTTTCTATCTAGATGTTGAATGTACAATGTATTTTATTTATGGAGGGATTTTTAACATTTGTAACACTCCTACTGTATAGTAATTTGTAAGGTGCAGTATGATAATACTATCTATACTGTGCATGTTGTAAAGTTTATATATTTGTATAATTTTTGTAAATAGTTAATTGTTAAAATTTTGCTCATGACAGAACAATTTCTTTTGAAGGAAGGTGTTACATACACCCTGGGTATCTTGTGACTGTCTTATGACCATAATGTAATTGATTATCTGGTGAGCATGATCTAAGGGTCTTGTGATGGTGGGGTGATGTAATTTCCCGCCAGTGTGAGGTCACATGATGTAATTTTCCCGCCAGTGAGAGGTCATGTGATGGCTTGTTTAACAAGTATAAAATGGGAAAGCCTTCCTGTGACACAGGTCAGTTCGTCGTTTAATTTGTCAGATTCCGTTATGCTGCGTATTTGTTTCATGACGCAATTTCGTTTCAAAACGGAGTTTTACTTTCTTTTGTAAGTTGTTCCCACAGTTTTGAAAATCACTGCTAGTTATGTTCGATGTATCTTCGACTTAATTTTGAAGTCTAAGTATTCGAGAGTGAAGATTTGTCGAAGAATGGGAAACCCGAAGGATCGAGTTAAGTTGGTGTCGTCAGCGGTTTACCGCAGGATCAAACTTATTGAATCCTCGTTCAGAAGGTAGATACCTGCATCCGAGATAGCCCCTGCATTGTGAAGGCAGAAAAGGTTTGATACAGCGTTACTCGCCAAGGAGAAGGTCAGTTATTTTAAGCCGTTTTAATTTCCTTCTTCGTAAATCCTTCGGCCAAAGTATATTTCGGCTGTGATCAGCAGGAACGTCACGTCGTCGAGGAATACGTTACTTCTGGAAAGTCTCTCCTAATTGACTGTGTAGATCATTTGGAGTTTCGCACTGACCACTTTTAAGAACTGTGTTTGCATTTCTCGCTTTGAGAACTGTGCTCGCATTTATCGCTTTAAGTACTGTTCGAGTTGCCGTATAACCGTTAACTTCCGGTTAATTTAGTCGTTTGTTTACTTTTCAGTTTTATTGAGCAGTGTTTAATAAATGTTGTATTTGTTTATAAAAAAAACTTTTTCAATTATATAATCATTGTAGCTATATCATAACAGGAGAAAAAAAGGTGCAGAATTTCATGAAAAGAACACCTCTCCAACTGTTAAGCACCGTGTTGGATCGATCACGTTTTGGGCTTGTGTTACAGCCAGTGGCACGGGGAACATTTCACTGGTAGAGGGAAGAAAGAAATCAATTAAATACCAGCAAATTCTGGAAGCAAACATCACACCGTCTGTAAAAAATATGAAGATGAAAAGAGGATGGCTTCTGCAACAGGATAATGATCATAAACACACCTCAAATCCACAATGGACTAACTCGAGAGGAGCAAGCGGCAGGTTTTTCCATGGCGCTCACAGTCCCCCAACCTAAACATCATCGAAAATTTGTGGATAGATCTCTAAAGAAAAGTGCATGCAAGGCGGCTCAAGAATCTCACAGAACTAGAAGCCTTTTGCAAGGACGAATGGACGAAAATCCCCCAAAGAAGAATTGAATGACTCTAAGCTGGCTGCAGAAAGTTTTTACAAGCTGTGATACTTGCCAAGGGGGTGTTACTAAGTACTGACCAAGCAGGGTGCTCAAACCTTTGCTTCGGGCCCTTTTCCTTTTTTTGTTATTTTGAAACTGTAAAAGATGGTCGTTAAAAAGTAATCTTGCTTAAAATATTAAAGAAATGTGTCATCTTTTGCTTTATGACTTTTGGAAATCAGGTTGTCCTTTACTGGCTTAGCTATTCACAGTAACAGAAATTTTGACCAGGGGTGCCCAAATTTTGCATGCCACTGTAGGTTCTTGATTGGAGGTGGCATCAAAGGTAGTGGGGATAAGTCCAGGAACTGCGTTGAGGAGGAGAAAAAAAAGGATCAGCCATGATTGAATGGTAGACCAGACTCAATGTGCCAGATGACGTAATTCTGCTCCAATGTCTTATGGGATTTGAAACGCGAACTCGCTGATTTAGAAAATAAAATGCATAAAAGGCCAAAAGAGCAGTATGAAAAAGATAACAAATCAGCAAAAAAAAACAAAAAAAAAAAACAAAAAATCAAAATAACAACAATCAACAGATGTCTGCTTTGAAGTTACAGGTTAAAAGGAAGATGCAGACACTTCGGGCCCAGCGTCCTGCCGATCCTGTCCTGTCAGAGTGATGAACGTACACGACAAAACAGAAACAGACCCTTTGGTCCATCATTCTGCTGATCCTCTCGCATTAGATTGAGTCACAGACACGACAGCACAGGTACAGACACATCAGCCCATCATCCTGCCAATCCTGTCCTGCAAGAGTGAGGCACAGACATGGCAACATGGATACAGAGCCTTTGGCCCATCAGTTCCTATCCTGTTAGAGTGAGTCACAACACGGCAACGCAGTCACAGACGCTTCTGCCCATTAGCCTGCTGATTCTCTCACGTTAGCGTGAGTCACAGACACAGTAGCAGGGAAACAACCATCTCGGACCCTCACAGTACCACGCCCGTCTCGACAGAGTTCATCACAGACAAGGCCGTGCAGAAAGAGACCCTTCAGCCCATTATCCTGATGTTTCTCTTCCATTAGTTAGGCACAGACACTCCAGCACAGAACCAGTCCCTGTGGCCCATCAGTGTTCCGTTCCTGTCCAGTGGAGTGTGTCTGGGACATCACAGCAGAGGAACAGGCCCTTCACCCCATCACCCTGCCATTCCTGTCCCGTCCGGGTCAATGACAGGTACAGCAGCACAGAAACAAACTGTACGGTCCCGCATTCTGCCGTTCTTGTCCAGTTAAGAGTGGGACAGGGACACCACCACACATGAACAGGCCCTTCGGCGCATCATTTGCGGCACTTTACAGTCAGTGATAGACAATTAAGCTGGGAAACCGACCCTTTGGCCATTATCCTGCCGTTCTATTCCTGTTAGAACCAGTCACAGACAGAGCACCACAGAGGGAGATCCGACGGCCCAACTCTATGTCGTTCCTGTGCCGTTACAGACAGTACAGACACAAGACTACTGAAACAGCCGGTTCAGCCCATCATTCTGCTGCTCCGTAAAACGATAAGATACATGAACAGAAGCTTTTCCTTCTCACATTTCGAGGTGAGTTCCATCATATTATGATCACTTTCCTTTAAGAGTTCTTGTACCTTAAACTCTGTAATCAATTCCTTATCATTGTACAACACCCAATGTAGGATTGCTGATCCCCTAGTGGTCTCAACCACGAGATGCTTGAAAAAGCATCTCATACGCATCCTAGAAATTCCGCTTCCAGTAATCCAGCCCCAAACTGTTTTTCCCAATCTACCTGCATATTGAACTCCCCAATGACTATTGTAACGTTGACCTTTTAACATACATTTAACATCTACCGTTATAATTTGTAAACCACATCCTGACTACTGTTTGGGGGTCTGTATGTTATTCGAATCAGGGTCTGTTCACCCCTGCAATTCCGTAGCTCCATCCACAATTACTCAACCCTTCCCAACCTATGTCAACTCTTACTAACGATTTGATTGCATTTTTTACCAACAGATAAATGCCACCCACCCTGCCTTCCTGCCTGTAAATTCGACACAACGTGTATCATTGGACTTTAAGCTCCCAGTCGTGATTCCCTGATGCCGACAACATCATATCTACCAATCTATGACTGTGCTGCAAGTTCATCTTCCTTATTCTGGGTTTACTGCACGTATGCAAATAGAACATCTTCAGTCCGGTATTCGCCCTTTTCCATTTTGTCCTCCTTTTACGTTGCAACTCGACCTGCTGACTGCTATTTTGGCTGTCACTAGCCTCTTCTTGTGAGCAGTCTCATTACGAACTGCCAATGTTTCTCACCCTCTGCACGGCACCTTGGCTGAACAGAGGAGCACTTCTAGTCATGGACTGAAACAACTGTGGGGATCCAAAGAGCACTAATGAGTCAACTTATAGCGGGGAAGTGATGGTAACACCACCCCCCCCCCCCCCACTCCTCCCCCCCGGTTAGGCTGTTAGTAACCTCTGCTTACCAGAGCTTTGTTTACCACAGCCTGCTGCTGCGTACACCCTGCGTGATACGACCATTACTTGTAATCTGGACGTGCACCCATTGTTGTAAAATACTATGATAATTCTTGCACTACCAATTTAGTGTGAAATTGGAAATCTTGTCACCTTTCACTTCTGAATGTTGTAAATCTTAGCTTTCAGGGCACTTAATTTACTCTTTCTTACATCTCTTCTATTTTTTCTATATCTGTGCACTTGTAATGCCACTGTGATACTGTAATTACTTTTGGAATCAATAAAGTATTTCTCTCTGTCTCGTACTCCCTCTCTCTCTCGTGAGTTTCGGGAGGTTTGTGACGTCTAAAAGTGAGGAATACTCCTTATGCTCGAAACCAGAGCAATGACCAAAGCTGAGAGAGAAACGTTAAGTGGAATTTGAAGCGCTTACTGAGGTGATGCATTTAAAATTTAAACCGTTGGTAAAGAAATACGTTCAGAATGTGCTATCGATGCTCAGTCTGATGAGGATACTAATGTCGAAATGATATGTTGCAAAATCAAAAAGATGTCAGTGGGAACTAAAACGACTGCTTGAACAAGGAACACACACATAATGCTGGTGATACAGAGCTGCGGAAGGGAAAGGATCATGGGACAGGAGGCCTAGGGAGAAAGAAAAGGGGAGGGGAGTACCAGATGGAGATGTAGAACAGGCAGAGTGATGGGCAGAGAGAGTGGAAAAAAAGGAGGGGATAAAACTAAATATATCCGGGATGGTGTAAGAAGGAGAGGAGGGAATTAACGGACCTTAGAGAAGGCAATGTTCATGCCATCAGGTTGGAGGCTACCCAGCCGGCATTTAAGGTTTTGTTCCTCCAACCTGCGTATAGCTTCATCTTGACAGTAGAGAAGGCCATGGATAGACATATCAGAATAGTAGTGGGACGTGGAATTAAAATGTGTGGCCACTGGGAAATCCTGCTTTCTCTGGCGGACAGAGTGTAGGTACATTACATACCGGCAAGATGCAGCCATACTCAGTTTGGAGGAACAACACCTTATATACCGGCTAGGTAGCCTCCAACTTGATGGCATGTAAGTCGACTTCTCCAACTTCCGTTAATGCCCTTCCTCCCCTTCCTACCCCATCCCTGATATATTTAGTTTTTATCCCACCTCCTCTTTTATTTCTCTCCCCATCACTCTGCCTTTTCTCTATCTCTCTCTGGTGCTCCCTTCCCCCTTTCTTTCTCCGTAGGCCTCCCATCCCATGTTCCTTTCCCTTCTCAAGCTCGTATCCCTTTTGCTAATCATCTTTCCGGCTCTCAGCTTCACCCCACCCCCTCCGGTCTTCTGCTATAATTTCGCATTCTCCATTCCCCCTCCTACTTTCAAATCTCTTACTATCGACAGTGCTTCTCCCTATAGATGCTGCCTGGCCTGCTGTGTACCACTAGAATTTTGTGAGTGTTCCTTGAATTTCCAGCATCTGCAGATTTCCTCGTGTTAGCTTGGACACGGGCAACTTTCACGGAGCCACGAAGCCGCGACGTTATTGAGTTACTGATGCTGATCGATATTCTGAAAGGCGGACTCGCTGATGTAAACACACACACACAAACACACACACACACACACACACACACACACACACACACACACACACACACACACACACACACACACACACACACACACACGCGCGCGCGCGCGCGCGCGCGCACGCACACAATGCCTAAAGAGCAGTATGGAAAAGATCATATATGAGCAGAAAATCAGCTCCCTGCATTGACGGAATGGGTTAAAAGGCAGAAAACAAAATATATCCGCACGTAAAAGCTCTATTGGGATTTGCAAAGTGAAATGAGGTGAATCTGCGGGGCATTGAGTAGATCCTTCGGTGGGCGGATTGGCCGTCCCAGTGGGTGTGGTTAATTGTGATGTCAATCATATTGAAAGGCAGCCAACATCTTACTCCCAGAACTAGCGACAAGTTAGGAAATCCAAGGAACTGCAAAGCGCTACCGATGCAACAGAGACCTCTAGTGAATCAGGTGATGATGACAGTAAGAAGGAAATTGGTGAAGAGCCACAGTTGGACTTGACCCAGTATAAAATAAGGCAATGAAAAGACAGAAGACTGATGATGGAGATTATGAAAAGAACAGGAGGTTTGTCATCAACTACCCCATCAGGAAGAAAATCTGGTAACTGAAACCAAGTTAAGCGATGAGTTGGTGTATATATACCACTGGAGTAGACATACCCACGTGTCATCCCCGATGAAGATGGCAGAGTTTGAAATGGAAACTTAGTTTATAATTGATATCTGTACTCGTCTGGAAGTATGAAGAGTGTTTATTAGTCTATTAGTTAATTCGTTACGATCAGGAAATATCTTTATTTTATTATAAAAGTGATAGATTTTCAGAAGCACCATCTTTTATTACTTTACTTTACACCTGAGCATTAATTCTATTCTGAAGCATAGTTTCTCAGCTCTTTATGTAGTTTGATTATTGCTTCTGTGTTTGTTCGTATTCTGAAATTTTGGAATTAAGGTCATTCGTCATTTTGACTCCCCGAAGAACCGCAAGATCAGAAAAGATCAAAGATCCAACAGGAGAAGAAATCAGACATGTTGGGATAGCAGAGCAGACTCGATGGACCTAATGGTCAGACTCTACTCCTTTATCTCATGTCCCTTTGGTCAATGAACTTATGCGATTTGGCATGTCAACAAATACACACAAAAAACTTTTATAGTTGTAGCGTGGAGAGAATATTGACAGGCTGCATCACTGTCTGCTATGGAGGGGCTACTACACAGGACCAAAAAAGCTGCAGAATGTTGTAAATCTAGTCAGCTCCATCTAGGGTACTAGCCTACAAAGTACCCAGGACATCTATTATTATTATTATTATTATTATTATTATTATTATTATTATTATTATTATTATTATTATTATTATTCTCTCTGTCTGTTAGATTATATATTACATTGAACTGCTACTGCGAAGGTAACAAATTTCACGTCACATGCCGTTGATAATAAACTTAAACACCCGAACAGCTTCATTGTAATGATGTGACTGTGCGGGCAGCGGGGGAAATATCCCTCCAGTGTTTGTCGATCTCGTACTGGAGATTCCATATAATTTCACCCTGCCATTTTGCCCCCACTTGCCTTTACCAGTATCTTCCTTCTCGTTAAACCCACTTTAAAGGTCAAAGTTACCAGTATGTTCAGCTGTTGGGTTATTACTTGTGGACAAAGAGAGTTTCGCCCTGTCATGTGGCTTTCTGAAGGGAATCTGCTGTTAGGTCCTCAGATAGGCTCCCTTTAAAATTGCTATTATGTGCCTCCCCCTCCCGGACTGTTCTGCCCAACCCCCAACAGTCATCGGCATTGTTTCACCAAACCTACAGATTCAACACGCTGGAGGAACTCAGCAGGTCTGGCAGCATCCGTGACTGCTCGTTTCCAAGGATGCTGCCCGACCTGCTGAGATCCTACAGCGTGTTTTGTGTGTTGCTTTGACCACAGCATCTACCAGTGTACATTGTGTTTTACCAAACCTGCTTGTCTGTAAATCCTTACTGTTGCTAGCATTCCGGCCTGCTGTGTTTGTTTAGTCCGCTCAAGGTATGTAAGGGGTTAGGGTTTAGAAATACAATTGGCCGGGGTATTGGTGAGGCTGAATCTTAATATGGTTCAGTACCCCCTGTGTAAGAGCATTAACATTGAAAACCGTCCAACAGAGATTCATAGTTTCTTGTGTCCTTTTGAACAATCGTTGCCGATTTTACCGAGCGGAATAAAATCCCACTGGGGCATGAGTGTAATTGTCACCTGAAGGTCACGTTCGAGTGTAATTGTCATTCAACCAGACTCCTGCATACGCGACAACACGGTACCGTAGTGGTTCGCACAATGTTTGTTGCCCTTGAACTAGGAACTCCTGGGAAAATTACACCTAACATTAAGTTAGGATGTAGCACATAGAACAATTGACATGATAGACTTCATTTTGCCATTACATCCAGTTTAATTCTGGCCTTCGTGCCAATGAATTTACAAAAGCTCTTCTAATTAGCATTGACTAATGACTTACTGTAGTTATCCTGTCCTTATAATTCAGTTATTCTAGATCCAGAAGCATCCTTGTAAAGTTTCTCTGTGCACTTTCAACCTCATTCACATCTTTCCTGTAGGTAGTCAAACAAGAGTGCACAATACTCCAAATTAGGCCTCACCAATGTTTTGCACTTCATCAAAAAGCTCTATATGATTGTTTGTACATGAGCGACCACACAGGAAGCTATGATGACTATTCTTAATCTGTCCATGTCTATGCAAATACTTATATATTGGAATATATCCCAAGATACTGGAAAAATATCTGCCAATAACTTTCCGGTAACTGATGTCAGAGTCATCAGTGTATAATTTCCTGGTTTACGTTGAGAGCCTTCTTTAAACAGTGGGACAACACGGTGTATTGACCAATGCTCTGGTACCTCTCCTGTTACTAAAGATGATTTAAATATCTCTGCTGGGTCTCTGGCAATTTCTGAACTTGCGTCCTGTCGGGCCCAAGGGAACACTTTGTCAGTCCCTGGGATTTATCAGTCCTGATTTCCAGGATTGCGGAATAGATCATAACGCCTGCAAGCACACCTGTGATAAGCTGTCAGTGGATATTGAGACAATTGTTCTGAAGCTCTACAGCCACCTCTCAATATCTGCTTTCCGAAGAAAGGAACTGAGTTCATTTTCGCCTTTGTTGACATTGAGTGGCGTGAAAATCTGCGTCATGTTTGCACACGATGGCCCTCTCTTCATCCAACTGTCGAACGTCTCAGGCAGACCTGGCCAGCTCTTACGTCATACTGCAGCTCCCTTGAGACCTGTCCTGTGGCACGGAAGAGGAATTTTGAGAATGAAGAAAAGATTAGAGCTACTGAAATTTGTCTGTGCTTTCCCCACAACGTGGGGTGTGTTTTTGATCAATTCGTAAAAAAGCTGGAGGAAACAAAACTCTTCATCACAGATGTTTACGAGGAAGTCCGAACGTTCAAAATGAACATGCTTCAGCGGAAACAGGACAGCTTTTTTGGATACCAGACCAAGAAGCTGATGGACAAACAAGTGCCAGCGCAAAGGTCCAAGCAGCAAAAGGACTTTGTGAAGTTTTATCACTCTGTCTTCATATACATTGACAAGTGGTTTCATTTCTCACCAGAAAATGTACTGATGAAACTGAAACCGATCGGCGGCTGTGAGGAGCTCTCCTTCACTGACCTGGAGCAGGAGGCTGCTGCCCTCAGAACGATAGCGACAGTAAATATGGACCAACTCTATTAAGAGTTTTGTGCTAGCCGAAAGGAAATACAGAAAGCCAGACAGGATAGCACAAAATCCAACAGTGAAAAGTGGGTGGCAGTTTTCCAAAAAAAAACATAGGGAAAGCCAACTTGATCAACTTGTTCAGGATTGTCTCATTTGTCCGCATTGTGCCAGGCTCAAATGCCTTTGTCGAGAGGATCTTCTATCTGATGACCATTAAATGCTCAGACTCAAGAAACTGATGCAGCATAGAGAATACCCAACGGTACAAACTGCGGTCCATCTGTCAGGAAGGCAGTAATTCAGGGGATAGTGGATTTGTCTACGCCCATCCTTTGCAGCTTCTTACTCAGAAAACATGGCTGGATTGCTTTGAAGGTACTAGAACAATCAAAACATGTGATTCTCACAATGCCACCAGCATCATTCTTTTCCAATATTTTTACTTGCTTCTACACAGAAGAATACAGAGGACAAGAAAGTGTATACAAACGGTCAAAAACGATAAAAACTACGAATTACGTTATACCTGATCATAATAACAATCTCATTACCCCGTATTCATGTAAGTTAATGAATAGTTATATTGAAATATACTAATTTAATACAAAAAATCTAACCCCTACCAAGACCGAAGCTGTTTATTAAGAAGAAAATAAAGTAAAATACCTTCTCATATAATGAAAATTAGTAATAGACAACGTCTGAGTTTAAACAACGAACTGAAGGTTTTGAAAATAATTCAGAAAATGTCCCCACAATGTTTGAAAGTCTTGATGAGATTTACAGATTGAACAACGAATCTTCTCTGAATCTAAACATGACATAACATCGCATAACCATTGAGCATGAGTAGGAGGAAAAACATCTTTCCACTTAAACAAAAGGGCCCTCCTAGATATAAGAGAGATAAAGGCCAAAATATGTCATCAGATTCCGCCACCTTAATATTTTCTCCTGCGACAATACCGAATAGGGCTCTCAGAGCGTTAGGCTTAATATTGACTTTAAAAAGTAAGGAAAAAGTTGGAAAAAACTTCCTTACGATATTTTTCAAGATTCGGACAAGTCCAAAACATTGAATTAATGAGGCTTCTCCATTATTACATCTGTCACAGTAGTTATAATCATCTACCTGTTTCGGAGAACTCACTCCCATTTGGATGATACTGTGACACAAGCATCATCCAACTGGGAGTGATCTCGCTGAAACAGGCAGATAATGGCATCAACCACTCTCTCATGAGGTTCATAGGGAACCTGTAGAGGGGCCAATGAATATCTCAACTGCTGTCCAATGTAAGTCAGCATCAGCCTCTCCAGCGCCTTCATCCAATGGAGTGTTAGGGCAATTGGTCTGTAGTCATTAAGTCCCAGTGGAATCGCCCTCTTGCGTACAGGAACCAATCAGGATGTCTTCCATTGCACGGTATCTTTACTAGACTCAGAATCAAATTGTAAATGGGCTGCAAAATACCATGAAGCAGGCTCGCACAGGCTTTCAGTGCCCTGGGGCTGAAACCCTACAAGCCTAAGGCCTTGCATTGATGTTAGCTCTCCAGCTGTCTTCTTATCCTGAGTCACAGTCAGGGGGTCAGGGTGGTCTATCGAGGAAGGATACTGTAACTTTCTTGGTAACCCCAACTTGATTGTTCTCCAAAGCCTTCAGTTGTTCCTACTCTACACGACTTAATGACGTCTGAGCATTCTGTTCTGCCTGAGAGTTTGTTGCTTGTTCAACCTTTTAAGCAAGATGATTATGATAACCATTTTTACAGATGGACCAAAGATAATTTGAAAAAAGTTGCTGATAGTGTGTTTGTGTCCGTATTATAGGTGCCAATAAAGAATAGACTTATTGACCATTCATCAGAACGCACAGTAGAATTAGAATTGGTAGACATGATTTTGGATGAAATTTTGCCTGTACAGTTTTCCATTTCGGTTTTGAAGAGTTTTAAAACAGGTCCTACTAGCAGTAGGTCAGATTTATTGTTGGAAGCTCATCAAACATTGTTAGGTATTCAAACGATTGATTTACATTTCATCTTCTAGATTCCTGCACATTAAGGTGTTGTGGGTCATGGGCGATTTGATTATTCAGCCGAAAAGCTGGTAAAAGTTCAATTAATGGATATTGTCCTTCCACTTGAAAAATGAGAAGCTGATGTGTTGGTAGGGCTAAGAATCAGTGGATCATGGGAAGACTTGTAGGATAATGGCCATAAGGGGAGACACCTATACAGAATACATCAAACCGTGGGATTTATGGGAGAGGGCGCTGACAACAAGAAGGGATGGAATTGTTATGAGTGCTGAAACAGACTTGATGGAAATGGGGTGCAGAGTTAACCATCCCCCCCTTTTGAGAATTATGAACTATTGCTATTGCTATGCTGCTAATGACAGAGAGAGATGAAGTACAGAGGCAGGACATCTGCTACAGATAAGAAGGAGAGAGAGACCCAGTTGATTTATGTATTATGGCTTTCTGGATTGTTTACCTTTCGCTGCAAGGACGTTACTTTACTCGTTAACATTCCTAAGGAGACAGCAGGTGTGGCCTGATTTGATGGACATGGTCATTTTGAGTTGATGGATGGTTGATACCCCGTCAATAGGGATAAAGACACGTGTGGGGGAGACACCCCTCAGACACACCAGTGGACACTGACGGAGTGTTGTGCACCCAGAGGAAGGTGGGGTCTTCGAGGTCCGAATCAGCAGATCGGTCAATAAAGCTCACAATGTGAAGGCAGGGCCGGCGGGGACTTGTGTCTGTCCACTCATGCCAGAGTGACGAGTCCACCACAGAAGAACGATGGGTCATAACCTAATGCCCACAACGGTACGAAGGAATCAGAGTACAACAGAAGTTTTGCTGGCTGCAACTGCTCAATCTCTCTCTCTCTCTCTCTCTCTCTCTCTCTCTCTCTCTCTCTCTCTCCTCTCTCTCTCTCTCTCTCTCTCTCTCTCTCTCTCTCTCTCTCCAACAACTTACAATACAGCAACCACAACTACTTCAGCACACATGAACTGAACTGAACTCTATATTCAATTATGACAATTCATTTACGCCTAGACATTAATAGTTTGTTTATTGTTGTTGATTATTATTCCGACACTTCTATGTATATATTTGCTAATCTTTTTATTTGCATATTTGCATTTTTTATATTGTATTGCTTAGTTTACTAATAAACACCTTTAGTTTTCGGTACCATCAGACTCCAACGGATTCTTCTATTTCTGCTGGTCTGTAAACCCAGTTACGGGGCACGTAAAAAAAATTGGTGGCTCGTCCGAGATTTAACTACCAAATTGGGGGGAGGTGAAATCTGGATAGAAGTCCCTTATCTGATCTGGTTGTGTGGATAACCAGACGGGAAACCAGCACAGATGGAGAATGACAAATTTTTAAAAAGACCAACCTACGGGGGGCATTAGTGGATGCCAGAAATGAGGAACCGTTGTGTGTTGCGAAACGATTGAATCTGTCGGCGGTGAAACCGGCGATGAGAAAGTTTGGAAAATACAGAGAGGCAATATCTGGGTATTATGTATCCGAAGGTAGTGTTCCCGTCGGGGGGGCATTGGAACTGTTCCCTGAGTGGAAACCAACCGAGAGTGAGCTTCAGTTACAGATGGAAAAAATAAGGTTGGCTGAGGAGGAAAAGGAAAGGGAGCATGAACTCCGGATAAGGCAGCTGGAGGGAGAGAGGGAGAGAGAGAGAGAGAGAGGAGAGAGAGGAGAGAGAGAGAGAGAGAGAGAGAGAGAGAGAGAGAGAGAGAGAGAGGGAGAGAGAGAGAGGAGAGAGAGAGAGAGATGAGAGAGAGAAGAGAGGAGAGAGAGAGAGAGAGAGAGAGAGAGAAGAGAGAGAGAGAGAGAGAGAGAGAGAGAAGAGGGAGCATGAGCTTCGAGTAAGGAAGCTGGAGTGGGAGGAATCAGAAAAAAACAGCGACAGGTTCGAGAGGGGAGAAATAGCAACGTGTGAATAGCGGGGCAGACCGTGGGGAAAAGTTTTAATGCTAGTAAGGAGATTAGGTTGGTACCTCCGTTCGAGGAGACGGACTTCTTGCATTTTGAAAAGCAGGCCGCGAACCAGAATTGGCCTAGCGATAAGTGGGTGGTGTTGTTACAATGTGTACATAAAAGGAAGGCCCAACGAGCATATGCTGCATTGTCTGAGGAGGTAGCACAGGATTATGAGGAAACAATAGAGTCTATCCTTCGGGCCCTATGAGCTGGTACCCCGCAAGCGTATAGACAAAAGTTCAGGGACTAAAGGAAACAGTGGGATCAGACGTTCACAGAGTTTGCATACGAGAAGTGCGTGTACTTTGATTGCTGGTGCGCTGCTGAAGGGGTGGAGGAGGATTTCTACCGCCTAAGAGAGTTGATTCTGATCGAAGAATTTAAAGGTTGTGTTTCGGATAATATCCGGACAATCCTGAACGAGAAAAAGAATGTCTATATCAGAATCTGCCAAGCTAGCAGACGAATACGCCTTAACCCACAAGATAAAGTTTCCCTCAAATAAAAAGCTACCAGAGGGGGTAGTAGGGACGGTAGAGAAAGCCCACCGGCTAAGGCAGAGAAAAAAGCGGGGTATTAGCCGAAAAATGCAAGGAGGAGGAAAAGCAGGCTGGCAAGAAGGTTCCCATCTTTACGTGTTATAATTGTGGGAAAGCTGGCCACATAGCATCTAAGTGCTTTGCTCCAAAGAAGGAAACAGGAAAGGGAAAGACGGCAACTGCGACTGGTCTGCATTGAGCCGGTCAACAGGCCAATGAGGCAGCTAAGGTTAGATAGAGCCTGAGAGGGGGCGTGAGAGATTTATTTCGGAAGGGAATGGTATCTGTGAAGGAAGGAGAAACCCCAGTTCCAGTGCGGATCTGGAGAGATACTGGGGCTGGTTAGTCATTGATTCTAAGCAAAGTGCTAGACTTCGGTGCTGAGACCGAGACTGGGGAGGTAAATGTTGTTAAAAGGAATCGGAAAAGGAACTGAGGCCGTTCCTTTGCACAGAATATTTCTGAAATATGACCTGGTATCTGGACCAGTCGAGATACGGGTGCGGTCCGAACTACCGATGGACGGTGTGGACGTCCTACTCGGTGATGATCTTGGAGGTGGTGACGTGTATTCAGCAGTGAAGTTGGCAAGCAAGCCTGTATGTGCTGAGGACCCGCCCATAGATTCCAAGATTTATCCCGCATGCGGAATAACTTGCAGCATGTCTAGCAAGGCGGCTGAGACAGGAACCAGTTTAAATGAGTCCAGTGTTGATTTAGCAGAGACGTTTTTTACCGATCCTGTACCCCAAGAGGGGTTAGAGGTTGGTAAAGCGGGAGGAAGTGGAGCTAAGGAAAAGTAAGGGAGACGAAGCAGATTTAGTGTTGTCAAGGAACGGAATTTTGAACTTTGCCCATAAGATACCCTTAGGTGGAATTTTGGAGTGGAGTAAGGAATTTATAGAGGCACAAAAGTCAAGATGAGAAACCAGAGGGTTATACAGTTAGAAGGTCCAGGGTTAGACACTGGTGATTTATGTAGCTTGACAGAGCTGATTGTAGTTGAAGAATTTAAGTGTGTTTCCCCAATGATATAAGGGCTTGTCCTAGATGAAAAGGATGCCTCTACCTTGAGGGAGTCTGCTGGGTTAGCAGACGAGATTGCTCTTAACCCGCAAGGTTGAGTTTACTCCGAAGGGGAGTTGCCCAGAGAGTAACTCTGAGGATCAGGGGAACTTGGAATTTGAAAAGGGGACTGGTATTGAAAGCCTAGAAGAGGCAGATGTACCGTTTGCTTGTGTTCAGATGTGAAGGTACCAGTGGATTAATAGGGTACTGAACCTAGTATCGAAGCTCAGGAACAGTCTGACTTGGTTAAAGAGAAATGCAGTCCTTTTGGGTCAGATGGACTTGGTTCAGTGAAGAAAGGGTTAATCTTGGCACCAGTGGAAAGTGAGGATTCTCAGTTACTTGTGTTAAAAGTTAATGATGAGATGAAAGCTGATGAGATGAATAGTATTATAGGAAAAGGGAAAAGTATTGTTCCTAAACTTTTGAATAAAGTAAATTTAAAGTCGGGTTTGGTTTCAGAACTGTTGACAAAAGGTAAGGTAACAAAACAATGGCTTGTTAACAAGGTGCCTGTGAATCAATTACAGTTCGTTTTGAAATTTAAAGATAAGCAACTCGGTGATGTTGTTCAAGGATGTGATTTGGAGAGGCAGAACTTGAAGTGTTGTTTTGACCAAGAGGGATCACCTGCAGATGTTAAACGGGAAACTAACAAAATTTAAGATATTGAAGATAAAATTAATGACCTGCTTAAAACTAATGAGTGGTTTTGCAAGTTCAGCAAATGAGCTTAGTTTGGAAAACATTAGTGATAAGCTAGCTCCTGTGAAAGGAGTCTGTGAAGGCCTATTCCAAGCTGGTGAGTCAGCTAATCACGTGAGAGTTAAGCGGGAAAGAGGCAAGGGTTGACCAAATGCCACTTTGAATAACATGATTTGGTTTTGCGGGAATTTGACTTTTTTTTTAGTCAAAGCTTGTGAAAGTTAAAGACAATGTCATAGCAGATTGACTAAATGTTAAGTTTAAAAGTGAAATATAGATTAGTATTTGCACAATCTTCTGTAATGTACCACATTATAATCACACATGTATTGGTTCACACTTTAGTAATATATATCTAAGCTGAGAACACAACCCCTTGGCATTTTTGGCTAAAATGAAGAATAAAAATAGACGGTTATTAATTTGGAGTCTGTTGTTACAAGAATTCGATATTAAAATACAACATGTAAAGGGGAGACACAATGTAATTGCTGATCGTTTATCCAGGTGTAAATGTGAAAGTATACCTTGTGGTTAATGACCACTTCTGTTATATATTAGACTCTGTAGTGTACTTTACTAGTTAATTTTCACCCTCGTGAAAATTCATTGATGGATGGGGGTGTTATGAGTGCTGAACAGACCTGATGGAAATGGGGTGCAGCGTTAACCATTCCCCCCCACCCCTTTTGAGAATTATGAACTATTGCTATTGCTATTCTGCTAATGAGAGAGAGAGATGAAGCACCAAGGCAGGGACATCTGCTACAGATAAGAGGGAGAGACAGACACAGTTGATTTATGTATTATGGCTTCCTGGACTTCACCTTTCACTGCAAGGACGTTGCATTGCTCGTTAACATTCCTAAGGAGACAGCAGGAGTGGCCTGATTTGATGGACATGTTCATTTTGAGTTGATCGATGGTTGATACCCCGTCAATAGGGATAAAAGACACGTGTGGGAAAACACCCTTCAGACACACCGGTGGACACTGACCGAGTGTTGTGCACCCACAGGAAGGTGGGGCTTCGAGGACCGAATCAGCAGATCGGTCAATATAGCTCACAGTGTGACGGCAGGGCCGGTGGGGACCTGTGTGTGTCCACTCATTCCAGAGTGACGAGTCCACCACAGAAGAACGGCCTGGCCGAGAACGGATGGATCATAACGTCTTTCTCTCTCTCTCTCTCTCTCTCTCTCTCTCTCTCTCTCTCTCTCTCTCTCTCTCTCTCTCTCTCTCTCTCTCTCTCTCTCTCTCTCTCTCTCTCTCTCTCTCCCTCTCTCTCGCTCTCTCTCTCTCTCTTTCCGACAACTTACAATACAGCAAGCGCAACTACTTCAGCACACATGAAACTGTACTGAACTCTGTATTCTCTTATGACAATTCATTTACCCCGAGACATTAATAGAGTTTGTTTATTGTTGTTGATTATTATTCCGACACTTCTATGTTTATATTTGCTAATCTTTTTTATATGCATATTTGCATTTTTGATATTGTATTGCTTTGTTTACTAATAAACACCTTTAGTTTTCGGTACCAGCAGACTCCAACGGATTCTTCTATTTCTGCTGGT
Source organism: Hemitrygon akajei (assembly GCF_048418815.1). NCBI lineage: Eukaryota > Metazoa > Chordata > Chondrichthyes > Myliobatiformes > Dasyatidae > Hemitrygon > Hemitrygon akajei. The sequence continues at coordinate 56,510,749 of NC_133131.1, forward strand.
CTGTAAACCCAGGTACGGGGTACGTAAAATAATTATATTCACATGACCTAGAATTGGGTACGCTCTGCTTAATTGACCCATATACTTGTTGATAAACATCCTTCTGGATTGTTTAGGTTGATGAAACAGTTGAACACGTACTATTACCTTGAGAAGCCGTTCAGATTGAAGTTACCAAACACAGGCTTCTTGACAATCTTTGTGGGTCGATAGTTTTAATTTTAATACTTTAGGTTTTGAGAATGAGGTTAATTTAATTCACTGTATCATCTTCCATTACTTACAATCTAAGTAACATTTGGTAATATGAAAGAAGTAGTAAGGCTTCTCTTTCCCAATTCTTTCAGCACACTCCATTCCAATTATTGGCGGTAATACAGCTTTAAGTTGTTCTGCCAACTGCCATTACAATCAGAAGAAGTTGAGGAAGAAGAACAAACAATCTGTCAGGAGACAACAGAAAACCAGGGAGGATTGGGAGTTGGACAAGTGCCAGTAGGAGGTGATGGGCATATAAGGAGATAAGGAGAGAGAGGCACACAGAATGGGGAATGGTGAGGAAGGTGGTGGGTTGCGCTGACCAGAACTTTGAGCGATCGGTGTTCATGCCATCAGGTTGGAGACAATCTCCACGGAACCGGAGTGCGACTTAATCCTGGCAGTAGAGGAGGTCAGTGGCTGATATGTCGCAATGTGAATGGGAAGTTGGATTCAAATGGGTGGCTATCAGGAGATCCCAGTTTCTGTATCAGACGGAAAAAAAGGACCTTGTCGAAGTGGTCTATGTGACTACCTTGTATGATCGTCCCAAAGAACGTTCTCCCTCCTGGTACTTTTTCTTGCCGCGGAGAAATTCCCATACATGCCCCATACGCCTACTCTCTCACTACCATTCAGGGCCCTAAGGAGTACTTACAGGTTAGGCTGCACTTCACTAGATAGACTGCACAGGTCATAAATTGTACCTGGTGCTCCCGGTGTTGCCTTCGGTTTATTGGCAATATACAACGTAGATTGGCAGATGGCTAAACCGAGCACCCTTACTCTGTTAGCCATAAAAGCGGGAGCTCCCGCTTTTGAAAACGTCTACGCTTCGAAATATAATTAGCAAAGATTGAACCATAGAACACTACAGCACAGTACAGGCCGTTCAGCCCTCCATGTTGTGCCGACCCATATAATCCTTAAAAAATGTACTAAACCCATACTACACCATAACCCTTCATTTTTCTTTCATCTATGTGCCTGTCCAAGAGGCTCTTAAATACCCCTAATGTTTTAGCCTCCACCACCATCCCTGGCAAGTCATTCCAAGCACTCACAACTCTCTGTGTAAAAAACTTACCCCTGATGTCTCCCATAAACTTCCCTCCATGAATTTTGTACATATGTCCTCTGGTGTTTGCTATTTCTGCCCTGGGAAACAGGTACTGACTATCCACCCTATCTATTCCTCTCATAATCTTGAAGACCTCTATCATGTCCCCTCTCATTCTTCTACGTTCTAACGGAAAAGTCCCAGCTCTGCTAACCTTGCTTCATATGACTTGTTCTCCAAACCAGGCAACATCCTAGTAAATCTCCTCTGCACCCTCTCCATAGCTTGCACATCCTTCCTATAACGAGGTGACCAGAATTAAACACAATACTCTAAGTGCGGTCTCACCAGAGATTTGTAGAGTTGCAACATGACCTCTCTACTCTTGAACTCAATACCCCTGTTAATGAAGCCTATTATCCCATAGGCCTCCTTAACTACCCTATCAACATGCGCAGCGACCTTGAGGGATGTATGGATTTGAACCCCAAGGTCCCTTTGTTCATCCACACTCTTAAGTAACCGACCATTAATCCTGTACTCAGTCTTCTGGTTTGTCCTTCCAAAATTGATCACCTCACACTTGTCCGGATTGAACTCCATTTGCCATTTTTCTGCCCAACTCTGCAGCCTGTCCATATCCTCTTGTAAACTTCGACAGCCTACAGCTCCATCCACAACTCCTCCAGTCTTCGTGTCATCCGCAAACTTAATCACCCATCCTTCCTCCTCTACATCCAAATCATTTATAAAAATCACAAATATCACAAAACACAAATCCTGGGATCGGTCCCAGGACCGATCCCTGCGGCACTCCACTCGTGACCGACCTCCAGGCAGAACATTTTCCTTCCACAACTACCCCCTGCTTTCTTCCTTTAAGCCATTTTGTTATCCAAACAGCCAAGGTACCACTTATCCCATGCCTCTGACTTTCTGGATGAGTCTCTCATAAGGGACATTGTCAAATGCTTTGCCAAAGTCCATGTAGACCACATCTACTGCCCTACCCTCATCAATTTATATTTTTACCTCTTCAACAAACTCAATCAGGCTCGTGAGGAACGATCGTCGATTCACAAAGCCATGTTGACTATCCATGAGTACACTGTACTTCTACAAATGCTCGTAGATCCTATCCTTAAGAATCCTTTTCAGTAGTTTGCATACCACCGACGTGAGACTCACCGGTCTATAGTTCCCAGGTTTCTCCCTATTACCTTTTGTAAACATGGGAACTACATTTGTCATTCTCCAGTCCTCCGGAACTTCCCCTGATGCCAAAGAGGTATCAAAGATCATAGCTAGTGCTTCTGCGAACTCTTCTCTCAATTCTCACAGCAACCTGGGGTGTATCATATCCGGCCCTGGGGATTTAGCAATCATAATGTTCCTAAGAAGATCCAGCACTTCTTCTTTCTTAATCTCCACATTGTCCAGCACACAGGCCCGCTCTACGTTGACCTCATCCTAATCAAGATCCTTTTCATTTGTGAGTACTGAAGCAAAGTATTCATTTAGGATTCTCCCCAACCTCCTCCACTTCCAGGCACATATTGCCCTCTTTACCCTTTAGCGATCCCACCTTCGTTCTCATCATCCTCCTACTCTTCACATACGCATAGAACGCCTTGGGGTTCTCCTTAATCCTACATGCCAAGGAATTCTCATTTCCTCTTTGAGCTCTCCTAAGGCCTTGCGTTAACTCCTTCCTAGCTACCCTATATTTCTCGTAAGCCCCTCCTACTTCCTGCTTCTTATATCTAACATATGCTTCCTTTTTCCTCTTGACGAGTTACCTCACGTGTTTCGTCAGCCACGGTTCTCTTTTCCTACGATTTTTTCCTTGCCTCAGTGGGACAAACATATCGTGAACCCAGCTCAAGTGGTCCCTAAACTTCTCCCGCATTACTTCTCCCTTTGAACATCTGTTTCCAATTTACTCTGGCTAGTTCCTGCCTCATCGCTTCAAAGTTAGTCCTTCCCCAGTTAAGCACTTTACCATTTCGTCTGACTTTATCTCTTTCCATAGCTGAGCTGAAGCTAAGGGAGTCGTGGTCACTCTCAACAAAATGCTCCCCCACCAAGATGTCTGTCACCTGATCAGTTTATTTACCCAAAACTAGATCCAGTATAGCCTTTCCTCTCGTCGGGCGGTCCACATACTGTGTCAGGAATCCTTCTTGAGCACACCGTACAAATTCAGCCCTATCTATCCCCCTTGCACTCAGGAGGTGCCAGTCAATATGAGGGAAGTTGAAATCTCCCATAACTACTACCATGTATTTCCTGCACCATTCTAAAATCTGCCTGTTTATCTGTTCCTCGGTGTCCCTAGGGCTATTTAAGTGCCTATAGACTATTCTCAGCACGGTGATTGATCCCTTCCTATTTCTGACTTCCACCCAGACTGACTCCGTGGACACTCCTTCTGCAGCGTCCTCCCTTTCTAAAGCCGTGATACTATCCCTGACCAGCAATGTCACTCCCCCCATTTTCTACCTCCCATCCTATTCCTTTTAAACCATCTGAACCCTTTGGTTCAGATGCTTTGGATATTTATAACAGCATTCAAATTGATGACACTGCCCTTACATTGGACGCTGCAATAACATAATTTGAGGAGTATGTTGCTCTAAGTAAAATATAACGTTTGAGAGATATAACCCTTATCCTGTGACCAGAAACAATTTGTCAGCTAAGACCAATACTTACCTCAGCTTCACACACGTCTCCTGTCAGTTTGGAGATTTGATAGACTTACTACAAAGTAGATGCAGACAAAATAGTTTGTGGAATCACAGCGAATGGGCTCACAGAATTTTTTTTTAGTTAATGAGGACGCTCAGTCCTCGTTTATTGTTATTTAGTAATGCATGCATTAAGAAACCAGTATGATATCACAGAAACACAAGACAGACCAAGTCTAACTGACAGAAAAATTCATAATTATAACATATAGTTGAAACACTGCAAAGCAATACCGTAACTTGATAAGTGCAGACCATGGGCACGGTAAACAAAAACGTCTCAAAGTCCTCGATAGCCCATCATCTCACGTAGACAGTAGAAGGAAGAAAACCTCTTCCTGCCATGAACTTCCAGCGCCGCAAAACTTCCCAATGCAGCCTCTGGAAGCACCCGACCATAGCCAACTCTGAGTCGGTCCGAAAACTTCGAGACTCCGACCAGCCCTCCGACACCGAGCACCGAGCACCATCTCTGCCGAGAGCTTCGACCCCGGCCCTGTCCGCTAAGCAACAGGCAAAGCCGAGGATTCAGGGCCTTCCTCTCCGGAGATTTTTCAATCGCACAGTAGCAGCGGCAGCGAAACAGGTATGTCAGAAGTTTCACCAGATGTTCCTCCGTGCTTCTCACGTCCGTCTCCATCAAATCAGGATTGTGCAGGGCATCCTACTTAACAGATAACAGATATTCATCCTGAAGTGGCCGCTGCGCGCTGCCGTCGCGCCGCCATCTTCTCCCTCCAGATATTGTTCCGTGAAAAAAAATATTTTACTTAGCCGATGGCTGTGGATATGTGCAGGACAGCAGAGACCACACGAGCACAAGCTGAGGAGCTGCACAGACTGACGTAACAGTGCATGCAATGAAAACAGGGAGGGGGTGTGTGTGGGTTGGGAGAACTCAAGTTTTTTTCCCAAAGCAAGAACAAAAAAAATAAGGGCGGAATAAAAATGGCACCAAGTGGCTGCCACTTCGAGATCGTTTGAGAAAACAGCTTAATTCTTCTCTTTAAAATCTTATTTTACCCTTTTCAGAGTGGTTCGGGTGGTATCGAGATCCCGATCTTCCAGTGGCACTCAAAATGCGCATTGTTTTATTTTCTTCTTCTTTTTTTTAACGGCGCATGAGTTCCCGTTTCTGGCCGACCGATTGTTGACATTCTCCAGGTGCGAACTTGCGCGGCCCTGTGGAGGACCAATTTCAGGCTGGTGTTGCCGACGGAGGTGTCCCACAATATGGAACATCTGGATTTCGATTCCTGACTGAATATGTAGATGAGCCAACAAGAGGAGAGCCTGTACCGGATCTGGTATTGGGAAATGAACCTGATCAGGTATGTGATCTCACGGTGAGAGAGCACTTTGGAGGTAGGGACCACAACAATGTCTCCTTTACCATAACACGGGAGAGGGACAGGAACAGACAAGAAATCGGTGCGGTAAGAACTATAGAAAATACAACTTTGCTAGGATGGAACTTAAGCATGGAAATAGGAGAAACAGAAGGGTCTATGAGAAGGCCTTGACAAGCTGGATTTAGGAAAACCCCAAGGGATTCTGAAGTATGTTAAGAACAAGAGGATGAGCCATGTGAGAATAGGACTAGTCAGGAGTGTAAGTAGAAACATGTGTGTGGGGTTGCTGGACGTAGCGGAAATACTTAATGAATACTTCAGTTTTCAGAAGGGAAAATAACTTGGCAATAGTGAAGATGACTTAAAGCGGACTGAAACGCTTGAACATATAGATGTCAAGAAACAGATGTGCTGGAGCATCTGAAAAGTATTCTTCTTCGGTTGTCCATCGGAATCCGATGATGACATCCACTCCTTTAACGGTGAGCTATTTGATGACTATACAGTCCTGTCCTGGACCCACAAGTTCTATTGCAGGTGGGACATGTATAGGTGGTAGTAGTGGTGGTTGTTTTGGCAACCATGGCTGCCTTTCTCTTGGCTCTCTTCTGCTGACTTCTGGTTGTTCTTTCCATCTCCAGAACAGGAACACCATCCCTGCACAGCTGTCGCCAAGTGATATGGTCAGCAGCAAAATCCTCCAGGTCCGCAAGTCTGAAATTGCACTTCCTTAAAGCATTCTTCATGTTATCCTTATAGCACTTCATCTACCCTCCTGCTGAGCATCGACCATGATGTAGCTGGCCGTGTAACACTCTGCTGTTAGCCGACATGGGGGCATCCTTATCAGGTGCCCCAGCCTCTGCAACTGACGCTGGGTGATCATGGCCTCAATACTTCTGCAGTTGATCTTTACAATTATTTCAGTGTAAGGTACCCGCTTACGCCAAGTAATTTCGAGGATGCGCTGAAGGCAGCATATGTGGAAGCGCTCCAAGGACTTGACGTGACGGCTGTAGGTTAACCAAGCTTCACAGCCATAAAGGTGGATGGTGACACACACCGCTTGGTATACAGCGACATTTGTGGAGGGACGAAGGCTTCTGTTCTGAAGGACTCTACACCGAAGTCTTCCAAAGGCAGATGATGCCTGTTTAATGCGGCTCTGGATGTCGTCACCAATGCCACTATCCACAGACAGAATGCTCCTCAGATATTTGAAAGATGGCACTACTGACAGCTTTTCATCACCAACAGTGAAGCCAGTTAGGGTGGATGAGACGCTAACAATCCACTGGCAAAACACTTCTGTCTTGGTGGTATTGACGGTCAGCCCCATCCTTCTGTACGCTCTCACCGCCACAACAAGGACAGTCTGAAGATCCTCAGGAGTATGGGCCACAAGAGCACAGTCATCTGAATACTGCAGCTTCATGACCCGTTCTCCATGGAGTTTGGTGGTTGCGTGGAACCTCCTGATGTTAACTCACTAGAATTTACAATTTATATACGGCTTAGCCCACTTCATTCTAAGCTGCATTTACTTATCTAAGAGCCTCTTAGAAGACCCTATTGTACTCACCTCTACACTGTCGCGGGCAGTGTATTCAACACATCCAACTCTCTCTTTGTGTAAAACACCTACCTGATATCCCCTTTGTCACCTACTTCCAAGCACCTAAAAACTATGCCCCCTCATGTTAGTCATTCCATCCCGGGGAAATAGACTCCGGCTATCCACACGTCGAACAGGTCACCTCTCATCATTCGTCACTCCACGACGAAAAGGCTAAGTTCACTCACCTTCTGAGGGCAAGCCAATTCTGGATCAACAAAGGAAGGTCTTCTTAGATCCCATGCTTCATTACTTTCGGAATGAGCCTTTCATGGGGAACCTTATCAAGAGCTTTACTGAAATCCATATAAACTACATCCACTTATCTACCTTCACCAATTTGTTTTGTTACATCCTCAAAGAATTCAATCAGGCTCGTAAGGCACGACCTGCCCTTGACAAAGCCGAGCTGACTATCTCTAATCAGATTGTCTCTCCAAATGCTGACAAATCCCGGAAACTTATCTAACTTAATGCCTTTCAAAAGCTCCAACACATCCTCTTTCTTAATGTCTGCACATTCAAGCGTTTCAATCAACTACGAATCATCCACACAATTGCCAAGGTCTTTTTTTTTCCCTGGTGAATACTGAAGCAAGTATTGATTAAGTACATCCGCTACCTTCTTCGATTCCATGCATGTTTTCACTATCGCATCAAATTGGTCCTATTCTCACATAACTCGTCCTCTTGCTCTTCACAGCCTTGTAGAATGCTTAGGGGTTTTTATTTTTTTTCTGTTCGTCAAATATTTCTCATTGTCCCTTCTAGCTCTCCGAATTTAATTCTTGATCTCCTTGCTGGGAATATTGCCCTTGTAATTTTCTAGAGTTTTAACGGTACCTATCCTCTTGAAACTTTTGTTGGCTTTTCTTTTCTTCTTAAACAGATTGTCTAAATCCTTTGTACAGCATGGTTCTTTTACGTTGTCGTCTTTTCTCTGCCTCAATGGAACATACCTCCGCAGGACGCCATACAAATTTTCCCTGAACAATTGCAATATTTCTGCTGTTCATTTAACTGAGAGCATCTGCTTCCAAGTTTCAAATTCCTGCACAATAGCATCATATTTACCCCTACCACAATTAAACGTTTTCCCAAACTGTCAGCTCCTATCCCTCTCTAGTCACTATGGTGAAGGAGATAGAGTTGTGGTCGCTGCCTCCAAATTGATTTCCTGCCGAGAGGTCTGACAGCTGGCCAGGTTCATTTCACAATATCAGATGCAGTATAGGCACTCGTCTAATTGGCCTATCTACATACTTCGTCAGGAAACTTTCCTGAACACACCTATCAAACTCCACCCCTTCTACGAAGGAGATGCCAGTAAATATTCGGAAACATAAAATCGCCCATCACAGGAAGCCTATTTTTATTGCACCATTTCGGAATCTGCCTCTCTATCTGCTCCTGCATTTGTCTGCTAATATTGAGGGTGTTATAAAAAGACATCCAGTAGGATTATTGCCCTCTTCTGGTTTCTGACTTCCACTCACAATGACTCAGTGGACAATCGCTCCATGCCTTCTTTCTTTCCTGTGATACTCTCCCTGATTAGCGATATGATTCCCCTACCTCTTTTGTTACCATCCTTGTCCCTTTTGAAACATCTAAAGCCTTGAACATTCAGCAGTTTTTCATCGCCCGGAGGCATCGAAGTCTCTGTAATGTTCCCAACGTCATTGTTCAACGTATAGACCCACGCTCTAAATTCATCCGCCTTGTTTTTGATACTCCTAGTTTCAGACAATTGTTCACAGGTTTCGAACATTGAATTGTGAGATTTCCACATATATAGTCAAGCCCACATCACCCAAATTCTAATGACCTAACAAAGGGTTCTGTCAATTTGGTGAAGTGCCTGAAGAAGGATGCGCCACATGGATGAGAGATATTCACAAAAGCCTAATGATTTACAGAAGAACACCACTGCACAATGTCCTTTCAAGAGACCAAATGCTGATGGATTGACGAATACGCACTGACATTCCAGGACCCAAGGAACCTATTGACACGAAGGCAAGAGAAAAAATAAACAAACAACAACAACAACAACAACAACAACAACAACAAAAGTGCATCACAAGACAGCAAACAAGAGGAAATAGCTCTACATTCTTAACAGATCCGAATGGAACGAGGGACACCTCTGAGAAGGAACCATGGGGACTTACGAACACAAGCTCCAACCCATAACTGTGACACATCATCCGTCAGTACAGCAATGGCATAAGCAGATGAAAGCGGTTAGTCTGTGGAAACTAATCATCAAACCACCTCAGAGACGGATTGACAGTTTCTGGGTGAATAAGTGACTATATTTGCTCATAGCAATCTATACCATTCGAGTACGTTCAAATCAACTTGAACCACCGCATTCGGAAGAGTATTTGTCTCATTTCAGACTGTAAATTCCAAATAGGGGAGGACTTTATTGCACCAAAACACAATTTTTTAAAGTTGTGCGTCTAACACTTCCAAAAAAATTTAATATGAATCGGATCATTAAGCGACATAGCCATAATCGGGAACATCTCTAATGAAACAAATATAAATCCACAACAAAGACTTTCATATTGCACCCCGGAAATACCCAGATAGACAGCTGAAGTGTGTGTGCGTCGATGCTATTTATGAGTCTGTGTGTGTGCTCGTGTATGTGTCGTCCTGTGTGCGTGTGCCTGCGCTTATCCAGCAGTCTGTGCGTGTGCGTGTCTCTGTATGTGTGTGCTTTTTGTGTGTGTGGGTGTATCCATGCATGTGTGCGTCTGCGTGTGAATCTATGTATGTTTGAGTCTGTGAATCTCTGTGTGTTTGTGACTGTTTATGTGTGCATGTGTGTGTCTCCGTGTATGTCCATTTGAGTGTTCGTTTATGACTGGATCTGAAAGTGCTTGTTTGTTTCGGACTGTGTTCATTTGCGCGCGCGCGTGTGTGTTTGTGTACCTGTGTTTCTGTGTGTGTGCGTCTGTGTTTGTCTGTGTGTCTGACTGTTTGTCTGTCTTTTTATGTGTCTACGTATATCTGTGTCAGAAACCGGCAAGCAGACAGCGCTGAGAGTTTGTTGAGACGGCGTGGCTACTGAGAACTCTTGGCTGGTTCTGAAGAAACCATTAAGAACAACATCCGGTTCGGGGAACTCTTTGGTATGAACTTGTTTGTAAGGAATATAGGAATATCATGCTCTAAATTGTTAAGCGGGGAGAACTCGGAGAGTCTCATTTGAAGAGGTTGAAAGGGAAGGGACAAGTAAACCAATGAGGAACATTTGTAGTGGGAACTTCTCTGTACTTGACGAGTTTAGAGGAAAAGAGGTAAAATCACATTGAAATCTGTGGAATATTGAAAGCTCAAATAACACAGCGGATATCTGGGGAGGCAGATGTGAAAGCGGCGATGAATATTCGTGTCTGTGTGTGTGTGAGCGAGATTTTGTATGTCTATGTTGTTAAGTATGTGTGTGTCTGTGTGTGTGTTTGTGTCTCTGCGATTGCTTTTACGCCTGTGTTTGTCTGCCCTGTGTCTGTCTCTCTGTATTAGGGTGTGTGGGTGTGCTTCCGAGTCTGTGTGTGAGTAGACCCATTGTGTCTCTCTGTTACTGCCCGATTAAAATCGTGTTTGTGTATCTCGGAGTCATTACCCCCCTTGTTTTAGTCACTACCCATCTACACCCATAACACTTCACATGCTCTCGATCTCTTCAGCAATTTTAAAATCGTCGCCCGATCTCCTAACTTTGACCATGGATATGCAATATCCATACACCTCCCCCACCAAGAAGGCCTTAAAGTACTCCTCTTCCTTTTTGACAAGAGACCAAACCAATTTCCTTTCATCTACACTTTATTTGGAGTCAGAAGGCACAGTAACAAAGAAGCAGCACGTACAAAAGCTGGATGAACTCAGCAGGTCCAGCAGCATCCGCTGAAATGAGCAGTCAACGTTTCGGGCCGAGACCCTTCGTCAGGACTGAAGAAGGAGGGGCAGGGGCCCTATAAAGAAGGTTAAATTAGATTAGATTAGATTAGATAAGATTAGATTATGAGTACACTCAGTTCTAGTTTATTGTCACTTAGTAATGCATGCATTAAGAAATGATACAAGGGTGGGCGAAGGGTGGAAGGTGCCAGGTGAAAAATAATCAGAGGAAAGATCAAGGGGTGGGTGGGGAAGCAGGGAGGGGATAGGCAGGTGAGGTGTAGAAGGAATGTAAGGGGAAAGCACTATGGGTAGTAGAAGAAGGTAGAATCATCAGAGAGGTGATAGGCTGCTGGAAGCGGAAGCAGAGTGAAAGTGGAATGGTGGAAGGGAGAGGGCGGGAATTACCGGAAGTTGGAGAATTCGATGTTCATACCAAGGGGCTGGATTTACCCAGACGGTATATGAGGTGTTGCTCCTCCAACCTGAGTTTGGCCTCATCACGGCAGTACAGGAGGCCATGTATGTAAATATCCGGATGGGAATGTGAAGCGGAGTTGAAGTGAGTGGCAACCGGGTGATCCTGTGTGCTGTAACGGACGTGGTCGACGAAGCGGTCCCGCCCAATCTGCGTCGGGTCTCGCCGAAGTAGAGGAGGCCGCACCGGGAGCACAGGATGCAATAGATTACCCCAACAGACTCACAAGTGAAGTGTTGCCTCATCTGGAAGGACTGTTTGGGGCCCTGAATGTTGGTAAGAGAGGAGGTGTAGGGACAGGTGTAGCACTTACGCTTGCAGGGATAAGTACCAGATGAGAAATCTGTGGGGAGGGATGTCTGGACCAGGCAGCCGCGGAGGGAACGATCCCTGCAAAAAGCAGAGAGGGGTAGCGAAGGAAAGAAACAGGCCCCTTTTCCGGATTGTTATTCTGCTAAGAACTAAAACAAAACCTGGAACATAGGCCTCATTACCTCTTCCATCCATATACTTATCCAAACTTCTCCTCAATGCAATCAAACCCACATCAATCGCTTTTGCTTACAGCTCGTCCCACACTCAATCTTCCCTCTCAGTGAAGAAATATCCACTCAGATTCACCATAAATATTTCACCTTTCACCCAAAGCTCTTGGCCACTACTTCCAGTCTCACACAATTCAGTGGAAAAAGCTTGCCTGTATTTACCTCAGCTTCTCACCTTTAAGTTTGCATATCTTTCTGAAATTTCCCGTCATTTTCCTGATCTCCAAGGAATAAAGTCCGAACCTGTTCAACTTTCCCTTCAACTCAGTTGCTCAATTCCCTGCAAATTATGTAAATTCATTCTGCATTCTTTGAATCATATTAATATTTTCCCTGTAGGCAGCTAACAAAATCTAAACAAATGAGGCCTCACCTACGTTTTGTAAAGTTTGAACGTCCCATATCATCCCTGCACTCGGAACTTCGACTTATGAATGCTGATGTGTCAACAGCTCTCTATACGACTCTACCAGCTTTGTCGACACTTTCAAGATATTATTAATTGTATTCGCAGAGCCATCTCTTCTACCACATTCACCGTTACGCAACCGATCACCATGCAGGTCTTCCCCTGATTTGTCCACTCAGAGTGTATCATCTCAGACTTGTCTGCCTTAAAATTCATCTTCAATGTTTCAGCCCATTTTTTCATCTGGTCCTAATCCCCTGGCAAACTCTGATAGCCTTCCTTTATGTCTACTGTCATCCACAAATTTGCTGATCAAGTTATTCTCATTATCATTCAGATCGTTGATCTAGATGAAAAACAACAACGGACTAAGCACTGGTCCCTGTGTCAATCCACTGCTTACTGGCTTCCAGTCAGAGAGGCATCCATTTATTTCCACTCTCTGCCTCCTCCAATTTACTACCACATTCTGAAAGCCAAACAACAACCTTCTGAAGCAACGTCCATTGCACGACGTTGCAAATGGTCTTGCTAAATTACCTGTAGAACACATCCACTGTGTTTCTTCCATCAGATTTTTCTTTAGGCTCCTTTTAAAAGCTCTGGAAGATTGATCAGACAATGATGTACCACGCATAAAGCCATACTGACTAGCCCTAATCAGGCCCTGTCTCTCTAAATATTTATATATTGGTTCCTTAGAATACCTTCCAATAACTTTCCGACTAAATATTGGTTGAGATTTTCGTTAAGGCATAACAATTCGGACTGGCCAAACAGAAATGTCACAGAAACAGCAATGAAGAATACTCGAATATTCATCTGCGCCGGTATTCCTCTGTCTCAACTAGGAACTTGCATACATCACTAGTGAAACGGAGTGGAAGCAACTGACACGATGCCTAAAGTTGTGACCACCGCCAGGAGCCATGTTTCAGCCGGGAATTGAGAGAGTTGGAGGACCATTACTGTCCTAAATCTCTTATCCTCCTACACAACAAACGGGCCGAAAACATTATATCTATGCGCACCTCATATCTGCCCACATCCCGATTCCACGAGATCCACAAGCGCGCACATAACCTTATCCAGTTATATCCCCAAATCCACATCAGATTATCCCAGAACAAGAATCACAACAAAGTTATCTCAAAATGGAGGGCTGCAAATACAGTCTTTCAAAATGGTCTCCTCCATCTTCAAGCACATGACAAGAGCAAAGTTCAAAGTTTAAATTATAGTTATTATCAATGCATGTATAAATTGTACAATTTTGATTTTCAACACACACCTGGATCTGCTGACACCCTCCCAATCAGCGCGAATCTCCAAATACGCACACACCCTTCACATTCTCCTTGAATCCACCCCTTCTCACCTGCAATGCATGCCCCTCTAGTATTAATCATTTCAACCCGGGGAAACAGATACATTATGTCTCCTTTATCTGTGCTTCTCATAATCTTATAAACCTCCATCAAATATCCCCTCAGCTTCCAACGCTCCAGAAGAAACAATCCAAGTTTGTACAGACACTCGTTATGACACATGTCCTCTGAACCAGTCAGCACCCTGGAAAAACTCTTCTGCACCCTCTCCAAAGCCTCAACATCCATCCTATAGTGGGGTGATCAGAACTGTAGGCAATATTCCATATGTGGCATAACCAGAGTTTTATGCAAGTGTACAATTCTGCTCTCGATCCGGACTGACCTAGGTCTCCCAGTAAGGAAGCTAGGATCCAGTTGCACAGTGAGGTGCTCAGGTCCAGCAGTTTCGGCTTTACAATCAGATGCTGAAGAATGATTGTGTTGAATTCTGAACTGAAGTATATGGACTGCATTCGAATTTACGTGTCTTTTTTGCTCTGGTGGGTGAGGGCCAGGTGGAGGGTGATGGCGTTGGCGTCCTCTGTTGAGCGGTTGGGACAACACGCGAACTGCAGGGGGTCCAGTGAGGGGGGTAGCAGGGTCTTGATGAGGGCAGGTTTGTCATATTCCCATGGGCAAAAATAATGAAAACCATATCATCTCGAGTTTAAGGTGTTTCAGACCTCTTAATTTGATTTTATTTTAAAAATTCGGGTAGTAAAATGCTTTGAGACCTAGTTTTGCTTCATCTCAAAATGAAATGTAAACACCCGATTTTAAATTTACAGTAATCTTTATTTTTCATCAAATGACGACAAATGGCAGCAAATGACGACAAATCGATCAAAGGTGAAAGTGACGATGAACCAGACAGAACAGTGTGTGGCTGCGAACGGCAGTACATTGATAAAATTGCACAAATGTTCAATTTGTGTGCAGCAGCACACACCCAGTGTGGGATCGACTGTTTTAAATTAACAGGGTTTACTGGAGATTCAGTGTGAATCCAACCTCTCAATTCGAGTTTAGTGGTGATTTGTTTACTTTGGCTTCAGTTTAACTAACTGGATCCCTCTCGCCTTCTTGACTTCTCGGCTTTTTACGGGCACTTTATGGACCGGGAAAATGAAGAACGTGCCACCGTTTGACTCTGTTGTGATTATGCGGGCAGTGGGAAAATCGTCTCTCTTGTGCTTCTCGATCTCTTCACTCGAGACTCAGTATCACGCATTGCTGACACGTTGCTCTTGCCCACGCATCAGAGTTATTTCAGATTAGCAATTAGTGACCATAAGATCATGAGATATTGGAACAGAAGTAGGACATTCGTCCGATCGAGTCGGCTCCCTCATTCAATAATGGGCTGATGCAATTCTTCTAGGTATCCCCATTCGCCTGCCTTCTCCCCTTGCCCTTTGATGCCCTGACTAATAATATCTGCCTTAAATAACTTGTCGCTCGTGGCTACAAATTCTATATATTTACTAGTCCCTGACTATAGTAATTTCTCCGCATCTCTATTCTAAATGGACGTCCTACAATCCTAAGGATGCGTCCTCTTATCCTGGACTCCCTTACTATGGGAAGTAACTTTGCGGTATCAAATCTGTTCTGGCCTTTTAATTTGGAATGTTTCTATGAGATACATCTTCATGCTCCTGAACTCCAGAGAATACAGGTCAAGAGCTGCCAGACGTTCCTCATACGGTAACCCGTTCATACCTGGAATCACTTTCGGGAATCTTCTCTAAACCCTCTCCAACGTCGGTATAACTCTTCTAAAATAAGAAGCCCAAAACTGCAGACAATACTCGAAGTGTGGTCTGAGGAGTACCTTGTACAACATCAGCATCGTATCGCTGCTCTTGTATTCTATTACAGCAGAAATGAATGCCAGTATTGCATTTAGCTTCTTAAGCACCGATTCAGCCTGGAGTATAACATTTAGGACTCCCAAGTCCCTTTGCACCTTGGCAATTTGAATTCCCTCCCTATCTAAAAATAGTTTTCCCGTTTATTTCTTCCACCACCATGCATGACCATACACTTTCCACATTGTGTTTCATTTACCATTTATTTGCCCATTCCCCGAAACTATCTATGTCTCTTAGGGAGACGCAAGGTCTAGTGATCTGCGAATTTAGATTTCAGATTATGATTTATGGTCAGGCATGTGGAGTGTATCTGGTCTGATTTGCGTTTCGGGACGGGGTTGTGGCTGGGTTAGAGGTCATATTATGTTTCAGGTCAGGGATGTGGGGAGGTAGCAGTCAGATTGCCGATTGTGGTCATGGTTGTGGTGGGCGAGATGTCTGGTTAGAGTTAATGGAAAGGGAAGAGTGGTGCTGGAGGTCAGATTAGATTAGAGTTTAGGTTCAGAGATGTGGGGTGGTAGAGGTCAGATTAAGGCTTAGGTGCAGTACTGAAGGGATTTTGAGTTAATTTTAGGATATATGGAATGGAATGTTCGGAAGTTATTTTTCATGTTAGGATAATGGGGGTTGATGTAGGAAGTTTCAGTGCAGATTAGGATACGATAGATTTATGGAAGGACAAATTTAGGTTTGGTGACAGAGATTTGCGGTGTTAGAAGACAGGTCATATATAGGGGCAGGTTTTGAAGGAGTTAAGACGAGATCGTGTTTAATGACAAGCATCCTAAGTTTGATGCCTGGCAAACTTCTTCCTGCAACACAGGTCACCTTGTCCTGGTAACATCTTCGTATACATTTTCTTCACTGTCTCAATTACACACACACACACACACACACACACACACACACACACACACACACACACACACACACACACACACACACACACACACACACACACACACACACACACACACACACACACACACACACACATTTTTTCACGATCTCTCAATCTCTCTTTACCCAGACCACACGACGTACTCCAGCACTCCACTCAGCCAATCCCAGACGTCGCTCTCTTGCAAGCACTTTCCATTCACCCTCCATTTTCTTGTGGTCCACAGCACTGTTGCTCCCGAAGATCTGGTTAATAAGACGACAGCCCGGGAATAATAGATTGGAGACGAGACGGTAAATGAGAAGATCTGGAGCCCGGAGAGGACACATTGAAGCTGCATCTGTGTTGCACTCAGGGCGTCTCTTTATTAATAAACTGGAGCACCGAAGTGAGCAGATATTTCACGGCGCTAATCACCTGCTCTCTGAATTTCGACTGAGTCACCGCGTAAATAAATGTGTTTGTCCACAAGCTGAAATTCCTCATCAAAACGCCAAACTGATGAAATATCCATTCAGAATCATTGAAATTGAAACCATTTCCTTTGACCTGGTAATATATGAAATTTACGACCAATGTTATCCACAGGAGGATGAAGCTGCCGGAGAGGGTGAAGAGTATAATCACGGACCTCCTCCTGCTCTCTATCTCTGGATCGTTCAGGTTCCACCCACCCCCCTTGTTCTGACCCTTCAACTCCTTACGGACCCGACTGGCCAATAAAATGTGTCTGGCTGTCAGAGCGTTTAGCAGCAGTTTGCAACAAAAGGGAGGAACGGAGTTAAAGCAGTCTCCAGCCAAGCCTGTCCTACCCAACCGGGGTCAGTGATAATTTTGTCCCTGAGTTTACAGAACCACGGTACGTTGTCGATGATTACTTTGGGTTCATAGAGGAAGCAGAATGGAATGTTTTTCAGACAGAACAACATTCTGTTGTTGTTAGAACCACAGCCGCAGTTTTCCTGGTGCAATATTTTGTTTTCGGCTTCTGGCAGCAAATGACGACAAATCGATCAAAGATGAAAGTGACGATGAACCAGACAGAACAGTGTGTGGCTGCGAACGGCAGTACATTGATAAAATTGCACACAGGAGTAATGTTTAGAAAACTGGATTAAAGTAACATTTTTTAATTCGACGCACAATGATCTCGAAGACAACAGTCAATAGATCGGCGAATGCCATGGGCAACAGGTAACGAATGGTGCAGGTAGACAGGCCGCACTTCCGCCGGGACAGGATCACAATCGCCACTAAATTCACAAATTCACTGAAGGGGTGGGGGGGAGAGATGGAGTGATTGAGAGAGAGAGAGAGAGAGAGAGAGAGAGAGAGAGAGAGAGAGAGAGAGAGAGAGAGAGAGAGAGAGAGAGAGAGAGAGAGAGAGAGAGAGAACAGTCATTGGGCATTACTGAACAAATTCTCCGGGATTTAACCCGGGATCATGTTTCGGCTACAGATCAGGTGTGGGAGAATGTCTAAAAGGCTGCAAATCTAACATCTAACACTGGTCACACTACCTTTGAACCTTTTACCTCACTGTGCCAATAACACGTCGCGTGACTAACAGTCGCTGCTAAAAAGGAGCTGCATGAACGACAGTGATCTCTGCTAACCCAGATTCCATCGCTGATGGAGCCGGTTTCACTGATTTAACCTTGACTGAGCAGGCCACGGGAAACTCGGCATTTGGTGGGCCTGAGGGAACCGGAGGAAAGCAGCACACACAAATTACTGGAGGAACTCTGCAGCTCAAGAAACATTTATGCAATTGAATAAACACTGATGGTTTCGGGCCAAGACCCTTCTTCAGGACGAAACGACGCCCCAAACTACGACGGGTCTCAGAAGGAAAGCCGAGTCAATTTTGTAAACAGAACCTGATGGCTCAATTAATTAATTAAACAGCGCTGTGCACTTGGATAAAACTGCTCAGCATGTCTGTGCATACTGACTGAGGTGATCAAACCCAATTATTCACCAATGGGCAGTGGAATCCAACTGTCACAGACTCCAAAAGGAAATAGAAAACACATGACCAGGTGTTCAGTCTGATCAATGCCTCAGAAATGGTGAACCTCACCATATAAAACCCTCCCAGTCCCATCTTCGGGGTAAAATGCCTTTGTCCAGCACAAGTATAAATCCGGACGGATTCCCATCAAATCCCATCCAGTCAGAGAGCCGCAATGGGGCTATCTGGTAAAGGTGTCATTACAGACAAGAAGAAAACGTCCGACTCGATCGCTTGTGGCGGAGGAGAGACAGACGATTATATTCGTTTCTCTTTAAATATGCAAAATCGGCATTTCAAATTTACAGGATCGATATCTTTGGCAGATTTTTCTGCAATGGTCATCAAGTTGGAAGCTTGTCAAATGATCATAAACATTCCATGCCGGTCAACATACAGAAATACTAAACATGACTTACTCTGCTCACTCACCGGGAACTCCAATGACAGCAATGAACACGTACAATATTTTCTGCACAGTGCTGTAACTCTCCAACATTGAAGACATTTTCTCTGCCCAGTGATTCGACCCCCGGTGCTACCGGCGATCTCTCAGCGTTAGACTGGGCTTTTTATGCAGTTTAGCGGCTCCACGGGGACAGACTGCAACAGATTTAGAAATAAAGATTTTCAGGTTATTTCCAAACCGATTACATCAGACATGCGCAATTCCCACGTTGACAGACAATGAGTAATTTAATGAATTAATTGTGAAACGGCAAACAATAGATAATGTGATGCACTCAGGGCTGTAAATTGAGAGTAGCATTCATCCAGGAAAGGGAACATTGTTTCAAATACCATCATACACAGATTATCACCTGTTGTTTGTCTCGGTGCGACTTTTGTCCATCAGGTGAGGAATTGGTAATGCAGATCGACTAAGAGTAAAATCCTCTACTGCTGTGATCAGGCCACAGAAGATGGTGGAGCAACATTTGTTCCACCTGGATTGGCACCAACCTGATGCCTCGAACGTTCCCTTTCTGCCATCATCTTCTACCCTCTCATCAGATTTTTCTTTCTCCAACCATTTATCTCTTTCACGAATTAATTTCACCCCTGCCCAACTCCCTGACACCTATCACCTACCAAATTGTACGTTTTTTTTCACTACCCTTGCCCCGGCTTCTTGCTCTGAATTCTCTGAAGTCGTGATCAAGGATTTAGGCCCGAAACGTCGACAAAACTCTTTTCCATAGAAGCTACTTGGCTTGCTGAGTTCCTTCAGTATTGGTTTCGTGTTGCTTTGAATGGAAACCCATCCTTCTTTCCCGCTTATCATTAACCTTCCTCCGGGTATCAGTGGTATACAAAACATTAGCTCGGGTCAAAAACATGTCTATGTTCATCAGCATTCCACTAAATGTTTGACCTGAGAAGAGGAACATCGCTTCCCTCTGTTTGTCTTACATTTACCTGGAACAGCGAAAGATAAAGCAGAGGAACAGACCGTTCGGCCCACAGTGTCTATGCCAACCATGACGTCGTATTAAATGTATCCTAACTACCTCTACATGATCGGTCTCCCGAGAATCCCTGCCTGTCCACGTGTCAGCCCCACAACAGTAAACGTGGGCATTTGGGTGTCCATTCTCAGATGCTTTTAAAGATTTGCGTTAATTAGTTGCCCCCCCACCAAAATGTGTCTGAACCGTCTGAGTTGTCTTATATGTGCTCCCACTGTAAATATGTACGTCAAAGTTATCGACCATCAGACACGAGACATTGAAGCAAATTATGTCATTACAGCTTGTGTTGAATCGCCTACTGTTATCAACGTCCTTCCAATTAAAATCTCGTGACGTAGTTTGTGTTCCGTACACCACTAAGGATCTTCAGTAAGAGAACTGTGATGCCGGCATACATCCACTGAATTCTGAATGGTAACATATTCTGAACTTCCGTTGTAACTACTGCAAGATCCCTCTGCATGACTGACGTTCATACTGACTGAAAATCGCGCGTTAAATTTTGACAACAGGCACCTGAGCCAGAGACAACGGGAAAAGAGGTAGGACTGAGCCATGATAGGCAGGGTCGAAATCTGTCTGATGCTGAGCCCCTGATGCTTCATTGCAACGGCAGAGTTCAGCATTTTGCTGCTGTAGGTGATTCACTTTCGACACCTCGTTATGTCCGCTCCTGCGAATCCGGTGGTGGCTGAGGGTGTTTGAGTTGTGAAAGAGCGAGGGGTCAACATCACATGATTTGAACTCCCAAATAGCCCCGCAGCTAATGTTCAGCAGCCGACGCGATTGAGAGCTGCGCCCGACAGGAGTTGTATTTCCTACGCCAAGCGTGCGTTTGTGGATTATTTACAGCTGTTTTAATTATGAACTTTTTGTGTAATTATTCACACATTGCATTACCCTACCATTGTATCGTGAAAGCGGGGCTTAAGCGGCAGAAGGAGAAACAGTCACCACCGGTTTTGGGATCAGTGCACCCTCACTATGCAGTGTCCTACTGACTCGATTCCTCTGAATACAGTAACAAAAAATCGTGAATCACTGCACATTTCTTGGTTAATCACCTCCTTCCTAGGGCGACCGATCGGAGATGCAAACAGTACTTCAACTCTTGTCTCCTAATATAGACTCGTGCAGCAGAGAAACCGGCCATCCTGCGCACTGTGTTGTTCTGATCCAATTGATCTATTAATTTTATGTCGGACTTACCAGTCCCTTCTGCCTAAACAAGATCTGCATCCCTTCATTTTCCACACCTTCATGTGGTATCTAATAGCCTCTAGCGCAGCTGCCTCCACTAGAACTCCTGGCATACATTCCAGACCCCCAGCGCTGTGAGTCTGAAAATAAACTTGCAAAGCACAACTACTTTATCAATTCTTAGTGAGGTCTCCTTAAAACATTTAAAATCAAGTCCAACACACACCTCCTTCAAATATTCTGATTCGGGTCCAACGAAACTTCATTTACAGATTCTGAGTCAGGTCTACTGCATACCTCCTTTAAACATTCTGTGTCAGGTTTAGAATCTCCGTCTTATACAAATTGATTTGTACAGCAGCAGTGTTGGTAAAGGATACGAAATTACAGAGAACTACAAAATAAAAAAAAATATGAAAGTACAAACTAATGGGGCAGTGTTCCCTCTCCACCCCCCCCCCCCACTTAATCGTAAATTCATGCTCTCTGGTGTTAGACATTTCCTTATTTGGGGAAAAATTACCGTTCTTTTTCCCCCACTCTCTGTGCTGCTCATATTCCGATAAATTTCTGACAGGCCACCTTCGACCTCTGCACCTCCAGAAAAATTTTCCAAAATTGTCCAGGCTCTACTTATCCAGGCAGCAACCTCAAAACCTCTTCTACTCACCGTCCAAAATCCCCACACTTTCCACGAATAGAATTGAAAAAATGCAGTTGCGATTAAACTGAAGATTAAAAAAAACTGCAACATAACTTAGGGCTTCGATTGCCAAAGGCAAGCCGGCCCAATGACGACTTTGCCATCCAATCACCCTGCGCAGCCACTATTGGGGAGTTCTACTTGGATCCCAAGATCAAATACTTCCTTGGTGTTACTACTTATACAAATTTAAAAGCCATTTTGGGTAAGTACAGGTAAGGAATAGTTTAGTCATAGGCTCTTACAGCGGGGAAACAACCCTTACACTTGTGCCCAAACGACTGAGATGTAATTCAAACTAATTCCTGTTTCAGAGGAACGTAGCACGTCTGTAGATCAACACTGTACATCAACACATATCGATCTCGCCCCGAGACACGTCCCCAAAATCCTGGTGAATGTCCTCTGTATTATATTAGAGCAAAGCATCCTTTGTATGAAATGCGAATCAGAACTGGACGCAATATTTCATGGAACTTAGCAAATCAGTCAGCATCTATTGAAAGAAACAGTCGACGGTGCGGACGACACAGTGGATATAGGGGTTGGGGGAGTGACGAATCTCAGGTTATTTCACTTTTAGATACTTTAATAATAAATGCACTTTGAACTTTGTACTGTCTTCTTGCTATTTTTGATGGGACAGCAGGTTTGATAACTGCTGGAAAATATTCTTCATCTGGACTGCTTTAATGTGCACGTGGGTGTGTTAGCGGGTTTACGGATCCGCAAGGATGTGGGAGCCAATGGATTGGGGAATATGCGCAGATATAAGTGTGTGTCGGTAAATATGGAGGTGCACATGCATTTCGTGGTGCGCATAGATTTGTTGATATCTCATTTATATATTATCACTTAGAGAATTTCTAATAATAAATGCATTTTAAACTTTGAACTTCGATCTTGCTACTTTTCAGCTTGATGTACGCATTTTGTGAACAGCTTGAACTGATTCTTGTTCTGGAATATTCTCATGTGTTAGATAGCTTTCCATCACTGGACATCACAATGTCTCCAGTCCGGGTTCTTTATCGCCTGATCTCCCAAATGTTATTCCATTCCATAATGACAAAAGGTACACGATGCATAATGATGTTTTCCAACAAGCTATAAGGGAGTATTGAGCATCATACTCCCAAGTTTAATTCCTGTTAATATAATTACTTCTTGTTTTAACCCCTTCTCCCATAAACCCAACAGTTTTATGTGCTACGTAAAAGAGTCTCCTCTGATGCCCATTATCCCATGACTTGTTATAACGCCCTTAATTCTCAACCCATCTACCCGTTAGCTTCGGACGTGCCAGGTGGAAGGTCTATATCCACCGTTGAACATTTAGCAGATTTTGTACCTAACCAATCAATCCTGTCGTTCTGTCCAACACCTCCATATGCAGGGACCCATAGGAAGAGGACATGCAAGCCGACACGGTGTATATGAAAGAATGTTTAATGAGCTTCGGAAAGTTAATCTCACCTGCTGCCAGAATGAACTCTTTTAAGACCGGCAACTAATTGAACAAATTGCAACGTTACAAGGACAAACTTCTGCCACCGACTGTAAGGTTATAATGATGGCAAGCAATTCTGTTCACAAAACAACCACACCAACAATATCTAAAAGAATCCTTAACTTTAAAAGGAATATTATCATATATAGAGACAGATTCATTTAAAGGAAGTTATTCATTTTTTTACTAAAACTTAATTTATATCCTGAAAAATCTCCAAATTTGTCAAATAGTTTTAGAAAAACAGTAATAGATTCTTCAGGCTTAGATATATATATATATACACCAATAAATCACCAGCGTAAAGAGATATATTGTGCATGGTCTCATTCACAAAAATCCAATGAATATTTTTAGCTTCACGAATAGCAATAGCAAGGGGTTCTACTATTAAATTAAATAACAAAGGGAAACAAAATATCACGGGGGACAACCTTGTATTGTCCCGAGTGATATCTGAAAATAAGGACCTACAGTTATTAGTGACAACAGTAGCAATAGGAGCTTTATATATCATTTTAATTTAATTAATAAATTTAATAACAAAACCATTTTTTCTAAAATATTAAATAAATATTTCCATTCGACACGATCAAATGCTTTTTCAGCATCGAAAGATACAACGCATTGTGGAGTTTTAGAAGAGGGCGAATATATAATGTTAAATAGTCTCTGAACATTTGAAAAAGAAAAAAAAAACATTATCAAGCCTGTTTTGATCTTTAAAAATGATTTTATCCTCGACTCTCCAGCCGATTGGCCAATATCTTTGAGAGAATCTTAGCATCAACATTCAAAAATGAAATGTCCGGATACATTGACTGTGCTTTTTGGAAAAAATCCTCAAAATATCCATGGTATTTCTGTGTCTGACCAACATGTTAATGCGTTTGTTACATTGATAGCTAGGAGGGCCATTTTGTTGAAATGGAAGGATATATCAGCTCTTACTTTGTCACAGTGGTTCTCTCAAGTGATGCTGTGTCTTAGCTTGGAGAAAGTTAGAAGTAGAACCTTTCAACCTTTATATGATTTTGAGAAGAGATGGGGCTCATTTGTTTGTTATTATCATTTCAGTTAACTGATAGATTTCCTCCACGATCTAAGCGTAATTTTTTCTGATATATCTTTCTTTCTTGTTGGCGGTTTGATGTTTACTTTTAGCGGCTTTCTGAATGACACATGGCTCCGGGGTTGTACCCCCAATGGCTTTCTCCTTTCTTTCTCACTTTTCCTGCTTAGTAGGGTTTTTTTTATTCACGAAAATGTTCAATCTTTAAGGTAATTTCTTTCTTTGAGGCATTGTAAGTGTTGTTACTTCGATGTACCTGTGTTATTTTAGTATTATTATTATTATTATTATTATTATTATTATTATTATTATTATTATTATAAAATATTTGAAAAGAAAAGGATGGCAATTTACTTGTCCCCTCAAATTAATCCAGTACGTTAACAATAAATTCATCTTCCGGAACTGGCAGGGTAATTGTCCCATAAAACAAGTAAAGCCGAAACAGGGAATGACTTCACTGCAGCACAACGCAGTCTTAAAGCCTGTGCTGGCATCACACCCAAACATTTTAAAGCTGAAGGTGAAGCTGAACCACAAGCCACACAGCCATATTGAAGAACATATCTAATTAAAAAAAAATATGAATAGTCAACAAAGATATTCGTGTAGTACCCCAAGGGCGCCCACATACACACCTGAGAATATTTAATGTTCCTTTATATTTATCAGTTATTTTACTGTATACCCGTAGGTATCTTGTACCTGTCACGTGACCATGATGTAATTGAGGCTATGCCGGAGATGAGGTAATGGTCTTGTGATGGTGGAGTAACGTCATTTTCCACGCCAGTGAGAGGTCATGTGATAGTTTTTTTTCAACCGGGTATAAAAGAAGAACTCCTCCCTGTGACCAGGGCAGTTCGTGGCTGAATTCGCATACCCCTCACTCTGCATACCCCTCACTCCACCATGGTACAGCCTTTCTTTGATTAATTCCATTGTTAATAAGGATCATTTCCAAACAGTTTAATGAATAACGTGACATGACCTATCATGACATATATCCTTATCAGCCTCAACATTCGGCCCTTACAGACGATCATCACGAAATGCTCAAACCACATTAGTATCCGTTGAATCAATTTTTGGGCTCCGTGTGTCTCATACGTTTCATTCACATTCACAAATCTCTATTTTGCCCAATTCCTGACAGAAATGGCAACACCACTTGCTCTACCAACGAAACTATCACGCCTCTGGGCAATATAATCATGCAAAGTAAAGCCTAAATGAGCGAGTAACTATGTTTCCTGAATACATTTATCATCGGGAGAATTTGACAAATCAGAAATAAACATCTTAAAGTCTTGACCATTAGAAATCAGTCTCTTTGCATTGTACTTCAATATTTTAATCCCATTATGCACCTCCACAAGTAGACACGGATACAGATACCCGACCCATCGAGGGTTCATTTACAGCATTGCACGTAACACCAGTTCTAACAATCACAAAATACTTTCCAGCATCTTTCACAATAACTTAATTTCCTCAGTACTAATAGACGTTTGATCAGTACAATTCACCACATGCGTTACAAACATCACGAACTTCATTCTATCCACGAGAAAATTATCTTTATTGAGAGGACTTTGATGCCGACTTATATCCACTGACTTCACATCTGTTCTCTGACTGGTAACACATTATCAAAATTGGATGTAACTTTTGCAAGGCCTCTGCATAAGACCCACCGGCTGCCTTTTAACATGCTGAACTGCAGCTGCCTGCATTTTCAAAAGACAACATAGAAACTATTTTCACATTTCCACCTCTCTCCATACCGACGTTCATATTAACTAATCATATTGCCCAGACAGCCACTTCAGTCAGAGACAGCAGAAGTCAAACGTGGGACTGAGCTCCGAGAGATATGCGGAAATCTAACCGAACCCACCCCGCCCACCCCCCCCCCACCCCCGAACGGCTGTGAACATCTATCGCCATAGCAGAGTTCAGCGAGTAGCTGCAATTGATTGTCGCCGGCTTTGAGGTCCACAATTTTTGGCGTGCATCTCATTCGGAGCCTCGCTAACTGCGTTCCGTGAATTGTTCCAGCGGGTGTTTCGGTGGCTCAGGAAGAGTGCTGAAACAGGTAGTG
Source organism: Hemitrygon akajei (assembly GCF_048418815.1). NCBI lineage: Eukaryota > Metazoa > Chordata > Chondrichthyes > Myliobatiformes > Dasyatidae > Hemitrygon > Hemitrygon akajei. Next base: position 56,537,354 of record NC_133131.1, read on the forward strand.
ACCGATGAGGCGTGACCATCGGAGTACAACTCCCAAATGCCTCGACGCCGATTCAAATCCGTGCCCAAAGGGAGTTGAGATTCCCATACAAAGCTGGTATTTGTGAATTATGTACAGCAGTTTCTGTTACTAAACAATCTGTGCCATTTATCACCCTTCCATTACATCGTGCTAATCGGTCCAGTGGTGGAGGCGGAGAGAATCAGTGCTGGATTTCTCCTCAGTTTCGGGGTTGTGTACAGTCCCTATCCAGTCTCCTTCTGACATGAGTCCTCCGGTCCCGTCAAAAGAAGTCGTGAATCCTTACTGCGACTTTGTAGGATAAAGATGTCGTTCCTGAGCTGGCCGACAAGACATGCACACAATACGTTGTGTTTTACGTTGTGGGTTTATACCGGGGTACATTACACAACATCTACGCAAACGTGAGACACAGTTTGGCGGCCAGTAGCCAGTGTCCCCTAGACGAACGTGAGTTGATCGAGCCAAGTTTTGCATTTGTGGGGTTCGTTCGGGATTGGATTCTGAGGATGGCTGTGATTGTCAGGAACACCACGACGAGAGAAATCACATTTAAGAGAGGGATTAACCTGGCGCATTTGTTCCATGTGACTGTAATGTCTAGCGCTCCCCGTGAGGCTAGCTGGGGAGCAACCACTGGAAAACAGGGTAAAGTTGACTGCTGAGGCCTTCAATTTTGTGGACTCTCCTGTGCCGCCGGATTGGAAACGAAGGCTGGTGAAGAAGATGGTGAAGCTGGATAATGTTCTTTCCCTTGAGGAGTTTGATATGGGTTGTTCCTAGTGCACTGGCCACACCATCCGGGTGACTGAGGACACCCCGTTGAGAGAAAAGCCGCGGCGACTGGCTCCTGCTGATGTGGAAGATGGGCGGCAGCACTTGTATAAGTCGAAGGAGGCTGGGATCATCTCTGAATCCCGAAGTCTTTATGCGTCACCAGTAGTAGTGGTCTGGAAGAAAAAACAGAAAAGTACGCATGTGTGTGGACTATAGGACTCTGAACAGGCGCACCGTCGCTGAAAAGTATACGGTCCCGAGGGTCGAAGACACACAGGCCTGTCTGAGCGGGGCGAAGTGGTTTACTGTGCTGGACTTGAGGAGTGGATATTACCAGATCCCGATTAGTGAGGCCAATAACAAGAGAACAGCATTTATTTGCCCTCTGGGATTTTTCCAGTTCGTAAGGATGCCCCAGGGCATATAGGGAGCAACTGCCACCTTCCAGAGGGTCATGGAGAAGACGGTGGGGGATTTGAACTTGTTTGATGTTGGTGTATTTGTATGACTTGATAGTATTTGGATCCACATTGAAAGTACATGAAGCGAGGCTACTGAAGGTGCTAAGCCAAATGAAGGTGGAAGGGTTAAAACTCTCCCTGGACAAGTGGCAGTTCTGCAAGACGTCTGTCAGCTATGTTAGGCACATGATCTTGCCATTTGGAGTAGCTACAGACTCGGCTAAGGTAGAAGTGGTGATCACGTGGCCGAGGCCGCAGACAGTGAGCGCTCTGCGTTCGTTCTTGGGGTTCTGTGGTTATTATCGGAGATTCGTGAAGGGCTGCGCCAAGGTGAGTCACCCCTTTGAATCAGCTTCTGCGTTGTTACCCTCTGTTGGGGAAGAAAGGGAAAGGGAAAAGAGGACGTCAGGTGGAAGAATATCTAAACCCGTTGGAGCCCTTCAGACCTAGGTAGGATTCAAAATGTGATGAGGCTTTTCAATCGTTGTAAGAGTTGTGACCCAGGCACCGGTGCTGGCTTTTGCGGACCACCGACTACCGTATGTAGTACTTACTGATGCCAGCCGAGAGGGGTCTTCTATCAGGATCAGGGCACCGGGATGAGGCTGGTGGTGTTTATAAGCCGGAGTTTGTTGCCCTCCGAGAGAAATTTTCTCACCCACGTTGGAATTCCTGGCGTTGAAATGGGCGGCGGGGTATAAGCTGAGAGACGATCCCTACGGGGCCAAGTTTGAAGTGCGGACGGTCAATAACCCGCTCACTTCTATCCAGACCTCAGCGAAACTGGATGCCACAGGTCATGGGTGATTGGCAGCATTGTTTGTATTTGATTTCAGCCTGAAGTACCGGCCGGGGAGCCGGAACGTTAATGTGGACGCTTTGTCCTGACGGATGCATGAAGGATTGGACGGAGACGAGGAGTGGGAGAGCGTTCTGCCCCTGGGGGTGAAGGCCATGTATCAGTTTGCTATCACTGTGAAGGCCGGGGAAAAGGAGAGGCTGAATCGTGCAGTGGATGATGTGGGAGTTTACTGTAACCTGACTGCTCTGAAGACCAGGCTGATGCCAAAATTGAGTTCTCGGGAAGTGGCGGCTGCTCAGCAAGATGATCCGGGAATTGTCACCATTTGGTACGCAGTTGCAAAGGGGGATATGGCGTGGCGGAGAAGATGAAACACCGTTCGGTGCCACCATTACTGAGAGAATGGCCTCTGTTGAAGTTGAAGAACCACATTATATACCGGGTCACGTCAGCCCTGGACCGACCCTGGCTTTGGCATTCGGTCCTGCTGGAGAAGTATTGCAAGATTGTGTTGAAGTCACTGCACGATTAGTCTGGACATTTGGGGGTGGAAAAGACCAATGAATTGCTCAAATATTGTTTTTTCTGGCCCCGAATGAAGGCGGGGGTGGAAGAGTATAGCAAGTCGTGCATTCGCTGCATACTCCGGAAGACACTGCCTGTGCAAGCCGCTCCTCTTATCACACTTGCAGAGTACAGTGCACCTGGACCTGGTGCGTGTGGATTTTCAGTCCATAGAACCCGATGCCAGTGACACGGCGAATGTCTTAGTCATCAGCGACCACTACACTGGATATACTTAGGCTTTTCCTATCAAAGACCAGAGGGCGGTTACGGAGGCAACAGTGCCATGGGAGAAGTATTTCGTGCATTATGGCCTTTCCAGGCGGATACATAGTGACCAGGGACGGGACATTGAGAGTAGACTTAAACATGTGTTACTGGACATGTTGGGAGTTGAGAAATCCAGGACCATGCACTATCATCCGCAAGGTGATTCACAGCCTGAGAGGTTTAATTGGACCTTGCTGGATATGCTAGGGATCATCAGCAAGAAGAGCGGGTGGAGTCAAAATATTGGGCATCTGGTTCACTGTTACAACTGTACACGCAATGAAGCTAAAGGGTACTCGCCCTATTATCCTAGGTTTGGGTGGGAGGCGAAGTTGCCCATTGTTTCGGGACTGACGCGCGTGGCGTAACACCGAAGCATTGTATGAAGTATGTCTTTGATACGAGAAGAGAGCTGAAAAGGGCTTACGAATTGGCTGGGGTGGCTGCCGCCAAGCTGAATCGGGGAAATAAGAGGAAGTATGATCAGAAAGCGAATTTCTCCCAACTCCTGCCGGGCGATCGAGTCCTCATAAGGAATTTGGAAAACACAAGTTGGCTGACGGCTGGGCGGCCACACCCTATGTGGTGGAGAGTCAGATGCGAAATCTACCAGTTTTCCGGGTGAGACAGAAGGAGCCGAATGAGCCTGTCAAGATTCTTCATCGGAACTACCTGTTGCCACTGGGACAAGAGGTGCAGGTAGATTGGGAGCCCGACTTGGAGTCTGCACCTAGTACAAGGACTCTGCGAACATGCGGGTGACGATAGAGCCACCCCGGAAGAGACTGGACCGGGCTCATCCTCTGTGGGGAATATTGATTCGGAGGATGATTATTCGGATGAGTTGGACGTGCTGCAGTTCGCTAACTCCCTCGTGGTGTAGGAAGAGACACCTGGCCTCCCATTGAGACAGAAGAGGTAAGGAGGGGCTGTTGATGGGCAGCCTGGGGTACCGCAGGACTCTGAAGGAGAGGAGGTGGGGCATGAACAAGAGGCAGGGCTTTCCAGGTTGCAGAGGGGCTTGACTGACCGCTCGCGGGAGGGTTTGCCACGTAGCCCCAGAGGGTCTCCAGTGGTATCGGATTTAGAAGAGTTAGGGGAGTGGGTACGAAGGTCTCAGAGAATTAGGAACCCCCCGGATAGATTGGCCTATGTAGTGCTTGTGGAACAGGGTGTGATCTCTACTGTTCTGGGGAGCTATGTAACTGCTTTCTGAACCTGGATTGGGCTCAATGTTTTGCAGGAAGGGTTGCTAATTATCTGAACGTCATGACGGCATGACTGCATTCGGTGGGGAGAGAATGTAGGGCTCTCAGTGATATTAACTATAATGTTAATTGTTAAGGCTAACCAAATGGCTTCTCTGTAGTGTTATAATGAAATATCTTCTCTGTAATGTTAACTGATGAAGTAATCTTTCTCTGTAGCTGCGATGTTTGGATTATAACTACAGATAACGGGGGAACTAACCAATGAAGAACCTGTTATGGTACCTTGTATGGTGGGAACCGGGAGCTTTGGCGGTCTTTTTGCCGAGGCGAAGTTATTTAATCGATATTGTGTATTGTCTGTTGTTTTACGTCGTGGGTTTGCACCGCGGTGCATTACACAGCATCTACGCAATCGTGAGACACAGTTTGGAGAGCAGACGGAAGTTTCTCCTAGACGAACGTGAGTTGATCGAGCCAAGTGTTATACGTACGCATAAACATCGACATCAATAATGCTATCATTGCGACAACTGATTTCTCACATATCCGAGTATTCCCTGAGAACCTTATCCACACATTGTTTAACTCCTTCATTCAAATTATCTTGATTACGAATCGTAGCAGATGATCCAGCCAGTAGCACAGTCTTCCCTGTTCCAGTGAAAGTCATTTTGCCCTCATTAATCAATACTAGAATTTTACGAACATTGCGAATCCTCCCATTTTCTTCATCATACCTCAAACATCTCCACGTTTGACATCCCTTCCAATATTATCTCAGTGTGATCTCCGGGAAATATTTTTCATTACCTTCACCCCTTTTCTCACAGCGGCCTCTGTCCTATAATTCTTAATAATTTCACTCGGAGACTGATAGAGCATTACATAAGAACTGAAATTTCTCCCAATTTACTTCACCAAAAATCCAAACTCCTACAAGTGTCTTCCTGTCCCCGATATAAATCTATATTCAGGCTTATAAAGATCGGAAAATGATCACTCCCCAATGTTTCAGCACTCATAACATCCCACACACTCGCTCCAGCCAGTATACTCGCAACTGAAGTTTAAATTATAACCGTTTCAGAACAATTCTGAACATTAAATCTGGTTGTAACAGCCAGGATTCCTGTATCGATATAACATCGGGAGGATTTAACCAATCAGAAATAAACCTCTCAAAGTCTGGACCATTAGAATTTAGACCTCTCGCATTCCACCTCAATATTTTAAGCTCATTATATACTTTCACAAGTAGACTGAGATACAGATACCCCACCCATCAGAACTTCATTTACAGCTTCCCACACAACACCAGTTACACCAAGATACCTTTCTGCAGCTCTCACAGTCACTGTAATTTTGTCAGTACGGCGAGGCGTACAATTCACTACATCCGCTATAAACATCACAAACTTCATTTTATCCAGCAGTAATGTTTCTTTAGTAAGAGAACTGTGATGATACCATATATCCACGAATGTCACAGTCTATTCGCTGACTGGGAACTCTTCAACATTTTTAGAAAGGAGAGGGAGGCAGAAGAGGTGGGGCGTGGCACTACTGATCAGAGATAGGATTCATGGCTGCAGAAAAAGAGGAAGTCATATAGCGATTATCTCTTGAGTTTCCGTGGGTGGACGTTAGGAACAGGAAGTGGTCAATAACTCTAATAGGTGTTTTTATACATCACCTAATAGTAACCGGAACATCGAGAAGCAGATAGGGAGACAGATTCAGAGAAGCTGTAATAATAACAGGGCTGTCGTGGTGGTAGTTTTGAATTTCCCAAATATTGATTGGCATCTTTCTAGCGCAAGAGATTTTGATGGGTGTGGAGTTTGTTACGTGTGTTCCAGAAAGTTTCTTGACAAAATATGTAGACAAACCTAGAAGTAATCAGACAACAAGTAGGAGCCTACAGGAGAGGCTTTACCTCTTCTCGTATTGGGAAAAGAATACCGGTCCTGTATCAGATGTCTCAGTGGGAGAGCACTCTGGAGATAGTGATTACAATTCTATCTCCTTTACCATCGCATTGGAGAGGGACAGGAACAGACAGTTTAGGGAAGCGTTTAATTGGAGTAAGCGAAACTATGAGGCTATCAGGCAGAAAGATGGAAGCATAAATTGGGAACTGGTGTTCTCACAGAAATGTACGGCAGAAACGTGGCAAATGTTCAGGGAACATTAGGGTGGGGTTCTGCATAGATACGTTCCATTGAGACAGGGATAGGACGGTAGGGTTCAGGAACCGTGGTATACAAAGGCTGTTGTAGATCCAGTCACGAAGAAAATAAAAGCTTAAAAAAGGTTGAAAAAAAAACTTGATAATGATAGAGATCTAAAGGATTATAAAGCTAGCAAGAAGTAGCTTAAGAATGAAATTAGGAGAGCCAAAAGGGTCCATAAGAAGGCCTTGGCGGCAGGATTGAGGAAAACCCCTAGGCATTCTACAAGTATGTGAAGAACAGGAGGATAAGACGTGAAAGAATAGGACCTGTCAAATGTGACAGTGGGAAAGTGTGTATGGAACCGGGAGAAATAGCAGAGGTACTTAATTAATATTTTGAGAATTAATTAGATAATGAGGACACTCAGTACTCGATTATTGTCATTTAGAAATGCATGCATGCATTAAGAAATTATACAATGTTCCTCCAGAGTGATATCATCAAATAAAACAGGACAAACCAAAGACTAACACAGACAAAACCATATAATTGTGACATATAATTACAGCAGTGCAAAGTAATACCATAATTTAATGAAAGCAGACCATGGGCTCGGTAAAAAAAAGTCTCAAGTCCAGATCGACTCCGATCGTCCCCGATATCCGGCAGCAAAAAGGAAGAAACTCTCGCTGCCATAAACTTCCAGGCACCGACAACTGATGCATTGGAGCCCGTCCGAAAACTTCGAACCTCCGACCAGCCCCTCCGATACAGTCTCCCGAGCGCCATCCTCTGCCCAGCACCTTCGACCTCGGCCCGGCCGCCGAAACAAGCAAAGCCGTGGTCTCGGAAGCCTTCTCCTCCGGAGATTCCGGACCACACAGCAGCAGCGGCAGGGAAGCGGGCATTTCAGAAGTTTCTCCAGACGTTCCTCCACGCTCTCACGTCTGTCTCCATCAAATCAGAATTGTGCATGGATCCCCTACTTAACAAATAACAGATATCAGTTACCGGAGAGGCCACGCGCGGTGCTTCAGTACTTTACTTCAGTATTCACTGTGGAAAAAGGATCTTAGTGATTATAGTGATAACTGACAGCAGACTGAAAAGCTTGAGCATGCAGATATTAAGCAAGAAGACGTGCTGGAGCTTCTGGGAAACATCAAGTTGCAAAGGTCACACAGGCCGGATGAGATGTACCCCAGGCTACTGTGGGATGCGAGGGAGGAGATTGCTGAGACTCTGGCAATGATCTTTACATAATCAATGGGGATGGTAGAGATTCCAGAGGATTGGAGAGTTGCGGATGTTGTTCCCATATTCAAGAAAGGGAGTACAGATAGCCCATGAAATTATATACCAGTGAGTCATACTTCAGTGCTTGTAAGTTGATTGAGAACATCCTGACAATCAATATTTATGAACATCTAGAGAGGTTTTAGGCAGAGAGTGATAAATGCGTGGAATGAGCTGCTGGCGACAGTGGTGGAGGGTGATTGATAGGGTTTTTTAAAGGGAATCCTGGATAGGTATATGGAATTTTAAAATAGAGGTCTATTGGTAACCCTAGGTAATGTCTAAAGTAAGTTAATGTTCGGCACACCATTCTGGGCCGAAGAGCCTGTAATGTACTGTTGTTTCTCTATGCGTCTGTGTTTCTAACATTCTCTTCTACTATTTGCAAAGCTGACTGACATTCATGTTAACTAATCATCCTGGGTGTTCTGATTTCACCGACAGGCACCACAGCCTGTGACAGTTGAGAACAGAGGTGGGTCTGTGCTGGGATAGGCTTTGTGGAAATCTGCCCATTCTCAGTCCCTCCTCTTAAGCTGTCACAATCTATCTCCATAGCGGATTTCAGCGAGTTTATGCTGTCGGTGGTCGCCGTCTCGGCGTCTACAAGGACGGGCGTGGTTCCGCTTCCATACATAAGTGAGTCCGTTCCACCAATATTTTTGGTGGATGAGGAAAAGTGTTGAAGTGTTGAAGCAGTGAGCGAGCGAGTGGGAGAGAATATTGGAAGATAACTTCCCAGATGGCCCAGCGGCTACACCCACACCTCGGTCGGCAGCTGCCGCTGACGGAGCGCGGTGATCGATAGGAGTTGTCGTTACTATGCATAGCTGGCGTTTGTGAATTGTTAACAACAGTTTCTATTGTGAAAAGTTTGTGTAATTTTTCAACCTTTATATTACCCTGCAATTGCAACGTGACAGTGGGGCTTGTGGTGGCGCAGAGGAAATCAAAGTTCCGTCACCCTCAGCCTTGGAATCAGTGCATAGTCCTATCCAGTCTCCTTTTGATTCGAGTTCTCCAGTCCCGGCTACAAAAGCGGTGAATCCTTATTAAAAGTTTCTAGGTTAGTCAAATCCCCACTGAGGCGATCGACTGGATATGCACACAGTAACCCTGCCATGGTCTCACCAACATGGAACAGAACAGCAGGGGAAAGGCCCTTCTGCTCTCTGTGTTGTTCTGAACCAATTGAACTGTTCTTAACCTGCCTGACTAAATCAATCCCTTCTGGCAACACGTCTACATCCCTCCGTTCTCCACGCATTCATGTGGTATCTAATAGCCTGTCTAAGAGACTAGAACTAAACGTTTCCTATCCTGTCCTTAACCAAAATGTGTTTCAAATTTGTATAAGTACAGGACCACAAAGGTGCTAATGTTTGGTCTCTTAAAGAACCGAAAGGCGGATAATTTCCCCAAAGTTTGGTGGGACACACTGGACAGATTAAGAAATTGGACAAGAAAGTGGCAAATGAATACAATGTTGGAAAATGCATGATCAAACGCTTTGGTCGTAATAATAAATGTGGGGACCATTTTCTAAATGTGGAGGAAATCCAAAAATCTGAGATGCAATGGAACTTGGGAGTACCTGTGCAGAACACCCCAAAGTCTTGCAGGTTATGTCGGTGGTGAAGAATGCAAATGCCATGTTAGCATTCATTTCAAGTGTTCTATAATACAATTGCATTGCTGTGATGCTGAGGCTGAGTGAGACACTGGTGAGGCCTCACCTTGAGTATTGTGAAAAGTTTTGGCCCCTCATCTTAGAAAAGACGTTCTGGCATTGGGAAGGGTTCAGAGGAGTATCACAAGGATAATTCCAGGAATGATAGAGTTATCCTACGAGGAACATTTGATGCCTCTGTGTCATTACTCGCTGGATTTCAGAAGGATGAGGGGATATCATTGAAATGATTCGAATGTTGAATGGTCTAGACAGCGTAGATGTGGAAAGGTTGTTTCTCATGGTGGGAGAGTCTAGGACAAGAGGTCACAGACACAGGATAGAAGGACGCCCTTCCAAAACAGAGGTGTGGAGAATTTCTTTTAGCTAAAGGGTGGTGAATTTGTTGCCAGGTGCAGCTGCGGAGGCCAGGACTTCGGATGTGTTTAAGGCAGGGATTGATATCTTCTTTATTAGACATGGCATCAAAGGTTATGGGGTGTAGGGGATGTGATAAAGGCACAAGTTTAAGACTGTGTTGTTTTGCAGTAAGGTCGTCTCCTGTTTCGGATTTACTGGTTGAAATGGGAAGTACCTTTTCAATTGCCGAGGTTGCAGTTGACACATTGAACTTGAGGGGGCGGAGAAATGATCGTCCTGATAAAGGTATGTTGGTGGACTGTTGGGAACATCACAAGAAGACTGTTTTTAGTTTTGGATATTCCGCTTGAAATATGGGTTCGTTGGAATATTCAATCTGCCTCACGGCAGCTTTCTCGGTAAACCCAAATTGTTTAGTCCAATGCATTTTCTTGATTTTAGGTTACTGGATTTAATAAAATCTAAGGAAGTTAACTGGTGTGTTGGGGTGGCTGCTTTTGTGCCCGAATTACAGGTAACGTTAAAGAAACTACCTAAAAACCATTTATCGGCATCAATTGCCATAATTTTAGGCTTACAGTGGGTTCAAAAATTTTTTCCATTTTAACATATAAATTGTTTAGCTTCCTTCTCGGTTTTGATGTGTCTTAAAACAGGTCTTTCCAGCAGTAGGTCAGATTTAATGTCGGAATCTCATCAAACTTTATTTACATAGGAACTATTGGATTCCAGATCTACATTGTAAGGGTCCCTGCCTGTTGAGTGTTGAGGGGGATGATCAGTTCGACCGTTCAGGTACAAAAGCTGTTCAATGTTCACCTGTGGATATAGATTTTTCCCGAAGCAAATCATAGCACGACAGAACCATAGAACATTACAGCACAGAAACAGGCCTTTTGGCCCTTCTTGGCTGTGCCGAGCCATTTTTTTCGCCTAGTCCCATTGACGTGCACCTGGGCCATATCCCTCCAAACCCCTCTCATCCATATAACGGTCCAAGTTTATCTTAAATGACAAAAGTGAGCCCCCATTCACCACTTCATCTGGCAGCTCATTACATACTCCCACCACTCTCTGCGTGAAGAAGCCCCCCCACCAATGTTCCCTTTACACTTTTCCCCCTTCACCCAACCTATGACCTGTTTTGTTCCCTCCCCTAGCTCAGTGGAAAAAGCCTGCTTGCATTCACTCTATCTGTACCCATCATATTTTATACACCTGTATCAAATCACCCCCCATTCTCCTACGCTCCAGGGAATAAAGTCCTAACCTATTCAACGTTTCTCCGTAACTCAGTTACACAAGTCCCGGCAAAATCCTTGTAAACCTTCCCTGCACTCTTTCAACCTTACTAATATCATTAGTTGACCAAAACTGTGTTGCGCGGACGTGGCTGTGGGTCGAACCCATGTGCTGAACACGGGCGTAGAGACTGCGGATGGAGACGCTGTCGCCGTAGCGGGCGTGGAAAGGGTTCCAAGGGGGGTTTCGTCGGAGTCTTGGTCTCAGTAGATAATTCAGGAACAGGTCTGTGCTTAATCGCTCTGAACACCATGGAGCGAGGTACTCGTATACGAGTTGACCATGGAACTGGCAACCTGTGATAGGGTCGTACTCGTTTTTCTTTCCCAGTCTCTGATTGAAAGCCAGATGTACGGTAATTGGGTAACTAGCAGCAATTGACTGAAAGTGAGGCATGATCAGGGAGAAAGAAGTTTTAAAGGGGAAGGGCCGACCGGAACCATGACAGTACGCCCCCCCCCCCCACCACCTTTAATGGGAGCCTCCCGGCGTTTCTCCAGGCCTGTCTGGATGGTCCCGATGGAAGTCCTGGATGAGGGAAGGGTCTAGGATAAAGGAGCCGGGGACCCAGGAACGTTCTATAGGACCATACCCCTCCCAGTGCACCAGGCATTGGAGGCCCTTGCCCCGACGGCACACATCTAGCAGTCGTCGGACGGTGTATGCAAGATAGTTGTCGATGAGCCGGGCAGGGGGAGAAGTCTCAGCCGGGGGACACAAAGGGCTGACGGAGACTGGTTTCAAATGAGATACATGAAAGGTTGGTTGAAAACGCATGGACTTAGGCAGGGTGAGGCGGACCGCTGTGGGGTCGATAATCCTTTCGAACTTGAATGGTCCCAGGAAGCTGGGTGCGGGTTTCCTAGGTTCGCATTTGAGCGTGATATCCTTGGCGGAGAGCCAACACCATTTGTCCCGGTTGGTACTCTGGTGCTGGAGTCCGGTGTCGGTCGGCCGTTTTCTTATTTCGGTTTGTCGATGGGAGTCGGGCCGTGCGAGTCTCCTCCCAAACCTTCCGGCACCGATCAACATGGTTCCGGAACGATGGTACCGCGATCTCTTCTTCCTGAGCGGGGAACAACCTGGGTGTTACTCAAGGGAGCACTCGAACGGGGACCTCCCGATGGCAGAGCTCACCAGGGGGATGTGGGTTTACTCAACCCACGGTAGATGGTTGCTCCAGGTTGACGGGTGGTTTGCGGTTACGCAATGTAAAGTCGCCTCCAGGTCTTGGTTGACCGGTTCCGTCTGCCCGTTCGTCTGGGCGTGTAAGCCGGATGACAGGGTGGCCGTTGCTCCTAGGGCTCGACAGATGGCTGTTCATACCTGCGAGACGAACTGGGGACCCCGATCGGAGAGGATGTCCGCGGGGATTCCGTGGAAGCGGAAGATGTGGCGGACTAGAAGATCTGCGGCTTCCTGCGAGGATGGGAGTTTAGGGCGGGCCACAAAATACACCGCCTTGGAGAATCGGTCTACTACGGTGAGGACAGTTGTGTTTCCGGGGGAAGGGGTTAGTCCGGTGACGAAGTCCAGGGCGATGTGTGACCAGGAACGACCAGGGATGGAAAGAGGACGAAGTAGCCCCACCGGTGGTCGATGAGCGGCCTTTCCCCGGGCACAAATGGAACACGCCGAGACATAAGAGCGGGTGTCCCCCTCCATGGACGGCCACCAAAAGTGCTTCCTCAGGAGAGCCAGGGTACGATCACTCCCGGGGTGGCAGGCAAACCGGGATGTGTGTCCCCATTGGAGGACCTGAGGCCTGACAGAGGCGGGAACGTACAGGCGATCGTTGGGTCCGCTTCCAGGATCGGGGTCGTCCCGCTTGGCTTCTCTTATATTCGCCCCGATCTCCCAAGAGATCCCAAGGCCACCACGCAGGTTGGAGGGAGAATCGTCTCGGGACTGGTGCTGTCCTCCTTGGTGTCATGTTGACGGGACAGCGCGTCTGGCTTCCCGTTCTTGGCTCCTGGACTGTATGTGAGGGTAAACTGGAAACGTCTGAAAAACAAAGCCCAACGGGACTATCGGGAGTGCAGTCGCTTGGCTGTCTTAATATACTCCAGGTTCCTATAATCTGTCCATACCACGAACGGGTGTTCTGCCTCCTCCAACCAGTGCCTCCATTTTTCCAGCGCTGGTTTGATCGCCAGTAGCTCCCGATTCCCCACGTCGTAATGTCGCTCGGCGGTGGATAGTCGGCGAGCGTAGAAGGCGCAGGGGTGCAGCTTTTCGTCTGAACTTGCCCGTTGGGATAGGGCCGCTCCTACCCTAGAGTTGGAGGCGTCCACTTCCACGATGAATTGCCGGGATGGGTCCGGATGAACCAGGATGTGGGCAGTGGTGAAACGCTTCTTCAAATTGGTGAATGCTGAGTCAGCCTCGGGATCCCAGCAGAATGGTGTGATGGGCGAGGTAAGCTGGGTAAGGGGGGCCGCCACCTCACCGTAGTTTCTGATGAACCGGCGATAGATGTTCGCAAACCCTAGGAACCGCTGGAGTTGCTTGCGATCTGTGGGTTTGGGCCACTCCGCCACAGCGCGGATCTTCTCGGGATCAGCTCTCACCTGTCCCCTCTCGATGATATACTCCAGGAAGCCGACGAGGGGACGAGGAATTCGCACTTCTCCGCCTTCACGAATAACTTATTTTCCCCCAGCCTCTGCAGGACTTGGTGCACGTGTTGCTGGGGATTGCCGGAAAAGATCAGGATGTCATCCAGGTAGACAAACACGAAGCGGTTAATGAAGTCTCTTAGAACATCGTTAATCAAGGCTTGAAAAACTGCGTGGGCATTGGTGAGGCCGAAAGGCATGACTAGGTACTCGAAGTGGCCTAAAGAGGTATTCAAAGCCGTCTTCCACTCGTCCCCCTCCCTTATCCGGACCAAATGTTAGGCGTTTCGGAGATCAAACTTCGAGAAGATGGTGGCTCCATAAAGTGGCTCGAACGCCGAACTTATAAGAGGCAGTGGCTACTTGTTCTTAATGGTGATATGGTTTAGGCCTCGGTAATCGATGAAGGGACGGAGAAAACCATCCTTCTTCCCCACAAAGAATCCAGCGCCCACCGTGGAGGAGGAAGGTCGAATAGTGCCCGCCGCGAGGGACTCACAAATATATTTCTCCATGGCTTCTTTCTCAGGCTGGAAAAATTTATACAAGTGACTGGTAGGTAGCGAGGCCCCGGGTAGAAGGTCGATAGCGCAGTCATATGGGCGGTGCGGGTGTAAGGAAAGGGCCCGTTGTTTGCTGAACACCTGTGCTAAGTCATGGTACTCCTTGGGGACCCGGGACAAGTCAAGGGGTTCCAAAACAGGTGGGGTCACGGTAGCTTCTCTGGGAGACAGGGTCGACCGCAGGCATTTGGTATGGCGGGACGGGCTCCATCCGGCTATCCTCCCGGTAGACCAGTCAATACGTGGATTGTGATCGGTCAGCCATGGGTACCCTAGGACTACCGGGGCTTGGGGTGACTGAATGAGGCTGAAACGTACTTCCTCCCGATGATTGCCGGAAAGTTCGGGGGGGGGGGGGCGGGGGTCGTTCAGTGAGTCACCCGAGCAAGCCGTTTCCCGTCCAGGGCCCGGGCCTCCAGCGGGGTGGTCAACGGCTCCCGCGGTATTCCGGCCTTTGTGGCTATCTCCTCGTCCAGCAGGTTGCCCTCCGTACCGGAATCCACCAGAGCGGATAGGGACAGGGGCTGCAGCTGGTATTTCACGGTTGACGGGATCTGCAGCCATGTCTGGGGCACTGAAGTGAGCGTCAGTCGGCTCACCAGGTCTCCCTTTCTCACTGGTGAGCCATCCCTTTTGGCCGCAGAGAGCAGGTATCCCGGAAGTGGCCTGGTTGGCGGCAATAGTAACAGTCCCCAGCTCTCCACCTCCGCGTCCGTTCGGTCGGGGAGAGCCGGTTTCTTCCAAGCTGCATCGGTTCCTTCCCTAGGGTCGTGGGGACAGTGATAGCAGCAGCCGCACGGGGAGCGGCTGGGGAAGGGGACCTGGTTGAGGCCGGCCAGATGGACCGGGGACTTCCTGGAGGACCGGAACGAATGGTCTTCTCTCTCTGACGCTCCTGTAGTCGATTGTCTAATCGGATAGCTAGCGAGATCAGAGAGTCCAGACAATCCGTGTCGTCCCTCACGGCCAACTCATCCTTGATCTGATTCGAGAGGCCCTGCCGAAACACCTCTCGTAGGGTCTCGTCATTCCACCCGGAGTCTGCGACCAACGGCCGGAACTCGATGGAATACTTTGCCACAGTTCGCGAAGCCTGGCGAATAATAAGCAGCCGTCTCGCGGGGTCCTTACCGCGAATGGATTGCTCGAAAACCTTTCTCATTTCTGCGACAAAGGAGGGGTAGGAGGAACAAACAGGCCGGTTATCCCACACCGCGGTTGCCCAAGCAAAGGTTTCCCCTCATTGTAACTCCATGATGTACGCTATCTTTGATCTGTCGGAAGCGTAGGTACGTAGCAGCAGGTCGTAAACCAGGGAGCATTGGAGCAGGAAGGCCTGGCACCTGCCTAGGTCGCCGGCGTAGGGTTCAGGCTCGCGCACAGACGGTTATAGAGGGGATGGGATTGTGGACCCTGAGGCCAATGCCATCCGGAGCGGAGCGGGTTGGGTAGCTACGGATCTTGGAGGGGCTGTTGAGGCCAAAGCGGAGACCTGGTCCATCCGTCCACTGACCATCTGCACGTTCATGGTTAGCGTCCGAAGGTTGTCTGTGATCTCCCGAAGCTGTTGGTCATGGGTGCCCAATAGGTTGCCCTGGCTGGTCACGGCCTCTTGTATGGGATCCGTGTCTGCTGGGTTCATATTGTCCAGTTCGTTCTGTCGCACGGACGTGGCTGTGGGTCGAACCCAAGTGCTGAACACGGGCGTGGAGACTGCGGAGGCAGACGCTGTCGTCGTAGCGATCGTGGAAAGGGTTCCAAGGGGTGTTTCGTCGGAGTCTTGGTCTCAGTAGATAATTCAGGAACAAGGCTGTGCTTAATCGCTCTAAACACCATGGAACGAGGTACACGTAGACGAGTTGACCAACGAACTGACAACCTGTGATAGGATCGTCCTCGTTTTTATTTCCCAGTCTCTGATTGAAAGCCAGATGTACGGTAATTGGGTAACTAGCAGCAAATGACTGAAATTGGGGAATGATCAGGGAGAAAGAAGTGTTAAAGGGGACGGGCCGACGGGAACCATGACAAACTGCACACAATACACCAAATTCGGTCTTACCAATGTCTTATACAACCTCACCATTACATTATACGAATACTTTGATTTATAAAGGCCAATTTAACAAAAGCTCTCTTTATAACCCGATCGACTTGAGGCGCCACTTTTAGGGAATTATGTATCCGTACTCCCAGATCCCTCTTTTCTACTGCACTCCTCAGTGTCCTAACATTTACCTTGTATGTTCTACCTTGGTTTGACCTTTTCGAAGTGCAATACCTCAAACTTGTCCGCATTAAACACCATCTGCTATTTTTTTCTGCCCATTCCTCCAACTGGTCCAAATCCTTGAAAACCTCCCTCACTGTCCACTACACCTCCAATCTTTGTATCATCAGCAAATTTGCTGATCCAATTTGCCACATTATCATCCAGGAAATGGCGGGGGCATTCGTAAGGGCAAACGGCATTACCAGATATTCAAAATGGCCCAGAGGGGTGTTAAAGGCTGTCTTCCACTCATCCCCTTCTCGTATCCTAACGAGCTGGTAGGCATTCCGTAGGTCCAGCTTGGAAAAGATGGTCATTCCATGTGGCGAGTCGAAGGCTGAACTAATGAGAGGTAAGGGTTACTTGTTCTTAATGGTGATATGGTTCAAGCCTCGATAATCAATGCAGGGTCGAAGCGATCCATCTTTCTTCTCCACAAAGAAGAACCCGGCGGCCAAAGGGGAGGAAGGCCCTGATGAGGCCCGCTGCGAAGGACTCGTCCAGGTATTTCTCCATGGCCTCCCTTTCTGGTCGCGATAAATTATAGAGGCGACTGGTGGGCAGCGGGGCCCCAGGGAGAAAGTCGATGGCACAGTCATAAGGGCGGTGCGGAGGCAGGGCAAGTGCTCGTTGTTTGCTGAACACCTGTCCCAGGTCGTGGTATTCAGCGGGTACCCGGGAGAGGTCAAGGTCTTCGGAGACCGGCGGGATCGCCGGAGCCTCCCTGGGAGGTGGGGCCGACCGTAGACAGTGGGCTTGACATTCCGAACTCCATCCGACTATCCTCCCGAAGGTCTAGTCGACTTGGGGATTGTGGTGGACGAGCCATGGGTATCCTAGTACCACTGGGGCTCGAGGCGAGTGGATCAGATTGAATCTAACCTTCTCTTGGTGGTTACCGGACAGGAGTAGTGTTAAGGGCGGAGTTCGGTGGGTTACCCGAGCCAGCAGCCTACAGTCCAGACCCCGTGCCTCCAATGGGCTGGTGAGTGGTTCTCGAGAGATTCCGGCCCGGGCGGCTACGGCTTCATCCATCAGATTCCCCTCAGCACCGGAGTCTATCAAGGTGAGCAAGGACAGGGACTGTTGGTTGTAGGTTACCGTAGCTGGGATCTGCGTCCGGGTTTGGGAAACTGAAGGGAGTGTCGCCTGATTCACCAGAACCGTTGGAGCGGGGGCAACACTAGGAGCGGACGAGGAAGAGAGGCTGGCCGAAGATGGTAAGGTGGGCCATAGGATGCCCCGAGGAGCGGGGCGACTTTCCTTCTCTCCCAGACGTTCTCGAAATTGTTTACCTAACCTGGTGTCTAGAGCGATCAAAGCGTCCAGGCTGTTCGCCTCATCCCTGGTTGCTAATTCATATTTTATCTTGTCGGAGAGACCCCGCCGAAACACTACCTGTAGTGCTTTGTCCTTCCACCCAGAGTCGAACGCTAAAGTTCGCAACTCTACGGATTATTTCGCTACGCTTCGCAAGTCAGAAGGCGCCTAGCGGCGTCCCTCCCACCAACAGGCTGTTCAAAGATTTCCTCATTTCGGAGACCAAGGTGGAGAAGGAGGAACAGATCTCTAGCCTGTTGTCCCAGATCGCGGTGGCCCATGATAAGGCATCCCTTCGTAACAGCCCCATGATGTACGCAATTTTTGATCTGTCCGAGCTGTCAGAGAGCACTACAGTAAGAAAACCCGGCGCTTCCCTAGGTCTCCGGCGTACGGTTCTGGTTCGGGGAGATATGGCTCTCGAGGGGGTCTTGTTGACGGTTCCAGCGGCACAGACGTTCCAGGTTGCCCGGACGGGTCGGCCGGAGTTCTCGGGGGTTAAGGCGGACCAAGGAAGATGGACAGCCGGTCCACCCGCTCACTGACCTTCCCCACACTTGTGGTCAGCGTATGGAGGTGTTCCATAACTCCCCGGAGAAATTGGTCGTGGGTGCCCAGCAACTGGCACTGGCTGGCGAGGGCCTGTTGCACGGGAACCGAGTCCGCTGGGTTCATGGCTGGCCAGATTGTTCTGTTACAGAGATGTGGCAGGAAGAACGAACCCAAGTGCAGGACTCTGACACGGAAGTAGGATCAGGAGGCAGAATCTCCGTAGTGAGAGCAGAATCAAGACGAGGCTGAGTCGGGACTAGGGAGGCTTGATTCATGAAGAAATACGGGGTTGAAGACTTGAAGCAAGGTTCCTCTCTCTCTCTGAGAGTCGACCAACAATCTGGAAAGGGCTGACCGGAGCTGTCGGGGTCTTATCCTCCGGTGGCTAATGGAAACCAGGTGCTGGTGATTGAGAGGAATTGGGAAAGATTGGGAATCAAGTGTGGGGATTATGGGCCAATTAGTGAGGAAAGAGAAAAGGTGAGAAATGCCAGCCAGGACCATGACAGTCTCCCTCAAGGTCCGAGGGAATACCCTGTCAGGTCCTGGGGATTTGTCTACTCTAATTTGCCTCAAGACAGCAAGCACCTCCTCCTCTTTAAATCGTATAAATTCCATTAGCTCCCTACGTGATTGCCTTGTTGCCACATAATCTATTCCAGTTTCCTTAGAAAATTCAGATTCAAAAAACCCATTTAATATCTATTTAATACGCATTTAATATTTAATAACCCATATTATATCAGAAGCTAAAGGGTTTCAACGTGTAAATTTGCCTAGATTTTTTTGGCATGTCGCCAAATAGGGGTGTACGCTGATTTGGCGTGTACGCAGATTCGTGGGTTCATGGTAATTTCCGGTGTGACGACCGATATTGCGCTGCATAGAGGTATGGGTGTGTCGCGGATTTTGGGATGTGCACCGATTTTCGGGGTCTTGGTGGATTTGGCATGTGACTAATCCCAAGGTTGTTTCATTTGTAGATACTTTAATAATGAATGCACTTTAAACATTGATCTTGGTTTCTGTTATTTTGCAAGGTGGAGACAGCCATTTTGTGAACTGATCGAAATGCTTCTTACTCTGGGATAATCTGATTGGAATGTGGAAGTTTCTGCGGCTGGGATGCGCCACAGCCTGGGACTACATGAAGACATGGTGAGCAGTAGGGATCCGAGGCGGCGGTGGAACAGAGGGATCTGGGAACACTGATTCATAATTAGTTGTAAGTGACGTCACAGGCAGAGGGGTTCATACAGAGATATTTCGGCACATTGGCCTTCATAAATCAAAGTATTGAGTACAGGAGGTGGGACTATATTTTTAAGTTGTATAAGACGTTTATGAGGCCTAATCTGGAGTATTGTGTGCAGCATTTGCTACCTGCCTGCAGGGATAAAATATCAATAAAACTGAAAGAATGCAGAGAATATTTACAATACGTTTACTGGGACTTGCGTTCGGATTTGTACGGAGTAGTTAAATCAGTTAGGACTTTAATCCCTGGAATTTAAGCAGATGACGTGAGATTTCATGGTATTGAAATTTTGACTTCTATAGACAATGTAAATGCAGGCAGGATTTTTCATTGAGGTTGAGTGAGGCTGGGACTAGAGTTCGTAGTTTTGGACTAAAAGATGAAACCTGAGAAGGCATTTATTCACTCGGAGTATGTTGATCATCTGGGAAGAGCTGTCACTGGGAGTCGTGGATGTGGTTTTGATTGCATGGAAGAGCGGTTTGCATAGGAACACTGATTGGATGGGTATTGAGGCCTATCTTCGAGGGCAGGTCGTGCATTCGGTAGAATAAAAAACTGGTACGGGCTAAATAGCGGAAAAGGTCAGTTTCATTTTTATAGTGCTCTCTGACTCCAAATAAAGTGAAGATGAAGGAGAAACTGTTGGGTCCGTTCTCAGGAAGGAACTCTGTGTTTTAAACCCTTCTTAACGGAGTATAGAAGTGTTTAGCTGATGGGCATCCATGATCAAAATAAGGCGATCACGGCTGGGATTTTAAAGTTGTCCAATAGTTCGCGAGCATGTGAAGTTCACGGAGGTAGATGTGAAGGGACTGAAATGTGAAGGTGATAAAATGAATTTGAGGAATACGGCCACAAGTTCAATCGAGCAGGAGCAGGTAGAGACAATGGGCCTACCCACACATATTCACAACAACACATTCACATGCATTTACACACATAGACAGACGCAAAGACAGACAAATACATAGAGATACAAACACAAAATACAGACACACTCACACAGACAGACAGACACACACACACACACACACACACACACACACACACACACACACACACACACACACACACACACACACACACACACACACACACACACACACACACACACACACACACACACACACACCTGCACTTTCACATCTGCCTCCCCAGGTCCCCGCTTTGCTCTGTGTGCTTTCCATATTCGATAGATTTGAATATAATTTTTCCCTCATTTTTCTAAATTCAGCAAGCATAGGCCCAGAGCCATCAAACGTTCCTCAGAGGTTTAGTCTTCCATTCCTTGTTCATCCTCCTTACGTGTATTTATTCGAGACTGTCTGAGCTCTCCGTACTTCAGAATTAAGCCTCCAATATTGCTGTATTACAAACTTACTTACAAACAATGCAGTGTTGTGCAGTTCCCTGAAACAGTGTCCGAACATTTCTCTGGTGTCCTGAAGGGTTTCTTCCACTCCAGCGAAGTGTTCTCAGCAGCCGTGCCATCGTGACAATGACCGAGTGTTGTCTGCGAGCTGGTCTCTGACACAAACACACACAAAAAAAAGACAGACAGACACACAGGTGGACACATATAAACACACAGAGATGTAGACAAACATAGAAACTTTAATGATTACATTTTGAACTTGCTGCGTTTTATGATGTGGCAGGTATTTTGTGAACTGATTGAAATTATTTTTGCTCTGGAATAATCTAATGTGCATGTGGGGATGTCAGCGTGTTTGAAATGCAAATTGATGTGCGCAGATTTCAGGGTGTGTCAGTGAATTTGTGGGTGCAGAATGATTTGTGGATGCATGCTCGTTTGAAGGGTGAACAGGGCTTTGGGAGTGCACATCGATTTGGGGTTGCATACAGATTTGTGTGCGTCGGCGGATTTGGGGATGCACACGGATTTGGGGTATCCGGGGATTTGAGGTTTGTGATGAATCTCAAGGTTGCTTCATTTATAGACACTTTAATAATAAATGCATCTTGATCTTTGAACTTGCTATTTGATTTAAGGTGGAAACAGCTATTGTGCTAATTGTTTGAAATTATTCTTGTTCGAGGATAATCTGATGTGTAAGTGGAGTTGTCAGCGTGTTTGGGGTGCTCATGGATCTGGGTATATTGGTGGATTTGGAGGTGTCGGCAGATTTGGGGGTGTGTATGGATTTGGCGATGCACATTGATTTGGGGTGAACACTAAGTTGGGGCTGCGGGTGTGTACAGATTGGGGCGTGCACGCAGATTTGCAGATTTGTATAGATGTGGGAATCCCGACGGATTTAGAGATGTATCAAAAATCAAGGTAGTTTCATTGATACATGCTTTAGTAACTTGAACCACCTCTATTCTTGCTTTTATTTGGGGGTAGAGGCAGATATTTTGTCAACTGCTCGAAATAATTCTCGCTCTGAGATAATGTAATGTGCATGTGAGGGTGTCAGCGGGTTCGGGTGCAGACGGATTTGGGGGTGCAGACAGATTTGAGGATTCCGCTGGTATAGGGTTTTTTGGCGAATACGGGGGTGCACAGGGAACTACTTATGTGTGCAGAAATAGTGAGTCGTCAGTGAATATGGGGGTGTCTGCTGATTTGGGGGCACCCTTTGAAACAGTGGTGGGGATGGGTTCGGAGAAAAGCACACGTTTGGTATTGTCAGCCGATTTAGAGTTAAACACGGATTTTTGTAGTTGGTGGATTTGGAAATGGTCATGGAATTGGGGTTTGCGCATATTTCACTGTTCTCAGTATGTGGAGGTGTGGGGAATGTAAAAGTTGTTTCATTTATATGTTTGTAGATACATTATTGATAAATGCATCTTAAATTATTAAGTTGGAACAGCTTGTAATGATTCCTCTTCTGGGTTAATTTGATTTGCATGTGGGTGCCATATAACGTGTGCACGGAATAAAGGTTCACACTGATTTGCAGGTGTACAGAAATTTGGCAACGCATACAGATTTGGGGAAGTGTGCTAATTTAAGGGGACAGCAACGAATTTTCGGATGTATACGCATGTGGACCTGTGTTTTGACTCTGAACTTTCTCCTTACCATTTTTAAGGTGGAGGTCTTTATTTTATGAAGTGTTTGAAATGATTCCTGCTCTGGGATAGTTTACTGTGTAGGTGTATGCACGCATTTAGATTGCACACAGATTTGGGAATTTCAGGTTTTGTTGGTGAATATGGGGCCACGTACAGATTCGGCGGTGCATGAGGATTTGCGGAAGTGCACAGATTTAGGAGTATGTCAGCAAATGTGTAAGTACACTGGGATTTGGGGTGTCGGTTTCTCGAGGGTGCACACCGATTTGAGGGTTGAATGTGGGTTTGCTGGTGAGCACCGATCTGTGGATAAACACTGATTTGTAGATATGTACACAGTTGAGTGTGTTTGCAGTTTTGGAGGTGAACAGTGACTTCGGGAGCCGGTGGATTTGTAGGTGTGTCAAATCTCAAGGTTGTTCTGTTTATAAAAACTTTCATCATAAATGGAATATGATCCTTGATCTCTGTCCTTGTTTTTTTTTAAGGAGACAGCCATTTTATGAAGTGTTTGAAATCATTGTCGCTTTGGAATAATCTAATATGCATGTGGGAGGGTTAGCGGGCTTGGACTGCGCACGGATTTGGGGCTGCAGACGGATTTGAGTGCATGCGCTGATTTAGGGTATTTTAGAGAAAGGGTGCACAGGGATTTGGAGATGTGCACAAACATGGCATTTTGCCAGCGAATATTGGGGTACAGGTGGATTGGGAGTGCTGGAAAATGTGGAACATACACTGACTGGCACCGGAAAACTGCGGCTGTGGTTCTAACAACTACCGCCACACTGTTCTGTCTGAAAAACGTTCTCCAGTACTTCATTAGTGAAGCCAGAGTGATCATCGACAATGTACCGTGGTTCTGCAGGGCCAAGAATAATTATTTCACTGTCCCCGGGTGGGTAGGATATGACTGGCTTGATACCGTTTTAACTGCGTTCATCCCTTTCTCTGGGATCCTGTTGCTCAACGCTCGGACTGTCAAACACATTTTAGTGTCCGGTAGGGTCCGTAAGGGACTGAAGGGTCAGAGCAATGGGGAGAAGCGCAGTGACCCGGAAATGGAGAGCAGGAGGAGGTCTGTGGTATTACCCTTCAGCCTCTCCGCCAACTTCATCTTCCTGTGGATGACATACGTTGTAAATATCATATTATCAGGTCACGGGGAAGGGATTTCTCCTCAATAATCTTGTCGGTGTTTTGCTGAGGAATTTCATTTGCTGCACGAATACATTTATTTTAGCAGTGACTCAGTCGAAATTCAGAGAGCAGCTGATAAGCGCCGTGAAATATCTGGGCACCTCGATATTTCATTTAATTAGTAAAGGCGTGTGCTAGGCACAACCCAGAGGCGGCCACAGTTTCTACAGACCTGGCTCATCTCCTCACATTCACCGCCATATCCCCTTGTTCTTATTCACAGGAGAATTGTCCCTTCCAACGACAGCTCCGGTGCATTAGGTTTGGCGTATGTACGTGTGTTGGGAGCTACTTATTACATCATAGGCCAGCCAGATATCAACCAAATAACTACTTGAAAATAGTGCCTACAACTGATCTATGAATATGGCTACCTAGTGCCATTGGCGCCCAGTAACCTAATAGTCCAGTCCAATGTTCCTTGATGACCGTGGAGTTAGACTGATGTTGGATGGCTAATCCACTGTCAATCACTCAACTTTTTGATTTCCACTTGAGTTATTGGCTAATGTGAAAGAATAGGGCGGGTTGATATAAATGGTGTTTGTTGGTGAAAATACATATCGCTCCTTCAGAGTTACGGACCCGTCACGCTCCATGACTGATGTTCATGTTCTGTATTCAGCACGTAAGTTATTATTAGACCGACAGCACATGAGCCAGTGACAGCAGGGGACAGAGGTGGGTCTGAACTACGATTGGCGGGATGGAAATCTGACGCGTGCTCGGCACCTCTTCTTCTGCTCTCACCTTCCATCGACAATGGCAGAGTTCAGCGAGTCCCTGCTATCGTTGCTGACCGGCGTCGGCGTCCACAAGGACATTTCCATGAGCAACGGCGGTACTTTTCTCCACACGTTCATATGGTATCAAACAGACGCTATCTCACCTATCTCCACCACCACCCCTGCAATTCTTTCCAGTCACTCAGCACTCTGAGTATGAAAAGCAAACATTCAGCACATATTTCCTTTAAACATTCTGAGTCAGGTTTAATGTATTTGTCTCATATTGTTTGACTTTTGTACCGTAGCAGTGTAGGAAAATGATAGAACGTTACACTAAATTGCAAAACACATACGTTGTCTAGAAAAGTACTAATGAGGTCGTTTCACTTTAAATGCACGCCCCGTGCTAATACACATTTCTTCCTTAGGGAATAATTACCGGCTGGGTTATCTGTCTGCGCTTCTCATATTCCTATATGCCTCTGCATGTCTGGAGAAGATATCTCTAGATTGTCAAATATCTCCTTATCCTGACAGCAGACTGGTAAACTTCCACTACTAGCCTTTCAAAACCTCAATTTTTTTTTTTTTTGCAATAATTGAATGTAATAATCCTGATGCGGTTAAACTAGAGATTTATAAAACTGTCACATAACTACTTGACCTTACATCGACTAAGCTGTTCTGCTCCACCTTTACCAACAAGTCACTCTGTCAGTCACCTTCATGGGGTTATAAACGTGATCCGGAGATCGCTCTGTAGATCAACCCTGTGCGACAACACAGTCCAATCTCACCGCAGTACAGATGACCACACTCCCCCAACAACCTGATTAATCTCCTCTACAGTCTTCCAGCACAAACCAGCCTTTGTATAGAATACTAAGGAGAACTGACCTGCAGCTTTTCAAGAAATTTATCAAGTCAGGTAGCCTCCATTGAGGGGAATAGATGTGAAGGAGGGTTCGAGTTTGATTCTGAGTCCTTCAGTAGACGGAGGGAGCGAAGGGTGATCAAGTGGAGACCAGTAAAAGATATAAATGACTTCGGGATACGTACTCAGCAGGTCAGCAGCATCCATGAGAAAAGAGTAGCCAACGTTTCGGGCCGAGACCCTTCATCAGGAATGGGGGGAAGAGAGGGCCGACGCCCAGTAATAGAGATAGGGGAGGGGGAAGGGCTAGAGGAGCCAGGTGGAAAACCAATCAGAAGACAGATAAAGGGGGAAGGGGATAAGTATGAAAGAACTGTAGAGATAAAGGAGCAGAAAGTTGAAAGGGGAGAGAGGCAGAGAGGGACCCGGGATAAGGGGAGGGGGAGGGGGTGGGAATTACCGGAAATTGGAGAATTCAATGTTCATACCACCAGTCTACCAGACGGTAGATGAGGTGTTGCTCCTCCAACCTGAGTTTGGCCTCATCATGACAGTAGAGGAGGCCATGTATGGACATATCTAGATGGGAATGTGAGGCAGAGTTGAAGTGGGTGGCAACCGGGAGGTCCTGTCTATTGTGACGGACGGAGCGGAGGTGCTCGACGAAGCCGTCCCCCAGTCTGCGTCGGGTCTCGCCGATGTAGAGGAGGCCGCACCGGGAGCTCTGGATGCAATAGACAACTCCGGCAGACTCGCGGGTGAATTGTTGCCTCACCTGGAAGGACTGTCTGGGGCCCAGAATGGTGGTAAGGGAGGAGGTGTGGGGACAGGTGTAGCATTTGCGCTTACAGGGTAGGAGTTCTGTGGGGAGGGACGTGTGGACCAGGTAGTCGCAGAGGGAACGATCCCTGCGAAAATTTGAGACGGGCAGGGAGAGAAAGATGTGCTGGGTGGTGGGGTCCTGCTGAATGTGGCGGAAGTTGCGGAGAATAATGTGTTGGATCCGGAGGCTGGTGGGGTGGTAGGTGAGGATAAGGGGAACCCTGTCCCTTTTGTGGTGACGAATGACTTCGTTCGCAGGGTTGTTGGTGATGCGCAGGATGTTATTGTGGATGGCATAAAAGACTTTCAAAATGTACAGTGTAATTTAGATTACTTGTAGCTCTCGGCGGTGAAATGACAGATGGAGTTAAAGCTGACGCGAATGTAAAGTGTTACACTTGGGGAGAAGGAACGTGTAGACGCAAGATACAGTAAATATCACGACATTAAACAATGTGGATGAGCAGAGGGTCCGAGTTCATAGCTCGTTGAGTACGGCTGAAGAAGTTAATATGGGTTGACAAAACGCATATCACATGCCGGTCTTTCTCAGGTGAAGAATTGATTTCAAGTGTGGAAGAGTTATCCTGCTGCGGCATTACATTCTACTTAGGCTTTATAGGAGAATTGCATTCAGGGTGCAATCATAGGATGGATGTTGATGCTTTGGAGATGGTCCAGAATTTCACCAGGTGGATGCTTAGTTTGGAAGGAGTGCGCTGGAAAACCGTGGGTTGTTTTCTATGGAGATGAGTGGAAATCTGATAGAAATTCATAGTCTTATGAGGGAAATAGATAGATTAAACGACCAACACACACAAAATGCTGGTGGAACACAGCAGGCCTGGCAGTTTCAAAGAGTATCACTGTCGACGTTTCGGGCCGAGACCCTTCGTCAGGACTAACTGACAGGAGAGATACGAAGAGATTTGAAAGTAGTGGGGGAGGGGGAAATGCGAAATGATAGGAGAAGACCAGAGGGGGTGGGATGAAGCTAAGATCAGGAAAGGTGATTGGCGAAAGTGATACAGAGCTGGAGAAGGGAAAGGATCATGGGACGGGAGGCCTCGAGAGAAAGAAAGGGGAAAGGGGGAGCACCAGAGGGAGATGGAGAACAGGCAGGGTAATGGGCAGAGAGAGAGAAAAAAAAACACACAACTAAATATGTCACGGATGGGGAAAGAAGGGGATGCGGGCATTAACGGAAGTTAGAGCAATCAATGTTCATGCCATCAGGTTGGAGGCTACCCAGCCGGTATATAAGGTGTTGTTCCTCGAACCTGAGTGTGGATTCATCTTTACAGTAGAGGAGGCCATGGACAGACATATCAGAATGGGAATGGAACATGGAATTAAAATGTGTGGCCATTGGGAGATCCTGCTTTCTCTGGCGGACCGAGTGTAGGTGTTCAGCGAAACGGTCTCCTAGTCTGCGTCGCGTCTCACCAATATATAAAAGGCCACATCAGGAACATCGGACGCAGTATACCACTCCAGCCGACTCACAGGTGAAGTGTCGGTTTTTATATATTGTTGAGACCCGACGCAGACTGGGAGACCGTTTCGCTGAACACCTACGCTCGGTCCGCTGGAGAAAGCACGATCTCCCAGTGGCCACATATTTTAATTCAATATCCCATTCCCATTCTGGTATGTCTGTCCATGGCGAGAGAGAGAGAGAGAGAGAGAGAGAGAGAGAGAGAGAGAGAGAGAGAGAGAGAGAGAGAGAGAGAGAGAGAGAGAGAGAGAGAGAGAGAGAGAGAGAGAGAGAGAGAGAGAGAGAGAGAGAGGATTAAAAAAGTAGGAGGAACATCAACTGAGAGCGACGGACGAGGGTCGGTCAGAGAGAGAGAGTGATGGATAGTAACAGAATAAAGAAAGGGAGGGTCGGGAACGAAAGGGAATGAACACGAATGCGTAAAGAGACTGATAGGGAGACAATATGAGATGGATTTGACAGGAGAAAATGAGAAAGGGGACACGAACTGATGGCAAAGGGAGAAAATCAGGTACAACAACAGGATCAGGAGTTAGCAAAGGTACAGAGAGGAGATAAGTCTTCAGACTATGGGAAATATCCGGGAATACGAATACGGAATGGGATTATACTTAATAATGGTTGATTTGTGGTGTTGGAAGGTGAAAGAAACCAGATGATGTATTGGTACCAGGACATTTTAGGGCACAGATAGTACTATGAAACTGTTGAGGAAGTTGCGGTGAAATATATCACAGTGATGGTGGATATTTTCACCAACTGAATCGAGGCTTTCCCAAATAGAAATAACACCTCTAAGGATATAGTCACGATTTTGCTGGAGACAGTTGTTGACCATGGGTCTTGCTTCAGGAGAAAAGGGGTTACAGCTCAACTACAACTTCCTTGTGAATGTATTAATGTTGTTGTCATGGATGCAAACCAGGAAAAAAGGTCACGGGTTCGTATACGTCCTAGAAAACTCAATCCCCGTCACTCTAGAGCTCCACGTTCTTCAGTAAGTATATACAGAACCTTGCCCCATGGTGTAGTCCACAACAACTGATACAACAGCCATTGCAGAACCAGCTGCTACAACTCCCTTCTGTGATGAGAGTCAGACAGATACAAAGGGAACAGGACTTGTTTTAGAAGAAACAGAAGGACGAATTTCTCCCGTATCAGGATATAGATATTTTTTTACTAGCAGAATAAGTATTTTGCATCAGTCTTCAGTGCAGACGATACTGCCAGTATGCAGGAAGTTCGAGAGTACCAGGGGCAGAATTGAGCGCAGTTGTGGTATGCCAGAGAAGTTGTTTGCAAATGTGAATTGTCTGAAAACAGATAGATCACCTGGAACAGAGCACTACATCCTATGGTTCTGAAAGAGAGATCTGAAGAGATCGTGGAGACATCAGTAATATTCCTTTATTTCTCACAATTTTCTGGAATGGTTCCTGAGGACTAGAAAATTGCAAGTGTTACCTCACTCTTTCAGAAGGCAGGGGGGCAGAAGAAAGGATATTTTTGGCCAGTTAACCTGACCTCAGTGTTTGGAAAGATGCTAGAGTCTATTATTAAGCATGAGGTTTCGGGGTACCTCATGGCACATGAGAAAATAGGCCAAAGTCAGCAAAAAATTCGAAAGCAGGAGTTTTTCCTGAGCAGTTTGTCGGAATTTACAGTTCAAAGTGCCTGTATTATCAAAGTATGTGTAAATTATAAAACCTTGATATTAGTCTCCTTACAGGCAGCCACAAAAATAGAAACTCAAAAAAAGAATAAAATTCTGTGAACCACCCAAGGTTCAGAGAGAAAAATAAAACAAATAATGCAAACAATAAAAGTGGGCAAATACACTCAGAATTAAAATGAGTCCATAGACAGAAAGTCTGGAGTAGCCGGAACAGGCCACAGCATCAGGCTTGGTTCACCACAGAGGTGAGCACACATCGCGGAGCAGCTTGGAGAACCAGCCTGACCCGCATCGTTGGTCAGGGCACCCTGCATTTTCCTTCCTTCTAGTCTGATATTTAAGTCGTCCAAACATCGGTTCTTTCCTTGTTCTTCGATCCTGGCACAGTCGCATCGATACAGACTGGGCCTGGGTCTCTCCTCCACGCTTCGGCCCCTTCCTGACCTTTTCTAATCGGCCTAGCGCTTAGATTGACCAAACCTCGCTCGCGGTTTAGGTGTAGGGGCCTCAAATCTACTTCTCCTCCGTTCAGAGTTCCCAGAGGAAATAACAGGTATGATTAAGAAAAGAAAGTCAGTGATTTTTGTGCATATAAATTTTCAGAAGGCTTTGACAAGATGCTGTACCTGAGGCTAATTAAAATAAGAGTCCAGGGTAATGTAGGAAAGATACGAACATGAATAGAAACAAGAGGAAATCTGCAGATGCGGGATATCCAAGCTACAAACACCTGCCCTGCTGAGTTCCTCCAACATTTCGTGTGTGTATCATGGAGAGGAGATTGGCTGACTGGCAGAACGTAAAGAATTGGCATAAGGACAGCCTTTCCTTTTTGACTGTCAGTGACGAGTGGTGTGCCACAGGGGTTGGTGTTGGGTCCACTACTTTTCACAGTATATATCTGTGACTTGGATGAAAAAAATAATGGCTTTGGGGACACGTTTACAGACGGTAAGGAGTTAAGTAAAAGGTAAATGTTATTATCTAAGTACATATATGTTACCATATACAACCAAGAGATACATTTCCTTGTGTGCATGCACAGTAAATCTACAGAAAAATAATCATAACACAATCAATGAAAAAATGCCCGACTTGGGTATTCGGCTAGAGGATAGATGACAACAAACCGTGCAGATAGAAAAATAAATAAATACATACAGATATACATACACGCATAAATAAATAAATAAATAAATAAATAAACGGACGAACGAACAAATAAATACATAGATAGATAGCTAGATAGATAGATAGACAGACAGACAGACAGAAAGTCAGATTGATAAATAAATAAATTGGATTAATATCGAGAATATACAATGAAACATCCATTAGTTGTAAAACCCATTCAATGATGGAGCGAATGGAGCTGAGTTAAGCTACCCCACTAGTTCAAGAGTCTAATGGTTCAAGCTGTTCGATTTCTGTTTATTTTCTGAACCTTTGAGTTCTTCCGGGAGTCAGGAATGAGACCAGCCCTAATCATATCTATACTTCATTGTCGAGTTCAGCCTGCTGTACCGCTTTCTGCCAGAGGGTGGCGATGAAACATCCCATTCTATGAAAGATACCTAAGTTTCTTAAAAAGTACAAATCGTATAAAAAGTATTATTTAACAGTAGATAGTGGTTTTCAACAAGGGGTAACAACTATTAATGAACTGGTGGTGTGAGTTCTGAAGCTCCTGTAAATCTTCCCGATGTCAGCAGGGTAAAATGAGAATGACCTGGTTGGCGGGGTCACAGAAAGATGCTGCTTTACCGTGACAATGTTTCATGTAGATGTGCTGACTGGGGGAGAGGGATTTGCCGTGACAATGTTTCATGTAGATGTGCTGACTGGGGGAGAGGGCTTTACCCGTGACAATGTTTCATGGAGATGTGCTGACTGGGGGAGAGGGCTTCATCCGTGACAATGTTTCATGTAGATGTACTGACTGTGGGAGAGGGTTTTATCCGTGCCAAGAATATATAAGATGTATAAGATACGTGTATAAGATGATGATAGGCATTGATCGTGTGGATAGTCAGAGGCTTTTTCCCAGGGCTGAAATGGTTGCCACAAGTGGACACAGGCTTTAGGTGCTGGGGAGTAGATACAGAGATGTCAGTGGTAAGTTTTTTACACAGAGAGTGGTGAGTGCGTGGAATGGGCTGCCAGTAATGGTGGTGGGGGCGGATACTATAGTGTCTTTTACGAGACTTTTGGATAGTTCCATGGAGCAAAGTAAAATAAAGGTCTATATTAAAGCCTAGTAATTTCTAAGGTAGGGGCATGTTCGGCAGAACTTTGTGGGCCGAAAGGCCTGTCTTGTGCTGTAGGTTTTCTATGTTTCTATATGTCTAATGTTTCATGTAGATGGACTGACTGGGGGAGAGGGCTTTACCTGGGAAAATATTTAATGTAGATGTGCTGACTGGGGGAGAGAGTTTTACCCGTGATGGACAGTACCAAATTTGATTAGGCATGTACATTTAAAACTAGAAGCTAATTCAAAGGAAGACACAGAGTCCTAAACGGGAATCGCATTTCGCGTTTCCTTCATTACGTATTACGTTGTGGCGTAATGATTTATGCAGTTTACGTATTTGTACAGACACCCTTAATGAATCATTTAAATGAATCGGAAAGATTAATCAAACGACATATATACAAAGCAGGTCAAATGTTCTTGAAATATTAACTACACTACAGTATTCACCACTTTTTTAAAGTATCCTCATAACTGGACTTAAGTGCGGACACAGGGCAGTTCTTCCAAAATAATAACACCGCCTAATTTAAGGCTGCTGACCGTCTCCAACTGTGACCTCCGATTTGGTTTGAGTTGTGGACCTCTGCTTTCCTTCTACTGAAGTCAATAATCATCTCCTTTGTCCTGCTGACATTCAGTAAGTAGTCGTTTTTGGCATCGGTCAGCCAGATTTTCAATCTGCTCCTCAATGCTGATTCATCACCACCTTTAACTCGGCCAACGACAGTGGTGCCATCAGCAAAGTTGAATATGGTATTGGAGATGTGCTTAAGTACACAGTCTAACTCTATAGGTCAGAGTAGAAGAGATGTGAAGCAGACTACTGTACTGACAGGTAACTCCATAGATAGCGGAATTGAGACGAGATTCTGCGGGCGTGAGACACCCGGATGGTATCTTACCTCCCAGGTGCCAGGGTCAGGGGTGTCAGAGATCGGCGCCACAGTATTCTAAAGAGGGATGATGAATAGCCAAACGTTTTGGTACATATTGACAACAATAAAATAGGAAGAAAAGCTGAGGAGATCCTCAAGAGATATTTTCAGAAGCGAGGTAGAAAGCTGAAACCAAGACCTTAAGTATAGTAGTCCCTCAACAGCTACCTGTGCCACGTGCCAGTGAAGGTAAGAAGAGGATAATTTCGCAGATGGCAGTGTGGCTGCGAATCTGGAGTGGTGGCGCTGGCGGGACTTCAGATTCCAGGATCATTAGTGATCCTGTACAAAAGGGGCTGCTTACACCTGAACTCGAGGGCTACAAATATCCGTATGGGTAGGTTTGCTAGAGCTGTTCAAAAGTATTTAAACTAATTTGGCAGCAGATGGGAACCGGAGCGATAGGGCTGATGAGTGGGTGAATGGTTTACAAACAGCAGCAGTGTGTCGTGAGACTGCCAGCTTGCAATGCACAAGGGTGCGAAAATCGAAATAGAGTGATGAATAGGGAACGGTCGGCGTCATCATTGAATGAGGGAACTGTACAGAATAAGGGAAATGAATTTGTGTCGCAATTACAGATTGTCATTATGACATTGTGGGTATCACTGAATCGTGGCTCAAAGAGGATTATAGGTTGTGTTGAAGATAAAATCTTTAATATAAGATTATCAGATGGGGTGGGGAGGCTCTGTTGGTAAAATATGAAATCAAGTCTTCGAAAGACGTGGCATAATATTCCATGATGTAGAATACTGACATGAAGGGGTTGAGTACTTATGCAATCAATCATGCTGTGTTTTATATTTGTACTTAATTTAGATCACTTTGCAGAGAACCGTTTTCAATTTGACACGTGCGAGTCTATTTTTCTGTTGATCAGTGTCAAAAATAACCAGAATAAGTCCGCTCTGATTCAATGTTGTAAAACAATAAAACATGAAAAGTTCATGTCTGAAGTGTGTTGAATCTGTTCACTGAGTTTATATTAAATAAAGAACATTGAATGGGAAGGAAGGTTTGAATATAAGAATAAAAATCTCCTCTGAAGAGGAGATGTAAATTTGTGCACAGGTCTGGTCTCCCTCCTGGAGTCAGCCTGTAGGTTGAAGGGAATGAAAATAAGTTTCCCAGATTTATTTGGGGGTGAGGTAGTGCCCTCGGTGAGATTACGCTTTCTCAAAATTAGAGAAATAGCAAGTTGATCTGACAGAGACATTCACATTCTCAGAGAGTATGGGCTGGAATCATCTTTTCCTGACCGGGGTGACGATCCAGGGCTCATAGATTCAAAATCCAAGGTCATCACAGCAGGACTGACATGACGAGATTTTTGTTCAATTCAAAAGTCAAATTTAAAGGCTCAGTAATGCTGGGAACGTTGCATAAAAGTCGACCTGCGGTCAAAGATCAGCCATGTTCTGAGTGAAGGATAGAACAGGCGCGAGGGGCCGAAGGTCACACATCTTCCTGTTTCTGAGTTTCGTAAGCACGGGTTTACCTTTGCGCCCCGTTGTGCCTTGGCCTTCATCTTTTCGGATTACTCAAGGGAGCGGTGAGATCTCCGGAGATCCATCGGCAGCCGCTGCGGGGCATCTCCCGTCTCCCAGGACCAAGGGACGGGTCTGGGAGGAAGATCTGGACGAGAAGCCCCGATGCACGGCGGTAAAATTTGAGGCATCTCACGGAATCTCTGTCAGTCTCCTCACCTGCGCCATCGGAAAATGTTGCAGCTTTAGCCGAAGTGCCGCTCCCAATCTCCAGCCTCTCTCCGAGTCCACTCGCTCCCGGTTCCAAAGTCCGGACAGCTCTGAACGTTCAGTGTCCCGCCCACTGACACTCCTCAGCCAAGGAGAGCATATTTCTCCCAGCAGTACTCGCTGACCTGCTCTGAGTGTGTCTGAGGACGTGTTGCTGTCGGTAGCTGGAGATGTCAGTCTCAGTCTGTTCTTAGAATCAATGGAAGTTACTCGAAATTCAAAGTTCAAAGTAAATTTAATTATCAAAGTACAGGTAAGTCACGTCATACAATCCCGGGATTCATTTTCCTGCCGACATGTTCAGAAAATCTATAAACAGTAAGTATAACTGAATCAGTGAAAGCTGAACCAGAGTGAAGAAGACAACAAACTCGGCAAATGCAAATATAAATAAATAACAATAAATAACGAGAATATGAAATACCCGTAGCGGCTGCCGATGGATCTGTGCAGCTCTGGCTGCTCCCCTTTGCAATCTGATAAGCTGAAGACCAAGCGAGAACAAGGGACAAAGGTCATCTCGTGCTTCAGAAAAGAAGAGACGAGCAGGCGTGGCCATTCGGCCCCTCGCGCTGATACTGCCCTTCACGCAGAATATGACTGACCTTTTACCTGAGTGCCACTTTCCTGCAGCGTACCCATCATTACTGAAACCCTGAATAATGTATTTTAAATGTAGAAACGTTGCAGAGAAAATCCCAAGTATTCACTGCAGTCTCGGTGAGTAAAGTGCTCTACATTTCAGTCCTACTGAGGTGAGCTGGGGTTTTGAGTCCGTGACGCCTTGCTCCACACCCCAGCCGGATGAAACATCATTCCTGCCCCAACCCTGTCAATATCCTGTGAGACCGTGTTTGTTCCGTACTTCTCTAGCTCCAAGAGAGGCCCAGTGCGACCAGTGGGTGTCGGAGTATCTGGATGGATGGGCACGTCCATATATTTATCCTGTATTGTTCTGGAGTCCGGTGGTTGAGGGTACTAACTGTTCTTGAAACTGTTGGTGCTAAGCCTGACTCTCTTATACCTTTTACCTGATTGCAGCAGCGAGAAAATAGCTTGGCCTGCTTGGTGAGCTTCTCTGATGATGGATGTTGCTTTGCTACAACAGCGTTTCAAGTAGATGTGCTCAGTGGTTGTGAGGACTCCACCAGTGATGAACTGGACCAAATACAATACCCTATGAAAGCTCATCAAGATGGAGAAGAACTGGCTCTTCATCGCTCTCTCGATGTGAACATAGTGGTAATGAAACTTGTTCCAGACTTGCCGCTTGGACTACAAGAAGAGTGGTCAGTATTGAATATCCTGCAGTTACTGTTGGACATGGACTAGATGGACACAGTGGGGTGCTTCACTGAGCAGACGGTCCAGACCACCATCAGATCTTCGAGGGCGCTGTCTCAGAAAGGCAGCGTCCATTATTAAGGACCTCTGGCACCCAGGCCATGCCCTTTTCTCACTGTTACCATCAGGTACGGGATACAGAAGCCTGAAGACACACACTCATCGGTTCAGGAAGAGCTTCTTCCCCGCTGGCATCCGATTTCTAAATGGACATTGAATCTTTGAACACCGCCTCACTATTTTTAATATACAGAATTTCTGTTTCTCACGTTTTTTAGAATCTTTTCAATGTATATTGTAATTGTAATACTGTACTTGTTTATTTATTATTATTCTTATTTTATTTATTTTTCCCCTGCTAGATTATGCATTGCATTGAAATACTGCTGCTAAGTTAAACAAATTCATGTCACATGCCGGTGATAATAAATCTGATTCTGATTCACCAACAGCCACCCAGCCTTTATATGGCTGGCGGCGACTGGGGCTCTCTCAGTCTGATCCATGCTGCGTGCCCGGAGATCACACGCACAGCTCGCTGCCCCGAGATTAATGCAGTGGAGACGAGACGGTCACTCACCTCTTTGCGGACTGTGGGCTAGCGAAGATATGTGAAGAAAGATGCAAGGGCCTGTGCCACAGCAGCTGCGTGACAGAAGGATCACTGATCCTCGGGTTGTTCCCAGGACGCACAGGAAAACGGACACCAAGTGCTGCTGGAAGATCATCAACTCGGTTAAAGATGCCTGAAATTTGTTGGTCTGATATCACATTGAGATGCCCGCAGAGCAAGGGTTCACAACCTGCGGTCCACGGTTAATGTTATAAACCATGGCATTGGTCCATGGTATAAAAAAAACAGTTGGGACCCTCTGTCGCACAGGAATGCCGCCGACTGGCACATTGCAGACTGCAGGGACACCATTGGAACTATAGGGATCCTCTGCTACTGTGCGAGTTGCCGAGTTGGCTGAGGAATCCTCTCAATTACTGTAGTAGTGAAACACCACATGGTTTAACGAATGTAAAAGAACACTAGATACCCTATAGACAATGAATCTAAATTCATTGTCTAAAGGCGCTGCACGGTTTATCATTGTCAATATTTTTATGGTGCATAATGTTTATTCTGATAAAAATAGCAGCTTGTGGGCTGTCCAGTCTGATGGAATCGGGCTTTCCATTGGACCCGGGACGGACATGGGCGAAGTCAGGAAATTTCTTCACGAAAGGCCGTTGAAATCAGGGCTTCAACGAAAATAATAATGTTATCCACCCAGTGATGTACAATGCCCAGTCTTGTGCTTTTTCCTGCCGCCACAGTTCGGTCATCACCACTGCATATGTCTCCTCACAGTACAATACTCGCTCCACAATTCCAGTTTCATGGCATGAACTAATTTAATAGTGGCCTCAAATCCTTACTTAACTACCGTTTAACGACCCACCCAGACTCTATTCAGACCTCGAGAAAAATAAAAACGAGCTGCTGGAGGAACTCACCGGGTCAGGCAGCATCTGTGGAGGGAAATGGAGAATCGACATTCCCAATTGAAGGATCTCGACCAGGAAAGTCGATTGTACATTTCTCTCCACAGATGTTGCCTGACCCGCTCAGTTCCACAGGCATCGCTTTTCTTACTCGAGATTTCAGCATCTGCAGCTTCTTGTGCCTTTCTTTGCAGAACTTGCCCCTTTCAGTCCTGCCTCAGACTGGACCAGGCTCTTCTCTCCGCCTTCAATTATGTTCTGCTTCTTCTTTAGACGATCACACCTACTGGGACACACGCCACCAACAGCAGCTCTTCTAGGGTTGATCGGCTCTGTGGCCTCTGCTTTCACCACACGACTTCAATAGACTTCCAGGGGAAGGTCCTTCCGATCGCAGGAATGAGGCCTTTGAAGATTCAGTTGATGTTTCTATCACACTGTGATTTTACGGGATGGGTTGCTACCCCATGTCCGATCTTCCCACTTTTGTAGCCGGGGTTGTGCAGTCCAAGGCTGAGTTTCAATTTCTGTTCCGACCTGCTTAATCTGTTTCTGATCTGTCCCTGAAATTGATACCACAATTCCTTCCCATGGACAGCAACATAATGCTCATTCCCCAAGACTGCAGCGCGTGTAGTGGATAATCGCGGTACTGCAGGGGATCAGCAGCTCCCCGAAAGTGAAAGCATTCTGAACCAGGAAGTGCTGGGAGTTAACATGGCGTCGAAAGGACCGGTGGAGAATTGGACCGAGGAGCTAATTTGTCCCGTCTGCCTGGATTTCTTCACCGATCCGGTTCTACTGGAGTGTGGGCACAACTTCTGTCGCTCTTGTATCACACGGTGTTGGGAAAGGGAGGAGAGAAATTCGTGCCCGGAATGTAGAGAAGTGTTTGCTGATCGCACCCTCAGGGTTAATCGGGCCTTAGCAAATCTGGCTGAAAGAGCTCGAAATCTAAACCTGAATCCGAAAAGGAAGGAAAGTAAACATCACTGCGAGGAACATGAGGAAGAACTGAAGCTGTTTTGTGAAACGGACAAGACACTGATCTGTCTGATCTGTAGAGATGCGCAGGAACACAGAGAGCACCGCTTCATGCCGATTAAAGAAGCTGTTAAAATCTACATGGTAAAAAATAATGTTAACTTGATACTCACCCTCCCTTCTTTTGTCCTACATACGATCAAACGAGCCTCCAAATCGAACACATCACTCTCTGCAACTTCCGCCATCTCCAAAGGGATTGTACCATCTATCGTTCGCACAGCTCACCTCCACGCCCCACAACTAGCCGCTCTTTGTAAGAATCTCTCCCCGTACTGTATCGCCCTTATCCACTCGCTCCTCCCCACTGATCTCCCTCCTAGGAATGACACCTATATGCGGGGCAAGTTCCACTCCTGACTCCTACACCTCCTACCTCGTCACCATTCAGGGCCCCAAACAGACCCAATTCCTCCAGTTTCTTCCATGGTCAATTGTGCTATCGTATCAGAATCCTCCTTCAGCTCTTTCCCTCTTCCACCTGTCCCCTCTCAGCTTCTCACTTCATCACCCTCTCCCACGTTCCCCCTCACGTTGTCTCACCCGTCCCCTGTTAGCTGGGTCTCACTCCCAACCTTTTTATTCTGCCTTCTGCCCCATTACTTCCCAGTCCTGATGAAGGGCCTCATCCGGGAACACCGACTGTTTATTTCCCCTGTATAGATGCTGCCTGACTCATCGAGTTCCTCCGGCATTTTGTGTGATAATTGGGTTTGATCACTTGTTTCTTTTGTTGCATCTTTGTTTCTATTTCCTTCACTCTCTGACTTCCAGGATCAGATAAAATCTTCCTTAGACTCTCTCACAAAAAAGAAATCAGACTTCCAGGAAAAGGAGCAGCAACAGAAAGAGAAGATTTCCAGAGTTCGGGTGAGGCTCACTGAGCGGAATTTCTGATATTACTGTATAGTTTTGCTCCCTTTAATACAGAATTGCAGAGTATCACAGCTCCAGTGACCTGGGTTCAATCCTGAACCCTGTTGCAGTCTTTTTGGAATTTGCATGTTCTCCCTGTGACCACGACAGTTTCAGACACATTGCAAGGACATGCTGGATGAATGGTTAATTACAATTAGCCCTGTGAAGGTGAAAGATGCTGTTTGTAAATCAGATGGGAGTCAATGGGTCAATAAGGGAGAATATGTTTCAGGAAAACGTGCGGGAATGGGGTTGACGGGAATGTCTCAGAAATAGTATGGACTCTAATGGACTGAATGATCTCTGTAATATCTTAAGGAAATACAACACAGCATTACAGTAAACTATCCTTCACCTTTCAGGAACAGTCACACAGAGTTCAGATCCACATCACATCCCAGTTTTCTGAACTGCGCCAGATTATCTCTGAGAAAGAGCAGAGCTTACTCTGGGATCTCAGGAAGGAAGAGGCGTGGATTCTAAATCCAATGGAAAAAAATCTTCTTAAGATTCAAGAGAATATAAGGTTTATTCAGGAGGAAATCATTAAGTTAAAGGAACAGATGGATCAAAAAGACGGAGTGATGTTTCTCAAGGTGAGGGATTACATTTCAATTTGTTTCTGTCAAATTGAACTGAATGAACAGTGGTATATTTGAAATAAACACAACACAGCGGCCAATCCTACCAAATCAATTGCCGCTGGTGGTAACCTCGCACATAATGTTTTCCTTGCATGACGCACCTCCAATCACTCAACTAATGACATTCTAAAGTGTCGGAGACAGATATTCGATCCTTTAACGGCAACATACGATATTTAAGCAATGAAATTTCACCATAATCAATCGTAAATTGAACTGCAACGAATCGGGCAACAAAAGATGTGGCATCTACCAGTCCCAGGCTCAGAACTGCCCAGAACAAATTACGAAAACGTAACTTATACCCTTCACTTTTACCCTGTACCCACTCACGTGACTGGTTATCGTAATAAGCACGCAACACAATGCAGACAGTAAACAGATACGTTGCTCCTACACATAGCATTTACAAATGGCAGTAAACTGTTTCTCACCTGACAATTCATGCAACTATTCAAGGTTGCTGTTGTCCCAGAACTGGACGTCCACAACTTCTGTACATCCCAGAACAGAATGCAATCTTCTCTGAAGTGATTTACTCTGATCAGAACACAGAGCTGCTGATTATGAACTTAATTACCACGTTAAATATCCTCTAAAACTCACATTAACACCCAGTTCCAGTCACAAGCTCCGAGTGTGTCTGGTGCGGTGGGTGTGAGGGCTCTCTGTCAATCAGTGAGAATAAAGAATGTGACCATCGCATCAGACTTATCCTACATATGCGGCTTCCATTAAATTACGGAAACTTTCACTGTGTCTACTTTTTCGGATAAGTTTTACATGGGATTGTGTCCCATTATCCGTCATGAGCAGGCCATTCAGTTCATCTTCTCCTGTTAGTTTCCCTTCTGCACAAGCCTCCTCCCACCTATTCATCACACCAAGCAACAGTGCCCCGAACTCCCTGGTCTCTCACGTGTTTATGCTGTTTCCCCACTACATTCGGTCTCTGTTATTCCATTACAACCACTCCTATGGCAGTGAATTCCACTTGCTCTTCACTGAATTTTATCTTTGATTGAATGTCTCCCCATAAATAGAAACACAGAAACAAAAAAAAACATACAGCATACAGTGTCTTCGGCTCACAATGCTGTGACGAATATCTACTTTAGAAATTACCTCGAGTTAGCCATGGCCCTCTATTTTTCGAAGCACCATGTACCTATGTAGGAGTCTCTTGAAAGACCCTGTTACATCTACCTCCACCTCCTTTGCCGGTAGCTCATTTCACCCATTCCAAAAAAAACGTACCCTGAAATCTCCCCTGTACTAATTTCAAACACCTTAAAACGAAGCCCTCTCATGTTAGACATAATGAAGTAATTTTTTCCACCTTTGCACAATCAAATCTATGACTAATCTTAAATTGTTCCATTTGATCATTCTGACGCCTTATACTGATGAAAATGCACAACCTGTCCTGTCTTTCCTGTAAATTTCATCCTCTGAGTAATGGTCTAACTTTTAGAAACTTTCCCTGTAATTTACCCTGTGGTTCTGTATTGCTGGTGTGTGTTTGTGACTGTGGCAGTGGGAATTTTCAGCATCTTGTAATGATTTGGATGAAATTCAGGATGTGGACAGTAAGTTGAAATCTAATCAGATTTGTTTTTACTTATTTCAGGAGGAAGCTCGTCGGAACAGGAGGTAGGACATGCTCTTTACTGAAACCCTGTATGGATTTGTAAAATACTTCAAATTTCCAGTTTATCACCAGCAGTTTAATACTTATAGAACCAGTGAAGATGTCCAGGAATTGTCAGTGACCGATGAGGCCCTGCCAGTTGAAAAATTCAATCACCTCTATTTGTCGAACGCAGTGCTGAGAGAAACACTTGATGCTATTAAGCGAGGTAAAACTTACAAATATGCATTTTTTCTTGCTTATGAGACAGAACTAAGTTATAATTTGAGGCAAAGATTGACTGTAATAATAGGCTGAAGGGGAACTGATGTTTATCAACCCCACTGACGGGAAGGCATCACTATCACATGGTCAGCTGGAGATGTCAGACCCCTGAACACACCAGCACAGGGTCACAATACAATCAATACAAAGGACTGGAAGTTGAACCACTGTGTCCTGATCCCAGGCACACTGCACTAACACGCCAAAACACTAGTTTGAATCATACCACAGGAGCTTGGAAATTAATACATATTTCATGATATTGTAGGGAGTAAAAGCGGGTATCAGTGTGGTGACCGGGATTGTCACGAATATACGCAAGTCCTTTGTGACTGCAGACTCTGATTGATGCAGGTCTTCTCACTTCTGGATCGGCAACTCTCACTGTTATTAGAGGGAGAAGAAGGGAGCCGTAGTGATAGAGGACTCAATCGTTCGGGGAATAGACAGGAGAATCTTTGGACGTGAAAGGGACACCTGAATGGTATGTTGCCTCCGAGGTGCCAAGGCCAGGGACGTTCCGGCTCATTTCTGCAGCATTTTAGAGAGGGAGGGAGAAGAGCCAGTATCTTGGTACAATTTGGGACCAAGGACATTGGAAGTAAATGAAAAGAGGTCCTGAAAATAGAATTCAGATATCTTGGTAGAAAACTCAGAAACAGTACCTGCGGTACTGTAGTTTCTGGATGGCTGCCTGTGTCACGTGCTGGTGAGGGTAGAAACAGGAAAACTTGGCAGATTAATGCGTGAATCTGAGAAGTTGGTTCAGGAGGCAGGGCTTCAGGTTCTTGGATCATTGATATCTCTTCTGGAGGAAGTATGACCTGTTCAAAAGTGATGGGTTGCACCTGAACCTGGGAAAGAACAATATTCTCACAGAGTGGTTTGATGTAGTTGTTGGTGAGGGGGTGGGGTTGGAACTGATGTGAAGGGATAGGACTGATGGTAAAAATGCAACGATAGCGTGCAGTCAGACTCTCAGATAGGGTGGACAGATGCGAGGAGAAAATTGTAGCTAGCAGTGTATCAGTGCATTAGAGATGCAGAAATAGAAAGGGTAGCAGATACAGTACACAAAGTGTTATATCTCAATACACAGAGTGTAAGAAATAAGGTGGATGATCTTGTTGCACTATTACAGATTTTCAGGCATGATATTGTGGTCATCACGGAATCGTGGCTGAAGGATGGTTGTAGTTGGGAACTGAAA
Organism: Hemitrygon akajei; assembly: GCF_048418815.1. Taxonomy (NCBI): domain Eukaryota; kingdom Metazoa; phylum Chordata; class Chondrichthyes; order Myliobatiformes; family Dasyatidae; genus Hemitrygon; species Hemitrygon akajei. The sequence continues at coordinate 56,580,231 of NC_133131.1, forward strand.
TTTCATATTACAGAATGCATCGGTGGTATAGGAAGGAAGGTAGGCAGAGGGGCGGCGTGGCTCTGTTGATAAATCAGTAGCAAGATGTGACATAGGATTCGAAGATGTTGAATCCTTGTGGGTTGATGTAATAAACAGGAAAAGTAAAAATGGCACTGATGTCACTCATATACAGGCCTCCCAACGATAGGTGGGTTGTAGCCCACAGATTACAACTGGAAATAGAAAAGGCTGATGAAAAGGACAATGTTATGATAATCATGGGAGATTTCAGCATGCAGGTCAATTGGAAAAATTAGGTTGGTAAAGGATCTCAAGAGAGTGAATTTGTTGAATGCAATGTGACAGCTTTCTAGAGCAGTTTGTCGTTGAGCCTAATAGGGAAACAACTCTACTGGACTGGATGTTATGTTTAGAACCAAAGGAGATTAGTTAAAGGAAACCTTAGGAAGCAGTGCTCACAACATTACTGAGTTCAACTTGAAATTTGATAAGGAGAAAGTCAAGTCTGACATTCTAGTATTTCAGAGGAGTAAAATAAATTACAGTGATCTGAGAGAGGAACTGGCCAAAGCAAATTGGAAGGAGATGCTGGCAGGTATAACAGCAGAGCAGAAATGGTTTCAGTTTCTGGGAAAATGAGAAAGGTGAAGGATAGATATATTCAATAAATAAATATTCAAATGGCAAAATAGTAAAACCGTGCTGACAAGAGAAGTCAGGTTAATATACAGGCAAAAGAGAGGACATACAACTGAGCAAAAATTAGAAGGTAGACAGAAGATTGGGAAGCTGTTAAATACCGACAGAGAGGAACTAAAAGAATGATTAAGATGGGAAAAATAAACAAGAAATCGATTTGAATTGAATTGATTTTATTACTTACATCCTTCATATACATGAAGATTAAAAATCTTTACATTACATAACATGCTGGTCAATATAACATGGAAATACAGTTGCCTAAGCACGAGTTAAGCAGTCTGATGGCCTGGTTGAAGAAGCTGTCCCCGGAGCCTTTTTTGCTCCTGGTTTTTATGATGCAGTATCGTATCCCAGATGTTAGCAACTGGCACAGTTTGTGGCTGGAGTGATTCGGGTCTCCAAAGATCCTTCCGGCCGATTTTACACACTTGTCTTTGTAAAACTAGTTAGCAAACAGTATCAAATTGTTTTTCAAGTACTGTTTAAAAAAATAAATGAGAATGGATATAGGCCTGCGAGAAAATGAGGCCGGATATATAATAACGGGGGATAAAGAGATGGCAGATGAACTAAATGAGTATAGTGCATCATTTTGCACTGTGGAAGACACTAGCACTGTGCCAGTTGTTGAAGGGTGCGTGGGAAGAGAAGTGTGTGCAGTTACTGTTGCAAGGGAGAAGGTGCTCAAAAGGCAGAAAGACTTAAAGGTACATAAGTCACCCTGACCCGATGAACTGCACCCTAGGGTTCTGAAAGAGGGTGTGGTAGACATTGTGGAGGCATTTCAAATGATCTTTCAAAAAGCATTGGACTCTTGGTGTGGTGCCAGTGCATTGGAAAATCGCAAATGTCACTTTACTCTTTAAGTAAGGAGGAAGGCAGCCGAAAGGAAATTATAGACCAGTTAGCCGCACCTCTGTGGTTGGGAAGAAGTCAGTGTCAATTGTTAAGTATGAGGTTATGGAATACTTGGAGACACTGGACAAGATACGACAAGTCAGCATGGCTTCGATAAGGGAATATCATCATTGACAAACCTGTTGAGATTCTTTGAGGAAATTACAAAATAGATAGATAAAGAGGATGCAGTGGATGTTGTATATTTGGATCTTAGATTCCTGTGTCTTATTGCTATCAGACCACTACTTTGAAGCTTTGTGAGACTGAGCTCGGACACACCCGCAAGTATTGACATGAGTCAAGATTGCATCTCAAGAGAAGTACACACAGCATAACCGGCCTGGCAAAGCTCCTCACACATACACAAGAAGGATTGGCAGATTGGAGTCAGAGACTCCGCAATGTACGTTATTGTTTCCCTCAGTAACCTGGAAACTATTCTCTTCAGAGACAGTCATTTATTTATTTAAAGAACACAATCACGTGTTAACACACGCCAGACATGTGATGACACACGGTAACATACAAATTCTTCAATGTGCGCACTCTCCTTCAATGTGCCACACCCAAGTATATTTACCATAATCACCATTTACCATACACACATCCGGATATACTACCAGTTTATCTGAGTGTGGCACGCGGCCACAGAATTAGGCAGAAATTTCCATTTAGGAATGAAATCTGCCGTCCTTACCCAGTCTGTCCGTTCTGTGGCACTGAGCTGCCCTCTGATGTGACGTCACATCAACAGTACACAGAATGACTCCAGGGTGAGATTCCTCAGGAGGATGATCTTAAAAGGGTTTGACGGATGATGACCTACTTCATCAATCTGCCAGACTGTCTTCTTGAGTATGTTCCATTTGTGTGTGTTTGCCCCATATCCCTCTAACCGTTTCCTATCTAAGTATTTGCCTAAAGTTATTTTAAAATATTTTATTTTTACCTGTTTCTACAGCGTCTGACGGCAAATTCCATTTACCCACCTCCCTATGAAAAAGTTACCCCATAGACTACTCATAAAAAAAAAATCCCGTCTCATTTTCTATCTGAGCCCTCTGGTTCTGTATTCCCATTTCTTGGGGAAATAAACTTTATTTAAGCACCTTATGAATTTATTTACCTCAATAAGAGGGCCATACCTGAACAACCTGCACTACAGCTGAATAACCCAAGCTTATCCACTCTCTGCTTTGAACCCAAGCCCCCCCAGTCCTGGTAACATCCTTCTGAACCTTCCTGTCCAGTGTAATGACATCCTACGCAGGTTGACTCTGTGGTTAAAAAGGCATATGGTGCATTGGTCTTCATCAATCGTGGGATTGAGTTTAAGAGCCGAGAGGTAATGCTGTAGCTATATAGCACCTTGACCATACCCTACTTGGAGTACTGCGCTCAATTCTGGTCACCTCACTACAGGAAGGATGTGGAAACCATAGAAAGTTTGCAGAGGAGATTTACAAGGATGTTGCATGGATTGAGGAGCATGCCTTATGAGAATAGGTTGAGTGAACTCGGCCTTTTCTGTTTGGAGCGAAGGAGGATGAGAGGCATTGATCGTGTGGATAGTCGAAGGCTTTTCCCCGGGGCTGAAATGGCTAGCTCGAGAGGGCATAGTTTTAAGGTGCTTGGAAGTAGGTACAGAGGAGATGTCAGGGGGTAAGTTTTTTATGCAGCAAATGGGCTGCCGGCAGCGGTGGTGCAGGCGGAAATGACAGGGCCTTTTAAGAGATTACTGAATGGCTACATGGAGTTTAGAAAATGGGTAAAGCCTAGGTAGTTCTACGGTAGGGACATGTTCGGCTCAGCTTTGTGGGCCATATGTTTTCTATGTTTCTATGTTTCCCCATATTCGGGGAACCGGAAAAGCAGACAATATCCCATGTGTGGTCCATATTAAAGACCTTGATTAAGTTCATTTGGACAGTGTCGAAAAGGCTGATGTATAAAGGACTAAAGGTGTTATATTTGAATGCACCTGCATATGGAATAAGGTCGATGATGTTGTAGCACAGGTAGAGATTGGCAGGTATAACGTTGTTGGCATCACAGAGTTGTGGCTAATATCCTGGCCTAATATCCAAGGATACACATTGTATTCAAAGGTCAAGCAGGTAGGCAGAGGAGATAATAGACAATAGACAACAGGTGCAGAAGTAGACCATTCGGCCCTTTGAGCCTGCACCGCCATTTTGAGATCATGGCTGATCATCTACTATCAATACCCGGTTCCTGCCTTGTCCTCATATCCCTTGATTCCCCTATCCACAAGATACCTATCTAGCTCCTTCTTTAAAGCATCCAGAGAATTGGCCTCCACTACCTTCCGAGGCAGTGTATTCCAGACCCCTACAACTCTCTGGGAGAAGAAGTTTTTCCTTAAATCTGTCCTAAATGACCTACCCCTTATTCTCAAACCAAGCACTCTGATACAGGACTCTCCCAGCATCTGGAACATTTCTCCTGCCTCTATCTTGTCCAATGCCTTAATAATCTTATGTGTTTCAATCAGATCCCCTATCAATCTTCTTAATTCCAGCGTGTACAAGCCCAGTCTCTCTAACTTCTCTGCGAAAGACAGTCCAGACATCCCAGGAATTAACCTCGTGAATCTACGCTGCACTTCCTCTACAGCCAGGATATCTTTCCTTAACCCTGGAGACCAAAACTGTACAGAATACCCCAGTTGTGGTCTCACCAGGGCTCTGTACAAATCCAAGAGGATTTCCTTGCTCTTGTACTCAATTCCCTTTGTAATAAAGGCCAACATTCCATTAGCCTTCTTCACTGCCTGCTGCACTTGCTCATTCACCTTCAGTGACTGATGAACAAGGACTCCTAGATCTCGTTGTATTTCTCCCTTACCTAACTCTACACCGTTCAGATAATAATCTGCCTTCCTGTTCTTACTCCCAAAGTGGGTAACCTCACACTTATTCACATTAATCGTCATCTGCCAAGTATCTGCCCACTCACCCAGCCTATCCAAGTCACCCTGAATTCTCCTAACAGCCTCATCACATGTCACAATGACACCCAACTTAGTATCATCAGCAAATTTGCTAATGTTATTCTCAATGCCTTCATCTAAATCGTTGACGTAAATCGTAAACAGCAGTCGTCCCAATACCGAGCCCTGTGGCACCCCTCTAGTCACCACCTGCCATTCCGAGAAACACCCATTCACCAATACCCTTTGCTTTCTAGCTGCCAACCAGTTTTCTATCCATGTCAATGTCTTACCCCCGATGCCCTGAGCTTTGATTTTACCCACCAATCTCCTATGTGGGACCTTATCAAATGCCTTCTGAAAATTGAGGTACACTACATCTACTGGATCTCCGCCGTCCAACTTCCTGGTTACATCCTCGAAAAACTCCAACAGATTAGTCAAGCATGATTTACCCTTGGTAAATCCATGCTGGCTCGGCCCGATCCTATCACAGCTATCTGGATATGCCACTATTACATCCTTAATAATGGACTCTCGCATCTTCCTCACCACCGATGTCAGGGTGACAGTCGATAGTTCTCTGTTTTCTCCCTCCCTCCTTTCTTAAAAAGTGGGATAACATTAGCCATTCTCCAATCCTCAGGAACTGATCCTGAATCTAAGGAACATTGGAAAATGATTACCAATGCATCCGCAATTTCCAGGGCCACCTCCTTTAGTACCCGAGGATGCAGACCTCCTGGACCTGGAGATTTGTCAGCCTTCAGTGCCATCAGTCTTCTCATCACCGTTTCCTTCCTAATGTCAATCTGTTTCATTCCCTCTGTTACCTTATGTCCTTGGACCACCCATACATCTGGGAGATTGGTAGTGACTTCCTTAGTGAAAACAGACCTAAAGTACTCATTAAATTCTTCTGCCATTTCTCTGTTTCCCATAACAATTTCGCACAATTCATTCTGCAAGGGCCCAACATTGTTCTTAACTATCTTCTTTCTCTTCACATACCTAAAAAAACGTTTGCTATCTTCCTTTATATTCCTGGCTAGCTTGCGTTCGTACCTCATTTTTTCTCCCTGTATTGCCTTTTTAATTAAGTTCTGTTGTTCCTTAAAAACTTCTCAATCATCTGTCCTCCCACTCACCTTAACTCTGTCATACTTCCTTTTTTTAATGCTATGCAATCTCTGACTTCCTTTGTCAACCACTGTGGCCCCTCTCCCCCCTTTGAATCCTTCCTTCTCTGGGGAATGAACTGATTTTGCACCTTGTGCATTATTCCCAAGAATACCTGCCATTGCTGTTCCACTGTCTTTTCTGCTAGGCTATCCGTCCAGTCAACATTGGCCAGCTCCTCCCTCATGGCTCCATAATTTCCCCTGTTCAACTGCAACACTGACACCTCCGAGCCGCCCTTATCCTTCTCAATTTGCAGATAAAAACTTATCATATTATGATCACTACCTCCTAATGGCTCCTTTACTGTAAGATCGCTTATCAAATCCTGTTCATTACATAACACTAAATCCAGAATAGTCTTGTCCCTGGTCGGCTCTCGTACAAGCTGTTCCAGGAATGCATCCCGTAGGCACTCTACAAACTCCCTATCCTGTGGTCCAGCACCAACCTGATTCTCCCAGTTCACCTGCATGTTGAAATCCCCCATAACTACTGCGAAATTACCTTTGCAACATGCCAATGTTAACTCCCTATTCAACTTGCACCCAATATCCATGCTCCTGTTCGGTGGCCTGTAGACAACACCCATTTGGGTCCTTTTGCCCTTACTGTTCCTCAGTTCTATCTACACATACTCTACTTCTCCTGACCCTATGTCCTCCCTTGCAAAGGACTGAATCTCATTCCCCACCAACAGGGCCACCCCACCCCCTCTGCCCACATTTCTGTCCTTACGATAGCACCTATACCCTTGTACATTCATTTCCCACGTCTGATCTCCCTGCAGCCATGTCTCCATTATCCCAGCAACATCATAGTTACCCATTCGCACCTGGGCTTCAAGATCATTCGCTTTATTTCTGACACCGTGCATTCAGATATAGAATTGTTAGCCCATTTCTCCTCTGTCTGTTTGAATCGCTGCCTATTGTGCATAACCCAGCTCCCCGAAATCCCATCGGGCTATATGCCACTAGAATTTTGTTGTCCTTCCTAAATTTACTTATTCTTTCAACACATTTAACTCCATGTTCTGTCAGACCATTCCTCTGTACATGTGTCCTACTTATCACTTGTTCCGCCTCACCTTTCTCTACTACACACTTAATATTCCGGAACTGTGTAGTCCGCACCTGTCCTTTATTCTTCCTCTCGCTATCCTCTCTCACATTCTGGATCCCCGTCCCCTGCAAATTTAGTTTAACCCCCGCCCCCCCAAGTAGCACCCGCTCCACGATAGGGAGGGTCTGTTGGTAAACAAAATAAATGAAATCCTTAGAGAGAGGTGACATAGGTTTGGAAGATGTCAAGTCAATGTGGGTAGCGGTAAGAAAGTGCAAGGGTAAAAAGACAATGATAGCAATTATATACAGGCCTCCAAATAGAAGCCAGGATTGAAATAGATACAAACTACACCAGGAGATGGAAAAAAGGGCAAGGTGATGGTCGAAATGTGGGATTTCAACATGCAGGTGGATTGGGAAAATTATGTTGGTGCTGCATCCCAAAAGAGGAAATTTGTATAATGCCTCCGAGTTGGCTATTTAGAACCGCTTGTGGTTGAGCCCAATGGGAGAAAGGCAATTCTCGAGTGGGATTTGTATAATGAACCAGATATGATTTGGGAGATTAAGGTAAAAGAACCTTTAGGAAGCAATGATCATAAAATGATAGAATTCACCCCAGAGTTTGAGAGGGAGATAAAGTCAGATGTATGAGTATCAGAGTGGTGTAAGTTAGTTACAGAGGCATGAGGGAGGAGCTGACCAAAGTAGATGGGAAGGGGACACGAGCAGGGATAATTGCAGAACAACAAAGAGTGGAGTTCCAGCAGCAATTTGGGTAGATAAATCCGAAAGATGAAGAAGAATTTTAAAGGGAGGATGATGTAACCGTGTTTGACAAGGGAAGTCAAAGACAGCATAAAAGCAAAAGAGCAAAAGGCATACAATAGAGCAAAAAGTAGCAGGGTGTTGGAGTATCAGAAAGATTTTGATAATCAACAGAAGGCAATTCCAAAGCCATAAAGAGAGAAAATGAGATATGAGGGAAAGCTTGTCAACAATACTCAAGTGGATACACAAATGTAAAGAATAAAAGAGAGGCGAGAGTAGATATTGGACCCCTAAAAATGACATTGGAGAGGAGAAATGTGAGCTAAAGACATGGGAGAGGTACTTATTTAATATTTTGTGTTAATCCTCACTATGACTGATACTAGATGTATGTCAGAAATGTGAGAGTGTCAGGGGACAGAAATGCGTGTTGATTGTACTACTAAGGAGAGAGTGTGTGGGAAGATCGAAGGTCTGAAGGTGCCTGGACCAGATGGACTACACCACAATGTACCGAAAGAGTTAGCTGAAGAGAATATGGGGGCATTAGTAATGACCTTTCAAGAATTACTAGATACTTGGTCATTCAGGGCGACTGGAAATGGGAAAGGTCACTTCACTCTTTAAGAAGGGAGAGCAGATGGAGAAATAAAATTATAGGAGTGTTAGTCTGGATGTGGTGTGCTTGGGAAGATGTTGGAGTCCAGTATTAAGGATGAACTTTTGGGTACATGGAGGCACATGATAAGATAGGGCAATGACAGCATACCTTCCCTTAAGGGGAAATCTTGACTGACAAATCTGTTGGAATTGTTCGAGGAACACAAAGCCATGATAGACAAAGAATGAATTTGATGACAGAATTGTTGCCGTTGTGGCCAAGCTTGCAGATGATATGAAGATAGAAGAAGGGGAAAGTATTGCAGTAGAAGCTCGGAATCTGGGGAAGGACAGAGACAGATCAGGAAATGGGGAAGTGACAGATGGATTATCGAGTAGGGAAGTCATGCATGCAATTTGATAGAAGGAATAAAGGCATAGATGATTTTGTAAACATCGAGGAAATTCAAAAATCGGTAGTGCAAAGTGACATGGGTGTCCTTGTGTAGGATTCCCTGAATGTTAACTTGCAGTTTGAATCAGTGGTAAGATCGGCAAGCTCAATGTTAGCTTTCATATCGAGAGGATTAGAATACAAGAGAAAAGATCCAATTCATAGGCTTTATAAGGCATTGGTCAGACCACACGGAGTATTGAGAGCAGATTTGGAATCCTTATATCAGAAAAGATTTTCTGGCATTGGAAATGATCCAGGAGGTTCACCAGAATTATTCCGGGAATGAAAGAGTTAACACACGAACAGTATTTGATGGTTCTGGGCCTGTACTTATGGGAGTTTAGAAGAATGGCTGATTTATTATCCCACTCAATCCTATTCTCCCGCTTTTTCCCCATAAATGTTGACGCCCTGACAAATCAAGAAGTTTACTAATCAACTTCGGCTAATCCAAGCAACAGGTCTTGATGAGGGGTCTCAGCCTGATCTATCTGAAACCTATCTGGAGAGAGTTGATGCTGGGTGGATGTTTCTTATCGTGGGTGAGTCAAGAAAAGAAGGCACAGCCTCCTACTAGAGAATGTCCATTTAGAACAGAGATGAAAAGGAATTTCTTTAGCCGCAGGATAAGTGAATCTGCCACAGGAAGGTGTGGAGCCCCAATAATTGAGTATACTTAAAGTGGAGCCACACAGACAAAATGCTGGAGGAATTCAGCAGGCCAGGAAGCATCTATGGAAAAATTGTTGACGGTTCGGGCTGAAACTCTGCACCAGAACCTGTGGTGCTTAACGGTCCCTGTAAATTCTTTCCCTGTCCTAAATAGGGGCTGTGGGTGATGGGATTGTGAGAAAGAGATCAAAGGAATCCTCTTCTCCATCTTTGTCCCCATCCACTTTCTCGTTACGTCTACACACACAGTTCACCCACAGGCTTTGCACCCCTCCCACACCTGGTTCTGGTTCAACCTGCCATTGATCTCTCCCCGCTGGTTCCCATTATCACCTCCTTTACTGTCTTGAACCTTCACACTCCCCCACTTCACACTTACACTCACAAATGAATATTAACATTGAATGAAGGGTCAGTTCCTGAGCTATACTGTTCTATGTTCCCTGTTCAGAAGAATAAGAGGGAAACAAAAAAAATAATAATTCAGGGCTCAACAGGGAGGATCCATGGAGGATATTTCCGCTGTGAGGAGTCAAAGATCAAGGGTCACTGTCTGTTTGGGATTCTCAGCACCCGTTGGGGGGTGGAGGGGGTTTGGGGGTTCTTGGCCATTCAGTTCACAGAGTCATCGTCGTGCAACAAAGAAATGAGCCCTTCGACCCATCACTCTATGCTGACCTATTTACCCATCTAAATTCATCCCATTGGCTGGCATTAGGTCAGTCTCCTTCTGTGCCTTGCTTACTTAAGTGGCTACCCCAATGTCTCTTAAACACAGAGGACTGGAGGCCTGTGACCTGAAGAGGTCGGTGCTGGGCTGCGGTTGTTTGTCGTTCATATTAATGATCTGGGTGGTAGTGTAGGTGACATAGTTAGTAGGTTTGTGGGTGACACAAAAATTCATGGTATAGTGGACAGCGAAGAGGGTTATCTCTGTTTACAGCGGGCCCTTGATCAACTGTAGAGATGGGTACAGGGAGAACATTTCAAAACAGATCCTGGCAGCGACATGGATAGGAAAAGTGAAAGGAATTGTGAGCATATGGGACTAGCTCTTTAAAGCAAGTTGATCGGCACGGACAGGTTGGGCCGAAGGGTCTCTGTGAGCCTCCTGTTTAAATCCATTCACTCACCCCCTTCCCATCTTAATCCACCCCTTTCCCACGTTCGTTTCTGCTGTCTATATCCCCATTTGTTTCTGTACTTGAAGGAAAATACCGACCTGAAACGCAGACTGTCGATCTCTCTCCACACATGCTGCATAACCCGCTCGGTTTCTCCAGCATTTTCTGTCTGTCTGATCGGGAAATCTCTGCTCTCCGTCCAGCTGAAAACCCTTTTGGAGAGATTAGTTGTCCATCAGCGATCGTCGGGTCAAACCGCAGGAAAGGTTTGTGTTGGTCACCCGACCGCACCTGAGGCCCAGCGGCCTTTCCAAATGTGCCGGGGCTTCGCTGCCCAAGCCTCCCCTCCCCCGGTCCCCGGTGCTGCGCTGCCCGAGTTTCCCTCGATCCCGGGGCCGCATTGTCCGAGTCTTCCCCAAATCCCCGGGACCGCGCTCCTCGAGTCCCCCCCCCCCCCGGGATTCTCTAATTCTCTGCTTGTACCCCCAGTCTCTGTCACTCTGGATGTGGAAACGGCAAATCTGTGGCTCGAGGTTTCTGTGGATCGGAAGAGTGTGAGATTAACCCGGACCCGAAGGGATCTCCCTGACACCGGGAAGAGATTCACAAACTGGCCTTCCGTGCTGGGATCGAAGGGATTCACATCGGGGAGACATTACTGGGAGGTGGATGTGGCGGGGATTCGGCGCTGGTGTCTGGGAGTCGCCGCAGAGACTGTGGAGACGAAGAGATGGGTCAAACTAAGTCCAGAGACTGGATTCTGGGTCATTAGGCGGGATTATGACGTGTTACATCGGGATAATAATGTGTTCGGTGTTTCCCCCTCCCCTGAGTCCCGTCTCCCTGCCGGTCCCATCCCTAGGAGGGTGGAAGTTTATCTCAGTTACGAATCTGGGACAGTTTCATTTTACAACGCGGAGACCAAGTCCCATCTCCACACCTTCACTGGGAATAAATTCACAGGGAAACTTTATCCCTTCTTCCGGACAGGGGATGAAAACAAATGGCTGAGACTCTGCTCCGGTTCCACTCCGGGTCTGTAAACGGTTCGGGCTCCGGGACCGGCATCAGGTGTAAAGTCCCTGTAAATATAAATGTGCGCAGAGCGAAATAAACGCGAGATGAGAATTATAGATCCGTTAATTTTAACTCGTTCACCATGTCCGACAACAGAACAGAAACACTGGAGATTCAGCAGCGGCGGGCGGAGGGTCCTCAACTCCCCCGGGTCCTAAAGTCCACCCGCAATGGGACAGATCAAGTGGGTGAAGTGGGGGCGGTGCTACCTAGAAAATACAATTAAGATTGTTAATTAAGTTCATCTGCCATTTCTTTGTCCCCCATTACTACTTCACCAGCGTCATTTTCCAGTAGTCCAATATCAACTCTTATCTCCCTTTCACTCTTCCTGTAACTGAAAACTAAAATTTTAGTATCCTAATTTATATTATTGGCTAGTTTGCCCTCATATTTCATCTTTACCATTCTTAACATTTTATTAGTTGCCTTTAGTTGCATTCTAACAGCATCCCAATAATCCAACATATCACTACCTTTTGCCACATTATATGCTATTTCCTTAGGATTTATGCAGTCCTTAAACTTCCCTTCTCAGCCACGCATTCCTACCCTTGCCATTTGAGAACTTCTTCGGTAGGACATATCTCTGCTGTGTCTTGTTAACTATTCTCAGATACATAATCCATCTCTGTCCAGCTATTATCCCCGCAGTATCCTCCTCCAATTCACCTGGGGGAACTCTTCTCTTATACTTCTGTAATTCCCCTTATTCCATTGCGAGACTGATACATGTGACATAGGCCCCTTCCTCTCAAAATGTAAGAATTCAATTACATTATGATCACTGCCTCCTTAGGGTTCCTTTACTTTAAGCACCAGAGTAAGATCAGGGTTATTTCACAACACCCAATCGAAGAAGGACTTTCCCCGAGTAGGCCCAAACACAAGCTGCTATAAAAAGCCGACTAGTAGGCATTCAACAAAGTCCGCTCTTGAGATCGGACACCAACCTGATTTTGTCAAACTCCTTGAATATCTACTCCCCAAAGATTGCATTTTTTTCAGCCTTATATGCTTCACACTGTATAGTATATGTTTAACTGTTTCATAATGACAAAATGAATACGACACAGAATGAAGTTTTCCAACTAGATAAAAGGTATAATTAAGCATAGTGTGGGCAGTTCTAAGTCGTGTCAATATCTTTCCTTCCCTTCCTGTTTTAAGCCCTTCTTCTATAAACCCAACAGGTTTATGTATTCCGTAACGGTGTCTGTCCTTACGTCCATTATCCTACAAATCTTGCCATAAGGCCCTAATTCTTAACCCAACCAACACCTTAGCTTTTGATTTGCTACGAGTAAGGTCCATATCCACAGTCGATCGTTTAACAGTTTTTTTTGCTAAACAGTCAACCCAATCATTTCACTCAACAGTGCGATTTGCAGGACCCATAATTTGCAGACATATAAACCAAACTTTGGATATGAAATACTGTTTGATGAGTTTCTAACAGTAAACCTGAACTACGATGTGAATGACCTATTTTAAGGCTAATCAAAACCGAAAAATATTCTGAACAAATTAAAAGTTTGCAAGGACCAATTTCCAGCACGATAAGAAACGGCCACACAAAACTAAAAAAAACCTACTTGTGATGTTCCCAACCATCCTCAGGCACACCTTTAACAGGATGTTAATATCTTTGCCCCCACAAGTTAATCCAGTGTGTCAACATCAACTTCAACCTCTATGATTGTCAGGGCAATTTTCCCACTTCAATCAGTAAAGCCGAAACTGGTGGTGACCTTGCTGCACCATAACACAATCATAAAGGCTGTGCTGGTATCATACCCAAACATTCTAAAGTTGAAGATGAAGCTGATGCATAAGCTTCACAGACATAATCAAGAACAGATTGAATTAAACACATAAAAATGGTCAACAAAGATTCTTGTGTTGCATCCAAGAATACCCACATAGATGCCTGAGGAGATTTAATGCTCCTTTACATTTGTCAATTATTTTACTGAAATGGTGCTTCCATGTCAGCTTATTATCCATAGACATATCTGGACATCTTACCACTTACACTTCCTCAAGAGTTTAAACATATAATTTCAAATCAAATGCAAGGCTTTTAATCCAGCTTGTAAAACAAGTAACTTGTTTTAGTGACTGAAAGCTCAAAACCTCAAATATTTGGGATGCATTACATACTAAAACACCTCGACAACCCAGTAACTTCTGTGAGGATCCTGTTTGTCGTCTTCAGCTCGGTGTTTAACAGCATTGTCCCAGAAATCTTGCACTCCAAACTCACCCAGCTTAATGTCTCCCCCGCCGTCTGTCAGTGGATCACAAGCTTCCTGACTGACAGGGTGCAGTATGTGAGGCTGGGGAGCATCATCTCTAGCACCCGGACAATCAGTACAGATGTCCCCTAGGGATGTGTGCTCTCCCCACTGCTCTTCTCCCTTTACACCAATGACTGCACGTCACAGGATCCATCTGTTAAACTCCTGAAGTTTGCAGACGACACAACTGTCATTGGCCTTATCCTAGACGGTGATGAGTCTGCATACAGACGGAAGGTGGAACGACTGACCCTCTGGTGTGGTCAGAACAATCTGGAGCTAAATATGCTCAAGACTGTGGAGATGACAGTGGACTTCAGGAGGAGCCCCCCAATACTCCCCCCACTCACTATACTCAACAGTATTGTGTCTGCTGTGGAGACCTTCAGATTTCTGGGTGTCACAATCTCCCAGGATCTGAAGTGGACACGCAATGCGCACACTCTTATCAAAAAGGCTCAGCAGAGGTTGTATTTCCTACGTCAAATCAGGAAGTACAACCTGCCTCAGAGGCTGCTGATTCAATTCTATTCAGAAATAATCCAGTCTGTTCTCTGTTATTCCATCACTGTCTGTTTTGGATCAGCTACTAATCAAGACAAGAATAGACTCCAAAGAACCGTCAGGGCTGCAGAAAGGATTATTGGTGTGAAACTGCCCTCGATCCTGGACTTAAACGCATCTAGAGTCAGGAAACGAGCAAGTAACATTATTGTAGACCCATCACACCCTGGACATCACCTGTTCCAACTCCTTCCTTCTGGTAGGCGCTTTAAATCACCGTATGCCAGGACAAATAGGTACAAGAACAGTTTCTTTCCGTATGCCATCAGTCTTATGAACACTTGAACTTTAGTCATTATAAATCATGTCCACCTGTACACTAAATGAGGCGGACCTCATTGTATATGGTTTATGATTATTTGCACTATTGTTTTGTTTGCTTTTAATTCTGTACAGAGAGAGCTCAGAGAAACCGGCATCAAATTCCCTGTATGTGTGTGTCCTCATACTTGGCGATAATAAAGGGTTCTGATTCTTATTCTGATATTTGCCTATTGTTCAATCGTATTAGTTGTAAATGCATCCTATTTACTGTAAAATTTAAATTACTACCTCTAATCTATTACTCAGAATCAGAATCAGGCTTATTATCACCAGCATGTGATGTGAAATTTGTTAACTTAGCAACAGCAGTTCAATGCAATACATAATATAGCAGAGAGAGTGAAAAGAATTAACAAATCAAATAAAAAGTATTAACATAAATAAACAAGTAATCTATTATGTATATTGAATAGATTATTAGAAAATCTGCACAAACAGAAATACTGCATGTTAAAAAAGTGAGGTTGTGTCCAATGCTACGAAGTCTATTCAGGAATCGGATGGCAGAGGGGAAGAAGGTGTTCCTGAATCGATGAGTGTGTGTCTTCAGGCTTCTCTATCTCCTACCTGGTGGTAACAGTGAGAAAAGGGCATGCCCTGGGTGCAAGAGGTATTTAATAATAAAGCTACATCATCTGCATATAGTAATTTACAAACCAGAGTACCCATCTCAGAGAAAATATCATTAATCATAATATTAAATAATGAAGGGCTACAAATACAGTCTTGTGGTGTCCCATTCTCTGTCTCATAGAAACACAAACATAACGAGCCCACCTGTACCTGCACAGACCGTCCAAATAAATAACTCAGATAAATTATACAATCTCCCCATTCCTAATTTTCATAATTAAGTCAGAATTCCTTCCTTTCATGATATATCTTTTCCATCTTCAGTATCAAAAAATACTGTTATTACAACATCTTTATTTAACTGTGCTTTCCTAATATTATCTTCCAAACCTAAAACCGAATCTAATGTCACTCAACCCTTCCAAAATCCACTCTAATAAAACACGATATCACCTCTCTTTTCCAAAATATAACTTAAGTGCTCGATACCATACCTTCCGTTTACATAAATGAGACGTTAATAATATAAGCCCATAAATAGAAGGATATCCCAGGTTTTAGAATAGGCACTACTGCGTCCATTTTCCCTGAGGAAATGGATGTCCTGACCTCCAAACACGATTCAAAAGATTAATATTTTCTCAGAAAGAATTACATACACTGACAATTACATATTTCTACCTTTCCTGGGGACGCCTGACCTGCATTACAAATAGAGTTCTTAAATTCCAACAAAAAAAACCCAACATCAGTGATACTATCATTGCTACAGCTGATTTCCAACACTTAGAAACACATCCCTACATCATTTCACCTCTTCAATTAGATTATCCTGATTATGAATCTCCGCAAATGACCCAGTCAGCAACACAACCTTCTCTGTTTCAGTAACAATAATTTTGCCCTCATTAATCAATGCTGAGATATAATGATCCCAACAAAGCCCCCACTTTCTAAATGATACCCCAAACATTTCCAAGTTTAATATCCCTTCTAATATTAATAGCCATACAAATCACCGCCTTCCTCACGGTATAAATCACGGCCTGCACCCTTTTATTCTTAATAATGTCACTAGAAGACTGATGCATCACAAAATAAAAAGTTACATTTCTCTCAATTTGGTTTAACAAATACTGGGATTTGTTAATCCCAGTATATGTTAATCCCACCTCTTACAATTGGCTTCCTGTCCCCGATTGACTGACTGACGTTCATAATAACTAATCAGTGTGTGAGTTCTCATGTGACCGACTGGCTCCTCAGCCAATAACAGCAGCTGTCAGTGTTGGGTCTGAGTTACGAAAGGCCGGGTGGAAATCTACCTCATCTTCAGCCCCGCCTCTTCCACACCATCGCCATGACTGAGTTCAGCGGGTCGCTGTTGTCAGAGTCGCCGGCCTTGGCGTTCACAGGGACGGTGTGATTCCCGTTCGATGCCTCGGTGAGTCTGTTTCTGCGATGTCTGTGGTGGCTGAGGAAAAATGTATTTTCAGAGAGCGAGCGAGGAGGCCAGAAGGCCCCGGTGATGACACAAAAGTTGGGGGTGCTGTGGAGAGTCTGGAGAGTTGTCAGAGTTTATAGCGAGAAATAGATAGGATGCAGAACTCGGCTGAGAAGTGGCAGATGGAGTTCAACCCAGATAAGTGTGAAGTGGTTCATTTTTGCAGGTCAAATTTGTACACGGAATCTTAGCAACGAGGAGGATTAGAGAGATCTTGGGGGGCCGTGTCAATACAATAGTCAAAGCCGCTGCGCAGGTGTGCAGTATTATAAATAATGCGCCTGCTGTGATGGCATTAATCAATGTTGAAGCTATACCAGACCTTGATCAGACTCCACTTGGAGTATTGTGTTCATTTCTGGTCACCTCACTACAGGAAGGATGTGGATACAATAGAGGGAGTGCAGAGAAGATTTACAAGGATGTTGCTCTTGGATTGGAGAGCATGCCATATGAGAATAGATTGTGTGAACTTCGCCTTTTCTCTTTGGAGAGATGGAAGATGAAAGGTGATCTGATAGAGGTGTACAAGATGATGAGAGGCTTTGACCGTGTGAATAGTCAGAGGCATTTTCCCAGGAAATAAACACGAAGGGACATAGTTTTAAGCTGCTCGGAAGTTGGTACCGAGGTAAGGGGTTAAGTTTCTAACAAAGAGAGTGGTGGGTGCATGCAACGCACTCACGGTGACGCTGGTGGAGGCAGATACAATAGGATATTTTAAGAGACTCTTTGATAGGTACACAGACCTTAGCAACATAGAGGACTTTGCGGTAGAGAAATCCTAGGCAGTTTCTAGAGTAGGTTACATGGTCAGTACATCAATGGGTGCTGAAGGGTCTGTAATGTGCTGTAGGTCTCTAAGTTCTGTGTCAAAAGCAGGCAGATGGGATTAATTTAAATGGGCATTAGGACAGCATGGGAAGTTTGATCCGAAGGGCCTATGTCAGTGCTGTAAGGGAGGGTTTCTGTACCAAACATCGACTCTATTTCCTCAGATGCTGCCTGACTTGCCGAAGTTCTTGAAATGTTGCATTCAGTTCTGTTCAGCATTCTGTACAAAGGATGTTTTGTGCTGGAACACTGCAGAAGAGATTCATCATGAATGAGAGAGCTTGTGGCGAGAAGACCTTAAGTGACATGAGCAGAATTAGGCCATTCAGCCCATTGAGTCATGGCTCATCCCGAATCACAGACAATTCCATATATCTGACCTCTCGCCAAATCCTTTGATGCCCTGACCGATCAGGACACGATCAACTTCCACGTTAAATATACCCACGGACTTAGCCTCTACTGCAGTGTATGACAGAGCATTGCAGAGATCCAGTACTCCCTGGCTAATAAAATAAATCCACCTTACCTCTGTTTTCACTCATTTGTGGCCCCTGTGGCCCCTCATTTTTGTGACTGCGCCCTCTAGATCTTGATAGCCCCACCATAAGAATTATCCTCTCCACACCCACCTTATCTGGTCCTTTGAACATTCGATAGGTTTCAATGAGATCCCCCCGCCCCTACATTCTTCTGAGTTCCAGTGAGTACAGGCCTAAAGCTGCCAAATGCTTTTTATATGTTAACCCCTTCATTCCCAAAATCATCCTTGTGAACCTCCTTTGGACTACCTCTAAAAACGACACATCTTTTCTGGGATATGGAGTCGAACACTGTTGACAATACTCCAAGTGTGGCCTGACTAGTGACTTATAAAGGCTCAGCGTTATCCTCTTGCTGTTTCATTTATGGGCCGAGATTGGACTGTGTTGATCTACAGAGGGATCTTAGAAATCTGAGATCATAACTCCCAAACGTTGGTTCCACTGGCAGGCAGTTATGTTGCATCTGGAGAATTGCATTCTAATATCGGAATAATGCGGAGCTTTTAGATGGTGAGTGCAAGAGGCTTAACAGGATGCTGCCTGGATAAAGTGAGACTGGACAATCTCGGGTAATTTTCTCTGGACCGGGAGAGGCTGAGGGAGGTTTGACGGAAGTTTCTGGAGCGTGAGAGGCACAGACAGAATGGATATCCAGTATTTTTCTCCAAGGAGGAAATGTCCAATGCCAGAGGGCATGCACTTCAGAAGAAAGGGGGAACACCACCTCATTGGCCCTTTTGCACTATTTAATATTTTGTAGTTTAGTGTAATTTTGCATCTTTTTTTCTGCACAGCTGCTGTTAAAAGACAAAGATGTTAAAAACCTGTCTCAGAATGTTTAAAGGAGATTTGCGTTTCAAGTTTTGTTTTCATACCCATAGTGGTGGGTATCTGAAGTGAATGTCAAGGATGGTGGCGGATGCAGATGTGATACAGGCTATTAGATACCACGTGAATATGAGGAGAATGGAGGATTTGTTCCTTGTGTAGCCAGAGGAATTGGTATAGTAAGGCATGAAGTGACCCGTTCAATTGGTTCAAAACAACACAGTGAACAGAAGGGCCTGTTCAAGGACAAGTAAATTAAAATGTCATGTTATTCAGAAAACTACTTTGGAAGTGATTCCCATTACGAACAGAGTTAATAGGAGAAGGTCTGTACCATGGTGGACTGAGGAGGGTGCAGAGACAATCAAGGAGAGAAACAAGGTGTTCAGGAACGTTAAGAAGTATCAGTCTCTGAGCGATCTTATTAAATATAAAAGGGAACTCACCATGGTGAGGAATGTGGAGAAGATTGTGAAAAAACTTAAGAACTTAAGAAAAAGGAGCAGGAGCTGGCCATCTGGCCCATTGGGTCTGCCCCGCCATTCAATAAGATCATGCCTGATCTTTCCGTGAATTTCGCACTATCTACCTGCCTTTTCCCCATAACCCTTAATTCCCCGACTATGTAAAAACCTATCTAACTGCATCTTAAATATATTTAGTGAAAAATCCGCAATAGATTCTACAGATTCACCACTCTCTGGGAAAAACAGTTTCTCCTCATATCCATCCTAGATTTTCTCCCCTGAATCCTGAGGCAATGTCCCCTATTTTTAGTCTCACCTACCAATAAAAAAAGTTCCCACTTCTATCTTATCTATAACTTTCAAAATTGTGTATGGTTCCAGAATATCCCCTCTGAATTCCAAAGAGTATAATCCCAGGCTACTCAACCGTTCCTCATAGGTTAACCCCTTCATCCCTGGAATCAAATTGGTGAATCTCCTCTGCACTGCCTCCAAAGCAAGTATATCCCTCCTCAGGTATGGAGACAAGAACTGCACACAGTTCTCCAGGTGCGGCCTCATGAGTACCCTGTATAGTTGCAACTTGACCTTCCTGCTCTTGAATTCAATCCCTCTAGCATTGAAGGCCAATATTTAGTTTGTTTTCTTAATAACCTGTTGTACTTGCAAGCCAATGTTTTGTGATTCATGAACAAGCACTCCCAAGTCCCTCTGCACAACAGCATGCTGCAATCTTTCACCATGTAAATAATAATCTGCTATTCTATTATTCCTTCCAAAGTGGATGATCTCGCATTTACCAATGTTGAATTCCATCTGTCAGACCTTGGCCCACTCACTTAACCTATCTATTTCCCTCTGCAGACTCTCCACATTCTATGTACAAGGTTTTCTGGAGGTCATATTGTGATAATATTGGAAGGAATTGGCAGGACAAATGTCTCCAGGAAAGGATGATATATGCTATTGTATGATCAGACTTATGACTGTCAAATCTCGTGAGATCATATTAAAATTTCAGAACTGTATTTGGAGGTTTGGCCATCTTCCTTCTTCGTTGAAAATGGTTGTAGTAGAGCCTGTTCTAAAACCTGGAAGATCCCTGTATGATCGTTCTAGTTATAGGTCAATGTCGTTAGTGTCTCATTAATGTAAATTTTGGGAACATATGGTAATCGAGCAATTTAATTATATTTTAGAAAATAGAGGTGATATAGCATTTTATAACGTCAGCAAATAGATGGGATTTAAGTTTTCAATATCTACAATACAAGTTATGTGTTTTACAAACAGGACCAATAGATCTGCAACACACGCAAAATGCTGGTGGAATGCAGAAGGCCAGGTAGCATCTATGGGAAGAAGTACAGTCGACGTTTCGTGCCGAGACCCTTTGTCGGGACTAATGAAAGAAGAGATAGTAAGAGATTTGAAAATGGGAGTGGGAGATCCGAAATGATAGGAGAAGGCAGGAGGGTAAGGGGTGAAGCTAAGAGCTGGAAAGGTGATTGGCAAAAGGAATACAGAGCTGGTGAAGGGAGAGGATCAAGGGACTGGAGGGCAAGGGAGACAGAAAGGGGGAGGGGAGCACCAGAGGAAGGCGAATAACAGGCAAAGAGTTATTGTGAGAGGGAAAGAGAGAGAAAAAAGTAAAAAAACAAACAAATAAATAAATAACTACAGATAAATAACTAAATGGTAAACACACAAATAAACAAACAAACAGAAAGATAGATAGATAGATACATACATAAATAAACAAATAAATACACAAACAAACAAGTAAACAAATAGATAGATAGATAGATACATACATACATACATACATACATACATAAACAAACAAACAAAGTCTGGGGTAAGAAGGGGAGGAGGGGCATTAACGGAAGTTAGAAAAATCAATATACATGCCATAAGGTTGGAGGCTACCCAGACAGAGTATAAGGTGTTGTTACTGCAACCTGGGTGTGGCTTCATCTCTACAGCCATGGATAGACATATCAGAATGGGAATGGGAAGTGGAATTAAAGTGTGTGGCCGCTGGGAGATTCTGGTTTCTCTGGCGTATAAAGCGTTTGTGTTCAGCGAAACGGTCTCCCAATCTGCGTCGGGTCTCACCAATATATTTGATTTGCTTCTGACCATTCCCATTGAACAGCAATTTTTTAAATCTAAAAGTTTATTTCATATACATGAGGAAAAATCTGCCAAACGTTTAGCGGTTCAGTTAAAGGCTGGGATGGTCAGAAGACAGATTTTAAAAATTTGCCGACCAGATAGAACAGAAACTTTAGATCCTTATGAAATTAAGAAGATATTTATGGACTTTTATTCTAATCTTTATAAATCTGAATTCTCTGATAGTAATATTACAGAGAATAGATTTTTTCAAAGGTTAAATATACCTCAAATTTCGATTCAAGATGCTGATATGTTAGATGCACCGATTAAACAAGAGGAAATAGCCAAGGCTATATCCTCTATGCAATTAAGTAAAGCTCCGGGACCTGATGGTTATACGGTAGAATTTTATAAGACTTTTGATGAAATACTTATACCACATCTTCGCCAAACGTTCACCAATTCTACATCTTCTGGGAACCTTCCTAATACTTTTTATGAAGCACTAATTTCATTGATTCCAAAAAAAGGAAAAAACCTACTGGGATGTGTATCCTATAGACCCATTTCATTACTGAATGTAGATTTTAAAATCCTCTCTAAGATTCTAGCAAATACGCTTGAGAGTATCTTGCCTAATGTTATCTCAAACGATCAAACAGGATTTATTAAAAATAGGTACTCACATTTTAATATTCAAAAAATATTAAATTTTATTTATTCCCCCTCAGCCAAATAATCTGAATGTATTGTATCTTTGGATGCAGTGAAAGCCTTTGATAGGGTGGAGTGGCTTTATCTATTTCAGGTTTTGAAGAGGTTCAATTTTGGTCCAGTATTTATTTCCTGGATTAAACTGATTTATCATGCCCCGGTAGCTGCGGTTCTTACCAATAACCAAGTCTCCTTACCTTGGATTATATAGAGGTAGCCGTCAAGGCTGTCCCCTTAGCCCTTTATTATTTAATTTGGCTTTAGAACCACTTGCTATCGCTCTTAGGGTTTCTAATTCTGTGCAGAGTATTAGGAGAGGGGATAAATTACATAAAGTTTTGTTATACGCAGTTGATTTATTAGTTTACATTTCAAATCGTAAGAAATCTATTTCTTCTATGTTATCTATATTTATGAAATTTGGTGCTTTTTCTTGATATAAACTTAATTTACATAAAAGTGAATTATTTCGTATCAATAATTATCTTGTTATTATGATCAAATACCTTTTAATATTGCTAAAAATCATTTTACTTATCTTGGTATCAAAATTACAAAAAAAAAATAAAGACCTATATAGGTATAATTTCTTCACTTTAGTTGAATATACTCAACAGGCGCTTTCCCAATAGACAATAGACAATAGGTGCAGAAGTAGACCATTCGGCCCTTCAAGCCTGCACTGCCATTTTGAGATCATGGCTGATCAACTACTATCAATACCCGGTTCCTGCCTTGTCCCCATATCCCTTGATTCCCCTATCCATAAGATACCTATCTAGCTCCTTCTTGAAAGCATCCAGAGAGTTGGCCTCCACTACTTTCCGAGGCAGTGCATTCCAGACCCCCACATCTCTCTGGGAGAAGAAGTTTTTCCTTAACTCTGTCCTAAATGACCTACCCCTTCTTCTCAAACCATGTCCTCTGGTACTGGACTCTCCCAGCATCTGGAACATATTTCCTGCCTCTATCTTGTCCAATCCTTTAATAATCTTATATGTTTCAATCAGATCCCCTCGCAATCCCCTTAATTCCAGCGTGCACAAGCTCAGTCTCTCTAACCTCTCTGCGTAAGATAGTCCAGACATCCCAGAAATTAACCTCGTGAATCTACGCTGCACTTCCTCTACATTGTTGATGTCATTGATAGGTCGAATAAATGCTATAAAAATGGTTATTCTATATTTATTTCAAGCAGTTCCCTCTTTTGTTCCAAAAACATTTTTTGATAAAATAAACTCTCTGATTTTTCTTATGTTTGAAATAATAAAAGCTCTAGAGTGAATAAACTTTTATTGCAAAAATCAAAAAAAGATGGAGGACTGGCTTTACCAAACGAAAGATTTTATAATTGGGCAATTAATATTCGGTATATTACTTTTTGGATTTATGATATAGACGACCAGGATCGCCCTTCATGGTCACCACTGGAGGAAAATTCAGTAGTGGGGTTTTCGTTAGCTTCTTTATTAGGAGCTCCTCTTCCCTTTTCGCTCTCCAGAATAGGTAGACAAGTTCTTAACCCTATTGTTAAACATACTTTAAAAACTTCGTTTCAATTTCGTACAATTTTTGAATTAAATGACTTTTTACTTTCTAGTAATATCTATTCTAATTTCTTTTTTAAACCATCAAATTTGGATAAGGCTTTTCTAACATGAAAAATTAAGGGAATAAAAACTTTTTTAGTTTTGTTTGTACAAAACTGTTTAATGTCTTTTTCACAGTTAATGGATAAATATGATATCTCTAATACACATTTTTTCAGGTATTTACAGGTTAGGAATTTTTTACGTGATTTTTTACCAAATTACCCCTTGGCTTGCTCTTCAAATTTGGCTTATGTTATTTTTCAGTTTTAACCTTTTCAAAAACGATTAATAGCTATCATTTATAAACAGTTAATGAATGTTCGCACGTCGCCTAATGATAGGGTTCAACGCACCTGGGAAGTAGAACTTCAACATTCACTCTCCGATAACCAATGGAGTAAAATTTATTATTTAGTCAGTAATTCATCTATCTGCGCACGCCGTATTTTAATTCAGTTTAAGGTAGTACACAGGGCCCATATGTCCAAAGATAAATTAGCGCATATTTTTCCTAATATATGCCCTATTTGTGACAGATGTAACACAGAAGTGGCTACTCTAACCTATATGTTTTGGTCATGTGTAAGTTTAAATAATTTTTGGAGGGATGTGCTTAGAATATTATCTACAGTTATAGATATGGATGTTCAACCTAATCCCCTTACAGCAATGTTTGGGATTTTTCCAGAGGAAGCAAGCAAGGTGTCTGCTTCCGCTCAACATGTGAAGCTTTTTCAACTTTACTGGTTAGGAGAGTTATTTTGCTACACTGGAAAGAATCTAACTCGCCTACTGTTTTTTTATTGGCTCTCCTCCATTATGTCATGTCTGAGTTTGGAGAAAATTAGAATCCGGACATTTGATACATCTTTTGATTTTGAACAAGTCTGGCGACCCTTTATTCAATATTTTCACGTGATTTAATTTACCTTTATTTATTTATTTTTCTTTATTCTCTTTGGAGAATATCCTTATCCATGAAGTTTTGGAGATGACTGGAAGGATGTGTTTTATTTATCTCTCTTTTTTTAAGTTTATCCTCAATTGGACTGCCCAATCTTTCTTTACTTTTTTCTTTTTTTTTCTTTCTCTTTTTTTGTTTCAGTTTAGTTAGTGGGGTTTTTCTTTCTCTATCAATAAAATTACCAATCTTTTTTCCCGATTGCTATGAGGATTTGTAATTTCTTTCTGACCATTTTATATATAACAGCATTATATTTTACCTATTTGATTTCGGCATTACATGCTTTGGTTTTACTATTGCTGTTTATATGTCTTTTATATAATCTACTTGTTAAACTCCTCCTTCGATTTGTATATTCTTTATTTGAAAATGAATAAAAATGATTGAAAAATGAAATGGAATATGGGTTTGCTGAATTATGCAAAATGTCCCACAATGTTGTCCTCGGTAACCCCGCCTTGTTTCTTTGAATACCTTTAGTTGATTTTAGGATACACGATTTAATGAAGTCTACCGATTCTGTTATGCTTGAGAATTTTTTGGTTCAGCATCTATTAAGGTAATTTATTGAGATAGATTAACTATTTTTACAAAAGGATCAAAGAATAATTTAACTGGGATTGTTGGTGTGGCTGATTTTGTGCCAGAATTACAGGTAACGATAAAGAAACGATCTACCAGCCATTTATCAGGATGTACAGCAGAATCGCTTGTAAACATTTTGGGCTTACAGTGGATTCCGGATTTGTCGGTGAATCTGGGGGTGCTTACGGATTTGGAAGTGCATCTGGCTTTGTGGATGTGTACAGATTTAGAGGTATGCCAGCGAATCTGTGAGTGCACAGGGATTTTGGTGTGTCGGTTGCTTTGGGGGTGCATACTGATTTGAGGGTTGAATGTCGGTTTGCTAGTGAGCATAGATTTGTGGGTGCACACCGATTTGCAGATATGTCCTGAATTGGGTGCGTTGGCGCATTCGGGGGTGAACACTGTCTTGGGGGGCCCGGTGGATTTGGAGCTGTTTCAAACCTCAAGGATTTTCCGTTTATACAGACTTTAATAATAAATACAATATTGTTATCTGTTCTTTTTTTAAAAGTGGAAACAGCTAGTTTGTGAACTGTTTGAAATGACTCATGCTCTGGAATAATCCAATGTGCACATGGGGGGGGGTGTACTGATTTGGAACTGTAACGAGTCTCAAACCAGATTTACAGTGGAAGCATATTCAATTGATCAGTCACCTTTATTGGGACAAACTAACTCCCACAAATGATCTTAATTTAATCACAATCTGTCACCGTGGGGATTGCGCCGGTCAGACGTTATCAGATGATCAGAGCGGCGAAATATCCGGTCACCGCGGTGCTTCTGTTCATTAATAAAGCCGCGTCCTGAGCATAAGTCAGAGGCGGCCGCAGTGTTTCGAGTCCGCGCTCCAGCCTTTCACATTCACCGTCTGATCTCCCAGCTGTTTCTAAGGTAGGGAAATGATCGGCACAGCTTTGAGGGCCTGTATTGTGCTATGGTTTTCTATGTTTATTCCCGCGCGGATTATCCCATCGACCTGCAGCTCCAGGAGTGTATGATACTGTGTGTGAAGGGGCAAAGCACCGGCCTGGAGATTTGGTACCCTATTGAACCCGTCAGATGTCAGTCAAGGAGCTAGTCCGGAATTCCGTCCACGCAATGGTCTGTGGATATGTCCATCTATTTCCATTCCCGCCCACCGAACTCACAGCTCGACGTTGCCACAAAGTGGCAGGGAACTAGTCGGATGCTAATGGACAAATCCAATGTCAATCACACCAGTTTCCGCCATCTCCTTGAATCATTGGCTAAAGTGAAGAACTAGGCCAGTGTTTGGATAAACGGCAGTGGACACTCCAACTTCAAGCCGCATTCCGGCCTCTAACTGGACTGGAGTGTGGTGTAGAGAATTGGGAAATAAAACCCTCAGTGCTTCCTTTTTAAAATGAAAGCTAAATTACTCCCCAAAATTCCTACAGATTGTACGTAATGAAACGCAATACCGTGAATTAAGGTTACTGCAATAACTTAAGAAAGCTTTTAAATGAAAACTACACGATGATGATTTCTTACACGAGCGAAGGCAGAGTGTGCAAATTGTAAGTCGTGTCAACGTAATTCCTTACCTTCTTTTTTGACCCCCTTCACCCATATACCCAACAGTTATATATTCTGCAAAGGTGTCTCCAGTGAGGTCCATTATCCCACCAGTCTTGCTATAATTCGTAACCCACCAAACCTTTTGTTAGGTTGAAGGTGTTTATGCACATTTGGAATGTTAACAGGTTTTCTAACTGAACCTCTACGTGCAGGGACCCATAAGAAGTGGACATATCAAACAATACTTTGTGTACGAAATAATCTTTGGTGAGTTTTCAACAGTATATATGTCGTACTGCGAGAATTACCTGTTCTAAGACTATTCAAAACCAAAAAGGCATCTGAACAAATCACAACTTTACAGGAACAAATTTCCACCACCCACTGTAAGTCGAAAATGATGGCAACAAGTTCTACTGTATATACTAATAAATAGTTTGTAAGTTGCTTCTTCATCGTTACCTATAAATCATGCGCAAAAAAAAAACAAACAGGCACATTAACATCCCAGTTAAGTTATCCTTGGATTCTTCCGCAGCAATGTTTAACCTACCATAATAATTTTCCTCAAAATACTGACGAATCAACCAATTCTCAAGCATAACAGAATCTTAGACTTTATTAAATCGTGTATCTAAAATCAACTGAAGGCATTGGGAACAGCAAGTTAGGGTTAGGGAGAAGGTGACAGTGGGAAATATTGCAAATCCAATGAACCCATATCCGCAGCGTGTAAGAACCCAGGCACCCAAAACTAAAAACAGTCTTCTTCTGAAGTCCTCCAACACACCTTTGTCAGCTTTGTCCACAAGCCTGGAAATCTTACCACTGACACGCCTTCATAAGTTTGATCATATGATTTCAAATCAAGTGCAGGTCTATTAATCCTGTTTATAATCCTGTGTTTTTTTGCCACTGAAAGCTTAAATCCCATCTATTTGCTGACTGTTCGACCTTATTAATTGCTAATTGCATCCTTTACAGAGCAAAATTGAAATTTCTACCTCTAATCCATAAACCATCAGCTACATATAGTAATTTACACACCCCAGAATCTACCTCAGATAAAACATTATTCATCATAATAAGAAATAATAAATACTGTCTTGTGGGGTCCTAATCTCTATCTTATAGAAACCCGAATATAACATGCTCACCTGTACCTACACAGGATGTCCTAATAAAAAAAAACACTCAGAAAAAAAAATTCAATCGCCCCCTCAAACTCATTTCCAAAATTTAAATAAAAGTCCGTCCCGCCATAAATATCATCTGCCTTTTCAATATCAAAATATTTTACTATTGCAATATCTATAATGAACTGTACTTTGCTAATATGATTTTCCAAACATAAAACTGAATCCAATGTTATTTTACCCTTCTGGTATCCACTAAGATAAACGGAAAATCACCTCTGTTTTCCAAAATATAACTCAAGCGTTCGATTGCCATACATTCCATCAGTTTACATAAATGAGACCTTAACGATAGTGGCCTATAACCAGAAAGACCATTTGGGGATCTCCCAGGTTTTAGAAAGGGCACTACTAAACCATTTTCCACAAAGAAGATGGTCAAATCTCCAAATACAATTCAGAAATTTTACTATTATCAGAAGAGAGTTGTCTGTTATTTGTCTGATCATACAATAACATGTCATCCTTTCCTGGAGACGTCTGAACCGCCAATCCCTTCCAATATTATCACACTATGACATCCAGAAAAACTTTTTCACAATCTTTACCACTTTCCTCACCACGGCCTGTGCCCTTTGATACTTAAGAAGGTCATTCGAAGACTGATGCTTCTCGGCTTTCCTAAATGCCTTAAATCTCTCCCTAATTCCCTCCGCACAATCCTCAGTCCACCATGGTACAGCCTTTCTCCTGTTAATTCCATTTGTAATGGGAATCACTTCCAATACATTACGCTGAATAACGTGAAATAACCTATCACTGTAAAAAAATACACATTTTCCTCAATTCTGTAGCAGATCCAAAACTACTATGAACATTAAATCTCGTAATCATTCAGACACACAAGGTGAAAAACTCTTCTTCAATTAAACCATTATCTTCATACCGCAAACAGCCCTAAAGTGAACTGTGTGCCTTTGAAGACCCACAATCACTTAGAGAGCAAGAACTACATATACTTCCCAACCAATCAATAGAACATTCTCAATAAGGGTTCTAAAAATTAACCGCTTTTATACGCCTCCCTGTTGAAACAACTGTTTCTACAACAGATCTCACATCTATTTCATTGACATCCACAACTCTACACCCTGCCTCTTGTCTTATAAAACTGGCAACACCACCCCTCTACCAATCAAGCCGAACAACAATATAATCGTGGACAGAAACTTAAAATGTGCAAATAGCCAGGTTTTCCGAATACACATAACATCGGGAGAATCTGACTGACAAATTAGAAATAAACTTCTTAAAGTCTTGAACATTATCAATCTGGCTTCTCGCATTCCACTGCAATATCTTTAATCCCATTATGAACCTTCACAAGTAGACTGTGATACAGATACCCCACCCATCAGAGCTTCATTTGCAGCTGCCCACATAACACCAGTTACAGCAAGATACCTTTCTGCAGCTTTCACAGTA
Organism: Hemitrygon akajei; assembly: GCF_048418815.1. Classification (NCBI taxonomy): domain Eukaryota; kingdom Metazoa; phylum Chordata; class Chondrichthyes; order Myliobatiformes; family Dasyatidae; genus Hemitrygon; species Hemitrygon akajei. Next base: position 56,609,817 of record NC_133131.1, read on the forward strand.
ATTTTAGTTTCCTCATTAGGATGCGATGTGTAATCAGTATAATTCACCACATCGTTTATAAACATCACAAACTTCATTTTATCCAGCAGTGAAGTATCTTTAGTGGGAGGACTGCGATGACGAAATATATCCACTGACATCACAGCCTGTTCTCTGAGTGGGAACACTTTATCCCGTTTACCTGCTCTAGTTGCTGTATTTGTCCTTGAACAGACCCTTTTGCTCACTGTGCTGTTCTGAACCAATTGACCTGGTAATTTCATGCCTTCCTGAACTAATCCCTCTGCCGACACAAGGTCCACATCCCTCCAGTCTCCACACATTCATGTTGTATCTAATAGCCTCTATCGCATCTGCCTCCTCCAACACCCCTGACATTCACTCCAGACACCCAACACGATGGGTATGAAAAACAAAACTTGCAATGCACATCTCCTTTAAACATTCCGCACCTGGTTTCTAACATTATTATGTTTTCTAAATGCTTTTAACAGCAGCTGTGCTGAGAAAAGATGCAAAATTACACTAAATTACTAAATACATGAATAGTCGAAAAAGTACCAATGAGGAGGTGTTCCCCCTTTCTCCTGAAGTGCATGCCCTCTGGTGTTAGACATTTCCTTCTTAGAGAAAATAATACCAGCTGTCCACACTCTGTGCCTTTCACGTTCCTGTAAAGTTTGTCCTTCAGCCTCAGCTGCTACAGAGAAACTAGATCCCTAGATTGTCCAGTCTCGCTTTATCTGAGCAGCATCCTGTTAAGTGTTGGTTACTCACCTCTCATCCTCCATCACTCCAAGGGGAAGAGGCCAGTTTCACTCAATCTATTCTCATAAGGCATGTTCTCCAATCCAAGAGCAACATCCTTGTAAATCTCCTGTGCACTTTCTCCATTGTATTTACATCCTTCCTGTAATAAAATGACCGGAACTGAACAGAGTACTCCAAGTGAGGTCTAACTAAGGCCTTCAATATTACCTCACACCTCTTGAACTCAACCCTACGAGTGATTAATGCCATCACACCAGTCGCCTTCTTAACAACACTGCCAACCTGCACAGCAGCTTTGAGTGTCGTATGGAAACGGACCCCACGATCTCTCTGATCCTCCACACTACCCAAGAGTCTCACCATTAATATTATATTCTGTGTTCAAAATTGACCTGTCGAAAAGAACCATTTCACACGTATCTGGGTTGAACACCCTCTGCCGCTTCACAGCCCATTTCTGCATCCTATCTCTGACAACTGTCCAGACCTTCCACAACACCCCCAACTTCTGAGTCATCAGTGGGGCCTTCTGGGAGTTGTAGTCATTATCCTTCCTTCCCGCTCGCTGCAGATACATTTTCCTCAGTCACCACAGACATCGCCGGAATGGACTCACCGAGGGGTCGAAGGGGAACCACGCCCGTCTTTCTGGACGCCGAGGCCGGCGATCACCGACAGCACCCACTCGCTTAACTCTACCATGGCAATGGAGCCGAAGAGAAGGAGCTGAACATCGGGCAGTTTTCCACCAGCCTATCGTAGCTCAGTCCTAACACTGACCGCTGCTGTTAATGGCTGATTTGCCTGTCGGTCAAATGAAAATTCATACGATGATTCGTTAATGTGAATGTCAGTCAGTCTTCAAGATTTTTATGAGCTTGCGTTTGGATTTATATTGGGGACAGGAAGCCACTTGTAGGAGGAAGTATTTGGTAAAGCAAATTGTGTTGTGTGCGCGCGCGCCCCCCACCTTAACTCGTGGTGGAGCCGTCAGGTCGCCGTCATGTCAAGCTTTTTTGGTATGCTCATCTTATCATGGGCATGTGAAACCTGGCGGAGCCCATCCCTCTCCAGGTTTTTTTGGGAGAAAATTTATGTGATGATGTATCAGTCACAGAGTGACATTATTAAGAATAAAAGGGCACAGGCCGTGGTTAGGAAGGCGGTGTTTTACTGGAGGCTATATGGAGATAATATTGGAAGGGATATTGAACTTGGAGATGTTTGGGTATGATTTAGAAAGTGGGGGATTTGTAGGGATCATAATATACCAGCATTGACTAATGAGGGGAAAATGATTATTACTGTAATGTTTGTGTTACTGGTCATTTGGTACGGCTCATGATCAAGATTGTTTAAGTGAAGTGGTTAAACAATGTAGTAATATGTTTCTAACTGAATACCCTGAGCTGTTGGAAGTTAGCTGTTGCAATCATAGTATCACCGATTCATAGAATCATAGTTTCTTTGTGAGAATTTAAGAAGTCTCCTTTTAATGCAGGTCAGGCGTCCCCAGGAAAGGGTGATATATTTAATAGTAATTGTATGAAATTCTCTCTCGTGAAAAAAATACATTTTTGAATTGTGTGCGGCGATTGGACCATCTTCTTCCCTCATGGAGTACAGCAGCAGGAGTGCCTATTCTGAAACCTGGCAGATCCCCGTCTGATCCTTCCAGTTATGGGCTTATATCGTTAATGTCACATTTATGTAAACTGATGGAATGTATGGTAATCGAACGCTTGAGTTATATTTTGGAAAACAGCGGTGATATACCTTTTTATTAGAGGGGATTTTGGAAGGGTAGAATGACATTACATTCATTTTTTAGGTTTGGAATATGATTATAGGGAAGCACAGTTAAATAAAGATGTTGTAATAGCAGTATTTTTTGATACTGTAAAGGGAAATGATATATTATGAAAGGAAAGACTTTTGATTTAGTTATGAAAATTAGGTGTAGATAATTAGAAAAGATAATTTAACTGGGAATGTTGGTGTGGCTGTTTTCCTTTTCTTTGGGCCTGAATTGCAGGAAATGAGAAATAAATTACTTACCAACCATTTGCGGGTATATGAAGCAGAATTATTTGCCATCATTTTAGGCTTACAGTGGTGGAGGAAATTGGTCGTTGTAAACCTGTAATTTGTTCAGAATCCTTTCCAGTTTTGATGAGTCTTAAAACAGGTCATTCGAGCAGGATGTCAGATTGACTGTTGGAAACTCATCAAACAATATTTATGTACAAATGTGATTTATATGTCTGCACATTATGGGCCCTGCACATCGTACTTTTGAGGAAAATGATGGGAATGACTGTTTAGCAACAAAACCTGTTAAACATTCATCTCTGGATATAGACTTTCCACAGCAAATCAGAAGCTAAGGGGTTGTTAGTGTTAAGAATTCGGGACTTATGGCAAGACTTGTAGGATAATGGGCATAAGGACAGACACCTTTACAGAAAACATAAAGCTGCTCGGTTTATAAAAAATGGGCTTAGAGCAAAATGGGAAGGAATGATATTGACAAGACTTAGAATTGCCCAAACTATGCTTAATTATACCTTGTATCTAATTGGAAAACTTCATTCTGTGTCATGTATATTTTGTCATTATGAAACTGTTAAACACATGCTATTACAGTACGAAGCGTATATGGCTGAAGAAAAATCATATGCAGTTTTCAGTGCAATATTTGGGTGCGTAGATAGTTTTCAGATAAAAACTTTATTAAGTTCTGGCAGTGACTTTAAGTTAATTCACAGTATTGAGCAGAAAAGGCATGTAATAAAGGTAATGTCACAATTGTATCGTGGGGACATCAATATGCAAGGGGATTTAGGAAATCAGGTTGGTGCCGGATCACAAGAGAGGAATTTGTTGAATGAATACCAGTCGGCTTTATAGAGCAGCTTGTGATTGGGACTACTCGTGGAAGGCCATCCTAGATTGGGTGTTGTGCAATAACCCTGATCTTTTTCGGGAGCTGTAAGTAAAGAAACCCTTAGAATGCAGTGACCATAACATAATTAAATTCATACTGCAATTTCAGATAGAGAAGCCTAAGTCACATGTATCAGTCTCGCAATGGAATAAAGGGAATTACAGAGCCATGAGTGAGGAACTTGCACAGGTGAAATGGAGGATACTGAAATAGATGACGACTGAACAGAGGTGGCTAAAGTATCTGCAAATAGTACTTTAGATCGGTTTTTACTAAGGAAGACAGAAGCAATCTCCCAGATGTATGGATGGGCCAAGGACATAGGGTAACAGAGGAAATGAAACAGATTGACATTAGGAAGAAAACGGTGATGAGTAGACTGATGGCGCTGAAGGCTGACAAATCCCCAGGTCCAGATGGTCTGCATCCTAGGGTATTAAAGGACGTGGCACTGGAAATTGCGGATGCATTGGTAATCATTTTCCAATGTTCCTTAGATTCAGGATCAGTTCCTGAGGATTGGAGAATGGCTAATGTTATCCCACTTTTTAAGAAAGGAGGGAGGGAGAAAACAGAGTACTATCGACCTGTCAGCCTGACATCGGTGGTGGGGAAGATGCGAGAGTCCATTATTAAGGATGAAATAGTGGCATATCGAGATAGCAGTGATAGGATTGGGCCGAGCCAACATGCATTTACCAAGGGTAAATCATGCTTGACTAATCTGTTGGAATCTTTCGAGGATGTAACCAGGAAGTTAGACGGGGGAGATCCAGTGGATGTAGTGTACCTCGACTTTCAGAAGGCATTTGATAAGGTCCCACATAGGAGATTGGGGGGTAAAATTAAAGCTCAGGGCATCGGGGGGAAGACATTGACATGGATAGAAAACTGGTTGGCAGGTAGAAAGCAAAGGGTAGCGGTGAATGGGTGTTTCTCGGAATGGCAGGTGGTGACTAGTGGGGCGTCACAGGGCTCGGTATTGGGACGACTGCTGTTTACGATTTACGTCAACGATTTAGATGAAGGCATTGAGAATAACATCAGCAAATTTGCTGATGATACCAAGCTGGGTGGCAGTGTGACATGTGATGAGGATGTTAGGAGAATTCAGGGTGACTTGGATAAGCTGGGTGAGTGGGCAGATACTTGGCAGATGAAGTTTAATGTGAATAAGTGTGAGGTTATCCACTGGGAGTAATAACAGGAAGGCAGATTATTATCTGAACGGTGTAGAGTTAGGTAAGGGAGAAATACAAAGAGCTCTAGGAGTCCTTGTTCATCAGTCACTGAAGGTGAATGAGCAGTGCAGCAGGCAGTGAAGAAGGCTAATGGAATGTTGGCCTTTATTACAAAGGGAATTGAGTACAAGAGCAACGAAATCCTATTGCATTTGTACAGAGCCCTGGTGAGACCACACCTGGAGTATTGTGTACAGTTCTGGTCTCCAGGGTTAAGGAAGGAATCCTTGGCTGTAGAGGAAGTGCAGCGTAGAGTCACGAGGTTAATTCCTGGGAAGTCTGGACTGTCTTACGCAGAGAGGTTAGAGAGACTGGGCTTGTACACGCTGGAATTAAGGAGATCGAGAGGGGATCTGATTGAAACAATTAAGATTATTAAGGGATTGAACAAGATAGAGGGAAGAAATATGTTCCAGATGCTGGGAGAGTCCAGTACCAGAGGGCATGGTTTGAGAATAAGGGGTAGGTCATTTAGGACAGATTTAAGGATAAATTTCTTCTCCCTGAGAGTTGTGGGGGTCTGGAATGCACTGCCTCGGATGGTAGCGGAGGCCAATTCTCTGGATGCTTTCAGGAAGTAGCTAGATAGGTATCTTGTGGATAGGGGAATCAAGGTATATGAGGACAAGGCAGGAACCGGGCATTGATAGTAGATGATCAGCCATGTTCTCAAAATGGCGGTGCAGGCTCGAAGGGCTGAATGGTCTGCTTCTGCACCTATTGTCTGTTGTCTATAAGGGGCAGGATAGATATCCCACAGAAGAAGTTCTTAAATGCTAGTGTTCCCCCTCCTTTTTGAGAATCGCAAGATCGCTATTAAGTCAGGTCAGGAGATCCAGGAAATGAGAGAGAGACGTTTGGAATGTCCTGGCCCCAGCGATACAAAGGGACGGAACAGGTCATTGTCTCTTGGAGACGGAATTGTGTATTGAGTACTGTACTTCATGGAGGCCCTCAGGCAACGTGGGCTGGTTGGGGTATGGCATCATTCCACCCTGATTGACATCTGAAACCCTGTGAGTCAGGATAAAAGAAGGTCTGGGGAACAGCCCTTGACACGCACCAGGAGAAACACTAGAAGTTCCATGACTACGTTTAATAGCGATAGCCGGTGGAGGGCCCACGTGTGTCCTTTCCCGTTGCCCAGGGATTGAGGCCCTACCACGGAAGGCGGCTTAGCTAAGGAAGAGATCACCACCGACGACATTTCGAAGGATCGACATCATAAAACGAAAACCGGTCAAGGTCTAAACCTCCGTCTCTCTCTCCAACCAAAAGCTGCAGCTTGAATGAACTTGAGTGACTTTTATATTTCCATCGGACAATACATTATCCCCTAGACAACGATAGAGCTATTTCTTATTTATTATTATTATACCCGCGCTTTTAGATTCAGTGTTGACGACGTATATTATCTGTATGTTTGCATTGATATTATTTTTGTGTATTTTATCAATAAATACGGTTAAAAATAGTATCATCAGACTTCTACGGACCTCTCTACCTTTGCTGGTAAGTGATTCAGGTACGGGGTCCGTAACAAATGGGGTTCTCGTCTCGAGATTTGACACCAAATTGGGAGGCCAGTGAATCGGGCTTGTAAGTCCAAACTTAGATCTGGTTATGCGGGTTGCCAGACGGGAAACCAGCAAAGATGGACGTGGATGAATTTATAGGAAACCCGACTCTAGAGGCGCTAGAGGCGGCCACTAAATCAGACTTGATAAATATGGCGAAGGGGCTCAACCTCGCAGAGGCGAGGTTGTCAATGAAAAAGCGAGAGGTGCGAAGGGCCATAACTCAGTATTATATTGAGAAGAATGTGTTTGCAGCTGAGGTATTGGAAAAATCCCTGAAAAAGTACCAGCTAGTGGGACGGCTCAGTTAGAGTAGGAAAAAATAAGGTTGGAACATGCAATTAAGTTAAAGCAGCTGAGAAAGAGAAAGAAAGGGCCGAGAGACAAAGGAAGCTTGAGCACCAGCTAAAGGAGTTGGAGGTGAAAAGGGAGCAGGACAGGGCTGAGAAACAAAGGGAGCATGAAATTCAGTTAAAACAGCTGGAAGCAGCTAAAAGAGAGAGAGAGAGGGCCCAGAAGGAGAGGGAGAGAGCTGAGAAAGAAAAGGAAAGAGCCGAGAAAGAGAGAGAATATGAGGAGACACAGAAACTGAGGAAACATAACTTGGAGATGGAGAAGTTAAGGCAAGAGCGAAGAGATCAAGGGTCAGAACGAGAGGAGCGGTTTAATGTTGGTCGGGAGTTGAGGTTAGTACCTGCCTTCGAGAAGACGGATGTTGAGAGTTATTTCCTGCTTTTTGAGGAGGTGGCAGTGAATCAGAAGTGGCCCAGAGATTAGTGGGTGGCGCTGTTACAAAGTGTGTTAAAAGGGAAGGCACAACGAGCATATAGGCATCCGTGGCCGACCAGGTAAGTGTCGGACTCCGTAAAACCTAATGAAATGGCATATAAAATAGCAAAAGTGTGTTGGATGTTGGATTATTGGAATGTTTTTAAAATCCAACTAAAGGGAACTAAAAAGTGATAAGATGAAATATGAGGCATACAAGTGGATAATATAAAGCAAGATACTGAAAGTTTTTCTTTCCCCAGTTAAATCAGGAGTGAAAGGGAGATTAAGTTGGTATTGGACCACTGGAAAATTATGCTGGCGAGATTGTAATGGGGGACAAAGATATGGCAGATAATCTTAATGAATACTTTTCATCAGTCTTCACTGTGGAAGAAACGGCAGGAGCGAGTGTCTTTGCTATTACAAATGAAAAGGATCCAGACAAACTCAAAGGTCTTAAGGTGGATAAATCACCTAGACGAGGTGGACTGCATCCCAGAATCCCGAGGGATGTTGACGAGATAATGAATGCATTGGTCACGATTTTTCTAGAATCACAATTCTGGCATGGTCCTGGAGGACTGGAAAATACAAAATTACACTCTTTAAGAAGGGAGGAAGTCAAAAGAAAGAAACTTATAGGCCAGTTAGCCTAACCTCAGTAGTTGGAATGGTGTGTGGGTGACCTCCATCCGTAGTGGTCAACCATGGGTACTGCGCCTCTGGTCGTCACTGGTTTGTCAGGCAGCGTCTACTGTGGCTTTTGAGGCCCATCCTGGAGCGGCAGGCTCTGCCACAGTTGCTGCATGTGTAGGGCATCGTGGAATGGTTGTCCGTTGTCCGCTGTGCTCTCAGTTTAGCTCTCCGCTCCTCAAACTGACTCAGGATCACTCTTTCGCCTTGCTCTAGTTGTTGCTGAAAAGTACCTTGCCATTTTGTTGCGATCATCTGCTGTGTCCTCCCAGCAGACTGTGTTGATTTTTAAGGCTTTCATATTGTTCTTCCAGAGGTCCTTGAAGCGAAACTGGGGTCTACCAGCGTTCCTCTTGCCTGTTGCTAGTTCTCCGTATAGGATGCCCTTTGGCAGTCTACCATCCTTCACATGACAGACTTGACCCAGTCAGCGCTGTCTGCTTTGTCTTAAAAGCGTGAACATTGTGGGAAGTCCAGAGCGGGAGAGGACCTCAGAGTTTGGGACTTTGCCTCTCCAGGTGATGCCGAGGATGCGGCGAAGGCTGCGCAGGTGAAAACTATTGCGTTCCCTCTCCTGTTTGGAATAGATGGTACAAGTCTCGGTGCCATATAAGAGGGTGCTGATAACGCATGTATTGTACATGGCAGTTTTGATCTTTGTAGCGAGTTTCAGATTCTCCCAGACCCGCGAGGAAATTGAGCAAGGATCGATGTTACTTTGCCGATACGCCTATTGATTTCTGCATCGAGGGAGAGAGTGTAACCAATGGTCGACCCCAAGTATGTGAACATACTTGGGATTGGGATAGTATTGTAGTATTTTCTTTTCGAAGATGAGTTTTCAAGGTATTTGGAGACTAATGAAAATAAGTCAATGTCAGCATGGTTTCTGTGAAGGGAAATCATGCCTGACAACTCTGTTAATGGTCTTTGAGGAAGTGAAAAGGAGGATGGACAAATGAGAGGCAGCGGATATCATTTACTTGGATTTTCAGAAGGCATTTGATAATGTTAAACCCTACTTCTAATTATTACCCGTTACCTGATGCATGACAAACTGTACTATGGAAGATAAAGCAGCAGCTTCTTTTATTAGTAGTTCGCTACAGGAGAGAGAGAGTACTTAGGCACACACACAAAGGGCCCGTACCAGTGCTCTCTCTCTCTCCAAAGCACAGAGACAGAGTTTTTATATCATTTTTTGCCATGTAGCAGGAAACAGGTTTTTAGTTTGTTACGTTCCCCAGTAACCGGGTGACTTACCAGCACAGATAGATAGGTCCGCTGAAGCCTGATGCTACTATTTTCAAACGTTTTATTTATAAAGGGGCACAAACGTATGGTTAATACAAAACATTCAGATCATATGCATCGTCAAAACTGAATCTAAAGCACAGGTGTAGTAATAATCAATCAAAAATGAGCTCTATCGTTGTCTAGGGGATACTGAGTCCAATGGAATATAAGAGTCACTCAAAGTCTGGAGGCTTCCCCGTTTCGGTGGACTGCTGGCATTTCACGTGTTGGAGAGAGAGAAAAGGAACACTTGCCCGTCGTCCTTGCGAAGCAAATCCCTGCTGTTAGTTAAAGCGATTTTTCCTTTTGGGTCCAGCCACAGACTCCCGATCCGGAATCTAACGCACGTGGCTTCCTTCAGAATGGCTTCCCGCTCCGACGGGAAGCACTATCGTGTCTTCTTCCTGTGTCTCCTTGGTGCGTCTGAGGCCCCGCCTCGGCAGCCCACCTTTTATCTGGACTGGCAGGGTTGTAGATGTCAATCAGGGTGGGGGTGAGGCAATCTTCCCCCATCACCCATCTCACATTGCCCTTAGGGTTTGCACGTAGTCCAGTTCCTTATTCCACAAAGGTGTCTCCCAAGACAATGGCTATGTCCAAGGCTTTTGTCTTGCTGAGTGGCCAGCTCACATTCCAAACCGTAAGGCTCTCTCTCTTGCGATTCTCACAAAGGAGGGGGCTGAGGTCATGACAAGCTACCCCATGGTCACATGCCCAGCAACAGTAGTATTTTAAGACAAAGGCCCTTTGATTACCTTAAAAGGCAAAAGCCATCAAACTCAGACAATGTGCAAGATGTAGTTCCTCATTTTTTTAGACGGAAAATAATTAAATTATCACGTCTTTGCAGGTGAAACAAGGATTGCAAGATCATATTGAACCTTTGACCTACTTAGAGTATTTATAAAACTAGCTTACGAGGCGAAGACGGAATAACGGAACCCAATACACAAAACATAACTTCTGCAAAATTGTCAGTGTGAAAACAACACAGGCAGACCACCCAGACCGAACTCCGAGCAACCCCTCCTCACAAGGTTCCGTAAAGCATCACCCAACCCCTTTAACCCTTCAGAGGGACTGGGAAGTGTAGGGGGGAGAATGGTTTGTGTGATGTGCTGATCTGTATCGAAAGGTCTCTGCAGTTCCTCATAGTTACGGGCAGAGTAGTTACCATGCAAAGCGTGAAGTGTCCGGATGGGAAACGTTCTATGGTGCGCTGATAAAAATATGGTGAGGGTATAAATGGCAAAGTTCCTATTGTTTGTTCTAAATTTGTCATTTTAGAATCTATTATACAGTAGTATGTACTATTCATTCAGTATCTGCGTTTTTCTGGAGGACCATCAGTGTCTGTCCTTGATCCCTTCTCCCACCTGATTCCATCTGCTCATCCCTGCCCAGCTTGTTCAACCTCTGTCCAGTCTCCTTACCCCACCCCGCTTTAGTGATAGGCATTAACTATCTGGGTCAACCTCGGTCCACCATGTATCCCACCACTTCAATGTTATCTATCAACAATCTTTCTTCTAACCTTTGCCTTCATTCTGAAATGTTCTTTTGCACCTTTGGCATTGCTGAGTTATTTCCAGAATCGTTTTTTGTTAGCTGGAAAGTCAGAGGATCACCAGGCTCCAGTTCTGTCGTGCATTGGTGCAGGTTTTTGAACAGTGACTGGCTGACACACTGCAGCATTTTACTGACAGCAAAGAGTACTGGGAGAGTTGGTGCTTGGGCTATAATCCTATGATCTACATTCTAGGCAGATGGAACTGTCGGTGTTTTGGATTTGACTTTGGTTAGTGCTGCTGCGGATGGGGCTGGATGGTCGTCCTTCTGCAGTGAAGCAGAAATTTTGAACAGCTGAGCATTGGTTGTGGGAATTCTTGGATTGCACTACCCAGTGTGAGATGCGGGGAAATGTGTGAGACTCTCAGGGTCTGTGAGTAGCATATACAGCTCTGTGACTCTGTGAGGCTGTGTCCTAGGATATCACAGTTTTAGATCCAAGTAAGATAGACCCAGGGATCGAGCTGCTTGGGCTTATGAGGTGTTGAGCGAGTATTTCTGGTCTGGGATCAGATGTTCGTTTCTGGAATTCCTTGAAAAGCAATGACTGCTAATCTGCGGAGAGGATGAGTTCCCATTCTATTTACGCAGAGAGAGGCTATGAGTAAATGGGCTGTTCCATGTTTACAACAGTAGAAATTGATCTGTGAGTTTGGTGTTCAAGCTATTTTGGAAATCCATCCCCCTCACCCCCCCCCACCCCCACTGTCATCTGTCTGTCACTCTGTGGAAATCAAGCAGAATCTCAAGTTGCTGGAGATCTGTATTAAAAACTGAAAATGTTTGAAGTCATGATGATGAAACGTTATTAACCTGAATTGTACAGTTTGTTCCTCTCCCCACAGCTGTTCCTTACCTGCTCAGCGTTTCTGGTAATTCCAGTTTCTTTTATTACATTCATCCTGGAATGGTTTAAATTTCCTGAAATGAACCTGTTTTAACCTGGAAATGGAAATGGCTCGTTCTGTGATAGTGGAACAGTAAATAAAGCACAACTTTTCCCTGTAAATTATCCTGGTTTCAATTTGTCTGTTATTCCCGGAAATGTGTTCAGTACAGTTGTTGCTAACCAGGTTTACAAGAATCTCAGGAATGATCGGCTTTATGTAGGAGGATCATTTGATGGTTCTGGACCTGTGCTCAATGGAGTTCAGAGTGACGGTATGGTTAAGTAAACCTACCGAATACTGAAAAGCCTCCATACAGTGGACATGGAGAGGATGTTTCCATTAGACGGAGCGTCTGTGATCTGACAGCACAGTCTCAGAATAAGGATGCTTCCATTTAAAACTGAGGTGAGAAAAAAAAATTGGTCAAATGATGTCTGATCTGTGGAATGTGTTGCCGCATAGGTTGCTTGAAGCTGCAATTTGCCACTATGACAGACAATAATATATTCATGATTGCTAAGTAGCTTCAGGGTTACAGGATGAAGGCAGGAATATCGTGTTGGAATAAAGATCAGCCATGGTTGGGTGGTATTGTGCCGAATGATCCCGACCTGCGTACCCAAAGACGTGCAGGACTGTAAGTTTGTATTTTAACGAAGGGGCGCACACCGGGCACCACTACAGCCGATGTATGAGGGGCCATTCAAGGGTATCAGAAACAACGGGTCCACATATGTTCTGGACATTGGGGGAAAAGAGGAGGTTTTCATGGTGGAGCGACTCAAACTGGCCCATGTGGGCTTGGTGCAGCCGCTCGATATTCAGGCACCATGGCGCAGAGGCAGACTGCCCAAACAAAGACTGATCCAGACTGTGGACATTCGGGGGTGTATTGCCGGATCTCGGGGGGGGGGGAGTGTTGTGTGGCGATCCATTTTCTGGGCAGGTGAACTGGCTACAAAATGGCACGCGCGTCGGCAGAGAGGCCAGCCCCAAAATGGCGCTGGGCCTTCTTCTTCACCAGCAAGGGGAGAAAGCCCGTGCGTGTGGTGAGACTTTGGTAATGCACCTCTGACGTCATTTGTGCCCGGAGAGGGTGGGAACGAGACTGTCTACAAGTCAGCGCCGCGAAGTTTGAATAAACTAGTCTCGAGTGCAATTTACAGACTGCGTGTCGTTATTTCTCGCTCTGTGTGCAGCACATCGATACTTTGGTGACCCCGACGGTCCAAATGGGATTTGGACCAAAGATGATCGACTCTTCATCTGTTCACGAGGTTTCGGTAAATCTGCCAACTTTCTGGACGCTGCGACCCCGCATGTGGTTTGACCAAGCAGAGGCCCAGTTCTAGATTTAGCAGATGTCTTTCAATTCTACGCGTTACAATTACTTGGTGAGCTCCCTTGACCAGGAGACTGCCGCCCAGGTTGAGGACTTCATACAGTCACCCCCGGAAAAAGGCAAATATACAGCCTTCAACGGGCTGCTCATAGGGACCTTTGGCCTCTCAGGGCGTGAGCGAGGTGGCACTTGCTGCACCTGGATGGCCGCTGTCAGCATTAATGAACGAGATGCTGGCCCTGGCTGAAGGATACAGGCCCTGCCTCTGTTTGAGCAGGCGTTCCTACAGCAACTGCCCGAGGACATACATCTGCTGCTGGCCGACACAGATTTCAGTGACCCAGGGAGACGTGCTGTGGAAAGCCAAGACTACTCGTGCAAAAGCAGGCCAGACCAGGCCCGGCAGCGGAGTGAGCACAACCCGGAGACAGGAGTGAGCAGAAATCAGCGTCTTACCCCCGACGGGGTATGACATCCGCAACAGGGAGCCGGGACCCACCCTGAGGGCTGCAAACGGCAGCACGATACGACCTACGTCACCCGCACAGCGCAGCTGCAGTTCGGCACCGGCCGGTTCACGTGGGACTTCACTCTGGCCGCCGTGGCCAAACCGCTCCTGGGGGCGGACTTCTTGCGAGCTCACAGCTTGCTGTTCGGCTTGCACGGGAAAAGACTGGTCCATGCCAAGACTTTCCAGATGTTCTCCCTGAGTGAAGCCAAGTTGCTGGCCCCTAACCTGGACTCCATCACGCCGTCTGACAATGACTTCAACTGAATCCTGACGCACTTTCCATTGGATCTGGCATTGCAGTTCATGACAGCCATGCCCAGACACTGAATACATCACCACATCCCAACCCAGGGACCACTCCTCCGTGCCTGCGCACCAAGTCTCCATCCCCGGACAAGCTCCGCCTGGCGAAGGAGGAATTCAAGAGGATGGAGGAATTGGGGATCGTACGGAGGTTCGACAGCCCATGGGCCTCCCCCATGCACATGGTGCCCACAGCAGCTGGGGGCTGGAGACCATGCAGCGACTACGGCTGACTGACGAGGCTACAACACCGGACCGCTACCCTGTGCCGCACATTCAGGACTTTGCAGCAAACCTGCACAGTGCAACGATCTTTTCCAAGGTAGACCTCATCCAGGGATACGATCAAATCCCGGTACACTCTGAAGACGTCCCCAAGACAGCACTCATCACTCCGTTTGGCCTGTTCAAATTCCTCTGAATGCCGTTCGGCCTGAGGAATGCCGCACAAACGTTCCAGCGGCTAATGGATGCGGTGGGACGCGACCTGGACGTTGCATTCATCTGTTTGGACGACATCCTCCTAGCCAGCAATAGTCGTCAGGAGCATCAGTCCCACCTCCGCCAGCTCTACTCCCGCCTGAGTGATTTCAGCTTCACGATCAACCCGCCCAAATGCCAGTTCGGACTCAACACTATCGACTTCCTGGGCCACAGGATTACCAAAGATGGAGCAACACCTCTGCCCGCCAAGTTAGACGCGATCCGCCACTTCGCCCGGCCTAACACAGTTGAAAGCCTGCAGGAGTTTGTTGGTATGCTGAACTTCTACCACCGCTTCCTCCCCTCAGCAGCCCAAATCATGCTCCCTTTGTTCATCCTGATGTTGGGTAAAGGCAAGGACATTACTTGGGACGAAGACGCCGCGGCCGCTTTCTTTAAAACCAAGGAAGCCTTGGCAGACGCCGCGGTGCTGGTCCGTTCGGCCCGCCAGCAGCGATATCTGTCCTACATCTCAGAGTACACGACGGACTTCCAGCATGTCTCAGGAAAGGACAACGACATGGCAGACGCACTCTCCAGACCTGCTTTCCAGGACCTGTCCTGGGGATGGACTCTGCACCACCAGCGGAGGCGTAGCAAGCAGACGATGAGGTGCCCAACTACAGGACCGCAGTCTCGGGTTTGCAACTGCAAGTCTTCCTCATAGGCTCAGGTGAGAGGACCCTCCTGTATGACGTGGCTACCGGTCAACCTCGCCGCATCTTCCCGGCAGCCTGGCGGTTGCAAGGTTTCATTTCTATGCACGGCTTGGCGTACCCATCTACCAGGACAACTGTCTGGTTGGGCTCCAGCAAGGTCGTGTGGCCCGGACTTCGCAAACAGGTCAGCGAATGGGCCAAAATGTGCACGCGATGCCAAACAGCCAAGGTGCAGCGGCACACCAAAGCCCCACCCCAGCAGTTCGAACCCACCCGCCGGAGGTTCTACTACATTAATTTGGATATCCTGGGTCCGCTGCCAGTGTCACAAGGAGCGCAGTACCTCCTGTCTATGGTAGACCGATTCACGAGATGGCCAGAGGCGGTCCCGCCCAACGACACCACCACCGATTCCTGCGCCCAAGGGCTGATTGCAACCTGGGTTGCACGCATCAGGGTACTGGCCCACATAACCTCCGACAGAGGCGCCGAGTTCACTTCCAGCCTGTGGTCGGCTGTGGCCAGCCTGTTGGGAGCACAGCTACACGATACAACTGCCTACCACCCACAGTCGAACGGACTAGTGGAAGGCTTCCACCGTCACTTAAAGTTGGCTCTCATGACCCGCCTGACAGGGCTTAACTGGGTGGACGATCTTCCCTGGGTCCTGCTTGGAATCCGCACAGCACCCAAAGAGGATCTGCACACCTCATCGGCCGAGCTGGTGTACGGCACACCCCTGGTCATCCCAGGAGAGTTCATACCAGCCCCAAGGGGGCAAGATGAAGAACCTGCAGCAGTCCTGGGTAGTCTACACGAAAGGCTCGGCAACCTTGCCCCCGTACCGACTTCACAGCATGGACAGAGCCCGACCTGCTTACCCAAAGACCTGCAGAACTGTAAGTTTGTATTTGTACGAAGGGACGCACACCGGGCACCGCTACAGAAGCCTTATGAAGGGCCTTTCAAGGTGATCAAGAATAATGGGTCATCGTACGATCTGGATATTGGGGGGAAAGAGGAGGTTTTCACGGTGGACCGAATCAAACCGGCCCATGTGCACTTGGCGCAGCCAATCGAGGTTCCAGCACCACGGCGCAGAGACAGACCACCCAAACACTGATCCAGACTGTGGACATTGGTGGGTGTATCGCTGGTTCTGGGAGGGGGGTGGTATTGTGTGGCGATCCACTTTCTGCTCAGGCGAACCGGCTCACAAAATGGCGCGCGCGTCGGCAGAGAGGCCAGCCCCTAAATGGTGCTGGGCCTTCTTCACCAGCAAGGGGAGAAAGCCCGCGCACGGGGAGAGACTTTGGTAATGCACCTCTGACGTCATTTGCACCCGGAGAGGGCGGGAACGAGACTGCCAGCTCTGCGAAGATTGAATGAACTAGTCTTGAGTGCAACTTACAGACTGCGAGTCGTCATTTCCAGCTCTGTGTGTAACACATCGCTACAATGTAATAAAGAAGCTGTCCCAACACACACCCTTGTTGTACACCACTAGTTATCGGCAGACAACCAACAAAGGTTCCCTTTATTTCCACTCTTTGCCTCTTGCCAAACAACCAATGCATTATCCAGGCTAGTGTCTTTGCTGTAATACCATGTGCTCTTAACTTGTTAAGCAGACTCATGTCAGTGGCCTTTCGAAAGTCGAAGTGCACAACATCCAGCGATTCTCTTTTGTCTATCATGCTTATTATTTCTTCAAAGATTTCCAATAGATTTATCAGGCAAATGTGTCCCTTCAGTAAGTCATGCAGCCTGAGGTCTATTTTATCATGTGCCTCCATGTACACTGGAACAACATCCTGGGCAATCGACTGGAACATTATCACTGAGGTCAGACTAACTGGCTTATAATTTCCGTTCCACAGTTCTCCTTTCCTTAAAGAATGAAGCGACAATTGTAATTTTCTCAACTGCCTGAGCCGTTCCAGAATCTTGTGATTCTGAAATATCTTTTCTAATGCCTGTACAATCCTGTCAGACATTTCTTTCAGAACTCTGGGGTGTACAAGTCAAGGTCCAGGCGACTTATTCACCTTTAGACCTTTCAGATCCCAAGAATATTTTCCCTAATAATAGCAACTTCCAAGGTGAAGCTGGGTCCTACATACCTGTTCAGTTCATCTGCCATTTCCCTCTTCACAATTGCTACCGCTCCAGCATCATTTTCCCGCGGTTCAATATACACTCTGGCTTCTCACTTAGTCACATCATTAATACCAGGAATTGAGATTTTATGTTGAAGTTGTATAGGACGTTTGTGAGGATTAAGTGCTAGATAACGAAATTCTACTGCTATGTGTCTTATGCTCACTATCTGCCACAAGAGGCAATTCCTGGTGGCCTAACGTTTTAAATCAGCTTCCCAATCTCGTTCCGACGTGTTAATCAAGGCCTCCACTTGTATCAAGATGACAGAGTGAAGGAGGAACACCTTATATTCCGTCTGGGGACCCTCCAACCTGGTGGCATGAATATCATTTTCTTCTTCTGGTAAACAGATACCCGTCCCCTCTATTCACCCTCTAAGTTTTTACTTCTGTAAATTGATGCTGACTATGCTGTGAGTTCCTATAGCGTTTTGTGTGAATTGCTTTGGATTTCCAGCATCCGCAGACTTTTTCTTGTTCATTCCAGATTTTACCGTACATGACCAGACAATGAGGTCTGACAGTTCGGGAAAGCAGCGCATGCGCTCTGTGGCCAAAGGTCTCAGAGAATTGACAACAGGTAGGAGCGGGACTCCGGACAGAAATTTTATTGGTACCTACGAGCGAACTGTGATGGAGATACAATTATGATGATCTCCAAACACACTGTGGTTCCGCATCCCAGAACAGTCCCGGTCCTTCCCTCTCTCCATAAATCCATAAATATCCATAAATATGCCGCGGGCAACCTTGAAGAGCGAAGCTGTTGGGCCTTTTTCTGTGACGCATGCGCACTGCGACCAAAGCAAGTTTCTATTTCGTGGGGTTTACTGGGCTGATATCAGCGATTTACCTGCCAGTTCTTATGACGTGTTTGGAAGAACGGGGGGAAGGGAAAGAGAGCGGATGGATCTCACAAATGCTGCTGAGCTGCACATATTTAAATGACAGTATTAGGAACTTGGAACAAAAGTAGTAGTGAGATAAGTACAGTTGAAGTGTTACCTTCAAGTCAGTGAAAATGTCAATTAAAGTTGCATAAAAAAACAAAGGCCTTCCATCAGCTTTAGATCTTAAGTAACTCACTATTGCTCTGCCTCCTCTTTTTTTTGGACCTTTCTATCCGTGATAACATATTTTGCTCTCTGTGTACAGAATGATAGCAAAATCCTTTTCCTGGGTAACAAGTCACCTGTAGCTTTCACATGACAAAAGTGCATCAATGAATTCACCACCATCAATGACCTGTGGGGAAGCGGTCATCAGAGTAATTGGAAAGTCTCCATATTTACCCATTTAATCTCATAGGCTTTTTGCAACGCTGAGGGAAAGGTTCAGAAAGTGAAATGTTACTAATGTTCCCTCTATACTTTTATATAGGAATATGGACTGACCATTCGTCTGAACAGGAAATATCTGCACAACCCAAAAAAACCGCAAAGCACTTTAAATTAACATTCCATCTGTACGGCAAGAAAGGTAATCTGTACAGGAGCATTTCTCTTAGTGAACAGCAACTCACCTACATAGCTGTGAGGGAATACTGAATATTACAAACCCAGAGAATCAAACCAAGCCACATGAAGGTGTCCCATTCTTATACAGACAGGAAGACTGTCCAGTTTCTGGAACTGTAAACAGGAGGAAAATGACTGCTTCCCCTGACTTGGATTGAACGTCGCTGTATCGAAGGCAGCATCTCCCAAAACCATCACACTGAGCACGGGAGCCCCCCAGGGTTGCGTGCTCAGTCCACTGCTGTTCACTCTGCTGACCCACGACTGTGCTGCAGCACACAGCTCGAACCACATCATCAAGTTCGTCGATGACATCGACAGCTCCTCGGTAGAGATCTTTAAGAGCACCAAATTTCTTGGTGTCTCACCTGGTCCCTTAACACCAGCTCCATAGCAAAGAAAGCCCAGCATTGTCTCTACTTTCTGCGAAGTCTGAGGAAAGTCCATCTCCCAACCACCCCCGCAATCTCATCGCATTTTACAGGGGATATTATTTTATATTGAGAGCAACCTGAGCAGCGGCATAACTGCCTGGTTCGGAAATTGAAGCATCTCGGATCGCAAGACTCTGCAGCGGATAGTGAGGTCCACTGAGAAGATCATCGGGGTCTCCCTTCCCGCCAGTACATTTACACTACACGCTGCATCCGCAAGGCAAACTGCGTAATGAAGGACCCCACGCACCCCTCATACATACTCTTCTCCCTCCTGCCATATTGGAATAAGTACCAAAGCATTCGTGGTTTCACGTCCAGACTATGTAAAAGTATCTTCTCCCAAGCCATCAGACTCCTCAATACCCACAGCCTGGAGTAACACCAAATTAGTGCCCTCTACTTTGCCTTGTGTTTATTATTTGTCGTAATGTCTGCAATGTTTTGTGCAATTTATGCAGTCCTGAGTAGGTCTATAGGATAGTGGGTTTTTTTTTTTCTGTGTTGTTTTTACGTAGTTCGGTCTAGTTTTTGTACTGTTTCATGTAGCACCATTGTCCTGAAAAAAAGTTTTCTCGTTTTTACTGTGTACTGTACCAGCAGTTATGGTTGAATTTACAATAAAAATGGACTCGACTCGACTTGACTGGTAACACGGAGGGATTCATCAGTCACCTAAACTGATGGTACATCAGCGAATTTACCCTGTTGAGATGCCATTCAATTACTCTGTTTGTGGGAAAGGATTCACTCGGTCATCTGACCTACTGACACACCATCGAATTCACACTGGCGAGAGGCCACCTGCAGAGACACCAGTCATTTCACACCAGGGAGCAGCCGTTCACCTGCTCATACTGTGGGAAGGGACAACAGCAAATACACACTGGGGAGATGCCACTCACCTGCTCCGAGTATGGAAATGGATTCAATCGCTCATTTGATCTACTAACCCAATGGCAAATTCGCACTGGGGAGAAGCCATTTACATGCTCACACTGTGGGAAGGGGTTTAAGCAGTCATCGCAACTGAAGGTACACTAGCGAGTTCACACTGTGGAGAGGCCGTTCACCTGCTCAGATTGTGGGAAGGGATTCACTCAGTTAACAGCTCTCCTGGCACACCAGTCTGTTCACACTGGGAAGAAACCATTCACCTGCTCATATTGTGGGAAGGGATTCACCCTCTCATCCACACTATAGACACACCAGTGTGTTCATGCTGAGTAGAGGACATTCACCTGATCTGAATGTGGGAAGGGTCATTCAGTCATCTATCCTGGTGGTGCACTACAGATTTCACACTGTCAAGAAATTTAAATAAGTTGAATGCCGGATATTTAATCTTCACATTTGCTGAACCCAGAGTTAAGATCAAAACTCTGCTTTGGGATGAACAACACCAGTATTTAACTACTTTACTCCCTGCTCATTTCAATGTTATGGGTCATTTTCTCTGCTTCTGCAGGGATGCGTGTCAAACTGCTGTGTTAGAATATACCACTGTCTAGCAAGGTCTGAAAGCAGAATGGAGCAGCATAAGTCGGATGTTCAGTTAGAAACCAGAGACGGGTTAGCAGAGGGCAGATTTGGAGCTCTGGACAGTAGTCGGGGTAAGTGCATCTGATGAGGAGCAGGGAAACAGACGAGGGGGAGAGAGACAATTAATGGCAGAGCATCAAAATTTGGAGACTGATTATTTGTGTTCTGGCTTCTTCCCCCTTCCATTCCAGTCCTGATGAAGGATCTTGACACAAGGAGTCAAACATTTATTCCCCTCTATTCTTGTTGCCTGACCTTTTGTTGTCCAACATTTCATGTGTCTTGCTGTGGATTGCCAACGTATGCAGAAACACTTGTGATTCACAAAGTGTGGTTTCACCAGTGTCCTAAGTAACTGCACCATAACATGCAACCCGTTAACCTCAGTTACCTGATTTATGAGTGTGAGGGTCCCAAAAGCTTTCTTCAGCACTCTGTTAGGTTTTGACTCAAGTTTCAGTAAGCCATGCATGAGTACTCCCAAGGTTTTTCTGCTCTGCAATAGCCTGCAAGGCCTTCCCATTCACTATGAAGGGCCAACCTGAATTTGACTTTGCAAAATGCAACACCCCAGACTTATCTGAAGTAAATTCCACTTGCCAGTCCTCAGCCCGTGTACTCAGTTGGTCAAGATTGCTCTGTAATTCTTGATAACCCTTATTACTGTCTACTATGCCACCTATTCCAGTGTCATCTGCAGACTTACTAAACTTGCCTTGTGAATTTTCATGCCTTCTGGATTGTTGCATCTGCCACGTATCAGTGAGGGTAGAAACAGGATGATTTGGCAGATTAATGCATGGTTGAGAAGCTGGTGCAGGGGGCAGCGATTCAAGATCTTGGATCATTGGGTTCTCTCCTGTTCAAAAGTGACGGGTTACTCTTGAACCTGAAGAGAGCCAATTTTCTTGCGGGCAGGTTTGTTAGAGCCGTTGGGGAGGGTTTAAAATAATCTGGCAGGAGGCGGGTTAGAAACACATGGTAGGACGTATGCTAAAAGAGCAAAGTTAGTGTGCAGTCAGACTGTCACGAAGGGCAGGCAGATGATAGGACATAATTGCAGCGAGTAGGGTGAGTATCAGTGCATTAGGGATGCATAGTCAAAAAGGGTAGCAAATAATGTACTCAACGTGTTACATTGCAACGTGCAGAGTTTAAGAAATAAGGATAATCTTGTGTATTGTCAGGTATGATGTTGTGGTCATCACTGAATCGTGGCTGAACGATAGTTGTAGATGGAAGCTGGATGTCAATGATTACTCGTAACGGAGGGATAGGAAGGTAGGTAGAGATGATGGCGTGGATCTGCTGGAATAGAATTGTATCAGATCAGTAGAAATATGTGACATGATTGGAAGATGTCCAATCTTTGTGGATTAAGTTAAGAAGCCATAAGTGTAAAAGGACACTGATAGCAGTTATATACAGGCCTCACAACAGTATCTGGGATGTGGAACACAGATTACAACAGGAAATAGAAAAGGTGTGTCAAAAAGGAAAAGTAATGACAGTCATAGGAGATTTCAACATGCAAGTCGATTGGGAAACTCAGGTTGGAAATGGATGTCAACAGAGTGAGTTTATTGAATGCCTATGAGATGGCTTTTTAGAGAAGATTATCGTTGAGACTTCTTGGAGATCAGCAATACTTGTTTGAATACAGATCCATGGTGCTACATGAAACAGTACAAAATCTGCACCCAACTATGTAAAAACAACACAAAAAACAGCAACACTATACTACAGACCTACTCAGGACTGCATACTTGGTTATGTAATGAACTGGGAGTAAATAAGGAGCTTAAGGTAAAATAACTGCTAGGAGGCTGCGATCACAATATGATTGACTTCAGCTGGAAATTTGATCGGGAGAAAGTGATGTCTGATATTGCATTTTTTCAGTGGAGTAAAATAAATTACAGTGGTCTGAGAGAGAAGTTCACCAAAGTATATTGGAAGGAGATGCTGGAAGTGATGACAGCAGAGCAATAAGGAAATAAGTTTCTGGGAAAATTAGTGGGACGACAGGATAAGGAAGCTTTTAAAACCGTACAGAGAGCAGCTGAAAGAATCATCACGAGGGAAAAGATGAAATTTGAAAGCAAGGTAGTAAACAATATCAAAGTGGATAGTAAAAGATTTTTCAATTATGTAAGAATAAAAGAGAGATGAGAGTCGATATGGGACCACTAGAAAATGAGGCCGGAGAAATAATAACAGTGCCCAAGGAGATGGCAGATGAACTGAATAAGAACTTTGCCTCAGTCTTCATTGTGGAAGACACTAGTAGTCTGGCAGTTGTTGTAGGGTGCGATGGAAGAGAAGTGAGTGCAGTTACTATTGCAAGGGAGAAGTTGCTCAAAAAGGTGAAAGACTGCAGAGCACATTTGTCACCCAGACCAGATGAACTGCACCGTAAGGTTTGAAAAGAGGTGGCGGTCGAGATTGTGGATCTTTAGTAATGATCTTTCGAAAATCATTAGGCTCTGGCTTGGACTCAGTGGACTGAAAATTTGCAAATGCCACTCCACTCTTAAAGAAGGAGGAAGGCAGCAGAAAAGAAATTATAGATCAGTTCGCTCGACTCCAGTGATTGGCAAGATATTGGAGACAGTTGTTAAGAATGAGATTGTGGAGTACTTTGTGACACAGGACATGATAGTAGGAAGACAGCATGATTTCCTTCAGGGAAAATCCTGCTCGACAAACCTGTTGGAATTCTTTGAGGAGTTTACAAGTAGGATAGAAAAAGGGAATGCAGTGAATGTTGTATATTTGCACTTTCAGAAGTCCTTTGATCTGGTACCAAAAATGAGGCTGCGCACCAAGAAAAGAGCTCATTATATTACAGGAAGGCTATTGATATGATTGGAGCACTGACTAATTAGTAGGAGGTAGAGAGTGGGAACATAAGGTTCCTTCCCTGGGGATCAATGGTGGGATCACTTCTTTATAAGCTGAATATCAATGATTTAGATGAAAGTAGGCTTTGTTGTCAAGTCTGCAGATGATACGAAGATTGGTGGAGGGCAGGTAGTGTTGAGGGAACAGGTAGGAGGTTAGAAGAATTGGCAATAGATTGGAAAATGAAATACGATTTTGGAAAATGCATTGTAATGTACTTTGGTAGTAAAATTAATGTGCAGACTATGTTCTAAACAGAGAGAATATCCAAAACTCTGATACGACAGATTAAGAAAGCCACTAAAATGTTTGCCTGCCACTACAGTTGCTGTTACCACTCGCTCGCTCTCTCTCTCCAAAGATTTCAACACAACAACCATAACTACCTCAGCTCTCATGAACTGAACTGAACTTTATACTTTTCTATGACAATTAATTTACCCCTAGACATCAATAGAGCTTGTTTATTATTGATTATTATTATTCCTACTGTTACGTACCCGTGACACGTGACAGTGGTACCCTTGTCACGTGACTGGGGTTGAAGTTATACTGGACATGAGGTAATGGTGGAGTGATGTCATTTTCCCGCCAGTAGAGGTCATGTGACAGGTTTTTTCTACAGGGTATAAAAGGAAGACCCACCCTGTCAGGTGGGGCAGTTCGTGGCAGGATTTGCCAAGATGACTTCATATCACTGTGTGATTTAATGTGATGACGCAGTTTAGTTAAAAAATGAAGTTTTATATAATGCCTAAAGTTTAAAAGGTCAGAGCCAACGGTTTCTTTGCTGATGGAGAGTGAAGAGAAGTTTGGAAAATGGAGATCGAGAAAAATCGATTTTCGATGGATTGACTTCGACTTTGTGTGATCCTCATTCGGAAGGATTTCGGTTACTATTCTCACGATAGTCCCCGCTGAAAAAGCGGGAGATTGAGAATATTTTGGAAGGAAGGTCAGTCACTTTAAGTTGTTATATTTAATAAAATTCGACGTGGGAGTTCGACGCTGGGAATCGAAGGACATCGACGTGGAAGAGAATTTACATCGCTTTAAAAAGTCTCTCCTTTTAAAAGTACCGTGAGCTTTTGAACTGTCGGCATATCGTTTTAAAATACTGTTTTCATTCGGCAATTCGCTTTGGAGAACTGTTTTTTTTCAATACTACTTTAAGGACTGTTTGAGCAGCTGCCAGCAGCTGAGCTCGGATCATTGTTTAGGTTTGTTTACTTTTGAAGGGGGTTTGTTATCAGTGTTTAATAAACGTGTTATTCGTTATAAAACCCCTTGCCTAACTCATCTATATTATTGTTGCCCGAATACGTAACATAATTATGGGGGCTACGTTCGGAATTGAATTATTTGATTTTAAAAAGTTTTTTGAATTCTGAGTTGGTGTTTTGGTAACGGGGATTGCTCGATTTTTTTTGTTTGATTGGCTTGTGAGTGGTATTCGGCAACGATGAATATTGATGAGTTTCTGGATTCGCCAGTCGCGGATTTGTTAGCGAAGGCGAAAAAAACTGAAGTCTCTGAACTTGCTAATCGGTTACATCTTAAAGGGATTTTGCAAACTACGTCAAAAGCTGTAATACAGAGAAAGATCGCATCACATTTTGTGGCTTCGGGTCATTTTGAAGAATCGATTTTAGAATCGTTTCCAATAAGTAATCTGGAGATGCAGTTGCAAATTGAACAAATGATGTTAGAAAGGTGTAAATTGGAAGCTGCACAAAAGCAGAGAGATTTTGAATATGCAATGGAGAAATTAAGGTCTGTAGAACAGTCTGCTAATTCTAAAAAACCGTTTGTTGCTAGCCAAGAAATTAAATTGGTCCCTCCATTTAGTGAAACAGAAGTGGAGAGATATTTTCAACATTTTGAAACTATTGCTCGGATGTCAGAGTGGCCGAAAGATAAATGGTCAGTGTTATTACAGAGTGTAATCAAAGGCAAGGCACGACACGTTTACACAGCTTTAACTGCTGCGCAAGCATTAGATTATGATATTGTGAAAGAAAATATTCTCAAATCGTATGAATTGGTCCCAGAAGCGTACAGGGAAAGATTCAGGAGTTTGAAAAAGTCTGTGGAAAAGACTTATGTGGAATTTGCCTATGATAAAGCTATGTGTTTTGAGAGATGGGTTTCTTCTAAAAATGTAGATGAGGACTATGAGACATTGAGAGAGCTGATTTTGATGGAGGAATTTAAAAGAAGCATTCCTGTTGAAGTAAGGACCTACTTAAATGAGAGGGATACTGAGAAATTGCAGGACTGTGCTAGATTAGCTGATGAGTATGTTTTAATCCATAAGAATAAATTTCCTCAGGGTAGAATTTTCAAGAGGAAAAATAATATGGAGACTCCAGGTAAATTAGAAATTAAATCAGAGGTTAATGAGAGAGGTAAGGAGAAAGGAAAACCTGTGAAGGAAAGACAGTTTGGTCTTATTTGTAACTATTGTAAGAAGCCTGGCCATGTAATAGCTAACTGTTTCAAATTGAAAAAGAAAGAGAAGGAAGCAGTTCCGGATGCTTGTGTGCAACATACTGAAGCACCTGTAAAGTTACAGGGTTTGGTAAACACAAATGAGGATTTGTTAGAGTCTGACCAAGTTAGAAAGGGATATGATCATTTTATCACTGAAGGGTTTGTATCCTTGAAAGAAGGATCTACTCTGGTGCCAATAAAGATTCTTAGGGATACTGGAGCTTCTCAATCACTGATGGTAGATAGTGTGTTGAAGTTTAATGAAGAGAGTGATACTGGTGAGGTAAATTACATAAGAGGTGTTGGAAGTGATTTTATGCCTGTACATTTACATGAAGTAAATTTAAAGTCAGGGTTAGTTACAGGATTTGTTAAAGTAGGACTACAGCATAGCTTACCTGTGAAGGGTATTTCTTTATTGTTAGGTAATGACTTGGCAGGTGGACAAGTTTTTCCTGAAGTGTATTTGACAATGGAGTCAGAGGTACCTGAGGTGAATTCTATCACAGATTTTTCTTGTGTTGTGACTAGAGCTATGGCTAAAAAGATTGATGTGCAGAATGAGGTTGTTACTCATGACTGTTCAACTCAGGATTTGAGTTTTGAGGATGTGTCAGAAACTTTCTTACCTTCGTTGTTTGAACAAGATTCTGGGAGTAAGTCTGACTATGAAGATTTATCTCTGTCTCGGAAGGAGATGATAGCAGAGCAGAATAGAGATCCTGAGATTGTAAAATTAAGGGAACAAGCTTTACTAGGTAGTGAAATTGAGAAGGTGTCAGTAGGATATTACTTGGAAAAAGGAGTGTTGATGAGGAAGTGGAGGTCGCCTACAATTCCTGCAAGTGAGGAATGGAATGTTGTTTACCAGGTAGTTGTTCCTAAAGTTTATCGGAATGAGATTTTGACTTTAGCTCATAGTGTGCCTTTAGGTGGACATCAAGGGGTAAGGAAAACTGTGGACAAGATTTTAAAACATTTTTACTGGCCTGGTCTAAGAAAAGATGTTCAGGTGTGATAGAGTAGGAGGGGCCAGAGGAGGAGGTGTTGCATTGCTTGTCCGAGAAAATCTTATGGCGGTGCTTTGGAAGGATAGATTACAGAGCTCCTCTAGGGAGGCTATTTGGGTGGAATTGAGGAATGGGAAAGGTGTAGTAACACTGATAGGAGTGTATTATAGGCCACCTAATGGGGAGCGTGAGTTGGAAGAGCAAATGTGTAAGGAGATAGCAGATATTTGTAGTAAACACAAGGTGGTGATTGTGGGAGATTTTAATTTTCCACACATAGATTGGGAAGCTCATTCTGTAAAAGGGCTGGATGGTTTAGAGTTTGTGAAATGTGTGCAGGATAGCTTTTTGCAACAATACATAGAAGTACCGACTAGAGATGGGGCAGTGTTGGATCTCCTGTTAGGGAATGCGATAGGTCAGCTGACAGATGTATGTGTTGGGGAGCACTTCGGGTCCAGTGATCACAATAGCATTAGCTTCAATATAATTATGGAGAAGGACAGGACTGGACCTAGAGTTGAGATTTTTGATTGGAGAAAGGCTAACTTTGAGGAGATGCGCAGGGATTTAGAGAGAGTGGAATGGGTCAAGTTGTTTTATGGGAAGGATGTAATAGAGAAATGGAGGTCATTTAAGGGTGAAATTATGAGGGTACAGAATCTTTATGTTCCTGTTCGGTTGAAAGGAAAGATTAAAGGTTTGAAAGCGCCATGGTTTTCAAGGGATATTAGAAACTTGGTTCGAAAAAAGAGGGATGTCTACAATAGATATAGGCAGCATGGAGTAAAGGAATTGCTCGAGGAATATAAAGAATGTAAAAGGAAACTTAAGAAAGAGATTAGAAAAGCTAAAAGAAGTTACGAGTTTGGTTTGGCAAATAAGGTGGAAGTAAATCCGAAAGGCTTCTACAGTTATATTAAAAGCAAGAGGATAGTGAGGGATAAAATTGGTCCCTTAGAGAATCAGGGTGGTCAGCTATGTGTGGAGCCGAGGGAGATGGGAGAGATTTTGAACAATTTCTTCTCTTCGGTATTCACTAAGGAGAAGGATATCGAATGGTGTAAGGTGTGGGAAACAAGTAAGGAAGTTATGGAACCTATGACAATTAAAGAGGTGGAAGTACTGGCGCTTTTAAGAAATTTAAAAGTGGATAAATCTCCGGGTCCTGACCGGATATTCCCCAGGACCTTGAGGGAAGTTTGTGTAGAGATAGCAGGAGCTCTGACGGAGATCTTTCAGATGTCATTAGAAACAGGGATTGTGCCGGAGGATTGGCGTATTGCTCATGTGGTTCCATTGTTTAAAAAGGGTTCTAGAAGTAAGCCTGGCAATTATAGACCTGTCAGTTTGACATCAGTGGTGGGTAAATTAATGGAAAGTATTCTTAGAGATAGTATTTATAATTATCTGGATAGACAGGATCTGATTAGGAGTAGCCAGCATGGATTTGTGCGTGGAAGGTCATGTTTGACAAACCTTATTGAATTTTTTGAAGTAGTTACGAGGAATGTTGACGAGGGTAAGGCAGTGGATGTAGTCTATATGGACTTCAGCAAGGCCTTTGACAAAGTTCCACATGGAAGGTTAGTTAAGAAGGTTCAGTCGTTAGGTATTAGTGCTGGAGTAATAAAATGGATTCAACAGTGGCTAGATGGGAGATGCCAGAGAGTAGTGGTGGATAATTGTTTATCGGGATGGAGGCCGGTGACTAGCGGGGTGCCTCAGGGATCTGTTTTGGGCCCAATGTTGTTTGTAATATACATAAATGATCTGGATGATGGGGTGGTAAATTGGATTAGTAAGTATGCTGATGATACTAAGGTAGGAGGTGTTGTGGATAATGAGGTGGGTTTTCAAAGCTTGCAGGGAGATTTATGCCGGTTAGAAGAATGGGCTGAACGTTGGCAGATGGAGTTTAATGCTGAGAAGTGTGAGGTTCTACATTTTGGCAGGAATAATCCAAATAGAACATACAGGGTAAATGGTAGGGCATTGAGGAATGCAGTGGAACAGAGAGATCTAGGAATAACAGTGCATAGTTCCCTGAAGGTGGAGTCTCATGTAGATAGGGTGGTGAAGAAGGCTTTTGGAACGCTGGCCTTTATAAATCAGAGCATTGAGTACAGAAGTTGGGATGTAATGTTAAAATTGTACAAGGCATTGGTAAGGCCAAATTTGGAATATTGTGTACAGTTCTGGTCACCGAATTATAGGAAAGATATCAATAAATTAGAGAGAGTGCAGAGACGATTTACTAGGATGTTACCAGGGTTTCAGCACTTAAGTTACAGAGAAAGGTTGAACAAGTTAGGTCTCTATTCATTGGAGCGTAGAAGGTTGAGGGGGGATTTGATCGAGGTATTTAAAATGTTGAGAGGGATAGATAGAGTTGACGTGAATAGGCTGTTTCCATTGAGAGTAGGGGAGATTCAAACGAGAGGACATGATTTGAGAGTTAGGGGGCAAAAGTTTAAGGGAAACACGAGGGGGTATTTCTTTACTCAGAGAGTGATAGCTGTGTGGAATGAGCTTCCTGTAGAAGTAGTAGAGGCCAGATCAGTTGTGTCATTTAAGGTAAAATTGGATAGGTATATGGATAGGAAAGGAGTGGAGGGTTATGGGCTGAGTGCGGGTAGGTGGGACTAGGTGAGATTAAGAGTTCGGCACGGACTAGGAGGGCCGGAATGGCCTGTTTCCGTGCTGTGATTGTTATATTATATGTTTTGTAAGACTTGCCATACTTGTCAAATTGTGGGTAAGCCAAATCAGGTTACACCAGTAGCTCCATTACAACCTATTCCAGCATTTGGTGAACCGTTTTCTAAAGTTATTGTAGATTGTGTTGGTCCATTACCAAAGACAAAAACTGGTTATCAGTATTTGTTGACTATCATGTGTACTTCGTCTAGGTTTCCAGAGGCAGTACCACTTAGGAATATAAAAGCTAAAACTGTGACGAAGGCTCTTATAAAATTCTTTACTTATTTTGGATTGCCTAAGGAAATACAAACTGATCAAGGTAGTAATTTTATGTCTGGATTGTTTCAACAGATAGTTTATAAATTGGGAGCTAAGCAAATTACTTCGTCTGCGTACCATCCAGAATCGCAAGGTGCTTTGGAGAGGTTTCATTCTACTCTCAAGAATATGATTAGGACATATTGTGTGGAGAATGAAGGTGACTGGGATGAGAGTATAAACTTACTTTTATTTGCAGTAAGGGAATCGGTACAGGAATCTTTAGGGTTTAGTCCATTTGAACTTGTGTTTGGACATAGAGTTAGAGGACCTTTAGCTTTATTGAAGGAACAATGGATTAGTAAGGAAGTGCATACTAATTTGTTGGACTATGTTTTGAAATTTAAGGACAGGTTACATAGAGCTTGTAGCTTAGCCAAGGAAAATTTGAAGTTGGCTCAGGAGAAAATGAAGACTTGGTATGATAAGGAAGCTAGGATGAGGATGTTTAAGCCTGGAGATAAGGTGTTGGTTTTTTTCCCAGTGCAGACAAATCCTTTACAAGCTAGATTTCATGGACCTTATGAAATTGTGTCTAGAGTTAATGATGTGGATTATGTAATAAAAACTCCAGATCGTAGAAGGTCAACACAACTTTGCCACATAAATATGATTAAACCATATTTTGAGAAACAATCTGATACTGTGACTGTTGTGGTTAGTGAGAATGAGTTGAATTTAACTGGGAACATGATAGATGATTCATCTGACTTTCATTCTAAATCTAACATTGTTTCTGTTAGGTTACCTAATTCGACTATTTTGGAAAATATGGATGAGAAATTAGCACATTTACAGCTAGAACAGAAACAACAGATGAAGGAATTGATTTTTAAGTATAAGGATTTGTTTCCAGATGTTCCGAGAAGGACTACTATAGCTTCACATGATGTAGATGTTGGAGATGCCAAACCTATTAAACAACATCCATATAGGATGAACATGGAAAAATGTGAACTTGCTGAGAAAGAAATTGAATACATGTTAGAGAATGATATTATTAGACATTCTAACTCGAATTGGAGTTCGCCATGTGTTATGGTGCCAAAACCTGATGGTAGTATTAGGTTTTGTACGGACTATAGAAAGGTGAATGCTGTAACGAAAACAGATGCATATCCAATTCCTAGAGTAGATGATTGTGTAGATAAGGTTGGAAAAGCAAAGTTCCTTACAAAGATTGATTTATTGAAAGGGTATTGGTGTGTTCCATTAACGGACAGAGGTAGAGAGATTTCTGCATTTGTAACTCCATCTGGGTTATATGAGTATAATGTTCTTCCATTTGGGATGAAGAATGCCCCAGGTACTTTTCAGAGGATGATTAATTCTGTGATTCAGGGTTTGAAAGATACTGATGCTTATATTGATGATTTAGTGACAGGAAATGATACTTGGGAAGCACACATTATTGCGGTGGAGAAATTGTTTGAAAAGCTTTCAAAAGCTAACTTGACTATTAATTTAGCCAAGAGTGAATTTGGACATGCTACTGTGACTTACCTTGGTTATGTTGTGGGTCAAGGTAAGGTAGCTCCTGTTCAGGCAAAAGTTCAGGCAATTTTGGAAATTCCCACTCCGACGGGGAAAAAAACTCTCAGAAGGTTTTTGGGAATGGTAGGATATTATCGAAAATTTTGTAAGAATTTTGCTAATGTTGCCCTTCCATTAACTAATCTTCTGCAGAAGAATGTAAAGTTTGTATGGACGGTGTTTTGTCAGGAAGCATTTGAAAAATTGAAAACAATGATATGTGAACAACCTGTGCTTAAGGCACCTGACTTTGAAAAACCTTTTTCATTAGCTGTGGATGCTAGTGATGAAGCTGCGGGAGCAGTATTGATGCAAAGGAATGAGGGTGATGAGGTTGATCATCCAGTAGCTTACTTTTCTAAGAAATTTAATAAGCATCAAAGAAACTATTCAACAATAGAGAAAGAATTGTTATCACTTGTTTTGGCTTTGGAATATTTTGAGGTATATGTTGGTACAACTCAAAAACCACTTATTGTTTACACTGATCATAATCCGTTAGTTTTTCTGAGTAAGATGAAAAACAAAAACAGAAGATTGTTAAATTGGAGTTTGATGTTACAAGAGTACAATATTGTGATAACTCATATTAAAGGTAAAGATAATGTGGTTGCTGATTGTCTATCTCGATATTGAATGTACAATGTTTTTTTTTTGGAGTGGTTTTTTTTTATTGTAACACTCCTACTGTATTGTATATTGTGTATGTTATATAATTTATACATTTGTTTTTCTTGTAAGTAATTGTTAAAAATTTTTGTTCTTGTCAGACCAAAAATGTTTTTTTTGGAGGGAGGTGTTACGTACCCGTGACACGTGACAGTGGTACCCTTGTCACGTGACTGGGGTTGAAGTTATACTGGACATGAGGTAATGGTGGAGTGATGTCATTTTCCCGCCAGTAGAGGTCATGTGACAGGTTTTTTCTACAGGGTATAAAAGGAAGACCCACCCTGTCAGGTGGGGCAGTTCGTGGCAGGATTTGCCAAGATGACTTCATATCACTGTGTGATTTAATGTGATGACGCAGTTTAGTTAAAAAATGAAGTTTTATATAATGCCTAAAGTTTAAAAGGTCAGAGCCAACGGTTTCTTTGCTGATGGAGAGTGAAGAGAAGTTTGGAAAATGGAGATCGAGAAAAATCGATTTTCGATGGATTGACTTCGACTTTGTGTGATCCTCATTCGGAAGGATTTCGGTTACTATTCTCACGATAGTCCCCGCTGAAAAAGCGGGAGATTGAGAATATTTTGGAAGGAAGGTCAGTCACTTTAAGTTGTTATATTTAATAAAATTTGACGTGGGAGTTCGACGCTGGGAATCGAAGGACATCGACGTGGAAGAGAATTTACATCGCTTTAAAAAGTCTCTCCTTTTAAAAGTACCGTGAGCTTTTGAACTGTCGGCATATCGTTTTAAAATACTGTTTTCATTCGGCAATTCGCTTTGGAGAACTGTTTTTTTTCAATACTACTTTAAGGACTGTTTGAGCAGCTGCCAGCAGCTGAGCTCGGATCATTGTTTAGGTTTGTTTACTTTTGAAGGGGGTTTGTTATCAGTGTTTAATAAACGTGTTATTCGTTATAAAACCCCTTGCCTAACTCATCTATATTATTGTTGCCCGAATACGTAACACTACACCTTAGGTTAATTACTACTATCTTGTTTTATATGTATATTTGCATTTTTGATATTGTATTGTGTAGTTTACTAATTAACACCTTTGGCTTGGTACCACCAGATTCCAACGGATTCTACTTTCTCTGCTGGTCAGACACCGGTTACGGGGTACGTACAGCAGGTAAACTATCTGTTAAATATATAATTCGCAGAGCCGATACATTCTTTGCACATAAGCAATCAAGGTTTCTTACTATGCACTGCTACATTTTTATTCTCACTTATCTGTTGGAGGCCTACATTACTGTCCTCACATGGCCTAAAACTAACAGGAGGAAAAGAACGTCCTGTTCCTCGTCTACTAGCAGCTATAGCCTTTCAGATTCAACGTCGAATTCTGCAATGTCTGAGAACCCACTTTCTCTGTCTTTATTACAATTGCGTACAGATCATTCATTTGCGATTTTGAGCCAGTCCTCTGTCCATCAGTATATGATACGTCAGCTTGACCTGGCGTTCACGGGATTTTACACTCTTTTAGCTTCATTAGTACAGTCCACCGAAAGTAATTGACATGACGAGATAGTATTCATTCCTCCGCCAGCAAGTGTGCCTAAGTCAGAACTTATCCTTATAAACATATATGTCGCTTTACCACTTAGCCGCCTATTGCTTTTCTGGTCCTGAACTTTGTCCGTCTCTTGGTGCTTCTTCAGCAGAAATTGAACAGCACATCTTGAAATTCACTCTGCCGTGAAATTTACGCGTGGGAGAAAACTTACTGATAACGAATAACCACCTTTTGTCTTGTTGCTATGCTCATTCTTGCTATGGTGTAAGAATTGATTATTTGAAGGTTAAGCATTCACATCTGCCACACTCTTTGCTTTCAGTTTGGTTGTCATCCTCACCGTCTAATTCCTTCTACATCGTTTTCTGTTTTTTTTTCGGTGCATTAGTTTAAATCATGCAGCGCATCATGTCATTGATTATTAGCATGTATTTATCTTTGTTCAATCATGAACTGTACCAGATATCGACAAAGTAATGAAGTTTTTATTTGAAAACTGGAGCCTTAAGCATTATGATACTTATTTTAACGAAATACAAAAAAAGTCTCTGCAGCATTTATTCTTATGGAAAATGGATGATTGAAAATCGAAATTTTCCCCTTTCTACTGACACAAAAACGCAGATTTTTAAAAAATCTAAAACAAAATTTAGATAAAAATTTAGGTTGCCTAGGCCTTTCCCACAGTAACGTAGATAGATTGATAGACAGACAGACGTATACAGAGAAGGAGATATGTATGATGTGGGGCTCTGTATCAGTACTCATTTATCCTGAGTTCACGAAGCTGTTGAACTTTTTCTACATTGCATATGTGGGGCCTCCAGCTTTACTCCTTTTGGGATCCTGTCAGACCACTTCTTTATTTTAAAGCAATATTTCCTCTTTTGAATATAGGCAACATTTTATAGCACATTAGGTTTTCGACATACTCTAACTGCACACTACGGGAAACAGCATGGGGTGGGGGAGGGGTGAGTCCGGAGGGTGTACATTTCCAAGTTATGAATGCTCTCACGAATTTCTCCTTCAACAAACCCAGTTCTTTCACCTTATTTCGATGGAATGGAGCTTTAACGACCGGAACTATAATGACCTTACATCATTCATCTTCCACTATTCCAATAAAAATCCCGAAAGTAAAAGTGTAAAAAGATGCGCAGATAAATGATTGTTGAAAAAAATCATACTGATGCACAGAACTTAATTCGAGGTTCCTATTTACATAGCAATCTTGATTTATAACAATGGCGCTACGTCTTATATAACTACTGAAGTCATATACACAACTTTGTTAATTACCCCCTGGATATTGCGTGCCGTTACATGTTTTTAATAATTCGCATTATGGAGCTAATGTCGAAGTTTACTGCATCATTGCACAACTTACTCAGCATAACTGTGCTGACGATAGTCACTACGGACAGCAAGATGCTGAAACCCAGGAGCGTAAAGATTACCCTGGGGAAAATATTTCTTCGGGCAGGCTCCAGTGGTCGAACGTTTTGGTTCTGCAAAATGTAAGTGAAAATCATCACTAAGAGTAAGATGTGGAATCCAAATCTTTCCTGATCCAGATACGGGAAGATCTGAAATCTGACTGCCCAACAACTAAATCCACACTATAAAATTCGTTCACTTTTGTATGTTACACATACAATTCTACAGGGAACAGAACAGCATGTTTTCGATCGTGGGAGAGTCTAAGACCAGGGGACTCAAAGTTAAAATCTAAGTATCCCTTTATAACAGAGAGGAGGAGAAATTTCTTTAGCCAGAGATGGTTCACCTGTGAAATTAATTGCTACAGAAGGCTGTGGAAGTCAATTCTTGAGTATATTTAAAGCGAAGATTGATAGGTTCATGATCAGTAAGGGCTTCTAACGTTACGGGAGATAACAGGAGAATGGCATTGAGAGGGAAAATAAATCACCCATGATTGAATGTTGAAGCGGATTCGGTAGATCTATTTGCCTAATTCGTCTTAACGTCTGTTCCTGAAAAATCTAAACGTTTCTATAATCTTCCTGCAAGTAAATATTTCAGGTCAGTAAACCTTAGAATCATTGTTTCACTTTCTCCATATTTTCTTCAAAGGAGTATGATTTGTACAATTCATCTTCTGATTCAGAATGTTGCAGAAGATTTCAAAGGTCCCCTGGGCAGGGAACGCAGGTAAAGGAAGCACAGGGTAGTATCTGCATTCGCCCAGAGTAGCCTGATACAAAAATAAACAGCATTCTACCATCTCATACGATTTGCTCTTCAATGTATCACCTCTCTCAATTTTGCATTCAACATTTTTACTTCAATCTCTCCACATATCATTGAACGTACGAGAAGATTACTTCTCTTCTCAGGGATATCCATCCTCATTTCAGGTTTTGTTAGTACCAACTGCCTCTGAAGCAAAATTATGTTTCATTTCTCTTTTACCATTAAAATCAGCTCAGCCATTTGAGGGGTACAACTGACAACATATACACTCGAAAGCCCTTTTTACTATCTTTATTCGATTTGAGATAGTTACTGAATTTCAGCTCAGCAAATTAGAAGTGACCTGTGAAATAGGCGACATTGGCACTTACCTGGCTTCAAAGATTCTCCTTTGCCACCCACTATTCTACTTTGGTATTCAACAAGTTCTCTAGCATTTCCATAAGTATTTTCAGACTCCATGCTTTCAGCTACCTTGGTTTCTTGTCTTTGAACAAACTGTGAGACAAAATGGAAGCAAAATTCTTCACTACACTTCCTCTTACTGAGCTGCTAACACTTGATTATTAAGACAGAAGTCTCGAGTGTGCACAGCGAGTGCAGATATCTGTACTTTAAGTGTTGGTATTTGGAGCATTTGTACCACAAGCTGACCAATGTGAAACTGCATTGCTTTCATTAGAAAATCAATTGTTTATTTAAATAATGAACAACAGATGTCCCAACAAGGACTATTAAGGAAGCCGACATGCCGGAGGCTTAAGGCAGGGGAGTCGACCTTCATCCATCACCATCTGCTTCCAAACACCGTGGTAATTGTTAGCTACACCTCGCTAGCTGCACCTGAATCCCATGAGTCTCGTTTTGGAAGGGTGTTAAACGGTGTGTATTCTGCAGATTGAAAAAAGCCAATTGATATGTCATATCGCTTTCATTTGCAACGCGAGTTTGGAAAAGGTTGCAACCTTCCGACCAGAAAGTCAATTAGGCTGAATGTCAAATTGTACAAATTACTGTAATTAGTTTCCGTTTCCATCAAAGGGGCAATTTCCACCATTTCTCACAAGCGCGCAAAGTTGTCTGAATGATTTTCCTCCTCCATCAACGTACACTGGACAGGTTTGTCCTCTTCTCCTGACTATCACCGATGAGAAAATACAGGAGACGAAAGACCATACTCAACGATTTATGCAGCACACACAAAATGCTAACCAACTCAGCAGGCTAGGCAGCATCTATAGAAAAGAGTACAGTTGGCTTTTCGAGACGAGACCGTTTTGCAGGATTAGAAAGAAAGATGAGGACGTGACGTGTCAGTGTAAGGGTGACTGGATGAGAACCATAAAGTGATATGTGAAACCGGGTGTGAGGCAGGAGCGAATTACAGAACAGGGAAGTGGGTTGGAGAAAGGGATACAGTGCTGGAGAAAGAGGAACCTGATAGAAGAGGACAGAGGCCATGAAAGATTGAAACGGGGGAGATGCACCAAAGGGAAATGATATGCAGGAAAGGAGATAAAGTGAGAGACAAAAATAGGAGTGGGGAATGGTGCTGGCGGTGGAGCATGAGTGCAAGTTTGAGAAATTAATGTTCATGCCATCAGGTGGAGGCTACCCAGAGGACATATAAGGTGTTGCTCCTCCAATCTGAGTGTGGGCTCATCGCGACAGTAGAGGAGGTCATAGACTGCAACGTGGTCATGGTAATAGGATTTGGAATTAAAATGGGTGGTCACTATGAGATCTCGGTTTTTTTTTGTTTCTCGCGTACGTAGAGTAGGTGCTCGGCGAAGCGGTCTCCGACACTATGTCAGGTCTCAACAATGTATAGGAGGCCACGCTAGGAGCACCGATCACAATAGGTGACCACAGCGGATTCATAGGTTAAACGTTGCCTCACCTAGAAGGACAGTTTGAGGTCCAGAATGGTATTGAGGGAGGAGTTATCGGGCAAGATATAACAATTGTTCCGCTTGCAAGGATAAGGAGATTTCCGGTGTGGTCTCCTGTTTATCGATCAGATCCGATGCAAATTCGGACACTACTTTACCGAGAGCCTACACTCTCTTGTAGAAAAATAAACGGGATCTCCCAGCGGCAATTTTAATTCTATTTCCTGTTCCCTTTACGACAGGTCAATCGTCATTCCATATCCTCCTCTACTCCTCTACTGTAGTGATGAGGCCACACTCAGATTGCAGAAGCAACACCTTATATTTCGTCTGGATAACCTCCAACCTGATTGGATGATCATCGATATCTCCATATTCTTATAAAGACTCCCATACATCCCCATTCCACGTTCCTATTTCCTTTTCTTGCCCTTCTACTTCCCTCACTATCTCCTCCCTCTGGTGCTCCTCCCTGTTTATTTCTTCAATGGACTTCCGTCCTCTTCTATGGACTTTTGTCCTCTTCTATCAGAGCCCACCCAATCTTCTCCTGCTCTGTGTCTCTTTAACCAATAAACTTTCCCACTTTTTGTCACCCCCTTCTCCTCTTCCCACGGTTTTATCTATCAGCCTGTGGTACCTCCTCTCCTCCCACCCCCCACTTACTTACTCTGACTTCTCATCTTTTTTTCTCCCAGTCCTGATGAAGAGTGTCCGCCCGAAACGTGGACTGTACTCTTTTCCATAGATGCTGTTTGGCCTGCTGAATTCCATTGTCGTTTTGTGTGTATTGCTTCAATTTCCAGTAACTGCAGACTTTCTCTTGTTTGTGACTCAATGATTTATAAATAGTTCCTCACACTTTCCTATCAGACTTCGGACCAGTCCATGACCAGACCACATGAGTGGTATCTTTTTGTTAGCTCATTTGCATTATCCATTTTACAATTTACGGA
The DNA here is from genome assembly GCF_048418815.1 of Hemitrygon akajei. Lineage (NCBI taxonomy): Eukaryota > Metazoa > Chordata > Chondrichthyes > Myliobatiformes > Dasyatidae > Hemitrygon > Hemitrygon akajei. Next base: position 56,648,743 of record NC_133131.1, read on the forward strand.
GATTTTATATCTTTGCACGATATTGCTTCCTAGGAATAATTACTTTCACGACTTGAAACAGTGATAATAAACTTGGTGCTGAATTTGATTCCGTTTCTGAAGATTCTTGAACATTCAGGATATTAGAGTTCTATCCTGTAGTGATTGACTGAATATTGAACTATAACATGAGAACTGCAAATATATACTGACACATGTTGTACAGATATTCTGGCAGCTCACTTGCGGGTTGCTGGTGGTTCAAGAAAACTGCAGTGGTGGAGGGGGGATGGGGCGGTATAATATCTCTGTAAACTGATTAGTGGTAAGGAAGTGCAAGATCCTGAGTAAAATCCATCACGGCTGGAGTAATAGTGAAGTACAGAAGGATCAAAGCCGACAAAATTGTACATTCAGTTCCATCTAATTTCCAACGTTAGGCCCATATCCCTATCAGCCACACCCCTCCATGTACCTATCCAGCTGCTTATGAAATAATACTATTGTACCTGAGTTTAGCACTTCTTTGGCAGCTTGTCGCATATACTTATTGCATTCTTCGTAAAATCGTTTATCAAGTTTCCTTTAAATCTTTCTCCTATGAACCTAAATCTATGCCATTTAGTTTTGCACTCCCGTATCTTGGAGAAAAAAAGAATGTTTCCATTCACTTTATCTATGCCTTTCAGAATTTTATAGACACCCCTATGAAAAACTCTTATTCTCGTAAGTTGTATGGTATCAAGATATATCCTGTCCAACCTCGCCTTACACCTCATGTTATCTAGTACTGACAGCATCTTTGGAATTCTTCTACACACTTTCCCGTTTAACGGCGCCTTTCCTGTGCATAACACTTACGTGTGGTCTCAACAAAGAATAATGCAGCTGCAAAATAATGTCCTAACTCCTTGGCTCAATGCCCTGACTAACAAAGGACTGCGTATTAAGCACCCTTTTCGTTACCTTGTCTATCGATGACGGCGCTTTCAACGCCGACTTCCCAAGCCCCCGTCCCATTACACCCTTGACTGTCCAGCCATGCAGAACCACACTGAGCTGATGATCCAAAGTACAACACCACACAGTTCTCAGCGCAGAAATCCATTTGCCATTTCATTCGCTAATTCATTAACCGATCAAAAATCACTGCAATCTGCATGAATTTTCCTCATTCTCAAGAACATCTCCAATCTTAGTATCCCTTTTAAGTTTATAACAATGAATTCACATCCAAGTAACTCATACAAATGATGAATAAGAAGAGTTCGAACTCTTCGAAGCAGAGAGCAACTTTAAACCATCAACCTTTCCTTCCTACAGCCGAAGTAATTTCGACTCCATTTAATTAGATGTTTGTGGATTCCATGAGACCTAAAGTTTCAGGCCATCCTGTCATGCGGGGCCTTGCAAACGTTCCCAATATGCAACATCCACGACTCTACCACACCAAACCCGATGATTACATGTCAAAACACTCGTTACAAATGACTTCGCTGACAGAGCAACATAGAATCCTTCTCATAAGACTGCAGCTCTGCAAATATTGATAGATTCTGTCCCTTAGAATCCCCCCAGCTCCAGTAACTTTCCGGGTAGTGAGGTTAGGCTGGCCGTTCTATATTTCTCCAGGTTGTCTTTCCTACACACATGAATAATAGAATAACGTCGGAAATCTTTAGTTTTGGGAAATTGAGCAGTGTACTATGGCGTAACAAAAATATATTTTATGGGTTCAGAAACATAAAAGCAAATAAAACCTACAGCACAGTACGGGTCCTTCGGCCCACAAAGCTGTGCCGATCATGTCCTTACCTTAGGACTACCTAGGATTAACCACAACCCTCTATTTTTCTAAGCTCCATTTACCATTCCGGAATCTCTTAAAAGACCCTATTGTTTCCACCTCTACCACTGGTGCCAGCAGCCCATTTCACGCATTCACTACACTCTGCGTTAAAAAAAAACTTACCCCTGACATCACTTCTGTACCTAATTACAAGCACTTTAGAACTACGTTCACTCCTGCTAGCGATTTCAACCCTGGAAAGAAGACTCTGATGAATGCCCCTCGTTATCTTGTACACCTCTATCACGGTCACCTTTTATCTTCTGTCGCTCCAAGGAGAAAAGACCGAGTTCACTCAACCTATTCTCATAAGGCATGCTCCCTAATCCAGGCAACATTCTTGTAAATCTCTTCTGCACCATTTTTATGATTTCCCCATCCTTCCTGTTGTGACGCGACCAGAATTGAGCACAGTACTCTAAGTGGGTTCTGACCAGGGTCCTATACAGCTGCAAAGTTATCTCTCGGCTCTTAAACTCAATCCCACGATTGATGAAGGCCAATGCAGCGTATGCCTTCGTAACCACAGAGTCAACCTGCGGAAGAGTGATGAGTGCCCCATGGACTCGGACTCCAAGATCCCTCTGATCATCCAAACTGCTAAGGACTATATTCTAATGCTATATTCTTCCATCATATTTCACCTACCAAACTGAACCACCTCACACTTATCCGAGTTGAAGTCCATCTGCCACTTCTCAGCCCAGTTTTGAATCCTATCAATGTTCTGCTGGAACCTCTGACAGCCCTCCATACTATACACAAGACCCACAACCTTTGTGTCATCAGCAAGTTTGCTAACCATCCCTCCACTTCTTCATCCAGGTCATGTATAAAAATCACCAAGAGTAGGGGTCCCAGAACAGATCCCTGAGACACACCACTGGTCATCGTCCTCCATGCAGAATGTGACCTGTTTACAAGCACTCTTCATTTTCTTTGGGCAAGCCAGTTCTGGATCTGCAAAGCAATGTCCATTTTGATCCCATGCCTTTACTTTCTCAATAAGCCTTGCATGAGGGACCTTAACAAATGCCTTGCCAAAATCCATATACACTACTTCTACGGCTCTAGTTTCATCAGTGTGTTTAGTCACATCCTCAAAATATTCAATCAGGCTCGTAAGGCACGACGTGCCTTCGACAAAGCCATGCTGACTATTCCTAATCATATTATGCCTCTCCAAATGTTCATAAATCTTGCTTCTCAGGATCTTCTCCATCAACTTACCAACCAATGAAGTAAGAATCACTGGTCTACAATTTCCTGGGCTATACCAACTCCCTTTCTTGATTAATATCCACTACCCTTCAATCCTTCGGAACATCTCTCGTCTTTACTGACGATGCAAAGATCATCGCCAGAGTCTCAGCAATCTCCTTACTCGCTTCCCACAATAGCCTATGGTACATCCCGTTTGGTCCCGGTGACTTATCCAACGTAATACTTTCTAAAAGTTTCTGCACATCCTCTTCCTTAATATCTACACGTTCAAGCTTCTCAGCCCACTGCAAGTTATCCCTAAAATCTCCAAGATCCTTTTCCGTAGTGAATACTGTACATAATATTTATTACGTTCCTCTGCCATTTCCTCTGGTTCCATACGCACATTTCCACTCTCACACTTGATTGGTCCTATTCTCTAATGTCGTATCCTCTTGCTCTTCACATACTTGTAGAACGCCTTGGAGTTTTCCTTAATCCTGTCCGCCAAGGCCTTCTCATGGCCCCTTCCAGTTCTGCTAATTTCATTCTGAAGCTCCTTTCTGCTAGCCTTATGATCTTCTAGATCTTTATCATTACCTTGTTTTATGAACCTTACGCAAGCTCTTCTTTTCTCCATGTCTAGATTTACTACAGACTTTATACACCAGGGTTCCTGTACCCTACAAGCCTTGCCCTGTCTCATTGGAACGTACCTACGAAGAACCCCACGTAATATCTCCTGAACATTTGCCACATTACTTCCGTACGTTTCCCTAAGAAAATCTGCTTCCAATTTATGCTTCCAAGTTCCAGATTGATAGCCTTATATTTCCCCTCACTCCAATTAAACGTTTCCCTAACTTATCTATTCCTATCCCTCTGCAATGCTAGGGTAAAAGAGATAGATTTATGATCACTATCTCCAAAATGCTCTCCTACTGAGAGACTTGACACCTGATTAGGTTTATTTTCCAATACCAGATCAAGTACAGATTCACCTCGTGGAGGCTTATCAACATATTGTGTCAAGAAACCTTCTTGAACACACCTAACAAACTCCACCCCATCTAAACCTCTTACTCTATGGAGATGCCAATCAATAATTGGGAAATTTATATCTCCCACCACAACAACCCCGTTATTATTACTCCTTTCCAGAATCTGTCTCCCTATCTGCTCCTCGATGTCCCTGTTACTATTGGGTGGTGTATAAAAAACACCCAGTAGGGATATCGATCCCTTCTTATTCCTAATTTTTATCCACGGAGACTCCGTAGACAACCCATCCATAACATCGTTCCTCCACTCCCGACCCTGCACCATCCAAGTCCCTGTATTGGCCACAATATCATAGCTCCAGGTGCTGGTCCACGCTCTATTCATAATACACTTCTGATTAAAATCGACACATCTCAAACCATTAGTCTGAGGGCATTCCTTCTCTATCATGTGCCTATCCTCTCTGTTGCATTGTCTCCAATCTTTCTTTCATAGTCCCGAAAGTTAATTCCCCATTTTCCCCTAATTCCCCTTGATTGTGCCACGGTTCCAACCGTTAATTCCCCATTTTCTCCTAATTCTCTTTGATGACGGCACAGCTGGTTTTCATCAGGAGCTGTAGAATAAGAACTTCGGCTTTGCAATAACTAGTTGCCAGAACGTTGGCTTTGCCAGTACGGTAATTAACGCTTCCTGCCCGATTAGGATTGTGTGTCCTAAGTTTTGCTTCTGTACAGAGTTTTATCTGTAAAACTCAGTCTCTCCGTGGTCAAGATTGGTTTTCTACGTTTTGCTCCAGTTCCGAGGTTTACCTGTGAAACCCAGTCTGTCCGTGCCAAGATAAATTCTGCCTGTCTCCTGCCTTCCTGCTCTCCCTCCTGTTTGCCGTTCAACACTCACGCCCGCAGCTGCATCCTAACTAAATCTCCGAGCCTGTGTCCTGCGTTTGGGTTCACCTTATTCGTTGCAACAGAACGATCTAGCCACTATGGATCCAGCGCACACGAATACCCTTCAAAAAGCCCTCGCCAGCCAAGTTTCCCTATTGGGTCTGCACGACCAACTCCTCCGGGAAGTCATTCAGAACCTCCATTCCCTTTCTGTGACGTAACGAAGATCGGTGACCAGGTGGACCATGTATACACTCATTTTACCCCATCCACTCCTGGAACCCTGTCTACCCAGCGCAGACAGCCTGTAGTGGCAATCCCATACATGTCAGCAACACCACCTCCAAGGGAGCCTCACGTACCTGAACCAGATCAAGACACTGGGAATTTGGGGAGATTCTGGGCCTTCCTTCTTCAGTGCTCCTTGGAGTTCGAACTGCAATCGTCCAGGTACTCCACGGATAAATCAAAGATTGCTCACATCATGGGTTTGTTGCGGGCTAGTGCCTTACCGTGGGCCACAGCTGTTTAGGAAAGCCAACCAGATATCTGCTCATCTTTCGTCACCTTTATCGCGGAAATAAGAAAGATCTTTGACCACCCCGTCCGTGGTAAAGATGCCGCCAAGCGTCTACCCACTTTCAATCAGAGCTCACGCAGTGTTGCAGAATATTCAGTGGCGATACGGACGATAGCAGCAGAGTCGGAGTGGAACGATGAGGCACTCCAAGTGGTATTTCGGAATGGTCTCAGAGACATGGTAAAAGACGAGTTGGCGGCATGAGACGAGACCGACAGCCTGGATTCATTGATCTCCCTGGCCACCAGGTTGGACAATCGTCTCCCAGAACGCCATAAAGAAAGAACTGGTCGTCCACCATCTTTGGCTATTCCGCGGCACTCATTCCGCCCCCCGGAAGAAGAAGCCTCTGTCTTCCTCCAGCTCCTAGAGTAGCTCCCAGCCTGTCTGTTTCTACTGCCCCGGGAAAGGAACCCAAGCAGCTGGGACGGAACTGCCTTTCCCCCACAGAACGACGACGGACATTGAGAGCGGGTGAGTGTCTAAATTGCAGCCAGTCCTGTCACTTCCGTGCTACCTGTCCCTTTCTTCCAAAAAGGGAAAGCTCACCAGTAGAAAGGGAGAGCCCAGTGAGCCAGACAACATTCCCTTCCGTTCCGCAAACCCGGATGAGGCTTCAAGCTACCTTACGTTACAACCAACTGTCCCTGCCTCCGTCAGCTCCAGTAGACTCTGGCGCTGAAGGAAACCTTTTGGTTAAAGCCTTAGCTTTCCGGGCTGGAATTCCTCGTGAGCAGTTGAGTGCCCCGCTGGAAGTCAGGACACTGGACGTTAAACTACTGGCCCGAGTCACACACTGAACACTACCTTTTAGATTACACAATTGGCCTTCTCCCCGGAGCCCCTCTATCCACCAGTCGGCTGTATAACCTGTCCCGACCAGAAAGGGAAGCAATGGAGGCTTACCTAAATGAGTCTCTCGCGGCTGCCATTATCATCTCCCCCTGTAGGCGCAGGTTTCTTCTTTGTGGGGAAGAAATACGGCTCACTGCGCCCTTGCATTGACTCCCCGGCCGGAATAGCATCAGCCTAAAAAGTAAGTATCCACAGCCCCTTATCAACTCTGCTTTCGAGAACCTTCATGGAGCCACAGTTCTCTCTAAGTTGGACCTGCGGAGTGCCTATCACCTGCTCAGGATAAAGGAGGCAGATGAGTGGAAAACAGCTTTTAACACCTCTCTGGGACATTTCGAATATCTGGTCATGACATTGGGTCTCACCAATGCCCCCGCCGTCTTCCAAGCCCTGGTAAACGATGTCTTTAGGGACTTTATTAACTGTTTCGTTTTCGTTTATTTGGACGACATCCTTATCTCCTCCCGCAGTCTTCAGGAACAGACCCATCATGTCCGTCAGGTTCTTCAGATGCTTTTGGAGAACAAGCTATTTGTTAAGGCAGAGAAGAGCGAGTTCCATGTCCCTTCTGTCAGTTTTCTGGGCTATATCACTGAGAGCGGGCAAGTGAGGACGGATCCCGAAAAGAATCCGGGCGGTGTCGGAATGGCCAAAACCCATGACGCTCACACAACTACAGCGATTTCTGGGGTTCGCAAATTTCTACCATCGCTTCATCAAGGATTAGAGCCGGGTGGCAGCGCCCCTTACTTGACTCACCGCTCCTGCGAGGCCCATCACTGGACACCTGAAGCGGACTCAGCCTTCTTGGAGCTAAAGCGGCGTTTCACTTCCGCTCCAATCTTGGCCCAACCTGACTCCTCTTGTCAATTCATTGTGGAAGTTGAAGCCTGTGACTCTGGGGTGTGAGTGGTCTTCTCCCAACGCTCCGGCCAAGATCAACAGCTCCATCCTGCGTCTTCTTCTCCCGTCGTCTATCCCCTGCCGAACTGACAGCGACGTTTGGAACCGGGAGTTACTGGCTGTGAAACTCGCTTTGGAGTAGTGGAGGCACTGGCTGGAGGGAGCTGAACATCCATTCATTGTCATTTCGGCAAACAATAACCTCGCATACATCCAAACCGCCAAACGCCTGATCAGTATCTCAAGCATTTACCCTTGACACCTTTCAGTACACTGGAGACTTGGGTTATCAGTGCTGGTGATTATCCATACGATGGTTTATTCGTCAGTGAAACTGGAGTTCTCGGAGACTGATGTGGGAGCGTCTGAGGTACTTGAGACATTAGAGCTTGTTTGTCCGGACCCTGATGAGAAGGGCGATGTTTCAATTCTGGTGGGGACCAACACCCCTCTTGTAAGGAGGCTTATGCGGGCCTGCAAGGAGAAGGCAGGTGAGAGCGTTTTGTGATCCTTGTCTGTGCACCGAATGTTTCGAGCTGCTTTTGAGGAATTGCGTGGCCGCAGTGGGCCAGATACCGAATTTAAACGAGGGATTGTGTGGTTCACCCAGTCAAAACCAATGGTGGTACGGCCCGGGTAGGTAGCGAGAGTAATGGCGAGCCCAATATTTTCTGGAAGGCCTGAGGGCGAAGCACTTATAGTGGACGCTCCGGAGGACCACCAGGGGGAGTCGGGATTTCCTGCTTGGCTACTGGTGAGGCCCAGACTGCAGAAGCTCTCGGTTGTACAGGCAAGCAGGATAACAGTGATCGTCAGGAACACAACGAAGAGTGAGGTCACCTTCAAGTGGGGGATGCCCCTGGCGCATTTTTTCCCGGTGGCGATAATGTCTCGTGCCCACGTTAAGCACGCCAGGGAGAAAATATTGGAAAAGGGGGAAAAGTTGACAGTTGAGTCGCTCAAAGTCGGGGACTCCCCGTTGCCGCCGGTTGGAAAAGAAAGCTGGTAGAGAAGATGTTGAAGCTGGAAGGCGTCTTTTCCATCGGCAAGTTTGATGTGGGTTATTCCAAGAGCACTCGTCACACTATGCGGGTGACCAATGTTTTGATACCAGCTCCCTCCTTAGCGAGAATCGCAAGAGTCTAGTGAAGGAGGGGGGGGGGGGGTCAATGACCCAAGAGAGAGAGAGACGTGCTGAATACCACGTTCTACTGGGATGCAGAATAAAGCGACCCTGACTATAGTCTCATAAAGACCACGTGTAAAGCCCTCGGGCAAAGTGGGCTGGTTGAGAGAGAGATTGACACCTGCGATCCCGTGAGGAAGTATAAAGGAGGGTTTGGGGGGGACGACCCCTCCGGACGCACCAAGTAGACCCGATAGCCATCCCGTCGTAGCAGGAAGCCATTTTGAAGGAAGCCACGTGCGTTAGATTCCGAATCGGGAGTCTGTGGCTGGAATCACGGACAATCGCTTTTAACTAACAACAGGAAAGCCTGCTGTCCTGATTCCACGGCTTTGCTTCGTAAGGACCTGGGCAAGTGTTCCTTTTCTCACCAATCTCTCTCTCTCTCCCCAACACGGGAAACTCAGCGGTTCCCAAAAGGCTGAAGCCTGCCGACTTTTGAATGACTGTTATATTTTTCCAAATGGACAAGATATTATCCCCTAGACAACGATAGAGCTTATTTCTTATTGATTATTACTATACCTGCGCTTTAGATTGAGTATTGACGACTTATGGTATCTGAATGTTTGTATTAACCTTCCTTTTGTGCCCCTTTATCAATAAAAACAGTTTAAAAATGGTACCATCAGACTTCAGTGGACCTCTCTATCTTTGCTGGTAAGTGATCCAGTTACGGGATACGTAACAACGTGGGTGCCTCGTCTCGAGATTTGAAACCTAATTGGGAGGGCAGTGAATCGGGTTTGTAAGTCAAAAAAATAAATGAATAAATAAAATAAATTGGATCTGCTACGCGGGTAGCCAGACGGGAAACCAGCAAAGATGGACGTGGATGAATTTATGAAAATCCCGACTGTGGAGGCGCTAGAGGCGGCCACCAAATCAGACATGTTAAATTTAGCGAAGGGATTGGACCTCGCAGAAGTGAGGTCGTCCATTAAAAAGCGGGAGGTGCGAGGGGCCATAACTCGGTATTACATTGGGAAGAAACTGTTCGAAGCTGGGGTATTGGAAAATATCCCTGAAAAAGTACCAGCGTGTGGAATGGATCAGCTAGAGTTGGAGAAATTAAGGTTGGAACATGAATTTAAAATGAAGCAGCTGAAAGCGGCTCAGAGAGAGAAAGAAAGGGCTGAGAAGGAAAGGGAGCAGGCGTTCCACATAAAGGAGTTAGAGGTGAAACGGGACCAGGAGCTCCAACTAAAGGCGTTAGAGGTGGGAAAAGAGCGGGACCAAGCTGAAAAGCAAAGACAGCATGAAATTCAGCTAAAAGAGAGAGGACAAGCCGAAAAGCAAAGAGAATATGAGGACAGACGAGAACAGAGGCAACATGACTTGGAGATGGAGAAGTTAAAGAAGGAGCGAAGAGATCTAGGGTTAGATCGAGAGGAGAGGTTTAATGTTAGTCGGGAGTTGAGGGTAGTACCTCCATTCGAAGAGTCGGATGTTGATAGTTATTTCTTGCTTTTTGAAAAGGTGGCAGTAAATCAAAAGTGGCCCAAAGAGCAGTGGGTGGCGTTGTTACAAAGTGTGTTAAAGGGGAAGGCACAACGAGCATATGCGGCATTGGCCGTCGAGGAAGGGGGAGCGGAAAATTATGCCAAAGTAAAAGAGGCCATTATCCGGAGTTACGAGCTAGTACCTGAAGCGTATAGACAAAGGTTCAGAAATTTACGGAAAGGGTGGAATCAAACGTACAACGAGCTAGCCTACGAAAAGGGTGTGCTCTTGGACCGTTGGTGCACCGCGGAACAGGTGGACGGGGATTATGGTCGTATCAGGGAGTTATTTCTGATTGAGGAATTAAAAGGCTGTGTTCCGGAGGAGATCCGGATGTATTTGAATGAGAAGGCGAATAAGTCCATCTCAGAAATTGCTAGGTTCGCAGATGAATATGCCCTAACCCACAGGCTAAAGATTTCCTCGCCAAAAGGTTAGCCGAGAGACCGTTGGAACGGTAGGGAAAGTCCGCTGGCTGAGGCAGAGGTCCCGCCGGCAGTTAGTGGTAAGGTTGAGGGGGAAAGGCCAGGCGGCCCGAGATTTCCGGGCTTGACCAGTTTTAATTGTGGGAAGGGAGGACATATTGCCTCAAGGTGCTTTGTTCCGAGAAAGGAGCGAGAAACAGGGAGAGCAGCGGTCCCTATCGGGTGTGCCGTGGTAATCAGTAAATCGACGAGAGAGCCCCGGGTAGACAGAGTACGAGAAGGGTCCGAGACCTGGCTGTCACCCGGAACCGTGTCTGTGAAGGGGGGAGACCCACCCATTCCCGTCCGAATCTGGCGAGACACCGGGGCGGAGCTGTCGTTGATCCGCCGTGAGATACTAGATTTCGGTCGGAAAAGGGGAATGGTCGCCGTGAAGGGGATAGTTACAAGAATAGAAATGGTGCCCCTACATCAGGAAATTATGGATTGTGAGCTGGTATCTGGACCAGTCGAAATAGGGGTGCCAGCAGAATTCCCGGGAACTGACACGGACGTCCTCCTCGGAAATGATTTAGCCGGGGGACAGGTGTGGACACGGCTCAAACAGCCTGTGAGGATTGCAGCCCCGCCCCTCGCATCTCCAGTCTGTACCACAGGCGCGAGCATTCGCAGCCTGTCGAGAAAGGCAGCTGAGAAAGCGAGCAGTTTAAATTTGGCCAGTATTGATTTGGCCGAGATGGTCCTACCCACCCTGTACCACGGGGGTTCGGACGGTGGTAAACCGAAGAGTAGTAAAGTGAAAGGGGTTAAGGGAGAGGAGCGAAATCTTCCCTTAGCGAAGAGAAAGGTCCTAGCGGTAGGAAATAAAGATGAGAGACGGGAAAAGCTGTTAAAAGGTCCAGAGCTGGACATGGATGATCTGTCTTGGGTGGCAGCCCTGTTTGAAGAAGTTGAGAGTTATCAAGGTGTTCCCGATAATGAGATGAAGGCAGTCCTAGATGAAAAGGATGCCATTACCTTGGAGAGGTCCGCTGGGTTGGCAGACGAGGTTGTTTCAGCCCGCGGGGTTGAGTTTACTCCGGAAGGGAGTTGCCCAGAGAGGAACTGGGAGGATCAGGGGAATTTGGAATCTGAAAAGGGTACGGGTATTGAAAGCCTGGGAGAGGCAGACGTCCCGTTTGAGTGTGTCCAAGATGTGGATGCACGTGATACTGAACCTAGTAATGGAGCTCAGAACAAGTCTGAGGTAATTGATTCAGTTGAAAAGGAATGCGGTCCCTGTGGGTCAGATGGACCGGGTTTAGTGAAGACTGGGTTAACCCTGGTAATTGGGGGAAGGGAGGGTTCCCAGGTGTTGGTACACGAAGGGGTAGTGAACCTTAAAGTGGAACTCGACCATGGGGGAATAAACATCATTATTGAAGGGAACGGGAAGTTTGTAGTACCCAAATCAAATGAAGAAAATTTAAAGGTTAGATTGGTGTCAGAAGAAGCAACCAAGCTGCAGAAACGAGGGTTTGGTAACGCGGTGCCTGCGCATCGATTACCGGTTGATTTGGAATGTAAAGATGCCCCACGCGCTATTGTTATTCAAATGAGTGCTGTGAATAAGCCGAAATTTAAATGCGGCCTGAGGGAAAGGTTCGAACTGAAACCCATCAGCCTGCATGGTCCTGACAAAAGGGCTAGTCACCTGGGTAAAATTACAGAATTGGGTGGAAATGGTCTAAGTGGCGTTGATAAGATGACCCCGATGATCGAGACGGGCGGGAGTTCACCACGCCCAATTACTCAAGTTCCCCACGGGGGGACTCCCCGGAAAAGAGGCGACGGTTAATTGAAGTCTGATGCTACAAGATTTTCAGTACGGTACGCGATGTTAAGATATTAAAGAAAGGGACACTGTAATCGTTAACTGTTTAGATACTGACTTGAATGTATAACAGGAGTACTCTGTGAAAAGAAAAGCTTGTGTATTTTGGTAGGTTCAAAAATCCTGTAAGACTCTATACCACTGTTTTTAACCGCTGGTAAAAAAAAAGTTTAAGAGGGGAGGTGTTATGATACCAGCCCCCTCCTTTGCGAGAATCGCAAGAGCCCTAGTGAAGGGGGGGGGGGTCAATGACCCAAGAGAGAGAGAGAGACGTGCTGAATACCACGTTCCACTGGGATGCAGAATAAAGCGACCCTGACTATAGTCTCATAAAGACCACGTGTAAAGCCCTCGGGCAAAGTGGGCTGGTTGAGAGAGAGATTGACACCTGCGATCCCGTGAGGAAGTATAAAAGAGGGTCTGGGGGGGACGACCCCTCCAGACGCACTAAGGAGACCCGATAGCGATCCCGTCGTAGCGGGAGGCCATTTTGAAGGAAGCCACGTGCGTTAGATTCCGAATCGGCAGTCTGTTGCTGGAATCACGGACAATCGCTTTTAACTAACAACAGGAAAGCCTGCTCTCCTGATTCCACGGCTTTGCTTCGTAAGGACCTGGGCAAGTGTTCCTTTTCTCACCAATCTCTCTCTCTCTCCCCAACACGGGAAACTCAGCGGTTCCCAAAAGGCTGAAGCCTGCCGACTTTTGAATGACTGTTATATTTTTCCAAATGGACAAGATATTATCCCCTAGACAACGATAGAGCTTATTTCTGATTGATCATTACTATACCTGCGCTTTAGATTGAGTATTGACGACTTATGGTATCTGAATGTTTGTATTAACCTTCCTTTTGTGCCCCTTTATAAATAAAAACGTTTAAAAATGGTACCATCAGACTTTAGTGGACCTCTCTATCTTTGCTGGTAAGTGATCCAGTTACGGGATACGTAACACGAAATACACCTCCTTTAGAGAGAGGCCGTGGCGACTGGCCCCTGAAGACGTGGTAGACATGCGGCAGCATTTGTGCAAGTTGAAGAAAGCTGGAATCGTCACTTGGTCTCGAAGCTCCAATGTATCCACAATAGTTGTGGCCCAGAAGGAAAACGGGAAGGTACGCATGTTTGTGGACTATAGGACTCTGAACAGGCTTACCGACCCTGATCAGTATACGGTCCGTAGGGTTGAGGACGTTCTGGCCTATCTGAGTGGTGTAATGTGGTTTAGTGTGCTGAATTTAAGGAGTGGATACTATCAGATCCCGATGTGTGAGGCCGACAAAGAGAAGACGGCATTTATATGTCCCCTGGGATTCTTCCAGTTCGAAAGGATGCCCCAAGGCACATCGGGAGCCCCTGCCACCTTCCAGATGGTCATGGAGAAGACGGTGGGGGATATGAACTTGCTTGAATTGTTGGCGTATTTGGATGACCTTGTCTATTAGCTATTTCGATCATATAATCTCGCAGAATAGAGTAACTACAGACCTCGCAAAGATAGAAGCGGTGACCACTTGGCAGAAGCCACGGACTCTGATGCTCTGCAGTCATTCCTTGGGTTCTGTGGCTATTATCGGAGATTTGTGAATGGCTACGCCATTGTGAGCCAGCCCTTGAATTAGCTTCTGTGTGGTTACCCTCCTTTAGGGAAGAAATGGAAAAGAAAAAAATGGACGGGAGGGTGGAGAATATCTAAACCCATCAGAACCCTTTAGACAGAGAAGAGATGCAAAATGTGAGGATGTCTTTCAGTCGCTGAAAGAGTTGGTGACCCAGGGACCGATGCTGGCTTTTGCGGACCCCCAATTGTCGTATGTACTACACACAAATGCTAGCTGAGAGGTGCTGGGGGCGTCCTATATCAGGATCGGGGCACCGGGTTGAGGACTGTGGCATTTGTCAGCTGGAGTCTGTTGCCCTCCGTAAGAAAATATCCCACGCAGATGGAATTCCTGGCGTTGAAATGGGTGGTGGTGGATAAGCTGAATGACTATCTCTACAGGGCCAAATTTGATGTGGGGCGGCCAACAAACCCTAACGTCTATCCTGAACTCGACGAAACTGGATGCCACAGACCATCGATGGTTGGCGGCGTTATCTGCCTATGATTTCAACCAGACGTACCGGCTGCGGAGCTGGAACATAGATGCGGGTGCTTTGCCCCGACGTGAGAATGAGATACTAGACAGAGACGAGGAGTGGGAGAGCGTTCCAGCCACTGGGGCGAATGCCATGTGTCAGTTTGCCATCACCGTTAAGGCCGAGGAAAAGGAGAGGCTGGATCGAGCAGTGGACCAATTGGGGGCTTCTGATCAGGCCCGACCCTCAGTTTACTGTAAACTGATTGCTCAGAAGACCAGCTAACGACCAGAATTGAGTTCTGGGAAAGTGGCAGCTGCTCAGGAAGATGACTCGGGCAAAGGCACTTGTTGGTCTGCGGTTCAAAAGGGAGACATGGCTCAGGAGGAGAAGACGAAACATGCTTCGGTGCCACCATTACTGAAAGAATGGCCTCGATTGGAGTTGAAGAACTAGATCTTATACCGGGTTAGGTCACCCCCGGACCGACCCCGGTGTTGCCAGCTGGTTCTGCTCGAGAAGTAGCAGAGGATTGCGCTGAAGTCACTTCATGATGATTCTGGACATTTGGGGATGGAACAGACCTATGGATTGCTCAAGACCAGTTTTACTGGTCCCAGATAAATCGGAGGTTGAAGAATACTGCAAGTCGTACATTCGCTGATCATGGCGAAAGACACTGCCTACGCGGGCAGCTCCTTTGTCCCACTTGCATCGTTCAGGGCCTGTGGATCTGGTGTGTATTGATTTCGTGTCCATTGAACCCGAAGCCAGCAAAACGGCAAATGTCTTAGTCATCACGGAGCACTACACCAGATATACTCAGGCTTTTCCTACCAATGACCGGAAAGCGAATATGGTGGCGAAAGTGTTATGAGAGATGTATTTCGTTCATTATGGACATCCCAGGCGGATACATAGTGACCAGAGATGGAACATCGAGAGCAGACTCATCTATGTGTTAGTGGGCATGCTTGGAGTTGAGAAATCGAGGATGACGCCTTATCACCCGAAGGGATATTCCCAGACTGAGAGGTTTAATCGGACCTTGCTAGACATGCTCGGGACCATGGAGATCAGCAGGAAGAGCAGGTGGAGTCAATATATTGAGTATCTCGTTCACTGTTACAACTGTACACTAATTGAAGCTACTGGGTACACGTCATATTATCTAATGTTTGAACACGAGGCGAATTTGCGCATTCTTCGTTTTGGGACTGACACCTGTGGCTTACCATCGAAGACTTATCTGAATTATGTGTCTGATATTAGGAGAGAGCTGAAGAGGGCTTATGAATTGGCTGTGGTCGTGGCCGCCAAACAGAATCTGGGAAATTAAGGAGGTATGATGTGTGGTACATGTAGTCCTTCGCTAATCCCCATTGGTTGAGGGAGAGACCACTTGCCGTTCTCCCACTGAATCAGTGAGGCGGAGGGGCTAGTTGGGTTACAGCAAGACACTGAAGGAGAGGAAGCGGGGCTTGGACAAGGGAAAGAGGGCTCCGAGATGCAGGGGGACACGAGTGATAGATCGGGGGAGGACTAGTCAAGCGGACTCCGAAGTATCCCCAGTAACGTCGGAGTCGGAAAAGTTAGGTGAGAAAGTTATGGAGTTCTCAGAGAATTAGGAGACGACCGGATAGGTTGGCCAATGTAGCGCCTGGAGAACAGGGCGAGATCTCCCCTGTTGTGGGGAGCGATGTCACTGCAGTTTGCACATGGATTGGATTTTGTTTTTTTCCTGGATGGGTTGGCAAACTATCTCAGCGTCATGAGGACATAACTAAATTTGGTGGTGGGGGGCTGGGGGGAGAATGTAACGCGCTATACGGGTTCACTGCTAGGTAATGTTGTTTTTGTAATGTTCACTGAGTAATAATGGCTTCTCTGTAGCACTCTAGCAGCAGTGTTTGGGTTATGGGCGGAGATAACCAGACTGTTGATGCATGTCCGCCAGTCAGGATTTTGTTGACCTGACTTGTGATTCCAGAAGCAGTTGTTTGTGCGTTTTTTTTGTGAGAAGGACGGGGAGAGATGAAGAGAGATGACGCGAAATGAGAAATGTGACAGACCGCGCGACCGGGTAGACTCTGTGTGGGGTCCGGAGGTCAGCGACGCTTGGAGAAGATCCAATGAAAAGAAGATCTCTTTTGAAGAAAAGAATGAAAAGATTAGTGAAAATAAGATCTTACTGAGTTTGCTCCAACGATTTGTGCACAGACTGTTGAATATGATTGACGCCTTTTTCTTTTATATTTTGTTTCTTTAATAATACATAGTTAAAGTAAGAGTTATAAATCTTAATCGTTCAACCGTATAATGTGTACCATTCGTTATTTCTGGTTACTGATTTGTAACAGGCGACACATCGTGCAGCATCCACCCAAACGAGATTTCTTAAGTTTGGCCGAGCAGGGGGTTTAATCACCCCCTAGATTAAGCCGCTGGAAGAAGCGAGTGTTACAATTGCTACACATGAGGCTGGTTAAAAAATAAAATTATATTCCGTTACAGGAAGGATATTGGTATGGTTAACAGAATGGGTGACAGACAGGAGGCAGCGAGTGGAAATGAAATAGGCCTTTTCTGAATGGCTGTCGGTGACTATTGTTGTTCGTCAGTGGTCAGTATTGGGACGGCTACATTTCACATTGTCAATGATTTAGATGTAGCAAACTTTGCAGATGATACGAAAATAGTTGGAGGGTTCAGTAGCCCTGAGTTAGCGATGCGATAGCAGCAGGACCTAGCCAAATTAGAAGAATGGGCAAAAAAAAACATTGGAAATTGGATAGGGTTGGGAAATACATGAAAATCCATGTTGGTGAAAGGAACAATTTTCTAAATGGAGAGAAGGTTCAAACATTAGAACTGCAAAGAAACATAGTATTCCTCGTGCAAGATTTCAAGAAGGTTAATTTACAAATTAAATCTGTGGAAATGTAGGCAAGTGCAATGTCGGCATTTATTTCAAGGAAAATATAATATAAAAACAAGGAGATGATACTGAGCCTTTAGAGGATATTAGTCAGGTCACACTTGGAGTCCACAGCTTTGGGCCCCATATCTATGAACGGATGTCTTATCGTAGGTTTGGAATTAGAGAGGCAAGAGACATTTGCACAGAAATCTGCTGATAAGCGACAGAAAGATCTGCTTGTCTAAAAGCAACTAAAACGTTCACTAAAACAGCTGCATTATTGTTGTTGTAAATATATATATATATATATATATATCAGGAACAAATTCTGGAATAATTCGACATTATTTTGGGGATATAATGAAGGTATAGAGTCTCTATTTCTCTCTCTCTCTCTCTCGCTCTCACACACACACACACACACACACACACACACACACACACACACACACACACACACACACACACACACACACACACACACACACACACACACACACACACACACACACACACACACACACACACACACACACAGAAAAAAATGTTGTAATTTCAGGCCGCTTTGTTTTGTCGATGATCATGTATTTGCCTCAAATACGAACTGTTTAAATCCAGTAAGGAAAATATGACATCCAGCTTCACCTATGGACAACATCAGCTTTCACCCGTTACTTGCCATCGGATGTAATAACAATTTTGATACTTCCAGAGTCTTGTAAAATTTGCAAAAACAACAAAAAGATAATATATGGTGAAACATAAATTAAAATAGTACAACTGCACAAAATGGTACAAAATGTCAAAGGTGACAAGGGAGATGGACTGGTATGTCAGCGGGTTTAATCGGAGTGCATTTTGATGCTGGAAATGCCAGTATTTAATCTGCCCATTTGTTTCAGTAGTTTCATGAAAATGACTCCTTACAATGATCGCAGCTAAACCAGTCACTGTGGATGCGGTGATGTCCTCTGAGCAATACAATTACTTCCATCATTTACTGTGTTATTTCACATCCACGTGGACCAATATGGTGACACCAATCCAACCGAATAGCAAAGAGAGATGAACATTCTCCTTTCAGAGAAAACATTATCGATTGTAACAGCCAAACCAAATGCCTTGTATAACTTAAACAACTTGTAATACTGCGTCTGTTTTAAATTATATAATGCTAATAGAGCTTGTAAAGAAAATATTGAGACATAGTAAACACGTGGAAATCTGCGGATGCTGGAAATTTAAACAACACACACAAAATGCTGGTAGAACACAGCAGGCCAGGCAGCATCTGTAAGGAGAAGCACTGTTGACGCTTCGGGCCGAGACCTTTCGTCAGGTCCTGACGAAGGGTCTCTGCCAGAAAAGTCGACATTGCTTCTCCTTACAGATGCTGTTTGGCCTGCTGTGTTCCACCAGCATTTTGTGTGTGTTGTTATTGAGAGATAGAATCGTTTCATTTGAAATATGCAAACCTGTGAGAGACCACTGCATTTTCCTTTCTCGACAAATAAACGTTAATTAGCGATGCCATCAGATTTCTAAATGGACAGTGAATGCACGAACATTACCCAATATTTCCCTTCTCTTTTCGCACTAATTCTTGAATATAATTTGCTGATTTATATCTACTTCTTATTGTAATTTATTTTGTAAATACGCCACCAGGCAACTTGAATATGTAGCATATTTAGCAGACATACGAATGAAACAGAAAATTATTTAAACTAACAGGAAATCTTCCTATTGGTTTTGGGTTTTATCCACTGAGCCGACAATATAACGTCAAAAGATGTTTGACTCCACAGCTCATCCCTGAATTTTCCTTGTGTCACCGTTGAGATTGTTTGAAGTATGGGGACTTCGTTTATCTCCTTTGTTTATTATTACAGAATTCAACACCCGTGCCATGCGCAGTATTGTTCGGGTCCTGTTCGGAGAACATCGCAACTTGTGAAATCTTAACTTCTTAACATTACCGCATGCAAGATGTTAGATACAAGGGTTCCGCATAGTGGGCATTTTAATTACGAGGAAAAATTAACTGAAAAAGAAAACCCAAGTTAGCTTTGAAATTAGAAGTAAATGTAGTTATTTTCCGAAACTGGATATGGGATGAAATTCCATACTGATCATTTTCCTTTTATAAATGGATGACTACACCTTCCCGCTGTATAGCTATTTCATGTCTCCATAGCGAAGGGAAAGATGAACAGGTGATATATTTATTGCCAGTGACGTCACCCGATGCAAACCCTCAC
This sequence comes from Hemitrygon akajei, assembly GCF_048418815.1. Lineage (NCBI taxonomy): Eukaryota > Metazoa > Chordata > Chondrichthyes > Myliobatiformes > Dasyatidae > Hemitrygon > Hemitrygon akajei. The sequence goes on from NC_133131.1 coordinate 56,668,253, forward strand.
CCTTTCCTGTGAAATCTATCCCCATACCTCCTCAACTCTGCACCACCTGAATTTACTTCTCACCAGAGCTTTTCCTCTCAGACCGAATCTCCTGGCCACTATACGTATCCGTTCATGCCCTGAGCAATGAGGAAACTATCTACCTCTGCCTTAAATATATTGTAGATAAATTTGTGGCCCCCTCAGCATTCTGAGGGAGAGAGTTCGACAGTTTCACCATTCTCTTACTCAGGAAATTCCACCTCTTCCCGGTTCTTAAGGGACGTTCCTCTTGTCTGAGGCTGTCCCCTCTTATCTTAGACAATCCCACGATGGAAAACATCCACACCACTTCCACTATAAACGTTTCAAAAATGTCACCCCTCATTCTTCTGAATTCTAGTGAATACAGGGCAGATCCATCAACGCTCTTCATATGACAATCCGTTCAATCCAGGAATCATTTGCGTGTACCTCATTTGGAACCCCTCCAGTTTCAGCACATCAAACACATCTAACATCAGGGGCCCAAACCTGCTCACAATTCTCCAGGTGAAGCCACAGCAGTGCTTTATAATGTTTTAATAATACATCCTTGCATAATTGCATCGTGTTTGATTTGTTATCCCTCTCAGCCCCATACCCCGCATTCTCCCTGTAACCTCTGACAACCTTACTCGAGAGAGTAAGGTTTTTCACGCCACGGCTGCATTTCTCATACAATACGCTCACAGTAAGTTTGCTACGCATGTTTATTTATGTGTCAGACTGGGCGTCGTGGTTATGGGCTTTTGCCTTTGAAGGGACTGTGCGCTTTCTGAATAAACAAAAAAGCATTAGTCACGTAATTTGCACTGGTACAATGGGAACAGTAGGTCGCCGAGCTCACTTTAAATGAAACTAGTTTTCCAGGTTTAATGTATATTTCTCCAGTTGTCAAAGAAATCCCTGGAATGATCCATAATCCAGTAAATTAGAATACAATTACACTAATGTAAGAAAGATCATGCTGGCTTCACATGGTTCCTTGACCTAGATTCTGGCATTAATCTAATATTTGGAATAGAATTTCTGCTAATATAGCGATCACATCAGCACTGTTTTGTTGTTTATTGAACAGAATTAATTTTGCTGACTTTACTGGAACTGGAAAACTACTAACATTCATTTACGTAGCTAAAAATATATAGGTACACTTACCAGACATATGAATATCATAGAAATGCATTTAAACTCCCGGCAAAACTTACAATCTAATTTTAGCTGTAGGGTCAACCATTTAATGCAACCAGATGTTTGCATGCTGCCTTCATCTCCTCCCTGAATTTCCTTTGTTGCAGAGTGTAGATACACGTGCTGGTGCAGGTAGAGAGAAACATGATCTTAGACAATTGCAGGATATATGTCGGCGTATTCAGATATCTGTCTGTGTAAAAGTCATTCTGAACTTGCTAGTTCATTGTATATGCAATATCGGGGATCCATAATAATATGAAATTGGCTGATAGAGCGAAGAACAAAATAATTGACTTTCTTAACATATGACACAGAGTTTGTGCGTTTCAAATAACATAATCCTTAATCTCAATATTTTCACAACGTGCACTATCACCCTGAGATATTTTTTAATTGTATCACTAGGCGAATCGCAATAAGATACTGTGTTTAAGGAAGGGGATTTAGTTTGGTTGTACAATTCAATAATCTTTTCCCGGCAGGGGAATGTTCAATACGCTTTCTTGCTTTCAGAGTGGTTTGTAACTTAGAAAACTAAGTAACTTAGTAAACGATTATATTAGTTATGTGTCTCGAAGATCATCTTAACATCGGAACCGATGCGGGGGAAGTAGGTAGTCTGTGATTAATGTAAGCAGTCTGTTTCGTAAAACTATCTGTAAAAATAGATTCAATTTCAAAGGCAAACACGAGGAAATCTGTAGATGCTGGAAATTTAAGCAACACACACAAAATGCTGGTGGAGCTCAGCAGGCCAGACAGCATCTATAGGGAGATGAGCTGTCGACGTTTTTCCTTATAGATGCTGCCTGGCCTGCTGAGCTCCACCAGCATTTTGTGTGTGTTGCTAGATTGAATTTTATTTTTTGGGGTACCGAACTGCATTGTTTAACACGACGGACTCGGATTTTTCCCACTACCATACCAATCCATTTCCTCTCTCTCCATTGACATTCTCGCAGTTTTTCTATTTTCATACATTTTTTGACGCATTTTTTCCTTTTTTTTATCTCCAAAATTTTACAAGGTTCATTGTGGGAAGGCAAATGACGACTAAAAGCGGTGGTTTGTCCATAGGTGATGCGGTCTCCATAATTTCCTTACCCGATTTAAGATACATTGCGTTAAGTCTAACATAATGATGTCCACCATATCAAATAACAATAACTTATACCTGTACTGTCCCTATATGTGGAAGTCCTATGCCATCATTATATTTCCAAAAACCTGAGAAGTGTGCGGAAGTCTCCGGGTAGGAGCTGAAATCCTGGGCAACTCGTGTGTGGGCCAATTATAGAACGCCATTGGTTTACTTAGCAGTTCAGGGGCATCCCGAACGACAATCCTTTTTTCAGCCGGATTCCAAGGCATCGGAATTGGGCTTTCTCCAACTAATATTCAGGGAAACTGACTGACATCTCCCTGGTAGATCTATCTGCTGCCTCGGCTCTTATTCCCTTGACTTTGTTGTCTGCCATGTCGGTCGCCGGCTAATAAGATTTTACATTTCGTAACAGTCTTTGTTGTATCCAGTCCCACCTTATTTACGGCCAGTCATGTTGTCCAATGAAAGAAGGTCATGTCGCAGCTATATAGTGTCTATGTCGCAGCTTGCATCTTTTTGGGAATTTACAACAACATCAACAACTCCAGAAGTTCTCTTTTGCTGAGTTTTCCTGTTGAGTTTGGACAACCAATTATCTCCATCGCTAATTAGAACTATTGTTTATATTCGTTCAAATGTCACTTCTATATCGTTGTTGATAATGAAGCTTTCCCCTCTAGTGTTCTTTCACTAGTTTCAATGTTATGACCATAAGACCACAAGGTTTCGGAGGACAGTTAGACCATTTGGCCCATCGAGTCTGCTCCGCCATTTCAACATGGCTAATCCAATTTTACTCAATGCCTCTTAGTTTTGGCTCTGCTGGAATGTCTCCTCATTGCGTTGCATTTAATTTTACGGTCATTCTGATCCTTTTTCTGGGTACATGCGGAAATTCGAAATGTATCTCATGTAACAGGTGGAAATGGTAAAAGGAGATTTCATGCTAGTTTATTCGTTGCGATTGTCTGGACGCCTAAAACGAAACCCAAGAATGGAAGTACTTAAAAAAATTGACACCGACGGGACCTGTCAATGTTCTATACCCACAGAACCCCGTTCCTTTTGTCCCCCCCCCCCCCCTCTTCTCTGCATGATAAATCTCAAGAAATCTCAGAGGTCATTAAAATAACAGTAGCCCTCCAATAGCGGCCTCGACAACGACCTCCCGATGAGCCCTCTGGGTCACAGATTGTTTTTGTGCCCGCTCGGGCCAGGAAGGAATGGTGCCCCGAATTAAATCCTATTAGCCGGCGACCGACATGGCAGAAAACAAAGTCAAGGGATTAAGAGCCAAGGCAGCAGATAGATCTACCAGCTGGATGTCAGTCAGTTTCCCTGAATTTTAGTCGGAGAAAGCCCAATTTCGATGACTTGGAGTCTGGCTGAGAAAAGGATTGTGGTTCGTGATGCCCCTGAACTGCTAAGAAACCCAATGGCGTTCTATAATTGGCCCACACACGATTTGCCAGGATCTCAGCTCCTGCCCGGAGACCTCCGCACACTTCTCAGGTTTATTTATGGGACCTCGGTCAGAGACAGGGAGTAGGCAGAATCCCGAAGGTAACCTGGAACCACTAGAGGGGTATGATGTAAAACACGCCATAGCAGGGTGGGTCGCTGAGGTAAGGGAAACCATTTTAAAAACACCCTGAATACACGGGGAAAATTGTCGAAGTTTGCTGCATCAGACCCGAGAATGCTCACTTCTTTGTCAACTAATCTCAATTGCAGACGCAGATTGAAATCGGGTGACCTAAACTCTGATTAATATGGAGCAGAATGGATCCTCAAAGGAACAATGAAAAAGGGACAGAATAGTCAGGAAAGGGGACAATAGAAAAGGGACCAGCGGTCAGGAGACGTAGCTTAGGTCCCGACGAAGAACGCAAAACGGGTCACAGGATCAATGCAGACGGAGCGGACGAAGAGGACGTTTGACTGCTGAATCAGGGTTTGCAGAAAGTTAGGAAAGAGGGGATATTCGGCCAGGGATGGCCGCACTGTGATCGGAGAGAAGGGTAAGAGGGGCCAGGGGGATGCCCAGATCACAGTAGTACTCGACAGATTGCCCCTTTTACACCCCGCATTTCCTTAGGCCAGGTAGGATACGACGGCGAAATAGGTGACTATGATCATGCTGTTAGAAAATCCAAGAAAGGACGCGCTCCTGAAATTTGAAGTGGCAGACAAAAGAGTATCCGATTAATTGATTCTGGTGACACCGTATCGTCTGTAAACCCCTTTGTGGCACTCCCTAAATGGTGATGAACAGTCACTGCTGTGGAGATAGCCGGACTCCCCATAGACACGGTGTCTGATCGCGTTACGATTGGGATAGGGGGGAGGCAGCTGGAGGACACTTTCGTCGTTACTAATAATTCTTCTGAAAACCAGTTAGACCAGCAGCCCCTTTAGAAATTGATTTTGTTAAGAATTGAAATATCTGGTTCAAATTGTGACAGCGAAACCCTTAAATATTCGAGCGGTTTGTGTGTCTGTGTGTGTTTTTTTTTGAGTGTGTGGTTCACTGCACAAATGCCTCTTTCATTTTGAAATGCAGTGAAAAGCCGATTCGATCTTCTCCAAATACCAGGAATCTTCGTGTGACAGTTGTTATGGCACGACATCAATGAATATAGAATCGAGACAGGAATTTTTCTGACAAATAAAACATTTATTAAACACTGATCAAAAAAAAAAACCAAGACTAAACGAACGACTGACTTAACCGGAAGTCAGCTGCTAATTGGCAGCTCGAACAGTTCTTAAAGTGATAATGCGAAAACAGTTCTTAAATCGATAATTCAAAAATGTTCTTGAACGTTGTAATGCAAAAGCCCAAATGATTTACAGAGTCACTTAGGAGAGATTTTCCTAGAAGTAACGGATTCCTTATCGACGTCACAACGTTACTGCTGATCCCAGTCGAAATATGCCTTGCCCGAAGGGTTCGCGGTGAAGGAAATAAAATGGTTTAAACGCACTGACCTTTCCTTGGCGAAACACTGCATCCAACTCTTTCTGTTCTTAAGAAGGCAGGAGCTATCTCAGATTGCAGATTACTAATTCCTGCCGAATGAAGATTAATTGAGGTCAAACCTAATTATCGCCGTCAACAACTTTTTCCGATCCTTCGAGATTTCCGTACTTCAATAAACTCTTCACTCTCCAACCGGACTTTAATTGGCAGTGATTTTCAGAACTGCCGGCACAGCGATTCTCACAGTTGAAATTAAAACTGCACTTTTAGAACCAAACTGCGTCATAGCATCAAATACGTAGCAGAAACGGTGTCACTGACGAATTAAACAACTAACTGACCCTGCGTCACTGGGAGGGTTTGCCGTTTTATACCCCGTTGAAAAAAAAAACCTAACAGATGACCTCTCACTGGCGGGAAAATTACGTCACTCCGCCATCACAAGACGATTACATAAATCCCAGCAGAGCCTCTATTACATCAAGGTCATGTGACAGGCAAAAGATACCCACGGGTATGTTACACAGTGCAACCAAATGCCACAAGAGCCAACATTTTTGAAAAGCATTTTTGCTTGATCATCATTCTGAACATCGATAATTTATTTTTGCAAACTCACTTCGCGGTCGTTCACCTTGCAAAGAAATAAGTTAGCTCTGGATCCTGGAATTTCCATTTCGTTCAGATCTTTGAACGGATTCTGAAAAATCTTTCTTCGGTGACTACAGGTGTAAGAAGTACTCTTGCAAAGCACTGTCTGTGAAAGAGAGTGCCATACTTTCCATGGCCTCTTACAAGAAAATTGTGCGAACATTTTTCTCCCAAAGTTTTGCTTATATATTTCAAATTTATAGTTAAAATTGTCATGATACACTTTTGTTTGGATCAAGTTGAAATTGTCATCTTTAGAATGCAATCCATATCATCCAGTTTTCAGGAGATGGGCCTCTACAGCCTCTCCAGAGACCTTTTGGCCGGACATAACATTTCTGCGAGAGGCAAGAAACATTTTGACGGATATAAACCACGAGTTATTTGATGATATGCTATAAAAAAAATAATCAGCTTGAATAAAGACGACTAAAAGTTTACCAAAGGAGCAGCCATGTTGCTATGGTAAAGTCTACAGTTTTGTCATGATTCAGACTCCGACATAGAACACTATATCCCGGTTATCCTTCTGTCATTGGACAACAAGGACAGGCCATACAATGTTTCATGAACAACATACCTCTAGAAAAATCTGCTATCAACCGAATAATAGCTCCTCCACCAATTAGCAGAATATTTGACCAGTTAATCCAAGATAATGATGAAGAGTTTGCACGCTTACCTCTTCACACTGAAGTGGGACTTCCCAAACAAAATGTTTATCGGGATGAGATTCTTGAATAAAATAAGATGCATTGGAGATAACATCAACTTTGTTTCAGGCCACTTTGTTTTTGCGATAATTATGGATTTCCCGTGAAGCTAAATATATTCAATACCGTAAGGAAACTATGGCAACGAGCCTCAGGTATGGATAAACATCAGCTGCTCGACGTCCCTTGCTTTCAGACTTAATAACAGTTCTAATAGATTCTGTGTCTTCTACAATTTGCAGATTGTACAACTGTAAGAAATGGCACAAAATGTCAACGGTGACAATGGGGTTGGGCTGGTGCATTTCTATGCTGGAAAAATCCGGCATTTAATCTGTCCATCCGTTTCAGTGCTTTCATGAAAACGACTCCTTACATTAATCACAAATGACCCTCTTGACAGTGTGAATGTGATGATGTTCTTCGAATAACATAACTAAACTAATTTCTTGCTACGTTATTCTCATCCAGATTGGTCACATCAAACCAACCATAAAGTACAGAAACTTGAACATTACCGATCCAGGGAAAGGATTATCGAATGTAACAGACAAATTAAATGCCTTTCCATAACTAAAAACAAAAACACAATATGCTGCGCCTACAGGTAATCATGTGAGGGTAATAGTGCACCTTGTAAAATAGTGAGACATAGAACAGTTTCATTTGAAACCTTCAAACTCTGTGTCAGAAAAAATATATACAACATAAGGCAGTTTATAAGATTTCGGCATGGACTAGATGGGTCATCGACCTGCAACGGGGTCTTAGCGCTCCATGTTGTGTGACGGTGGTCCTTGTAACGCGTCTAATATGGTAGTGTAGTGGGTAGTTCTTGTCGCTCTCACTTTAACCTTCAGACTCAGTCTAGCAGCTCAGCGTCTCCACATCTACACATAGGCTTGTGATGATGATGATTTTTCGAGACAGACGGATCCCGGCACAGGATTTGCCGACGCTACTGTTTCTGGGCTGTATGACTCTATTCCCCTTTGGCAGTGTAAATAAACGAAATTAATCAAAAGTATTATTCTGTGTTTTCTCCTTGAAGCGATTTTCATTGCAGCATGACACAATGGGCATCAGCTGTTTATCTGAAGTGATGAAAATCTGAATGAACACTTGGTTGATTGACGGGAAGAAATGATTCAGGTTGAGCTGTGACGTTGATTTGTCGACAGAATAGAGCGAAGTTTTCCGACAGGCATATTTTGTCTGTTGCCGGGTAATTCGTAGATGAAACAATATCGATGAGAAAAAAAAATCTCTGCTCTCCCGCTCCCAAAATGAAAATAATAATTAAGTATGCGAGATTGTGAGGGGAAACATTGCTTTGTACGCCGGAGTTGCATTTCTAATACCATCTGCTCTCAGTAAGACTGCTAAACATCTACATTGACCGGTCAGACGAGGGTTTCGTCGCCGTCTTAAACTATCACTTTGGAATGAGCCGTGGACTTTCTGAACAAAAGTGCATTAGTCACATTATTTGCACAGGTACAACGAGAATCACGTCATGCGATCTCACATTCACCTCATTCCACTCTTCAGCTCTTCTCAGAACTTTTCCTGCATTAGTCCAAAGATACATGTTGGCCCACACATTTACCATTTTCAACGGACATGCGAGCTGTTGTTTAGTGTATGTCAGATGAAAGAAGATATTAACTATGGTGGTTGAAATTGGTGATACAGTGAACAGCATAATCATTATAACCACAGTGTCTGTTCTCTTGGTGCAGTATCCTTCCGGCAGCGGTGGTCAACAAACTGCGATAGAGCAATTGGAAGTGAAGCACACTTTTAGTCAAATGACGCTGGCCCTACTTACAACACTCGGTGGAAGTGCCTGAGTGCATATGTGAATGGTGAGCAATAAATGAGCATAATAATAGGTGTAAATTGTCTACACAGTGGTAAGGAAGGTAACTAGTACGAGATCTCCTTTTGCCATTTCTACCTGGTACGGTGGATGGATTTCCAATTTCCACATATTCCCAGACACAGGATCACAACCGCCGTTAAATTAATTACTAAGAAATTACAAGTTATTCCAGCCGTGCCAGAACTGAACTGTTTGAATTGCTGTATTGTTGACATTGAAGATATATTGAGATCTCATTTGTTGATCTGAAATGGAAAGACCTGATTGTCCAATATCAACTGACAATTTCACTGACAGTGTTGTCATGTTGTTTTTGTTGTAGAGATCCATTATTTTCTAAAGATTCCAGCTGCGACATGGACACTACATATGGCAGACAACCCCAATAGACGAACGGTGGGCCAGGTCCATACCGAAGGAACCAGATGTCTGGACCGCGCTCATCCTATGGCACTAATGTGAAAGCACCTGTCATAACAAGTAAATAAAGTGCGCGCTGCTCTAAATTTATTTTAACTTCATCCCAGACCGTACACTTGATCTACGCTTCCATGGAGCGCGCGACCCACTGCTTTCTGATCAAAGCTGAACATTTTGGAGAGAGACACTCACAGGAGAAAGTTGCATTTTCCACATCTGTGGGAGCATTTTGAGAAGAACGAAATTCGGGAGGATTCAGTGCTGAAGGATTTCGTGAAGAGCCCGGCAGAAAAGTTGAGGGAACGATTTGAAAGCTCCCCTAAACTCTCAGGTGACATCCTGTTCTTCCTGAGAAAGCAGTTCTCCGTTTCGGCTGACGGTCAGTGGCCTGCAGAGGCCAAAATGCTGGTGCTTTCCATAGATGAGGAAACTCTCCAGATGGAGGTATTGGAAATGGGACCATCTGATTAGCTCAAAGCACAACACAAGGACGTTGGGGTGAATGACTTTTGGATCAACGTGGTTCCCGAAGCTCAATTCAAAAACACGAGAGCTTTTGCAGTACTCCTACTAACACTTTTCCCCTCCACGTACATATGCGAGTCATCGTTTTCTTCAACGAACACTAGCAAGAACCAGGACAGAAGCAGACTCTCCAATGCAAATCTTGGCCAGTGCCTCAGGATGGCCACAGCAGAATACAGGCCCGACATTAGCAGAAATGCCTGATCTCGTCGCTGTCACTTCTCTCACTGATTGGTGAGTGAAACAATTTATTTTTCTCTATTTGACAGTCTTATTGTGGTATAATAATTTTACAACAACTAAAATACTGATAATTGCATTTATATCTACACTTCATACTTCAAATGCTAAATAGTTTAATTAAAAAGAACAGATAGATTAAATGAGAGAACAGAAACGGGGAAAAGGCAGTACTACTAAAACTTTGTGTGGAAAAGAAGTGGTGAAGACTACCATGGTGTGTGTGTGTGTGTGTGTGTGTGTGTGTGTTTATGTATTTTTACTGGCGCAATGATTTAAAAAAAACCTGGACATTTTGGCCCTTGCCTTGGCACGCTTGGCATAATGTGGCCCTTCTTGAAATTTAATTGAGCAACTCTGATATATGGTAATCCTTCCTTCATTGGACAACATGACCGGCAGGACAGTGTCTCATGTAGATATAATCAAGGTGTGGGAGTTCCCAAACAAAATATTTGTCAGAAACAGATTCTATAATAAAACAGCGTGGGACTCGGGACAACAAAAACAGTTCCGAAATGATTTATCAGAGATATATTGAATGCATGGGACTTCCCACACGCAGGGACAGCACCGGTATACGTTATTGTTATTTGTGGCAGTTAGCAACTCATTTGACTTTAATGTGAAGTGTCTTAAATCCAGTAAGGAAAATATTGAGAATGCATCACCTCTGGATAAACCACCGCTCTGAGAATGATTTGCCTTCTCGCATTGGACACTCTGAGCCTTGTAAAATTTGCAAAATAATAAAAGAAAAAAAATGAAGTGAAGTGAACGGTGTATGAAAATAACACACCTGCAAGAAATGTTAATGAGCAGAGAGGGAATAGATCGGAATGTTACTGGGAGAAAGACCAGATATTCTTGATAAACAGTGCAGTTCTGTGGGGATAAACTGGCATTGAATGTATCTATTTTTACAGACAGTTTTGTGGAACAGTCTCTTTAGATTAATCACAGATGACCCCACTACTCCTATACCCGCTTAAACTGGAGATGAACTTCCGGACACCTCACTAATCCAATTGTTAAGGAAATTGTTATTCATTCAGATTGACCACTATTGTGGCACCAAATCAATCTGACAGCAAGAAGGAGGTGTGAACATTCCCCTTTCGGGAAAAGATTATTGAACTCAAAAGTCAAATTATATGTCCTCCCTTCACCTCAGAATCTTACTGCATTTCGCCTATTCTTACTATTGATAATCATTTGAGAGTGATAGTCCACGTTATAAATGTAATGAGACAAAGGTTTATTTTATGTGAAAAGCAGCAATTCTGTGTCATCGAGAAAGAATGTACAACATTTTCGTTTGAAGGTGCGAATAAGCAAATTCAAACATAATTGTTATATAGTAATTCCACGAAGGGAACGATTTTCATTGCACGATGACAAAATTAATAGAAATGAAAATAATCGTGAAGTGTTTGTTCAGTGGGCTGTCACTGGTGTGACTGATTACGTGGTATGATTAATTGTCAGAGTGCACATTCCTCTCCTGTATTATAGCGTGTAAAGCAAACAATAATCGATATCGGCAGTTGGACTATTTTCAACTGATCACCAATTCACACCGAAAATGGGATATCCAGCAATTGACTACATCGCGAGTATTTACTACCCTGTAGCAGCAGCGATTGGTGTTCCTGGTATGTAACTGGTTTGGCTACTATTGTATGTGTGTGTTTTATAGTTGCAGCATTTGTTGCAGATGATGCCTCATCTGATGAGTGTTTTAAACCTCTTTAGGTCTAAATATATATTTTATTTTATTCCTTTACTTTTCGCTGGATTTGTTACTCGTTTCTGGTGTCCGATCATATCAATATCAACAAGTGATTGAGTGTTAATATTGCATTTTACCTTACTCCACCTTCCAGTCTCCCCATTATATATTGTTCTAAATCTGATTCTGCATCAATATCGAAACACACAATTACTAAATGAAAACAAAATCTTAGGCTTCGTTGCAGCTCTCTCTACGAGATCCCCGGTTTTACGGTGACAAGCTGTTTTTTTTTAACTCTCTGATATGTTTACTTTTGTTTATTTGTCTTTGAAATTGCCAAAATAACGTGGAAAACATTTTTGTTTTACTGTGTACTTCTTCTTCAGGCGGGTTTTAATTTAGATAAAAATTGATTTATTTTATTTCTTACATCCATCTCACAACGTGAGGATATCAAAGTCTTTATATTGCATCTCCGTCCCAAGGTACAAGATTCAACAGTATTTGCTACCTGCAAATCGAAACATCAATTTAGGTCTGCCGTTCCTCCACTCCAAAATGTTATGCCCGCAGAAACAATCTCCCTGTGTCCACTTTATGGCCGTAACGTATAAAACATTCAACATTCTCAGCTACAATAATGGATCTGTCTAGATGAGTGGGTTGATAAGCCTCCTACTGGAAAACCTGCTAAGACTGGTAAGTTGCGGTTTAACTGTTACTCAGTTCCATCGTTATCATCCAATCGAAGGACAGTGACGGAACCCGTGCGAACAATATTTCCACTCTCCGAATCGACGTCTGCATGAGATCAGATGTCTGAGCGTCACTCAATCCGATTCAACTCATTTCTATGCACGCATATCAAATAAAATGATCAGGGATTGTTCGAATGAATGTAAATCTTCTTTGTTTCCTTGCAGTTAATTTAGTGGCGATTGTAATCTTGTCTCTGGGAAACTGCGGACTCTCTAAGTGTATCTCCCGTTACCTGCTGAGAATGGCAGCAGCTGATTTAATGTGTGTTATTATTGCTGTTGTACTCGGTCATATAAATAATATTTATATGTATTCCCTTCCTTTGCACATTACGCCGATTTGCGCCATGATCCTTGTCCTGAGGCCTGCAACCATGGACTGTTCTGTTTGGCTCACAGTGGCTTTCACGTTCGATCGCTGCGTTGCAGTCTGCAGTCAAAAGCTACGGGAACGATACTGCACCGAGAGGACAGCGACTATTGTGATAGTAATTGTGGGTTTAGAAAGTTGTGCGAATCGAGTTCCACACTACTTTGCGACCGAACCTTACCTTATCATTGACAACATACCCTGGCGATGCATTGCGAAAAAGGAATATCTAACTTTACCAGAGTGGAAAGCATACCAGTTGTTTAACACGATCTCAGCCGGGGGCACGGGAACAACCGAGAGAAAAAGAAAGATCCAGAGGTTGAGAACCGGAGAAAGTCAATGATTTTGTTGTTCTCTCTATCAGCCAATTTCATTTTGTTCTGGATCCCCAATATTGTATATACTATGAACTGGTAAGTTCAGAATTACTCTTACACAAATAGATATTTGAATACCCCGACATATATTCTGCAGCAGTTTGGGTTGATGTTGAGGTATCTCTGTACCTGCACCTGCACACTCTCACAGAGGAAATTCAGGGAGCAATTGAAGTACGGACTCAAACATCTGCTCACATTAAGTGGTCGTCTTTGTAGATAAAACGCAAGTCCGATTGTAAAGTTTGTTGTGAGTTCAAATAAACATCGATATCTTTCATATTTCCTGGAACTTAACCGCATATTCGTGCAGCCTGATGAGATAACGTTAGTAACTTGTCATTGCCGGTAAGTTCAGCAGAACTGAGTTAAGTCGGGCTGATGTGACGTGTAGATCTCACGTGCAGACACTGCATTGAAAAATGCCAACCACCCACGTGATGTTGATGTGATTTCTCTTACATTTCTATAGTTCCATTACAATTCACAGATTAACGTCTCCGGTACACGAGTTAACATTCTCCTTGAGAACCTGAGCAATATGTCGAGAACATGGAAAACTCGTGACAGTTAAAGTGAACTAGAATAAGTGTAACATCCATTGTAATGGTGTTTTTCGAATTCCTTTTCGTTCTGGAAACGCGCGAAAATTTCCAAAAACGGAAGTATAAAACGGCTGGTAATCGAGAATATCGTTGACCCATAAATGGGCATAATGAGTTGTTGTGCAGTTGCGGCGTTTAAATACAAGCAGGCTTTTCTTCCACTGAGGTTTGGTGCTTATACCCAATCTATAGCCATGATAATTTTAAGATAAGAGCACCTTATCTCTGCATGGATGTGCTGAAACGGGTTAGGGTTCAAAGGCCCTTACAGGATTGAAAGGCTTATCAAATGAAGAGCATTTAATGGCTATTACTACAGCTTGTTTAACGATCGGGTTGATTCAACTTTTTTTGCCGGGGGCTCAGGAACAGCAGAGAGAAAAAGAATGATCCGGAGGTGGAGAACCGGAGAAAGTCAATAATTTTGTTTTTCACTCTATCGGCCAATTTCATTTTGTTGTGGAGTTTGTGTTTATGTTGCAGTTTCTCTGTACCTGCAAAAAGACGGGTATCTACATTTTGTCTCAGCAGAGATTCAGGGAGCAGTTGAAAGATGGACTCAAACATTTGCTCACTTTAACAGGCCTCTCTGTAGATAAAACCATATCCTCATGTAGCCTGGTGAGAGAACTTTAGTGACATGTCATTTCCGGTTTGTTCAGCGACAATCATTTAGATCAGTGGGGCAGATTTTGCAGCAAATGAAGACTATGAGATTCTCACATTAGCACAAACTCGATTTGAAATCATTAATGACCCAAATGATGCTGGTGTGAATTTTCTTCCAATGGCATAAGTTTATTACAATTCACGGTTTATCGATCCCGCGACCATGAGTGAATATACTTTGTGATAACTGAAGCAACATGCCGAGGACATGGAAATCCTATGAAAGATGAAATAAGCTAGTATAACCATAACTTCCATTATACTGGTGTATGTAATATTTCTAATGTCTTTTTGCTTAGGAAGAGAGCGGTTCTTCACAAAAAAAAAACTGGTTTAAATGGTCTGGCAAAGAAACTTTCGTTTGACCTGTTGTTATGGATTCAGCATCAATAAATAAATAAGTGAGGCAGGGGTTTTTATAACAAATAAAACATTTATTAAACACTGAAAAACAAACCCCCAAAAGTAAACAAACCACTAACGTAACCGGAAACCAGCTGCTGTAAGAGATGTTGCAAAAACAGTTCTTCAAAATAGTACTGCAAAAGTTCAAAATGCTTACAGTCCATTAAAGGAGAGACTTTTTAGACGATTTAAATTCTCTTTTACGTCGTGTCGTTGCAGTTCCCAGTCGAACTATACTTTCCCCACGGAGAATTTACGAAGATGAAAAATGAAACGGCTGAAAGGCACTGACCTTTCCTTGACAAAACTGTACCCAAACCCTTTCTGCTATTCACAGGAATTATCATAGGGACAGCCAACGAATTCCTTCCGAATGAGGATCAAACAAGATCGAACCTGTTTCATCGTCGAAATCGACTTTCCCCGATCTTTTAGCTCCCGAACTCCGATCTTCACGCTCCACTGATTTTTAACTGGCAGTATTATAAAGAAACTGCCGGCAATGACCTTTTAAACTTTAGGCATTAAATAAAACTCCATCTTTCAACTAAACTGCGTCATAACATTGGACCACGCAGTGGCATGAAGCCAAAATGGCAAATCCAGCCACAAACTGCCCCTCCTCTCAGGAAGGGGTCCTCCTTTTGTACCCTGTAAAAAAAAACTGTCACATGACCTCTACTGGCGGAAAAATGACGTCACTCCACCATCACAAGTCCACTACCTTAACTCCAGTATAGCTTCAACACCACTGTCATGTGTCACGGGTACGTAACACTGTAAATGGTTCAGAAGTCTGACTCCGTGGAGTTGTTATCATAAATGAAGTTGTGGAGTAACGCAATGCTTCTCTGTACAATGAAGCATTGTAAATAATGCTTCATTTTCGGGCTAGGGAGAAGAAGTGATTTATCTCATCGAAGTTGCTGATTCTACCAACTACACCGTACCAAAAACCAAATGCACAGAAAGTTCCTGACTCTCTTCACCTCTGATGTGGACTGGTCTCTGGACCTCTGGTTTCTTCCTCCTGAAACCAATAAACAGCTCCTTGGTAACATTGATATTACCAAAATATTGTATTGGGAATCAGGTTGTTGCTGGGGAACCACGCATGCAGATTTTTTCACTCTGCTGTCTGCTGATTGCACAACAACTTTTATTCCGCTTACGACATTAGCGACATCATCAAATTTGAATATGGTATTGGAGCTCTGATTATCCATACAGACAATTGTATAAAGTAGGTCAGGGAGGCTAAGCACGTCGCTTTGTGGTTCACTAATACTGATTGAGATTCTAGAAGAGATGTTGTTGCCAATCCCTGTTGACTAGGATCTGCAAATGAGGAAATCTAGAATCAGTTTGCACAGGCTCCTATTGAGGTCCTATTGAGTCTTTACAATTCCCTGAAATATTGAAATGCAGCTCGCATGCACCTCTTCCCCTGGCTGCCGGCTCCAAGCTCTCCGGACACTCTGAGTGAAGACGTTTTCTCCTCTTGGTCCCCTTACACTTTTAATCTTTCACCATGAACCCATGACCTATTGTTCTAATCCCACCCGTCCTCAGTGGAAAACAAAAGCCTGCACACTTACTCTACCCATGCACGTCGTTTTTGTGCATAGCTCTATCAAATCTTCCCTCAGTCTTAGGTCATTCCTAGCCTATTCAATCTCTCTTTATAACTCGGGTCCGCCAGACCCAGTAACATCGTTGAGAGTTCTCTTTCATATTTCTATCTGACTTACATTTTTCCTGCTGTAAGTGGCTAAGATTGCAAACATTACTACAAATTAGGCCACACTACCATCTTATACAACATAACATGGCAACTCCTGTACGATCTAAAGGCGAATTTGCCAGAAGCATGAAGTCCCATTGTACTTGTACTGCCACTTGCAATGAATTGTAGACCTACATTCCCAAACCTATTTGTCCAGCTGCACTCCTCAGTGACCTACCTTTCACTGTGTACGTCCTTCACCGGTTGGTCCTCTGGAAGTGCAACACCTCACAGTTGTTTACATTAAATTCCATCTGGCATTTTCCAGTCAATTTTCCTGCAGGTGCAGAACTCGCTACAAGCTGTGATGGTCTTTCTTGCTGCCCACCACACACAAAATATTGGTATCATCGTAACTTTGTTGGTCCACTTAACCATATGTAATGCCCTGGTCAGGATGCCCGCTGCTATGCTATGAGATAGTTAATTTAGCAATTTTCTGTAAAAGCGTTGTGCCATACTGGAAAGTATGTTTTACCTTTGACTGAAGATAAGGAGCTCTGTTGTCCAATTTAGGAATATGTGTCAGTCACTCAACATCGCGAAATGACAGAGAAGGTTCTAGAGAGCTGTGAAGAAAAGTTTTCTGAAGGGCTGGGCTTTCGCTATTTTAGCGGGACCTGACGAGCGGGCCACGAGGAGAGTTCGCGTTGCAAGAAGTGCTTTGTGCAAATAAGTGGGTCCAGAGAAAAGGGCCAATACTCCTAAAGGAGAGGCAGTTCGTTCGAGATGGTCTTCGACGGACGTTCGGAATGTGGCCGGTGCTTTCACGGACACCGTGGCTCCAGCACATGAGTAAAGACAACTCCAGTATGCGCTCCAACTTTAACTATAATGGGCTCTTTTCTTTTCCTGTCACTTGGTTAAAACTGGAATTTTGTGAATAGACTTCCTTTATAGTTTTATGCTGGTGTACGATCTGTCATTTCTACCAAACGATAACTTTTATGGGAGCAGTTAACAGCATTTGCTCAGATCCAGTTTCCTTTACTCCCAGCATCATGGCGTTCCTGTTCTGATATAGGCTCATACATACCGAACATAGACAGATATTATTTATGAAAAGTGGTTTTCTCACCGCTGTGTTACGTGGCTGTTAGCAGAAATTGCTAACGAGTTACGTTGGTACAGGAGACTCGTTGAAAGCAATGCACACATCATCTGGATCACTCCTGCAGGTGTCAAACCACAGTGGACCCAGCATTAATCCCTGCGGTACTCCACCAGTCACAGGCCTCCAGTCCAAGACTGCATCTTTATACCATTCTGTGTTTCCTGCCACAATGCCAATGTCTAATCCAGTTTGTCCCATTTCGAATGCTGGATGACTGAATATTCCTAACTAGTCTATCAAGTGCCTTAGTAATGTCCATATTTGAAAATACGAATGCAAAAAAGAAACTATATATATATATATATATATATAGAAGATCTCCCCCATCTCTTTTGGCTCCACAGATATTTTACCATTCTGAAATCCCAGAACGCAAATTATGTTGTTTGCAATCTTTTTGCACTTAACAGATCTCTACAAACCCTTAAGATTCTCCATCGCTTTTTAATAGAGAACAGACAATAGACAATAGGTTCAGGAGGATGTCATTCGACCCTACGAGCCTGCACCGCCATTCACTGTAATCATGACTGATCATCCACAATCAATACCCCGTTCCTGCATCTGTAACTACAGGTCTCTGCTACAGTGTGAGAGTGTGAGTTTCATTCTGTATCTGTCACTTTCTGATACAACGTGTGAGTGTGGGTTTCATTCTATATTTGTCAGTCTCTGCTAGAGTGTGAGAGCGTGGGTTACATTCTGAATCTGTCAGACTCTGTTACAGTGTGTGAGTGTGGGTTTCATGCTGTATCTCAGTCTCTGCTCCAGCGTTAAATGTGTCGTCTTAGTCCTATATCCGTGATCCTGTAATTCAGTGTGAGCGGGTGCTTTTCTGTCCTTCTTTTCCGTTGTGCTTCATATATGTTAAATAGTCTTAAAAATGGATTCTGTTTTCCCTGAGCTATTTTTAGAACAATATTCGCTTACAGTTGGTTTATGTTAAAATCGTTAGATAGAGATTTCACTGCTGAATGATAACAGATGTATTGAGCAGTACATTCAGCTTCATAGGATCATATGGGAATCCGACTTCGGCCCGACATCCTTCTGCACGCTTCGTTATTCAAGTACGTAGAGCCAATTGAAGAACATCTGATCTTTAATCTTTTATTGCTTGGCAAGCCAGCTACATCAATGTTGCAAGAACATAAACTCATTAAATAAATTCTTCAATATAAATAAATAAGTGCGTATGTAAGTTAATAACTTGATCGGAATTATGTTATCAGAAACAGCGCATTTCATGTTCCAGCAGCATCTATATCAATACATTTCCCTCAGCAATTATAAATTGCTGCCTTCACCCTGTATCTCTTCAATCTTATGTTTGCCGATTCTGTTATCCGTTCCTTAATGTGCACCAGAATAACAATTCATGGAGCGGTTTCGCATTCAAAAATAATATAATTTTCATTTCGGTTTTCTTATGTGAGACAGGTCTGTACGGCGCCACCCACTTTGCATTGATGAAATAGTAACAACCCTGTTCTGCGTTGTACTGAGAAAGTTTGGGAGTAGAAACGCGAGGAAAGCACAAGTTTCACCTGCGACTGACTGATGAACTACTGCGAAACTGGCGTCATCGCTCATGCAACAAATACACCGCACCCCGTACCACGAAGTGACACTTCATTTACATTAGCTTCCCGAGCATAATGTTTGTTTTTTTCCGATACATTAAAGTCCAGTGCTGTCCGTGTGTGTGTGTGTGTGTGTATGTAGAAAGACCTCTTATATATATATTGCAAAGCACATGAATAAAAGTTCCGAAGAGTGCCGTGGACTTTGAACAGGTACAGTGACGGGCAAAGACGCTGCTGAATCCACCTGAGGAACAGTTAGAAGCTGAGATGCTGTTACGTTCAATTAGCTGTAGGAATGTAACGGGCTGATAAACAGTATCAACACAGACGCACACATACTCATAGAGTCGCAGGACCATGTTGCAGAAACAAGAGATATTTTTAGCAGAATGAGAGAAAAACTAGTAAGTTGGGAGAACAGAGTTTAATAGTCGGCTGGAGAGAAAAAAAAAGAATCATGATGCAATATGTTTCAAGCAGAAAATGAAGAGAGGATTGATATAAAATTCACATAAATTACAGGTTAGTGAGAGCGTACGACAACAGTGTCAATACACTTAAAAAGCTGGAAACATTCAGTCCGATAATTTCAGAGAGTGTGTTTCATTCTCCACCCGTTTGTCGCGGATATAGTGCACAGATGGGTGGTTCATGAAGTACCCACCGGTTTTAGTGCTCCGTGAGAATGTGGACTTCAATTTGTCGATATCAGTCCCTGGTGCAGATTGAGGGCGTGCGGTTCTGCAGCTGTCACTCTCTGGTTCAGTGTAAGTGTATGAATTTTATTCTGTGCACACCAGTCTCTGGCAGAGTGTGAGAGTGTGGGTTTCATTCTGTACCTGTCAGTCCCTGCTACTGTGTGTGTGTGTGTGGGTTTCATTCTGTTTCTGTCAGTTTCTGTTACAGGTTGAGCGTGTGGGTTTCCTTCTGTACCTGTTTGACTCAGCTACAATGCTAAAACTCTGCTAAAATGGGTGTTTCATTTTGGATCGGTCAGCCTCTACTCCACCGTTAAGTGTGCCGTCTCAGTCCTGAAGCAGTGAGCCTCTTATTCTGTAGGAGCTGGTGCTTTTAGCCGTTTTTCCCGCTGTTCTTGAAATCTAGTAAACACACTTAAAGCAGGTTCTGTTTTCCTTGAGCCCTCTTTAGAGCAAAATTCTCCTGTAGTTGTTTTGTGTTAAAATGTTGAGAGAGTGCACTGATATATGAGGACGGTTGTATTGAGCAGTACATTCAGCGTAACAGATTCTGATGGAAAACAGATCATTCGGCCCGGCATCATTCTGCACGCTGTTCGTAACACAACCTCATGGAGATAATTCAGCAGCGTCTGACCTGTAGATTTCTGTGGCTTGGCAACAGAACTTCTTTAACCTTGAATGAATGAAAAGAAAGAATTTAAGTAAATTCATTAATTTGAAGCAGTAACCTCGTAGTAAATTAATCAATTGCTCGAAAATAAAAGCACAAAGGCAGCGCGTTTCATGTTCCAGCAGTATTTATATGAATATATTTCCCTCAGCAATTCCAAATCGCTACCTGCACCGTGTATCTCTGCAGTCTTATGGTTGCCGATTCCGTCCGGTCCTCAAAGTGCACCATTGCATGAATTTATTCTAGTGATGTCCCAATAATAAATAAAGTAATATTCATTTCGATTTTCTTACAACACCTTCAGACGGTTAATTTGTCATCTGCATTGTTGATTGGGAAAATGGTACCTGCCTTGTTCTGTGCAACACTGAGAGAGTTTGTGAGTAGGAATGTCAGCAAAGTTCAAGATTCACAATTGTGAGGCTAGAGGTCATATCTCAATAAATGACAACCCTTTACCATCAGCTCCCTTGTTGATGTAAATATCTGAGAGGACTGGAGAAAACACCGATGGAGTAAACAAAAAGGTGAAGGCTCCGTTAAAGACATTCCTGGAATGGAGCAGGAAGGCGGGTGAGTTAGGCGATCTGGAATCAGGCTGTGTGGTGAAATGGAATCCAAATTTAGAGGTAGGGATGACAGAGAAACCAGAAATCTAGGAGTTAGTAAAGGTACAACGGGGAGAGAATTCTGAAGAGTATAGTAAACATCGAGGGATACAGTCAAGGAATGGCTTTGTAATTAATGATAAATTTGTTATGCCAGTATGTGAGAAACCAGATGACGTATTGGCACCATGACATTTGTGGGCATCAAGGAGCAGACAGAACAATGAAACAATTGAAGAATCTGTGTTGGTGGCAGAAATTGTAATGCGAGTTGCAAAATTTCTGAAGGAATTATTTGATTGCGCCCGTTGATGATCCAGATGAATTGGCCAGAGATGCAGTTTTCGGACATGCCCACCCGTAGAAGGACAACGTGTTATCTTGCAGGATGATGTTTCTGGACCTTCATCTCCATCTCCTGGAGGACGGAAATATATCCTCGAGATAGTGGATTAGTTCACCGAGTGGATAGAGTCCCTCCCAACTAAATAATGAAGACGGCTGTCGTTACGGCCAGGATTTTGTTGGAGAGAGTTTTAACCCGTCGGGAATTGCTAAGGAGGTTAAAATCACATCGAAGTCCCCACTTCACCACACGGGTGATACAAAATCTAATGAAATTGTTTAGGGTAAAACAATATCCCCTATTGACCACAATACAGTATGATTGTTGAACAGGTAAACAGGACTTTAAAGGCAACGTTAGCTAAAATGGTTAAACGACACACGGGTCACTGTCTTACCAAATGTTCCTATTATAGCCCATCGAGTCTGCACCACCATTCCATCATGGCTGATCCCGGGTCTTACTCAACCCCATACAACTGCCTGCTCACCATATCCTTTGACGTCCTGAACAGTCAGGAAACTATCAATTTCTGCTTCAAATCTAACCATAGTCTTAGACTCCACCACATTCCACAGAATCATTACTCTCTGGGTCAAAACTTCCTCCTCAACTCTATTCTAAATAGACTCCCCACAATTTTGAGGCTGTGTCCTCTGGTTTTGGATATCTGCACCACAGGAAATATCCTCCCAAATCCACCTCATTTAGTCAGTCAACATTCATTGTGTTTCAATGAGATCCATCCGCACACTTCTAAATTCGAGTGAGCACATGCCCAAAGCTGTCAAAACGCTAATCATATGTTAACCCCATTCACTCCCAAAATCCCGGAATCATCTGTGGTGATCGAGTGCAAAATGACTCAACCACGCAGTTCCCCAATAGGTGTCAGGTCTGGTCACTGCAGAGGAGACTGGAAACAGTCGGTGTCCCCGACAAACTCACAGGCGAAGTGTCACATCCCCTGGTTGAACTGTTGCTGACTTTTAATATTGGTTTGTGAGTAGGTCAACGGGTAGGTGTAACACTTGTTGAGACCCATGGTGAATTATAAACAGGGATTGGACAAAATTGTGCTGTCTATTCTCTGGAGTTTCAGAAGTTGAATGGACATTTCACAAATGTTCACAACATTTTCAGAAGGTCTTTGACAAGGTGAGGCTGCGAAAGAAGATAAGAGTGTAGGTATTACAAGCAAGATACCAGTATGGATAAAGTGTTGTCTGATTGGCAGCAAAGAGTGAGAATAAAGGGAGCCTTCCCTAGTTGTCTGTAGTGACTAGTGGTATTCCACAGGGATCAGGGTTGGGTCCACTTCTTTTTTGGGTTTTGTCAGTGATTTGAATGCTGGATATAATGCCTCGATCGCAATGTTTCTGGGGAATATGAAGATAGGTGATGGGTCAGGTAGTGTTGAGGAAGTCGGGGAGCTACCGAAGGAATTAGATAATTCGGTCAAAGCAGTGACACATAGAATACAGTGTAGAAAAGCATATGATCATGCACTTTGGTAGGAATAATAGTGTAGTCTATTTGTCTAGTCAGTGACAAAATCCATGGTGCAAAAGAACCTGTGTGTACTTGTGCAGGATTCCCTAAAGGTGAACTTACTGTTGCACGAGCGTGGTGGTGGACGAACCAAAGTGCAGAACACGGGCGTGGAGGCAGAGTCGGGAGGCATTATTAACGTAGCGACCGTGGAATCGGTATCCAGGAGCGATACTAGACCTAAAACCGGTAGTCCTAAGAACTATGAAACGAGATTACTCACACCAGAGTCGAACAACGAACTGTTAGCTCCTTGTTGTGGTCACAGCGCTTTTACACTGCATTTGCTGGTGGAAATCAGGTGTAGTTAGTGGAACCTGGGAATGATTGGATACTAAACGAGGTGACTGAGGCCCCGTTCCTGAGGTAAATAGCCAGGTGGGCGATTGCCAGAAGGGGCCATCACACTTGTAGGTTGAATCAGTGGTGAGGAAGGCCAAAGCATTGTGAGCATTCATTTCGAGAGGACAAGAATATAAAAACAAGTATGTATTGCTGAGGACTTTTAAGGCATTGCTGACGCCTCATTTGGAGTATTGTAAGAAGTTTTAGGCTCATCATATAGGGAAGGGTGTGTTGAAATTAGGCAGAGTGCAAAGGCTGTTCACAAAACTGATTCGGACAGGAAAGGCTTATATGAAGAGCGTCTGAAGGCACCAGGCCTGTATTCACTGGAATCTGGAAGAACAAGGAGGTGCTAATTGAATCCTACTGAATAGTAAAAGGCCTAAAATGGATATAGAGAGGATGCTTGTAGTGTGGCAGTCCGTGACCAGAGGAGACAGCCTCAGAATAAAGTGACATTCCTTTGCAATGGAAATGCAGAGGAGTTTCTTTACCAAAAGTGTGGTGAATGTATGGAATCCATTCCTACAGTGGGCTGTGGCGTTGGGAGTATTTAAGTTAAATGTGTGATGAAATATATGAGAGGAGAGTGGACCATGGGAGAACGGGAAGGAGGAGTACAAGAGGAAGTTGATGAGATGTAAGGACAAGACAGGAAGTTTCCAAAATGGCGGTGTTTAAATTTTATTTAAGAATACACAGGGTAGTGTAGGCCATTCAGGCTCCTTGAACTGAGTCACCCAGCGAACACACAACTTAATCCAAGCTTAATCATGGGACAATTTACAATGGCCAATTATCCAAACAACAGATACATTTTTGGAACTTGGGAGGAAACCGGAGCACCTGGTGAAAACCTGCACAGTCACGGAAAACAGTTGGATGCTGCGTACTCGCATTTCTAGAAGTCCTTTGACAAGGTGCCGCACATGAGGCTACTTTGCAAAGTGAGATCCCATGGTATTACAGGAAAGATACAAGCACAGATGGAGCATTGGCTGATGGCGGGAGGCAAAGAGTGGGAATAAAATGAGTCTTTCCTTGTTGGCTGCCAGTGACGAATGGTGTTCCCCAGAAGTCTGTTGTTGGGACCAATTGATTTATGTTATTTGTCAATGATTTGGATGATGGAATTGATGGCTTTGTGACCAACTTTCCAGAGGTTAGGATGACAGATGGAAGGGCAGGCAATACTGAGGGAGCAGGTGTTACAAGTTTCACTCCTTATAATAATGATCAAGGGGATTACACATCAACTAAGTTTTCCAGACCTTTCATGTACAGTCAAAGAAACGAAAATATAAAACCAGTTAAAATGGAGTTCAAAATCAGATAAAGGGTTCAAAGGTTCGACTTCTAATTTTCTCCAAGCTAGGATACAGCATCACTTGGGAGAACCATTGTGACAAAGCCGGAGCTGATATATCCTTCCATTTCAACAAGGTGGCCCTCCAGCTATCAATGTAACAAACGCAATAACATGTTGGTCAGACACAGAAATAATATATTTTGAGGAATTATTCCAAAAAACACAGTCAATTCATTAAGTTGTAAGTTGATTCAGAGTGCTTTAGAAATTGTCGAAAATAACTGTTTTAATATAGAACATGACCAGAACATATGTGTCAGTGTAGCTATCTCAGTTTTACATCTATCACAATATTTGTCAACATTGAGCAATATTTTAGAAAGTCTCTCCTTCGCCAAATAGTAACGATGTACAATTTTAAATTGAACCAGTGAATGACTAGCGCAGATCGAAGAAGAGTTAACCAGCTTCAGAATCCGCGTCCTATCCTCCCATATAAAAGTCAAATTGAGCTCCTTCTCCCAATCCTGTTTAATCTTAAGTAAAGGACGCTTACTCCATTGTAATAATAAATTATAAGTTCTCCTAATAGAACCTTTTATCGCAGAGTTCATATTCATAATAATATCTAAAAGTCAACCTCCAATACGTAAGGAAAATTACTTAAATATTTTTGTAAAAAATGTCTAACTTGAAGATATTGTAAAAAGTGTAAATATGAGTGAGAATATTTATCGACTAATTGCTCAAAAGACATCAATCTGCCTTCTTTAAAAAATCCAAGAACGAATTAATACCTTTACTTTTCCACAGAAAAAAAAAAGTTTGAAGGTTTCAAGAAGGTTTGAAAAAATAATTACGATAAATTATACTATAAAGTTTATTTTTTTTAAGATTAAAAAAAATTGCGGGACTGGAGCCAAAATTCTAAAGAGTGCTTAACCACAGGATATAAGTTTAAATTAGCAACTTTAGCTCGTTGTATAGGTAGAACAACTCCTAATAACGCAGTTAAATAAAACTGTTTCACAGCTCTCAGTTCCAGGTCACCCAAATTAGTCGATAATTCCTATCATTCCAATATAACCAAAAGGACATTTATCGCAAATTAACAGCCGAATAATGCATTCTTAGATTAGGCAAACCAAGACCTACATACTTTTTCAACTTTTGTGAATGGCATTTACTAATTCTTGGTCTTTTATTATCCTAAATAAAAGATAGAATAATAGAAACAATCCGACCAAAAACTTTTTCGTCAAAAAAAGGAATATTCAGACATAAATATAAACATCTTGGTAAAATCATCATTTTAACTACGTGAGTATGACAAAGTGAAAATGTAAGTAGGTTCCATCGACAAAATGAGTCCACTAAAGCAGGAAAATTGGCTTTATAATGATCCTTATATTTTTTTTAGTAATTATGACACATAAATATCTAAAAGAATCAGTAACTTTAAAAGGAATATTATCATATATAGAGATAAATTCATTTAAAGGAAGTTATTCACTTTTACTAAAATTTATTGTATATCCTGAAAAAACTCCAAATTTGTCAAATATCTTTAGCAAAGCAGGAATAGATTCTTCAGGCCTAGATATATTTACCAATAAATCATCAGCTTTAAGAGAGATCTTGGACATGGTCTCATTCACACAAATCCCATGAACATGTTTTGGCTTCACGAAGAGCAATAGCCAAGGGTTCTAATATTAAGTTAAATAACAAAGGACTTAATGGACAACCTTGTCTTGTTCCTCGTGATAGCTGAAAAAAAGCAGACCTACAGTTATTAGTGACAATAGTAGCAATAGGAGCTTTATATACCATTCTAATCCAATTATTAAAACTAATACCAAAACCAAATTTTTCTAAAACATTAAATAAATATTTCCATTCGACTCGATCAAACGTTTTTTCAGCATCCAAAGATATAACGCATTGTGGAGATTTAGAAGAGGGTGAATGTATAATGTTAAATAGTCTCCGTACATTTGAAACTAATAACGACCCTTTATAAAGCCTGTTTGATCTTTAAAAATGATTTTACCCAAAATACTGTCCAACCTATTGGCAATTATCTTTGAGAGAATCTTAGCATCAACGTTCAATAATGAATTAGGTTTGTATGAGGCACAATCAGTAGGATCTATATCCTTTTTGAGAATTAAAGAAAAAAAAAGCCTCATAAAAAGTAGAGGGTAAATCACTTTTCACAAAAGTATCTTTAAACATCTCCAACATATATGGAGAAAGCAATTTTCCAATTTTTTTATAAAATTCTGCAGGATAACCATGAAGTCCCGGAGCCTTACCAGATTGCATTGAAAAAATAGCTTTATGAATTTGGGATTCAGTAATTTGGACATCAAGAGTTTTTTGATTCTCAGCAGAAATTTTAGGAAAAGCAATCTTTCGTTAAAACAAACATTCATTTCAGAAGAATCGACTGGACATTGAAATTTATAAAGTTCAGTATAAAGGTCTTGAACAAACTTATTAATTTGTTCATATTCCCGAGCCAGGGTACCTTCCTTTCTACGAATTTTCAACATTTGCCTTTTGGCTCCAGCCAATTTTAATTGAGATTCAAGTAGTTTATTATTTATTTCCCCAAACATATAAAATTGGCTCTCTAACTTGAGTAGATAACCTTCAATCTCATAAATATTATCTAAATCTTTAATTTGTTTTGATATTTTATCTAATTCTGCTTTTTTTAAAAAAAATAGCTGAATAAGAAATAATCTGACCACGTAAAAATGCTTTAATGTATCCCATGTAATTAAGTTGGACTTACCTCCTATATCATTAAAAAGAAAAAAAATCTTTTATCTGGCTTTCAATAAAACGGATAAAATCAGAGTTTTGCAATAAAGTCGAGACAAAGTGGATGGGCAAAAATTACATCATCAAATTCAAAGGACAAACTCAAAGGCGCATGATCAGATATAGCAATAACGTCATATTCACAGTTTTTAACATTAGGCAAAAAGCGGGAATCAATAATAATATAATCAATCCTCGAATATTTTATAGACAAGCGAAAAAAAAGAATATTCTGTCTTATCAGGGAGCAAATGCCTCCATAATTCGATCAACCCACAATTGGTCAAAAAGGAGTTAATAACTGACGCAGACCGATTTGGAAGTCGCTGATTAGTTGAACTCCTATCAATCATAAGATTTAAACAACAGTTAAAATCCCCACTCATTAACAACATATATTCATTTAAATCCGGAAATAAAGCAAAAACTTTTTTTTTAAAGTATCATCTAAATTAGGACCATACAAATTAACCAAAACAACCTTTCTATTACAAATCACTCCTTTAACAATTAAAAATCTACCATTAGAATCTGATTCAATATACACTTGAGCAAATATATTAGATTTAATAAAGAAAGATACGCCTTTTGTTTTACTCTGAGAAGTAACATGGAGCTGTAACACACTCCACTATCCAAAAAACATATTTTGATCTCCCGCCCTGATATATGCCTCCTGAGCAAAAGTTATATCAGGTTGGAATCGATTAATACTTTTAAAAGTTTTTTTTTCATTTAATAGGATGATTCCAACCACGTACATACCAACTTATTACATTAATCCTTTTGACTGCCATACTATAATATTATTCTAATTTACTTTATACATGCGCAGAGAGCATTACCAATACGGAATTATGAAAGATGGCGGTGATGAGGAATACAACCATATAGAAAACACCTATTCTCCGGAACCACCCAATGGGAAAAAACTACTAATTCAAACCCACCCACCCTCCCAAAAGCCCGAAAAAAAGGCAAGCGAACTAAGATAGAATACAAATCCAAGGGCCGCTCTGTCGGTCTTATCTCTCCCTAACCCCAGCCAGTACACAAAAAAAATAACCTTGCAAGAAAGACAGTAACGTCTCAACAAAGGAGAGTGTTTATATTCCATCATGTATTAAACACAAAAAAAGAACCAAAATAATATAATCTCTTAGAAAGGAAATCCAGCGCTATTAAGTTTAGCTTTAATTCGGTTATTGGACGCCATAATAAAACAGATTTAAAAAAAGGTTAATAGTATATTTAAACGAAATAAATTTACAAAAAATATTAATTAGTAATATCATAAGTAACTATACCCTACCAGATATTGTTACTGTTATGACCCTACCACCCTCCTTTGTGAGAATCGCAAGAGAGAGAGAGCAGCCTTACGGTTTGGAATGTGTCTGGCCTCTCAGCCAGACAAAAGCCAAGGACATGGCCATTGTCTTGGGAGACACCTTTGTGGAATAAGGGACTGGACTACGTGCAAACCCTCAGGGCAACGTAGGCTGGGTGATGGGGGAAAGATTGCCTCACCCCCACCCTGATTGACATCTACAACCCTGCCAGTCCAGATAAAAGGTGGGCTGCCGAGGCGGGGCCTCAGACGCACCAAGGAGACACACGAAGAAGACACGATAGCGCTTCCCTTCGGAGCGGGAAGCCATTTTGAAGGAAGCCACGTGCGTTAGATTCCGGATCGGGAGTCTGTGGCTGAAACCAAAGGAAAACCGTTTTAACTAACAACAGGGATTTGCTTCGCAAAGACAACGGGCAAGTGTTCCTTCTCTCTCTCTCCAACACGTGAAATGCCAGTGGTTCCCAAAACGGGGAAGCCTGCAGACTTTGAGTGACTCTTATATTCCATTGGACTCAGTATTAACCCCTAGACAACGATAGAGCTTATTTTTGATTGATTCTTACTATAGCTGTGCTTTAGATTGAGTTTTGACGATGTATATGATCTGAATGTTTTGTATTAACCATACGTTTGTGCCCCTTTATAAATAAAAACGTTTGAAAATAGTACCATCAGACTTCAGCGGACCTCTCTATCTTTGCTGGTAAGTCACCCGGTTACTGGGAACGTAACAAGTGGGGCCTCGTCCCGGGATTTGAAACCAAAGGGGAGGGTCAGTGAATCGGGCTGTAAGTCCAAACTTAAATTTGGTTACGCAGGTAGCCAGACAGGAAACCAGCAAAGATGGATGTGGATGAATTTATGAGAAACCCTAGGCGCTAGGGGCGGCTACCAAATTAGACTTGGTAAATCTGGCAAAGGAGTTAGACCTCACAGAGGTGAGGTCATCAATGAAAAAGCAGGAAGTGCGAAGGCTCATAAATCAGTATTACATTGGGAAGAAGGTGTTTGCAGCTGAGGATTTGGAAAATATCCCCGAAAAGAGATTAGCGAGTGGGACAGATCAGAAAGAGTTGGAGAAAGTAAGGTTGGAACATGAATTTAAAGTAAAGCAGCTAGAAACAGCTGAGAAGGAAAAGGAACGAGCCGAGAAGGAAAAGGAACGGGCCGAGAAAGAAAAGGAAAAGGAAAGGGAGCAGGCGGTCAAACTAAAGGAATTAGAGGTGAAACGGGGTCATGAGCTCCAGTTAAAGCAGCTGGAAGCAGCCGAGAAGGAAAAGGAACGGGCCGAGAAAGAGAAGGACCGAGCGGAAAAGCAAAGAGAGTATGAGGAGAAAGAGAACAAAGGAGCCATGAGTTGGAGCTGGACAGGCGAAGGCAAGAGCGAAGAGAGAGAGGGGTAGAGAGAGAGGAGGGGTTTGATGTTAGTCGGGCGTTGAGATTGGTCCCCCCGTTCGAGGAGACGGATGTTGATAGTTATTTCTTGCTTTTTGAAAAGGTGGCAGTGAATCAGAAGTGGCCCAGAGAGCAGTGGGTGGTGTTGTTACAAAGTGTGTTACGAGGGAAAGCACAGCGGGCATATGCAGCGTTGCCCCCCGAAGGGGAAGGGAATTATGACCAAGTAAAGGAGGCCATTCTCCGAGGTTACGAGTTAGTACCTGAAGCGTATAGACAAAGGTTCCGAAATTTAAGGAAAGGGTGGAATCAAACGTATACCGAGCTAGACCATGAGAAGGGTGTGCTCTTGGACCGTTGGTGCACCGCGGAAAAGGTGGCCGAGAATTATGGGCGTATCAGGGAGTTATTTTTGATTGAGAAATTTAAAGGTTCTGTTCCGGAAGAGATCCGGATGTATTTGAATGAGAGGACGAATCAGTCCATCTCAGAAATTGCTAGGTTCGCAGATGAATATGCCCTAACTCACAAGACAAAGTTTTCCTCGCCAAAAAGTTACCCGAGCGACCGTCGGAATGGTAGGGAAAGTCCGCCGGCTAAGGGAGAAACTCCGCCGGGAGCTAGCAGAAAAAGTGAGGATAACAGGCAGGAAACCTGGAGATTTCCTGGTTTAACCTGTTTTAATTGTGGAAAGGTGGGACATATTGCATCAAAATGCCCTGCTCCGAGGAAGGAGCCAGAAAGAGGGAGAGCAGCTATCCCTATAGGCTGTATTGCGTCGATCAGAAAATCGACAAGAGGGCCCCAGGTAGATGGAATACAGGAGGGGCGGGAGACCTTTAGTTCCGAAGGAACCGTGTCTTTGAGGGAAGGGGACCCCCCAATCCCCGTACGGATTTGGAGAGACACGGGGGCGGAGCTATCCTTGATTAGCCGTAATGTGTTAAAATTCGGACCTCGGACGGGGGAGGTAGCCCTGAGAGGAATAGGAAACCGGACCGAGGTAGTGCCTTTGCATAGGGTCCTTCTAGATTGTGAGTTGGTGTCGGGACCAGTGGAAATGGGGGTCCTGCCGGAGTTGCCGGGGGAAGGCGTGGACGTCCTTCTGGGTAACGACCTAGCGGGTGGGAAGGTGGGTGCAGCCGTGAAGCTGACAACCCAGCCCGTGAGAGTTGTGGACCCTCCCTCAGATAAAAAAAAAATCTATCCCGCATGCGCGGTCACTCGCAGCATGTCGAAAAGGGCAGCTGAGACCGAGAGCTGTTTGAATCTGGCCAGTTTTGATTTGGCCGAGACGTTTTTACCGACTCTGTACCAGCGAGAGTCAGAGGAAGGTAAACTGGAGAGTAGGGAGGAAAGAGAGAGTAATCGGGAAGAGGTAGACCTGTCCTTAACAAGAAGTGAGTTTGTACGGAAACAGAAAGGTGACGAGGAGCTGGTAGCCTTGAGAGAGTCGGTTCTCTCTGAGACTGAACTGGAGGCAGAGCCAGAGGGTTATTATCTTAAGGAGGGGGTGTTGATGAGGACGTGGAGGCCCCCCGCGGTGCCGGCCGATGAGGACTGGGCGGTGATACATCAGATAGTAGTCCCGAAAGTATATCGGGACGAAATTCTTGACTTAGCTCATAAGGGACCTTTAGGTGGGCATTTAGGAATAAAGAAGACAGTGGAGCGGGTTCAGAGAGAGTTCTATTGGCCAAACCTGAGAAAAGATATTACTGAGTATTGTAAAAGATGTCATACATGCCAAGTGGTGGGTAAGCCGAACCAAGTTATCCCTAAGGCCCCCCTCCGACCTATCCCCGCATGTGAGGAGCCTTTCTCCCGAGTCATTGTGGATTTTGTGGGACCCTTACCTAAAACTGCGAGTGAGCGGCCGTATATCATGACCCTGATGTGTGCCGCTACACGATTTCCCGAGGCCGTGCCTCTGGGTAGTATTAGGACCTCTGCGTTGGTGAAGGCCCTTATTAAATTATTTACCACCGTGGGGCTGCCTAAGGAGATACAATCAGACCAGGGAAGTACATTCACGTCTAGCACATTTCGGCAGATGATGACCCAGCTAGGGGTGAAGCAGATTCTGGCCTTATCACCTGGAGTCACAAGGAGCGTTGGAAAGGTTCCACGCTACCCTAAAGACCATGCTTAAAGCTTATTGTCAGGAGAACGTTCGAGACTGGGATGAGGCTTTACCCCTTTTGTTATTTGCCGTAAGCGATACAGTCCAGTGCTCCCTGGGGTTCAGACCGTTCGAGCTCGTTTTCGGTCATAGGCCCAGGGGACACCTAACCCTACTGAAAGAAAAGTGGTCTAGCCCGACCGTCCAAGTCAGTGTGATCGACTATGTGCTGAAATTCCGGGAAAGGCTGCATAAAGTATGCGCCTTGGCAAAAGAGAACCTTAAAGACTCCCAGGAGAAAGTGAGTCAGTGGTATAACCTGAGAGCGAGAGAACGAGAGTTTCACGTGGGCGACCGGGTTTTGGTCCTATTCCCCGTAGTTACCCACCCCCTTAGGGCGAGGTTTCAAGGACCATATACAGTGCGTAAGAAAATAGACTCGCTGAATTACGTGATCGAAACCCCCGACCGGAGAAAGCCGACCCAGTTAGTTCACGTGAACATGATAAAAGGGTATCATGTACCCACCCCCGCGGTGGTTGGTGCGGCCATGAAAGCCGATGAGGTAGAGGGGGATGGTAAGGAGGGACCAGAACGGTTTGACAAGATAGGTATAGTCCCCACCAGATTGGAGAACTCTATCGTATTGGCGAGCCTTGCGGATAAAGTTGGCCACTTAAAGCCTGAACGGCGGGAACAGGTAATAAAGCTCATTAACCGGCATGCAGACTTATGTCCCGATGTTCCCCGAAGGAGTAGTGGGACGAAGCATGATGTAATAGTTACCTCAACCCGACCTATAAAACAGCCCCCTTATCGGATGAATTCTGAAAAGAGCCAGCTAGTAGAAAAGGAGATTGAACATATGCTAGCTGCTGGGATAATCCGCAAATCCTCTTCCACGTGGGCTTCTCCTTGCGTGGTTGTCCCAAAGCCGGACGGTACCATAAGATTCTGTACCGATTACCGGAAGGTCAACGCGGTTACCCAGACCGATGCTTACCCTATCCCCCGGGTGGATGATTGCATTGATCAAGTGGGGAAGGCAAGGTACATCACAAAAATTGACTTGTTAAAGGGGTACTGGTGCGTTCCTTTAACGGACAGGGCTCGAGAGATTTCAGCCTTTGTCACCCCGTCCGGGTTGTACGAGTACAACGTTATGCCGTTTGGGATGAAAAATGCCCCAGGGACATTTCAGCGGATGATAGACGCTGTGATAAAGGGGTTAACGCATACCAAGGCTTATCTTGACGATGTGGTAGTTTGGAATGACACCTGGGAGGAGCACCTGGAGGCTGTAGAAAGCTTGTTTACCCGAATGTCGGCAGCCCACCTTACAGTAAACCTCGCCAAGAGTGAGTTTGGTCATGCCACAATCACCTATCTGGGGAATGTGGTGGGAGACGGGCAGTTGGCACCTGTACAGGCGAAGGTCCGGGCTATTTCCGAGGTCCCTGTACCCTACAATAAAAGGGCCCTGAGGAAGTTTCTGGGCATGGTGGGATACTATCGGAAATTCCGTAAAAATTTCGCGGACATTGCGCTCCCCCTTACAAAACTACTGCGGAAGGAGGAAAAATTTAAGTGGGGTCATTCTTGTCAGAATGCCGTTGAAAAGTTAAAAGCCATATTGTGCCATGACCCTGTGTTAAAAGCGCCCGATCTGTTAACCCCCTTCTCCTTGGCCACGGACGCCAGCGATGAGGCTGCAGGAGCAGTCCTTTTGCAGCAAGCAGGGGATGGAGTGGAGCACCCGGTAGCATATTTCTCTCGGAAGTTCAATAGACACCAGAGGAATTACTCTACCGTGGAAAAGGAATTGTTAGCGCTTGTGTTGGCGATACAACATTTCGAAGTGTACATTTGTCCGGCGCAAAGACCCCTAGTGGTCTATACCGATTACAACCCGCTGGTATTCCTGGACAATATGAAAAATAAAAACAGGAGGTTATTAATCTGGAGTCTGATGCTGCAGGAATTCGATATTAAGATACAGCACATTAAGGGGAGTGATAATGTGCTAACGGATTGTTTATCTAGGTGCTGAATTAAATGTAAAATGTATGGCTCTATAGTTAAAACGAAAAGCTTGTGTATTGTGTTAGATTCAAAAATCCTATAAGTCTCTATACCAACTTGTTTTTAACCGCTGGTGAAAAAAAACTTTTAAGAGGGGAGGTGTTATGACCCCAGCCCCCTCCTTTGTGAGAATCTCAAGAGAGAGAGAGCAGCCTTACGGGTTGGAATGTCCCAAGGACATGGCCATTGTCTTGGGAGACACCTTTGTGGACTAAGGGACTGGACTACGTGCAAACCCTCAGGGCAACGTGGGCTGGGTGATGGGGGAAAGATTGCCTCACCCCCACCCTGATTGACATCTACAACCCTGCCAGTCCAGATAAAAGGTGGGCTGCCGAGGCGGTGCCTCAGACGCACCAAGGAGACACACGAAGAAGACACGATAGCGCTTCCCGTCGGAGCGGGAAGCCATTTTGAAGGAAGCCTCGTGCGTTAGATTCCGGATCGGGAGTCTGTGGCTGAAACCAAAGGAAAACCGTTTTAACTAACAACAGGGATTTGCTTCGCAAAGACGACGGGCAAGAGTTCCTTCTCTCTCTCTCCAACACGTGAAATGCCAGCGGTTCCCAAAAAGGGGAAGCCTGCAGACTTTGAGTGACTCTCATATTCCATTGGACTCAGTATTAACCCCTAGACAACGATAGAGCATATTTTTGATTGATTCTTACTATACCTGTGCTTTAGATTGAGTTTTGACGATGTATATGATCTGAATGTTTTGTATTAACCATACGTTTGTGCCCCTTTATAAATAAAAACGTTTGAAAATAGTACCATCAGACTTCAGCGGACC
Source organism: Hemitrygon akajei (assembly GCF_048418815.1). Lineage (NCBI taxonomy): Eukaryota > Metazoa > Chordata > Chondrichthyes > Myliobatiformes > Dasyatidae > Hemitrygon > Hemitrygon akajei. Next base: position 56,703,509 of record NC_133131.1, read on the forward strand.
TCTCTATCTTTGCTGCTAAGTCACCCGGTTACTGGGAACGTAACATTACGTACCCGTGACACGTGACAGTGGTGTACTTGTCACGTGACAGGTGTTGAGGCTATAGTGGACTTGAGGTAATGATCTTGTTATGGTGGAGTGACGTCATTTTCCCGCCTGTACCAGTCATGTGACAGTTTTATTTTACTAAGTATAAGAGGAGGACCCCTCCCTGTGAGGAGGGGCAGTTCGTGGCTGGATTTGCCATGTTGACTTCATGCCACTGCGTGATTTAATGTTATGACGCAGTTTAGTTGAAAGATGGAATTTTAATTAATGCCTAAAGTTTAAAAGATCATTGCCAGCAGTTTCTTTATAATACTGCTAGTTGAGAATCAGTGGAGAGCGAAGATCGGATTTCGGGAGTTAAAAGATCGAGGAAAGTCGATTTCGACGGTGAAACAGGCACGACCTTGTTTGATCCTCATTCGGAAGGAGTTCGTTGACTGTGCTCGTGTTAATCCCTGTGAAATAGCAGAAATGATTGAGTACAGTTTTGTAAAGGAAAGGTCAGTGCCTTTAAGCCGTTTCATTTTTCATTGCTTTAAGAACTTTTTAAGCTGCCGCACAGCAGCTGATTTCCGGTTACGTTAGTGATTTGTTTACTTTTGGGGGTTTGTTTGTCAGTGTTTAATAAACGTTTTGTTTGTTATCAAAACCCTGCCTCACTCATATATTTATTGTTGCTGAGTCCGTAACAATATATATGTATATATATATATATCTACATGTATCTGAAAAAAACCCTATGAGTAGGGGGGAAAAAAAACTACCAATTAGCAAATTAAGAAACAACAGAAAGAAACATCAAACCAAATATTAGATAAAAGGAACAAATCCTTTTATCCTCTTTTCTCAGTCAAATATCTAATTAGCCATTTAAACAGTCAAACTTGAATTATAAATCTTCTTTACCAGTCTTCCTAGACTGCTCCAAACCCATTAAAGACAGTCACAGACACAAGAGGAAGGAACACCCATTTGACCCATCACCCTGATGTTTCCATCCCATTAGAGAAACCAACAGGCAGGACAGTACAGGAATACACCTTCGGTCCATCACCCTCGAGTTCCTGTCCCATTATAGTCAGTCTTAGACACGACAGCACAGGAACACTTCTTCTGTCCAGCTCTCTAATGGTCCTGTCCCATCGGAGGCAGTCACAGTCGCACCAACACAGGAAAAACTCTTTGGCCATCACTATGATTTTCCTGAACTATATGACTCAGTCACATACACAACAGTACAGGAAAACACCTTCGGCACAACTCTCTATTGCTCCTATCCCATTAGAGACAGTTACAGACACAACAGCAGAGGAACACCCCTTCAGACAATCACCATGATTTTCCAATCCCATAAGAGTCAGTCACATAAACAACTGCACAGGAGACAACTTCGACCCATTACAAGGATCCTACTTTTCCAATAGGGTTAGTCACAGACAGGACAGTACTGGAACAAACTGTCGACCCCTCATCAGGCCGCTCCTATCCCATTAAAATCATTCACAGACAGAAGAGCATAGGCACACACATTCGGCCAATCTTCCTACAGTTTCTATCCCATTGGAGACAACAAAGGTCCTCCCCTTCGGGCTGTCACCCTGAAGCTCCTGTCCCAGAAGAGTCAGTCAAAGATACAACAGCACAGGAGCACCCCTTTGACACATCGCCCTGATTTCTCCATCCCATTACAGAAACCCACAGAGAGTACAGTACAGGAATGCACCTTTGGCCCATTACCAGGCTCTTCCTATCCCATTAATGTCAGAGTTACGTACTCACGGAACTGTCTTCGCATTACTACTTTAAGAACTGTTTTGGCATTACCGCTTTAAGAACTGTTCAAGCTGATGCACAGCAGCTGACTTTCGGTTAAGTTCGTCGTTTGTTTACTTTCGGGATTTTTTAGCAGTGTTTAATAAATGTTTATTTATTATAAAAAACCTACCTCAATTATATATTCATTGTTGCTGATTTGTGACAAATGGGGGCTCGTGGGATGTGAATCCATTTTTGAGTTTAAATGCTTGTTTAATTTTTGATCGGTATTTTGGAAACGGGGAAGACTCGATTCCTTTGTTTGATTGGCTTGTGAGCGATATTCGGTAACAATGATTATTGATGAATTCCTGGCTTTGCCAAACGCAGAGTTATTAGCGAAGGCAAAAAAGGGCGAGTTCTTGGAGATTGCTGGCAGGTTGGAACTTAAAGATATTTCGAAAGATGCAACAAAGCCTGTAATTCAAAGAAAAATAGCGGAACATTTTGTAGAGTTGGGTGTTTTCGATGTATCGATTTTTGATTGGTTTTCTGTGAGTAAAGCAACGATTCAGTTACAGTCGGAACGAGTAGCACTAGAAAAGCTGAAAATAGAAGCTGCATTAACACAGAAGGAATTAGAAGCTCACTGGAAACAAAGTCGATCAGAAGCTGAAAATAAATTGGAGGGAATTTGAACTTAAGATGGCGGAATTAAGATCCGAGAAACAGTCTCCTGGTTCCAGAAAACCTTTTGTTGTTAGTCAGGAAATTAAATTGGTCCCTCCATTTAGTGAAACAGAATTAGAAAAATATGTCCAACATTTTGAAACGATTGCTTTGATTTCAGAGTGGCCAAAAGAGAAATGGTCCGTGTTGTTGCAGAGTGTATTTAAAGGAAAAAAAACACAACAGGTTTGTACAGCTTTAACTGCTGAGCAAGCACTTATTTATGATATTGTGAAGGAGCAGATATTGAGTGCATATTAGTTGGTCCCAGAAGCTTTTAGAGAAAGATTCAGAAATTTGAAGAAATCTGCAGAGAAAACATATGTGGAATTTGCCTATTATAAAGCTGTGTGTTTTGAGAGATGGGTTTCCTCTAAAAATGTAAATGGGGACTATAACAGATTGAAAGAGTTGATTTTAATGGAAGAATTTAAAAGAAGCATCCCTGATAAGATAAGGACATACTTAAATGAGAGAGACTCTGCTACATTGCAGGACTCTGCTAAATTAGCTGATGAGTATGCTTTAATTCATAAGAATGAATTTTTTCAGGGTTGAATTTTTAAAAGGAAAAGTAACATAGTGAATCAAGGTAAATGAGAAATTAAATCAGAAGATAATAAGAAAGGTAAGGAGGAAGGTAAACCTGTGAAGGAAAGACAATTTGGTCCCATTTGTAATCATTGTAAGAAACCTGGTCACGTGATAGCTAACTATTTCCGATTGAAAAAGTAAGAGAAGGAAGTCCTCACAGATGCTTGTGTGCAACATACTGAAGCAACTGTAAAATCACAGGGTTTGATAAACACAAATGAAGTTTTGTTAGAGTCTGACCAAGTTAAAAAAGGATATGATTATTTTATACTGAAGGGTCTGTATCATTGAAAGAAGGATCTACTGCGCTGCCAATAACAATCCTTAGGGATACTGGAGCCTCTCAATCACTGATGTTAGACAGTGTATTGAAGTTTAACGAAGAGTCTGATACTGGTGAAATAAATTATATACAAGGAGTTGGGAGTGCCCTTATGCCTGTACATCTGCATAAAGTAAATTCAAAGTCATGGTTAGTTACAGGACTTGTTAAAGTAGGACTACAGCCTAGCTTACCTGTGAAGGATATTTCTTCATTGTTCCGTGGACCAGTTTTTCCTTAAATGCAGTTGATAATAGAGTCAGAGGAACCGCAGATGAACTCTAACACAGATTCTTCCTGTGTTGAGACTAGAGCTATGGTTAAAAAGATTGATGCGCAGAATGAGCTTGTTACTCATGACTGTTCAACTCAGGATTCGAGTTTTGAGAATGTGTCAGAGATTTTCTTACCTTCATTGTTTGAACAAGATTCTTGGAGTAAGTCTGACCATGAAGATTTGTCTCTGTCTCGGAAGAAAATGATAGCAGAGCAGAGTAGAGACCCTGAGATTATAAAATTAAAAGAACAAGCTCTACCAGATAGTGAAATTGAGAAGGTGTCAGTAGGATATTACTTTGAAAAAGGAGTGTTGATGAGGAAGTGGAGATCGCCTACAATTCCTGAAAGTGATGAATGGAATATTGTTTACCAGGTAGTTGTCCTAAAAGTTTATCGAAATGAGATTTTAACTTTAGCTCACAATGTGCCCTTAGGTCGAGGTCAAGGGGTAAGGACAACTGTGGACAAGATTTTAAAACAGTTTTACTGGCCTGGTCTAAGAAAAGATGTGGCGATGTTTTGTGAAATTGCGGGTAAAGCAAATCAAGTTACACGAGTGGCTCCATTGCAACCTATTCCAGCATTTGGTGAACCGTTTTCTAAAATTATTATAGATCGTGTAGGTCCATTACCAAAGACAAAAACTGGTTATCAGCACTTGTTGACTATCATGTGCACTGCGTCTAGGTCTCCAGAGGCAGTACCTCTTAGGAATATAACAGCTAAAACGGTAACAAAGGCGCTTATAAAATTATTTACTTATTTCGGGTTACCTCAGGAAATACAATCTGATCAAGGCAGTAATTTTTGTCTGGAATGTTTCAGCAGATAGTTTATAAATTGGGAGCTAAGCAAATTACTTCGTCTGCATACCATCCAGAATCGCAAGGTGCCTTGGAGAGGTTTCATTCTACCCTCAAGAATATGATTAGGACGTATTGTGTGGACAATGAAAGTGATTGGGGTGAGGGTATAAACTTACTTCTATTTGCAGTAAGGGAATCGGTACAAGAATCCTTAGGTTTCACTCCACTTGAACTTGTATTTGGGCATAGAGTTAGAGGACCTTTAACCTTATTAAAATAACAATGGATTAATAAAGAGGTACACACTAATTTGTTAGAATATGTTGTGAAATTCAAGGGATAATTCAAAATTGGCTCAGGAGAAAATGAAAACCTGGTATGATAGAGAAGCTAGAATGAGGACGTTTAAACCTGGAGATAAGGTGCTGGTTCTTTTCCCAGTGCAACCGAATTCCTTTACAAGCTAGATTTCATGGTCCTTATGAAATTGTGTCTAAAATCAACGATGTGGATTACGTGATAAAACACTCCAGATTGTAGAAGGCCAATGCAACTTTGCCATATAAATATGATAAAGCTATATTATGAGAAACAGTCTGCTACTTTGACTGTTATGGTCAATGATAATGAGTTTGATCTCACTAGAGGCATAATGGATAATTCATTTGACACTAATTTTAAACGTAACATGGTTTCTGCCAGGTTACCAAACTCAACCATTCTGGAAAATATTGATGAGAAATTAGCAGTTACAGCCAGAGCAGGCACAGTAAATAAAACACGAGGAAATCTGCAGATGCTGGAAATTCAAACAACAACACCCACAAAAAATGCTGGTGGAACACAGCAGGCCAGGCAGCATCTATAGGGAGAAGGGTCTCGGCCCGAAACGTCGACAGCTGTTCTCCCTATAGACGCTGCCCGGCCTGCTGTGTTCCACCAGAATTTTTTGTGTGTGTTGTTGACAGCAAATAAAACAACTAATTTATGAATATAAGAATTTGTTTCCAGACGTTCCTAGAAGGACACCTGTAGCTTCACATGATGTAGATGTTGGAGATGCCAAACGTATTAAACAACATCCATATAGGATGAACATAGAAAACTGTGAACTTGCTGAGAAAGAAATTAAATATATGCTAGATAGTAATATTACTCGACCTTCTAACTGGAATTGGATTTCACCTTGTGTTATAGTGCCAAAACCAGACGGTAGTATTAGGTTTTGTACGGACTATAGGAAGGTGAACGTTGTGACGAAAACAAATGTATATCCAATTCCTAGAGTAGTTGATTGTGTAGATAAATTTGGAAAAGCAAGGTTCCTTACAAAGATTGATTTATTGAAAGGGTATCGGTGTGTTCCATTAACGGACAGAGGTAGAGAGATTTCTGCATTTGTAACTCCATCTGGGCTATATGACTATAATGTTCTTCCATTTGGGATGAAGAATGCCCCAGGTACTTTCCAGAGGATGATTAACTCTGTGATTCAGGGATTAAAGGATACAGATGCTTATATTGACGATTTAGTGACAGGAAATTATACGTGGGAAACACACATTTCTGCGGTGGAGAAATTGTTTGAAAGGCTGAAAGGCTTTCAAAAGCTAACTTAACTAGTAATTTAGCTAAAAGTGAATTCGGACATGCCACTGTGACTTGCCTTGGTTATGTTGTGGGTCAAGGTAAGGTAGCTCCTGTTCAGGCAAGAATTCAGGCAATTTTACAGATCCCCACTCCAACTGGGGAAAAAAAATCTCTGAGAAGATTCTTTGGAATGGTAGGATATTACCGAAAATTTTGTACCAATTTTAGTAATGTTGCCCTTCCATTAACTAACCTCTTAAAGAAGAATGAGAAGTTTGTGTGGGCAGCGCCTTGTCAAGAAGCATTTTTAGAAATTGAAAACTATGATATGTCAACAACCTGTGCTCAAGGCACCTGACTTTGAAAAACCTTTTTCATTAGCTGTAGATGCTAGTGCTGAGGCCGCAGGAGCAGTATTATTGCAAAGGAATGAGGGTGATGAGGTTGATCACCTCGTAGATTACTTTTCTAAGAAATTTAATAAGCACCAAAGTAACTATTCGACAATAGCGAGGAATTGTTATCTCTTGTGTTAACCTTAGAACATTTTGATGTGTATGTTGGTACAACTCGAAAGCCACTTATGGTCTACACCGACCATGATCCTTTAGTGTTTCTGAGTTAGATGAAAAACAAAAACAGAAGGCTATTAAATTGGAATTGAATGGTGCAAGAGTACAATATTTTAATACCTCATATTAAAGGTAAAGATAATGTGATTACTCATTATCTATATCGATATTGAATGTACAATGTAATTTTTTTCTTGTAAATAATTGTTAAAATTTTGTTCTTGGCAGACCATTTTTTTTTTGGAAGGAGGTGTTACGTACTCGTGGGTACTGTCTTCGCATTACCGCTTTAAGAACTGTTCAAGCTGCTGCACAGCAGCTACTTCCTGTTACGTTAGTCATTTGTTTACATTCGTTTTTTAACAGTGTATAATAAATGTTTATTTGTAATAAAAAAACCTTCCTCAATTATATATTCATTGTTGCTGATTTGTGACATCAGTCACAAACGCAACTGCACAGGTACACCCCCTCAGCCCATCATTCAAACGTTCCTGTTCCAATCGAGTCAGTAAGAGACATAGCAGCACAGGAACACCCCTTTGGTCTATCATCCTATTGTTCCTGCCCATAAGGGTCAGTCACACACATAAGGAAACAGAAACACCCCTTCAGCCCATCACCATGTTGCCCCTATCCCATTAGAGTCAGTCACACACACAACAGCACAGGAGCACCCCTTCAGCTATTACCCTATCTTTCCTGTCCCATTGGAGACAGTCACAGACGCACCAGTAAAGGGAAAAACACTCAGCCCATCACAACGATGTTCCTGTCCAATGAGAGTCAGTCACAGATAAGCTAGCACAGGAACCACCGTCGGCTCATCTTCATCCTGTTCCTGTCCAATCAGTGTCAGTCACAGCCACAACAACAAGGAAACACCACTTTCTCCCATCACCATGAGATTTCCATCGCAGTAGAGACAGACACAGACAGGACAGCACAGGAACACACCTTCGGCCCATCACCCTGATACTCTTCTCCCATTAGAGACAGTCACAGACCCCACAACACAGGAAAGGGCCTTCAGCCAATCTCCATGATTTTCATGTCCCATAAGAGTCAGTCACAGAACAAACAGTACTGGAACACACTTTCGGCTAATCAGCCTGATGTTCCTGTCCTATTAGACTCAGTCACAGAACCAACAGCACAGAAAACCCTTTTGGCCAATCTTAGTACCATTCCTGTGCCATTCGACTCAGTCACAGGCACAGTAGCAATGGAACACCCTTTGATCTATCACCCTGAATTTTCCATCAGCTCAGGGAGAACCACAGACGGGACCGTACGGGAACAACAGTCACCCCATCACTGGGTAGTTCCTGTGCCATTAGAGTCAGTTACAGACACAAACCTACAGAAAGAGAGAAACAGACCTTTCACCCATCATTCTACAGCTTCATAAGACAATAAGATATATGAACGGAAGCTTTCCCTTCTCAAATTGCTAGGTGAATTCCATCATCTTATGATCACTCTGCTCCCGAGAGTTCCTGTACCTCTAATCAATTCCGGCTCACTGTGCAACACCGAATGCAGGATCACTGATCCCCTAGTGGCCTCAACCACGAGATGCTTGAAAAAGTCACCTCATAGGCATACCAGAAATTCCTCCTCCTCTAATCGAGCCCAACATGATTTTCCCAATCTACCTGCATATTGAAATCACGCATGATTGTTGTAACGTTGCCCTTTGGACATGCATTTTCTATCTCCCGTTGTAATTTGTAGACCACATCCTTACTACTGCTTGAGGGTCTGTATATTACTCCTATCAGGATCCTTCCACCTCTGCATTTCTGTAGCTCCATCCACAATCATTCAAACCTACCCATCCTATGTCACCTCTTTCTAACGATTTGATTTCATTTTTTTAACCAACAGAGCAATGCCACCCACTCTGCCTGTCCATTCGACACAATGTGTATCCTTGGACATTGAGCTCCCAACTATAAACTTCCATCAGCCATGATTCAGTGATGCCCATGTCATCATACATGTCAACCTGTAACTGTGCGGCATGCTGATCTACCTTATTCTAGATATACTGCGCGTATTCAAATAGAACACCTTCAGATCTGCATTCACCCTTTTCCATTTTGTCCACTCTTTATGTTGCAACTCGGCCTGTGGGCAGCCATTTTGTCCAATCATCAGCCTATTCTTGCCTGCAGTCTCACTGCACACTGCCAATGTCAAACTATAGCCGGGGAAGTGATAACCGCCCCCAGCCCGCCTGTTAGACTGTTACTAACCGCTGTTCACCACAGCTTGCTATCGCGGACAGCCTGTGTTACAGTTGAAGTTATGGTAACTCAGACACCACCAATTTATCAGTGTGAACTGGGAAATCTTGTCACATTTCACTTGTAAGTGTTGTAAGACTTATCTTAAAGGGATCTTATTTTTACTCTTTCTGACATCTATTATTTCTATATCTGTGCACTTGTCATGCCACTATGATACAGTAATTGCTTTTGGGATCAATGAAGTCTCTCTTTCTCCCTCTCTCTCTCGCACTTTCGCTGGCTCTGTCTCTTTGTCGTGAGTTTTGAGAGATTTCTGACGTCTAAAAGTGAGGAATACTCCTTACGAACGAAACCAACAAAATGATCAAAGCAGAGAGTGAAACATTAACTGCAATTTTAAGCGCTTACTTTGGTGATGCATTTAAACTTGACACCGTTGGTAAAGAAATACGGAAGGAACGTGCTGTCGATGCTCAGTCTGTTCAGGACGGGCTTATCAGTGATGCTGAAGCGATATGTTGGTAAACTCAAAAGTATCTGATGAGGAACTGAAACGACAGCTTGGGCCTGGACGACTTTAACAGAGCTATGAAGCCGAGATCGTATTGAGTTACAGATGCTGATCGATACTTTGAAACGCGAAATCACTGATTTATAAAAAAAACACACGCACATAATAACATAAAACACAGAATGGAAAAGACAATAAGTCAGAAATCAGATCTGTGCATTGTCGGAACGGATTAAAAGGTAGCATGTAAGTTTTGTCCGCACGCAAAAGCTCTATTCAGAGTTGCAAAGGGGAATGAGGCGAATCTGCGCGGCATCGGGGAGACCTACGGTGGGAGGATAGGCTTCCTCAGTGCGAGGGGCTAATGGTGATGTCAATCATCTTAAAAGGCAGCGAAAACTGACGCGTTCCCAGAACCAGCGACGCCTTGGGAACTCCAGGGAACTGGAAAGGGATACCGATGCAAAAGGGCCCTCTAGTGGCTCAGGTGATGATGGCAGTGAGGGCGCAATTGGTCTGGCGGACACAGCTGGACTTAACCCAGTATGAACTGAGAGAGTAAAAACACCCAAGTCTGATGACGGAGATTATGAAAGTAAGCAGGGGTTTTTTCATCAACTACCAGATCAGGAAGAAAATCTGGTACCTAAAACCAAGTTAAGCGATGACTGGATTCGATAATTAGGTATGAGATTCTGGAGTTCCTGGAGGCACATGACAAGATCGGCCAAAGCCAATATGGTTACCTGAAAGGAAAATCCTGCCTGGATCACTTACTGCAATTTTTTGAGGAAATTACAAGCAGGGTTGACAAAGAAGATGCAGTAAACGTGGTGACCTTGGATTTTCAGAAGGCCTCTGACAAGGGGCCGAACATGAAGCTGCTTAGCAAGGTAAGAACCCATGGAATTACGGGGAGTTTACGAGCATGATTGATTAGCAGAAAGCAGAGAGTGGGAATAAAGGGATCCTACTTTGGCTGGCTGCTGGTTACCGGTGAAGTTCAAAGGGTTCGGTGTTGGGACTGCTGCTTTTTACAATATATGTCAATGAATTGGAGTATTGGATTAATGGATTTGCGGCCAAATTGTCTCTGATGCAAATACAGGTGGAGGAGTGGGTAGTGTTGAGGAAACAGAGAGCCTGCAGAAAGACTTAGATAGTTTAGGGGAATGGGCAATGAAGTGGCAAATGAAATACAATGCTGGAAAGTGTATGGTCATGCACTTTGGTGGAAGAAATAAGTGGGCATGCTATTATTTATATGGTGAGAAAATTCATAATGCAGAGATGCAAAGAGACTTGCGAGTCCCGAAAGGTTAACCTCCAGGTTGAGTCGTTGGTGAAGAATGTGAATGCAATGTTGGCATGCATTTGTTGATGTATAGAATATAAGAGCAGGGATGTGATGTTGAGGCTCTATAAGGCACTCCTGCAACCACACTTGGAGTATTGTGTGCAGTTTTGGGCTCCTTATGTTAGAAAGGATGTACTGACATTGGAGAGGGTTCAGAGAAGATTTACGAAAATGATTCTTTGATTGAAAGGTTTACCTTATAAGGAATGTCTGGCTGTTCTCGAGCTGTATTCCCTGGAGTTCGGTAAAATGAGTGGGATCTCATAGAAACATTCCGAATGTTAAAAGGCCTGAACAGATTAGATATGGGAAAGTTATTTCCCATGGTAGGGGATCCTAAGACAAGAAGGCATGACTTCAGGATTGAATGACGTCCATTTAGAACAGAGATGCGGAGCAATTACTTTACTCAAAAGGTGGTAAATCTGTGGAAATTTTTTGCCACGATCGGCTCTGGAGCCAAGTTATTGGATACATTTAAGGCAGAAATAGATAGTTCCTTGATTAGCCAGGGAATCAAAGGGCATGGAGAGAAGGCAAGGAAGTTAAGATGACTGGAAGTGTTGGATCTGCCATGATTCAATGGTGGAGTAGACTTGATCGGCCGAATGGCCTACCTCTGCTGCTATAACTTATGGTCTTATGCCGTCTGCAATACAAGAGTCTGGTTGAATGACAATTATACTTGAACGTGACGACCATGGCCAGTACCTGCCACAAGTCAGTCAGAGGGGTGTTTTCACTTTGTCTACCTCAGCACCTGAATCTTCCAGTCTACTCACACTCAAGTCCCAATGGGATTTTGTACGGCTCGATAAAATCGACAAAAAATTTTCTAAACGACCAAACAATCTGGATCTAATTGTTTTAGTTGATTTTGTTTATGAAGAATGAATCACTGTTGACCGTATTCAATGTCAACCTACTTTTCACTTTTTTACATAGGAGGTCCACAACCACAATCAATATTACACCTGCACTTACATTTCCTTCCTCAACACCATTCAGGGCCCCAGACAGTCCTTCCAGGTGAGGCGACACTTCACCTGTGAGTCGGCTGGTGTGGTATACTGCGTCCAGTGCTCCTGGTGTGGGCTTTTATATATTGGTGAGATCCGACGCAGACTGGGAGACCGTTTCGTTGAACACCTACGCTCGGTCCGCCAGGGAAAGTAGGATCTCCCAGTGGCCACACATTTTAATTCCACGTCCCATTCCCATTCTGATATGTCTATCCATGGTCAACTCTACTGTCAAAATGAATCGAAAATCAGGTTGGAGGAACAACACCTTATATACCGGCTGCGTAGGCTCCAACCTGATGGCATGAACATTGACTTCTCTAACTTCCGTTAATGCCCCTCCTCCCCTTGTTACCCTATCCCTGACAAATTTAGTTGTTTTTTTCTCTCTCTCTCCGCCCATCACTCTAACTGTTCTTCATCTCCCACTGGTGTTTCACCCCTCCCCCTTTCTTTCTCCCGAGGACTCCCGTCCCATGATCCTTTCCCTTCTCCAGCTCTGTATCACTTTCGCCAATTACCTTTCCATCTCTTAGCTTCATCCCAACCCCTCCAGTCTTCTCCTATCATTTCGCATTTCCCAATCCCCCCCACCCCACTACTTTCAAATCTCTTACAATCTTTCCTTTCAGTTAGTCCTGACGAAGGGTCTCGGCTCGAAACGTCAACAGAGCTTCTGCTTGTAGATGCTGCCTGGCCTGCTGTGTTCCACCAGCATTTTTTTGTGCGTTGTTTAAATCCGATCAAACAGGATTTATTAAAAATTGACAATTATTTGATAATATCGGCAGACTATTGACTCTACTGCATTTAGCTACGACGACGGTGGATCCGACTGTAGCAGTGGCTTTAGATGCTGAAAAGACCTTTGATAGCCTTGAATGTTTTCTTTTATTTAAAACAATGGAAACATTTGGTCCAGGCCAAATATTCTTGAATTGGATAAGAGCGCATTACCACTAGTCTAAGGTCAAAATAATTACAAATGGGCAGATTTCACAAGTTTTCTCTCCACATAGATCTAGCAGACAAGGATGCCCACTATCTCCAGATCTATTTGTTCTGACAATAGAGCCATTGACTAAGGCTGTTAGACGGGATCCAGACAAAAAGACGTTTAAAGTGGTCCTGGAAGAATATAAAATTAATTTATTTGTTGATGATATTTTTGTATATTTGGCTGCCCCAGCCGGCTCTTTGGTAAAACTTAGGACCTTGCTGGACAATTATGGTATATTCTCGGGATACAAAATAAATTGGAACAAAAGTGAAACTTTACCTTTAAGTCGAGGAGACAATTCCAACATGAAATATTTGGGGATTTAGTTTAATCGTAATTTGGATGACCTTTACAAACTTAATTATCTTTCTTTGCCGCGGAATGTCGAGGAGGACCGACGTAGGTGGATATACCTTCCCATCACACTGATGGGTAGGGTAAACTGTATAAAAATGAAGATAATGCAAAGACTTCAGTATCTTTTTTCAGTCTTTACCTATCCCATTATCTAACATTCTTTTAAGATTCTCAATGGACATGTTCGACTATTTTTATGGTCGGGTAAAATATCTAGAATCTCCATGGATAAAAAAATAACCTGGACTATAAATTAGGAGGGGTAAAATTACTAGATTTAAGAAAAAAATATTTAGCTGCACAAGCACGTTGCATTGCCACTTTTTTTTTACGAGACAACTATTCCTTCTTGGGTTACAATTGGTTTACACGTAGTAGGAGAAGAGATGGCAGAAGAATTTATATATAAATCGGACTCCAAATTAATTAAAAAGAAAACAATCAATCCTCCACTGAGACATGTAATTTATGTATGGGGAAGAAACTAAACAATTTATATGTCAAAAAAAAGGAATAACCTCAAAGCCGCCTCTACCTCAGAATAGATTAATACACATGACTCTGGGTAATAAATTTCTAGTCTCCTGGTATCAACACGGTATCAGGCGCGTTGGAGATTGTTATAATCAGCAGAGGCAATTTACGTCTTTTGAGGGACGTAAAAATAAATATAATTTATCTAAGAACACATTCTTCTGCTATCTCCAATTACGATCTTTTTTGAGGGACTGTTTGGGTCCATTACTGGCCCTACCAAGGTGCTCAGACATGGAGCTTCTAATTCGAAAGGGGAATACAACTAAATTTATCTCTGACATGTATTCTTTATTCCGGGATCAATGCCCAAATCTTGGTATATACAGATAGAGGGAAAGATGGGAGTCGGATTTGGGCATTGTAATTGATCATCAATGCCGGTCACATCTATGTTTGGATAGTGTTACCACTCTTATCAACTCTAGACACAGAAGGATACATTTTAACTTTTTACATCAGTTGTATCTCACACCTGAAAAAATACATTAAAATAAACCAGAAATTTCTGACAAGCGTTTCAGGTGTGGCATAGATGTTGGTATCTTTATGCATTCCACCTGGCTATGCACGCAACTGAGATATTTTTGGATAGATACGGGGGAGGGACTGGGAAAGATTCTGGCGATGGATTTCCTTCTAGACCCAGAATTTACTGTGTGGAATTTAGCAGTTTGAAAGGTAACCACCCCAGGAATAAATCCAAATTTATTAAAATTGGTGTGTCAGTAGCCAGGAAATGCATAGCGGTAACATGGAAATCCGGTTCCCTTGTACGTATTGATCGTTGGATTAAAGAAATACAAAGTTGTATACCCCTTGAAAAGATTACTTATACCCTTAGGGATAGATACATTATGTTCATTGAGATGTGGCAACCATATTTGGATTACTTAAATTCCCGGATTGTTTAACTTGTTTATTTTAATTCTTTTCAATTAATATATCCCTTATTATAAGCTAGTTTCTTAAAATTGTATTTTAAACTGGCTCTGAGAGCTACATGCCGACTCTTCTTTTTTTCTCTTTTCTTTGTTCTCTCCTTCCCTTTCTTTCCTCGGTCTCTTATGTTCTATTTTCTCTCCCTCCTTTTTTATAATTGCGTGGAGAAGGTGTTATTTTTTTCTCTCGGACTTACTTATGTATATGAATTATTTTTTTTCAATATGTATCAATTGTTGTATTAATTGAGTCCTTTTTAAAAAATAAAATAAAATATGGAAAAACAGATCCCCAGTAATCTGGCTTGGAGATTTCAATGCCCAAAATCCTATATCGGGTAGTGAATGTAAAGATAGTAATGGAGCGGTGGTAGAGGGGTTTCTGGATAAATGCAACATGGCATTTCTAAGCGACGGAAGGCCTACAAGATTTAATATTGTAAAGAATACTTGTAGTCTCTTAGACTTATCAATCACTTTCTCAAACTTAGCCAGGATTGGGGAATAGGATGTTATGGACAGGGACACACTAGGAAGTGATCACTCTCCTATATTATGTAGATTTGTCATAAATTTGATAGTAGAAGTTGAGGAGAGGGGTGCTAGGTATAATTTTTCATTGACCCGTTGGGATGAATACCAGGAGAAAGCTATGAGTATAATAGAAGAGGCTGATAGCGAGGGCTCCATAGACGAGTGGTATGAATATCTCTGTTCTATAATTCATAAAGTTGCTCAGTTGACTATTCCGCTATGGAATGTTCCCAGGTTTCGAGCATTCGTTCAGTGGTGGAATATAAATTGTGATGTAGCAGTAAGAAACAGAAACAGAGCTTACAGGAAATTAAGAAAGTACCCAATGTTAGATAATATTATGGAGTATAAAAAGGAAAGAACAGTAGCGAGGAGAGTAATTAAAAATACAACGAGGGTTAGTTGGAGAACCCTGGGCCCTGAGACACATATAAAGCAGCTATGGATGATCATTCACAGAATGTCAGGGATATATAGAAAACCAACTGTCCCAGCTTTGCTGGAAGGAGATATTGAAGCTGAAACCAAGAAGGAAAAGGCTGATATGTTTGTAGAAGTGTCGCAAGCGTCACACAGTTCTGGAGAGCCAGTTGATTTGAGAAAGGAAGTAATGTTAAAAGAAATTTGGAAATTGGACAGAAATTTGGATGAGAATAGCACCATAAATTTGTATTTCTCCCTTCGGGAATTGCAAGATTCAAGTTCAAACATTTCTCCTGGTAGGGATGGACTGTGTTGTGAATTGTTTAAGCATTTAGATGACTCTCTATTAATAGAAATGCTAGCTTTGTTTAATTCAGTTTGGAAAGAAGGAAAATTATTAGTAGAATGGAAGCAACTTCCAACAGAAGTGGCTGCCAACAGACTTGTTTATTTTTTAGAAAATAAGGGACATTTTGCTGCCTATCAAAATGGTTTTAGAACTGGAAGATCAACAATGGAATCTGTTGCCCTTTTCTTTCTTTTTCAAAATTTTTACTGATTACTTGCATAGACGAATACAAATGCAATATGATATTATGAAAATAGAAACAAGGTTGAAATGTGCCACATCTGTGTATAGTAAATGGAACGTTATATTGAAAAGGCACATTTTATTCTAATCTAAAACAAAATGAAAACCCCATAACAAAAAAAAAGGAGAAAAAGGAGGGAAAAACCCAGCTGTTTGGTTAAAAGATAAAAAAAAATCCTGAACATATAGTGATAAATTCAAAAATATAATAGCCATCAACATTGCTGAACAAGTCAAAGATTGTGAAAGTAGTTCCAAAAAGGTCCCCATAATGTGAAAAAAATCTAGTGTACGTACAGAAATAGAACACCTGATCTACTCTAAATTTAAACATGACATAACATCAGTCAACCATTGGGCATGAGCAGCCGGAGCGGCATCTTTCCATTTAAACAACAGAGCTCTTCTGGCTAAAAGAGAAATAAAAGCCAAAATATGCAAATCTTTCGGCTTAACATTTAAAGCATTTCCTCCAACAATGCCAATCAAGGCCGTCAGAGGGTTGCGTTTAAAGTTTACTTTAAAAAGTTCCGAGAAAGTCTGAAATACTTTTTGCCCTTTTAGATCATGATATTGAAAAAAAAACCATTTCAAAATAGAGAAGTAATGGTAAGTGTATTTCTAGATTTTGAAAGAGCTTATGACTCACTATAGAAGGATGGTTTATTAATTAAACTCTATGTTGCGGGAATTAGAGGTAGAATGTTTAATTGGATCAAAGATTTTCTTAAGGAAAGAACAAACCAAGTAAGAACAGGCGGAACAAGCTCCAAGTCAGTTAAAATAGATAATGGTATCCCTCAAGGAAGCGTCATTAGTCTAGTTCTTTGTAATGTCATGATAAACGATATCCTTGAGCAGGTAGGGACAAGATTTGACATATCATTATTTGCAGATGATGGTGTAATCTGGAAAAGAGGAAGAAACGTCCAGTATAGATTCAAGCAGGTACAAAAGGCTTTGAGATCAGTTGAAAACTGGGGAAATAAATGGGGTTTCAGGATTTCTGCTTCTAAGTCCAAATATATGATTTTTGGCCACAGATGAAAGATTCCTGATTGTGAATTGTGTCTATATGATTCTCCATTAGAAAAGGGCAAGGTATTCAAGTATTTAGGTGTCATGTTTGATTTAAGACTTACTTGGAGAGTTCATATAGATAAAACAATTGGAAAGTGTGAGAAAGTTTTAAATGTTATGAGAAGTATTGTTGGATGTGACTGGGGAGCAGGGTGGGAAACTATGTACTATATTAACGATGTACTTAATATATGATTAGATCAGTAATTGATTATGGTTGTATTGCGTATGGTTCTGCTGTTATGGCAGTGTTTGTAAAATTAGACACTGTGCAGTCCAAAGCACTTAGACTCTGTCATGGAGCTTTCAGAACAACATCAGTCCCTGCATTATGTGTGGAGATGGGAGAGGTGCTTCGACATTTAGGACAAGTAAAGTTGGGCCTGCAATATTGGGCAAAACTAAACGACTTCACTCACAGCTGTCCATCAAACTGTATTTTGCAGGAGACGTCGGAGCGCGAAAGTAAAATTAAAATATAACCATTTTTAGATTTGGTTAATATCTGGGTTATGAAATTGAAACTGATTGAGGAAGACATAGCTGACCAAATTTGCTTGCCACCCATTCCTTTTTGGCAATTGCCAGAACCAGAAGTAGACCTATTCCTCCTTTTTTCAGCTTCAAGGAAGCAGAGCAATTTCAACAGCGTCGATCGTAAATGAATATTTAAATAATGGGGATCATATCTGAAGATTTCTACTGATGGCTCAGCGGACCCACAGAGCAGTAAGTCAGGATTTGGGATGCACGTTTCTCAACTTGGAGTTGAGATTGGTCACAGGGTTTCAGATGGTGTTTCTGTCTTTACAACAGAATTATTATCAATACTCTGGGCCTTATGGTGAATAGAAGACTCTGGACCTTGCAGGGTTGTCATCTGTTCGTGTGTTGCCCTTAAGGCATTCGTTTAGTTTATTATATTTTCGCTTTAGCAATTCGTTTGTATTCGTTTTCTAGTTAAAGTTAAGGTTGTTGAAAGTAAGTTCGTTGTCTGTGATACATCGCGGCATGCGATGACGTCACACCCGGTTTCGCCGCGTCTTGTGGGAAAATACCGGTTTGGAGATACGGGAAGGCGGGGACTTGTGTGTGCAGGATCAGCACGAGAAAAGTGTTCTTTCTACGCACTAGAAACATCATAGAAGCAACGCCGTAAGTTCATAAGATAATCGATATGTTGAAGTAAAAATGTTAACGCTGATTCTGTTAAAAGTAATGACGGTTGATAAAGTTTATGTTCTTTGTTATTTACAGAGTTGCCGATAGTTTGTGTTAAAGTGTATTTAAAGCCAGTCGATGGAGTAGGTAGATTCTGACTGTACTTGTACTTTAATGTAAGAGAGTTTGTAGTTTTACTTTTACAAGTATTTATGATATAAATGTTATGCCAAGAAGGAAACAAATACTGTATATATGTTGTATTGTTTTATCAACTGTTTTCACCATACGTTAATGTGGAAGAGTGAACAGTGAACGGTTAACCTTACTGGGATCGCGCCTCATTGACTCCGCTTTATACTTGTTGTTTATGTAAGAGTTTTTACACTTGTGCGAGAACACTACAGTTCGGATTCTGTTGCTATCTTAGAGGCTATAAAAGGCAATAACTCAAAAAGCTCGTTCTGACATAGTTAGTGAGATGCTCTTTGCTTTGTTTAGAGTAGGGAAGATGGGTTGTGAAGTCAGATTTACATGGATACCTGGGCATACTGGTGAGGAGGGAAGTGAAATTGTGGATGGCATTGCAACATCTTCCTTACAAGCGGGTAAGTAGGAATAAGAATACCGCTAGGCAGTGCAAAATTGATAAGTAGGATACAAAGGGTATAGAGAAGAAATGGCCTGAGGATTGGACAAATGAATTAAAGGGAATGCATTTCCTTTCTATTCAGCCACTAGTTAAAAAAGTCTCAGACTGTTCCTATTTAAATCAGAGATATGGTGAAATTAAGACTTAGGTTGGGGCATTGTGGGCTAAACTATTACTTAAAGACAATAGGAAAACATCCTGCTGGATTATGTGACTGGTAGTCCAGAAAAAGTTCAGCATGTTTTGCTGAGTTGTAATTTATATAAAAGTTAAAGAAGCATACTGTTCAAGTGGCTGTCTGACTTAGATGCATTTTGTTTTTCTGTTAAATATTTGTTTGCCCGCCAGGAGAACCACAATCTGATTAGGAAGTTTATTTATTCTGTTTCTACGTGTGACTAGTTTATATTCGTGAATTTGAGTTTCTTGAAATTCTGTAATTAATTACATATCCTGCGGAGGGCAATGATACGAGCAGATCGTATGTACTGCTAGAAATAGAGAAACCATTCGCTTTAAAATTGCACTGGACAGGTTCCCACCAGTGCTTAGGTGGTTTGGAAGTAAATAAGTTACCCCCCGTGTTGCCCCTATACTTTTGCCCTCTAACTCTCAAGTCATGTCCTCTTGTTTGAAGCTCCACTACTCCCAATGAAAAAAGCCTATCCGCGTCAAATCTATCTATCCCCCTAATAAGTTTAAATACTTCTATCAAGTCCCCCCTCAAACTTGTATGCTCCAGAGAATAAAGACCTAACTTGTTCAACCTTTTTCTGTAACTCAGGTGCTGTAACCCAGGTAACATTCTAGTAAATCTTCTCTGTAATCTCTAGTTTGTTGACATCTTTCCAATAATTCGGTGACTAGAACAGAAGAATACACCAAATTTGGCCTTACCAATGCCTTGTATAATTTTAACATTACATCTCAACTCCTATACTCAATACTCTGATTTATAAAGGCCAGCATACCAAAAGCTTTCTTCACCCCCCCTATCCACACAAGATTCCACCTTCAGGGAACTGTACGCCATTATTCCTAGATCTCTCTGCTCTACTGAATTCCTCAATGCCCTACCATTTACCATGTATGTCCTATTTTGATTAGTCCTACCAAAATCTAGTAGGTCACACTTTGTCATCATCTCTTATAACAAAGCGTGAAAGTTCTGTTATTGATCTTTGTGCTATTCACCAACAATGGATGGAAAGTTGATAATTTGGTAACATTCAGGGGGAATTCCCTTAGTAACTATTATATAGCTACCCTTCTGAGTATATTGAGTGGAAAAACAAATTCTGGCAAGTATTTTTATTTACATTTTTGCAGCATTTTGTATCAGATCTTTCTCTCTGTATGACTTGCCTTGCTTATCAAAACTTGGATTATTTACAATTCTCGTTGTGTCTTTTTTTTCAGGGAAAAGGAGTAGAACTTTGAGTTATAAGGTTTGACAGCCCTTACGCAGGCCCTTTGGCCCATATAGGCATGCTGGTCTACTCTCATCTTCCTGGACCATAAAATTAATGGACGACAGGATGGGACACAAATTGGCTGCTTGATGCTACGAACCTTTCAGTTTCCTTCCAATCCTTTTTTATGCTCTGAACCAATACCAATAAGCAAAGGGTCTGTGAATCACTGGAGTAAGGCATTTGTTCCTTTTATCTGAAATGATTTCCCTGTGATATGTGTCACAGTGAGAAACTACTTCTGTTTAAGGCTTTGGCTTGATTGCATTGTGTACTGAGTTTTAAATTGGCCATAGCAAGAAGTTGCCTTTTACAAGTAAACTCTGCCATGCAAGTGAGTAATTTAAATTTGAAGTCGTACAACACAAAAATGGAGACCTTTGACCTAGTAATCTAGCTCCCATTTTACATTATTTTGTACCCACATTTCTATCAATTTCTGTGTAAACTCAGTGCCAGAGGCCAGGATTGAAGTGGAGTCATTGGGTTGAGGGAACAGCTGCACCAGCTGTACCCCCTTGCACTCCATCTGCTGAAATGAGTTCCTTATGGTGACAGTGTGGTTCTGTGCTTGGATGCTTCAAACCAAATCGTAGGGGGAGTTTCATACTGGCGGTGAACGCAAAGCAAGTTGCATAGCAGTTGTATACCCTGAGTCTGCTATTTAATCGTATTACTTGAGCAATTTTAATATTTAGAGCTCACAACTGGCCGAGATTGAAAGGTGGTCCAGATGCTTAATATCTCAGACAGTAACTGATTCTGAAGTGATTCCATACTTTCATTTTAGACACAAAAGTACTTTGGTTCTCTCTTCCTACAAATATACCAGTAAGTATAAATGGCCATGTTTGTTAACATCGCATCAGGACCATTTTCTTTACTAGATCATTGTTACCACTTGTATGTTTTGTTGAGTCTTTGAATTCATAATGAGGGGGAAACCCAGGCAATGGTTAACCATACTGATTGCTTTCCACCGGTCACCCCTTCCCCACTGCGAGAGCCACTGAATCGATTCTCCTGATCCATCCGCAAAACCCACCATTTTGTGGTCGCTCAAAGCTCATCCAGTGTCTCTTTCTTCTGTGCCTCTGTGTCCGTGTGTCTACCAGAAAGCCAGCTGACCATGCCTATATATCCAAACATGCTCCTCCTCTTCTTCTCCGTCTTGTTTTACGTCGGTTGACAGCAAGCTTAATAGTGCATTACCGCCGCCTTCTGTTCCGGAGTGAGTGATAGACTTACATTCTAAATCCCTTCACCCAATCACACACACACATATCCGAACCTACACATTTTCCTCCCATATTTGGCCATCCTAGTACCCTATTCCTGGTTACCAGTTATATTCTATATTTTAAAAAAAACAACAAAAAAAAAACTGGAATGGTTGGGGGTGGGAATCAGTTTGGAGAGTCTAGAGGAGAGGAGGTTAGTTCACAAATAGAGAAAGCTAGTAGACAGTGTGTGAGGGAGGACAGGCTGGTGATAGAGAACGGGAGCGCTCAGACCGAAGATGTAGGGGAGAAGGAAGAAAAAAAGCTAATAAAGTTGTTTGCATCGTTAGGGATTAACAGAGAGGAAGAGGTGGAGAGTTTCTTATATGCATCTATTTTAATGCTGGGAGCATTGTAAGAAAGGTGGATGAGCTTAGAGCATGGATCGATAACTGGAAATATGATATTATAGCTATCAGTAAAACATGGTTGCAGGAGGGGTGTGATTGGCAAAGACATATTCCTGGATTTTGTTGCTTCAGGTGTGATAGAATTGACGGGGCAAGAGGGGGAGGTGTTGCATTGCTTGTCAGAGCCAATATTACAGCGGTGCTTTGGCAGGATAGGTTAGAGGGCTCGTCTAGGGAGGCTACTTGCGTGGAATTGAGGAATGGGAAAGGTGTAGTAACAGTTATAGGGGTGCATTGTGGACCACCTAATGGGGAGCGAGAATTGGAGGAGCAAATTTGTAAGGAGATAGCAAATATTTGTAGTAAACACAAGGTTGTGATTGTGGGAGATTTTAATTTTCCTCTCTTAGACTGGGAAGCCCATACTTAAAAAGGGCTGGATGGTTTGGAGTTCGTAAAATGTGTGCAAGATAGTTGACTGCAGCAACACAGAGGTACCAACTAGAGAAGGGGCAGTGTTGGATCTCCTGTTAGGGAATGAGATAGGTCAGGTGACGGACGTATATGTTGGGGAGCACTTCGATCCAGTGATCACAATACCATTAGTTTCAAAATAATTATGGAGAAGGATAGGACTGGATTCAGGGTTGAGATTTTTGATTGGAGAAAGGCTAACTTTGAGGAGATGCGAAACGGTTTAGAAGGAGTGGATTGGGGCAATTTGTTTTATGGGAAGGACGTAACAGAAAATGGAGGTTATTTAAAGGTGAAATTTTGAGGGTACAGAATCTTTATCTTCCTGTTAGGTTGAAAGGAAAGGTTAAATGGTTGAGGGAGCCATGGTTTTTAAAGGATATTGGAAACTTGGTTCGGATAAAGAGAGAGATCTACAATAAATATAGAGTAAATGAGGTGCTCCAGGAATATAAAGAATGTAAAACGAATCTTAAGGAAGAAATTAGAAAAGCTAAAAGAAGATATGAGGATGCTTTGGCAAGTAAGGTGAAAATAAATCCAAAGAGTTTCTGCAGTTATATTAATGGCAAAGAATAATGAGGGATAAAATTGGTACCTTAGAGAATCAAAGTGAACAGCTAAGTGTGGAGCCAAAAGAGATGGGAAGAGTTTGAACAATTTATTTTCTTCGGTTTTCACTAAGGAGAAGGATACTGATTTGTGTAAGGTAAAGGAAACAAGTAGGGTAGTTATGGAAACAATGATGATTAAAGAAGAAGAAGTACTAGAGCTTTTAAAGAATATAAAAGTGGATAAGTCTCCGGTTCCTGACAGGATATTCCCTAGGACCTTGAGGGAAGTTAGTGTTGAAATAGCAGGGGCTCTTACAGAAATATTTCAATGTCATTAGAGACGGGGATGGTGCCGCAGGATTGGCGTAGTGCTCATGTGGTTCCATTGTTTAAAAAGGGTTCTAAGAGTAAACCTGTGTAATTATCAGCATGTAAATTTGAAGTCAGTTGTGGGTAAAATAATGGAAAGTATTCTTAGAGATTGTATATATAATTATCTGGATAGACAAAGACTGATTAGGAACAGTTAACTTTGATGTGTGCGTGAAAGGTCATGTTTGACAAATCTTATTTAATTTTTTGAAGTGGTTACGAGGAAAGTTGACGACGGTAAAGCAGTGGATGATATCTATATGAACTTCATTAAGGCCTTTGAATAGGTTCCAGATGGAAGGTTCAGTAGGAAGGTCCAATCGTTAGGTATTATTATAAAAGTAGTGAAATGGATTCAACAGTGGCTGGATGGGAGATGCCAGAGAGTAGTGGTTGATAACTGTTTGTCAGGTTGGAGGCCGGTGACTAGTGGGGTGCCTCAGGGATCTGAACTGGATCCCTTGTGTTGTTTGTGATATATATTAATGATCTGGATGGTTGGGTCGTAAATTGGATTAATAAGTATGCTGATGATACTAAGATAGGTGGCGTTGTGGATAATCAAGTAGGTTTTCAAAGCTTGCAGAGAGATTTAGGCCAGTTAGAAGAGTGGGCAGAAAGACGGCAGATGGAGCTTAATGCTGATAAGTGTGAGGTGCTACATTTTGGTAGGAATAATCCAAATAGGGATACATAATGAATGGTAGAGCATTGAGGAAACACTAGAACAGTGATTCAGGAACAATGGTACATAATTCCCTGAAGGTGGAATCTCATGTGGATAGGGTGGTGAAGAAAACTTTGGTTACGCTGGCCTTTATAAATCAGATCATTGAGCATAGGAGTTGGGATGTAATGTTAAAATTGTACAAGGCATTGGTAAGGCCGAATTTGGAGTATTGTGTATAGTTCTGGTCACCGAATTTTAGGAAAGATGTCAACAAAATCGAGAGAGTACAGAGGAGATTTACTAGAACTTTACCCGGGTTTCAGCACCGAAATTACTGAGAAGGTTGAACAAGGTAGGTCTTTATTACTTGTTGTGTAGAAGGATGAGTGGGAACTTGCTAGAGGTATTTAAATTTATGAGGGGGATAAATAGAGTTGACGCCTTTTCCATTGAGATTAGGGGAGATTCAAACAAGAGGACATGAGTTGAGAGTTGAGGGGCAAAAGTACAGGGGTAACACGAGGGTAACTTCTTTACTCAGAGAGTGGTAGCTGTGAGGAACGAGCTTCCAGCAGAAGTGGTAGAGGCGGGTTCGATTTTTGTCACTTATAACAAAAATAATTGATAGGTATATGGACAGGAAAGGAATGGAGGGTTATGGGCAGTGTGCAAGTCGGTGGGATTAGGTGAGAGTAAACGTTCAGCACGACCTAGAAGGGACGAGATGGCCTGTTTCCGTGCTGTAATTGTTATATGGTTAAACCCTGTATCCCGTAAGAAAGCTAAAAAAATACCCTAACCTGTGCTGTCTCACCCATTCCCAGCAACCTTTTTAATGTGAATTCCTGCACCCTCAATTCCCTTAGATTAATTCTCATCTCTCTTTGTATCCCATGCTTCCTGCAACTCAGAACTACATGTTCTACTGACTCCTCTTCCTGACATTCCTCACACAAGCCTGTCTGGTGTTTCCCTATTATTGTCATTGTTTTGTTTAGAGCACAATGCCACATGCTTAACCTAGTCCACACAGTTTCCTCTTATGTATCCACTGCTTACACTAGTACCTGTAACACGTTTTTGTATTTGATATAAATGCCCCCCTTTCCCCTCACTGTCCCATCTTTCTTGCCACATTTGGCTGATTTTTTCCCCCAGATTACACACTTAGCCTCTGTGTCAGTGTGTAAGGTAACAAACTTAGCCTCTGCTTTGCTGATACGAATGTGCATTTCTTTATTTTCTATCTTTAACACTCTCTTTGCCAACTCATCCACCCTCTCATTCCCCTTCACCCCTACATGAGCTGGAACCCATAGAAGTTTTACCTGACTTCCCGGATTTGCAATTCTTGTGACTGAAGGAATTCATAAAGTTCATCTTGCGTGAAAATACCTTAAACTTGCTGGAACCGAGGATGAACTTGAGCATATCAACACTTTGACTAGTCTAGCTTTCTCCTGCCATCGCAACGCAACTAACACTGTCGGCATCTCCACTGTATACACCCCAAACTTATTAGATCTTCTGCTGATTCCAATTTCTTTGGCTGGTTTAGCCATCCCAAACCCTGTCACTCCTGTTTCAGGTTCCTTAGCACCTGGTGTAATCACTATACTTTTCCATCACATGATAGCTAAATGCACTTACCAAATCAGTTTTACATTTTCCTTTCCCTTTTACCTCGAACAAATGCCAGTCTATATCTGGCCATAAAATCTTCCATGGAGTTACAACTGGGTAAACTACTGAAGGACTTATCCTTAGATCAAACTCACCGCATTCTTGAGCAATATCATTTCCTACTCGACTAAAATTATCCCTCTGAAACTGCTCATTCTCCCAGCACTCCTGCAACACTCCTTTTGTAGGGCGAGAATCATTGTGCCTCTGCAAGTTAGCCCAGTAGTTTGCCGTCAATTGCATCCTTCTTAGTTACAAAGGTATTACTCCCACTTCTACCTATAGGGCTGATACTGGTGATGTTTTAAGAGCCCCACTGCACACTCTCAAAGCCTGAGGCTGAATCACACCCAGTTTCCTTATAAGAGACCTAGCTGCTGATCCATATGCTACACTTCCATAGACCAACACAGATCTTACTAAAGCCACATACATTCTCTTCAACGCTGAATAACTTGCTCACCATTTCCTACCAAACAAACATATCAGCACATTTATTACTTTTAAAATTTCTCCTCAACTTTCCTGATATGGTCTGCCCATGTTAATCGTAAATCACATGTAACTCCCAGAAATTTAAATGATACAACCCTTTCTTGTCTAATCCCATACATCCTGAACTTCTCTCCCTCAAATCTTTCCCTGGTGAAAAATACAGTTTGAGTTTTTTCTTCTGAAAATCTACATCCCCAATCATAACAACACTCCACCACTTCATCAATTACTCCATGTAGCTTACTGATTATATGTTCAATGTTCCTGCCTCTTTTCCGCAAGGCCCCATCATCCGCATTGATCTTCCTATATCCACTGGTACCTTTGTGAAGACTGCATTGATCATAATTATGAAAAGTATCGGGCTAATCACACTTTCTTGAGGTGTGCCATTTCCCACTATGTACTGTTTTGATAATTCTTATCCAATCCGAACATGAATTGTTCGACCAAACAGAAAATCTTGTATCCAATTTAAAAACTATCCCACCAACCCCCATCTTGTGCAGTTTAATTAACAATCCTTCTTTCCATAGCATGTCATAGGCTTTTTCTATATCAAAAAAACCCCAAAAAAACACTGCAACTACTGAATCTTTATTTGCCTGGGCCTTTCTTATTTCAGTCTCTAACATTATCACTAAGTACATGAAATTCATTTCCTTCCGAAAACCACCCTGATACCTTGCCGGCATACCCCTCGTCTCAAGCTCATACGATAACCTTTCTGTTATCATCCTTTCCATTATCTTGAACACATTTGATGTTCATGCTATTGGTCTGTAGCTAGTGGGTTTTGACGGATCCTTGCCAGGTTTCATTATTGGAAATACTACTGCTTCTTTCCATGCACTTGATAATCTTCCCTCCTCCCACACACGGCTGTAAAGATGCAGCAACTTCAGGAGCGCTCATTGTCCTAGATTTTTTTTTACCGTAACATAGCATATCAGATCTTTCCCTGGGGAGGTTGATCTCAATCTCTTTATTGCTCTCAGCATCTCTGCCAACGTAAATGGTCCATCAATTATATCAGTCTCTTCCCTCCTGTTCAACACACCTGGGTGTTACTCATTGTTCTTTCCCTTCTCCTTCTCCCTTCTTCAGACACATTTTCTGAACTGTGTATCTTTACAAATGACGTGGCCATCATCTCAGCCTAATCCCTGCTGGAGACTGCAGTTTCCTCCTCAGAGATCATTACTGGATATTTCCATTCCCTTCTATCTCCTCCCATCCTCTTAATCATTCCCCAAACCTCTCCCACAGGCGTTGTTCTTCCTATTTCGTTGCAAAAACTCCTGCAACTTGACCTTTTAACTTGACGTATAGTTGTCCTCACCACTGCCGGTGCCTTCTTATATTGAACCAAATGCTGCATATTATGGGTTATTTTAACTAGTCTGAATGCTCTATGTTTTTAAAGAGTCTGACAACATTGCTCTGTCCACCATGGGACCAGCTTTGTATTCATCCTATTTTTACTCCTGGATATAGATCCCTCCGCAGCCATAATAATTGCTGAAGTCGCCTGACTGTTTAATTCATCTATATTTCCAGAAACGTCAATGTTCGTTGATGCTTCTTTACTCAACTTCTGGAATTTATCCCAATCTGCTTTTCCAAACATCCGATTTGGGATTCCACCTACTGCTCTTCCTTCAACTTTTTCACCCACTGAACATAAAAATGGGTAGTGATCACTGTCTACTGCTGAAGCTGTCCAACCTCCCCAGTTACTAACTCCAGCCAAGGTATTCGACACTAACGTAATATCTAATACTGACTCAGCTCCTGTTGTTATGTTTATCCTTGTTCCTCTACCATCATCCATACACACCAAATCCCTTTCTTCCAACAAATCTTCCCTTACCTCTCCATTTGAATCTGTAATCAGATACCCCCATATTTTGTTGTGAGCATTGAAATCTGCACACCACACTACCTTATCTGTGTTGTCCTTGTATCCTTAATAGGCTGACCAAATCCAACCTTTTGCATGGATTGTAGTAGTTAATTATAACCACTTCATCCCCTCTCTTCCACACTTCCACCACGATGATCATCTCCCTTTTCCAGGTATACCTTGCATGATTAATATAGTGCAACACCCTCCTCCCCCTAGATTTCTGTCTTTCCTTATAATCGTATATTCATATACCACAACGTCTAAAGTTGGTTTCAACCAATTTTCTTGAATCCACAATACATCCAGTTTTACAGCCATTTATTTTATAAAGTGCTTGAATTCCTGGCTATTGGCCAGTAAGCTCCTTGTATTCCACTACAAAATTATCACCATAATTAGTATTAACCAACACATGACACTTCCTGGATTGACTGATTAGTGAGGTTCTCCCTCACCTCTCCCCATGTCAGTACCACTAACCCTAAATGGTTATCTCTTACTATCTTTCCTTTCAGTTAGTCCCGACGAAGGGTCTCGGCCAGAAACGTCGACAGTGTTTTTCCTTATAGATTCTGCTTAAAAAGTCCAGCATCTGCAGATTTCCTCGTATTTCCTAAGTGGTTCATTGCTGCTTTAACCACCAGCTAAATTTTTCACTTTTTGACTTACCTCAGCCGTACTCCTGCACTCCTGCAATGAATGTTACTAGAGCCTATATGTCAACATAAACCCCGTCATTTGTTCTTTGTTACATCTCTCGCATCCCTATTGCTCCCTGTTCATTAGAAGCATTATTCTGTTCTCTTGCCATTCTTACAGCTTCTGCATAAGTGATCCTTCTTTTCATATAACCATATAAAAATTACTGCACGGAAACAGGCCATCTCGGTCCTTCTAGTCCGTGTCGAACGCTTATTTTCAACTAGTTCCACACTCAGTCCAAAACACCCCATTCCTTTCCTGTCCATATAACTCCCCAATTATACTTTAAATGACAATACCAAACCTGCCTCTACCACTTCTACTGGAAGCTCATTCCACACAGCTACCACTCTCTGAGTAAAGAAATTCCACCTCGTGTTACCCTTAAACTTTTGCCCCCTAACTCTCACGTCATGTCCTCTTGTTTGAATCTCAATGGATAAAAGCCTATCCACGTCAACTCTATCTATTCCCCCTCATAATTTTAAATACCTCTATCAAGTTCCCCCTTAAACTTCTACGCCCAAAGAATAAATACCTAACTTGGTCAACCTTTCCCTGTATCTTAGGTGCTGAAACCCAGATAACATTCTACTAAATCTTCTCTATACTCTTTCTATTTTGTTGAGATCTTTCTTATAATTCGGTGACCAGGATTGTACACAATACTCTAAATTCGCCCTTATCAATGCCTTGTACAATTTTAACATTATATCCCAACTTCTATACTCAATGCTCTGATTTATAAAGGCCAACATACCAAAAGCTTTCTTCACCACCCAATCCAAATGAGATTCCACCTTCAGTGAACTATGCACCATTATTCCTAGAACACTGTTCTACTGCATTCTTCAATGCCCTACCATTTACCATGAATGTCCTGTTTGGATTATTACTACCAAAATGTAGCACCTCACACTTATCAGCATTAAACTCAATCTGCCATCGTACAGCCCACTCTTCTAACTGACTTAAATATCACTACAAGCTTTGAATACCTGCTTCATTATCCAGAACGCCACCTACCTTAGTATCATCTACATACTAACTAGTCCAATTTACCACCCCATCATCTAGATCATTAATGTATATGACAAACAACATTTAACCCAGTACAGATCCCTGAGGCACACCACTAGTCACCGGTGTCCAACCTGAGAAACATTTATCCACAACTATTATCTGGCATCTCCCATCCAGCCACTGTTGAATCCATTTTACTACTTCAATATTAATACCTGAAGATTGACCCTTCCTAATTAACCTTCCATGCGGAACCTTGTCTAAGACCTTACTGAAGACCATATAGACAACATCCACTGCTTTACCCTGTTAAGCTTCCTGGTAACCTCTTCAAAATATTCAATAAGATTTCTCAAACATGACCTTCGACGGACAAATCCACGTTTACTGTTCCCAATCAGACCCTGTCTATCCAGATAATTATATATACCATATCTAAGAATACTTTCCATTAATTTACCCACAACTGACGTCAAACTGGCAGGCCTATAATTGCAAGGTTTACTTTTGGAACCCTTTTTAAACCATGGAACCACATGAGCAATATGCCAATCCTCCGGCACCATCCACGTTTCTAATGACATTTGTAATATTTCTGTCAGAGCCCATGCTATTTCTACACTAACCACCCTCAAAGTCCTAGGGAAAATCCTGACAGGAACTGGAGATTTATCCACTTTTATATTCCTTAAAAGCACCAACGCTTCTTCCTCTTTAATCGTCATAGTTTCCATAACTACCCTACTTGTTTCCCTTACCATACACAATTCAATATCCTTCTCCTTAGACAATACCGAAGAAAATAAATTGTTCAAAATCTCCACTATTTCTTCTGGCACCACACATAGCTGTCCATTCTGATCCTCTAAGAGATTAATTTTATCCCTCACTATCCTTTTGCTATTGTTACGTACCCGTGACACGTGACAGTGGTGTACTTGCCACGTGACAGTTATTGAAGCTATACTGGACTTGAGGTCATGGTTTTGTGATGGTGGAGTGACGTCATTTTCACGCCAGTAGAGGTCATGTGACAGGTTTTTTTTACAGGGAACAAAAGGAGGACCCCTCCCTGTGAGGAGGGGCAGTTCATGGCTGGATTTGCCATGTTGACTTCATGCCACTGCGTGATTTAATGTTATGACGCAGTTTATTTGAAGGATGAAGTTTTATTTAATGCCTAAAGTTTAAAAGGTCATTGCCAGCAGTTTCTTTATAATACTGCTAGTTGAGAATTAGTGGAGTGTGAAGATCGGAGTTCGTGAGTTAAAAGATCAAGGAAAGTCGATTTCGACGGTGAAACAGGTTTGACCTTGTTTGATCTTCATTCGGAAGGAATTCGTTGACTGTACTCGTGTAAATCCCTGTGAATAGCAGAAAGGATTGAGTACAGTGTTGTAAAGGAAAGGTCAGTGCCTTTAAGCCGTTTCATTCTTCATCTTCCTAAATTCTTCGTGAGAAAAGTGTGGTTCGACGGGGAACTGCAACAAGACGACGTGAAAGAGAATTTAAATCGTTTTAAAAAGTCTCTCCCTTAAATGGACTGTAAGCATTTTGAACTTTTGCAATACTACTTTGAAGAACTGTTTTTGCAACATCGCTTTAAGAACTGTTTAAGCTTCATTGCTTTAAGAACTGTTTAAGCTGCCGCACAGCAGCTGATTTCCGGTTACGCTAGTGATTTGTGTACTTTTGGGGGGTTTGTTTTCAGTGTTTACTAAACGTGTTATTTGTGATAACAACCCCTGCCTCACTCATATATTTATTGTTGCTTGAATCCGTAACACTATTAATATAATTGTAGAAACTCTTTTGGATTTATTTTCAACTTAGTTGCCAAAGCAACCTCATATCTTCTGTTAGCTTTTCTAATTTCTTTCTTAAGATTGTTTTACATTCTTTATATTCCTCGAGCACCTCATTTACTCAATGCTGTCTATATTTATTGTAGATATTTCTCTTTTTCCTAACCAAATTTCCAATATTCCAATAAAACCATGGCTTTCTCACAGTCTTAACCTTTCCTTTCAACCTAACAGGAACATAAAGCTTCTGTACCCTCAAAAATTCACCTTTAAATGACCTCCATACATCTATTACATCCTTCCCATAAAACGAATTGTTCCAATTCACTCTGTCTAAATCATTTCGCATCTCCTCAAAGTTAGCCTTTCTCCAATCAAAAATCTCAACCCTGGGTCCAGTCCTATCCTTCATAATTATATTGAAACTAATGGCATTGTGATCACTGGACCTGAAGTGCTCCCCAACACATATCACCATCACCTGACCTATCTCATTTCCTAATAGGAGATCAAACACTGCCCCTTCTCTAGTTGGTACCTCTATGTACTGCTGCAAAAATCTGTCCTGCACACATTTTACAAACTCCAACCCATCCATCCCTTTTACAATATGGGCTTCTCATTCTATGTGTGGAAAATTAAAATCTCCCACAATCACAACCCTGTGGTTACTACAAATATCTGCTATCTCCTTTCAAATTTGCTCCTCCAATTCTCGCTCCCCATTAGGTGGTCTATAATTCACCCCTATAACTGTTGTTACACCTTTGACATTCCTCAATTCCACGCAAATAGCCTCCCTGGACGAGCCCACTTATCTATCCTGCCAGAGCACCGCTGTAATATTTTATCTGACAAGCAATGCAACTCCTCCCACTCTTGTCCCCCCGATTTTATCACATCTGAAGCAACGAAACCCAGGAATATTTAGTTGCCAATCACACCCCTCCTGCAACCATGTTTCACTAATAGCGAGAACATCATATTTCCCGGTATCAGTCCATGCTCTAAGCTCATCTACCTTTCTTACAATGCTCCTTGCATTAAAATAAATGCATTTAAGAAGTTCTCCACCTCTTACTCTCTGTTTATCTCTAACAGTACAAAGCGTTACGTACCCGTGGGTATCTTGTACCTGTCACATGACCATGACGTAATTGAAGCTATGCTGGACATGAGGTAATGGTCTTGTGATGGTGGGGTGAAGTCATTTCCCGCCAGAGAGAGGTCATGTTATAGTTTTTTCAACAGGGTATAAAAGGAGAACCCCATCCTGTGACGTGGGCAGCTCGTAGTTGAATTCGCCAGTGAATCCAGGTCACTGCGTATTCCGATGTTATGACGCAGTTTCGTTTAAATTTAACTTTCTGCCTTAAGTCAAAGGTTATTGCCGACAGTTTTGGTACAATACAGCCAGTTAAATTAGTTGGAGAGTGAAGATTCGTCGAGGTTCGGGAAGCTGAAAGTTTGAAGAAAGTTGATTTTGGCTGTGAAGCAGGTTCGACCTTTATTTAATTTTCGCACAAGGAATTAGTAACCTGTGTCCGTGTTAACTCCTTCTTTGCCAAGAAAGAGCAGAAAGAGTTGGATGCGGAGTTTCGCCAAGAAATGGTTAGTGCCTTTAAGCCGTTTTATTTCCATCAATTGTAAATCCCTCGGTAAAGCATACTTCGACTAGGATCAGCAGTACCTTCGTGAAAGAGGATTTAATTCAAGAGAAGCCTTTCATTTAATTGACTAAAAATAGCTTTGGACTTTTCGCAATGTTAATTTTAAGAGTTATTTTCGCATTCTCGCTTTAAGAACTGTTCGAGTTGCCGTATCACAGCTGACTTCCTGCTAACTTAGTCATTTGTTTACTTTTGGGTTTTTTTTTAAAGAAGCGTTTAATAAATGTTTTATTTGATATAAAAAAAAACCTGTCTCAATTATATATTTATTGTTGCTGGATCATAACAAAAGAACTTTACTGTCTTCTTCGTCTTCCTTCTCCCATACATCTGTTCCTACACTCTGATTCCCCTCCCCCCTCGTATGTAGTTTAAATCCACTGGAGCCTCTCTAGCAAACCTATCTGCAAGAATATTTGTCCAGCTCCAGTTTAGATGTAAACCGTCCCGCCGGAACATGTCCCACCTTCCTTGGAAAACTGCCCAATTATCTATAAATCTGAAGCCCTCCCTCCTGCACCATGTCTTCAGCCACGTGTTGATCTGCACTATCTTAATACTTCTAAAGCCACATGCACGTGGCACCTGTAGCAATCCTGAGATTGCTGTTCTGGAGGTCCTGTCGATTAACTTGGCACCCAGCTCCCTAAACTCACTTTTCAGGACCTTCTCACTCTTCATACCCACGTCTTTGGTCCCTACATGGACCACGACATGCGGCTGCTCACCCTCCTTCTTGAGAATACTGAGAACTCGACCCGAGATATCGCGGACCCTGGCACCAGAGAGGCAACAGACCATCCGGGATTCTCGATCTCTTCTACGGAACCTCCAATCTGTCCCCCTAACTATCGAATCCCCTATCACTTCTGCTCTCCTCTTTGCCCTCCTTCCCTTCTGAGCTGAGAATCCAGTCTCGGTGCCAGAGACGCAACGACTGCAACTTGTACCCAGTAGGTCGTCCCCACCAACAGTATCCAAAACGGTATACTTATTATTAATGGAAATGGTCACAGGGGGTGCTCTGCTCATTCTGTCTAATCCCCTTCCCTCTCCTGACAGTCACCCAACTAACTGTGTCCTGACTCCTAAGGGTGACTATCTCCCTGAAACTCCTGTCTATTTATGCCTCTGCCTCCAGAATGATCTGAAGTTCTTCCAGCTCCAGCTCTAATTCCCTAACACGGTTTGTCAGGAGCTGCAGCTGGATGCATCTTTTACAGGTGTAGTCTTTATTTATTATATTTTATCTCCTCACACATACTATATGCCACATCATGAGCTCCTCCACAATTACTGCATTTTGGTTGCACTACTGTTCCGCACTTTCCATACTCATGATCACACCCACATCTAGCACATCTCCTCTTCCTTTTACAGTGTTTAGCCATGTGTCCAAAACTTTGACAATTATAGCACCTCAATGGCTTTAGCACACACACCCTTACTGGGTATCTCCTGAAGCCCAGGAACACCTTCTCTGGCACTCTTTCTTCTTCAAATTCAATCAATACTGTTTCACTTTCCTTTCTCACTCCCTCCTTTGTTGTTTTCAGTCTTTGAACATTCATTATTTTCCCCCCTTTGATATTCCTCTTTAAATCCTTCATATTTATACTAATTGGTACCCCCGTGATCACTCCTGTACATCCAGAACCATTTCTTGCTCCCACCCTCCCTGTGTATTCCACTTTGCATTTTCCTATCTCTTTTATCTTGAGTACTTTCTCAAGCTGTTCCTCATTCGCACATCTTACCAACAGGTTGCCATCATTAAGGAATTTTGCGAAAACTATTTTCCCTATCTTAATTGCAAGTTGTTCTTACCACAAACGGGTTAAATTTCTTCATGTGCCCTTGAGCTTTCACATTAAACCTATTTATGATAACACTTTCTCTCTGATCTTGTTCACCTTCCTCAGTTTCAGAGCTCTCTGCATTGTCATTTCTTATTACTTTATTCCCTTTCTCTCGGTTTTCCTTCATCCGTCCCCTCACTATCTCCTTCTTCCCTTCATTTCTCCCTTCACAATAATCCATTTCTCCCCAGCTGCCTCCCTCTCCTCCCTTGCGGTCACTACCATCCACACACTTTTTCCAGCAGACCATGTCCTGGGTCCATCTCCCTTCCTGCACCCAAACATGTTGACCACCAGCTGTCCATTATACAGCTCTGCCCCCCTATCACCATAACGACACTCTCTGAATCAGCGGCACACTCTCGCTCTCTCTTTAAAGGCACAGTCCGTAGTGAATAAAGCTTAGGATATCGTCACACAACCACATTGCTCCTTTATTACTGACTTGTTATCACTATTACTTCACACGACAATGTTGAATTACTATTTTTTAACCTAGCTTTTTGAAACGTAAACAGTTTGTTTTAAGACTTATTACAGACTTGGTGAAATTGTGACTGTTCTTGAACCTTTTGCTAAAATCCTAATGTCATTCTATGCACATGCTATTGTAAGAATTTACTTAATAAGTCATGGCCTCAATGGTCTGCATGCGGCCAACATTCTAAATCTTTAATTGTATGTTTTCTGGTTGCAAAATGCTGTGGCATTTTGTCACCGATCATCAAAAATACAAACCATGTAGCTAAATCACTTTGGTTCAATCCCACTGTTGTGCAACGGTTGATATCAAGAGCTGCTAATCCTCTTCTGCACTCGAGTCTTCCAGTGCAGTGCTGCTCTTTAATAAGTCAAACTTGCTGGAAACAGCAATTGATCAAACAAGCTTGTGGAAAGAACAATGGACATTTTAGGTCAAATAGATAGCAAGGCCCTTGTACAGTGGACAAGGGTTCTGTCAACCCCAGGTTGGGGACTTAACCATACAACACTACAGCAAAGTAAAGGCCCTTCAGCCCTCCATGTTGTGTCGACCCATATATCCCTTAGAAATAGTAAGTAAACTCACACTACCCCATAACCCTCAATTTTTCTTTCATCCATGAGCCTGACCAAGAGGCTCTTAAATACCACTAATGTTTCAGCCTCCACCATCATCACTGGCAAGTCATTTCAGGCATTCACAACCCTCTGTGTAAAATACTTACCCCTGATGTCTCCTCTAAACTTCCCTCCCTTAATTGTTTTACATCTACCCTCTGGAGTTTGCTATTGGTGCCCTGGGAAACAGGTACTGACTATCCACCCTATCTATGCCTCTGTCATAGGACGGGTATTGAATCAGGACCCAAATGCAGGACGGAGACATTGTAATACTAAGAACAGGGCAGGACGAAAGACTGCGAACAAGGAGCCTGGGGTGGACTCCGAGCCCGAGACTGGGCAAGGACCCAGAACCTGGATCTTTCCTCGGGCTCGGACCCCAAACCCAGGCGAAGACGTGATGAGGCATGGCTGGAGACTTGGGGTCTTGAGGCTTGACTGGAGACTTGGGGTCTTGAGGCTTGGCTGGAGACTTGGGGTCTTGAGGTTTGAGTGCTTGGGGCAAGAGGGTCGAGTCTGGGTTCTTGGAGCTGCAGGATCGGGTCGAGGCTTGAGGCTAGAGGCTGCATGCTTGGGTCGAGACTTGAGGCTAGAGTCTTGGAGCTAGGATAACTCGGAGGCTGGAGCTAGGAGGCAGACTAGGAACTATACATAAACATGGAGCCTGGACTTCTCCTTCGACAAACCGGGACTCATCTTTAACAAGACACTGACATGAGACTGGAGAGTACATAGACATAGAGCCGGGAATTACACTCCGATAAACCGGGACTCAACTTTAACTCCACACCAAGGTGGGGCAGGACCATCCGTCGGGTAACGGCAGAACGGCCTGACTTACCCGACGGAGTCAAAGACAATACAAGACAGATTCCTCCCTCAGGGCAACGGCAGAACGTCCTGACTTATCCCACGGTGGCAAGAAAAGGAAGAGACAAACACCAAAGAACGACAGACAGTTCCACCTCTGCATCGGGTAGCTCCGAGTAGCCGTTACAGCCGGCAGCCTTGGCTGGCTATGGAAGCAACCGCCGGATCCCTACCTAACTCGGAGTAGCTGACGGCCATCCAGCTGTCCCGGGGAACATCTGAATCGATACTGCAATGACAGATCCGACTACTACCAGCAGGGCACACAGAAGCCATGGTTCTCCAACACGGCCCCAAAGATGGTAAGAGCCCGTTCTAGCCTTCCACCAGTCATTTGTGTCATGAGAATCTAGACAAGACTATCCCCCAACCACACTCAATACCAGGGCCACTTATAATCCCAGCCAACAATATGCGCCTCAGGTGTTTCTGGTTCAGTCCGACCGAAACAAGGGAGAGCCGGAGGACCCGGAGTCCGGAGTCCGCGGACCAGACCGTGACAGCCTCTCATAATCTTGTAGACCTCTATCAAGTCCCCTCTCATTCTTTTACGCTCCAAAGAGAAAAGTCCCAGCTCTGCTAAACTTGCTTCATATGATTTGTTCTCCAAACCAGGCAACAGCCTGGTAAATCTCTTCTGCACTCTCTCCATAGCTTCCACGTCCTTTTTTATAATGAGGTCAGATTTGTAGAGTTGCAACATGACCTCTCTACTATTGAACTCAATTTCCCTGTTAATGAAGCCTAGCATCCCATAGGCCTTATTAACTACCCTATCAACCTGTGCAGCGACCTTGAGGGATGTATGAATTTGAATCCCAAGGTCCCTTTGTTCATCCGCACTCTTAAGTAACTGACCGTTAATCCTGTACTCTGTCTTCTGGTTTGTCCTTCCAAAATGCATCATCTCACACTTATCCGTATGAATTCCATCTGGCATTTTCAGGCAACTCTGCAGCCTATCTACATAATCTTGTAACCTTCGACAACCTATAGCTCCATCCAGAATTCCTCCAATCTTCGTGTAATCCGCAAACTTACTCACCCATCCGTCCGCCTCTACATCCAGGTCATTTATAAAAATCATAAATAGCAGGGGTCCCTGGACAGATCCCTGCGGCACTCAATTAGTCACCGACCTTCAGGCAGAATACCTTCCTTCCACAACTACCTTCTCCTTTCTTCCTTTAAGCCAATTTTTTATCCAAACAGCCAATATTCCTCTTACCCCATGGCTCATGACTTTCTGGACGTGTCTCTCGTGAGGGACCTTGTCAAATACCTTGCTAAAGTCCATGTAGACCACATCCACTGCCCTACCCTCATCGATTTCTTTTGGTAACACTTCAAAAAAATACTCAATCAGGTTCGTGAAGCACGATCTTCCCTTCACAAAGCCACGTTGACTATCCATGAGTAGACTGTACCTTTCCAAATGCTCGTAGATCCTATCCTTAAGAATTGTTTCTAGTAGTTTGCAGACCAACGGCGTAAGACTCAGTGGTCGACAGTTCCCAGGTTTCTCCCTATTACCTTTTTTTAAACAGGAGAACTACATTTGCCGTTCTCCAGACCTCCGGCTTTTCCCCTGTAGCCAAAGAAGATTCAAAAATCAAAGCTGATGCTCCAGGAATCTCTTCGCTCAGTTCCCACAACAACCTGGGGTGTATCATATCCAGCCCTGGGATTTATCAATCTTGATGTCTTTAAGAAGATCCAGCAATTCTTCTTCCTTAATCTCCACTTTGTCCAGCACACAGGCCTTATCTATTTCGAGCTCACCCTGATCAAGATCTTTTCACGTGAATACTCAAGCAAAGTATTCATTTAGGACCTCCCCAGCCTCCTCCGCCTCCAGGCACATGTTGCCCACTTTATCCTTTAGCGGTCCAACCTTCGTTCTCATCATCCTCCACATACGCATAGAACGCCTTGGGGATATCCTTAATCCGACATGCCAAGGCCTTCACATGCCCCCTTCGAGCTCTCCTAAGCCCGTCCTTTAGCTCCTTCCTGGCTACCCTATATTTCTGATGAGCCCCTCCAACTTCCTGCTTCTTATATCTTACATATGCTTCCTTTTTCCTCTTGACGAGTTGCCTCACGTGTTTCGTCAGCCAAGGTTCCTTTTTCATACCATTTCTTCCTTGCCTCAGTGGGACAAACCTATCCTGAACCCATCTCCAGTGGTCCCTAAATTTTTCCCGCTTTACTTCTGGTGCTTTCCCCTTTGAATATCTGTTTCCAATTTACTCCTGCTAGTTCCTGCCTCATCCCTTCAATGTTAGCCCTTCCCCAGTTAAGCACTTTACCATTTCGTCTGATTTTATCTCTTTCCATAACTATGCTGAAGCTAAGGGAGTTGTGGTCACTCTCACCAAAATGCTCCCCCACCAAGAGGTCTGTCACTTGACCAGGTTCATTAACCAGAACTAGATCCAGTGTAACCTCTTCTCTCGTCGGCTGGCCCACATACTGTGTCAGAAATCCTTCTTGAACACACCTGACAAATTCAGCCCCATCTATCCCCCTTGCACTCAGGAGGTGCCAGTCAATATGAAGGAAGTTGAAATCACCCATAACAGCTACCTTGTATTTTGTGCACCATTTTAAAATCTGCCTACTTATCTGCTCTTCGGTGACGCGAGGGCTATTTGGGGGCCTACAGACTACTCGCAGCACAGTGATTGATCCCTTCCTATTTCTGAATTCCACCCAGACCGACTCAGTGGGCACTCCCTCTGCAGCGTCCTCCCTTTCTATAACCGTGATACTATCCCTGACCAGCAAGACCAGCAATGCCACTCACCCCCCCACCCCTTTTTTACCTCTCATCCTATTCCTTTTAAAACACCTGAACCCCGGGACCTGCATCATCCAATCCCGCCCTTCCTCCACCCAACTTTCAGTAACAGCCGTAGGAGGTGCAGGAGCGAGGGCTTCATGCTTCTGGACAATTGGACCTTGTTCCACGGAAGGATGGACCTGTTCCAACGGGACGGGTTGCACTGAACTGGAGTGAGACTAACATCCTTGCATGAAGGTTTGCTTGTGCTGCTCCAGGGGGTTGAAACTAGATTTGCAGGGGGAGGGAAACAGAGTGTTAGAGCAGTTAGTGAGGTGGAGGAGGATAAAGGTCATGCAAGAGCTGCAAGAATAATACATGGAGGACAGCCAGATCCAGGAGACAAAGAGGCTTTGAGGAAAGAGAAACAGTATAAAGCGTGTAAAGGCAGTAATGTAGAGGGGCTAAAGTGCGTGTACTTCAATGCAAGAAGCATCAGGAAAAAAAGGTGATGAACTGAGAGCTGGGACACATATTTGGAATTATGATGTAGTGGCCATTACAGAGACTTGACTGGCACCAGGGCAGGAATGGATTCTCAATATTCCTGGATTTCAGTGCTTTAAAAGGGATAGAGAGGTTGAAAAGGGGGAGGAGGGGTGGCATTACTGGTAAGGGATACTATAACAGCTACAGAAAGGGTGGGTAATGTAGCAGTATCCTCTTTTGAGTCAGTATGGGTGGAATTCCAGAACGGGAAGGGAGCAGTTACTCTACTGGGAGTATTCTATAGGCCCCCTGGAAACAGCAGAGATACTGTGGAGCAGATTGGGAGGCCGATTTTGGGAAAAGTCCAAAAATAATGGGATT
Source organism: Hemitrygon akajei (assembly GCF_048418815.1). NCBI lineage: Eukaryota > Metazoa > Chordata > Chondrichthyes > Myliobatiformes > Dasyatidae > Hemitrygon > Hemitrygon akajei. The sequence goes on from NC_133131.1 coordinate 56,744,570, forward strand.
GTTATCATGGGTGACTTTAACTTCCCTAATATTGCTTAGCACCTGATTAGTTCCAATGGTTTAGACGGCGTAGAGTTTGTTCAGTGCGTCCTGGACCAATTCTTGTCATAGTATGTTGACAGGCCGACTAGGAGGAATGACATACCAGATCTAGTATTAGGTAACGAACCGGGTCAGGTCAAAAATCTCACAGTGGGTGAGCATGTGGGTGACAGTGACCATCACTCCCTGGCCTTTAACATTATCATGGAAAAGGATAGAATCAGAGAGGACAGGAAAATGTTTAATTGGGGAACGTCAAATTATGAGGCTATAAGACTAGTACTTGCGGGTATGAATTGGGATGATGTTTTTGTGGGTAAATGTACGATGGACATGTGGTCAATATTTAGGGATACCTCGCAGGATGTTAGGGATAAATTTGTCCCTGTGAGCAAGATAAAGAAGTGTAGGGTGAAGGATCCATGGGTGACAAGTGAGGTGGAGAATCTAATCAGATGGAAGAAGGCAGCATACGTAAGGCTTAGGAAGCAAGAATCAGATGGGTCTATTGAGGAATATCGGGTAGCAAGAAAGGAGCGTAAGAAGGAGCTGAGGAGAGTAAGAAGGAGGCATGAGAAGGCCTTGGCGAGTAGGGTAAAGGAAAACCCCAAGGCATCCTTCAATTATGTGAAGAATAACAGGTTGGCAGGAGTGTAGATAGGACCGATTAGAGATAAAGGTGGGAAGGTATGCCTGAAAGCTATGGTAGCGAGCGAAGTCATCAATTAATACTTCTCTTCGGTATTCACCAATGGGAGGGAACTTGATGGCGGTGAGTACAATGTGAGTGAGGTTGGCGTTCTGAAGCATGTTGTTATTAAGGGAGAAGAGGTGTTGGAGTTGTTAAAATACGTTAGGACAGATAAGTTCCAGGGGACTGAAGGAATATTCCCCATGCTGCTCCACGAGGCGAGGGAAGAGATTGATGAGCCTCTGGCTAGTATCTTAGTGTCCTCGTTGTCCACGGGAACGCTACCGGAGGACTGGAGGGAGGCGAATGTTGCCCCCTTGTTCAAAAAAGGTAGTAGGGATAGTCCGGGTAATTATAGACCAGTGAGCCTTAGGTCAGTGGTGGGAAAAATGTTTGAAAAGATTCTTAGAGATAGAATCTATGTGCATTTAGAGAATCATGGTCTGATCAGGGACAGTCAGCATGGCTTTGTGAAAGGCAGATTATTTCTAAGAAGCCTGATAGTGTTCGCTGAGGAGGTGACCTGTCATATAGATGAGGGTAATGCAGTGGATGTGATCTATATGGATTAGAAAGGCATTTGACAAGGTACCACACGGTAGGCTTATTCAGTAAGTCAGAAGGCATGGAATCCAGGGAGGTTTGGCCAGGTGGATTCAGAATTGGCTTGTCTGCAGAAGGCAGAGAGTCATGGTGGATGTAGTACATTCGGATTGGAGGGTGGTGACTAGTGGTGCCCCACAAGGATCGGTTCTGAGACCTCTACTTTTCGTGATTTTTATTAACTACCTAGATGTGGGGTAGAAGGGTGGGTTGGCAAGTTTGTAGACCACACAAAGGTTGGTGGTGTTGTGGATAGTGTGGAGGATTGTCTAAGATTGCAGAGAGACATTGATAGGATGCGGAATTGGGCTGAGAAGTGGCAGATGGAGTTCAACCCGGAGAAGTGTGAGGTGTTACACTTTGGAAGGACAAACTCCAAAGCAGAGTACAAAGTAAATGGCAGGATACTTGGGAGTGTGTAGGAGAAGTACGATCTGGGGGAACATGTCCACTGATACCTGAAAGTTGCCTCACAGGTAGGTAGGGCAGTTAAGAAATTTTATAGAGTGTTATTGTCCAGGGATAGGGTTTAAAAGTCGCGGGGTAATGATGTAGCTCTATAAAACTCTGGTTAGGCCACACCTGGAGTGCTGTGTTCTATTCAGGTCGCCTCACTGTAGAAAGGATGTGGAAGCACTGGAAAGGATACAGAGGAGATTTACCAGGATGCTGCCTGGTTTGGAGAGTATGGATTATGATCAGAGATTTCGGGATTTAATCTCTGGAGGGAAGGAGTATGAGAGGAGACATGATAGAGGTATAAATGTGATATTCTACACACTGCATCAGATCTGAATGCAAACAGCAGGGTCATCAGATCCCAATGTAGACAGCAGGATGACGCCTCTCTCCCTAACAAAACTCCTGGGGAAGAGTGAACAATTTGTATGGAATGACCTTTGCAGGAGGCGTTTGAACGCCTGAAAATATACTGTGTTATTATTCTGTGCTCAAAGCACCTGATTTTTCAAAACCATTCTCTGTAGCAACAGTCACTAGTGATGAAGCTGCTGGGGCAGTACTGTTACAGACGGTCGAGGACAATATTGAACACCCAGTAGCTTATTTCTCAAAGAAATATCATGTGCATCAGAAAAACTATTCCACTGTTGAAAAGTAATTGCTAGCACTTATTCTGGGTTTACAATATTTTGATGTCTATGTTTGTCCAGCCTAGAGACCAATTGTGGTTTACACGAACCACAATCGGTTGGTGTTTCTAACTAAAATGAAGGATAAGAATAGAAGGTTATTAAATTACAGTACGATATTGCAAGAATATGACTTAAAAATCAAACATGTGGAAGATACTGACAACATAGCTGATTGTTTATCCAGATGTTAAGTTAGAACGAGTACACGTTTTGCTCTGTTATCTCATGATATTACAGGTATGGTTTTAAAACTTTGTAATCTACAGTTAAACTAAAAAAAATTTCCTTCGTAAAAAAAATTCCTAAAAAGAAGTGTGGTCCTGAATTACACCTATGAACTGTGTTTTTGAAAAGAGAGAGAGAGTTGTTTTTCAATACCGGACATCTTGTTATTAACGGAGAGAGAGAGAAACAAGGACTGCTCGGAGATGTTGTTACGGTTTGTCTATAAGCTTGTTTTGAATATACAAGGACACTGCCTGCTTGTGAGTTTCTGCAGAGAAAGAGCAACGAGCAGCTCATGGGTCACCATTGTGACCGAGGGCGGCGTTATTTAATGGATGGCTGGTGTTCAGCATGCTGAAATAAATATTGGGTCAGCTGACAGACCTACAGATACATGGCTTTAGACACTGAATGAGATTTGCTGTGCCCAGTAAAAGTGGGTTTTGGGAGGATCGGTCAGTCGGATTGATCAGTGTATCTCGCAGTGTGAAAAGGTGTGACCGGTGGGGAGTTATTCGTGTGTCCAAACCTCGCTTGGGCTGATAATTCCACCACGGAAGAATGGTTCCCTTTGTTGTGGTCAAACGTGGGTGACTGTAAGTTTCGGGAAGAGGAGGACGACGTGGACGATGGGCATTGACATTGGCATTGGCATTGGAAGATAAACCAACATTCTAACTCTCTCTCTCCCCTCCCCATCACTACTCGACCAAGTACCACGAACTGAACTGAACTTCACTCATCATCGTAAGACTGTATACATTTACCCCGAAGCTGCACAAAAGTAGGTTTTCCTATTTTCAAACACACACACACACGCACGCACGCACGCACGCACGCACGCACGCACGCACGCACGCACACACACACACACACACACACACACACACACACACACACACACATATTGCTAACCTGTTTGATGTATCTGCATTTATATTACTGTAATGCGTAGTTACTAATAGATAGTATTATTTTATAGCAACACCAGACTCCACGGATTTTTATATATCGCTGGTTTTTAAACCGTCACGGGGTACGTGACAATATACAATCATCACAGATCTAATATGCCTGAATAATCAAAACCAAGACATTTCCACCTGATACGGGTGATGCATTTCGAAACTCCTCATGTTCCCGAGACAGGGATCAGAATCTTAGTTAAATTAGACACAACGAAATGAAAAGTTATTCCAGCAGAGTCAAAACATAACAATTTGGTTTGAACAAATGGCTGTGTAGTTCAGAATGGTTCCAGTTCCTCTGATTCAATGTTGTCAATGGTTAGTTAAGAAACCAAGCATTCCAGCATTGATAATGGCAAAACTTTTGCTTTGGGCCTGAAATAGTTAGGAAATGCGTAGAACTGCAGGTCCGCCATTCATTCGTGATAACTTACGAAAACTCTCTGGACTTTCGGCATATCTCTGCGGATTGGAAGAAAGCAAATTTCAGGCCAACGTTGAATAAATGCTGTAGACAATGGGTAGATAACTATAGGCCAAATAGTTGGGAAATGCATGAAGCTATCAGTAAAGTAGAAATAGCAACGCATCTGGAAACAAATGTATCAATGCAGAATTAGCATTGATGCAGCTCAAGCAAGCCCTGTTTGACAAAGTTACAAGGTTTATTAGAGTCTACAAGGAACAGAGAGTTTACAGGGGAACAAGTAGTGGATATGTACTTGAATCCTCAGAAGGCGTTCGATAATGTGCCACATAAAAGACTTCTCCGTAATGTAAGGATGTATAGAGTTGGGAGTGATGTATTAGCATGGATAGAGGATTGGGATATATGGGCGTTACTGTGGTTATCAATCAGCAGTGGAAGTGTTGTCCTGAGGTCGTGAACTACTGTTCACGATATAGATGAACGATCTGGAACAGGGGACTGAGTGTAATTTACCTAAGATTGCTGATGACACTAAATTGAGTGGAAAAGCAAGTTGTGCAGAGTATACGGAGAGTCTGCAAAGAGATGTGGATAGGTCAATTGACTGGGCTAGGTTCTGGCAGATGGAGTACAATGGCAGTAAATACGAGATCATTCACTTCAGAAGGAAAAGAGGAAGTTCAGTCTATTATTTAAATGGTAAAAGATTGCAGCATGCCGCTTTGGAGAGGAAATTGTGAGTGTTTGTCCATGAATTGCAAAATGTTAGTTTGCAGTTGCAGACGGCAATCGAGAAGACAAATAGAACCTAAGTGCCATAGAACATTACATTTGGCCCTTCTTGACCGTGTCGAATCAACTTTCTGCCTAGTCCCCCTGACCTGCACCTAGACCATATCCCACCATACACCTCTCATCCATGAACCTGTCCAAATTTTCACAATGTTAAACGTGAGCCCTCATTTACCACTTCTTCTTCTAGCTCAGTCCACACTCCCACCACTATCTGTGTGAAGAAGCCTCTCCCCCTAATGTTCCTTTTAAACCTTTCCCCTTCACCCTTAACCCATGTCCTCTGTTTTTTTTTGTCCTAGCCTCAGTGGAAAAAGCCTGTTTGCATTCATTCTATCTATACCGATCATAATTTTATATACCTCTGTCAAATATCCACTCATTCTTCTATGCTCTAGTCCTAACCTATTCAACTTTCTCAGTAACTCAGATTCTCAAGTCCCGTCAGCATCCTTGTAAACGTTCTCTGCACGGTTCCAAACTTATTAATGTCCATCCTGAAATTAGGCGACCACAACTGCACACAACACTTCAAATTTGGCCTCACCAATTCCTTATCCAACCTCACCATAACATTTCAAATCTTATACTCAATACTTTGATTTATAAAGGCCAAAGTATCAAAAGCTCTTTTTACAACTCTATCTACCTGTGACCCCACTTTTAGGTAATTTTGTTTCTGTACTCCCTGATTCCTCTGTTCTACTGCACGCCTCAGTGTTCTACCATTTACCTTGCATGTTCTACCTTGGTTTTTCCTTCTAAAGCAGAATACCTCACAATTGTCTGTATTAAACTCCATCTGCCATTTTTCAGCCCATTTTTCTAGCTGGTGCAAACCCCCTGCAAGTTTTGAAAAACTTTATCACTGTCCAATACACCTCCAATACTTGTATCGTCAGTAAACTTGCTGATCCAATTTACCACATTGTCATCCAGATCATTGACACAGATGACAAATAAAAATGGACCCAGCACTGATCCCTGTGGCACGCCACTAGTCACAAGCAACTAGTCACAGTCTTCAGAGAAGCAATCCTCCACTACCACACTCTGGCTTCATCCATTGAGCCACGGTACTACCAATATACTACCTCTCCGTGTATACCAAGCGGCTGACTCTTCCTAACTAACCTCCCATGCAGGACCTTGACAAAGGCCTTACTAAAGTCCATGTAGACAACATCCACTGCCTTCCCTTCATCCACTTTCCTGGTAACCTCCTGGAAAAACTCTAATAGATTTGTTAAACATAACCTACCACGCACAAAGCCATTTTGACTCGCCCTAATAATTCCCTGTCTATCCAAATACTTGTAGACCCATACAGTGTTTCATTTAGATATAATCAGGGCGTAGTAATGGAGACAACTAGACTGTCTCGACATGTTTTATTGGATATTTAATGTAAGCATGGGAGTCCCATACACACAAGCACAGCGCGAGGATAAGTTATTGTCGTTTTAGTCGCTTTGTAGTGGCGAATAATAAATCATTAGACTTAATGCAATGTGTCTAAAATCCAGTAGGAAAATATGGAGACCGCATCACCTGTAGATAAAGCACATTCTGAGACGTTATTTGCCTTCCCACAAGAGACACCCTGAGCTTGGTACAATTTGCAAGTTTGGAAAAAAAATCAGAATGGAGTGAACAATGTATGAAAATATCACACCTACAAGAAATGGCAAAATATATCAGTGGAGAGGGGTGAAATGGATGGTATTACAACTAATTCATGTCAAATAATGCATTTCTATACAAAGATGATATTAAATCTCTCGATGTTTAAAGATTGTTTCATGAAACAGACCTCTTACATAAAAGATAAATGACCCCACTACTCCCATTATCAGTTTAGATGTTAAGTTTACCTTCGAAATACATAACTTGTCTAATCGTTTACTAAATTAGTTCTCATGCAGATTGACGACTATTGTTGCACCAAACCAATCTGAAAGCAAGACGGAGATGTGAATGTTTACCTTTCCGGGAATAGATTATTGAATTGAACAATCAAACTAAATGCCCTTCCTTAACCTCAGAATCTTAATGCACTTTGCCTATTGTTATAATTGATAATTATTTGAGAATGATAGTGCATGTTGTAAAAATATTCAGAAAAAAATATTTTATGTGAAAGGCGTGAACTCTGCATCATAGAGAAAGAATGTACAACGCTTTCGTTTGAAGGTGTGAATAAACAAAATTAAACTTAATTGTTATTTGTTGTGATTCTTTCGAAAAAAGTGATTTTAAATGCACGATGACGCAATTAATATAAATAAAACAAAACTGAATTGTTTGTTTAGTCGGCTGTCACTGATGTGACAATCCACGTGGTAAGATTAATTATCAGAATGCACATTCCTCTCCTGTATAAGAACTTGCAAATCAACAGGAGATATCGGTAGCTGGACTGTTTTCAACTGATTACCAATTCACACAGAAAATGGGATATCCAGCGATTTACTACATCGCGTGTATTTACTATCCTCTACTAGCAGCAATTGGTATCCCTGGTAGATAACTGGAATTGGCTACTACTGTATGTTTTGTTCTTGCAGCATTTGTTATAGATGGTGTCTCATCTCATGAGTGTTTTAAGACTGTTCAGGTTTAAGTATACATTTTATTTTATCTTCCATTTTTCACTGTAATTGTTACTCCGAACATTTCCAGAGTCCGAACTTTTATAATGTCTGAACATTTTTGTCGATATAAAATTTGATTGAGGGCAAATGTTGATAGTGTTCTAGCATTTGTCCTTACTCGGCTTTCCATCACGTATTGTTCTAAATCTGATTCTGCATCAATATAGAAACTCAAATGTTTACTAAAATGTAAACAAAGTCTTTAGTGTCGCTGCAGCTCTTCCTGCGAGCCCTCCACTTTTTCGGCAACAAGCAGTCCTTTCCACAGAGATGTTTTTTTTCTGTACTTATTTGTCGAAATGTCTTTGAATTTGCCACAGTACCGGCGAAACTTTTCCGTTTTAGCGTGTTCTTCTTCTTTGGACAGTTATAATTTAGATAAGATCAGATGAGATGAGATTTATTTTAATTCTTACGTTCATCTCACAGCACGAGAGGGTAAAAGCCTTTATGCTGCGTCTCCTCGCAATGTACACGATTCACGTTTATTTACCACCTGTACATCGAAATATTCATTTAGCTATGCCGTCCGTTCACTCCAAAATATAATCTCCAAAGAAACAATCTCCATGAGTACATTTTATTTCGGCAATATATAAAATCTGCAACTTTCTCAGCTACAATGATGGGCTGTCTAGATGAGTGGATCGATAAGCCTAACCATTTGTTTTTGCTTCTTTGCAGTTAATTTAGTGGCGATTGTGATCCTATCTCTGAGAAACTGCGGACTCTCTAAATGCATCTCCCGTTATCTGGTGGGAATGGCAGCAGCTGATTTATTGGGTGTTATTATTGCTGTTGTACTCGATGAGATCAATAATATTTATAGCTGTGCCCTTCCTTTGCACATTACACCGGTTTGCGCCGTGACGCTTGTCCTGACGCTCGCAGCCGTGGGGTGTGCTGTTTGGTTCACGGTGGCTTTCACGTTCGATCGCTGTATTGCAATCTGCAGTCAAAAGCTGCGGGAGCGATACTGCACCGAAAGGACAGCGACTATTGTGATAGTAATTGTGTGTTTCGGATGTTCTGTGAAAAGTGTTCCATTTTACTATGCGGTAGAACCTTACGTTATCATTGACAACATACCCTGGCAATGCATTTTGACAATGCATTTTGACCTTACTTTACCAGCGTGGAAAGCATTCCAGTTGTTTAACACTATCAATGCACCTTTACTGCCGATCGGTTTGATACTACTTCTTAATGCTTTAACAGTCAGTCATATTATCGCGGCAAACAGAGTTCGCCGGGGGCTCAGGAACAGCAGAGAGAAAAAGAATGATCCAGAGATGGAGAACAGGAGAAAGTCAATATTTTTGTTGTTCGCTCTATCAGCCAATTTCATATTGTTGTGGATCCCCTATATTGTACATACTATGAACTGGCAAGTTCAGAATTACACTTACACAGACAGATATTTGAATACCCCGACATATATCCTGCAACAGTTTGGGTTCATGTTGCAGTGTCTCTCTAACTGCACCAACACGTGTATCTACACTCTGTCACAGAGGAAATTCAGGGAGCAATTGAAAGATGGACTCAAATGTCTGTTCACATCTAGTTGTCAGGTCTGTAGATAAAATGCAAGTCCGATTGTAAAGTTTGCTGGGAGTTCAAATAAATGTCGATATCATTCAGATTTCCGGGAACTTAACCATATGTTCATACAGCCTGGTGAGGAAACGTTAGTAACTTTTCACGACCGGTTAGTTCAGCAAAATTAACTCAATTATCTCGGGCAGATGTGCCAACCAATGAAGGCTTGCGAATGAGATCTTCACGTGAGCAGAGACTGCATTGAAAAATGCCAACAACCCACGTGATGACGGTTTGATTTTTTTCTTCCATTGGTTTAGCTCCATTACAATTCAGTCATTAACGGTCTCTGGATCACGAGTGGACTTACTCGTTGAGAAGCTCAACATCATGTCGAGAACATGGAAAACCCGTGACAGTTAAAGTGAGCTACAATAAGTGTAACGTCCATTGCATTGATGTTTTTCAAATGCCTTTTCGTTCTGGAATCGCGTGGTCCTTTACAAAAACGGTAGTTTAAAACGGCTGGCAAACGATACTATCGTTTGACCCATAAATGGATATGCTTAGCAGCTGACTTCAAGAGGTTGTTATGCAGTTACTGTGTGTAAATGCAAGCAAGCATTTCCTCCACCGAGGTCTGGTGCTTATATCCAAGCTATAACCATGATAATTTTAAGATAAGAGCCCCTTATGTTTAGAAGGATGTGATGAAACTGGAGAGGGTTCAAAGGCGGTTACTAAAATGTTTCCAGGACTGAATGGCTTACCATATAAGGAGCATTTAATGGCTATCACGGCAGCTTTATTGCCGATCGGTTTGATTCTACTTTTTAATGCTTTAACAGTTAGCCATATCATCGCGGCAAACAAAGTTCGCCGGGGACTCAGGAACAGCAGAGATAAAAAGAATGATCCAGAGGTGGAGAACCGGAGAAAGTCAATACATTTGTTGTTCGCTCTGTCTTCCAATTTCATATTGTTGTGCATTCCCTTTGATGTATATACTATGAACTGGCACTACGACTACGTCGACTCATGCCTAGCGGACGGAAGTTCCGTCAAGTCAGTGCCTTGCCTTGCTACTGGTACCACGTAGCCCAGTACTACCTGTCTTGGGTCGGGTCGTCGGCAACTCAACCGGCAACCCCTCGGTGCACTTAGATTAACCAGGGAGGAGGGTGCGTAGGCACCCAGCAGGACTAAAAACAAAATCTGTCAAAGGGCGGATGAACTCTTTGTGAGTCAACGGCCACCTCCTCTCTTTGTGCAGAGTGGCACGCCACACAGTCTTTCGTTTCGCGCCTTGTAAGGCAAGGCATGAACTGGAAAGTTCAGAATTACTCTGCACGGACAGATATTTGAATATACCGACATATTTCCTGCAACAGTTTGGGATCATCATTTTTTTTTTTTGCTCAGCATAACAAGACTTTCAGTTTCCAAGTATATTTACATTTCTTCCCCTCACAGATATCAGCTATCAGAACATTTCCATCAAAATATAAACACCATCACCACATCCCATACAAAAGCACTTATTAGTATAGCAGACAAGTTTACATCTACTTATAGTAGAAAAGGTTGCAAAGTTTTATGAAATATTTGTTTTTGAGTGTACAATATATGTTAAAATAGTCCAAAGGAATGTATTCCATGATTAATTTACGCCAACCAGAAAGTCCAGTGGCCTTACCAGATATTCAATAAAATAATCTGTTCTTCCTTGCACAAAAAGTCAGGATATTAAAAAGTTTTTTTTTTCCGATGTGCATTGATAATACGACTGCTGGGAGGCCCAAGAGAAAAGACGTTGTGTCTAGTTCAAGCTCCATCTTCAGAATCTTTTCCATTTCATCCAAAATATCACTCCAGTATGCCAAAGTTTGGGACAAGTCCACAAGCAATGGGTGAGATTATATTTAGAACAGATTGGAGAAACCCCCGTCTTAAATTTCGGGAGACGATCCGGAGTCAGATTGGCTCTCTGCATAATTTTGAGTTGCAATGCTTTAGTTCTATTACAAACTGAAATTTCCTTTGCATTATCACAGATATCTTCCCATGTTTTAGCTATAATTTCTACTCCCAGCTCTTTTTCCCAGACCCTTCCCAGATGTTCAGCCTCTCCACAGGAACATCCACTCAGAATGCTGTAAAAAGTACTGATGGGGACTTCACTCTTAGAACAAAACACCCTCTTTTCTATGTCAGAACTGTAGATATCAGTTAACAATTATGTTTTTTTCTCTCTCTCTGTATATAATCTCTTATCTGAAGGAAAAGAATAAAGATCTTTACTGGATATGTTGAATTTCTGTACTATTTGACTAACAAGTCTCCTAGAGATGGACAAAACCTTTATAAATCCAAAGTTTAAATCCAGAATGCAGTATTCTAGGTTGAAAACCTGGACTGCCGGTTATTGCAGTGCAGAGCGATATTTTAGCTGCGTTGCCCTCAATTTTCCGCAACGCCCTCCAAGCCCAGATTGTGTTAATTATTATTGGATTCTGGCAATATTCCTTAACTAATTTCATCTTATCGAAGAAAAGCATATTAATAAGAGGGCATTTTGTTTTTAAGGCTTCAATATCCAGCCAAATTGAGGAGGGATCCTTGCAAACCCAGTCAACCACATCAGATAAAAAGGAACTTAATTGATGTCTGGAAACTGTAACTAAATGAAAGAACCAAATCAGCCATTTTTTAAAAGTGTTTGTTAGGTAACAACGACTGGAATAATTCGTATTGGGTAGAACAGAGGAGGAAGAATGTTCATTTTGAGGAAGGATATTCGGCCAAGCTAAGAAGTGGGAAGAGTGCTCCATCGCTCAAGATCCTGTTTGATTTTATCAAATAACTCATGATATCCTGTTTCATTTTAATCAAATCAAATAAACCGTTGTTTTTCGACTTGTCCCAAACTTTGGCATATTGGAGTGATATTTTGGGTGAAATGGAAAAGATTCTGAAGATGGCGTTTGAATTGGACCCAATGAATTTTATCTTAGGCAGGAAAGATAAGAGGGCTTGTCTACTGAGGCCATATGGGTGGAGCTGAGAAACAGGAAAGTTATGACCACATTAATAGGGTTGAATTATAGACAACTCAATAGTCAGCGAGAATTGGAGGAGCAAATCTGCAGAGAGATAACGGAGAACTGAGGTGGCAGGAATTTGTGACTGTAGGGGATTTAAATTTTCCACACATTCATTGGAATTCCTATGCTGTTAAAGGTCTAGATGGGTTCGAGTTTGTGAAATATGTTCAGGAAAGTTTTTAAAATCAATATCTAGATGTACCAACTAGGAAATGAGTTAGGGCAGGTGACAGAAGTGTGTGTAGGGGAACACTTTGGTTCCAGTGATCATAACGTCATTAGTTTCAACTTGATCATGGATAAAGACAGATCTGTTACTCGGGTTAAACTGGAAAAACGGCCAAATTTGAAGAAATGAGGAATGATCTAAAAAGCGTAGTTTGGGACAGGATGTTCTCTGGCAATGATGGGATTGGTAACTGAGAGGCCTTCAAAGGAGAAATTTTGAGAGTGCAGGGTTTGTATGTTCATGTCAGGGTTAAAGGCAAAACGAATAAATATAAGGTATCTTGGTTCTCGAGGGATATTGGGACTCTGATAAGGAAGAGGAGAGATGTCTATCATGTATAGGCAAAAGGGAGGAAATAAGATGCTTGAGGAGTATAAAAAGAGTAAGGGAATACTTAAGAATGAAATCAGGAGGGCTAAAAGAAGAAATGAGGTTGCTTTGGCTGTCAGGGTGAAGGATAATCCTAAGAGCTTCAACAGGTATTTTTAGAGCAAAAGGATAGTTAGGCATAAAATTGGTCCTCTTGAAGATCAGAGTAGTCGGCTATTTAAGGAACCAAAAGAAATGGGAGAGATATTAAATGATTGTTTGCATCTGTAATTAACAAGGAAACTGGAATGGAGTCTATGGAAACAAGTAGGGAGGTCATGGAACTTTTACAGATTAAAGAGGAGGAGGTGCTTGCTGCCTTGAGGCAAATCAGAGTAGATAAATCACCAGGACCTGATACGGTATTCCCTCGGACCGTGAGGGAGACTAGTGTTGAAAGTGCAGGGACCCTGGCACAAACATTTAAAATCTCGATATCCACGGGTCAGATGCCGGAGGATTGGAGGATAGCTCATGTAGTTCCGTTGTTTAAAAAAGACTCAAAAAGTAAGCCGGAAAATTACAGGCCGTAAGCTTGACATCGGTAGTAGATAAATTACTGGAAGGAATACTAAGAGATAGGATCTACAAGTATTTAGATAGACAGGGACTTATTAGAAACAGTCAGCATGGCTTTGTACGTGGTAGGTCATGTTTAACCAATCTATTAGAGTTTTCGAGGAAGTTTCCAGGAAAGTGGATGATGGGAAGCAGTGGATGTTGTATACATGGACTTCAGTAAGGCCTTTGACAAGGTCCCGCATGGGGGTTAGTTAGGAAGATTCAGCCAATATCTAATTCGGATTAGACATTGGCTCAATGGAAGAAGCCAGAGAGTGGTAGTGGAGGATTGTTACTCTGAGTGGCGACCTGTGACTAGTGGTGTGCCACAGGGATCAGTACAGGGTCTATTGTTATTTGTCATCTATATCAATGTTCTGGATGATAATGTGGCAAATTGGATCAGCAGATTTGCTGATGATACAAAGATTGGACGAGTAGTAAACAGTGAGGAAGGTTTTCAAAGCTTGCAGAGGGATTTGAACCAGTTGGGGAAATGGGCGGAAAAATGGCAGATGGGGTTTAATGCGGACAAGTGTGAGACATTGCACTTCGGATGATCAAACCAAGGTAGAACATACAAGGTAAATAGTAGGACACTGCGGAGTGCAATAAAACAGAGGGATCTGAGAGTACAGATACATAACTCCCTAAAAGTGACGTCACAAGTAGATAGGGTTGTAAAGAGAGCTTTTGGTACATTGGTTTTATAAATCAAGGTATTGAGTATAAGAGTTGGAATGTAAGGAGTCTGCCTCCCGCTTTCGGACATGTAAGACCCAGTTTCTTACAGTCCGCCTTTAATCTCTCACTTCTCCGATTTAAACTTTGAAATTTCAACTTTATTCAGTCGAATTTGTACAGCAATAATTATGGCTACTTCGAAGACCACCAGACGAAATCTGGATCCGTCTAATGGAAGATCTAAGAAGACCGACGAGTACGCGGAAGAACCCCCTTGGGTCAAGAGATTAGAACCTAGAATCAGCAGTATCTTCATTGAAATAACTCAACTAAAAGAGAAATTTGAAGAAAATCTTGACTCTTTGAGCTTCGATCTCAAAGAAGTCAATCGAAATGTGGCTGATCTCGTTTGGAAAAGGCTCAAAAAAGAATCGTGGATTTGAAAGCTCGATTACGTCGGAATAATATTCGAATTGTTGGATTAAAAGATAAATCAGAATCTGTCGACACACCGGATTATTTTGCTAAAATGTTTCAGTCTTTATTGCCGGAGGTTTGGTCGCAACTCCCAGAGATCGAATCGGCTCATAGAACTCGTGCTTTAAAATCTTTGGATGAAGGTAAAAACAGGCATATTGTTGTGCGTTTTCTCCGTTTCAGAGACAAGGATCGCATTATTAGGATTGCAAGGATTGCAGGATTGCAAGAAAACAAAGAATATTTTCATTTCAAGGCTCAGAAGTCCATTTTTTTGAAGATTTTCCACGCAAAATTGTTAAACAACGCGATGCTTTCGCTCCTTCTATGAAACTAGCTTATCAAAAGAAACTTTTTCCATTATTACAGTACCCAGCAAAATTAAGGATCTTTATTAAAAATTCTGGAATTCGTATTTTCCATGATTCAGCTGAAGCATTGCGTTTTATTAACTCTTTGTCTGACGAGTTCGATGGCGAATCTGAAGTTTGAACATTGAATGATTTATAATAGTTTGATGGTCTCGTGGTGTAAAGAGAAGAAATTGGACGATTTTATGGTTATAAAACTTTTTACCTTAAAATGTATTTTTATCTCCGAAAAAGTCTGGTTTGAAGGGTTTTATCCTCCGAAGATATAGCGGGAGAACTGTTGAAAGACTGTAAAATGTTCTGGACCATCTAGATTGTATTCTGTTGCATCTAAAATGTACCAACTGTTTTGTTTTTTTTTTGTTCCGTATGCTTTTGTAAAGTTTCTTTTAAGTAATTACCTGGATTTTCTTACGTTTTAAAGAAAGACTGGACAATTTAAAGATGGTGATTGTGTTTTTCTTCTGTGCAAATATTTCAAAGAAACCTGAAGTTGAATGAGTTATAATGGGTTGAGTGTCTCGCGGTGTAAAGACTGATAAAATTGGAAGCATTGATAGTCACAGAAAGTCTTTATTTAAAAATGTATTCTTATTTCTGAAAAAGACTGGTTTGGAGGGTTTTAACCGTATAAGATATAATGCGAGAACTGTTGATAGCCTACAGGCTATTGTTAAGTTTGAACAATCTAGACCTTTTTTTTTGCAGCATTTAAATGAATCAATTGTTGTTTTTTAAATTCCGTGTGCTTTATTAAAGATTTTTTAAAGTAATTAATTGGCTTTCCTTGTGTTTTAAAGACAGATTGGACAATTTAAAGATGGCGATTATTTTTCTTTTGTGCAAATATTCCAAGAATTGTTTTGGATGTTTTTCTTCCCTTATCTAATATTATGGCAGTTACTTTTAAATAGAAGATTGTTTAATTTTACAAGAAAAACACTATCCTTCAAGGTTAATTATACTGAGATATATGTTGACTGTAATGAGATTTATATTCAGTAGAGGGAGAGTGTTATTACTTTTTTATTATTATTTTTTTATTATCTAGCTAGGCAGAGTTGTATTCGCGTCTATGTTTTTCTTGGGGCTTGCGTCGATTGACATCGACTTGTTTCTGGGCTTTGTAGTTTGAGTGTTTTTTTTCTTCTTTCTTTTTTTATCCCCATTGTGGAATCCCGGAGCAGACGCTAATTCTGTTTATTGTTGTTCACCTCCGCCATTTTCGATCACTTTATCCTGACATTCGTCCAACTACTTTTTTTAGGCACAAAGTTTCATGGTGACATCTAAACAGTTAAATGTTTTAACTTGGAATGTTCGCGGTTGGAATCACCCTATTAAGCGTAAGAAAACTTTTAAAGTTGTAAATCGATTCCACCCTGGAAATAATTTTTGTTCAAGAGACGCATCAGGTTATGTGATAAAAATCGATTTTTTTTTAATTTTGGAGGGCCCTCTATTTCATGAATACTCCCAGAGTAAAACTAGAGATGTCTCTATTTTTATCGATTCTAATATTCCTTTTAACCAGGAGGATATTATAGCCGATATTAATTGTAGATTTTTAATTGTTAAAGGAATAATGTGTAATAAGAAAATGGTTTTGGTTAATATTAATGGACCAAATGTTGGTGATCCAACATTTTTAAAGCCGTTTATGCTCTATTACCTGATTTAAATGAATATATGTTATTAATGGTTGATGATATTAATACTTGGTTAAATGCTTTAATGGATAAGTCATCATCCAAACATCAACTTCCCAACTGTTCTGCATCACTTGTTAATTCATTTTTTATTGATTATGGTTTAATGGAATCTGGAGGCATATGCATCCTAGTGATAGAGAATATTCCTTTTTCTCACATGTTCATAATAAATATTCGAGAATTGACTATTTTATAGCCGACCCTCAACTTTTATGTAATGTTCAGAAATGAAAGTATGATGCGACTGCTATCTATGATCATGCTGCTCTAAATGTAATATTTGAATTTAAAAATGGTGTTTCTACCAGAGCATTCTGGCGTTTTCCAGAACATTTATTACAAAGTGCAGAACTTGTTGAGTTTATTGAAACTCAGATAAAATAGTTTTTTCTCTTTAATAATATAGGGAACGTCTCAAAGTTAGTAATTTGGGATACATTAAAAACTTATCTACGTGGTCAAATTATATCATATATAGCTAAATTGAAGAAACAAACAAGAATGGAAATAGATAAAATTTCTAAACAAATTAAATAATTATATAACATTAATGCAATCTCTCCAAATGTTGCATCATTTAAAAGAAGAGTAGAACTACAATCACAGTATAACTTATTAGTAACATATCCTATTGAAGGATTTTTGCTTAAATTGAAAAGTCAATTTTATATTTCTGGGGATAAAAATAATAAGTTCTTAGCTTCCCAACTAAGAGCAGTTAGAGCTAAAAGACAATTTTTAAAATTTCGTAAAAACAATGGAGATATAGTAAGTATCTATGAGGATATTAATAACACTTTTCAGGAGTTTTACACTGATCTTTATAGATCTCAATTTTTGCAGATTCCTCCAAAATGGAAGCATTTTTACATAAGATTAAATTTCCACAAATTTCTGTTGAAGATCAACAGATGCTTGATGCTCCAATTACCGAGCATGAAATTAAGAAAACTATATTATCAATGCAATCAGGTAAAGCTCCCGGACTTGATAGATATTTGGTGGGATTTTTCAAAATAATTGAAAGATCACTTTCTCCGTATCTTTTGGAAATATTTCACGAATCCTTTGAGAAGGGTAATTTTACTTTCTTCTTTTTATGAAGCATCTATTTCCTTAATTCTTAAAAAAAGATAAAAATCCTATTGAATGCCCATCATATAGACCTGTTTTGCTATTAAATGTGGATGCAAGAATTCTTTCTATAATAATGGCTAACCCCCTGCAGAATTATTTAATTAAAATCATCTCTATTGACCAAACGGGCTTTATTCAAAGCCGTTCCTCTTTCTCTAATCTTCGGAGATTGATGAACATTATTTAATCAATATTATCTAAGCAACCTCAATGTGTTATCTCTCTTGATGCAGAAAAGGCATTCGATAGAGTTGAGTGGCCATATTGTTCACAGTATTGGAAAAAATTGGTTTTGGTAATAATTTTTATAGATGGATTCAAATGGTCCGTAAGAAACATATTGCCACGGTCATTACTAACAATTACAGATCTTCTTTCTTTTCATTTTCTCGCGGTACGAGACAGCGATGTCCATTAAGCCCTTTATAATTTAATCTTGTATTGGAACCTTTAGCTATAACATTATGGGAGGCCAAAAGCATTCATGGTATTTCTATAAATGGAACCATACATAAGATTTTATACATATGATCTTTTGATTTTTGTTTGGTATCTTGAGGAATCCATTCCTAATCTTTTGGAAACACTTAAAATTTTTGAAAAAATTTCAAGATATAATCTTAATTTGAATAAAAGTGAATTGTTTTCATTGAATGCTCCTCTTAGTACATGTAATGATATTCCTTTTAGAATTGTTAATACATTTAGATATTTAGGTATTATAATTACTTATAATTATAATTATTATAATTATATTTCCACATGGTAGGCATATTCAGAAAGTCAGAAAGCATGGGATCCAGGGAAGTTTGGCAAGGTGGATTCAGAATTGGCCTGCCTGCAGAAGGCAGAGGGTCGTCGTGGAGGGAGTACATACAGATTGGAGGGTTGTGACTCGTGGTGTCCCAGAAGGATCTGTTCTGGGACGTATACTTTTTGTGATTTTTATTAACGACCTAGATGTGGGGGTAAAAGTGTGGGTTGGCAAGTTTGCAGACGACACAAAGTTTGGTGGTGTTGTAGATAGTGTAGAGGATTGTCGAAGATTGCAGAGAGACATTGATAGGATGCAGAAGTGGGCTGAGAAGTGGCAGATGGAGTTCAACCCAGAGAAGTGTGATGTGGTACACTTTGGAAGGACAAACTTCAAGGCAGAGTACAAAGTAAATGGCAGGATACTTAGTAGTGCGGAGGAGCAGAGGGATCTGGGGGTAGATGATCACAGATCCCTGAAAGTTGCCTCACAGGTAAAAAGGGTGGTTAAGAAAGCTTATGGGGTGTTAGCTTTCATAAGTCAAGGGACAGAGTTTAAGAGTCACGATGTAATGATGCAACTGTATAAAACTCTAGTTAGGCCACACTTGGAGTACTGTGTCCAGTTCTGGTCGCCTCACTATAGGAAGGATGTGGAAGCATTGGAAAGGGTACGGAGGAGATTTACCAGGATGCTGCCTGTATTAGAGAGTATGGATTATGAATAGAGATTAAGGGAACTAGGGCTTTACTCTTTGAAGAGAAAGAGGATGAGAGGAGACATGAAAGAGGTGTACAAAATATTAAGAGGAATAGACAGAGTGGACAGCCAGCGTCTCTTCCCCAGGGTACCACTGCTCAGTACAAGAGGACATGGCTTTAAGGTAAGGGGAGGGAAGTTCACGGGGGATTTTAGAGGAAGGTTTTTCACTCAGAGAGTGTTTGGTGCGTGGAATGCACTGCCTGAGTCAATGGTGGAGGCAAATACACTAGTGAAGTTTAAGGAACTAGTAGACAGGTATATGGAGGAATTGAAGATGGGGTTTATAAGGGAGGCAGGGTTTGAAGGACGGCACAACATTGTGGGCCGTAGGTCCTGTAATGTGCTGTACTATTCTATGATACATGTTCTATTACTAAAGCAGATAAAGATCTTTATATAGCTAATATAGTTCCTCTAGTAGACTCCATGAAATTACTGTTTTCCAGATGGAATCCACGTACTCTTTCTTTAATAGGTCGCATCCATGCTGTGAAAATGATGATTCTACCTAGATTTTGACATATTTTCCAAAATATACCTATCTTTTTAACTATTTTTCTTTAATGAAGTTGACTCTCTTATTTCTTCCTTTATTTGGAATAATAAGAGACCAAGAATTAACAATTACCATTTACGAAAACCAAAAACAGATGGTGGACTTACACTTCGTAATTTAAGACTGTATTATTGGGCTGTGAATATTACTGTTACGAAGGATGAAAAACTCTGATGGGCAGAAGGGTACAGAGTTGCCCATGTCCCCCTCCCCTGGGAGAATTACAAACCGTTACTGTTGCCATGCTGCTAATGAGAGAGAAAGAGAGAGACAAAGGGAAAAACATACTGGGACTGCAACATTTGCTTCAGATAAGGGAGAGATAACACCGGGGGAGAGAGACTTATTGTTCCACCATATTATGACTCCTAAAAGACTTATGGCTTCGGAGAAGGATTGTTTACTTGGTACCATTCTGATCATTAAAATTCCTCGGTGGACAGCCGGAGTGGGCTGGTTTGATGGACTAAGCCATTCAAAACTGATTGACACCTGAGACCTCGTGAGTAGGGATAAAAGTGAGGTCTGGGGAGACACCCCTCAGACACACCAGGTGACGCACCAGGAGACAAACTTGTGAGCACGGTTTAAGTGTTGGAACCCACGAGAAGGTGTGGGGCATCGGAAACCGAACGAAGGATCTGTCAATTTTAACTCACAGTGTTTATAGCGACGCCGGGGAGGGGGCTTGTGTGTGTTTCCACCCTTACCTGGGTGACGAGTCCACCATCGAAGAACAGTCTAGCTAAAGAAGGCAAGAGGGGTCATACCTGAATGTCCACAACAACACATCGACGGATCAAGAACATAAAGGAAGGTTTGACTGACTGCAGCTGTCACTGTTTGCTCGCTCTCTCTCTCGCTCACTCTCTCTCTCTCTCTCTCTCTCTCTCTCTCTCTCTCTCTCTCTCTCTCTCTCTCTCTCTCTCTCTCTCTCTCTCTCTCTCTCTCTCTCTCTCTCTCTCCTCCCTCCAACGGTTACAACAAAACAACCCACAACTACCTCAGCCGACATGAACTGAACTGAACTTTATACTTTCCCATGATAATTTATTACCCCCTTGACAACGATAGAGCTTGTTTATTATTGATTATTATTATACCCACAGTTTTAGGTTTAGTATTGCTAACGTGTATCATCTGCATATTTGCATTGTGGATATTGATTTGTATATTTTACTAATAAACTCTGTTTTGAAAATAGTACCAGACTCCAACGGATATTTCAATCTTTGCTGGTCAGAAACCCAGTTACGGGGTACGTAACAAATTGGGGCCTTGTCTCGAGATTTAATACCAAATTGGGGGACCAGTGAATAGGGCTATAAGTCCATTATTTGTTCTGGTTGCGTGGGTAACCAGACGGGAAACCAGCAAAGATGGATATAGACGAATTTATAGAAAACCCGACTTTGAAGGCGCAAGAGAGTGCCAAAAAGACGGACTTGGTGAATATTGCGAAAGTTTTAAATCTCACAGAGGTGAAGTCGTCAATGAAAAGTGGGAGATACAGAGGGCCATAGCCCAATATTATATATCCGAGGATGTGTTTTCGGCTGGGGTATTGGAACTTATCCCTGAAAATAAACCAGTTGTTGGGGTAGTTCAGTTAGAGATGTAAAATTTAAGGTTGGACGCTGAACAGAAGGAAAGGGAGTATGAGCTCCAGCTAAAGGAGTTGGAGGTGAAAAGGGAGCGGGAAAGAGCTGCCTGGGAGGCACAAAGGGAGAAGGAAAAGGCCGAAAGGGAGATGGAAGAAAGGGAAAAGGAGAGAGAAAGGCAGCATGCGCTGGACATGGAGAGGTTAAATCAACAGGGAAAAGACTGAGGGGAAGATTCAGTTGAGAAGTTTAATGTTAGTAGGGAGTTTAGGTTAGTACCTCCGTTCGAGGAGACAGATGTTGACAGTTATTTCTTGCATTTTGAAAAGGTGGCAGTGAATCAGAAGTGG
The DNA here is from genome assembly GCF_048418815.1 of Hemitrygon akajei. NCBI lineage: Eukaryota > Metazoa > Chordata > Chondrichthyes > Myliobatiformes > Dasyatidae > Hemitrygon > Hemitrygon akajei. The sequence goes on from NC_133131.1 coordinate 56,766,338, forward strand.
CCCAGAAATCAGTGGGTGGCGTTGTTACAAAGTGCATTAAAAGGGAACGCTCAACGGGCATATGCGGCATTGTGCATGGATGAGTCGGAGGATTATGAGGAAATAAAGCAGTCTATACTTCGGGCCTACGAGTTGGTACCTGAGGCGCATAGACAAAAGTTCAGAGATTTAAAGAAACTGTGGAATCAGACGTATACGGAGTTTGCCTATGAAAAGAGTGTGCTCTTGGATCGCTGGTGTGCTGCAGAAAGGGTGGAGGAGGATTTCCATCGTTTCAGAGAGTTAATTCTGATTGAGGAATTTAAAGGTTGTGTTTCGGAAAATATCCGGATGTATCTGAACGAGAAGACGAATAAGTCTATATCGGAATTTGCCAGGTTCGCAGATGAATATGCCCTAACACAAGACAAAATTTTCCTCAAATAAGAGTTACCAGAAAGGCAGTAGGGACGGTAGAGAAAGCCCACCGGCTAAGGTCGAGAATAAGCCGGAAGCTAGTGGTAAAGGTAAGGAGGAGGATAAGCAGGCTGGCAGGAAGGTTCCTGGCTTGACCTGCTATAATTGTGGAAAGGTTGGTCATATTGCATCTAAGTGCTTTGCTCCGAAGAAGGAGACAGGAAAAGGGGAAAACGACAGTCCCTTCAAAGTGTATTGAGTCGATCAGCAAATCGACGAGGAAGGCACAGGTAGATGGAGTACGAGAGGGGCGTGAGAAATTTATTTCAGAAGGGACGGTGTCTGTGAAAGAAGGAGAGACCCCAGTTCCAGTGTGAATCTGGAGAGATACTGGAGCTGATCAGTCATTGATCCTAAGTAAGGTGCTAGATTTCGGTCCTGAAACTGGAGAGGGGTATTAAGAGGTATAGGGAAAGGGACAGAAGCTGTGCCTTTGCATGGGATCATTTTAAAATGTGATCTTGTATCTGGGCCAGTCGAGTAGGGGTGCGGTCAGAATTACCAAGAGACGGCGTGGACGTCCTTCTCGGTAATGATTTCGCAGGTGGTGACGTGTGTGCAGCAGTGAAATTAATGAGCAAGCCTGTGAGTGCTGAGGACACACCCCTGGATTCTAAGATCTATCCCGCATGCGCAGTCACTCGCAGCATGTCGAGAAAGGCGGCTGAGAAAGAGGACAGTTTAAATTAGTCTGGTGTTGATTTGGCTGAAACGTTTTTAGCGGCCCTGTACCAAGAGGGGTTAGGGGATGGTAAAGCGGAGAATAGGGAGCTGAAAGAGAGTAAAGGAGAGGAGGTAGACCTACCCTTAGCGAAGACAGAATTTATAGAGGCACAGAGCAAAGATGAGAAACAGATAAGCAGTTAGAAGGTCCAGGGTTGGACATGGATGATCTGTCTGGCTTGACAGAGCAGTTTGAAGTTGAAAAGATTAAATGTGTTCCCAATAATGATATAAGGGCAGTCCTAGATGAAAAGAATGCCATTACCTTGAAGGAGTCTGCTGGATTAGAAGAAGAAGTTGTTTTAACCCGCAGGGTTGAGTTTACTCCGGATGGGAGTTGCCCAAAGATAACTGGGAGGATCAGGGGAACATAGACTTTGAAAAAGGGAATAGTATTGAAAGCCTGGAAGAGGTAGAAGTCCCGTTTGAGTGTGTTCAGGGTGTGAAGGGTGTGGAGTCACAGTGTACTGAACCTAGTGTTGAAGCTCAGAAAGAGTCTGAGGTATCAGATGTAGTTGAAAACGAATGCAGTTCTTTTGGGTCAGATGGACTTGGTTCAGTGAAGAAAGGGTTAATTTTGGTACCAGTGTTAAGTGTGAATTCTCAGTTGTCTGTGTTAGAAGGTGTGTTAATAGTTAGTGTGGAGATGAAAGGTGGTGATGTGAATATTATTGAAGGAGAAGGGAAAGGTGTTGTTCCTAAATTGAATAAAGAAAATTTAAAGTCTGAATTGGTTTTAGAAGGATTGATGAAAGGGAAGGGACCATTAACTGAACAATGGCTTGTTAACAAGGTGCCTGTGAATCAATTACAGTTTGTTTTGGAATTTAAAGGTAAACAACTCGCTGATGTTATTAAAGGATGTGATTTGGAGGGACATAACCAAAAGTGTTGTTTTGACAAAGAGGAATCACTTGCAGATGTGAAACAGAAAACTAATAGAATGAAGGGTCCTGAAAATAAAATTAATGACTTGCTTAACAAATAAAGAATTGTGTGGAAGTTCAGAAAATGGGCTAAGTTTGGAAAACATTGGTGATAAGATAACTCCTATGAAAGGAGTATGCGAAGGCCTATTCCATACTGGTGAGCAAGCTAACCATGAGAGAGTTAAGTGAAAAAGGGGCAAAGGTTGAAAAAAAATGCCACGTTGAATAATAGGATCTGGTTTTCAGGGAATTCGACAAAGCATGTAAATAATAAAGACAACACCATGGAAGATTGACTGTTAAGTTTAAAAGTAAAATAGAGATTAGTATCTGCACAAACTTTTGTAATGTACTGCAGTATAATCACAGTTGTATTAGTTGGCATTTTGTAATATACACTTAAGCTAAGATCACAACCCTTTAGTTTTTTTGCTGACGAAAAGGAAAAATAGGTGGTTATTAAATTGGAGTCTGATGCTACAGGAATTTATTAAGATACAAGATATTAAGATATTAAGATACACCATATTAAAGGAAGTGACAATGTAATCGCTGACTTTTTATTTAGATGCGAAGTTGAAGGTATATCTGTATTGCTTTGTAGTTAAGAACACTTCTGTATTTTTGCTAAACTCTGTAAGCCTGTAAAACGCTGTACTAGTTAATTTTCCCCTTTTCTAGAATGGTGGGGGTGTTACGAAGGATGAACAACTCTGATGGGCAGAAGGGTACAGAGTTGCCCATGTTCCCCTCCCCTGGGAGAATTACAAACCGTTACTGTTGCCATGCTGCTAATGAGAGAGAAAGAGAGAGACAAAGGGAAAAACATACTGGGACTGGAACATTTGCTTCAGATAAGGGAGAGATAACAGCGGGGGAGAGGGACTTGTTGTTGCACCATATTATGACTCCTGAAAGACGTATGGCTTCGGAGAAAGATTGTTTACTTGGTACCATTCTGTTCATTAAAATTCCTCAGTGGACAACTGGAGTGGTCTGGTTTGATGGACTAAGCCATTCAATAGTGATTGATACCTGAGACCCCGTGAGTAGGGATAAAAGTGAGGTCTGGGGAGACACCCCTTAGACACACCAGGAGACGCACCAGGAGACAAACCAGTGAGCACTGTTTAAGTGGTGGAAACCACGAGAAGGTGCGGGGCATCAGAGACTGAAGGAAGGATCAGTCTATTTTAACTCATTGTGTTAATAGCGAGGCCGGTCGGGGCTTGTGTGTGTGTCCACCCTTGCCTGGATGACGAGTCCACCATAGAAGAACGGTCTAGCTAAAGGCGAGAGGGGTCATACCTGAATGGCCACAACAACACATCGACGGATCAAGAACGTAAAGGAAGGTTTGACTGACTGTAGCTGTCACTGTTTGCTCGCTCTCTCTCTCTCTCTCTCTCTCTCTCTCTCTCTCTCTCTCTCTCTCTCTCTCTCTCTCTCTCTCTCTCTCTCTCTCTCAATCTCTCTCTCTCTCCTCTCTCTCTCTCTCTCTCTCTCTCTCTCTCTCTCAATCTCTCTCTCTCTCTCTCTCTCTCTCTCTCTCTCTCTCTCTCTCTCTCTCTCTCTCTCTCTCTCTCTCTCCCTCCAGCTTTTACAACAAAATAACCAACAACTCCCTAAGCCTACATGTACTGAACTGAACTTTATACTTTCCCATGATAATTCATTATCCCCTAGACAACGATAGAGCTTGTTTATTATTGATTATTATTATACCCACACTTTTAGGTTTAGTATTGCTAACGTGTATTATCTGTATATTTGTATTGTGGATATTGATTTGTATATTTTACTATTAAACGCTGTTTTGAAAACAGTACCAGACTCCAATGGATACTTCTATCTTTGCTGGTAAGACACCCAGTTACGGGGTACGTAACATTAGACAATTATGTTTTTGGTTATACTGGCTCGATAAGAGCCTAACATCACTTTGGGTTGATTTGGAATTAAAAGCTGTTAAACTATTTCATTTAACTTCAATATCAGGAGCTCCATTACCTTTACAGCTCTGTAAAATTCAAAATTTAAATTTTTAACCGGTTATTAAACAATGTTTACGGATTTGGATTCAGTTTCAAAATTTTTAAAATTTTATACAATTTAAGTTCTCTGGATTTTTTATATCGTAACTTTTCATTTAAAACTTCAATAACCGACCCCATTTTTCTCCTATGGAAAAATAAGGGATCTGTTTTCTACAGATTTAATTTGTAATGGTCGATTGATGACTTTTGAAGAGTTACTTAACAAATACTCTCTCGCTCATGCACATTTTTGCAACATTTTCAGGTTAGACATTTTTTAAAACAATATTTACCTAAATTTCCATATTTACAAGAACCTGATTTGTTGGATACCATTTTGAAATTGAATCCCTTATTGAAAGGTTCCATTAGCAGAATTTATAATTTACTCTTGTTACAAAAAGTGAACCTATCACTAAAGATTAAACAAGTTTGGGAGAGAAAACTTAATATGACCATTGTAAATGAAGATTGGGTTCGAATTTTGAAAAATGTAAATTCTTCTTCTGCATGTGCAAATCACCGTTTAATTCAATTTAAAATTATCCATCGTTATTATTTAACAAAGGAGAGATTATCTAAAATATTTTCTAGTGTAGATAATTACTGTGATAGATGTAAAACTGAAGTAGCTACTTTGTCACAATTGTTCTCGTCATGTTCTTCATTAAAGCTGTTTTGGAAATCTTTATTTTCTACAATCTCTAAAGCTTTGAAAATTAATTTACAACCTAATAGACTAACTGTTCTATTTGGAATAGTTCCGCATCATATTCAGGGTATTTCATCTTCAAACAACATGTAATTGCATTTGTTACATTGTGGGCAAGAAGGGCTATTTTATTAAAATGGAAATATATTTCTTCCACTAAATTAATTGAATGTTTTTCTCAAGTCTCAGCTTGAGAAAATTAGAAGTAGAACTATTGAAACTCGATTTGATTTTGAGAGAAGTTGGGGTACTTTTGCCAAATATTACCATTCAATTTCAATTATTCAGTATGGTTTCCGTCCAATATTATTTTTTTTTAAATGTGAATTGGCGGTTGATGACTTTTCTCTATTTATCCAGACGATGGTTAAACATATTGCTTCCGGTGGTTGATTCCTATTTTTTTTAGATGGGGTTCTTTTTTTTCCTTCTTTTTTATATATATATATATTTTTCATTTGTATATATTACGATTAGTTTTTTTCTTCAGCTCTATTAATTGTATTCATATTAATTTTTGGAAGTTTTGTATTATTGTATAGTTGCAGAAGAATATGTATTACTAAAAAGATTCTAAAAATGAAAAATGGAATGTAATGTTGAGGTTGTTTAAGACATTGCCGAGAACGAATTTGGAGTATTGTGTGCAGTTTTGTTCACCTAATTACAGGAAGGATATTAATAATGTTAAAAGAGTACAGAGAAGGTTTACAAGGATGTTGCCGGGAAACTGAGTTACAGAGAAATAGGGTAAGACTTTATTCCCTGGAGCGTAGGAGAATGAGGGGTGATTTGATTAAATCATGATGGGTATTAAATTATGCTGGATATAGACAGAGTGAATGCAAGCAGGCTTTTTCTACTCAGGCCAGGGGAGAAAAAAAGACAGAGGTCATGGATTATGTGTGAAGGGGGAAAAGTTTAAAGGGAACATTAGGCTTCTTCACGCAAAGAGTGGTGGGAGTGAGGAATGAGCTTCCAGATGAAGTGGTGAATGCGGGCTCACTTTTGACATTTAAGAAAAACTTGGACAGGTATATGGATGAGAGGGATTTGGAGGGTTATGGCCCAGGTGCAAGTCAGTGGGACTAGGCAGAAAAATGTTTTCTGCACAGCCAAGAAGGGCCAAAAGACCTGTTTCTGTGCTGTAATGATCTATGGCTCTATGTTTCTAACTGAGTAAAATTAGCTTTGAAAAATTGATCAAACGTATCTGTGATAAGTATGCCTAAGTAAGCAAAACCCGCCTGCGATCATTTAAAGGGGAAAACACCCTGATTGTCAGGTGCCTGCTGCAGATTCCCCAGAGGCATAGCCTCTGATTTAGTAAAGTTAATTTTAGCAACTGAAAAGGCGCTAAATGAATTGATGCATTGTATAAGGTGGTGGACTGACATAGAAGGGTTTGATAAGAAAATTAGAACATCATCTGCGAACAATGTAATTTTATGTGGCTTTAGTCCTATGTTTGGAGCAGATATAGCCTCAGCCAATGGCTCGATCTGTAGTACGAAAAGTGGTGGTGATAAAGGACAGCCCTACCGGCTGCCCCTCAGAATACTAAGCATGTCTGACCTAATACCATTAGTAAGAATCGCAGCCAGAGGGTCATTGTAAAGAACCTGCACCCACTTAATAAAATTATTGTCCAAAACAAATCGTTCTAAAGTGAAACAAAAGGTACGGTCATTCGACACGATCAAAGGCCTTTTCTGCATCTCAGGAAACCACCAAGCTGTCCACTGCCTGTTGCTGACATGTCTGAATCACATTAAGTAATCTTCCAATATTGTTAGATGATCTACGGCCTTTTACAAAACCCGTTTGATCTTCTTTAATGATAAAATGTAACACAATTTCTAATCGCAACACTAAGATTTTAGATAAGATTTTAAATCAACATTTAACAATGAAATAGGCCTGTAGGAGACACAATCTTCAGGGCTCTTTCCTTTTTTTTAAGAATTATGGAGATATTAGTTTCTCTCACTGATAATGGAAGGAAACCATGATTAAATGCATGATTGAACATGTTTAGCATAGGCTCTGATAATAACCCTGTGAACACTTTACAGAATTCACTGATGAGTCCATCAGGACCAGGGACCTTCCCACTTTGGAGCTGTCTCACAGTTCCCTGTATCTCATGTATAGATAACGGAGTATTGAGGAGGGACTCTTGTTTAGAAGAAATGCCTGGGAGATCTAAATTCCTGAAAAAGGGACTCCATCTTAGATTATCCATCACAACATTACTCAGGTTGATACAATTTGGAATAAAAATTCATAAACACCGCATTAATCACTTTAGAAGTACTAGTGAGGTCTCCTGTCCCATCCCTAATTGAAGCAATAGACTGAGATGCGGTTTTCTTTCTAGCTAAATAAACTGAACAATTGTAGTTCAGTTTAGTTTTTGTACTGTTACATGTAGCACCATGGTCCTGAAAATGGTTGTCCCGTTTTAATGTGTACTGTACCAACAGTTATGGTCGAAATGACAATAAAAAGTGACTTGACTTGACTAAATACCGACCTGGTTTTTCAACATGTTCAAACAATCTTTGGTTAGCAAATGTCAATTTTCATTCGGCTGCTTGTGTAAATAAAAAGTTTAGTGTACAGCGTAGGGTTGTGATCTTCTGTAGCTTGGCTGCAGAAGGCTTATTAATATAATCCTATTCAGCTGCCACAAGCCTTGTTCCACTAGGCACTGCTATTCCGCAGCTTGTCGCTTCTTACTAGCAGAGTAAGAGATAATTAATCCCCTTGCATAGGTTTGAGCGTTTTCCCAGATAATCGATTTGGAATTATTAGATAGCAAAGTTTTGAATTCGGAGGTAAAGTAGTCTATAAACGTATTATCTTTTAGAATAAAATGATTCAGCTTCCAATGTGTAAATCGTGCTGAATTATCGCTAAGCTTAATATTTAAATATGCTGCTGCATGGTCAGAAATAGCAATATTTCCAACTGTGCAGGATACAACTAAATCTAGGAACATTATGGAAGTTAGAGAAAAGTCAATTCTGGTGTAACACTTGCGTGGATTAGAAACAATGTGAAATCTTTGTCTGAGTGATATAACAACCTCCAAGTACACAGAAATCCTAGTTTTCCACATTAGCCCATGATTTGTTTAGACTGTGCGGAGAGCAGTGGGGCACTCTGTCCATCAATGGGTCCATGAGACAATTAGAATCCCCACCTACAATAATGTTTTCTATTGAAAAGCTTGTAATTTTGGAAAAAGCATCCATTAGGAATTCGAGAGGATGAGCTGGAGAGTAGTAAACATTAAGAATACCATATTAGTCTCTATATATTGAAGCCTTAATAGTCACAAATCACCCACATTTATCTTTAATGCAGTCTAATACCTTAAAAGGTAAGTTATTGCTAATTAAAATGACCACCCCCTACTCCTGGTATTAAATGATGAAAAATAGACTTGATTAAATCTACTCTTTTGCAGTTTTAGATGCTCTTTATCACTTAAATGTGTCTCCTGCAATATGGCGATATCCACTCTCCACTTTTTCAGGTTTAGTAGGATTTTCTTTCTCAACCTTTTATAACAATCATTTGACTCCGGAGCGGAAGAAACCCGACCCCGACTTAAGATCAGCTGTGCAGCAATAAATAAACAACACACACACACACACACACACACACACACACACACACACACACACACACACACACACACACACACACACACACACACACACACACACACACACACACACACACACACACACACACACACACCAGCGTGAACAAAAAGACTTACCCCACCGTTAAAGTGGATATGTGAATCTTTTAGCATCCCATATTCTGCCCCACTGCCATATGGCATTTAACATAGTGAAAAATGAAAACGGCATGATTTATCAATTCACCGATTTGTTACCATCATGTTTAAACTCATTCAGACTGGAGCAGCACCGCTAATTTAAACAAATAATGTAAGTCTATTAATGAAAACAAATACGTTACCCATCCTATAAGATATCTTGCCGTCGAGTAATGAAAAAGTGAAATAAAGCGACTATCAAACATGTTATCGTCCATGACCAGAGCGACACAATATATACATTCTTTAGCCCAACGTGTCCACAAAAGTTTTAGCTTTGTCAGGAGAATCAAATATATTGGTGGTTCCGTTGTAGGAGATCTTCAGCGCCGCTGGGTACGGCATGAAGTACTGTATTTCAGATTCTCTCAGCCGCTTCTTCACCTGGTCGAACCCTTTGCGTTTCTGAACAACAGCAGTCGAGAAATCCCGGAAAAATAAAACATAAGCGTGGATCCCTCCGATATTAAAGCCTGGGCATCAGTCTCGCGGCGTCTCGAAGCCTCCAGCAATCTTTGCTTATCACCGAAATTATGGAACCGGTCGAGAACGGGTTGAGGGCATATGTCTGGACCCGGCTTTGGTGCCAGCGTACGGTGAGCTCTTTCCACTGTAATGCGTCCAGCCTTCGTTTTCAAATTAAGGAAATTAGGTATCCCTCAAAAAAAACTTCGTTAGCTGGTTGCCTTCTGTACCTTCAGCTAGACCGATGATCCGCATGTTCTTCCTCCTGCCTCTATTTTCAAGATCTTCGATATGGTCAGACAGACTTTGAAGTTGATTTTCCAGCGCCCGGATACGTCTCTGGGCTTGATCAGCTACCGTCTCTAACGCGGACACTCGGCCTTCGGCCTCGATCATTCTTGTATCAAGATTTTTAAGCTCCAATGCGTGGTTATGAAGTGTTAGTGAAAGTGGACCCAGCTTCTCGTCCATCATTTTAGATATGTTCTCCGTAACCTCCTGAATTACTTGACGAAAAACAGGGTCCAGCGTGTTAGCAGAGCTCGCAACAGCCAGCACCCCAGCCCTGGGCAAGCGTTCTGTGTAGTCCGTCTTGGTCGTGTTTTTAGTACTTTTCGATGGCAGAGAGTTGGAACAACTATAAAAATACTCATAAATGTCCATATTATTCAATCGAGCAATTGGACACATTAAAAAAATTGAAGCGGATAGGTTTATATACGAAATTATCAACGTGGCGGTGCTGAACTCAGCAGACCTTTCACTGCGCCGCCGTCTTATATCCCTCGAGATCATGTTGAAATATCTCTGTACCAGCACCAACACGTGTATCTACACGTTATTACAGAGGCAAACGTTCGGTTGCGTTAAATGGCCAGCTCTGTCGGTAAAAATAACATCGAATTGTAAGCGTTGAAAGGAATTGAAATGCATTTATTTTTATTTATATGTCTAGTAAATGCGCCTATGTCCCTGAAGGCAAGTGAGTGAATGAATGTTGTTTGCCGGTTGTGTGAAGAGTGTTCCATTATACTTTACGATAGAACCTTACCTTGTTATTGATAACATTTCTTGGCGATGCATTTTCAAAATGGGCTTACTCACTTTAACCGTATGGAAAGCATACCAGTTGTTTAACACTATCACTACACCTTTAATGCTGATCGATTTGATTCTACTTTTTAATGCTTTAACAATCAGTCATGTTATTGCGGCAAACAGGGTTCGCCGGAGCCTCAGGAACAGCAGAGAGAAAATGAATAATCCAGAGGTGTAGAACCGGAGAAAGTCATTCTTTTTTTTGTTCTCTCCATCGGCCAATTTCATAATGTTGTGGAGTTTGGGTTCAAGTTTCAGTTTCTCTGTACCTGCAATACGATGTGTACTGTATCTACACACTGTCTCAGAGGAAATTCAGGGAGCATTTGAAAGATGGACTCAAACATCTGCTCACATTAAGTGGTCGTCTCCTGATAAAACCGTATGTTCACGTAGCATGGTGAGAGAACGTTAGTAACTTGCCATTTCCGGTTAATTCAGCAACAATAATTTTGTTCTGTGGGGCAGATATTCAAACGAATGAAGACTCATTATGAGAGTCTCACTTTAGCAAAAACTCTTTTGGAAAACATTGGATTCCTGCCGGAATCTGTGCCAACTATCCAGATGAAGCTGGTATGATTTTCATCCGATGATGTAAATTTATTACAATTCACGGATTATAGATCCCTCGACCACGAGTGAATACCCATTGTGAGAACTGAAACAATATGCCGAGGACATGGAAACCCTATGACAGATAAGGTGACCTTGTATAACTATAACTTCCATTGTACTGACGTAAATAATATTTATAATGTCTTTTCGCTTAGGAAGCGCGCGGTTCTTCACAAAAAAAACTGTTTCAAAATGTCTGACAAACGAAACTCTCGTTTATCCTGTAAATGGACATGTTTAGCAGTCTGTCTCCGTGGAGTTGCTATCAGAAATTAAGTTGCGGAGTAAAGCAATGCTCTGTACAATCAAGCATCGCTAAGTAATGTTTTATTTTCGGGCGTAGGAGAAGACGTGATTTATCTCATCGAAGTTACTGATTCTAACAATTACACCGCAGCAAGAACTAGATGGACAGAAAGTTCCTGACTTTCTTCACTTCCGATGTGGACTGGTCTCTGGACGTCCGGTTTCTTCCTCCTGAAAACAATAAAAAGCTCCTGTGTTTGCTGATATTGGGAAGCAGGTTGTTGTTGGGGATCCGCGCATCCAATTTTTTTTTTAGTCTCCCTGATGGCTGCTGATTCCAGATCTTTGATTCCGCTTACAACAGTAGCCTCGTCATTCGGAGCAAGAACGCTGCGAGTGAACGGTTGATTTTCGGAGCTAAAGAAGTTTTTTTACCACTCGGGGTAAAAAAAGAGGCAAGACTGGGCAGAATCGTGACGACAGCCAGTAGAGCGCGAAAGATTTAAAAAAGAAGACCGCCATATCTAGCGGGAATCGGAATGAGAGGCAGCAGAGTGATAGAGCTTTGGTTCAACGGGCTTAGGCGGTAGTGGGACGAGACGAGGTAGGTTTACCGGCGTTATTTGCGGAAAGGAGGAAGTATGTGTGTGAGACCAGGTTTCTGTGCTCGGCCTCAGATGTGGGAGTCTCGCAGTCTCCCGGGCAGCCATATCTGCACCAGGTTCGTCGAGCTGCAGCTCCTGAGGTACCGAGTTACCGAACTGGAGATGCAGCTCGTTGACGTTCGCCTTGCCAGGGAGAGCAAGGATGTGATAGAAAGGAGTTATACACAGGTGGTCACACCGGGGCCACGGAAGACAGGCAAGTGGGTCACAGTCAAGAAAGGGAAGGGGAAGAGTCAGCTACCAGCGAATACCCCTGTGGCTGTACCCCTTCACAATAACTACTGTTTGAGTACTTTTGTGGCGGACAGCCTACCTGCGGGAAAAGACTGTGGCCGTGTCTCTGGCACAGAGTCAGGCCCTGTGGCTCAGAAGGGTAGGGAAAGGGAAAGGAAGTCATTATCGGTAGAGGACTCTATAGTTAGGGGGTCAGACAGACGATTCTGTGGGCGCAGGAAAGAAACTCGGATGGCTGTTTGCCTCCCAGCAGCCAGGTCAGAGATGTTTCAAATCGCGTCCAAGATATTCTGCAGTGTGAGGGAGAACGGACAGAGGTCGTGGTACATACTGGTACCAATGACATAGGTAGGAGAAGGGAAGAGGTCTTGAAAAAAGTGTAGAGGGAGTAACGAAGGAAGTTGAGAAGCAAGACCACAAAGGTATTAATCTCAGGAATACTGGCTATGCCATGCGACAGTGAGAATAGGAATAGAATGAGGTGGAGGATAAATAAGTGGCTGAGGGATTGGTGCATGGGGCAGAGATTCCGATTTCAAGGATCACTGGGACCTCTTTTGCGGCAGGTGTAACCTGTACAAACAGGACGGGTTGCACTTGAATCCCAGGTAGACAGATATCCGGGCGGGGAGGTTTGCTAAGACTACTGGGGTGAGTTTAAAATTGAATTGATGGGGGTTTGAAACCGAACTGAAGAGACAGGGAAGTAGGACGTAGGTTCACAAATAAAAAAAGCTTGTGGACAGTGCGAGAGGGAGGATAGCCCGGTGATAGAGAAGGGACGCGCTCAGTTCAAAGGTTTGGGATGCGTCCATTTTAATGCAAGGAGTGTTGTGAACAAAGCGGGTGAGCTTCGAGCGTGGATCAGTACTTAGAGATATGATATGGTGGCCATTAAAGAGACTTAGATGGCTCAGGGGCAAGAATGGTTACTTCAAGTGACGGGTTTTAGATGTTTCAGAAAGGGCAACGAGGGAGGCAAAAGAGGTGGGGACGTGGCACTGTTGATCAGAGATAATGTCACGGCTGCAAAAAAAAAAAGATGGCCGCCATGGAGTGATTGTCTACGGAGTCTCTGCGCAAAGTTTAGGAACAAGAAAGGATCAATAACTTTACTGATTGTTTTTTTATAGGCCACCAAAAAGTAAAAGGGATAGCGAGGAGCAGACAGGGAAACAAATCCTGGAAAGGTGTAATTATAACAGAGTTGTTGTGATGGGAGATTTTAATTTCCCAAATATCGATTGGCATCTCCCTAGAGCAAGGAGTTTATATGGGGTGGCGTTTGTTAGGTGTGTTCAGGAAGGTTTCTTGTCAGAATATATAGATTAGCCTACAAGAGCAAAGGCTGTACTTGATTTGGTATTGGGAAATTAACCTGGTCATGTGTCAGATTTTAGATATAGAGATCATAATTCTATCTCCTTTACAATAGCATTAGAGAGCGGTGGGAACAGATAAGTTATAAAAGCGTATAATTTGAGCAAGCGGAATTATGAGGCTACCAGGCAGGACATTGGAAGCTTAAATTGGAAATAGATGTTCTCAGGGAAAGGTACAGAAGAAATGTGGCAAATGTCCAGGGATATTTGTGTGGATTTCTGCATAGGTACGTTCCAATGAGACAGGGAAGTTATGGTACGGTACAGGAACCGTGGTGTATAATGGCTGTAATAAATCTAGTCAAGAAGAAAAGAGAAGCTTACAAAAGGTTCAGAGATCTAGGCAATGTTAGAGGTCTAGAAGATTATAAGGCTAATAGGAAGGAGCTTAAGAAGGCAATTAGGAGAGCCAGAATGAACCACTAGAAGGCCTTGCGGGTAGGATTAAGGAAAACCCCAAGGCATTCTATAAGTACAGTATGTGTAAAACAAGAGGATAAGACGTGAAAGAATAGGTCCTGGCAATTGTGACAGCGGAAAAGTATATATGGAACCGGAGGTACTTAAATGATACTTTACTTTGGTATTCACTATGGAAATGGATCTTGATGATTGTATTGATGAAAAGCAGACTGAAAAGCTGGAGCATTTCGATATTAAGAAAGAGGATGTGCTGCAGCTTTTGGAAATCATCGTTAGATAAGTCGCCAGGACCGGATGAGATATACCCCAGGCATCTGTCGAAGGCGAGGGAGGAGATTGCTGAAACTCTGGCCATGATCTTTGCATCATCAATGGGGATGGGAGAGGTTCCGGAGGATTGCAGGGTTACAGATGTTGTTCCTTTATTCAAGAAAGGAAGTAGAGATAGCCCAGGAAATTATTGACCAGTGTGTCTTACCTCAGTGGTTGATAACGTGATGGAGAAGATCCTGAGAGGCACGATTTATGAACATTTGAAGAGGTATAATATGATTGAGAATAGACAGCATAGCTTTATCAAGGGCAGATCGTGCATTACGAGCCTGATTGAATTTTGTGACTTTGTGACTAAACACATTGATGAACGTAGAGCAGCAGACGTAGCCTATACGGATTTCAGCAAGGCATTTGATAAGGTACCCAATGTAAGCCTTATTGAGAAAGTATGCAAGCACCGGATACACGGGGACCTTGCTTTGTGGATCCAGAACTGGCTTGCCTACAGAAGGCAAAGAGTGGTTGTAGACTTCTCATATGCTGCATAGAGGTCGGTTACCAACTAAGTGCCTCAGGGATCTGTTCTGGAATCCTCTCTCTTCGTGATTTTTATGAATAACATGGCTGAGGAAGTTGAGGGATGTGTTAGTAAGTTTGCTGATGGCACAAATGTTGGAAGTGTTGTGGATAGTGTGGAGGGGCTGTCAGAGGTTTCCGCGGGATATTGATAGATGCAAAACTGGGATGAGAAGTGGCAGATGGAGGTTAACACAGATAAGTGTGAAGTGGTTCATTTTGGTCGGTCAAGTATGATGACAGAATATAGTATTAATGTTAAGACTCTTGGCAGTGTGGGGGAACAGATGGAATTTGGGGTCGGAGTCCATGGGACGCTCAAAGCAGCTGCGCAGGTTGACTCTGTGGTTAAGTGGGCATACGGTGTACTGGCCTTCATCAATCGTGGAACTGAATTTTGGAGCCGATAATTAATGTTGCAGCTATATCGGACCCTGGTCCGAACCCACTTGGAGTACTGTGCTCCGTTTTGCTCGCCTCACTACAGGAAGGCTGTGGAAATCATAGAATGAGTGCAGAGGAGACTTACAAGGATGTTGCCTGGATTGGGGAGCATGCCTTATGGAAATAGATACAGTGAACTCGGCGTTTTCTCTTTGGAGCGACGGAGGATGAGAGGTGACCTGATAGACGTGTATAAGATGATGAAAGACATTGATCGTGTGGATAGTCAGAGGCTTTTTCTCAGGGCTCAAATGGTTGCCACAAAAGGAAACAGGTTTAAGTTGCTGGGGAGTAGGTACAGAACAGATGTCAGGGGTAAGTTTTTTACTCAGAGAGTGGTGAGTACGTGGAGTGGGCTGCCGGCAACAATGGTGGAGACAGATACGATAGGCCTTTATAAAAGTATTGTACAAATGTGTAAACCATAGAACCACAGAACACTACAGCATAGTACAAGCCCTTCAGCCCTCCATGCTCTGCCGACCCATATCATCCTTAAAAATGAATTAAACCCACACTACCCCATAACCCTCCATTTTTCTTTCATCCATCTGCGTATCCAAGAGTCTCTTAAATACCCCTAATATCTTAACTCCACTGCGATCCCTGGCAAGTCATTCCAGGCACTCACAACCCTCTGTGTAAAAAACGTACCCCTGATATCTTCCCTAAACTGCTCTCCATTAATTTTGTACATATGCCCTCTGGTGTTTGCTATTGGTGCCCTGGGAAACAGGTACTGACTATCTACCCTATCTATGCCTCTCATAATCTTGTAGACCTCTATCAAGCCCACTCTCATTCTTCTATGCTCCAAAGAGAAAAGTCCCACCTCTACTAACCTTGCTTCATATGACTTGTTCTCCAAACCACGAAACATCCTGGTAAATCTCCTTTGCACTCTTTCCATAGCTTTCACATCCTTCCTATAATGAGGTGATCAGAACTGAACACAATACTCTAAATGCGGTCTCAGCAGAGAATTGTAGATTTGTAACATGACCTCTGTACTCTTGAACTCAATCCCCCTGTTAATTAAGCCTAGCATCCCATAGGCCTTCTTAACTACCCTATCAATCTGTGCAGCGACCTTGAGGGATGTATGGATTTGAACCCCAAGGTCCCTTTGTTCATCCACACTCTTAAGTTACTGACCATTAATCCTGTACTAAGTCTTCTGTTTTGTCCTTCCAAAATGCATCACCTCACACTTGTCCGGATTGAATTCCATCTGCCATTTTTCTGCCCAACTCTGCAGCCTATCTACATCCTCTTGTAACCTTCGACAGCCTGCAGCTCCATCCACAACTCCTGAAATCTTCGTGTCTTCCGCAAACTTACTCACCATCCGTCCGCCTCGACATCCAGGTCGTTTATAAAAATCATTAATAGCAAGGGTCCTGGGACAGATCTCTGCGGCACTCCACTAGTCACCGACCTCCAGGCAAAATACTTTCCTTCCACAACTACCCTCTTTTTTTTTTCTTTAATCCAATTTTCCATCCAAACAGCTCATTCCCTCATGAGGGACCTTGTCAGATGCTTTGCTAAAGTCCATGTAGACCACATCCACTGCCCTACCCTCATCAATTTCTTTTTTTTACTTCTTAAAAAAAAACTCAATCAGGCTCGTGAGGCACGATCTTCTCTTCTCAAAGCCATGTTGTCTATCCATGATTAGACCATACTCCTCCAAGTGCTCGTATATAGTATCCTTAAGAATCGTTTCCAATAGTTTGCATACCAGCGAAGTAAGATTCACCCGTCTATAGTTCCCAGGTTTCTCCCTCTTAACTTTTTAAAACAAGTGAACTGCATTTGCCATTCTCCAGGCCTTCCCCTGCAGCCAAAAAGGAATCAAAGATCATAGCTGATGATCCTGCGATATCCTCTCTCAGTTCCCACAACAACCTGTGGTTTATCATACACGGCCCTGGGGATTTATTCATCTTAATGTTTTTAAGAAGATTTAGCACTTCCTTAATCTCCACATTGTCCAACACACAATCCCGCTGTACTTCGACCTCATCCTGATCAAGATCCTTTTCACTTGTGAATACTGAAGCAAAGTATTCATTTAGGACCTCCCCAACTTCCTCCGCTTCCAGGCACATGTAGCCCTCTTTATCCTTTAGCGGCCCCAACATCGTTCTTGTCATCCTCCTATTCTTCACATAGGTATAGAATGCCTTAGGCTTCTCCTTTATCCGACATGCCAAGCCTTCTCATGCCCCCATCGAGTTCTCCTAAGTCCTGTCTTCAGCTCCTTCCTGGCTACACTATATTTTTGATGAGCCCCTCCTACTTCCTGCTTCTTATATCTAACATATGCTCCCTTTTTCATCTTGACGAATTGCTTCACATGTTTCGTTACCCACGGTTCCCTTTTCCGACCATTTTTCCCTTGCCTCAATGGGACAATCCTATCCTGAACCTAGCTCAAGAGTTCCCTAAACCTCTCCAACATTACTTCTGTGCTTTCCCCTTTGAACATCTGTTTCCAATTTACTCTCGCTAGTTCCTGCCTCATCCCTTCAAAGTTAGCCCTTCCCCATTTAAGCACTTTACCATTTCGTCTGATTTTATCCCTTTCCATAGCTATGCTGAAACTCATGGAGTTGAGGTCACTCTCAGCAAAATGCTCGCTCGCAGAGGTAGGTCACCTGACCAGGTTCATTACCCAGAACTAGATCCAGTATAGCCTTTCCTCTCGTCGGTCGGTCAACATACTGTGTCAGGAACCCTTCTTGAACACACCTGACAAATTCAGTCCCATCTATCCCTCTTGAACTCAGGAGGTGCCAGTTAATATGAGGGAAGTTGAAATCACCCATAACTGCTACCCTGTATTTCCTGCACCATTCTAGCATCTGCCTGCTTATCTGCTCTTCGATGACCCGAGGGCTATTTGTGGGCCTATAGACTACTCCCAGCACAGTGATTGATCCCTTCCTATTTCTGACTTCCACTCAGAATGACTCAGTGGGCACTCCTTCTGCAGCGTCTTCCATTTCTATAGCCGGGATACTATCCCTGACTAGCAATGCCACTTCCTCCCTCTCCCCTTTTCTACCTCCCATCCTATTCCTTTTAAAATACCCGAACCCCGGGATCTGCATCATTCAATCGTGCCCTTCCTCCAACCAAGTTTCAGTAACGGCCACAGCATCGTAGTTCAACGTACTAATCCATGCTCTAAGTTCATACTCCTTTTCCCTAATACTCCTAGCAATGAAATAGACACATTTCAACCCCTTTAACTGGCTACAATTATGTTCTGTCCCCTGCCTGCCCTTCCTCATCAACTCAGAATTCTTAGCATCATACTTTTGTCCTTCTACTTTAATCCCTGCACTCACATTCTTATTCACACCTCCCTGCCAAATTAGTTTAAACCCTCCCAAACAGCTCTATCAAACCTGCCCGCCAGGATATTGGTCTCCCTGGTATTCAAGTGCAAGCCGTCCTTTTTGTACAGGTCACACCCGCCACAAAATGGTCCCAATGATCCAGAAATCTGAATACCTGCCCCCTGCTCCATTGCCCCAGCCAAGCATTTATCCTGCACCTCATTCTATTGCTATTCTCACTGTCGCTTGGCACCGGCAGTAATCCCGAGATTACTAACTTTGAGGTCCGGATTTTCTACTTCCTTCCTAACTCCCTGTAGTCATCTTTCAGGACCTCTTCCCTCTTCCTGTCTATGGCTTTGGTACCAATATGTATCACGACCTCTGGCTGATCTCCCTTCCACCCCAGGCTATCTTGGACTCGATCAGGGACATCCCCGACACTGGCAGTTGGGAGGCAAGCCTCCACCCGAGTTACTTTACTGCGTCCACAGAATCGCCCATCTGAAACCCTGACTGTCGAGTCGCCTACCACTACTGCCTTCCTTTTCCTTTCCCAACCCTTCTGAGCCACAGGGCCTGACTCTGTACCAGAGACACTGCCACTGTCGCTTCCCCCATGTAGTGTGTCGCCCTTAAAAGTACTCAACCAGGAGCACTTATTGTCAAGGGGTGCAGCCACAGGTTTACTCTCTAGTAAATGACTCTTCCCCTTCCCTCTCCTGACTGTGACTCATTTCTCTATCCCCCGTGACCTTGGAGGAGTCTGTAACTCCTTTATATCACCTCCTCACTCTCCCTGACCAGCCGAAGGTCATCCAGCTGCAGCTCCAGTTCCCTAACACGGTGGCTTAGGAGTTGCATCTCGATGCACCGGGCACAGATGTGGCCGTCCGGGACGCCGGCAGACTCCAGGTCTTTCCACATCTGACACCGACCATAGAAAACTGGCCTCACACACATCCTACCTCCTTTTGTAATCAACAACTGCCGCACCTCGTCCCGTTACCGCCGAATCCCGTGGAACCAAAGACCTTTCACTCTGCTGTCTCTCACTATGCTGCCCACTCCCAACGCTGCCGCTGGATATGGCTGCTTTCTTTTTAAACTGTTCGCGCTTGACTGGCTAACGTCACGCGCCTGCGCAGTCTGGCCTCTCTCTTCCCCCGAGCACTCAAAATGTCTTCCCGCTGGAAATCCTTTGGTGTTCTCCCGTTGCTTACTTGTTTCGTATCATGTAGGGCAGGGCCGCTAAGCACACAGCTGTGTGGTTCACCTGTGCTGATGGAGACTGTGGGAAATATTGTTGCCAATCTCAGCTGACTAGGATCTGCAAATGAGCAAATGTAGGATCCGTTTGTACATGGTGCTATTGAGGTCAAGGCCTCGAAACTGATTAACAGTGTTTTTCGGGATGATAGTGTTGAATTCGTTACTGTATCGATAAACATAATCCCTTATCTGATAGTCATAGAAAGATGCAGAACGGAAAATGTATTTTCAGCAGATCTATCTCATCCCAAACTGTTGAACACGCCTTTCCCATCGTCCAGCACCCTGTCCATAGCCCCTCCATTCATGTACCTATTCAAACTTCCCTTAAATGTTGAAATCGATCTCACCTGCACCTCTTGCGATGGCCGCCGGTGCCACACTTACAGGACATTCTGAGTGAAGATATTTCCCCTCTTGTTCCCCTGATACTTCTCAACTTTCACCATGAACCCGTGACCTATTGTTCCAATCCGACCCACCCTCAGTGGAAAAAGCCTAATAACATTTACCCTATCGATATACATCGTAATTGTGCATAGCTCTACCAAATTCTCTCAATCTTAGTTCAGTCCTTACGTATTCAAGCTCTCTTTATAGCTCAGGTCCTCCAGATCCATTAACATCGTTGAAAATTCTCTTTCCTATTTCAATCTTATCTGCATTTTTCCTGTAGGAAGTGGCCAAGACTGCAAACATTACTACCAATTAGGCCACACTAACATCTTTTTCAACATAACATCGCAACTGCTGTAAAATCTGAAGTCGAATTTGCCAGAAGCATGAAGTCCCAGTGTACTTGTGCTGCCACTTGCAATGAATTGTAGACGTGCATTCTCAAATCTTTTCGTCCAACCGCACTCCTCAGTGACCTACCTTTCACTGTGTACGTCCTTCCCTGGTTAGCCCTGTGGAAGTGCAACACCTCACAGCTGTCTACATTAGAATCCATCTCACATTTTCCAGTCAATTCTCTTGCAGGTCCAGACCTTGTTACCAGCTGTGATGTTCTTCCACGCAGTCCACCACATCACAATATTGGAATCATCCGTAAATTTGCTGAGCCACTTAACCATATGTAATGCCCTGATCAGGATGCCTGCTGCTATGCAATGAGGTATTTATTTTAGCAATTTTCTGTAAAAAGCCTTGTGCCGTACTGGAAAGAGTTTTTTACCTTTGACTAAAGATGAGGAGCTATGTTGTCCAAATCTGGAATGAATATCAGTCACTCAAGATTGCGGAATGTCAACGATTTAGATGAAGGCATTGAGAATAACATCAGCAAATTTGCTGATGATACTAAGCTGGGTGGCAGTGTGACATGTGATGAGGATGTTAGGAGAACACATGGTGAATTGGATAGGCTGGGTGAGTGGGCAGATACTTGGCAGATGACGTTTAATGTGAATAAGTGTGAGGTTATTCACTTTGGGAGTAAGAACAGGAAGGCAGATTATTATCTGAACGGTGTAGAGTTAGGTAAGGGAGAAATACAAAGAGATCTAGGTGTCTTTGTTCATCAGTCACTGAAGGTGAATGAGCAACTGCAGCAGGCAGTGAAGAAGGCTAATGGAATGTTGGCCTTTATTACAAAGGGAATTGAGTACAAGAGCAAGGAAATCCTCTTGCATTTGTACAGAGCCCTGGTGAGACCACACCTGGAGTATTGTGTACAGTTTTGGTCTCCGGAGTTAAGGAAGGACATCCTGGCTGTAGAGGAAGTGCAGCGTAGATTCACGAGGTTAATTCCTGGGATGTCTGGACTGTCTTACGCAGAGAGGTTAGAGAGACTGGGCTTGTACACGCTGGAATTAAGGAGATTGAGAGGGGATCTGATTGAAACATGTAAGATTATTAAGGGATTGGACAAGATAGAGGCAGGAAATATGTTCCAGATGCTGGGAGAGTCCAGTACCAGACGGCATGGTTTGAGAATAAGGGGTAGGTCATTTAGGACAGAGTTAAGGAAAAACTTCTTCTCCCAAAGAGTTGTGGGGCTTTGGAATGCACTGCCTGGGAAGGTAGTGGAGGCCAATTCTCTGGATGCTTTCAAGAAGGAGCTAGATAGGTATCTTATGGATTGGGGAATCAAGGGATATGGGGACATCGCAGGAACCGGGTAGATAGATAGATAGATAGATAGATAGATAGATAGATAGATAGATAGATAGATAGATAGATAGATAGATAGATAGATAGATAGATAGATAGATAGATAGATAGATACTTTATTCATCCCCATGGGGAAATTCAACTTTTTTTCCAATGTCCCATACACTTGTTGTAGCAAAACTAATTACATACAATACTTAACTCAGTAAAAAATATGATATGCATCTAAATCACTATCTCAAAAAGCATTAATAATAGCTTTTAAAAAGTTCTTAAGTCCTGGCGGTAGAATTGTAAAGCCTAATGGCATTGGGGAGTATTGACCTCTTCATCCTGTCTGAGGAGCATTGCATCGATAGTAACCTGTCGCTGAAACTGCTTCTCTGTCTCTGGATGGTGCTATGTAGAGGATGTTCAGAGTTATCCATAATTGACCGTAGCCTACTCAGCGCCCTTCGCTCAGCTACCGATGTTAAACCCTCCAGTACTTTGCCCACGACAGAGCCCGCCTTCCTTACCAGCTTACTAAGACGTGAGGCGTCCCTCTTCTTAATGCTTCCTCCCCAACACGCCACCACAAAGAAGAGGGCGCTCTCCACAACTGACCTATAGTCAGGTATTGTTAGTAGATGATCAACCATGATCTCAAAATGGCGGTGCAGGCGCGAAAGGCCGAATGGTCTCCTTCTGCACCTATTGTCTATTGTCTATTGTCCATTGTCTACTGTGAGAGAAGGTTCTAGAGAGCTCTGAAGAAGAGTTTTCTGAAGGATGGTAGCGGCTTTCGGTGTTATGGCGGGAGTTGCCGTCGTGGCCACAAGTTAAGATGCCTCAAGGAGAGTCCGCGTTGCAAGAAGTGCTTTGTGCAGATAGATGGCTCCAAGGAGGAGGGCCAGTATTCCTCAGGGAGAGGCAATTTGTTCGAGATGGTCTTCGACGGACGTTTGGAACGTGGCGGGTGCTTTCCCGGACAACGTGGCTCCAGTACATGAGTGAAGACGACACCAATATGAGCTCAAACATTAACTATAATGGGCCTGCTTCTTTTCCTGTCACTTTGTAAGAAATGGAATTTTGTGAATAGACTTCCTTTATAATTTTATGCTGGTGTACGATCTGTCATTTCTACCGAACTATAACTTTTATGGTAGTAGTAGTTAGCAGCATTTGCTCAAATCCAGTTTCCATTAATCACAACATCATGGCGTTCCTGTTCGTTTGCAGCCCAAAGCATACCGACGATATACAGATATTATTTATGAAAGGTGGTTTTCTCACCACTGTGTTTCGTGGCATTTAGCAGAGATAGCTAACAAGTTACGTTGGTATACGAGCCTCGTTGACAGCGATACACGCATTATCTCGATCATTCATGCAGTTGACAAACCGCAGTGGACCCAGCATTGATCCCTGCGGCACTCCACCGGGCACAGATCTCCAGTCCAACACGTGATTGTTTAATCCATTCTATGGTTCCTCCCACACTGCCAATGTCTAATACAATTTGCCCCATTCGACTGCTGGATGACTGAATATTCCTAATCGATCTCCCATGCGGGACCTTGTCAAGTGCTTTACTAATGTCGATATTTGAAATAGGAAAGCAAAAAAAAAAAAATCTATTGAGGATCTCCCCCATCTCCCTGGCTCCACATATGAATTACCATTCTGAATTCCCAGAGCACAAATTATGTTGCCTGCAATCCTTTTGCACTTAACTGATCTGTAAAGTCCCTTAGGATTCTCCTTCGCTTTGTCTGCCAGGATTACCTCAATATCACCTCCCAGAAAAAGAAATGTTATCAGCTCGTCCGCTTCTAAGGAGATTGAGATAAGCGTGGCTCCCTCCACCTTAAATGCATTTATAGCAGCACTGCTTCCAGGATATTGAGATAAGCAAGGCTCCGTCCACGTTCTTTTTTTTTGTATAGGAGCACCTTTGACAAGATTCATTTATATCTGAATGGGATCAGGTGAACATCGGATCGCATTCCATATAAAGACTGTGAGTACGGCTGAGAAGATGAATGGGCTCTTTCCACCATCTATCGGGAGCATTTATTAGAAGCGTTGCATATGCAGGGCGTTAGTATTATTAAGAAATCCACCAAGCATCTTCTTTGGCTTTCTACTATCAGGGAGGAGAAACCGATATATAAAATGCAAGAACGTTCTGGATGGGAAACACTTTCTTCCCTCGGACTATTTGGCTTCTGAGCACCGTGCCACGTTGCATTCGAAGTGTCTCTGCTTAATCTGTTCTGTGCCTTCGAATATTTAATCTTAACTCGTTAAACAGCCTCGTGTGTGACACCTTATCAAATGCCTTCGGAAATCCCAATAAATGACATACACTGCGACTCATTTATCCACCCAGAACTCAAACAGATTTGTCTGGCAAGTTTCCCCGTCGTAGAAACCATGCTGACTTTGACTTCCTTTATTTTGCCTTCCTCCCTTGTTGGAGAGTGCAGTAACATTTGCAATTTCTTTGCGCTCCGGGAGCATGCTAGAATCAGAAGATGCTTGGAAGATCATAAACAATGCATCTGCTTTCACTTCAGCAACATCTCTCACGTCTCTGGAATGTAGCCCACCTGGTCCAGGTGACGTATCCACCTTAAGTCTTTTATATCGGGATAACACTTTTTTCCTTTGTAATAGCAATAGCACTCATTCCAGCTCTCTGACACTCAGAGATCTCTGGCACAGTACTAGTGCCTTCCACAATGAAGACTGATGCAAAGTAATCATTACATTCAACCGCCATTTCTTTGCTCCCTATTACTACCTCAGCAGCATCATTTGTCAGTGGTCCAATATAAACTCACACCTGCCTTTTACTCTTTAAGTTACTGAAAAAAAACACCTCATCCTGCTTTATATCATGTGCTTGTTTGCTCTAATATTTCATCTTTTCCTGTTGTACGTCCTTTTAATTTATTTTTTGTTGAACATTCAAAACATCCCACTCACATTATATGGCCTTCCTTTGGCTTCTATGCATTCCTTACCTACCCTTGTCTGCCACAGTTTCGGCTCCCTGCCATTTGAGAACAATTTCTTCTGAGACATACTTATCCTGAGCCTCGTAAACTGTTCTCAGAAACTTCAGCCACATCTGCTCTGCCGTCATCCCCAACAGTATCCCATTCCCATCCACCTCAACAAGGTTCTGCCTTGTGCCGCTGTGATTCACTTTATTCCTTTGTGATACTGAAACATCTGACCTGCTTAATCTCTCAAATTGCAGTATGAATTCAATAATATTATGATTTGTGGTTCCTAAGGTTTCCTTTACCGTAAGCTACCTAATAAAATCCGGATTATTGCACAGCACCCAATCTAAGATATTCTTTCTCCGCGTAGGATCAATTGCAAGGTTCTCTAAAAGGCCATCTCACAGGCAGTCAACAAACTCACTCTCTTGCAATCTGACACCAACCTGATTTTTACAATTCCCTTGCATATTGATGTCCTCCATTACATTTTTGATATTACTCATATTACATATCATTTCCAGCTCCCCTTGCAATCTCAGCTCCACATCATTGGCCGCCTCTGCCGCAACGATGCGCATGCATTGATGAAACCGTGACAGCGCCTTCACTCATCAAAGCACCCCGGGTCCCGGAAGCTGATCGAGGGGCAGAGAAGTAGGGAAGGGATCGGACTGTCGCGGGGTATGGAGTCAAGGTGTGCCCGAGGCTCACAGTAAATGTCCTTCAGTCGTGGTTCGGAGGACAGTTCCAATTAACCCTCACCTGGAGTCCCGCTCCGACCTGCTTCTGACTCTACAAGTCTTTCCTTTCACTGAGCGCTTGCGCGTTTCTGGAACGACCAGGAGAAAGAGTCTGCATGTCCCGGAATTCCAAAGCAACTCAGACAGACAGACAGACAGACAGACATATTTTATTGACCCCGAGGGAGATGACGTTTCGTTGCAGCCGCGCCAACAAAGAATACCGTATAAATATAGCAATATAAACCATAAATAATTAAATAATAATGTTAATCATACCAAGTGGATATAAGTCCAGGACCAGCCTATTGGCTCAGAGTGTCTGACACTCCGAGGGAGGAGTTGTAAAGATTGATAGCCGCAGGCAGGAATGACTTCCTATGACGCACAGTGTTACATCTCGGTGGAATGTGTCTCTGGCTGAATGCACTCCTGTGCCTAACCAGTACATTATGGAGTGGATGGGAGTCATTGTCCAAGATGGCCTGCAACTTGGACAGCATCCTCTTTTCAGACACCACCGTCAGAGAGTCCAGTTCCACCCCCACAACATCACTCGCTCTAAACGCTGGAGGAACTCAGCAGCTCAAGCAGCATCCATGGAAAAGAATAAACAGTTGACCTTGTTGCCTTTGCTCTTCCTCGGTCAAGCGCTGGAGAGACGAGAACCCGGCACAAGAGACGAGTGTACCATAAGAGAGAGGGAAAGAGAGGGGGACCCGGGGGAAGTAAAAGGTAGGTGAGAAGTAAAAGGTCCGAATGGGTAAGAGAGGAAGGGAGGAGGAAACACGAGGAAATCTGCAGATGCTGGAAATTCAAGCAATAACACACACAAAATGCTGTTGGAATACAGCAAGCCAGGCAGCATCTATAGGGAGAAGCGCTGTAGAAGGGTGGAGGAATCTTTTATTTACCAGATGGAGAAATCGAAATTCATGCCATCAGTTTGGAGACTACCAAGACGGAATACAAAGTTGTGCTCCTCCACGCTGAAGGTGGCTTTATGTTGGGATAGGTGCAGGTCATGGATCGACACGTGGGAATGGGAATGGGAAGAGTAGTTGTAATTTTTGGCCACCAGGAAGTCCCACTTGTGGAGGATGGTGTGAAGGTGCTAGTCGAAGTGTTCCCTTAATTAAGGAGGTCACACTCAGGAGTGAGGAGCAACACCTTATATTATGTCTTATGTCTTGGTACCCCTATACCTGATAAACGTTTTTGTCTATTCATCTCAACCATGGTTCAGATAAGTCAGGTTAGTATCATTTTTATCCGGTTAAACCGTTTGGAGGTTGTGACTGTTCTCTGGAAGCTGGGGTTTATAATGCATATTGTCAATGGATGCTCTGGACGGAGATAATGACACTTTTTGATTCATTTTTCAGCAATCGATGATCATGTGGCTGAAGGAGCAATTGACCCCTCAGTGAGTTGGGCAAATACTTCCAGTTTGCACCCAGAGCTGAAGGGTAGTTCACTTCATACTCAGCATCAAAATGAGGCGGTTAAGGCAAGGCAGACTTTCCCATTCTTTGATCTAAAGCAGAGACAATGGATAAGAAAAACAGATACCTTCATCACCAAATGTTCTGGGAATGAAGTGGAGGATAGAGAAGCTGAATTTGGAGGCTGTATCAGACGTTTAGATAAGAACAGAAACTGTTCCAGATGTTTTTCTTTCCGGGTAGTCGGACATCATTGGTGTTGGAGTACTACTGATGAATGGCCTCAGAATGGTCGAAGACTCTATTGAATGTTACGTGTTCTACAATAATGTTTATTGAGTGGATGAATTCCAGGAATGAAGGGGATGCTATTTAAATAGTCGTTGGAGATTTTAAACTAACTATTATATAAAACGAAATTTAAAGGACGTTATAGAACAAGATTTATCGTATTTCACTCGGGGAAGCCTTCAAAAGTGAAATTTCGAGATTAGAACGTTTGGATGTGCCTATCGGAGTTCCAATAAAGATAATAAATGCAGGGAAACTTGGACTCTCAAGAGATATTGTGGCTCTGGTTAAGATGTTAAAAGAGTTGCATAGCGGGGGAAGGCAAATAGTAAGAAATGAGGTGCTTATGGAGAATAAGAAAACGAATGGAACAAATAATAAATAAATCAATCACGATGGCTGAAATAAAGTCAGTGTTTGGCCGAGCGGGTCAAAAAGGGAAGCAAAATACTAAGGGGCTTTAATAGCAGACAATCGCCGATCCAAGAAGATCTTGAGTTTGCCCCTCTGATGGACTAGGTCCTCTCTGGGGCGCCAGACTGGGCGGACAGATTTGAAAAACCAGCTGTTTACCCATGCCGGTTCCCCCTCTCCAAATCACTGATATCGTCGAAGGGAAGGGCAAACGCCAAAGCAGCACACACCAGTGTCGTCGCAGAGGTTGCCAAAATAAAGTTGTAAACATCAAACTGACTTAGGAAGCCAGGCTGGGTATTTCTTTCTCGGGGTTTACTCCTGAAGACTTTCCCATGGGTGGTTATGGCCGCAAAACAGCGGAGGTTTAAAATCAGAGTTTTCCTTTCCCTCAGCTGGTTGCCGTCGTAGGCTCCCAAGCCCCAGATGCCCTATAAGTTAAGCAGAAAACTACTGCAAAGGACGAAACTGGCCCACTCGAAAATCAAAATGATATTCCATGTGCAGAGCAAGAAAAGATCGTAAGGCGCCAGATACTTAGACTTTCAGACCATAAAAAATAGGAGCAGAATTGGGTAATTCGGCCCACCGTGTCGGCTCCGTCATTTCATCAGCGATGAGCCATTTCCCTCTCAGCTCCATTCCACAGACTTTTCCTGGTATCCCTTCATGCCATGACCAGTCAGGAATCTGTCAAACTTTAGCTTAAATATGCTTAAAGATTTGTTCTTCACAGCCGAATGTGACAATGACATCACATATTCACTACCCTCTGGCTGAGGAACCTCCTCCACACCTTCGTTCTGAAAGGACTCCCTTCGATTCTGATGCAGTGTTCTCTGGTCCGAGACACTCCCACCATGCGAAAACGTCCTCTCCCCATCCAGTCTATCAAGTTATGTTAATACTTGATAAATTTCACAAATCTGCGAATGCTGGTCATCCAAACACCACAATCAAAATGTTGGAGGAACTCAGCAGACCAGGCAGCATATATGGAAAAGAGAACAGTCGACGTTTCAGTCCGTAACCCTTCATCAGGACATAGGACCTAAGGCCTGATGAAGGTACTTGGCCCGAAAGGTCGGCTCTTGGAATCGATCACCCAACTGATCTTCCTAATCTACTTGCACAGTTAAATCCCCCGTTACTATTTCAACATTGCCCATTTGGCATCCATTTACTTTTCATTAGAGGCTGTGTATACATCCCTATATGGTCTTTTCACCCTTGCAGTTCCTTAGCTCTACCTTTGACAACGATGCCCACATTATCGTTCACCCCAATCCGTAACTCTGCCCCATCGTCGCTATATAGTCGGAATTCAACTATAAAACCTTCAGTCCTGTATTTACCCTTTTCGATTTTGTCCGTCTTTTACACTGAAACTTATCCGTTTGACTGCAATTTTGCTCTGTCATCTGTCTCTACTTGCTCGATGTCTTACTACACATTGCCTCTACTTTCAAACCAGCTACCCCATTTTCAAGACTACCCCTCCGATTCTCAACCCCTTGCAAATTAGGTTAATCTTTCCCGACCAAGTCTAGGAAACTTGCCCCCAAGGATATTTGTCCGCAAGGGGTTTACATGCCGCCTGTCCCTTTTGTGCAGGTCGCACCTTCCCAGAAGTGATCGCAATGATTCAGAAATCTGACAGCTGCACCAGTTTATCCTACTCTTACCCGCAATGGCGCGTTCCACGGGCAGGGATACAGCAAATACTACTCCAGAAGTCCTGTTTTATATCTTTCTACCAAACTCTGCAGAAGGCAGTCATCATTTCCTCCTCAGCTTGTTTACCTGTGACATTGGTGTCAACATGTACAACTACTTCTGGCTGTCCTCCCTCCCACTTGAAAATGCCGTGTACAGTACCCGAAACATCACCGACTCTAGCACCTGAGAGTCAACATACGATTTGAGTATCTATCGTGCCCTTAGAACCTCGTCTCTATCCCTCTAAATATAGAATCCTTTGCAGTTCTCTTCTTCTCTCCACTCGTCTTATCCCGAAACCTGGTCACTGTAGATCCCTCATGTTAATTCGTCCCCCTGAACTGTATTTAAACTTACATACATATTATTCAAGTTTACTCTGCACTGGCTGTATATTTCCCTTCCTTCTCCTGACAGTCACGCAGTTAACTATCTCGTGCAAGCCAGGGGTGACTGTCTCCGTGTCGCTCCTATGTATCACCGCCATGTTTTCCCGCATGAGCAGAAAGACATTCAGAAGCTGCTGCAGTTCCTTAATTCGTTCTCCGGAGCTGTAGCTCGGTGAACCTGGTGCAGATATTTTCCTCCAGGTCAAATGATGTTTGCAGAATTCCGACGTCTCAGATAGATTAAAAAACACTACTTCTCCTATCATTTCGCATTTCCCCCTCCCCCTCCTACTTTCAAATCTCTTAGTGTCTTTCCTTTCAGTTAGTCCTGACGAAGGGTCTCGGCCCGAAACGTCGACTGTGCTTCTCCTTATATATGCTGCCTGGCCTGCTGTGTTCCACCAGCGTTTTGTGTGTGTTGTTTGAATTTCCAACATCTGCAGATCTCCTCGTGTTTGCCCTGGAACCATTCTCACTGCACTACCATGCCCTAATAGACGGGGATTGAAAACTTATGTTCGAAAGGAGAACCCAGCCGATACTTTCTCTCGTCCAAACTTGGTGCCGCTCAAGCCTGATAATACAAAACCGATCAAAACAACGACACACTGAAAAGATCGAAAGATCGGCCGCTCGGTTTGCCCTTGTGTTCTTTTTATCCACCCTTCTATTTCGTACCGTTCGATGATTGGTCGAAGTCCAACGCCAAGAAACGGCAGTGAAGTTCTGCATTCGTAATCTTGATTACGGAATGAATAAAAAGTTAGCCCTCTTTACCTACTGTGGTTCGCAGTCCAACTCCAGTAGTGAGGCAGTTGAGAAGGCCCGCATGGGACGTTGGCCAAGAAGGTTTAATCTTCCGGCTCACAAGATAAGGTGGTAAATTTGATGAGGCATTAGCTTTGTGGAAGAAACCAGAGCGTGGTAACCGACAGGCCGTGCTTGGAGACTGTGTACAGTTTTCGTCTCTTACCTACAGTAAAGATGGAAGGAAGTTTGAACGACTACAGAGAAAATTTACAAGGAGGTTTCCACGTCTGGAGGACCTGAGATAGAAGGTAAGAATAAATAACAAACACAAGGAAATCTGCAGATGTTGGAAATTCAAATAACAACACACACAAAATGCTGGTGGAACACAGCAGGCCAGGCAGCATCTATAGGGAGAAGCGCTGTCGACGTTTAGGACCGAGACCCTTCGTCAGGACGCCCGAAACGTCGACAGCGTTTCTCCCTATAAATACTGCCCTGCCTGCTGTGTTCCACCAGCATTTTGTGTGTGTTGCTGTAAGAATAAATAAGTTCGGTCTTTGGAACGGCGAGGATTGAGAGGAGATTTGATAGATGCATCCAAAGTATAAGAATTATAGAGAGGTTAAATCAAGCAGACTTCATTGTAATTGTGTGTGACTACAAATAGACGTCATTTGATTATGTTGAAAGGAGAAATATTGAAGGGAAGCATGAAGGGAAACATCTTGATTCAGAAATCCCTGAGTGTGGAGCCGGCAAGCATAATTGATATCCAAAGTTTAAAGTATGTTTGAAATGTTACGTGGATGGTTGGGGTACGGAGGGCTATGGTCCCGGCGCTATTTGATAGGTGTAGGTCGTTTAAATTGTTTTCCACAGATTATCCGTGCTGATGTCCTTGTTTATGTGTTGTGTGTTTTACAACCATTATTCTATCCAAATTTTAGAGACTAGGTCACTTTTATATTGAATATTATAGGAGTAGAAATGAAAGAAAAAATACTTCTTAAATAGATCTCAATTTTCTATCTGTATTTGAACCATCACAACTTAAAATATGAATACATTGGTCTCTGGAAACGAGTTCAGTGTTGTACTCAGGCCAACGATTCTTACGCTTTTGAACACCTACATTTTAAAAATCTTAGAAATGTAGTTCAGGTCGGAGTTGATTTTACAGATTCGTCAAACATATGACAGCCACCAAGTTAGTTAAAATGTTCCAGAGCAAAAATATTACTTCGGATCCTTAGTCTATTACGTTTCCTTTTCACAACGTCAGTAACATGTGATTCTTCTCATTATGTACTCAAAAGACCAGACTACACCTCTCCACCTACTGATCTAAATGCAACGCAGTCGCACCTTTGTCTTATAATTACGTGATAGAATTGCACAGATGAACGTAATCTGAGAATAGAAAAGCCAC
Source organism: Hemitrygon akajei (assembly GCF_048418815.1). Taxonomy (NCBI): domain Eukaryota; kingdom Metazoa; phylum Chordata; class Chondrichthyes; order Myliobatiformes; family Dasyatidae; genus Hemitrygon; species Hemitrygon akajei. The sequence continues at coordinate 56,798,396 of NC_133131.1, forward strand.
AGGACGTTATTATTTAATTTGCTTCCCGACCTGGGAGATGAAGAATTAAAGTTGGTTAAACGCTGACTCTACAGAAGTTTGTCAAGGTTTTTGATGTCAAGTCAAATCTCTGCAGACCCCTAAAGAGGTATCGTGCTTTCTTTGGGATCACCTTTGTATGACGAATCCAGTGCAGGGCGCCTGAAGTAGTGCCACTCTGAAATTTAAAGTTATTGACTCCCTGCACCTCGAATCCTTCGATGAATACTGTTTCCTGGACCTCTAGATTCCCGTTCCTGAAGTATGCAATCAATTCCGTCGACTTGATTACATTGAATTAGAAGATTATTTTCCGAAACAGCCAAATGTTCAATCCCCTCCTCTATGCTAATTCGTCACCACCTTTGATGCGGCCCACAGCAGCAAATTTGAGTGTGGTGTTGGAGTTGTACTTGGCTACACAGTCATAGGTTTAAAGCGTATGGAGCAGGAGGCTAAGCACGCAGCCGTGTGATGCAGCTGTGCTGCTGGAGTTTGTGGAGGACATGTTTTCGCCAATCCTAACTGACTGGTGCCTGCAGCTGAGTAATCCATAATACAACTGCCTAATGGGGTATTGAGACCCAGGATTTGGTGATTACTGATTAGTTTTGGGGGGACGGTAGTATTACATGCTGAGCTGTATTCAATAAAGGGCATCCACATCTTCGCTGTGCAGATATTCCAGGGCTATGTGAAGAGCCAATCAGATGGCGTCTGCCGTGGACCTGTTGCTCGCGACGGCAAACTTGAACTGATTCAAGTCGACACTCGGACAGGAGCTGATATGTTTCTACACAAGTCTCTGAAAACACTTCAGCACTCTGGATGTAATTGCAACGGGGCTATAGCCATTGGGGCATCGGTCCCTACGTTATTTTTTCTCAAGCACCAACAGAAATTTCCTGCATGCATGCCCAACAGGAGCATCTGTATCATCGATATGAGATTTTCGTACACCAGGTAAGCATCCGAGCCACACCACGCAAAAAAAAACAAAACATCTGTGTACCCTTCCACGATTGAAGGGCGGGCGGTCATCTTTGAACTGTAACATCATTGCAAAAACTCTTTTCACCAGGTTGATACAAGCCTTGCATAATCATTTATTTCCTACCCCTTTCAACCTCTTACATTCTCCTTTGCTAAGTGCGGTGTCTTTCAACAACTTTTGTACCTGGACAGTCAACGTGTTCGTTTCCTGTCGATACATTTACGTGCAGAGACCCAGAGGGAGAAGAGATGTATCCAATGTTTTGAATATTAAACAGTGTTTCATGATCATCCGGAATTAAATCTGCCCGAACGTTAGACAGACCTATTTTAAGACTGATCAAAATCGAAATGGAATCATTAAAAAATAAAATTTGCCACGAACAATTTTCATCCACCCACTGTAAGCCCAAAACAATGACGATCAGTTCTGCTGTGTCTGCACATGAATGATTAGTAAGTCGTTCTTTATCGTTACTTGTAATTCAGGCACGCATACAGCCACACCGACATTCCCAGTTAAATGACCTTTTGATCCCTGTGTAAAAGTGGTTGACATATGAACATAATTTAGCTTAATATATTGGTCAGACAACAGACTCTCAAGAAGAACAGAATCATTAGATGTTATTAAATTGTGTAACCTAAAATAAACTCAAAGTTTCGAAGAACGGCCACGGTGGGGCATACTTTCGAAAAAGCCACAGTGGGGCATATTGCATAATCCAAGAAATAAAAGCATATTCCCTGCGTGCTGAGAACAAAGCCACCCAAAGCAAAAACTTTCGTCGTGTAATGCTCCCAAAATATTCTTCCTTGACTATACTTAATTTTGCGAGAACAACATTTTGCCAGGCCGGTCTGTACGTTTTCTCCCCAACAACAAAGCTTTGGCCACTAATAACCTGAAGGAACACTTGAGTAATAAGAAGAAAGACTTCAGGTCTGCAGACAGACACGTCCTGAGACGAGTACAGAGTGAACTGAGAGTAAGGCTGAAGAAGTGCGAAAATTCCTTCAAGAGAAGGCTCCAGCAGAATAGATTATGGAACGTGTGGTCATGCATGAAGCAGATAAACTGGTTCAAGTTTAACGAATGGAAGCACGAAAGCTGCCTGGACAGGGCCAACCAATTAAGCTTGTTTTTCAAGAGGTTTATCAATGGACCTGTTGTTTTCCCCTCCCCCACTTGCCCAGACCACGCTCCCTCCCTGTTGCCAAAGTCCTTTTCCTCCAAAGTACTTGTCTTCCCAATCCCCGAATGTTGGAGTATCCTAAAGCCCACCTCCCCGCCTATCTGTGATTGCAGGTCAAGTTAACAGACAACTGGAGATATTACAGCATGGCAAGGCTGCTGCCTCCGACGATAGCAGTGCTATGAAAGACATCCTTCTTGGTTGCTATACCCAAGAAATCTACTCCATTTGGACTTACTGTGTACAGATAACTTGCTCTTACGTCTCATTTGATGAAGGTGGGGGAGTGGCTGGTACTGATTTACCTTGGATCGCAGTTGAGATCTTTATGGACACTCTATTGTTTGTTTCGCAAATTCATGTGCGAATGTATGATGTCATCATTTATCTGTTGCAAAGAGCTCACTCCCTACTGGATGATACTGTGGTATTGTGCCAATCAGAATGAGTATTAGAATCAGATTTATTATCAGCGGCATGTGACGTGATATTTGTTAACTTAGCAGTATTATTAAAACGCAATACATAATATAGAAAAAAAGCAAAACGAAATAATAATCATAATAAGCAAATAACTAAATCAATTACAGGCAAGCAAGAGGAAATCTGCAGATGCTGGAAATTCAAGCAACACACACAAAATGCTGGTGGAACGCAGCAGGCCAGACAGCATCTATAGGGAGAAGCGCTGTCGACCTTTTGGGCCGAGACCCTTCGTCAGGACTAATTGAAAGGAAAGATAGTAAGAGAGTTGAAAGTAGGAGGGGGAGGGGAAAATCTGAAATGATAGGAGAAGTCCGGAGGGGGTGGGGTGAATCTGAGAGCCAGACAGGTGATTGGCAAAAGGGATACAGAGCGAGAGAAGGGAAAGGATCATGGCACGTGAGGCCCAGGTAGAAATAAACAGGGAGGGGAGAACCATACTGAGATGGAGAACAGACAGAATGATGCGCAGAGATGGGCAGAGAGAGAGAGAGAAAAAATATATATATATATCCGGGATGGAGTAAGAAGGGGAGGGGAATTAACGGAAGTTAGAGAAGTCAATGTTCATGCAATCAGGTTGGAGGCTACCCAGCCGGTCTGTAAGGTGTTGTTCCTCCAACATGAGTGTGGCTTCATGACAGTAGAGGAGGCCATATATAAACATATCAGAATGGGAATGGGACGTGGAATTAAAATATGTCGCCACTGGGAGATCCTGCTTTCTCTGGCGGACAGAGTGTAGGTGTTCAGCGAAATGGTCTCCCAGACTGCGACGGGTCTCACCAATATATAAAAGGCCACACCGGGAGCACTGGACGCAGTATACCACACCAGCCGACTCACAGGTGAAGTGTCGCCTCTCCTGGAAGGACCGTCTGGGGCCCTGAATGGTGGTGAGGGACGAAGTGTAAGGGCAGGTGTAGCACTTGTTCCGCTTGCAAGGATAAGTGCCAGGAGTGTGATCGGTGGGAAGGGATGGGGGGGGGGGGATGAATGGACAAGGGAGTCGCATAGGGAGTGATCCCTGCGGAAAGCAGAAAGAGGGGGATTGGAAGATGTGCTTGGTAGTGGGACCCCCGTTGGAGGTGGCGGAAGTTACGGAGAATTATACATTAGATCCGAAGGATGGTGGGGTGGTTGGTGAAGACAAGGGGAACCCTATCTCGATTGGGGTGGTGGGCGGATGGGGCAGATGTGCGGGATATGGGAGAGATGCTTTTGAGAGCAGAGTTGAGGTTGGAAGAATGAAAACTCCTTTGTTTAAAAAAAATACTTCTCCTTCGTCCTGGAATGAAAAGCCTCATCCTGAGAGTAGATGAGGCGGAGACGGAGGTATTGTGAGAAGGGGATAGCATTTTTACAAGACACAGTGTGGGAAGTGGAATAGTCCAGGTAGCTGTGAGAGTCTGTAGGCTTATAGTAGATATCAGTAGATAGACCGTCTCCAGAGATGGAGACAGAACGATGAAGAAAGGAGAGGGAGGTGTCAAAAATAGACCAGGTAAATTTGAGGGCAGGGTGAAAGTTGGAGGCAAAGTTAATGAAGTCAACGGGCTCAGCATGCGTGCAGGAGGCAGCGCCAATTCATTCGTCGATGTAACGAAGGAAAAGATGGGCGCGGATACACGTATAGGCTTGTAACATGGACTGTTCCACAAAGCCAACAAAAAGGCAGCCATTACTGGAACCCATGCAGGTGCCATGCATGGGCACTTCTTCTTTGGTTTGGAAGAAGTGGGCGGAGCCAAAGCAGAAATTATTGACAGTAAGAACTAATTCGGTTAGACGGAGGAGAGTGGTGGTAGAGGTTTGTTTATTGGGGATTGTTTAACGCCTTTTACTCAGTGAGCGGATAAATTTGATTTACACTTTTTTAGATATTTACAAGTTAGGAAGTTTTTACATACTTTGCTTTCAAATTATCCCTCCGCTTATCCATCTAAGATAATAGATACCCTCTTCCAGATTAAATAACTTTAAAAAGGATCAATAGCTACAATTTATAAATGGTTATTGAATTTTCAAATGGTATCTAACGATAAAATTATAGGTGCCTACGAACTGGAATTTCAAGAGTTACTTTGAGATAATCAATTGAGGAAAATTTTTCATCTGGTGAATACCTCATCTATTGTGCCAATCATTCCTTGATACAGTTCAGGGTAGCGCATCGGGCACATATGTCAAAGGATAAATTAGCCCGTATTTTTCCCAATATTAATCCGATTTGTGATAGATGTAATACTCAGGTGGCTACTTTAACTCACATGTTTTCGTCTTGCATAAAGTTGGAGAATTTTTGGAAAGATATTTTTAAAACCTTATCAAAAGTGCTGGATCTGGATTTACAACCAAACGTATTTACAGCTATTTTTGGGATTATTCCATCGGATACACGATATATTCCCCCTTTTTCTCAGCGGATGATAGCCTTTTCAAGCTTACTGGCTATTAAAACTATTTTAAATGAAAGGACCCTAACCCTCCTACCGCCTTTTAGTGGTATTCCTCTATCATGTCCTGTTTGTCTAGAGAAAATAAGAAGTCGAACATTGGATACAAGCTTCAAATTTGTAGGAATCTAGTTTCTTTTTTTTTGCCTTACTCCCTTCTTAAATAATGGAGTCACATTCACAATATTCCAGTCTCCTGGTACCGTGGAACAATCAAGTAATTGTTGAAAGCTCATGAGCAATGTCTCATTTCACTCTTCAGAAGCCTCTATCAGGACTCTGGAATGTAGTGTTACGTACCCGTGCGGATCTTGTACCTGTCACGTGACCATGATGTAATTCAGGCCATGCTGGAGATGAGGTAATGGTTTTGTGATGGTGGAGTGACGTCATTTTCCCGCCAGTGAGAGGTCATGTGATAGTTTTTGTTGACAGGCTGTAAAAGGAGAACCCCACCTTGTGACGTGGACAGTTCGTGGCTGAATTCGCCACTGACTCCATGTTGCTACGTATTCCGATATTATGACGCAGTTTTATTTAAAAGTGGAGTTTTACTTTCTGTTTTAAGTCTCAAGGTTTATTGCCGGCAGTTTCGCTATAATACTGCCAGTTTGGTCAGTGGAGAGTGAAGATTTTAAAGGAGCTCGGAAATCCCGCAGGATTGGGAGAATTTATGTCGACGGTGAAACAGATTCGGCCTTTGTTTAATCTTCGCACTAGGAATTAGTAACAAGTATCCATGATAACTCCTGTTCTGCCAGAAGAGCAGAGGGTTGGATACAAAGTTTCGTCAAAGGAACGTCAGTGCCCTTAAGCCATTTTATTTCCTTCGATCTTAAATCCTCTGGGGAATAACATACTTCAGCTGGGATCAACAGTAACTCCACGAAAGAGAATTTAAATCATTTCAAGAAGTCTCTCCTTTAGCAGACTGTGTAAGCATTTTGACTTTCGCATTACTACTTCTAGGAACTATTTTCGCATTCTCGATTTAAGAACTGTTCGAGCTGTCGTATCTCAGCTGACTTCCAGCTAAGTTAATCGTTTGTTTACTTTTGGGTTTTTTACAGTGTTTAATAAATGTTTTATTTGTTATATTTTTTTAAAAAACTGTCTCAAATCACATATTCATTGTTGCTGATTTGTAACAGTAGTCTATCTGTCCGGGGTGATTTACCAATCTTAAGACGTTTGTGCTTGCGTAGCCCCTTTTCCTTTGTAATAGCAATGACACTAACGAGTGCTCCCTCCTGCTCACGGAACTCTGGCACACTGCTGCGCCTTCCACGGTGAAGACAGATGCAAAGTCCCTATTAGCTTCATCTGCCATTGCTTCACCCCCCCCCCCCCCATCATCATCATTTTCAAGAGATCCAATATGAACTCTCACACCACTTTTACTCTTTATGTAATGAAAAAAAAACTTTTGGTATCCTGCTTTGTGTTATTGACCAGTCTGCACTCATATTTCATCTTTTCCATTCTTATAGTTTCATTTATTGCTTTTTGTTGTATTTTAAAAGCATCCCAATGATCGAAATTTCCACCAACTTTTGCCTCCTTATATGCCCTTTATTCAGTCCTTAATTTTCTTTGTCAGCCATGGTTGCTTTCTTCTTCTCTGGGACTTATCCCTGAAACTTCAGCTATCTCTACTCTGTCGTCATCCTTCACAGTATCCTTATCCATTCTATCTGGACAAGCTGCACTATCATGCCTCTATAATTAACTTTATTCACGAACACAGGTGAGTTATGCCTCTCCTTCTCAAATTCCAGTGCGAATTGAATCGTATTTTGATTACTCCCACCTAATGTTTTTTCTACGTTAAGCTCTCTGAAAAGATCTGGGTTATTACACAACACCCAATCTAAGATAACCTGTCTATGAGTCACCTCAAGGACAAACTGCTCTAAAAAGCTCTCTTAGCAATCTCAACCCAATATCTTGGCTGCTATTTGTGGGCCTGTATATAATTACCATAATATTTTATGTTTACAATTTTTTAACACCACGCTCAACGATATGACATTCGCTTACCCTATATCACCTCTTTCTAAAGTTGTAATTCCATCTCTAATCAACAGGATCAAGCTACCGCCTATGCTTTCCTGTCTGTCCTTTCGGTGTGAAGTATATCCTTTGATGTTAAGCTCCCAACTATGGCCTTCTTTCAGCTCCGTGTCAGTGATGCCCACAATTTCATACCGACCAATGTCTAGTTGCGTCACGCGTTCCTCTAATTTATTCCGAATGCTACACGCACTTAAATACGGCACTATCATTACAGTATAATTCGTATTTTTGGATTTTACCCAATCGTTGTCCTGTCCTACCTTACATTCACTTACAGCAATGACCTTCTTGTAAAACCGCTGGCTCATCTTCACCTATATCATTCTGGATCCCATCCCACTGGCATACTAGATTAAACCACTCCGAACAGCCATAGTAAACCTGCCCGGAAGGAATATTGGTCGTCCTCGGATTCAAGTGATTGGCTCGATATGGGTTTATCTCCGTTCCTCCTTTTCGCTGTGATTTTGCTGCTCCACGCTCTGACAGTCATTCAAATTTTAGTGACCAGTCGAGTCCGTAAAGTGAAGTCAGAGCAAGCGGGAAAGCCGCAGTACCTGGAAATGGAGAGCAGGAGGAGCTCTCTGGTATTACTCTTCACCCTGTCCGGCAACTTCATCCTCCTGTGATTGACAACCGTGGTAAATGTTTTACATTATCAAGTCACAGGAAAATAATTAGATTTCACTGATTCCAAGTGGATATTTCACAACATCAGTTTTGTTTTTTGCTGAGAAATGTTAGCACGAATAGTTTTATATAAGTTTCAATTCAGGGAGCAGGTGATCAGCGTGCTGAAGTATCCGGTCATCTCGGTGCTTCAGTTCATTAATAAAGCTAAGTGCGGAGCACAAGCCAGAGGTGGCCGCAAAGTCACCAAGCTGGGCTGAAGCTCATCGCATCTACTGCCTAGTCTGGCAGGTGTTGTTTCTGGGTCGATTGTCCAATCGACCGGCTGCTCCGGGATAATATGATGGAATGTCTGTGGGAGTGGGGCGGGGGAATGGGGTATTGGGAAAAACACCGCCTAATCGGTGGAAGTGAAGATATAAGGAGGGGTTTGGATATATAGTGATTGGAAGCCCAGCATTGAGGAGTGTACTCGCCACCAGCTGGAAGGCAGTGTGATGTAGAGAATTGGGAACTAAACCCTGACTATGTCTTTCTTCGAGTCGTAATGCGTTGAAGTATTTCATGCGAATGTAGTGGATTCTCTCTCGCAGTGGCGCTGTGGGTTATGACTAGAGATAACGGGGACTTTGGAATGTGCGTTGGCGAATGAGACATGCGTATCGTTCTTGTGTTCCCGTGCGAAGGTTTTGCGGTTTTTTGTTCGGCGGAAGATGGAGACAGAAGATGTTGGAACCGGGAATCCGTAGACTGCACGAGGGAGTGGACTTGGAATGGGATCGGGATTTGACGACTCCGGGGAGTGGGAGAGGGAATCGATAGAAACGAACAGTCGGGAACACCGTGAACTGCAACGTTGCGCATTCAACTGTTTCATGCGAAAGGGCATTTTTTACTCTTTTTTTTTACTTCTTTACTGACCCTATAGTCAATTTAAGAATTATAAATCTCAATCGCTTAATTCTATGTTGTGAACTGTTTGTAATTTCGTGGTACTGATCTTTAATAGGGAAACACATCACGCAGCATCCACCCAAACAAGATTTTTTCAGTTTGACCTGGCCAGAGGCAGCCTTCCTCTAGATTAAGCCGCTAGCTGAACCTAGAGTTAAAGAGTGAAAACTAGAGTTCCCCGTAAAGCGCTATAGCTGTCACGTAATGAAAATGATACTATGAATTAAATTTAATTAATTTCGATAACGTAATGTAGTTTTTACAAGAAAACTATCAACTCCCAAACATTGCAATGAAGCTTTACTTTCAACTCTAATAAATTTCAAAAAGTACACAAACGAGAATGATGTTTTCAAAACAGGCATACGAAATAATTAATCATAGCAGTCCCAATCGTAAGTCGTGTTAATATAATTCCTTCCCAGTTTTTTTCTCCGTTCTCCCAGGAACCAGGCAGTTTTATGCATTCTGTAAAGGTGTTACCCTTTATGTCTATTATACCGCATGGCTTACCGTAAGCCCCTAATATCGAACACTTAGCTTCGGATTTGTTCAGTGGAGGGTCCATATCCACAGTTGAACTTTTAACAGGTATGGAGCCAAACCGTTAGAAAAGCAGCCACACCAGCATTTCCGGTTTAAATGTCTTTGGATCCATCTGTACAAATGGTTAACATATCATCCTGTTTTTCTTAATGTAACGATGAGACAAAAGAAAATATCCTTGGAATTCATTAAATCATGCAAAATAAAATAATCTAACGTTGAGGGGGAAAAGGCGGGGTTAACGAGAAAGCTACAGTGGAACATATTGCGTAATCCACCCTGTTTCCATCAATCCTCCTGCATGCCTTTAACAGGGTAATAATTTATTTGACGGTTAATTTAACCTCTCCAATTGTAAGATAAACTGTTCCATTTCAAACATTAACGACAAAACGGTAGACGACCTTATTGCACCGCAACACCGTCTCAAAAACTGTGCTTGTATCAAATCCTGAGATTTTTAAATTGAAAATTATCTGATCATTAACCACACAACCGCCATCAAGAACAGATCTAATGAAACAAGTATAAATAGTATCCCAAGAATACACACATAGAAGCCTGTGAATAATTAATGATCCATACAGTTATCGATTATTTTACTGATATGCTGCTTCCATTCCAGCTTACTACACATCCATGTTACCTGCATCGTCTGTTCAAATAAATAACTCTGAAAAATATATACATCTTCCCTTCACTCCTATTTTCTGTAACTTAATCAGAAGCCCTTCCTTCCATAAATATTACCTGCCTCTTCAATAATAATAAAATCTGCTATTACAACCCCTTTATTTAACTGTAGTTTCCTAAAATCATCTTCCAAACCTAAAACTAAATACAAAGTTTTCTACGCTTCCAAATTCCATTCTTAAAAAACGCTGTATCACCTCGCTTTTCCAAAATAAAATTCAAACGCTCCACAACCATACGTTTCATAAGTTCACATAAATGAGACATTATTATATAGGTCTGCAACCAGGAGAATTAGAAAAGGAACTCCCAGGTTTTGGAGGCATATTCCATGAGAATATCCATATCCCATGATTAGGAATAGTCAGCATGGCTTTGTCAAAAGCAGATCGTGCTTGACGAGACTGGTTCAATTTTTTTTTCCGGATTTGACCAAACACGTTAATGAAGGTAGAGCGGTAGATGCAGTGTATATGGATTGCAGCAAAGGCTTTTGATAAGGTACCTCATGCAAGGCTTATTGAGAAAGTATGGAGAAATGGGATCCAAAGGGACCTTGTTTGAGGATCCAGAACTTGCTTGCCCAGAGAAGGCAAAGAGTTGTTGTAGACAGATCATATTCTGCATGTAGGCCAGTGACCAGTGGTGTCCCTCAGGGAACTGTTCTGCGACCTCTTCTCTTCGTGATTTTTATTAATGACTTGGATGAGCAAGTGGAGGGATGAGTTAGTAAATTTTCTGATGACACGTTTGGGGGTGTTGTGGACAGTGCGGAGGGCTTCAGATGTTACAGCCGGATATCGATAGGGTTCAAAACCGGGCTGAAATTTGGCAGATGGAGTTCAGGTAAGTTTCAGGTGGTTTATTTTGGTAGGTGAAACATGGTGGCAGAATATAGTATTAATGGTAAGACCCCTGGAAGTGTGGAGGATCAGAATGATCTCGGGGTCCAAGTCCATACGATACTCAAAGGTGCTACGCAGGTTGACTGTGTGGTGAAAACGGCATACGGTGCATTAGCTTTCATTAATCGTAGGTTTGAGTTTAGGAGCTATATCAGACCCTTGTCAGACGCAACTTGGAATACTGTGCTCAGTTGTGGTCGCCTCACTATGAGAACGATGTAGAAACCATAGAGTGGGAGCAGAAGCGATTTGCAATTATGTTGCCTGGATTGGGGAGCATGCCTTATGAGAATAGGTTGAGGTAACTCGTTTTTTTTTTCTCCTTGGAGCGACGGAAGATGATATGAGTCCTGACATATGTGTATAAGATGATAGGCACTGACCGTGTGGATAATCAAAGGGTTTTCTCAGGGCTGAAATGGCTGACACGATCTCTCACAGTTTTAAGATGCTTGAAAGTAGATACACAGGAGATGTCAGATATAAGAATTTTACGCAGAGAATGGTGAGTGCATGGAATGGGCTGCCAACGTCGTTGGTGGTGGCGGATACGAGCTGGTCTTTTAAAAGGCTCCTGGATAGGTACCGGGAGCTTAGAAAAACAGAGTGCTATGGATAACCCTAGGTAATTTTCTAAAGCAAGTGCATGCTCGGCACAGCATTACGGCCCGAAGGGCCTGTATTGTGCTGTAAGTTTTCTGTGTTTTATGTTCTATCAAATTATGTTGTTTGTGCTTCCAACAGGAAATCTGACCGACTGCTAGAATGACATCCTTAAAGATTCATCAAAAACGGAAAAGAAACCTATTTAAATAACAACTTTGCAAGGGCAAATTATCACCTATCCACTTTGAGTCTAAAACGACAATTCATTCTTTCTACATACTGGAAGTATGTAATTATGAATCTGTATGCCCAGATCCATCTTTTCCACAGCATTCCCGATTACAAAACTAATCCCCTTGTAGGTCCTACCCTACTTGTTCCACCCAAAGTGTACCATTTAACACTTGACTGCTTCTTTATCGTTCTCTGTAATTCGGGCAAAAAGAGCCACACCAACGTTCCTCGTAAAATTATCATTTGATCCATCTGTAAAAATATATAACATATGATAACAATTTTCTTTAACATACTGATGAACCTACAGACTCTCAGGCATAACAGTGTCCTTGGAATTTATTAAATCAACTAAAGTCATTAAAAAAACATAGTGTTGCGTTACCAGGAAAGCTGCAGTGGAACATATTGCATGATCTAGCAAACCCATATTCCTAGCGTTATTAGAACACAGCCGTCCAATACTAAAACCGCCCTTCCTGTGATGTTTACACACATTTAACAGAACGATTATTTCTTTGCCCCCTCGAATCAATCGTGTGTGTTCTATGTAGCCAAGATGTCTCAACAAACACTCAGCTCTGTCTGCTTGCTTTTCTCTGACACAAACACACGTAGGCACAAAAAAAGACATTCTCAAACATTCACATCAACTTGAAGCACCACATTCGAAATGTAATTGTCCCATTTCAGACAGTAAATAACAAAACAGTGGTGGACTTAATTACACCACAACACAATTTTAAAGTTTGTAGCTGTCACGCATCCAAACATTTTAAAGTTTGATGTGAAGCCGATCCATAAGCCACACAGACATAGACAGGAAAAGATCTAATTAAACAAATATGAAAGGTTAAAAACGATTTTCACGTTGAACCCCAAGAATATCAACATTGGCTCCTGAGATATATTTGTGTGGGTGGGTGCATGTGTGTGTGTGTGTGTGCGCACGTGTCTTTTTTTTGTGCCTACGTGAGTTTGTGTCAGAGACCAGCAAGCAGACAGGGCTGAGTGTTTGTTGAGAATCTTGGCTACATAGAAAATACCGCTGGAGTGAAAGTAACCCTTCAGCACTCCGGAGGGATGGGCATATCCGAGGTCGGGAAACACTTTGGTATGACATTGCTAGTAATGGATAAAGCGATATCATGGACTAATTTATGAAGCCGGGAAAGCTCGGAGAGTCTCTGCTAAATATATTTGAAGTGTTTGAAAGGGAAGGGACGAGTGTACCATGAAGAACGTTTGAGGGCTCTGGAACTGTACGCAGTCGTCGAGTTTAGAGGAAGGAAGGCGAAATCACATTGAAACCTAACGAATATTGAAGGCATGAAGAAAAAAGCGGAGATCTGGGAAGGCAGATGTTAAAGTGACTGTGTGTGTGTGTGTGTGTGTGTGTGTGTGTGTGTGTGTGTGTGTGTGTGTGTGTGTGTGTGTGTGTGTGTGTGGGCGTGTGTGTGTGTGTGCTTATTTGTGTGTGTTTTTCTTCCCATGTCCATTTCCGTGTGTGTGTATGTGTGTGCCTGTGTCTATATGTTGCTGAACATGTGCGTGTGGGTGTTTGTGTTTGTTTCTGTCTCTGCGTGTGATTTTATGTCTCTGCTTGTCTGTCTTGTGCCTGTCATTAGGTGTGTGTGAGTGTGTTTCCGAGTCTGTGGGTGGGTCTCTCCATGCTACTGCTTGAGTGAAATCGTGTCTTTGTACCTCGAATTATTTTTATCCCCTTGGTTCACTCACTACCTATCTATATCCACAACACCACACATGTTCTCGATATTTTCAGCAACTTTAAAATCCATGTCCCCGATTGCCTAATTTTGATCATGGATATTCAGTACCTATACACTTCTCCAGGGGTTAAAGTCCTGACCCATTTAACTTTCTTTACAACTTTGGTGTTCACTTCTCAGCAACATTCTCTCTGCACTCTTTCAATCATAGTAATATTTTCCCTGTAGGCAGGTATTAAACGTTGCACAGATGAGGCCGCAGCAACATCTTATACAGTTTCAATACCGCATATCATCCTCTGTACTCAATAGTTTGATTTATGAAATCCAATGTACCAAAAGCTGCAAAAGGTGCAGCTTAATCTCCTGACGGTTGAACTCAATGCCTGGACTAATGAAAGCAAATATTCCATAAGCCTTCTTAACAATTTCATCGACATGTATAGCCTCTTTAAAGGAGATATTGCTTTTGAATCCAAGCTCCTTCTGCTCAGTAAAACTGTTAAGGATCTTGCCTTTAACAATGTGCTATCTCTTTGAATTTATCTGAGTTAACCTCCATCTGCCATTCTTCAACCCTTATCTGAAACTGATCTATATCGTGCTGTACTCTTTTCCAGTCTTCCACACTATCCAAAGCTCCACAAATCTTGGTATCAAATTCACTAACTTACGCATTTGCATTTATATGCATCATAAACAGAAGCGGTCCAAGCACAGATTTCTGCAGAACACCACTGATCACAGACCTCCATTTCAAATACGTCCCTTCCATCACTAAACTTTGTCTTCTGTGTGCAAGCCGGCTATTTAACTCAGAGTGTCGTGAATGCCTGGAATGCGCTGCCTGGTATGTCGGTAGAAGTAATTACGTGAGAGTTTCTGAAGAGACGCTTTGGATAGGCACATGGATGTCAGGAAGTAGGAAGGATATGAACACGGCGTAGCTAGGATGGATTAGTAATTTGGTGGTTTTAATTTGCTTTTGAGCTGGCTTGGCACAACATTATGGACCGCATGGTTAGTTCCTGTGTTGTATTCTTCTATTCTCCATGTGTCGAGGAAAGCATAAACCATTTGTCTGTTCCCATTTCCTCACCACAAGTTATGGTGTGATTATCCGAGCAGAGGGAAAAATCATCTCAGTTGTGTATCTTGATTTCGTCTGTCGTGATTCAGTATCACTCAAACCTGCCAACGCATTTATTAATTCGGTTAACCACTGCCTTAATGAGATTTTCCTCGCCCTTATACCGATTTTCAAGTTTATGGTGATGAATGTGCTCAGGTGATGGAATTACTACGTTGTGATTGAAGTGGGGGCTGATGATGGATTGTAGGGAATGAGTGCTGTGGTGTGTGTTGGGGTTTATGCGGGTGTGTAGGAGGGGAGTAGATGTTAGGTTAGAGCAGGGCTGGAGGATGGAGATGCAACCCACCACATGGGGAGAGCACACGGGACGGATGAGTCCTGGTGTTAAGTGAGCTTGTTTGTGGGGCTGTGGCCAAGGCTAGTCGGGGTTCAGACCGCATTAGTTGGGTTGTGAGCACTTGGACGTTACGATTAGGGTTAACAGTAAGGTTGGGGATGTATGAGGGGCGATTGATAAGTTCGTGGCCTAAGGTAGAAGGACTCAATTTTTAAAAATCCAGCATATTTTTTTTTTCAACTTAGTCCCCTCTAACATTTACAAGCTTAGTCCAGCGGTCGTGGAGCATACGGACCTTGAACCTCCAGAAAGTGTCCACAGTAGGGGTGATTGATAAGTTCGTAGCCTAAGGCAGAAGGAGATAATTTCTACAGCTCTCATTGCAGGCACATGCAGTTCAGCTCTTTGAGTAATTATGCAGAAAGTCTAAAGTTAATAACTCACTTGTTAACAATTCATTAGGCGTGATTGATACTTTCGTGGCCTAAGGTAGAAGGAGATGAGTTATTATTAGTAGTGACATGTTTTCTCTGGTTCCAGTTTAACTAGTTGGATCCCTCTCGCCTTCTTGGTATCTCGTCTTTTTCATTGACAGAGAAGATGAGAAACATGTCACTATTTGTCTCGGTTGTGATTATGCAGACAGTGGGAAAATCATCCATCGTGTTTCTTGGTTTCTTCCCTCGAGATGCAGTAACACGAATCGTAACAAGTGGCCTGGCCCTTGCATTACAGTTAATTCATATTAGGTTACAGTGACATGGAGATTTAGTTGTCAGAGTAGGGTTTCAGGTGAGGGATGTGGTGAGTTAGAGGTTGGATTGACATTTAGGGATACGGCTGTAGTGGGGTCAATATCTGGTTCGGGTTTATGGAAAGGGAAATAGCGTGCTGCAGGTCAGATTGGATTTTAGTTTAGGTTCAGATCTGAGGGTTGTCAGATATCAGATTAATGTTTACGGCAGTGATGTTGGGAAAATAGTTTTCACATTCGGGTTAAGGGCAGAGATGCAATACCTTTAGGTTTGGGGACAGCGGTCTGGGGTATTAGAGATCATGTTATGTATGTGGACAGGTTTGTGAAGGAGCGATCAGATTGGGTTTAGTGACAAGCATGCAGGTGAGTTAGAGATCAATTTGTGTTCAGGGAAAGGAATGTGTGGAGCGAGAGGTCAGAATGTGGTTTAGGAACGGCTATGTTGGGGCAGTTAGACGTCAGAGGAAGGGTTAGACGTCAGATATGGAAATTTTGAGTTCAGATAATGATTTAGCTAGGGATGCCGTGTGTTGGAGGTCAGGAGACGAATTAGCGACAGTGAGATTTGTGTCTATATAAGGGGGCGAGGGTTTGGGGGATGGAATGTCAAAATAGTGTTTTGGGACTGAAGATGTGTCTTGTCCCGTAACGTCGAAGCTTTACCATTTTCCATAGATGATGACTCACCTGCTGAGTTTCTCAAGCAATTTGTGCATTGTCATTCTGACTCACTGCTAATTTTAATCGTTTCCGTTTGTTTGCCTCCGATTCTGCGAAGTTCTATGCCTGGCCAACCTCACTCTGTAACACATGTCATCTTCATAAACTTTTTCTGCTCTCTCTCTCTCTCTCTCTCTCTCTCTCTCTCTCTCTCTCTCTCTCTCTCTCTCTCTCTCTCTCTCTCTCTCTCTCTCTCTCACACACACACACACACACACACACTTTTCTAGTTTTCCAGTCTGTCCTTCCACAGCCCCCACTCATGCACGTCACTCAGCCAATCTCCGATGTTTCTCCCTTCACACCACTATGCTCCCAATGTCCTGGTCAACAGGACGACCGCCCGGGAATAATATATTGAAGACGAGACGGTGAATGAGAAGATCTGGAGCCAGAACTGGATACATTGAAGCTGTATCTGGGTAGTGCTCAGGGCGCGTCTTTATTAATGAATTGAATCACCGAGGTGACCGGATATTTCACCGCGCTGATCACCTGCTCCCTGAATTTCGACTGAGTCGCCTCGTAAATAAATGTGTTCGTGCACATGCTAAAATTCCCCAGCACAACGCCGAACTCGTGAAATATCCATTCAGAATCATTGAAATTGAAACTAATTGCTTTGACCTGATAATATATGAAATTTACGACCAGTGTCATCCACAGGAGGATGAAGCTGACAGAGAGGGTGAACCACAGATCTCCTCCTGCTCTCCATCTCCGGGTGACTGCGGTTCTCCCCCTTGCTCTGACCCTTCAGCCCCTTACGGACGTGACTGGCCACTAAAATGTGCTTGACTGTCAGAGCGTTTAGGAGCAGTATCACAGCAAAAGCGAGGAACGGAGTTAAAACAGTCTCCAGCCAAGCCTGTCCTACCCAACCGGGATCAGTGATAACTTTCTGCTTGCGCTTACAGAACCACGGCACATTGTCGATGATTACTTTTGGTTCTAAGAGGAAATAGCGGGGAATATTTTTCAGACAAAACAGTACACCGGTTGTTGTTAGACCCACAGCAGCAGATTTCCCGGTGCAATATTTTGTTTTCAGCTTCCAGCAACAAATGGCTACAAGCCGATCAAAGGTGAAAGTGACGATGAACCAGACAGAACAGTCTGTGACCGCGAAGCTCAGTTCATTGATAACCCTGCAAACAGGGGTAATGTTCAGAAAACTGGACACGAAGTAATATTTTTTTTCAATCGATATAAAGTTATCTCGAAGGCAATAGACAGTAGATCGGTCAGTGCCATTGCCACCAAGTAACGAATGGTGCAGGTAGAGAGGCTGACCTTCCGCCAAGAAAGAATCACAATCGCCACTAAATTCACGGAAGAGAGAGAGAAGGAGAAAGAGAGCGAAAGAGAGAGAGAGGGAGGGAGGGGAAGAGAGAGTGGGAGAGAGAGGGAGAGAGGGAGGCAGGGGAAGAGGGAGGGTGAGAGAGAGAGGGAGAGAGGTAGAGAGAGAACAGACACTATGCATTACTGAACACGTTCTCCGGGAATTAACACAGGATCGAGTTTTGGCTAAAGATCAGGAGTGCGAGAATGCGTAAACGGCTGCAAATCGAACATCTGACACGGGTTACACTATCTTTGAACTGTTTTCCTCACTGTACCAATAAGTCGTTGGGTAACTAATCGTCGGTGCTAAAAAGATGCTGCATGAACGACAGTGATCGGTGCTAACCCAGATTCGTTCGTTGATTTAGTTTTCACTGCTTTAGCCGTGACTGAGCAGGCCACGAGAAACTTAGCGTTTGGTGGGCCTGAGGGATCTGCAGGGAAACAACACACACAGATTACTGGACGAACTCAGTAGCTCAAGAAACAATTCAGCAATTGAACAAACCCTGACTGTTTCGAGTCAAGTCCCTTCTTCAGGACGAAACGATGCCCCAAGTTACGACGGGTCTCAGAGGGAAAGCCGGGTCAATTTAGTAAACAGAAGCTGAAGGCGCCATTAATTAATTAACTAATTCGGCAGCGCTGTGCACTTGGATAAAGCAGTTCAGCATGTCTGTGGACAATGATTGAGGTGATCAAACCCAATTATTGTCCAAAGGTCAGTGGAATCCGAATGTGACACACTGCAGAGGGAAACATAAAACATAGGACCAGGTGTTCAGTCTGATCAATAGCTCAGAAATAGTGAACTGCACAATGTAAAACCCTCTCAGTCGCATTTTCGGGGACAGTGCCTTTCTCCAGCACGGGTATAAATCTGGATGAACTCCCATCAAAGCCCTTCCAATCAGAGAGCAGCACTGGGAGTATTCTGGAAAAGGTGTCATTACAGACACGAAAATCGTCCGAGTTGATCGCTTGTGCTGGAGGAGAGACAGAAGTTTTGTTTCCTTTGTCATTAAATATGGAAAATCAGCGTTACGAATTGACAGATTAGATTTCTCTGACGGATGTTTCAGCAATGATCATAAAGTGGAAAGCTTGTCAAATGATCATAAACATGTTCACACCGGTAACCACACAGAAATATCAAACATGAATTGTTCTGTTCAGTCACCAGGAATTCCAAAGACGGCAATGAACAGATACAATATTTTCTGCACACTGTTGCAACTGTCCCACATTGAAAACATTTTCTGTGCCCAGTGGTTCGATCCCCTGTGCTATAGGCGATCTCCCGGATAGAAATGTTAAGGCAGCATAAGCCTAGGGTTTTTAATACCATTTAGCAACTCCACAGGGTCAGACTTCAACAGATTTTGAAATAAAGATATTCAAATTATTTCCAAACTGATTACGTCAGGCATGTGTCTACCCCACGGTGACAGACAGGGACTAATTTAATGAATAAATTGTGAAACGGCAAACAATGGATAATGTGATGCACTCAGGGCTGTAAATTGGGTGTAGCATTCATCCATCAAAGCATGCATAGTTTCAAATCCCATCAGAACCAGATTATCACCTCTTGTTTGTCTCTGTGTGACTATTGTCTATCAGTTGAGGAATTGGTAAAGCCGATCGGTTAAGCGTAAAACGGCCGCTCGACTCCGATTCTGCACCAATTACGATCGCTTCTCAAATGTGCAGATGCTGGAAAACAAATCAGCACACACATTTCAATCGTACTTCCCTTTCTCATTCCGGCACGTCAGTCCATGGCCTCCACTACTGCCGTGATGAGGCAACACTGGATGGAGGAGCAACATCCGTTTGGGTTGGCACCAACCTGATGCCATGAACAGTGATTACTCGAACTAATGCGCTCCCCTTCCCCATTGCCATTCCTCCACTCCCGCTTCCCTCTGTGGCCTTATATCCTTACCTGCTTTTCATGTCCCTCTGGTCCTCACCCTTTGCTTTCTGCCATGATCTTCTAGCCTCTCTTATCAGATTTTGTTCTCTCCAGCGATTTATCTTTTTCACGAATTAACTTCACCCCTGCCGCACTCCCACTGTCACCTACCTCCTACCACATTGTGCGGCGTTTTCACTCCCCTTTTCCAGCCTTCTTGTTCTGAATTCTCTTTTTTTTTGCAAAATCCTGAACAAGGATTTTGGCCCGAAACGTCGGCAATACTCTTTTTCTGTAGAAGCTACCTGGCCTGCTGAGTTCCACCAGTAATTTTTCATGTTGCTTTGAATGGAACCACATCTCTCTTTACTGATTATCATTAACCTTCCTCAGGGTACCAGAGGTATACCAAAGTTTGTCCTGGGCCAAAAATACGTCTATGTTCATCACCATTGCAATAAATGTTTGCTCTGCGAAACGGAACATTGCTTCCCTCCGTTTGTCTTACATCTACAAGGAAGTGCGAAAGAGAAAGTACAGAAACAGACCGTTCAGCCCACAGTGTCTGTGCCAACCATGACGTCACATTAGATTGATCCTAACTACCTCTACATGATTGGTCTCCCTACATAACCCACCTGTCCATGTATCAGCTCTCAAAATAGTAACCGTGGATATTAGGGTATCTATTCTCAGATACTTTTAATCACTAGTGTTAATTAGTTGCCCCCAAAAGTTGTCCGAAACGTCGGAACTGTCGCATCAATAATATGTGATTACACTGTAAATATGTACGTCAAAGGCATCATTTGTCAGACACAAGATATTGAAGTAAATTATGTCATTGCAGCTTGTGAAATTGTGTTAAATCACCTACGGTTACCAATGCCCTTCCAATTATAAACTCGTGATGTAGGTTGCATGTGGAGGTCTCTACCGAGAAGGTCACCAAGGAAATGCCTGTTGTGGTGATGAATAAACACTATCACTACCAACCTCACCAGGACCCACGGAACCCTCCTCCTTGGCTTGTAAATTCAGCAGTCTAAATTGGGAGGAGAGTATGAATGAATCATAACACCCTGTAACCTCACCAGAACCCAACCCTAACTCTACTCCATGGATTGCAAACTCAGCAGTCTAAGTGGGGGTATCAGAATGCGTTAACATTGTAATCTCAGAAAGACGCACCCGAACCGTACTCCATGGCTTGCAATCTCAGGACTCAAGCTGGCGAGTGAGCATGTATTGATAGTAACACACCGTAGAGGCACAGGACACGATGGAGAGCTGAAGAGGCCGAGAAGAAAGTTCAGTCATCAATGTGTGTACATCCGTGGGTGTGAGTTTATGTGTTTATGCTTTTCACTGTATGTGTGTGTGTGTGTGTGTGTGTGTGTGTGTGTGTGTGTGTGTGTGTGTGTGTGTGTGTGTGTGTGCGTGTGTGTGAGTGTCTGTGTGTAGGAGTCCGTGTTTGTGCGCCATTAAAATAGTTTTGCCTGGTTCTGCCTCTGTGGGCGTATCTGTGTGTAATTATGTGCGTCTGTTTGTTGTATACGTGTGTGTGTGTGTGTGTGTGTGTGTGTGTGTGTGTGTGTGTGTGTTTTGCCTTATTTATGTATGCTTGCGCCTTATGCACGTGCGGGCATTTTGTGCGTGTCTGTTTGTATTTCTGTGCTTTTATCTGTGTGCGTGTGTACTTATGAGTTATGTTTGAGTGTAGCGTTATTTTCTGTGTGCATGTGCGTTTGGGTCTGATTAGTGCTGTGTACTTGCATATGTTCTGGTGCGTGTTTTTCTTTAGGTCTGTGTATATGTTTCCTAGTGAGTGTTAATGTGCATGTTTGCTGCTATTTCGAGTTTATGTTTTGTGCAAGCACCTGTGTGTTTATGCGTATATATTTGCATCTGAGTCTTTCTGTCTGTTTGTGTTTGAGTGTGCCCGAGTTGATCTTTGTGCGTGAGTCTTTGTGAGTGTTTATATGTGTTTTCGTGTATTTGTAGTTAGGCACGTACATTTTTGTGCCTTTCTGTTGTGTGTCAGTATGTGCATTTGCGTCTGTATCTGTGTTTTCTGCTTATGTGTTATTTCAGTAACTGTGTGTTTGTGCGCTTCGCTATGTGTGATTCTTCTGTGCGCTTCTGCCTACGTGTGTGTTTCTGTCTTATAGCTGTGTATATTTTCTGTGAGCGTCTGTGTTTGCGTAAGTGTTTGAGATTGTGTATGTGCGTCCGTCTTTGTATCTGTGTGTGATTTGTATGGGAGTGTGCTGAGGTATTGTCTGTTTCTAAGAATTTTTGTGTATGTATCCATGTGTGTAGTATCTATGTGTTTTGTTTTCTCTAATGTGTTTACATGTGAGTATGCGCCCGTGTCTGTGTTCAGTGTGTGAGCTGTCCTATGTGCCGTTCTCTGTTTTGCCTGTTTGCGCTTCAATGTAAGTGTGTTTCGATGTGTGCGTGTTGCTCTGGTGATTCTCTGTCCGTGTGATTTTGCGTCAGTGTTTAAGTGTCTGTTTTGTTTCCTGTGTGTCTGTTAATGTGTATGTGTTTCTATCTGACTGTTCTGTCAGTCTGTGTTTGAGAGTGTCTGAGTTGGTCTGTGTGAATGTTTATGTACGTTTCTATGTTTTGTGTCTCTGCATTTATGTTTGTAGGATTGTAGGTCTTGTGTGTGGTATTGTGTATGTGCTTTTGTGTCTGTGTCAGGGTTTAGTGTGTGAGCACGTTTCATTCTCATCTCCCTGCAGTTGTGTCTGTTTGTGTGCTTCTGTTTTTGTGGGAGTGTGATTGTGTGCACGAGTACCGTTCTGTGTGATTTGTTTGAGCGTGTGTTTTATGTTTGTGTTTTTTCTTTGTATTTTTGTGCATGTGCTTCCCTGTGCATTTGTGTATTTTGTTAAAGTGGCATTATGTGTTCATTTTTCTGTCTGTGAATTTGTGTGTGACATTTTGTGAGAATATGTGTATGAAATATTTTCTGTGTGTGTTTGTGAGTGTGTGCTTTTGTGTTTCTGTCAGTCTGCGTGACTGTGTATGTTCTGTGAAGGTGTCACTATGTGTGACTATGCGCATTTTTTTCTGAGTAATCGTATGCGTTTCTGTGTGTATTTGTATTGCCGTCTGTGTGACTATGAGAACAATAGTTTTTATTATGTGCGTTTGTGTGTGTGTTCTGTGAATAAGTTACCGTGTTTGTGGGGGGGGGGGCTGACTGTGTGTGTGTGTGTGTGTGTGTGTGTGTGTGTGTGTGTGTGTGTGTGTGTGTGTGTGTGTGTGTGTGTGTGTGTGTGTGTGTGTGTGTGTGTGTGTGTGTGTGTGTGTGTGTCAGTTTGTATCTCGATGATTTTGTGTGTCTTTGGGGTTGTGAATATGTTGGTCATGTTTGTATCTGTATGTTTTTTCTTGCATGTTTTCATGTGATTTCTTCTGATTATGTCAGTATGTATTTGTGTGTAAGCGTCTTTACGAGTTTGCGTGTGTGTCTTGTTTCTGAATGTCCGTATGTGTTCTATGTGTGTATTTGAGTCTGTACGGGTGCTTTTGTGTTGTGATATCGTGCATATATGTTTAATGTTGAGTATTTGTATGTACGTGTGTGTGTATTTGTTAGTACGTTCCTTTTTCAGTGTTGGTATGTATGTGAGTGTAATGTCTTATTGTAGGTGCGTGTGTCTCCTTGCGTGAATGATTTGATGTGTGTGTTTGTATTTGCTATTTATGTTTCTGCACGTCCTTTCTGTGTGTGTGTGTGTGTGTTTGGGGGGTTCTTTTTGAATGTGTTTGTGTCTGTTTTGCGTGTCAGTTATTTCTCGGATTGCCTTTGTTTTTTTTGTGCGTGTAATATCTATGCGTGTTTGACGGGGGTGGGGGTGGCGTTCTGAGCTTTAATGCCTGTGCATTTTTTTTCACTGTCTGTGCTTGGGATTGTGTGCATGTATGTCTTTGTTTCTGTGCTGTTGCTTATATATGCATGATCCTTTTCATGTGTTTATGTTTTTGCGTGTGTATATGTTTGTATGTGCCTTTTCAATGTGTGTTGTGTATGCATTTGTCTCTGGGTGTCTCTGGGTGAGTTTGTGACTGTGTCTGTATGTTTCCATCTATCTTCCTCTGATTGCATGTGATTCTGTGCGTGTTTCTGTATGTGTGTTTGTGTGTCTATGGCTGAATGCCTGTATGTTTTTCTCTGTGTGTTTGTGCGTGTGTGTGTTTCTGTGTTTGTGTGTACGCTTATTTTACTCTGTGTTTATGTGTCTGTGTATGAGTGTATGAATATGTATAAGTTTGATTGAGTTTGTGTCTGTAATTGTGTATTTCTGTCTCTGCTTGTGTTTATGTGTAAGAGTCTTTGTGAGTGTGTGTGTTTGTGTGCTCGTGTGTGCTCTTGAAAGCCTGAAGGTGTTGCTGGTTGTATCTTTGTGTATATGTTTACGTGCACTTGTTTCTCGTAGTGTGTGCTGGTGCATGTCAAATTTTCTGTGTATGTGTGTGGACCTAATTGAGTGTTAATTTTCGGTAGTGGTTGCGTCTGTGCTTGTGTGTGTCTTGGTCTGTGCATGTGTTCGTATGTAATTTTCAGTGTGTGTTTTTGTGTGGTATTCGTTTTTAGGTGTGTTTGTGTCCGTGCGTTTCATGGTGTGCATTCTACTGAGGGTTTGTTCTATTTTTCTGTGTTCACATGTGCGTGAGGGTTTGTGTGTCTGGATATAATTTTGTGTGTTCTGTGAGACTGTGCGTGTGAGACTTTGTATATGTGTGCTTGCGTATGTTTCTGTGTTTTTAAATGTTTTTGTGGTTCCATGTATGTGCACGGTTCAGTGTCAGTGTTGTATGTTTAGGTTTGTGTGTGTGTCTCTGTGTCTGTGTGATTTTGTGCCCTGTGTGTGTTTTTGAATATGTGTACTTGAGTTTGTTTCTGTGATTCTGTATGTGCTTCTGTCTGTGCTTGTGGTTGTCTGTAAGAGTGTATGTCTGTGTGTGAGTGTGCGTGTGTGTGTGTCTGCGTGTGTGTGTGTGTGTGTGTGTGTGTGTGTGTGTGTGTGAGAGAGAGAGAGAGAGAGAGAGTGTGTGAGACTGTGTGTGTGTTTGTGATTGTCTTTGACTTTCTCTGTATTTGCTTGTTTGCGTGTATGCGAGACCGTGTTTTGTTTATTTTCTCTGTGTATTAGTGTTTGTGTGCTGTGTGTATATGTTTATGTATGAGATTGGTTGCACGTGTATGCCTCAATGAGTGTTTACGTGCGTGTATATTTGTGTGCGTTTGTATGTCTATGCATGTTTTTCTGGGTATGTTTGTGATCGTTTTGTGGGTGTCCTTATGGGTGTGTTATGGTCCCGTCTAGCAATTCCCCATCTTACTATTACCTCCTTAATTGAGACTTAATTCCCTCAATTGATTTCCAATCATTCCCAGTTCCAATAAATACAGCACACCTGGTTCCCATTAGCGAACATAGGATAAAACTCGGGCGTCACAGCCCTGCTTTACCGGTTCGTTGGTCGACTCTAGCGTGAGTAAACCTCTTTTTCTGATTCCCGGGGACTGTCAGTTCTAAGCTCCGCATCATTTCCCGGATGCGCTACGTAAACCTTCCATCCGTGTAAAGAGTCTCCTGGATACCGGTTCTCCGTTAACGACGGTGCTAACACCTCTCGACTCGACCTCCGCGCCTCTATCCTGCAATTGGGTTCGTCCTCAGCCTCGTCCTTGCAACAGAACGAACTGGCCAAGTATGAACCCAGCGGACACGGGCCCCGTGCAACAGGCCCTCGCCTGCCAGGACGACCTACTGGGCGCCCACAACCAGCTGCTCAGAAGGTCACGGAAAATCTTCATGCGCAGTCCACGAATGTGAGGAAGGTCTGTGAGCAGGTTGACCGGGTACCCGCTTCCCTTACTCCGTCCCTTCCAAGAACCTCGACTGACCAAACCACACAACTTGGGATGGCTACTCGCCTTAGATCGGCAACGCAATCCACTCTAAACCCGTACGAACCCGAGCCTGAACTCTACGCTGGGGACCTAGGGCAGTGCCGGGCCTTCATATTGCAATGTTCTTTGGTCTTTGAGCAACAACTACGTACGTACACCTCGGACAGATCAAAGATTGCATATATCATGGGGCTGTTACGAGGGGATGCCTTGTATCTGGGAGAACCGACCAGAGGTCTGTTCCTCTTTCCCCGCCTTCGTCTCCGATATGAAGAAGTTCCTCCAACGGCCCATTCGCGGTATGGACGCCGCTAAGCGCTTGGTATCTGTCTATCAGGGTTTGCGAAACGTAGCAAAATACTCCATCGAGTTCCAAACATTAGCGGCCGACTCCAGGTGAAATGATAAGGCACTACGTGAAGAGTTCCGACAGGGCCTCTCAGATAAGTTAAAATATAAATTGGTAGCGCGGGAGGACGCAGACAGTCTGGACCCTCTGATCTCTCTAGCTACCAGGCTAGATAATTCGACTTCAGTGGCGTCTGAGAGAAAAGACCAGTCGCCCCGCTCCTCCTTACCATCTTCAGCCAGCCTCCCTTCCCCAGCCGCTCTAAGTCTAGCTCCTGCTCCGACCGTCCCCCTACCCTGGGGGAGAAATGGATGCAGCTGGGACGGAAGCGTCTGTCCCCTGCCGAATGACTTCGGCGGCGGAGAGCTGGGGATTTTTGCTATTGCGTCCAGCTGGGACATCTCCGGGATACCTCTACTCTCCGGCCAAAAGGGAGGGCTCACCAGTAGAAAGTGGTTATCCTGGTGAGCAGGACGACATTCCATTCAGTCCCCCAGACCCGGATGCCGCTCCTGGCTACCGTGAATTAACAACAGTCCCTTTCCCCATCCACCTTGGTGGATTCCGGTGCCGAGGGAAATCTGCTGGACGAGGACATAGTCTCCCGTGCAGGAATACCTCGGGAGTCGTTAAGCACCCCTCTGGAGTTTGCGGTGCTGGCACAGGGTACACACTATACGCCACCACTGACCTTGATACTGTAATGAAACCATCGACAAGGAGGAACGATGTAATCTCATCCATTCTCTTCAGACCCCTGTAGTTCTAGGATATCCCTGGCTGAACCACCACAACCCCTACATCGACTGGTCTACCGGGAGGATAGCCAGCTGGAGCCCGTTTTGCCACGCCGTCTGTCTGCAGTCGGCTCCGTCCCCTACTGAGGCTACCGCGACCTCGCCTGTCTTGGAGACCCTCAACTTGTCCGGAATCCCCACAGAATACCATGACCTGGGACAGGTATTTAGCAAACGACGGGTGCACCGCCCGTATGATTGCGCTTTCGGCCTTCTCGCAGCGGTCTCGTTACTCATCAGTCGTCTTTATAACTTATCCCGATCGGAGAGAGAGGCCATCGAGAAACACATTCGTGAGTCCCTCGTAGCGGGCATTATTCGATCTTCATCCTCCCGAGTGGGCGCCGGTTTCTACTTTGAAGAGAAGAAGGATGAGTCGCTCAGTCCCTATATTTATTATTGAGGCCTAAACGATTTTAAAATAAGTACCCACTACCCCTCATTAACTCGGCATTTGAACCACTTTACGGAGCCACCTACTTCTCGAAGTTGGACCTTCGTAGCGCCAACGATCTGGTCTGGATGAGGGAGGGAGACGAGTGGAAGACGACCTTTAATACTCTATTGGGCCTCTTCGAATACATGGTCATGCCGTTTGGCCTCACCAATGCTCCCGCCGTTTTTCAAGCCTTATTCAATGATGTGCTGAGGGATTTTATTAATCGCTTCGTGTTTGTCTACATAGAGGATATCTCAATATTTTATAGAAACACCCACAAACAGATTCACCATGTCCGTATAATCCTGCAGAGACTGTGGGAGAACAAGCTATTTGTGAAGGCGGAGAAATGTGAGTTCCAAACACTTCGTTCAGTTTCCTGTGCCACATCATCGAGAGCGGGCAGGTGAGAACAGATCCCGAGAAGATTTTGGGCGGTGGAAGAGTGTCCCAGACCCACGACCCGCAAACTACTTGAGCGTTTTTTGGGGGTTGCAAACTACTATCGCCGAATTATCAGGGATTACAGACGGTGGTGGCTCCCCTTACCCGACTTACCTCGCCTACAGCTCCCTTTTGTTTGGGCTCCGAGGCTGATTCGCCATTCACTGACCTGAAGAGGCGATTCACAACCGCTCCCAACCTTTACAACCGGATCCCTCCCGTCAATTCATTGTTGAGGTTTACGCCTGCGTCTCCGGGGTCGAAGCAGTCATGTCCCAATGATCAATTCCGGACGAGAAGCTTCATCCCTGTGCCTTCTTTTATCACCGATTGTCCCCCGCCGAGTGGAATTACGACGTGGGGAATCGGGAACTACTGGTGGTCAAGCTAGCACTGGAGGAGTGGAGACACTGGCTGAAGGGGGCGGAACACCCGTTTATTGTTTGGACTGATCATAAGAACCTTGGGTATATTCAGACCGCCAAACGGTTGAACTCCCACCAGGCCGGTTGGGCATTAATTTTTGGACGATTCAAGATTTCCCTCACTTACCGTCCAGGGTCCAAGAACGGGAAACCGGACGCGCTCTCCCGCCAGTACAACTCCAAGGAGGACACTTCGAGCCCAGGGACTATCCTCCCACCATCCTGTGTGGTGGCAACTCTCACTTGGGAGATTGAGTCCATAGTAAAAGAAGCCCAAAGGGATGACCCTGAGCCCGACAGTGGACCCGCCGATCGCCTTTTTTGCCTGATTCCAAAAAATCTCAGGTTCTCCGGTGGGGGCACACATCTCGGTTCGCCTGACACCCCGGGAGTGATCGGATATTGGCTCTCCTGAAAAGACACTTTTGGTGGCCTTCCACGGAGGTGGACACCCGTTCCTATGTCTCTGCATGTTCCGTCTGTGCCCGTGGAAAGCCTCACATCCGCCACCTACGGGTTTACCTCGTCCCTCAGCTGTCTTTGGTCGCACTTCGCCCTAGATTTCGTCACTGCTCTACTCCTTTCAAAACGGAAACACCACCGTAGTTACCGTGGTAGAAGGTTTCTCCAAGACCGTGCACTTTGTAGCCCTCCCTAAACTCCCTTCTGCTCAGGAAACCGCAGAACTTCTCGTTCGCCACGTCTTCCCTCTCCACGGAATCCCCGCGGACATCGTCTCTGATTGAGGTCCCCAATTCATTTTGCAGGTAGGCCTTCTGTCAAGCCTTAGGTGCCTCGGTCAGCCTGTCATCCGGCTTCCATTCACAGATGAACGAGCAAACGTAACGGGTCAACCTGGACTAGGAGGCAACGCGATAAGCAACAACCCGTATACATGAAGTGGCCACTTCCGTGGGTTGAGTACGCCCACAACTCTCTGGTTAGTACTGCCATCGGAAGGTTTCCCTTTGAATGCACCCTTGGGTACTAACCCCCGCTGTTCCCCGCTCAAGAAGAGGCGATTGTGGTGCCGTCTGTTCAGGCCCATATCGATTCAGTGCCGCAAGGGTAGGAAAGACACACGCACGGCCCTGTTCAGATCAGCCGATCGCAACTGGAGGATTGATTATCGACACCGGACTCACGCGCCTGAGTATCGACTTGGGCAGATGGTGCGACTTTCTTCCAAAGACATCCCTCTCAAATATATAATATGTTATTTGCTTCAGTATTCACCAAAGGGAAAAGATGTGGGCCAGCAGACAGTGCTGCATTTATAAATACTTTAGGAAGTTTAGAGGTCAAGGAGGAGGTTGTATTCGGCCCCCTAATGAGTATTAAGCTTAATAACATCCTGGGGCCTGATGTGGTTTACGGCAAGTTTTTAGTGAAGCAAGAGACGTGATTGCTGTGATCTTGACCAGTAGCTTCATATCTTTCCTAGGCACAGACGAGTACCCAGAGGATGGGTGAGTGGCGAATGTTAAACCTGTAAGTAAAAAAGGAATAAGGGAAAATCCAGAGAACTCTAGACCGGTATGTCTCACGTCAGTTGTACAAGAATTGCCGGAGAAACTTCTTCCAGATTGGATATATGAGCTTTTGGAATCCAGGGCCTAATTAAGGAGAGCCATCATGAATTCGTGTGGGGCAGGTGCCATCTTCAAAACTTGAGTGAGTTTTCTTACAAAGTGACGAAAGACACAGTTGAAGGTAGAGCTGATGATGTCACCTACATGGATTTAACTGAAACATTTAACAAAGTCCCTCTTGATGAAAGAAAGAGTTTGAAGAAAATTTTTCGAGCTGGATGTCTGTAATCCGTGGCGTTCTACAGGGATCTGTGCTGGGACTTCTGCTGTTTTTATATATATACATATTACAATAAATGGGATGAATATGTAATTGGGAAGTTTAATAACGTTGTGGAGGGTACCAAGAGTGGTGCAGTTGTGGATAGTGAAGAAGACTGACAAAGCATACAGCGCAATGTAGATCATTCGCAGATAAGGACAGTGAAATGGCAGATGGATCTGAACACAGATAAATGTGAAGTTTTGCAGCTTGGTAGGCCAAAAGCAAGTAGCATAGTGTTACGGGGAAGACCATGAACGGTGTTGCTGATCAGAGATGTTTGAGGTCCAAGTTCACAGCTCCTTGAAAGTGGCAACGGAGGTTAACCTGCGGTTCAGCTGCTTATCAAATGCTTGCTCTTATTATCTGACTTACTGAGCTCAAAGTTCAAGAGGTGATGTTGCAGTTTTAAAAAGATTCCGGATAGGCCGCATCTCCAGTACTGCATGTAGTTCTTGTTGGCCCCGTAGTTATGGAGCGTCGTTATCAGATGGTAGAAATATCCAATACATTGAAGGTGAGAGGGGGTAGACTGAAAGGAGATGTGAGTGATATGTTTTTTTTTAACTCAGAGTGCTGGAGCGGTGAGGTTAAATATATTAGGGTTTTTTTTACAGAACGTTTGGATAAGTACATGAACATGATGAGGATGGAGGGAGATGGACTTTGTGTTGGACTGAACGATTAGCTTTTGGGGGATTTACTGATTTACTTTTCAGATTGTTTGGCACGATATTATTGGTCAAACAGTCTGTTGTTGTGCTGTACTGTTCAATGGTTTATTCTACATACTGGGAAGCAGTATGACAGAGCTGAGGATGACCCAGCTGGTTTACAACTAGATGATAAATAAGTAGATGAATAATAAAATAAAATGGGCGGCATGGTGCCCTGTTGGTTGGCACTATTGCCTTGTGGGATTCGGTGAAAACTAGAGTTAAGATTGGATCAGCCATGATCTTGTTGAATGGCGGAGCAGGCTTGAGGGGCCAATTGGCCTACTCCTGCTCCTATCTCTTATGTTCTTATGTTATGTTCTTATGATGGGTGTAACATGACTGTAAGGAAGAATAAGCCAATGATTGGGTGCAAATACAAAAAGAGCAAATAGTTAAATTGCACCACAGAGGCGACATTTAAAAAGGCAAAAAATACAGGACTGAAGGACTGCATGTCGTCTGCTGAATGCTAGATCTGTGGCATTCAACTCTGGTGACCTAGGCCTGTGCCTTAAAACCAAGTATGATTTGCTGAGGGCTGTTTCAAGGGCTAAGAGACAAATTCGAAGGAGGTTCGAAAGTGACATCGGACGTACGACAACTCAGGCAGGGAATGCAAGACACTACATCCTTCAGAGCGAAACCTAATGGCATGAATGGCAGTGATGCTTAACTGCCAAATGAACTCAACGCCTTCTATGACTGCCTAGAAACGGAGAAGTTCCCTGCTCATCTGACGACCCAGAGATCTCCGTCTCAGAGACCGCTGTAAGGTTGTTTTTAAAAGGAGTGAACCCTCGCAAGGCGAAAGGTGCCAATGCATTACCTGGTAAAGCTCTGAAAACCTGTGCCGACCAATTCATGGGACTATTCAAGGACATTATCAACTTTTCATTGTTACAGGCAGAAGTTCCCACTTGTTTCCAAAAGGCAGCAATTACACTAGTGCCTAAGAAAAATAATGTGGGCAGCCTTAATGATTATTGATCTGTAGCACTAACATCTACAGTAATGAAATGTTTTGAGAGGTTGCTCATGACTGGACTGAACTCCTGTCTCAGCAAGGAACTGGAGCCATTGCAGTTTGCCTACTGCCACAATAAATCAACTGCAGATGCAACCGCAATGTCTCTTCACACGGCTTTAAACCACGTGGACAACACAAGCACCTATGTGAGGATGCAGTTAATCGAATATTGCTCAGAATCTAATGTCATCATTCCCTTAATTCTGACTGTGAAGTTGCAGAACGTGGGCCTCTGTGCCACCCTCTGTAATTGGATCCTCAACTTCCTAACCATAAGACCAGAGTCTCTGAGTATTTTTATAACATCTCTTCCTCGATAACGATCAACACTGGTGTACTAGAGCGGTGTGTGCTTAGTCCAGTTCTCCACTCTCTGTATACCCATGATTGTGTGACTAACCATAGCTGAGATACAATTTATAAATCTGCTGATGATACAACCATTGTTGAAAGAATCTCAATTATTGACAAAAGCGCGTGCTGGAATCAGATATGCTATCTCGTGGGTTGCAATGAGCGGCTAGAGTGGCTGGAAGCTGACCCAAGTGCAGGATACAGACACGGAGGCTACACCCGGAAACGGACTTGGACATAACTGGATCCGACTCCGAAATGGAAATCGAACAGAGCCGAGCACTGCAACTCGAACTCGACCCAGAGCCTGGAACTGGAACTGGAACTTGACCGAGAGTCTGCAACTGGAACTGCAGGACCCAGAGTCTGGAACTAGAGCTGGAAATCGACCCAGAGACTGGAACTGGAATTGAAGGACCCAGGGCCTGTAACTGTAGTTGCAATTCGACCCAGAGCCTGGAACTGCAACTGGAACTCGACACAGAGCCTGGAACTGAAACTGCAACTCGACCCAGAGCCTAGATCTGGCACTGGAACTCAATCCGGAGCCTGGAACTGGGACACGGAGCCACAGAACCAATCAACGACATACTACTCGCATCCCAGCTCGGAGCTGCAGCAAACACTCTGCTGGACCCGAGACGGCAGGCTCTTGACTCGACTTGGGAACAGCGGATGAAAGCCTCTCGACTCGACCTGGAATCTACGGACCGCGAGCTCTTGACTCAACCAAGGAACTGTGGGCGGTAGGCTCTCGACTCGACACATTTTCGGCGGCTCGGAACGAGCATAGCTGCATTGCTGAGATGACTAACCAGCCGCTAGTAGATGTAAGCCGGACCTTTATGCTGCCGCTTCGAATGAATATCAGGTGCCCTAATCAAGGAGTCCAGTGAAACATGGCGAAAAGGAAATTAACTAAAATGAGGAGTCAACTGACCGGACCGTGACATAGTGGAGTGGTGTCACAGCAACAACCTGGCACTCATTGTGAGTAAGACGAAAGAGCTGATTGTGGACGTCCAGAAGGGTAAGACGAAGGATACAGACCAATCCACAAGCGAGCAGTTTTAATTTCATGTATGTTAAAATCTTTGACGATCTAACCTGGTCCCAACGTATCGATGTAGTTATAAAGACAGCAAGACTGGAGCTATACCTCATTATGAGTTTGAAGTATTTTGTTATATCAACAAAAACACCTCATAACATTTATAGATGTACCATGAGGAGCATTCCTACAGGCTACATCACTGTGTGGAATGGGGGTGCTAATGCACAGGTCTGAAAGAAATTGTAGAGGTTTGTAAATTTAGTTGGCCCCATCTTGGGTACTAGCCGGGACATCTTCAAATAGCGTTGTCTCAGAAAGGCAGAGTCCGTTATTTAAGATCACCAGCTCCCTGGGCATGCCCGTTTCTCACTTTCACCATCAGGTCGGAGGTACAGAAGCCTGAAGGCACACACCCAGCGATTCATGAACAGCTTCTTCACCTCTGGCATCCAGTTCTTAAATGGACATTAAACCCTTTGACACGACCTCACTTTTTAGTTCATAGCTTTTGCGTATTTCTGACATGAATTTAATCCATTCAATATACATATACTCGAATTGATCTACTTATTTATTATCTTTATGTTTTTTCTTCATCTACATAATGTATTGCATTGAAGTGCTGCTGCTAAGTTAACAAATTTTACGTCACATGCCGGTGATAATAAACATGATTCTGATTCTGATAATAAGGATAATGACACGATTGTAGTGGGGAACTTCAATATGCAAAGGGATTGGGAATCAGGTTGATGTTGATCTGCAAGTGAATGTCTTTGTCAACGCCTATGAGATGGCTTTTCAGAGCAGCTTGTACTGGAACCTGCTCGGGAAAAGGCTATCTTTAGATTGGGTGTCATATAATAGTCCTGATCTCATAAGGGAGTTTTATGTAAAAGATCTGCTAGGTGGCTGAATATGACTGAATTCATACAGCAATTTGAGACGGTGAAGCATAACTTAGATATATCCTGATCGTAATGGAATAAAGGGATTTACAGAGGAATGAAAGAGAACTGTGCCCAGGTGGATTGGAGGAGGATACTGGCAGGGATTACAGCAGAGCAGAGATAGCTGAAGTTTCTGGGAATAATTCACAGGGTGCTGAATACATAGATTGCATAGACGAAGAAGATCTCAAATTGCCAAGCTTACACAAAAAGCAGGATACCAAAGGTTTCTTCTTCCTCTTCTTCTTCTTCTTCTTCTTCTTCTTCTTCTTCTTCTTCTTCTTCTTCTTCTTCTTCTTCTTCTTCTTCTTCTTCTTCTTCTTCTTCTTATTATTATTATTATTATTATTATTATGAAGAGAGCAAAAGCGAATTGATATTCAACCACTGGTAAATGATGATGGTGAGTAGCAATGGGGGACAAAATCGTAGCAGATACACGCAATGGGTGCTTTGCATCTGCCTTCACTCTAGAGGATACTACTTGTTACTTTCCAGAGGTCTGTGAGTGTCAGGAGCAGGAGTGAGTGCCATTGCCAACAAAAATGAAAATGTGCTTGGCAAACTCAAAGATCTTGTGGTGGATAAGTCACCAGGTCCAGAAGAACAACATGTCAGATTCCTGAGAGAGGATGCTGAAGAGATAGCAGATGCATTGGTCATGATCTTTCAAGAATCTCTTGAATCTGACATGGTCCCAGAGGACTGGAAGATTTCAAATGTCACTCCACTCTTTAAGAAGGGAGAAAGTCAAAAGAAAGTAAAGGAGAGGCCAGTTAGCCTAACCTCAATTGTTCGGAAAGTGTTGGAGTCTTATTCAGGACGAAGTTTCGAGGTACTTGAAGACTAAAGATAAAAAAAAAGTCACAGTCAGCATGATTTCTATGAAGGAAAAAGATCGTCCTTGATAAATCTGTTAGAGCTCCCTAAGGAAATAACAGGCAGTTTGGACAAAGGAGTGGTAGTGGATGTCATTTACTTGGATTTTCAGAAGGCGTTTGATAAGGTGCCACACATTAGGCTGCTTAACAGGATAAAATCCGATAGCTTTACAGGGAAGAAACTGGCATGAAAAGCGGATTGGCTGACAGTTAGGAGGCAGCGAGTGAGAATTAAATGGGCCTTTATGATTGGTTGCCAGTGACTAGCAGTATTCCTCAGGGGTCTGTATTCCCCAGGTGTCTGGGATCATTACTTTTCACATTGTTTATCAATGATTTAGTTAATAGAATTGAAATGTCTGTGGCAAAGTTTGCGGATGATGTGAAGATAGGTGAAGGGGTAGGCAATGCTGAGGAAGCAATGTGTTTGGAGCAAGAGTTAGTGCAGCTGAAAGAATAGGCAAAATGTGGCAAATGGTATACAGTGCTGGGAAATGTATGATGATGTATTTTGGTAAAAGAAACAATCGTGCGGACTATTATCTAAATGGGAACAAGTTACTGAGATTGGAGGTGCAGAAGGACATAGGATTCCTCATGGAAGGCATGCAGAAGATTATTTTATAAACTGAGTCACTGAAATTGAGAAGTATTTGGCTGATCTAATTGAAGCCTACCGAAAGTTGAAAGAAATAGATTGGATGGATGCGTAGAACATGTTTCCTACGGTGGGGGTATTCAGTCCTAACGGGGACGGCTTCACAAATGTGGGTGGGGTGACCTTTTACAGCAGTAGTAATTATTTTTGCCAGAGAGTAGTGAGTCTGTTGAATGCTCTACTACAGTCAGGGGAGGTGGCCATTTCATTGGTATATTTAACGTGTAAGGTAATGATCGTCTAGGACATCAAAGTGTACAGTCAGAAGTCAGGATTATGGGGTTGCGTAGGTTCGGGATCATCCATGAGAGAATGGCAGAGGTGAATGGCCTGATTCTGCTCCTTTGCCGTATAGTCTTACAATGGGACATATACAAGTTGCTAAGGTTGGCTGAGAAATAGCAAATGGAGTTCCATCTGGAAAAGGATCAGGTGATAATGAAAAATCAAACTGGATTACAGAGTACAAATGCCAGGATTATGCGAAGAAGGCTTCTGATGTGTTAATTTTCATTGTCAGGGTCTGAGTTCAAGTTGTAATGTTACAACTCTATAAAACTTATTTGATCATACATGGAGTATTGAGTTCAGGTCTGGTTGCATCATTATAGAGAGTACATGAGGAAAAGTTGAGCAAGATTGTACTTCTGTCTTTGCAGCAAAGGGGGGATAAGAAGAGATTTGACAAAGGTATACACGAGAATAAAAAGGATCCAGTGCGTGGACACCATGAGTCTTTTCACCAGACTGGCAATGGCTAACACGAGAGGTTTTCTATGTTTCTATGGTTCTATGACATAACGCTCAGGTAGTTGGAAGAAATTATGGAGGTACGGGTGCCAGAGGCAGTTTTATTGGATACAGAGAATGTTGAGTGTTTGGATCTCCCTGCTACAATGCTGTTGCAAGGAATGAGTTAACTGTGATTCCTCCTTGGCTTATGCTAAAATAAAATGGAAGTCTGTAAGAGTAAACAGTGTTAGCTTGAAGTGGGATTGTTTTGACGAAGTAGAAGACAACCTGTCTACTGCAATGTTTTCAGAAAGTCAAGTTCAGCCATTATAGTTGAGGTGGTGAAAAATATGTTTGACTGGGCTGAAGGTCATCAGAGTTCGGGTGGGTGCAGCTGGTCCCGCCAGAATGCAAATATAACAGTGTAAGCGGTTTTGAAGGGTATAAAATAAGCATGTTCTTTGCTGCAAGGTGGAACGAGAGTTGATTGACTTTGTGAAGGAACTGGGGATAGATATTGACCTAGACTATATAATTTTCGAGATGGTCACAGCTAAGGTGCAGGATGCTATTAAGTTTGGTGAACACCAAGAGAGACAAGTAAGAAGATTGGACAATGCGGTGACACTAGTGGCTGCTCCCCTCACAACAATAAAACTTTTTGAAAATTGATG
This sequence comes from Hemitrygon akajei, assembly GCF_048418815.1. Classification (NCBI taxonomy): domain Eukaryota; kingdom Metazoa; phylum Chordata; class Chondrichthyes; order Myliobatiformes; family Dasyatidae; genus Hemitrygon; species Hemitrygon akajei. The sequence continues at coordinate 56,835,377 of NC_133131.1, forward strand.
GGGTAATGACTTATCATGCTGCTGGTACGTTCAAATGCCTCTGTTGCCCAGCAGGGGAGGAAGCGGTCAGGCGGGGCAATATTTGAAAGCAGACTGAAGGTTCTTTGGTTCTAAAAGAAATACCAGGATAGCCTCCAGAGCACCAGGATCAGGAAAATGTCGGAGCGGCTGCAGAAAACTCTCAACTGCTCGTTGTGCGTAAAACATGGTAAAATGAGGGTTGAGCTTCGGCAGAGTGAATATTGGGTGTTAGGAGAGATTTTAAAAAGCAGAGATTCAAGAGCAGTAATCTCTAAATTACAACTTGTGCCACAGATTGGTGAGTATAGAACTAGAATGATGATTCAGATAAATATGTGACTGAGAGACGAAAGCAGCGGGTAAGATTGACGTTCTTGGATCACTGCAATTTCTTTTGAGGTTGGGGTCTTGTACACAAGCGGTAGATTGCTCCTGAACTGGAGGGGGATCAATATCCTGTCAATTTGCGAAAGTACTAGGAATAGTGTAAATGGGAGTGGCGGTCATGTGAACCTGAATAGGGATAATACTGTCACCAATGAGAGCAAATTTATTCAACAGGATAGACAGCAGCACAGTCAAAGGAAAGAATAGACAATTGGTTTAAACTGCATTTACTTTGATGCAAGCGGGTTGAAGGGTCAGGTAGATAAACTCAGGTGTTACTGGTTCTGGTGACTGCTGGATAACTTATATCATGTTGCTGCTCAGTGATTCGGGTAACTGAATTAATAGCTTTGTGACCAAGTTTATAGAAAATTATAAGATAGTTTTATTTTGGGGGCGGGTTGGGTGGGCAGGCAGTGCTGAGGAAGCAGGGAATTTGCCAAAGGACAAACAGAGAGGGAGGAGGGACAAAGAACTGCAAGATGGAATATCATGCAGGGTTGTGTGTGAGCATGCATATAAGCAGTAATGGTGTGGGCTATTTTCTAAGAATGTTAATCATTAAAAAAAACAGATGTGTAAAGTGACTTACATCCTCGACCTCCATGGATGGTTTCTGGGTCAGCATCACACCCAAGACTGGATCGGTATCACACCCGAAACCCCAGAAAATGACCACTCGCACTGCATCTCGTCTGTAGGCGCCGAGTAAAACGAGCCTGTGTCCAGTGATTGCGCTGTGGGACGTTTTGAGGCCAGCATGCCCGGAGACAAAGACGTGCAGTGGAAGTTCCAATACCGTCCATCAGAGCGCGCTGGAGTGTGTAAACCCTTTCGACGCCGATGCAGCCGCATTGCCACTTCCTCTGCCACAGAGACGGAGGAGACGCCGGGTGCACCCCTCCCCACCCACGAAGCCCTCTGAAGGGACGCAGTCCAACCTAGGAGCACGGGAGCCCCAGCTCCCCCCCCCCCTCCCACACCACGGCTTCCCCGACCCAGGATTCCGGGGCACCAGCAGCTCCAGCACCCTACCCCACACTAGTGGGGAATGGCAGACAGATGGGGAGCCAGTACACAAGGACCAAGCGAATCTTACACCGCCAGGAACCATGCAGCCCGAGAGTCGCAGGACAAGGGTCAGACAGGAGGACAGGTAAGTCGCATTAGCAACAGCCAGGAGGGTCAAATAACCAGGCATCCTAAGTCCAAACAGAAAAACGTAACTTCGGAACTAAGGCCCCTTAAACCTACACTAATTATAGAGGACTCTAACATTTCCAGGATTAAAAGACGCCCTAATAAGGATGATCAATTGGACAGCTTTCCGGGAGCCAAATTCATCCATGCCACTGCTATCCTGGAAAGGTTAGAGTCACAGCTAGACACTAAGAAGGTTATACTTTCCTTTGGAATAAACAACAGATCACATAGACCAACAACAGCGACTGAACAGCTTTGGCAACTACTAAGAATGGCCAGTATTAAATTTCCCCATGCCAGCATCTGGGTGCCAGAATTAAACTTTAGCCACAGATTGACAGAGGCAGAACGAGAAACCCTGGCCAACGAAATGAGGTTATTAGAACTAACAATTTTATCCCTGTAATCTTGGCAAGGCAGTTTAAGGTAGACACAGTCCATATCCATTGGACAGAGAGCACGGCCCAGACAATAGTCAAGAGGTGGATGCAGTCTTTAAACTAGAGTGAGACAGGGTCCACGACTGAGAGAGACCATCGTGAACTTCTCCCGCACGTTCAGCCCTATAGAAACCCAGCAAAAGGTTCTGAACAGGGGCCTCACTTTTGTACCGACTGCAAAACTCCATAAGGAGCAGATTGAGAGGGACATGGATAAGTTCTATAGGAGATTGCTACTTGTCAACTTTATCGGTGAGTCAGAACGTAGAAAGACCCCTTTCACCCCTCCCTCAGACTTGGTGCCCAAGAGGAAGTACAGTTCAGAAGCCGTTCTAGAATTTGAGAGCACACTGGATGAGATAATAAAGAGGGAGAGAGAAGTACAGGATAAGCCCAATCTAACTACGAAGGAGAGAGCAGCTCTGAAAGAGCTGAGGGAAAACATGGATATTGTTATCAAACCAGCGGATAAAGGGAGCAGCATAGTTATCATGCACAAACAGCAATACATATTTGAGGCACACAGACAATTAAACAACACGAAGCACTACACTAAAGGAACCCATATACTGGGAAAACACATAGAAATTAAGAACATTAGGAACATAGAAATGGAAAGGACTAGATACCTCGAAGGGAAGCAAGTGGAGTACCTGTCAGGGATACAGCCATGAGCAAGAAAGTTCTATATCCTCCCCAAAATACAGAAGAACTCAGACTCATGGACTGTTCCAGTGGGAAATACGACCTGGCAGGTCCATCGTGTCAAACTGCAGCATACTGTTGTCCCTCGGTATCTGCGTGGGACTGGTTCCAGGACACCCGTGGATACCAAAATCCGCAGATGCTCAAGTCCCTTATATAAAATAGCGTAGTATTTGCATATAACCTACGCACATCCTCCCGTATACTGTACTTTAAATCATCTCCAGGTTAATTATAATACCTAATACAATGTAAATGCAATGTAAATAGTTGTTATACTGTATTGTTTAGGGAATAATGACAAGAAAAAAATATTGTACTATTTCAGTACAGCCGCAACCATCGTAGCTCTTCTGGGAACGCTAATGCTGCCTTGGCATTAGCCGCTACCAACTCTCCCGTGATCTTTAAGTTATTGAGGCTGTAGTGCTTTACATAGCTAGCCAGCCATCCCTTACTAGCCTAAAACTCCTTCCGCTCGCTCACAACACAAGTAGCGAATGAACGAGACGCGAATAGTGCTCAAACAACAAGTGCTGAAGAGAGACTGAGGATCTGTGAAATGGCAGGCGGCTACAGTAGAGTATGTCTACACATCTCTTCATTCACGTGGATTCAGTGTAGTGCACGCGCGCTGCAATTTCAAGTTTTGCTTTTTGGAACTTTCTGGAGTTTTTTTTAATATATCTGGATACGAAGGGCCGACTGTACCATTTCCAGGGGTTTGCAGTAAAGAGATAAATAAAATTATGTTTACATTACCTGGGGTTCCGAAATTTGAATCCTGTCTTTTAGGAAGTCGATCCTGGGCATGTGGTGAACACCAGCTTGTTTACTGACCCGTCGACATAATTGAGAAAGAGTTTGAACGGTTGCAAAATTGAAAATGCATTCATTGTGTTTACAGTTGTGCTGTCACTGCCTAATTATAAGTGCGCCTCTCTGGTACTGTTTGCCGCAAGACCATATGTCTCAGACTTTGCCCTTGACTTGTATCGTTACCAGCAGTGCAGTAAATGGTTCCATCTCCTATCACCCCCTCCTCATATGGTTCTACCTATCGCCTGCCTCACCCCCTCCCTCTCACTTGTTTACACTGTATAACTCCCTTCTACACGCTCAGTCCTGATGCAAGGTCTTGACCCAAAATATTGACTATCAGTTTGCCTCCACAGCTGTTGTCTGACTCACTGAGTACCTGCAGCAGCTTGTTTTATCCCAAAAGTTACCAACCTGCAGAGTGCTAGTCATGTGTCTCAGGAATATGCGCAAAATCTTTCAATATTTCTTGAAGACGTTTTGGACCCTGGATCAGTTCTTATGGATTTCCTACTGTCTTTTGAAAGCAGAAGATCACCTTGTGGGATTGTGCTGTGTGCAAGTTGGCTGCAATGCTTCCTGCACTACACCAGTTGCTTTGAAGTGTGTTGAGGTCGATATTGAGTTTATTACCGCATGCACAGATGTCCTAATTATAATGTGTCTAGCCCGATCATAGACACATAACATTAAATAAGCAACATTCACAAGAAAAAAGTTGACCCTTTGTCAATTTGCTGCCTGATCTACTAAGTTCCTCCAGTATTTTGTGTGTGTATCTGAAGATTAACATATTCTGCAGAATCTCTTTTGCCTATGTAAAATTACTTGCTTCCTCTTACAAGCAAGAGGGGGTAAGGAGGGGACTGGCTGATAGATCACTGAAGAATAGCCAGTAGCCTCGGTTACAAATTTTTCACTTGGCATATTCATTAATGACAGAGTCTTAACTTATATGTAACATCCCGAGTGGTGAAAAGCCTGCCCACACCCCTGATTGAAAGAAATAACCAGTTGAACATCTGAGCCATAGGGCACTGGCCTGAAGTTTGGAGGAAGCTTGCCTCCTGCATTAAACTGACCAATGGTGAATGCCAAAAATTTAGGGAGGTCCTTGCTGCAGTAATGGGGGCCGGACCAACCAATTCCTGCTGCCTCTAACACAAAGCACTGGAAGAACTCAGATCAGGCAGCATATGTGGAGTTATGTGTTAGAACGTGTGTGCTGTTCCAAATTCCAGCACCTGCAATATCTTACATCCTATGCTGGTTCCAGCTCAGAGCCTGGAATGGGGAGGTGCTGAGCTAATAAAGGTCTGCTATGTTTTACTGGGACTGGAATGAGCTTTGCGATGTTTCCAGGTGATGCACCAAGCCCAGTCATATTCACCAGGAAGTAAATAAGCATTTCACATTTTGTCACCGAGAGAAAACACTTTAAAATCTTTAATTCATCCAGCATTTTGAATAGAGGAAGTATTAACATTTTAAGTGTTGTTGAATATTCTAACTGTCTGTTTCTAACTGACCATAGGCATAATAAACTGTTCCAATAATATGCCGATTAATGAACTCTGCCCTAATTGTATAAAGGGTCCATTTCCTACAATCTCTGCACTCTTGTCTGCCACATGTTCCTTCAACAAATGAAAACCAGAGTACACCCTGATGATTAAAGTACAACCATAACAGATTGGCATTAGTTATATTTAGCTGTTTGATTGATATTGTGAATTATTCCGGGGCGCGGGTGTCAATATACACTGAGTCTGAGGCTCACTTCACTCAAAAACCAGCGACTGAGACCTAGAGAAATTACTTCTATTACCAGCTTTCCTGCTTTCACTTTTCCCTTATCTTTTTTTCATCCGCAACTGCCACCTTGATTGTTGGACCTTTTTCTTCACTGCCGTCCGTTTTAGGCTTTGACTCGAACCCTGAGGTAGACATCTTGCTCAGCATTTGTTATTTTACCCAAAGATTAATTTTAGATGCAAAACTGGAATGCCAGGTATTGACCACCTCCTGCAAGCCAGAGTCTACCCTTTAACACTGAGTCACCCACCATCAACAACCTGAGGTGGGGAGAGGGTGGTGTAGGAGGATGGGTTTATCATTGACTGGAAGCACAATTGAACCAGCCCTATACATATCAGGGCTACAGGAGGAGGTCAGAGGCTGAGGATCCTGTCGTAAGTCAATACCCCTGCAGACACCCTAAAGGCTTTCCACCATCTACAATGCACAGGTCTGAAATCTGATGGAATACCCTCCACTCACCATAAAACAGAGGAGTAGAATTATGTAATTCAGCCCATCAACTCTATTCTGCCATTCTATCATGGCCAATTTATTTTCCCTGTCAGCCCCATTCTCCTACCTTTACCCCGTAACTTTCGATGCCCTTAATAATGGAGAATCTACCAATCTCCACTTTTAATGTACGTAATAATTTGGCCTCCGCAGCCATCTGTGAAAATGAATTCCACACTCTCTGGCTCAAGAAATTCCTCCTCATGTCTGTTCCAAAAGGGACATCCTTGTGTTCTGAGGCTGTGCCTTCTGGCCCTAGACTCCCCCACTACAAGAAGCATCCACACCACGTTCAATCTAACTAGGTTTTTCAATATCTGAGCGTCTTCAATGACGTCCTCCTTTATTCTTCTCAACTCCAGTCAGTACAGGCCCAGAGCCATGAAACATTCCTCATCCATTAACCCTTTTATTCACAGGATCATTCTCGAGCTTCTGTGGACCCTCTCCAATTCCAGGATATCCTTTCATAGTTAAGGGGCCCAAATCTGCTCATAATACACGAAATGCAGTCTGACCAATGCTTTATAAAGCCTCAGCATTGCATCCTTGCTTTTGGTGCAGGGTCTCAACCTGAAATGTTGACTTACAACTTTTGTTTCCATGGGTGCAAGACTCGCATTTGAGTTCTTCCATTGTACTTTATTTTCTTCCATTGGTGTTTGCCTTGTGCTTTGGAGCCATAAACCCGTCTCCTGACAGGAATTGGTACACGTCACAAGAATCACAGCACAACTATGAGAACATCAGCCCATGCACTGGTGCTGGTCCAGTTTGTTCGTTCTCCTTTTCTGTAGATACATTTTACATTTAGAAGGTTATAGGCCAAACGCTGTCAAGTAGGACGAGCTTAATGTGCATCTTCGTTGGTATAGACAAGTTGGGCTGAAGGGCCTATTTCTTTGCCATGTGACTCAATTTTCTTCTTTAATTTCAAGCACCTCTTAGACTGTACAGTACATACACCAATCTGGGAACAGGCCTCTGTATTTACACTGTTCCATTCTCTCCATATTTTTCCACATGTGTCGATGCTGTAATATTTGACTTCATCCTGGAAAATTAGTAAAGCTTCCAAACCATCTATAATTACTACACCAAGCTAGTGAAATACAGGAATGCAGCCGAGATTTCACTGATATTGGTGGGATCGTAGGGTAGAAGCAGCAGTGAGCACTAGGTGCTCCGTTTCTTACCATTGAGACCATTTGTCTGACAGGACCAGCAGAGCCATCTTTGTTTCAAATTTTAGGGCATCCAAGAGCTCCCTGGATTTGTTCAGAGTTTTCATGAATAACCAGAGACTATCAAGTCTCCTGGAACTTTGGGCAAAACCTTTTCTATCCAGTACCAGAATCAGACTTATTTTCCACTGATACTTGCTGCTTTCTGGCAGCAGTGCAGGTAATTTCCAAAAAAAGCTGTAGGTTACAATAAAAAATAAGTAAGTGCAAAACAGGAAGATTGTAGATAAATGGAAGTTGTAGGATCATCACCACCAGCTGGTTGTGTTGAGCCATTGCCAAAAGTTTTATTTGGTTTTAATTGGCAGTTCATAGTCACGGACAGCCCAGTTCAGTTCCCAGAATAAAACCCACAAATTGCCTGACACTGCTAAGAAAAATGTATGCATTTTTATGGCATCTCTTGCAACCTTGGGATGCATTGATGGCTATAGCAACCTTTCACCTCTACAGATTTCTCAAATAAAAGCAAAATATCAGCAGGGAACCTCTGTGGAAATAGCATAAACAGTATGGTGTGTGTGTGCCTCTGTGATTGACTGATACCATCTCACATAATACCCACGTCTACCCCATCAGACACCTCCTGGCTCATTAATGTAGAAGTCTTTCGTTGCCTCATTAGTCTCATGCATCACCTCAAAATTCACAGAACCACAAATCACCATTGATCCAAAGGGATTGCCTTAGCGGAATGTTTTACTCAGTAGCGCAGCCCCCACCCACCACCCCCGCCACCAAACGAGGCTCTCTCTTTTTTCCCCCAACCAGTTCTGTCCCCTTCACCATTTCCAAAAGGCCTTTGAATTTAGTCTGTGTGATCGGCAGTGTCAGAAGGCAAGAAATAAGGCATGAATTCTCTGCTAAAGTTAACCTGTGTAGCAAGGCAGCCCTCATAATCCCATCTCCCACCCACCAGCTCTCCTTTATTCCCTTATAGAGGTTAAGCGTTTTATAAACTCAATCTTTATGCATGCCCAATGGAAAAATCCAGGGACTGGGGCTTGTGGGAAGAGCTGTGGCAGCACAGCTGAAATGGGTGTTGTGATTTAAAGTATGTGCTGATTGTTCATAAATTCTTCAAAAATACATTAATAATTCATGAGTGAAGATATTAGAGTCTCACAAGTCTGCAGACTGGATGCATATAAAGCTGATCCTTAATCAATGCTAGGAAATAGGCCCTTCGTTTTCTAGTCTGTGCTGACCTTCAACCAGCCATTTACACTGATTCCATGTTGTTCTCCCCAGGTCCCCATCAACTCACGCTGGATTCCACCCCTCAACAGTAAGCCAGTGGCAATTTACAGCAACCAATTTACCCACTGAAACACACATCTTTGATATGTGGGAGGAAACCAGTGTGTCCAGGGAAAACCACCTGGTATAAAGGAGAACACGCAAAATCCACACAGATAGTGTTTGACGTCAGAATTGAATTCCAGTTGCTGGGGGGTAGCAGAACAATCAGCTATTCCAGTTGTTTAGCAATCAGCAACATTTATAGTGAGCGTCACGAAGGAGAGTTTTGCTGTCCTGATGTGTTGGTAATGGGAAACCTATATGAATGGCCAGAGACCACTGTGTAGGTTATCAGCAAAATCGGGAAGGGCAACAGGGCAGTCAGTCACTATTTAGTCTGACACCTGACACCATTTAGTTTCGCAAGTCTGTTCTGCATTCAAGGGGGAAAAAAAAACTTGTATTTCCAGTATATTGTCCCAAAGCACCTGAAAGCTGATGAGATACTTTGGAAGTGTGTTCACTGTCAATAGTGAACACACTGACTAAAGGGTGTTCCTGAAGGGTGGGGGCCAGTTTGTACATCAGAAAATACCAACAAGTGGAAGAGCAGATGTAACCAGGTCATCTGTGTTGATTGAGTCATAAATGTTGGCCCCAGAAAATCAGCAGGAAGTCCCCTGCTATTTTCAGGAAGAGTCTCAATGCCTTGTATGTAATCTTTCATATTCACCTGTGAGGGTAAACAGCGGTCGACTTTAAATGCCACAGAGTTATACAGCATGGAAACAAGCCATTCAGCGCTACTTGCCTGTGCCAACGTATGTCGAATTGAGCCAGTCCCATTTCCCTGCATTTAGCCCATAGCCTTTTTAAACTTTCTTATCCAAGCATCTGTCGAAATGTCTTCCAAACCTTTACCACTTCCTCTGACAGCTCATTCCACATAATCATTACCCTCTGTGTGAAAAAGATCCCTTTTAAATGTTTTTCCTCCTACTTAAACCTGTGCTCTCTCATTTTAGGCTCCATTATCTTGGGGAAAAAGACCTTGTCTCGACATTTCTGATTTTATACAACTCTATAAAGTTCCCCTCAGCATCATTTGCTCCACATTCCCAGCCTTTCTATTTTATCATTATAACCCAAGCCCTCCAGAACCATCTGAAAGATGACAGGTACCCCAGGATAGCACTGGAGCGTCAGCCTTGCTCAGCTCCCTGGAGTGGGACTCAAACTGGGAGAGTACGACCTATTGCCCGACAGCTGATACAAATTCAATGACCAAGTCTGATCTGTTTCTACACTTCTTATCCTACTCAAAACTCACTTGACATAATCGTATCCCATACCTCATAAGAGTAGGTCTCCTGGTTTCTGAATATCTCTTCCATAAAGCTGAGCTCCAACTGTAAAATGATCCCCTCTTGTTTTGATTTCCAGCACACAACTCACCGGCATCTCCACTTGTGAATATTAGTCAGGTAACCAGCATCTCTGTCTGAATTCAAAGGACTAAAAGACAAATTAATGTAACTGAAGTAATTGTTTAAACGCGCAAGAGCTGTATTATATCACCTCCAAGACAATTAGCTTACCCTGGAGTTGACGAGCAATGATCTTGGTGAAACCACACCTCGAGAATTGTGTGCTGTCCTTTCTGAGCAAGGATGTTGTTGATACAGGGGGAGAGCAGTAGAAGTTCACCTGACCGATTCCCAGAAGAGTGGGACTGGTTTATGAAGAGGAATGGAGTGGATTAGATTAATATTTACTGGAATTTAGAAAATAAGAGGGGATCTCAAACGGCAACAAAATACGATCAGCATTAAGCAGGCTAGAAGTAGGAAGGATATTCATGATGTCAGAGAGTCCAGGACCTTGGGTGACAGCCCAAGGATGAGGAAAAAGTTATTTAAGATCCATTTCTTCTAAAGGATAAGTGAATCTGTAAAATTCTCCAACACAGAATGCAGTTGAAGACAAATTATTCGATATATTCACAAAGGAACCAAATACAGAGCCTGTACAAAGTATGTACCTCCTCTCCCCTTGGAAGTTTTCATCTTTTACAGTTTTACAGCATTGAATCACAGTGGATTTAAATTGGCTTTTTTGACACTGGTCAACAGAAAATATACTCGTGTCAGAGTGAAAACCAATGTCTACAAATTGGTCTAAATTTATTACAATTATCAAACACAAAATAATTGATTGCATAATTACTCACTCCCTTGAAAGTCCGTGTTTAGTAGATGCACCTTTGGCAGCAATCACGTACAGCCTTGAGTCTGTGTGCATAGGTCTCGATCAGCTTTGCACATATGCACACTGCAATTTTACCCCATTCTTCTTTGCAAAACTGCTCAAGCTTGGTCAGATTGGATGAAGATTGTGAGTGAACAGTCCTCTTCAAGTCCAGCCATAGATTTTCAATTGGATTGATGTCTGAACTCTGATTTGGCCACTTCAGGATATTATTCTGGTTGTTTTTAAGCCATTCCTGTGTAGCATTGGCTTTGTGCTTGGGGTCATTGTCTTGCTGGAAAACAAATCTTCTCCCAAGTTGTAGCTCTCTTGCAGACTGTTTCAGGTTTTCCTCCAGCTTTCCAGTGGCCACTGCAATGAAGCATCCTCACAGCACGATGCAGCCACAACCATGCTTCACGGTCGGGATGGTGTGTTTTTGATGACGTGTGGTGTTTGGGTTCACCAAGCGTAGCATTTTGTCTGATAGCCAAAAAGTTCAATTTTGTATTCATCAGACCATAGAACCTTTTTCCAACTGACTTCAGGTCTCCCACATGCCTTCTGGCAAACTCTCATCTTGATTTCATGTGAGTTTTCATTCCCCTAACAGTGGCTTTCTCTTTGCCACTCTCCCATAAAGGTGCAACTGGTGAAGCACACTGGCAACATTTGTATGCACAGACTTGCCCGTCTCAGCTTGGAGCTCTTCCAGGGTTGTCATAGGTCTGTTTGTGTACTCCCTCACTAGTCCCCTTCTTGCATGGTCCCTCAGTTTATGAGAACGGCCTACTCCCTGCAGATTTAGAGCTGTACCATATTTTTTCTATTTCTTGATGATTGACTTAACTGTACTCCAAGGAATACTCAGTTATGTGGTAATATTCTTGTATCCATCTCCTGACCTGTGCTTTTCAATAACCTTTTCACGGAGTTGCTTGTCTTCATGGTGTATTTTTTGCCAGGATACTGACTCCCAAGCAATTAGATCTTCCAGACACAGGTGTATTTGTACAATCATTTGAAACACCTTGACCACACGCAGGTGATCTCCATTTAACTAATTATGTCACTGCTAAAACTAATTGGCTGCACCACTGATGATTTGGTCTGTCATATAAAAGGGGGTGAATAATTTTGCAATCAATTATTTTGTGTTTCATATTTGTAATTAATTTAGATCACTTTCTAGAGATCTGTTTTCATTTTGACATGAAAGAGTCTTTTTCTGTTGATCAATGTCCAAAAAAGCTAAATTAAACCAGCTGTGTTTCAATGTTATAAAACAGGAGAACTTCCAAGAGGGTTAAATACTTTGTACTTTTTACAGGCACTGTATAGTTCTTGGGGTTAAAGGAAGCGAAGAACATGTGGAGGAAACAGGAACAGGATACAGAATCTGGAAGTGGTCCCTATACAAGAGTTTGGCCCGAAACATTGACAATTCCCTTTCTCCCACAGATGCTGCTCGACCCTCTGTTCCTCCAGCAGGTTGTTTGTTGCTCCAGATTCCACTACCAGCAGGCTTTTGTGGCTTTACGTTATCGTAATGATCAGCTGTGATCATATTGACTAGTGGGGGAGTAACTCCAAGGGCTGACTGGCTGCTCCTACTTCTTGTGTAATGGGTGAGGCATATTGAACATCTCCCCGGGAGCCTACAGCCTACCCCCACTAGCTATTTTCAAAGGAATTTCAAATTAAGCGTGAACCTCCCCTACCCAGAAGAGTCTTGCTGTCTGTAAAGACATTAGCAAGCCAAGGAAGATGGAAAACTCTGTGGTGAGGTTGTTGCAGATTTTAAGAGTGTCAATACTGGTGGAGAAGGGAAAGAAAATCTGAGGGAGATAAAGAGTTCAACACAACAGGTATTGGAAAAGAATGAATTCAGGTTAGGAGATACAAGCATAAAAGATAGGAGTAGGAGGAGGTCTTTTAGTCCTTTGCGTCTGTTCTGACATTCAATAAGATCATGGTAGATCCCCTGTCTTTGCTCCATTTCCTGCCTGTTCCCCCTTGCCCTTGACCTCCTGACAGCCCAAAAATCAGTATTGGCCTTGGTCTTGAATTTATACGATAACTCTGCTTCCCTTGCTCTCTGGGCACAGTTCCACAGCTCGGACTGAAGATATCCATCTTCTCAGCACTAAATGACCAATCCCCAAATTCTGAGGTAGACATTTGAGACAGGTAGAGCAGCCTTTCAGAACCCATGCCGAGCAGCTTTTATACATTTCAATTAGGTCACCTTGCTGCAGGGGTGATCAACCCATTCTGATCAAGAAAATCTTAATCTCTTATCTCCAGGCAGAAGTTAAAGGAAGGTTGGGTAAGAATGCACATTTAACCAAGGACTTTGCGTGTATTCATTTCAATACCGTGAAAGATTTAGAAGTACAAAGTCAGTCTGCGACAGGAATTCAGCGTAGTGACACATACTGGATGGAAAATGGTGAATGTGGTGAAACACTCTGATTTTGGCATTCAACAGACAAAGAAAGGCACACTAGAGGTGACACTGAGATACAGACTACAATAACAGCCGAGATGTGGGATCCACATTACGTCAGAAGGAGAGGACTTACACACTGGTAACTTTCACGTCGACGTGCTGCCTGTCATCATAGACGAAAATATGTTTGCAGTACAACTTATCTGCCAGAAGGCTTGATAGTGACTCTATGGATCAGGTGGATGAGAGTGGTCACAGGTTCTCCATTCACCTGGAAGGCAACAGACAGAGAAAATCACAGAGCCATTCAGTTCCAGGCTGGGGATAGACTAAAGTCTTTCCATAGGAAATGAGAAGAAAATGAAGGTTGTGAGACTCTAATCAAGGTGTGTCTCAGGATTCCGGTGGGTGAAATCCCAGCCGTAACCCCAATCCTAACGCTAATGCAATTTCAAGACCCTGTTGGGCGTTGATAATTTAACATGCCCCAGGCTTCTTTCCCTTGTTTGATCGAGAGACAGACAGACATGCCTTATTGATACCGAGGGAAATTGGGTTTCGTTACAGCCGCACCAACCAAGAATAGCGAAGAAATGCAGCAATATAAAACCATATGTAATTAAATAATAATAAGTAAATCATGCCCAAGTGGAAATAAGTCCAGGACCAGCCTATTGGTTCAGGGTGTCTGACACTCCGAGGGAGGAGTTATAAAGTTTGATGGGCACAGGTAGGAATGACTTCCTATGACAGTCAGTGTTACATCTCGGTGGAATGTGTCTCTGGCTGAATGCACTCCTGTGCCTAAACAGTACATTATGGAGTGGATGGGAGTCATTGTCTAAGATGGCATGCAACTTGCAGCTTGGGAGCTGCATAAGCTGTGAGTCCATGGGTCATAGACTGTATATGTATTTTTTTTGTGTGTGACCATGTTTGTTTTTGCTTGCTATTTGGAAAGCACTGTGTATGTTTTGCTCCCTGGCTCCAGAGGAACACTGATTTGTTTTACTGTAACCACAAATGTTTGAATGATAATAAGATTTGATTTGATTTGATCCGCTGCTCAGTGACATGTTGGAATTGCCCTCCCACCGTCATGTTTAGCAATCAGTAAATCAGAATAGTTAATGAGTGAAAACCAGATTTTATTCTAAGGGTATGTTGTCAGACAACAAACAGATCTTGGGAGACTCCACCTACTATCTAATGGAGCGACACACAAATCTGTGTGGCTGCAATTAATTCTTCCTTTTCCCCAGTTTAAACTTTGAATTTATAACTTTTAATTGTCGGATCTTAGAGGGGAATAATTGTTACTATGTCACAATCTTTAAGAAGTGGAAAGCAGCTTCCTGAATCCAGCAATGGAAAGGGGAAAAAGTCGGAGGAAACACCAGCTTGGGCTGAGCGTCTGGAAAATTCGCTGATGGATCTTGATAAGAAGATAGACAACAACACGGTAAAACTTGATGCTACATCTTCTGAGATGAAGTCGTTATGAGAGTGTTTTCAATTTGTGCAGGAAAACATTATTTCCCTGAATTCTGAACATAAAGAGGTGAAGTGGCAAATCGTGGAAATTTCAGCTCGCTTGGAAAAGTCTCAACATCAAATTATCGATTTGGAAGCAAGATCTCGTCGGAATAATATTTAAATTTTTGGATTGAAGGAGGATCTGAGACTGGAGATTTATTAGACTATATTGCTAACTTGTTTCAGTCTCTGTTTCCGGATATTTACTTCAACCTCCCAACATCGAAAGAGCACATAGAATTTTCACTGCGACATCTAGAGATAAACCAAGGTCAGTTTTGGTCTCCTACCTTCGTTTTAAAGTTAAAGACCAAATCATAAAATATGCAAGGAAACAAAGAGTTTTTTTTTAATTTAAAGGTTCCGAGATAAGTTTTTATGAAGATTATGCACGGGAATTTATGGTCCTGCGGTCTAAATTCGTTCCAACCATGAAGATAGCCTATGATAAGGGATTATCCTCACACTTCAATATCCAGCCCGATTAAAATTATTTTCCAGAGATTCGACTCCACGTGTTTTCCTGGACCCCAAAGAGGCATTGGACTATGTTAACTTTATTCCGATTGTAGCCGAGTTTTGACTGGTTTTAGATCTGCTGAATAATCGTTCTTTCGGAAAGAAGAGAAGCTTTGAATATTTCTGATTTACTTAAGATGCCCTTTGATCGATGGACCAGTTAAAGAAGGTGTGAACTTTTCGATGTGAATGCTGAAAGACTTTTCGAAATCTGTTTGGTCTACTGAGTGAAGTAAGACAACGGACAGATTGTTTGATTATTTGTTTTTATCCTCCTTTTTCATTAATTAAGTGATAGTTTCCATAGTTCATAAGGTCTTTTTCTTATATATATAGTTGGGAGTGCTTAGTTGTTAGATAATTAGTTTTATTTTTAAAAGCAATTTGTGGAATTTTAAATTCGTAACATTAGTAGACACTTGATATTAAATTTACCCCGTCTGCAGAGTGGACATTTTAATTACGAGGAAAAATAACATAGAAATAATATTCAGGTTGATTTTAAATATACAAGTAAATGCACAGCTATTTTGCAAACCTGTATCGGAAATGAAATGCAAATACGTCCAGGTCATGTGCTTCTTCCAAGTGATGTCAGCCTACGCAACACACTTTTTTCTGTAAAATCTATCTCCCTCCTCCATTCTGATATTGATTCGGTCCTCTACTCCTGCACAAGCCGTTGCCCTCCCTTCATCCAGTACTTCAGTCATCCTCTCTGCTCCACTGAATTAACTTCTGTCCGGACATAATTTCTGCCGTTGGGACATAAGACATTGGAGCATAAGTTGTCCATTCGGCCCATCATCTGTTCAGCAATTTAATCACAGTGGAATCAATTTTCCTCTCAGATGAAATCTCCTGCCTTCTCCCCATATCTCTTCATGCCCTGACCAATCAATATCTGTTTATCTCTGCAGATACAGACTTGACCTCCACAGCTTTCTGTGGCAAAGCTGTCCACAGATTTACCATTCTCCAGGTAAATATATTGCTCTTCGTCCCCATTCTGAAAGAACACCTATCTATTCTAATGTTGTGTCCACTGGTCTTAGATTCTCTCCACATCCACAATCAAGGCATTATACGGTTCGATAGGTTTCAATGAAGTCCACCCTCATTCTTTTGAATTGTAGTTGATACAGACCGGAGCCATCAAACGCTCTTCATATGACAGACCATTCAACCCTGGAATCATTTGCGTGAACCTCCTTTGAAACCTCTCCAGTTTTGGCACATCCTTTCCAACTGAAGCCTCACCAGTGATTTGTAAAGTTTCAACATTACATCTTGGCATCATTCCATCATGTTTGATTTATTGTCCCTCTCATCCCCATTCTCCCGTATTCTCTCTGTAAGCTTTGTCAATCTTACGCAAGACAGAATGGGAAATATTGTTTTTCACAGCACAGCTCCATTTATGATACTATCCCTTCTCAGCAAGACTCCTACATATGTCCATTTATAGGCTCACCTGGGACACGGTGCAGTTTTAGACTTCTGATTTGGGAGGGAACGACCGCTTTCAGAATGAAAAGAGAGTAGCCACACTTTATGCACTGGTACACTGGAAATTGTAGGTATCTGAGCTCACTTTAACTGACACCAGATTTCATTGTTTCTGGTATATTTCAGCAGCTGTCAGAGAAATCCCTGGAATGACGCATTTTCCAGTAAATGATATTAGAATTTTACCAATTTAAGTAATGTCGTACTGGCTTCACATATTTCTTTGCACAGACTCCGGCGTTGATCCAAAATTTTAAATGCATTTTTTTTCCAGAAGGAACGGTCACATCAGCGCCTTTTTGTTGTTTGTTGAATTGAATTAATTTTGTTGAATTAAATGGAACCTGTGAACAACTAACATTCGCTCACTTGGCTGCAGGAATACACGCACATTTACCGGACATATAAATAACATAGAAATGCATTTCAACTGCCGTTAACGCTTACAATTTGAGTTGCGTTTCACCTACAGAGCCGACCATTTAACGTAACCAGAAGTTTGACTCCGCCCTTTAACTCTTCCCTGAATTTCCTCTGTGACAGAGTGTAGATACACGTGTTGGTGCACGTGGAAAGAAACTGCAACATGAACCCAAACTGTTGCAGGATATACGTCGGGGTATTCAAATATCTGTCAGTGTAATAGTAATTCCGAACTTGCCAGCTCATAGTGTATACAATAAAGGGGATCCACAACAATATGAAATTGGCCGATAGAGCAAACAACAAAATTATTGACTTTCTCCGGTTCTCCGCCTCTGAATCATTCTTTTTCTCTCTGTTGTTTCTGAGCCCCCGGCGAACTCTGTTTGCCGCGATAATGTGACTGACTGTCAAAGCATTAAAAAGTAGAATCAGACCGATAGGCAACAGAGGCGTAGTTATCGTGTTAAACAATTGGTATGCTTTCCACGCTGGTAAAGTAATGTAATCCATTCCGAAAATGCATCGCCAGGGTATGTAGTCAATGATACGGTAGGGTTCTACCGCAAAGTATAATGGAACACCCTTCGCACAACTTCCTAAACCCACAATTACTGTCATAATAGTTGCTGTCCTCTCGGTGCAGTATCGTTCCCGCAGCTTTTGACTACAGATTGCAATACATCGATCGAACGTGAAAGTCACCGTGAGCCAAACAGAACAGTCCATGGTTGCGAGTCTCAGGACAAGCGTGACAGCGCAGAAAGGTATATTGAGCAAAGGAAGAGCATAACTATAAATATTGTTGATCTCAGAGAGTACAATAGCAAAAAGAACACCCAGTAAATCAGCTGCTGCCATTCCCACCAGGTAACGGGAGATGCATTTCGAGAGTCCGCAGTTTCCCAGAGACAGGATCACAATCGCCACTAAATTAACTGCAAGGAAGCAAAGAGTTAAGTTCATGTGCAGAAACCTTGATCATCCTCACTTGATATACATACCTAGAAATGTTTAAAACAGATTGCGTGAAGCTCAGCAATCTGATCTTATACCGGGTCAGGATTCGGAGAGTGGAAATGTTGTTCATGCGGCCTCCGTCACTGTCCTTCGATTGGGCGGCTTATCGACCCACTGATCTAGACAGACCCATCATTATAGCTGTGAATGCCGAATGTTTTATGCAATGTGGGAATAAGATGGACTGAATAAGACTGTTTCTTCGGATATAACATTCTGAAGTGGAAGGACAGCAGAGCTAAATGCATGTTCCGATGTTCAGGTGAAAAATGAGCTTGAATCTTGTACATTGCTACGGAGACGCAACATAAAGATTTTTTTTTCTCCCTCATGTTATGAGATGGATGTAGGATATCAAATAAATCTTACCTAATCTTATATAAATTAAAGAAGGGAGATCAGGTAAAACAGAAGAGTTTTCAAAGCTATTGGGACAATTTCATAGACAGTTAGACAAATAAGAGAAAAAAAAATATTTTTTTGCATGAATACGGGGAGAAGAAAGCTTTGCTTTGCCAAAAACCCTTGGAGCTGGCAGAGAGAGCTCTGCTAAAGGTTTTGTTTTCATTTTATTAAACGTTTGATTTTCTATATTGATGGAGAATCAGATTCTGAACAATACGTTTTGGTAAAGCTGGAAGGTGAAGTAAGGTAAAATGCTAGAACTTTATCAATATTAACACTCAATCAATTGGTAACATTGACGAAATGATCGGACATGAGGAACGAGTAACAATTGCAGAGAAAAATGATAAATTAAAATAAAATAGAAACTTAAACCTGACAAGGCTTAACACAGTCATCAGATAAGGCATCATCTGCAACAAATGCTACAAGAATAAAACACACACATACAGTAGCAGTAGACAATTCCAGTGACTTACCAGGGATACCGATCGCTGCTAGTACTGGATAGTAAAGACTTGCGATGTAGTAAATTGCTGGATATCCCATTTTCAGTGTGGATTGGTGATTAGTTGAAAATAGTCCAACTGCCGATATCCACAGATTGTTTTGCAAGCTCTTATACAGCAGAGAAAAGTGTACTCTGACAATTAATCATACCAAGTGGTTAATCACATCAGTGGCAGTCCACTGAACAAACACTTCAGGTTTGTTTTAATTTTATGAAATGCGTCATCGTGCAATTAAAATCGCTCCCTCAGAAGAATTGCGAAATAGCAATTATGTCTAATTTTGTTTATTCTCAACTTCACACGAAACTTTGAACATTCTCTTTCTCTAACAGATTTCATGTTTTTCCAAAGAAAATAATTCTTGGTATTAATATTTTCACAACTTGATCTATGACCCTCAAATAATTTATTAATTGGAGCAATAGGCGAGGTTCAATAAGGTTCTGCGGTTAAGAATGGACATTTAGGTGGGCTGTTCCACTCAAAAATCTTCTTCCCGGAAAGGAATTGTTCGCACCACTTTCTTGCTTCCAGATTGGTTTGGTGCCACATTAGTGCTCAATGTGGATGAGAAATAACTTAGTAAACGATTTGATTAGTTTTGTATCCCGAAGGCCATCTCCACATTTAAACTGATATTGGAGTAGCGGAGTCATCTGTGATTAATGTAAGGTGTCTGCTTCAATGACCTATCTGTTAAAATAGACAGATGCATTACCAATTTTTTTCAGACATGGAACTGCACTGTTTAACACGAGGTACTCCGATTTCTCCTACTAACATAGCGATCCATTTCTCTTCTCTCCATTGACATTTTGTGCCATTTCTTACAGCTGTTTTATTTTCATACATGGTTCACTGCATTGTGCTCTATTTTTTATCTCAAAAATTGGACAAGGCTCAGAGTGTTATTTGTGGGAATACAAACGACGTCTAAAAGCGGTTATTCATCCATAGATGATGCAGCCTCCACATTTTCCTTACTGGATTTAAGACACGCTGCATTTAACACAAAGATTTGATAACAATCACCATAAAATGACAACTATTTCTACTTGCGTTGTCTCTGTGTGTACGAAGTCCCGTGTTTTCATTATAGCTCCTAAAATCATGCCGGAACAGTTTTTGTTGTCTCCAGTCCCACATTACTTTATTCCAGCATCTATTCCACAACCTATTGCAAACTCTCTCACTTTGATTATGTATACATGAAAGACTGTACGGACAGTCATGTTGTCCAATGATAGAAGTATGACTCTCGCTTCGGCTTGCGGCTTAATATAGGGGGTGATAGCCCCCGGCCCGGCCTAACTTAATAAATCTCGTTTGGGTGGCTGTTGAGCGATGTGTCCCCTGTTACAAATCAGTACCCTGAAATAACAAACAATACATAATATGTGATGAAACGGTTAAGCTTTATAATTCTTACTTTGACTATATATGGTTAGTAAAGAAGCGAAAAAAGAAAAAAAATGGCCCGATCTTATTAAACAGTCTGTTGCGCAATGTTCGAGCTCACTGATAAGCTGCTCGTCCACCATTGACCTCTTCTGATCGTCGCTGCCCTTCGGACCCTCATTCCAAGTCAACCCTATCCGGTGGTGTTCCACATCTCTCCACTCTCGTGTTCTCTCCTCCACTCCCTCCGGCAAAAAATCGCGAAAATCTCTCATCCAGCTCGCAAGAAAGAACAACAGCTTTCCAAATCCCGTTATCTCTAGCCATAACCGAAAAATTGCTGCTATAGAGAAGCAATTACATAATCAGTGAAACCTTGCTTTATGTTACGCAGCAGTGAAACCCTAAAACATGTTACAGAAGGATTACTAAACATAGTGTACTAAACATGTAACACCACAAAAACAACATGGCAGCCCTTTTGGTGAACTTTGCAGTTGATTTTAGACAAGCAGGTCGTTCAGCCTCATATCAAAAAAGGGCAGCTAACGTGTTTTATATCGGTCCAAACTCTGCCTTATATATGCATTATGAATTGGCCTCCACTGCTGCCTTTGACAAAGAATTCCACAGATTCGCTCTTCCCTGGCGAAAGAAATTCCTCCTTATCTTCCTTATAAAAGGACGCCTCTCTGTCTGAGCCTGTGCCCTCTGGTCTTATATTCTCCAACCATAGGAACATCCTACAGAACATCTCACCCCTTAGTTATATCTACATAAAATACTGTACGGCCGGTCATGTTGTCCAATGGAAAAAGCACCTTTCATTCTACATCTTCCTAAACATTTCATGCGCAAAGGGGACGTTCCTCTCTGTTGACATTATCAATGTTCCAACGCCGTGTTTCTTCAACTAGCCATTTACAACGTAGCATCAGAGGAATTGGAATCTTTCTGCAGTACACAGCGGTTTTCTCAAGTCAAATGGTTCAGATTTAGCTCTGCTGGAATAATTTGTCATCTGTTTTTGGTCAATTTAATTGCGATTGTGTCCCTGTCTCAGGGAACATGTGACATTTCGAAATGCATCACCCGGACCAAGTGGAAAGGGTGAAGGAGAACTCATGCTAGTTGTCTTCGTTGCGTTTCTATGGAATGTTAAAATATTTTACACAAGATTTGGAATTCACCGATTTTGAATTTCGGGTTCACGTAGAAAATTGGTTTTATGTAACCACAATGTTTGTCGTCTAAATTACTATAATGAGCAGACAAGATACGTTGCTTTCTTGTATAGACGTGCAGTACTAATAAAATCATGGGTTCATTAAATATAATTGTGGACTGTTCAACCTTTCAGCTTGTAACAAATGAGATGCAGAGACGATTAAATTTCAGCCACACAATTACTTTTACTTTTACCTTTTACTCTGTTTTTTTTTTCAATCTCACAAGTTACTTCAAGCTTGACTGCCAGGATGAGAGCTACCCTCTCAACTAAATTCCAACACTCGAAATTTGAAAAATCTGGTTTTCATTATCTGTTCAACCTGGTTCACCAGTGTCTTCCGACGATAAGGATAACGTAGCTTTTCCGACAAACACCTGATGCTTTTGACCAATCATCTCCATAGTGATAAACCTCAATTGCGGTAACTTGTGCACTTAGCACACTCACACGTCTGTAGCTCCCAGTTTACTCCTTTCCTTTTCCAGTTCGCTTGAATACAGGTGTCTTCAACGTGCTGTCGGTGCAAATGGTAGAACGAGAACAATTAAAAAGATTAAAATACACTTTGGCAGGTACAAGATAGAATAGGTTCGAGGCATGTGCACCAAATGTACGTTCAGGGAGGCAACATGTCGGGCAAGGACGAGTTGGGCTGAAGGGCCTATTTCATGCAGTATAATTCAAACACTATAAGACATATTTGGTTCACATCCTCAAACTATGTCTGTGAATCCCAATGAGGGAGGTACCGCACCTCAAGGGGTCGGTTCCGTGTCCTAAGGGACTACGAGAGGAAAAATAATTCCCGGGCATCGCCAAATTCAGCGTCAGTAAGAAGTCCCACTTCGTCTTGTCGGGTCATTACTATCACCGTTGCATTTTCTGTTCCGTCCATTTGACCTCCCCATGTTTGATATCACTGAAATCTATCGTTTAATTTGTCGTTTTGTGCCAGCAATACTTTCAATGCATAATTATAACAACTATAAAGTACAATAAAACGTTTAAATAAATGAACATTTTTTTTAAATAAGCTGTGCAAACAGACAGGAAAAATACTCAGAATTCTCTGATCATTTAGAAATCTGATGGAGGGTGACAAGAGTTGCTCCTCAATCATTGGTTGTTTGTCTTCAGGCTCCTGTACCTCTACCTTGATGGTAACATGAACTGGGTGATGGGCGTCCTTAATGATGGACTTCACCGTTCTGAGGTATGGTCGTTTGAAGATATTCTGGATGGCGGTGAGGTTCGCGTCCCTGATGGAGCTGGCTGAGTTTATAACTTTCTGAGCAGAGCAGTGGCCTAAACACGCATCTTTGAGTTGCAGCATTTTTGGTTTTCAGTGAGACCAAAGACTATTTATGATTCGTACACACTGTGGTCTCCCAGTGAGGACGTCAACGATCCAGTTTCAGAAGGAGGTACGGAAGCCCAGGTATTGGAGCTTTTTGATTGGAACAGGGGGTATGATTTAAATGAATGCTTAGATCAGCCATGATCACATTTAATGACGGTGCTGGCTTGCACGGCCGAATGGCCTACTCCAGCGCCAATTGCCTATTGTCTATTGAAATGTACCAAATACATGAGCCTGATGAAGGCATTATTACTGTGTAGGTGATGCCAGCATGAGTGTAGAGCCAGCGAGATATCATCCGCGGTAGCCTAACTGGGCTATGAGGAAGTTGCAGATGGTTAATATCCTTGCTCAGGCGGGCGGTTATTCTCGCCAAGACTAACCCTTCAAAGCACGACATCAAGTTCAATGTGATTGCGAATAGGCGATTATGACTGAGGTAGATCAACCTGCTCCTCTTGAACACTGGTAGGATTGTCAGTCTTTTCAAACGCGTGAGAACCTTCGACTGCAGCAGTGAGAGATTGAAGTTGTCAGTGAGCACTCCCGCTAGATGGTTTGCATCCGTGTTCAGAGTCCAGAGTGTAAACAAACAGAGCCTGTCTCCTTACGAAGCATCACCTCTGAAACATGTTCCCACATTGGCCTGCGAGACGGAGGTTACAAAGTCACCAGATGCTACAGGAATGCGCATAGAAGCAGTGTTGTTCTGTTTTTCAAAGCCTACATGTAAAGAATTGAGCTCAGGTAGGGATGAAGCATCACGACTGGATTCGCTTTGTAGGAAGTAATGGACTGCAAACACTGTCAGTGCCGAAAACCTTTATCTCAACCAGGATTGTTTTTGTTCACGCCTTTAAAAGTCTTACGTAGGTCGTACTTGGACATTGTAGAATTTGTCTGTCTGTCTGTCTGTCTGTCTGTCTGTCTGTCTGTCTCTCTCTCTATCTATCTATCTATCTATCTATCTATCTATCTATCTATTTATCTATCTATCTATCTATCTATCTATCTATCTATCTATCTATCTATCTATCTATCTATCTATCTATCTATCTATCTATCTATCTATCTATCTATCTATCTCTCTATCCATCCATTGAGATACATTCCGGAATAAACCCTCTAGTCCTTCGACCCTCGAAGCGCAGCAATCCCCGATTCCAACATGGCCTAATCACAGGAAAATTTACAATGACCAGTTAACGTACCAACTGATATGTCTTTGTATGTGGGAAAAAAACCTGTGCAGCCATTAGAAACCCACACAGTCACCGGAAGAAGGTGCACACTACTTGCAAACAGTGTTGTTAATTGGCAGCATTCTGTACTATTGCACTGGTTTTTGAACACTGAAACACGACTGTATTTCTTTGGAACAACTGAATAAATTTGCCTGGATGAAGAAAAACTTAAGTCTGCTAAAGTGAAATAGTATAATGCAATTCTTGTTGTACTTGTGCAAATAATGTGACTGATGGCCTTTCGTTTAGATAGTTTGTGGCCCATTCGAAAGTGAAAGTTTAAGATAGCTATGGAATCCTCGTCTGACCGGTCAATGTGCATGTTCAGCAGTCTGACTGAGACAAAATGATAGTAGAACCACAACTCCGGCGTTCAAAGCAGTGTTTCCCCCGCACAATCACGCATCCCTAATTCGAGATTTAATTTTGAGAGCAGGAGAACCAATGATTTTTCTCACCGATATTGTTTCATTTATGAATTACCCGGCAGCATAGAAAAGATGCTTGTCGGAAATCATTGCCTTATTCTGTCGGTAACTAAACGTCACAGCTCCAGATGAATAAGTTTTTTTACTTAGTAAACGAAGTGTTCATTTAGATTTCCATCAAGGACCAAAACACCTTAGACACAGCCCGCTGAAGAAACAGTTCAGTTAAACAATTGATATCAGTAGTGTCATGGTGCTGTGGAAATCGCTCCTCGGCAAAAACACAAAATAACTCATTTGTTTAATGTTGTTCATTTCCAATGTGAAAGGAGAATAGAGTCATAGAGCCCAGAAGAATGACGTTCGGCCCATCGTGGATTGGGATCGCTGGGTGAGAATTTCAATTTAATCCAATTTAAAACGTGTAGTGTCCATTTTTATCGGAAAGTTGGAGTTCTCTCATAGTTTTTCAATGAGAGTGTACTGAAAGTGCGGCAGACTCTTACAGAGCCGTGAAATTCCGGAATGCTTAATTAACCCCATTTCTTAGCAGGAATGAAGAACAGGTAGAGAACTTGCAACAGGAAATTATTGACTTTCAGAATGATGAGAAAGCAAAAATGTTTTGCAAATATATTGGGGTTTTTTTGCGGCATGTGGATAAACTGTCATATGAAGTTCCCGGCTCTTTACTAAAGATCCAAACGGCTTTTCATTGCACTTCCATCCTCCTACGTCGTTGAAAGAGGCATTTCTGCAGTGAACCACAAACTCAGAAGAAAAACGCAAATCGCTCGGACATTGTTACTTGTGGGGACTTAAGGCTTCTGCGTCAGAACTTGAGCAAATATTTCAACTCTTGCTAAAAAGCCATCAAGTTCAAGGATCACACTGATATTCTTGATGGTTTGTAAGTTTAGTTTAAGGACAAATATAAATTTAAAGAGAATCAGATTCTCATGTTAGAATGTGGTAGACATGCATTTACACTATGGGGCACCGGAGAGAATATTTTATCTATGACGGGCCTTGGAAAGTATGAAGTTGATTTAGCGGCCATTTTCAAGTAGGCAGGTGCTTTAGGGACTTTAGGCAGAAAAAAAAAATCGGCTGATGGAGTTGGTTTATGCTTCCGAATTCACTGGCTGTTCGCGTGCTTACGTAAATAAACTTCAAATGCACTATCACATCTCTTCCCATCACCCCCTCAAGCAGTTGTTGGGCCCTAACCGTTCGGCGTGCAAAAGACCGATATCCGATCTATTGTAATGAGTTTTCGATAGTGAGCTAATGAAATAAAGAAATTATGGACAGAGCCAAGTTTAAGTAGTACCTTCTCCCTTCTTCTGTTCTTCAACCTCTCTTCTTCACATGCCTGTCATCTTCGCCTGGTGCACTTCGTTCACTCACTTGTTCCCTTTCTCCCATGGTCCACTTTCCGCTCATATCCGACGCATTTATGTCCAGCCCTTTACCTTTCCAACCCATGGGGTGTTATGGATAGTGTGAAGGGCTTCCAGAGGTTACAGTTGCAAATCGATACAATCAAAAACTGGGGTGAGAAGTGGGAGATGGTATTCAACCCAGATAAGTGTGAGGTCATTCATTTTGGTAGATCAAATGAGATGGCAGAATGTAGCATTAATGGTCACACTTTTGGCAGTGCTGAGGATAGGAGGGATCTTGAGGGTCTGCGTCCAGAGGACGCACAAAGCTGCTAGGGAGGTTGACTCTGTGGTTGAGCAGGTATAAGTTGCATTCGTCTTCATTCAACCGTGGGATTTGAGTTTAAGAGCCGAGAGGTAATGTTGCAGCTATATAGGACCTGATCAGATCCCTCTTGGAGTACTGTGCTCAATTCTGGTCACCTCACTACAGGAAGGACATTGAAACTAGAGAAAAGGGGTTCCCGGTGACGTCATCGTCAAGAATGGCAGCTTAAGTCACTAGCTCCTCCGGAAAAACGCATATTAAGCCCCGTTAACCCAACAAATACATTATTTTTCTAAAAATATTTGAACAGAAAAGAGGGACAAGAATGGGGAAAAAGAACGGAAATAAAAAAAGCGACAATGCGGAGCCTGCGGCCGAGAGGAGTGCAGCGAGCGGCTCTCCTACCCGACCGCATGCATGCGAGGCGGACACTGGGCCTCGTTCAGGCGAAGCGGCGAATGTGATCGCAATTCTGAAGGAGATGAGAGACTTCCAGAAAGATATAAAGCAGCAGCTACATGATATTAAGTCAAAGCTCGCCAACGTCAACCACAAAATAGCGGTGGCAGAGACTCGAATTGAGAAGGTAGAAGATCGCGTTCAAAACGTTGAACGAATCATGAGTAAGACGGTAAAAATCTTAAATCAGCATGGAGATAAACTGCTTGACCTAGAGGGAAGATCACGGCGGAAAAATATCAGAATCTACAACGTTCCCGAACGAGCGGAAGGCCCGTCTATGACGGAGTTTGTCGGAAAGTTGCAGCGGGACGCGTTGGAGCTTCCTCATATATGGAGCTGGAGATCGAGAGGACGCATTGCTCGCTAGTCCCGAAACCTACCCGAGATAGAACAGATAAGCCACGCTCAATAATAATTAAATTTCTTCGGTATAGCGCCAAGGCTGGGATTCCACGAAGGGATTGGAGTAAGAAGCGGGTGGTTTAGAAGATAAATTAATATATTTCGGCTAAGATTATCCCCCACCCCGCCGTCCTGCAGAAACGTAAAGAATACTCTGAAGCAAACCGAGTACTGAAGCAAAAAAAAGATTTGATTTCAAACTCCGTACCCTGCTAAACTTCGAGTGTTTTATGAAGACAAGACGCGGTTGTACCAGACAATGGAAGAGGCGACTATGGACATGAAGGCCAGAGGGTTGCCCGCCAGCGTTATCAAAACCAGAGAAAGCCTGGCAGAGGAATTATCCCGATCCGCTTGGGAAATAGTGCAAGAATCGAGAAGGCAGGAGACGGGAGGAGGCCGAGACAGGCAGATCAGTAAGAGCCCGGAATTTCACAAAGACAGCTCTCACCCCCTTCAGAAGAGCCATAAAGTTTGGTTAACTTTAAAAGTGTTGAGACGCTAAACGGAAGCAAAATTACACGGTGCTATACCTATCTCGAGAAATACTTATTATAATGTGAATCTTATATTACTTAGTTGTTTTTCATTATTCGCTCACTTACTCCTTTTCCCCACCAAAGTGAGAATAGATATGTGTGTGTGTGTGTGTGTGTGTGTGTGTGTGTGTGTGTGTGTGTGTGTGTGTGTGTGAGTGTGTGTGTGTGTGAGTGTGTGTGTGTATATATATGTATATATATATATATATTGATGTGGGTATGCATGCATATATGTGCACAAAATGTATATATAGGAGGAGTACACAGGGAAATATTTTCTGTGTAATGGATTTGTTCACTGACTTTTATGAATACTGCAATGGGGGCACTCAACTCACAAGTAGGAGGTGCTATCCCGACAGCTAGACATTTCCTCTAGCTCAACGCAGGGTCATCTACTAGAGACCTCAACCTTGGAATCACAGGTTCGTTGCCATTTTTGTTATTATTTGCGTTTCTTTGTTCTTATTTGTTCAGGCAGCAGATCGATTAAGTTTTACTCTGTTAATTTCAGTAATACATTGACGGATAAATACAGATGGCTAAGGACAAGGTAAAATTAATTTATTTTAATGTCAATGGCTATTAAATCCAAATCAAAGGTAATAGAATTTTATCCAAAATGAAAAAAAAGAACAAACCCTTGTAGTATATTTACAGGAAACTCATTTAAGTGATAATGAGCATTAAAAAAATAACTAAAGAGAATGGGCTTCACTAATTTGTTTTTCTCCTCATATAAATCAGGACATAGGAAAGGAGTTGCTATTCTTATCTCAAGTAAGCTAAATTTTGAAAAAGTATTCGAAATGGGAGATAAAGAGGGCAGATATATTCTGGTAAGGGGGAATATAGACGGAAATTCAGTTACTCTATTGAATATATACGCACCCCCGGGAAGTGATATTGGTTTCTTTCAGAAAATTACTGATATTTTGGGAACGGAAACAGAAGGTCTCCTGATATGTAGGGGAGACTTAAATTTACAATTACAACCAAACTTAGACTCTTCCAATAGAAAAACCTATGAAACAAAATCTTTACATAAGAAAGTTAATACACTTTTCGAGGATGCTGGTTTAATTGATATATGGAGGGACCTTTTCCCCGATAGAAAGGATTAGACACATTATTCTGTTCCCCATTCTGTATATACAAGAATAGACTATTTCATAACATTTGGAAAAGACAGAGACAAAATAAACACCTGTGGAATTGGGACAATAGATGCCAGTGACCATACACCTATATACTTATTTGATGATTTTGACCGACAACAAAAGAGTACTATTTGGAAACTAAATTCAAGACTACTCAATGATCCGTACTTTAAGGAACAAATTGAAAGAGAAATTGGTCTCTACTTAGAACTGTATGATAATGGAGAATTTTCACCTCCCATTTTATAGGATACTCTTAAGGCTGTCATAAGAGTGAATATTATAGCGATATCTTCATATAAGAAAAAAATAAGGAATAAAACATTAGAGGAATTACAAAATAAGCTGAAGGAACTTGAGAAAAAGCACAAATTGAATTTTAGCACAGGATATATTAGGGGAAATTAAAAGAATTAGGAATGAAATTAATAGTTTGACTACGCAAGAAATAAAAAAAATGTTTCTGAAACAGAGACATTATGAAAGTGGATCAAAATTTATTAAAATACTGGCGTGGAAACTGAAAAAAAAGATAGCAGAAAATACAATTCATAGAATTAGGGACCCAAGAACGAAAATGATAAAAAAAAAAATAAGCTAAGCGAAATTCAAGAAGCTTTTGAATTGTTTTAGAAAGCTCTATATTCCAAAGTTCCAGGGGGAAGCATAACCCAAATTGACACCTTCTTGAATTCTCTAGAGTTACCCACTTTATGCGAAGAACAAAATGAACAAAATAGAACGATGACTGCTGACATAACTGAAGTTGAATTAAAAGCTGCAATTAGTAGGCTTAAATTAAGCAAGGCACCAGGATCACATAGGTAGACGGCAGAGTGGTACAAAGAATTTAAAAATGAGTTAATTCCTGTTTTACTTCCCACACTGAACTGGGCTCTAAAAAAGGCACAAATGCCGCCCGGTTGGAAGGAAGCGATAATCTCAGCTATACCGAAAAAAGGCAAGGATAAAATCGAATGTGGGTCATTTAGACCAATATCCGTTCTTAATGCAGATTATAGATTATTTAGCTCCATCATGGCAAAACTATTAGAGGAGTTTTTACCCATACTGATACGTAACGATCACACAGGTTTTATACGACACAAGTCAATATACGAAGGACACTTCACATTATGGATCATATACAAAAAAAATAAAATCGAAGCAACAGTGATTAGCGTAGACTCTGAAAAGGCATTTGATTCGTTCAAATTGGAATTTTCTTCACACAGTTTTACATAGATTTGGTTTCCAAGACACAATTATTAAAACTATATAACAACCCTACTGCTAGGATTAAAATCAATGGATATTTATCAAATAGTCTTACTTAGAAAGGGGCACGAAACAGGGTTGTGCATGGTCACCACTACTCTTCGCATTATATCTGGATCCATTAGCTCAATATATCAGACAAAATGAAGATATCAGGGGAATTACTATTAAAAGGACAGAGCATAAATCGGCTTGTTACGCGGACGATATTTTGATCTATCTAGGGCAACCAACTTACTGTTTACCTAAATTGATGCAATCCTTTGAACGATATGGTCAATTATCAGGATACAAAATCAACATAGATAAAACCCAATTACTTTCATATTAATATAGCCCACCAAGAGAAATTGAAAGTAGAAATCCCTGGGCATGGCACACAGAGTCTTTCAAATATTTGGTTATCATTATACCAAAAGATTTGCAAAATTATCAGAATGTAATTATCAGCCTTTATATTAAAAAAATAAGGAAGATATGTCAAGATGAAACCTGATTCCTTTTTTCAGTCTCAGTTCAAGGATTGAGTCTATTAAAATGAATATACTGCCCAGATTCCTATATCTCTTTCAGACCCTACCAATAGAGATTAATCAAAATAAATTCAATGAATGGAACAAGATGCTATCAAGGTAGATTTGGCAGGATAAAAGGCCTAGAGATCGTCTCAATACTTTGCAATTATCAAAGGAAAAGTGGGGATGTGGCCTACCTTTTCTTAGAGATTATAATTTTGCAGCACAGTTGACAGCCGTGATATGTTGGTGCAACCTATCATATGACACTCAATGGAAAAACATTGAGGAGCGGGTACTTCCCATCCCCATACAAGGAAATTTGGCTGATAACAACCTACTAAGGTACATAATACTATTGATAACCCATGGGTGAAATTGACTCTTAAAATATGGAGAACTACCATAAAAGAATATAATCTAGAGGGAGATATTGCTATTCTTAAATGGTGTGCATATGACTCGGATTTTACACCAAATAATTTGGATGCTAGGTTTAAGGACTGGATAGCTAAAGGAATAACAGTCCTTTGCAACATAATGAAAGAAGGAACACTGTTCAGTTTTGAAATGCTTAAAGAGAAACATTTATTAGAAAAACAAGATTTTTATCGGTATTTACAGATGTGACAATATGTTAATAAGACGCTTAAAAATGTAACCAAGGCAAGTACATGCTTGATAGAGGTATTTACAAAAGTATATAATGCAGATAACGGTAGTAGAATCATTTCAAGCATGTATAAGGGGTTGTCAAATCTTAAAACACATTAGACTTCATACATTAAAACAAAATGGGAGAAGGAAGGAGGGATAATTGTATCTGAGGAAGAATGGACAACAATATGGAGATATCAGTGGAAGTGTACCAGTTCACAGAAATGGAGGGAGTATGGATGGAAAAAAATTGATAAGATATTTTATTACACCCTCTCAGAAATCCCATTATGATCGTCACCTCCCTGTTTGCAGGAGAAATTGTGGAAATCAAAATGCAAATCGTTATCATATTTATTAGGATTGCCCTGTTATCAAAAACTATTGAAGGGGATACACAATGCCCTACAAGACATCTTTAAATGTGAAATACCCTTAGAGAGTAAGACCATATATTTTAGATACATCCCTCAAGAATGGTTGAAAACAGATAAATATTTAATGAATATACTGTTGGTGGCTGGTAAAAATGGTCTTACTCGGAAATGGTTATCACAGGAGAGCCCAACTTTAAATACATGGATGGAAATTACAATGGACATTTACAAAATGGAGAAGATAACAGCATCTGTTAATCATAAGCTGGAATAATTTGATTCATTCTGGGGAAAATGGCTTAACTACATAATGCCTCCAAGGCCTGATTTTATTCTCACAAATCAATGAATATGTTGTAAAAAAAAAATCACTCCCTACCTGTACATAGTTTTCTTTTTCGTTTTGCTTGTTTTTTTTTCTTTCCACTCTTTTCTATAAGAGTATAAATCAGATGAATACTTTGTGGAGTTTTGTGATATATATGATTATATGACATATATGTATAATGTTTAAAATACATCTTATGGAAATGTTTGTATCATGATGAACTTCAATAAAAAATAAATTACAAAATAAAAGAGAAAATATATAAACTGCAGAAAGGGTGCAAGGGAGATTTACAAGAATGTAGCCTGGATTCAGGACCATGCCTTATAAGAATAGATTATGCGAACACGGCATTTTCTCCTTGGAGCGACAGAGAATGAGAGGTGACCTAATAGAGGTGTACAAGATAATGAGAGACATTTCTCCTGTGGATAGTCAGAGCCTTTTTCCAGGACCGAAATGGCTAGCACGAGAAACTATAGTTTTAAGGTGCTTGAAAGTATGTACAGAGCAGTTATCATGGGTAAGTTTTTTTTCATGCAGAGAGTGGTGAGTGTGTGGATTTGTCTAAGCGCGGCCGTGGTGGAGGCGGAACCGATGGGGTCCTTTGAGAAACTTTTGGACAGGTACATGGAGAGCAAAAATAGAAGGCTATGGGTAACCTTAGGTAATTTCAAAGGTAAGGATATGATCCGCACAAATTTGTCTTATATTGTGCTGTAGGTTTTATAAGTTTCCAAGTTTCTAATTAACATCACTATCTATCTTGCACATCAGCTTCCCCAAACATTTTATTTTGTCTTCTTCCCATTTCCTTTCCAGTCCGGAAGAAGCGTCTCGATCTGAAGCTATTTATTTACTTCTGACCTGACCTGCTGAGTTCCTGCAGAGTTTGCGTGGTTTGCAATTTCCAATTTTCTGCTTCTGTTTCAGACGGCAGCATTTGATGATAATATCTTCACATGTTGGGGCACCAATCCCAAAGTTCTTCCGCGATGACATTTAAGTCACTTGCCCATTACCCAACTTACTGGCGGAGAAGACTTTTTGAGAAACTTGTAAAACACCTACTCCTATCCAAATCCTTTGGAGCATGGCAGCTCCATTCAATATGAGTGGAGGGAAATCACCTTCAATTAGAAACCTATCATTGCTAAGCTCTTTGCATATATTGTGCTTGCTTGTGTTTTCCTCTCACTTGTAACAAAAGGAGTGTTTTGATAGGTTGCATAATGGCCGGAAATTACTCCTGCCGGAAATAACTCTGCCTAAACAAGGACCTACGCCTGCTGTGATTCCCCTATCGCCACACACTGAGGCTGCAATCTTATTAGCTCTCCACTCGGCCACTGACGATAGCAAAACCTGCTTTCGGTTGCCGTTTACTGATTACAGATCAACAGAATTCTCAATTCCAATCTACAAGGTCCAAATCCGGGATCTACAAATGGAATCTTGGCATATTCACCGGGAGACCACAGTCAGTGCGAATCGAAAATAAAAACCATATCCACCTTGCTGACATTCATCACTGGCACACGTGAACGATGCGTGCTCAGCCCACTGCTCTGTTTTTTCTATGCTGACAACTGTGAGATGGATTGGGTTCTTGTTAGTATGGAGGGGAGTCATAGGTTGAAGGGTGACATCGATACCTTGGTGAATCGGGCCTGGATCTGGCAGATAAGGTTTATCCCTGATAAACATAAGCTGGCGCTTTTCAGACCATGGAGGATGTGCACATGTCGTGTGAATATGGTTCCCAGGGATTACGAAAATGTTTTTCGGCAAGACGGAGATAGAACATAGAACATAGAAAACCTACAGAACAATACAGGCCTTTTGGCCTGCAAAGTTGTGCAGAACATGCCCCTACCTTACAAATTACTGGGGTTACCTATAGACATCTATTATACTAAGCTGCAAGTACCTATCCAAAATTCTCTTAGAAGACCCCATCATATCCGCCTCCACCACAGTTTTCGGCAGCCCATTCCTCTCACTCACCACTCTCTGAGCGAAAAAACATACCCCTGACATCTTCTCTGTACCTACTCCCCAGCACCTTAAACCTGTGTCTTCTGGTGTCAATCATTTCAGCGTTGGGAAAATTCATCTGACGAAACATACGATCAATACCTCTCATCACCTTGTATACCTCTAACAGGTGACCTCACATCCTCCTTCGTTCCAAGGAGAAAAGGCCGAGTTCACTCAAGCTATTCTCATAAGGTATGCTTCCCAATCCAGGCATCATCCTTGTAAATCTCCTCTGCACCCTTTCGATGGCTTCCACATTCTTCCTGTAGTGTGGCGACCAGAACTGAGCACAGTACTCCAAATGGGATCTGAGCATTCACCTATATAGCTGCAACATTACGTCTCGGCTCCTAAATTCAACCCCACGATTGATGAAGGTCAATACACCATACGCCTCGTTGACCACAGAGTTAACCTGCGCAGCTGCTTTGAGCGTCCTATGGACTCGAACCCCAAGATCCCTCTGATCCTCCACACTGTCAAGGGTCTTAACAGTAATACTATATTCTGCCATTTTTATCTGACCTACCAAAATGAACAACTTTACACTTATCTGGGTTGTACTTCATCTGCCACTTCTAAGCCAAATTTTGCATTCTATCAATGTCCTGCGTAACCTCTGACAGTCTTCCACACTATCCACAACACCACCAATCTTTATGTCATCAGCAAACTTACCTACCCATCCCACCACTTCCTCATCAAGATCATTTATAAAATCACGAAGAGTAAGGGTCCCAGAACAGATCCTGAGGCACTCCACTGGTGACCGAACTCCATGCAGAATATGACCCGTCTACAAACACTCGTTGCCTTCTGTGGGTAAGCCAGTTCTGGATCCACAATTAATGTCCCCTTGGATCCCATGCCTCCTTACTTTCCCAATAAGGCTTGCATGGGGTACGTTATGTAATGCCTTGCTGAAATCCATATGCACTACATCTACTGTTCTTCCTTCATCAATGTGTTTAGTCACATTCTCAAAAAAAATTCAAACAGTCTCGTCAGGCACGACCTGCCTTTGACAAATCCGTGCTGTCTATTACTAATCATATTATACCTCTCCAAATGTTCATAAATCCTGCCTCTCAGGATCGTCTGCATTAACTTACCAACCACTGAGGTAATACTCACTGGTCTATAATTTCCAGGGCTATCTCTCTCCCTTTCTTAAATAAAGAAACAACAGCCACAACCCTCCAATCCTCCGGAACTTCTGCCGTCCCCATTGATGATGCAAAGATCATCGCCAGATTCTCAGCAATCTGCTCCCTCGCCTCCCACAGTAGCCTGGGGTACATATCGTCCCGACCCGGCGAAGTATCCAGCTTGATGCTTTCCAAAAGCTCCAGAACATCCTCTTTCTTAATATCCACTTGCTCAAGCTTTTCAGTCTGCTGAAAGTCATCATTACAATCTCCAAGATCCTTTTCCATAGTGAATACTGAAGTATTTATTAAGTACCTCTGCTATTTCCTCCAGTTCCTTACACACTTTCCCACTGTCACACTTGACAGGTCCTATTCTTTCACATCTTATCCTCTTGCTCTTCCCATACTTCTAGAATGTATGGCGTTTCCTTAATTCTGCCCGCGAAGCCTTCTAATGGCCCTTTCTGGCTCACCTAATTTACTTCTTAAGCTCCTTCCTAGTTGCCTTATAATCATCCAGATCTCTAACATTACCTAGCTCTCTGAACCATTTGTAAGCTTTTCTTTTATTCTTGACTAGATCCATTACAGCCTTTGTACACCACGGTTCCTGTACCCTACCATAATCTTCCTGTATCATTGGAACGTACCTATACAGAACTCTACACAAATGTCCCCTGAATATTTGCCACAATTCGTCCATACTTTTCCCTGAGAAAATCTGTTTCCAATTTAACCCTCCAATTTACTGCCTGATCGCCTCGTCATTCCCCTTTCTCCAATTAAGGACTTTTCTAACTCGTCTGTTCCTATCTCCAAAGTCATTGGAAATGAGATAGAATTATGATCACTATCTCAAAAATGCTCTATCACTGTGAGACCTGAAACCTGGCCAGGTTCGTTTGCGAATGCCAAACAAAGTACAGCCTCTCCTCTTGTAGGCCAATCTGCATATTACAACCATAGAACACTACAACACAGTACAGGCCCTTCAGCCCACAATGTTGTGCCGACCCATATAATCCTTAAAAAATGTACTAAACCCACACTACCCCATAAGCCTCCATTTTTCTTTCATCCATGTGCCGGTCCAAGAGGTTCTTAAATACCCTTAATGTTTTAGCCTCCACCACTATCCCTGGCAAGTCATTCTAGGCACTCACAACCCTTTGTTTAAAAAATTTACCCCTGATGTCTCCCCTAAACTTCCTTCACCTAATTTTGGACATATGCCCTCTGGTGTTTGCTATTGGTACACTGGGAAACAGGTACTGACTATCCACCCTATCTATGCCTCTCATACTCTTGTAGACCACTATCAAGTCCACTCTCATTCTTCTACACTCCAATGAGAAAAATCCCAGCTCTACTAACCTTGATTCATATGACTTTTCTCCAAACCAGGCAACATCCTGTTAGATCTCCTCGGGACCCTCTCCATAACTTCCACATCCTTCCTATAATGAGGTTACCAGAATTGAACACAATACTCTAAGTGTGGTCTCGTGCGCTTAATGAAGCCTAGCATCGCATAGGCCTTCTTAACTACCTTATCAACCTGTGCAGCACCTTGAGTGATGTATGGATTTGAACCCTAAGGTCCCTTTGTTCATCCACACTTTTAAGTAACTGACCATTAATCCTGTACTCAGTCTTCTGGATTATCCTTCCAAAATACATCACCTCACACTTGTCCGGATTGATCTCCATCTGACAGTTTTCTGCCCAACTCTGCAGCCTGTCTATATCCTGTTGTAACCTTCGACAACTTACAGCTCCATCCACAACTCCTCCAATCTTCGTGTCAACCGCAAACTTACTCACCCATCTTTCCGCCTCTACATCCTGGTCATTTATAAAAATCACAGATAGCAGGGGTCCCAGGACTGATCCCTGCGGCACTCCACTAGTCACCGACCTCCAGGCAGAATACTTTCCTTCCACAACTCCCCTCTGCTTTCTTCCTTTAAGCCAATTTTTTTTTCAGCCGAACAGCCAAGGTTCCACTTATCCCATGCCTCATGACTTTCTGGATGAGTCTGTCATGAGGGACCTTGTCGAATGCTTTGATAAATTCCATGTAGACCACATCCACTGCCCTATCCTCATCAATTTCTTTTGTTACCTCTTCAAAAAACTCGATCAGGCTCGTGAGGCACGATCTT
Source organism: Hemitrygon akajei (assembly GCF_048418815.1). Lineage (NCBI taxonomy): Eukaryota > Metazoa > Chordata > Chondrichthyes > Myliobatiformes > Dasyatidae > Hemitrygon > Hemitrygon akajei. Next base: position 56,872,822 of record NC_133131.1, read on the forward strand.
CCCTTCACAAAGCCATGTTGACTATCCATCAGTAGACTGTGTACTTCTCCAAATGCTCGTAAATCCTGTCCTTAAGAATCCTTCACATTAGTTTGCATGATACCGACGAAAGACTCACCGGTCTAAAGTTCCCAGGTTTCTCCCTATTACGTTTTTTAAACAAGGGAATTACATTTGCCATTCTCCAGTGCTCCGGCACTTCCCCTGCAGCCAAAGAGGATTCAAAGATCATAGCTAATGCTCCTGCGATCTCGTCTCTCAATTCCCACGACAACCTAGGGCGTATCATATCCGGCCCTGGGTATTTATCAATCTTAATGTTTGTAAGAAGATCCAGCACTTCTTCTTCCTTAATCCCTACATTGTCCAGCAGGCAGACCCGCACTACTTCGACCTCATCCTGTTCAGGATCCTTTTCACTTGTGAACACTGAAGCAAAGTATTCATTTAGGACCTCCCGAGACTCCTCCGCTTCCAGGCCCATGTTGCCCTCCTTATCCTTCAGCGGTCCCACCGTCGTTCTCGTCACCCTCCTATTCTTAATATACGCATATTGTGTCAAGAAACATTCCTGAACACACCTAACAAACTCCATCCCATTTAAACCCTTTGCTCTAGGGAGATGCCAATCTATATTTGGGAAATTAAAATCTCCCATCACAACTCTGTAATTACTACACCTTTCCAGGATCTGTTTCCCGATCTGCTACACCATATCCCTGTTACTATTGGGCGGCCAATAAGAAATACCCAGTAAAGTTAATGACCCTTACCTGTTCCTAACCTTCACCCACAGAGACTCCGTAAACAATCCCTCCATGGCGTCCACCTTTTCTGCAGCCGTGACTCTATCTCGGATCAACAGTAGCACGCCCCACCTCTTTTGCCTCCCTCCCTGTCCTTTCTGAAACAACTAAAACCCGGCACCTGAAGTAACCAATCCTGTCCGTGAGCCATCCAAGTCTCTGTACTGGCCACCACATCGTATCTGCAAGTACTGATTCACGCTCTGAGCTCATCCACATTGTTCACAACTCTCCTTGCGTTAAAATAGACACATCTCAAGTCTTCGGTTGAGAGCGTCCCTTCTCTATCACCTGCCTATCCTCCCTTTCGCACTGTCTACAGGCTCTCTCTGTTTGTAAGCTAACCTCCTCTTACCCAATCTCTTCAGTTCGGTTCCCACCCCCCCAACAATTCTAGTTTAAACTCTCCACAGAAGCCTTAGCATATCTCCTCGCCAGATTATTGGTCCCCCTGGGATTCAAGTGGAACCCGTCCTTTTTGTACAGGTCACACCTGCCACAAAAGAGGTTCCAATGATTCAGAAATCTGAATCCCTCCCTCTTGTTCCAATCCCTCAGGCAGGCATTTATCCTCCACCTTATACTATTCGTATTCTCACTGTCGCGTGGCATAGGCAGTAATCCCGAGGTTCTCAACTTCCTTCCTAAATCCCTGTAGTCTTTTTTCAGTACCTCTTCCCTTTTCCTATATATGTCATTGGTACCAATATGTACTCCGACCTCTGGCTATTCTCCCTCCCACCGCTGGATATCTTGGGTGCGATCTGAAACATCCCGAACCCTGGCACCTGGGAGGCAAACTAGCACCCGAGTATCTTTCTTGCATCCACAGTTTCGTCTGTCTGACCCCCTAACTATAGAGTCCCCTAGCACTACTGCCTACTTCTTCCTTTCCCTACCCTTCTGAGCCACATGGCCGGACTCTGTGCCAGAGGCACGGCCACTGTTGCATCCCCCAGGTTGACTGTGATTTCTTCTTTTCTGTTCTGCACTGACTGTGGTCTCCCAGTGAGTAAGTCGAAGATCAATTTGCAGAGGGACATAAACCGCCCAGGAATTGGAGGTTGCAGATTGGAATTGAGGATTCTCCTGTGTTTAACACTGATCTGTATGCAGTAAACTGCTGACATAGGGATTTCTATCCTAAATCGCCGAGTGGAGAGCGAATGACATGGCACTCTCAGTATGTGGTGATAGGGAAATTACATCGGTTCCAAGTCCTTGTTCAGGCAGGACTTAATTCCGGCCATAAACAACCGCTCAAAACTCTTAGTTTTTATACCAAAGGAGAGGAAAACATAAGCAAGGACAATATATATTTAAATCTGATTTCTCCTATTCTTATTTTCTTTTTCATCGGGCACGGTTTACCTGCCAAAAGACTCCATAAGTCAACCTTTTCAATTTCCTCTGTAATACCTTTATAACTTGCCCTGCCCGAATTTATAATTTTACTTTGTAGACCATTATTTTGAACGAACAGTTATGGTCACTGGTTACAATCAGCTTGCACATGACATTTACGTCACTTGCCCAGCCACATTTCCCTATACCAGGTCCAGTGATGTTTCCCCTCTAGTAGGGTCATCTACATACTAGTGGAAAAGACATGGTCGGGCACTTTTAACAAATTCTCTCCCATCCAAGTTCTTTGGACGGTGGCAGTTCCATTCAATATAAGGGAACTGAAATCACCTTCAATTATAAAGCTATGATTTTAAATCTATCTGCAATCTCCCTGAGAATTTGCTCCTCTATAATTCCGTACTGTAATCTAATCCTGAGGGTATGAATCCCAAAGCAGGACGGCAGTCTAAGCAGGCATCCCTGAGGTGTGGCAATGTTGATGGTCAGCAAGATGTAGATGTTTTCTTCTTTTCCGAACAGCACTGACTGTGGTCTGTCGGTGAGGAAGTTGGTGATGCATTTGCAGAGGGAGGTAAAGATCCCAGGGTTTGGTCGTTGTAGATCGGAACCGAGGATATAACTGTGTTTAACGCTGAGTTGTAATCAGTAAACAACAACTTGACGTTGGCATTGTTATCGTCAATGTCCAAATGCAGAGCAAATGAGATTGCCCCCACAGTGTGTGGCAATAGGGACATCTCAGCGGGTCCAGGTCCTTCTTTAGGGTGTAGTTAATTCCGGCTATAAGCAACCTCTCAAAACACTTCTTGATTCCAAAGGAGAGGAAAACACAGGCAGGTACAATATATAAATAAAGCTCATAACGCTGCCGTCTAAAGCAGAAGAAGACAGACGGAAATTCCAGACCATACTTTTGCTGACGAAACTGGGCAGGTCATCCAGAATTCATGGATATGAATAAATAGTCGATGTTTCAGACCGGGGTCATTCTTCAGGGCTGGAAAGGAAGAGAGTAGAAGACAAAATAAAAACAAAAGTTACGGGGAGCGGATGGAGGAAACAGAACGTGATTGGTGAAGCCAGGTGCGTTGGAAAATAACGGGCTGGGCAAAGAGGAATCTGATAGGAGATGTAAGTGGATCATGGGAGAAAGGGACGAGGGAGTGCACCAGCCGGACGTAGCAGGTAGGTGACGAGAAGAGGTAAGAGGCCACATTGAAAAATGGAACACGTGAAAAGGTAGCTCAGAACCTTGCCTCTATCAGTAGTTCATTTATTTTAGTAGCTGAGTCCCGAAGAGATGACAATAATGACAATATCAGGACTTTTGCACACTGAACGGTTAGTGTCCAGCAAGTGCTTGATGTAGATGATCGGATGAGATATGATATGATAGGGCATTTAAAAGTCACTGCCATTGAATTCAGAGATATAAACCACATTAACCCGTATGGTGTTAATAGAAGTCAGTTTATTCCTCATCATTTTCAGCCCAATGACCCCCTATAGCACCTTCATACTTGCCAAGGCCCATCTTAAGCACAATATTCTTTCCGGCTTCCTCCATAATATGAAAACTCTGGCTTCTTCGGGTGCCTAATCTAAGAAAGACAATACCCAGCCCCACCAAATGTGTGATACTGAGGCGCGATTTGAGCCCACCCAAAAACGCACAACTTTTGTGGATGATCGATAATTTTTTACCCACAAATAAATGAGTACCAGGAAATAATAGAGATTACACCGCAGATAATAAAGCATAGCTTTATAATTCTTAATCGGACTGAAGGGTGAGTAAAGAAAGAACAACAAAAAAAGACGACAGGGCCCATTTTAATGTAACAGCCTAATGCACACAAGTTGGAGCTCACATTTTCCGCGTCACCTACCCTCCACCTATTTTATCCCGGACTTCTTCAGATCACGGCCCCGCTCCACGTCGAATGCTAAGACCTCTTCTATCCAGCGTCTTCTCTCTTCATATCTTGCTAACCAAAGCGCCAAACTGAAACTTAGTGTCCCTCACCACAGAAACTTCCCCTTAATTCCCCTTATTTCGCGGCACTCATTTGTACGTGGGCAAAGAATTATCGAGCGTCCAGAAAAGCAGTGAGTTTTTGGGTGGGCTCAAATCACTCCTCAATCTCGCACGTTTGGGGGGGGGGGGGCTGGGGTCTTCCCAAGATTAGGCACCCGAAGAAGCCAGAGTTTTCACATTATGGGGGATGCCGGAAAGAATATTGTGCTTAAGATGGGCCTTGGCAAGTACGAAGATGCTATAGGGGGTCATTGGGCTGAAAATGATGGGTTATAAACTGACTTAGATTATCACCCTACGGGTTAATGTGGTTTACAGCTCTGAATTCACTGGCTGTACGGGGGCTTATATAAGTGACTTTTAAATGTCCTATCATATCATATCTCATCCGACTATTCTAAATGGATGGCACGCTATTCTCCTATTACTTATGTTAAACAGTAACCGAAGCTTAAGTGGAAAACAAGCAGCTCGCACAGAACAGCTTGCGAATAGGTACAGAGGAGATGTCAGGGGTAAGCTGTTTCCGCAGAGTGGTGAGTGCGTGGAATGAGCTGCCGGCGGCGGTGGTGGAGGCGGATACGATACTCTCTCTTAGGAGACTCATAGATGGCTACATGGAACTTAGAAAAAATAGAGGGCTATGGGTAAAGCCGAGGCAGTTATAAGGTAGGGACATGCTCGGAACAACTTTGGGCTATATGTTGTTTATGTTTCTATGTTTCTATAGCACAAAATAAAATACAGAACAGCACAAAAGTTAAAAAAAAATGGACCGGGACATTACACTTATCTACCACATATCTACCATGAGAAAGTGATTCTGCTTAATTTACTTGTATTTAAACCTAGCTTACGAAGCATCAATCATCTCAATGTGATCCTTGAACTGGATGTTTCTTACCGTGTGAGGAACGTCTGGCAGTTCTTTGGCTGCATTCCATGGAGTTCGGGAGAATGAGGGGGCACCTCATAGAAACAATCCAAACGTTAAAAGGCCTGTTCAGATTAGATAAGGCAATGTTATTTCCCATGATAAAGGGTTCCAAGACAAGTGGCCACGTCTTCAGGATTGAACTGATTTACCACCCTCGTCAGAGGGTGGTAAATCTGTGGAACCTGTTGCCACGTGCGGCTGCGGCCACGCCATTGGTTGTATTTAAGGCGGAGATAGATAGGTTCTTGATTAGCCAGGGCATCAAAAGGGTATGGGGTGAAAGCAAGGGAGTGGGCATAACTGGATGAAGTGGATCAGACATGATTGATTAGCGGAGCAGTCTAAATAGGCTGAATGGCCTACTTCTGCTCCTAAATTGCAACCATATTGTACTGTCTCTGTATTTTTATATTTGTGTGCTGTAGCACTTACTTTTTATTTGGAGTTATTTTGTAAATAACACTATTCTTCGCATTTCTGGTCAGATGCTAACTGCATTTCATTTGGTTTGGTATCTGTACACGGTACAATAACAATAAAGTTGAATCTCACCTAACATCTCATCTAATATCTTATGTTCTCATGTTTTATAGCTCTGTTGAATATATAGTTCATGTTGTGAAAGCTAAAGTCTTATGTCCCTACCCGTAAATATCCGAGCCTTTTCTGTTTTTTGTGTGTTTTTCTGTAATGTAGCTTTCAATAAGGCAGGAGGATGCAAATGCAATGAAAAGCAGTTTGGCTGTTCTCTAAATACCAGAAAACTTCTTATGACAGTATAGCCACACACCACAAATATTGACATTTGTGTACAACATTTATCCTTCTTCATCATTCTGAATGTCGATGATTTACTCTTACAAGCTCTCTTCCTGTTATTCTGTCTTGCAAATAAATAGGTCACTTACGCTTTCCAGAATTTACATATCTTTCAAATCCTTGAATCGATTTCGGAAAATCCCTTTTCAGTGGCTCCAGGTGTAAGCAGTACTCTTGAAAATCACCGTCTGTGAAATACGGTGTCATACGTTCTATGACACTCTCAGAGGGATATTTTGAGACATTGTTCTCCCAATGTTTTACTTGTATATTTCTATTTTCCAGTGGAAGTGGACTTTGCGTATTTCTCCTGGATTAAATTGAAAATCTCAAACTGAGGTTTTTCATAATTAGAATGTTAATTTCGTCATACGGATTGGCTAGAATGCCACATCTCCACATGCAAGTTTATTATTGTGTAGCACCCTGGGGAAGGTTCCACTGCTAATGCAATTGTTTTTCTGTAGCAGCAGAGTTTGTGTTATGGTTAGAGATAACGCGTGCTTTGGAATGTGAGCCGTCCAATAAGGGGAGTGTGTTTTTATGTTGTGTGTCTCACCGAGGTAATCTGGCTGCATTGTCCGGCGATAGATGGACAGCGAAGCCGCCAGAAAGGAGAGGTCATAGATAGCAGAAAGTTGTGGACTTGGAGTAGGGCCGGGACTCGACGAATTGGAAGGACGATCCCTTCTGGCAATCCCCCACCTTGCTATTTACCTCAGGAATTGGGCCTCAATTCCCTCGTTTAGTTTCCAATCATTCCCAGGTTCCACTAACAACACACCGGCTTTCCATCAGAAAATGCAGGATAAAGACCCTGTGATCACAACAAGGAGCTGTCAGTTCGTTGGTCGACACTGGTGTGAGTAACCACGTTTCATGGTTCTTAGGACTGCCAGTTCTAAGTCTAGCATCGCTCCTGGATACCAATTCCAAGTTCGCTACGTCAATATCGCCTTCCGGCTCTGCTTCCGCGCCCGTGTTCTGCACTTGGGTTCGTCCATCGCCACGCCCGTGCGATAAAACGAACTGTCCATAATGAACCCAGCGGACACAGATCCCGTACAACAGGTCCTCGACATCCAGGGCTATCTACTGGGCGCCCACGACCAACTACTTAGGAAGGTCACTGAAAAACTTCAGACTCTGTCCACGAATGCACGGAAGGTCAGTGAGCAGGTGAACTGAGTTTCTGCTTCCCTTTCTCCGCCCCCTCCAAGAATCCCGACTACCCAAACCGCACTGCTGGGGATGGCGTCGCCGCTGTGATAAGCAACGCAGTCCCCTCGAGAGACATACGTACCCGATCCCGAACCCTACGCTGAGGACCTAGGGACTTGCCGTACCTTCCTGTTACAATGCTCCCTGGTCTTTGAGCTACAGTCACGTACCTGCACTTCAGATAAATCTAAGATTGCGTACATCATGGGGCTGTTACGAGGGAATGCCTTGGCTTGGACAAACGAGATATGGGATAACAGATCAGAGGTTTACTCCTCCTTCCTCTCTATTGTTGCTGAAATGAGAAAGGTCTTCAAACAACTCATCCACAACAAGGATGCCGTTAATCGCTTTCTGCGAGTTCCGAAACTTAACGCTAGACTCAGGGTGGAATGACGAGGCCCTGCGGGAGGTGTTTCGACAGGGCCTCTCAGACAAGATAAAGGATGAACTGGCAGCGAGGGACGACACAGACTGTCTGGTCTCTCTGATCTCGCGAGCCACTAGATTGGATAATCGACTTCAAGAGTGGCTGAGAGAAAGAACCAGTCTCCCGCTCCTCGGGGAAGCACACGGTCCACCTTATCAGTTTCAGACAGCCTCCTTTCCCCAGCCGCTCCAAGTGTACCTCCTGCTCCGACCGTCCCCAGCACCCTGGGGGAGTATCGATGCAGCTGGGACAGAACCCGCTCTCCCCAGCCCAAAGACTTCAGAGGTCGAGAGCTGGGGATTGTATCCATTGTGGCCAGCCAGGATATTTCCGGAATACCAGCCTTCAGCGGCCAAAAGGGAGGGCTCACCAGCAAAAAAAGGCGAACTGGTAAGCCGAACGAAGCTCTCTTCAGCCACCCGCCCCCCTCCCCCCCCCCCACCCCCAGACTCGGATGCAGATCCCGCTATCGTGCATTACCAACGACAGTCTCAGTCCCTATCCTTTTTGGTGGATTCAGGTACCGAGGGCAATCTGCTGGACGAAGACATTGTCTCCCAGGCTGGAATACTCCCGAGCCGCTAACTAGCCCCATGGAGGCCTGGGCCCTGGACTGAAAGCTGCTGGCTCGGGTGACACAGTGTCCGCCGCCCCTGACCTTGGTCCTATCCGGAAACCATCGGGAGGAGGTACGATTCAGTCTCATTCCTTCACGTCAAGCCCCGGTAGTTCTAGGGTATCCATGGCTGACCCAACGCAATCCTCACATCGACTGGACTACTGGGAGGATAGCCGAATGGAGTCCGTCTTGCTATGCCAACTGTCTGCGGTCGGCCCCATCTCCCAGAGAAGCTACCGCGAACCCGCCTGTCCCGGAACCCCTCGATTTGTTCCGACTCCCCACAGAATACCATGACCTGGAACCGGTATTCAGCAAACAGCGGGCCTTTTCCCTGTCTCCGCACCGCCCATATGATTGTCCCATCGACCTTCTCCCCGGGACCTCGCTTCTCACCAGTTGCCTTTTTAACCTATCCCAACCGGAGAGAAAGGACATGGGGAAATACATCAGAGAGTCCCTCGCGGCGGGCATTATCAGGCCTTCATCTTCTCCTGTAGGAGCCACCATTTTCTCAAATCTGGACCTTTGTAACGCCTACCATCTAGTCAGGGTGAGGGAGGGGGACGAGTGGAAGACAGCCTTTAATACACCTCTGGGCCACTTCGAATATTTGGTCATGCCGTTTCGCCTCACAAATGTTCCCGCCGTTTTTCAAGACCTCATTAATGACGTACTGAGGGACTTTTTCAATCGGTTCGTATTCATTTACTTCGAAGATATCCTGATATTTTCTCGCACCCCCCCCCCCCCCAATAACACGTTCACCAATTCCGTCAAGTCCTCCAGAGACTGTGAGAAAACCAATTATCCGTGAAGGTGGTGAAATGTGAGTTACACCTTCCTTCGGTCAGCTTCCTGTGTTATATCATTAGGAGCGGACGGGTGAAAGCAGACCTCGAGAAGATCGGGGCAGTGGAAGAATGGCCTAGGCCCACGACCCGGAAACAACTTCAACGATTCCTGGGGTTTGCAAACTTCTACCGTCGATTTATCAGAGTCTACAATCGAGTGGTGCCCCATGCCCCACTACTACCTCCTTCTGTTGGGATTCCGAAACAGAAGAGGCGTTGCACTACCGCTCCCATCCTGGTCCATCCGAAACCAGCCCGTCAATTCATTGTCGAGGTGGACGCCACTGACTCCGTGATACGTGCAGTCCTGTCCCAATGATCAAGCTCGGATGAAAAGCTTCACCCCTGCGCCTTCTATTGTCGCCGACTGTCCCCCGCCGAGCGGAATTACGACGTTGGGAATCGGGAACTTCTGGCGGTCAAACTTCTATTGGAAGAAGGGAGGTACTGGTTGGAGGGGGCAGAATAACAGTTTGTGGTATGGATTGATCATAAAAACCTGGGGTATAGTCAGACCGCCAAACGTTTGAACTCCCGCGAGGCCATTCGGCCAATATTTATTGGACGGTTCAAGTTTTCCCTCACATACAGTCCAAGATCCAAGAACGGGAAGTCGGACGCGCTCTCCAGCCAATACGACTCCAAGGAGGACACTTCCAGCCCAAGGAATATCCTTCCACCATCCTGCGTGGTTGCTACCCTCACTTGGGAGATCGAGTTCAAAGTAAATGAAGCCCAACGGGATAACCCCGACCCCGGCGATCGCCTGTATGTGCCCGTTTCCGTCACGTCCCAGGTTCTTCAATGGGGCCATGCGTCTTGGTTCGCCTTCCACCCCGTGTGAGACCGGATCCTAGTTACCTGTTCCTGTGTTTCGGCTTGTTCCATCTGTGCCCGGGGAAAAGGCTCTCAACGGCCACCTGCGGGTTTACTTCGTCCTCTACCTGTCCCTGGTCGTCCTTTGTCGCACATCACACTAGACCACGTCACCGGTCTCCTCCCTTCACATTGAAACAGCACCGTATTCACCGCGGTAGACCGGTTCTCCAAGGCGGTGCACTTCGTAGCCCTCCCTAAACTGCCTTCTTCTCAAAGAACCGCCTATACAGAACCGCCGCAGACATCGTCTCTGATCAAGGTCCCCAGTTTGTCTCATAGGTATGGAAGGCCTTCTGTCAAGACTTTGGTGCATTGGTCAGCCTGTCGTCCGGCTTCCATCCCCAGAAGAACGATAAGACGGAACGGCTCAGCCAAGACCTGGAGGCGACGCTACGTTGTGTAATGGCAAACAAACCGTCCACCTGGAGCGACCACCTCCCGTGGGTTGAGTACACCCATAAATCTCTGGTGAGCTCTGCCATTGGGATGTCTCCGTTCGAGGGCTCGCTTGGGTACCAAACCCCGCCGTTCCCCGCGCAAGAAGAGCAGATTTTTGTACCGTCTGTTGAGAGCCATATCGATCGGTTTGGGAGGAAACACTCACGGCCCTACTCAGATCAGCAAAACGCAATAAGAAGACGGACACCGGACTCCAGCGCCTGAGTACCAACCGGGGCAGATGGTGGGGCTTTCATGCAAGGACATCCCGCTGAAGAACGAGCATAGAAAACTCACCCCTCGCTGCGGGGTTGATAACACTTCCAAGTTCGAAAGTGTTATCAATCCCGCAGCGGTCCGCTTAAAACTGACAAGATTTATGCGTATACAACCGACTTTTCGCTTCCCAGTTAAAACCAGTTTCCGTCAGCCGCATGTGTCCCCCGGCTGAGACTCCCCCACCTGCCCATATCATCGACAACCATCTGACATACACCGTCCGAAGACTACTGGATGTGCGCCGTAGGGGCAGGGTTTTCCTATAGCTGGTAGACTGGGAAGGGTGCAGTCTAGAAGAGCTTTGCTGGGTCCCCCGCTTCTTCATCCTAGACCCTTCCCTCATCCAGGACTTTCATCGGGACCATCCAGACAGGCCTAGAGGATCGCCTGGAGGCCCATTGCGGGAGGGGTACTGTCATGGTCCATTCTGGCAATTCCCCTTTGCTATTTTCCTCAGGAATTGGGTATCAATCTCTTCGTTTAATTTCCAATTATTCCCAGGTTCCGCTAACTACACACACCTGCTTTCCATCAGAAAATGCAAGATAAAGACCCTGTGATCACAACAAGGAGCTGCCAGTTCGTTGGTCGACTCCGGTGTGAGTAACCACGTTTCATGGTTCTTAGGACTGCCAGTTCTAAGTCTGGCATCGCTCCTGGATACCGATTCCACGTTCGCTACGTCAATAACGCCTCCCGACTCTGCCTCCGCGCCCGTGTTCTGCACTTGGGTTCGTCCACCGTCACGCCCATGTAACAGCGGAAGGGAAACCGTGAGCTGCAACTTATGCACATTACATTGTTTCATTAAAATGGGTTCATTTATTTTTCTTTTCTTTACTAAGCCTTTAGTCAAATTAAAAATTATAAAGATAAATCGTTTAATTGCATATGGTGTACTGTCTGTTATTTCGTGGTACTGATTTGTAACAGGGGAACAAATCACGCAGCATCCACACAAATGGGATTTTTCAGCTCGATTTTACAGATTTCGGCGGGGCCAGAGATGGTCTTCCCTGGAATCACCGAACCCGCGGGTTCCACTTGTTTCCCAAGCCCCTGGCGGCATTGTGCAAAAGTTCAACCACAGTGTCAAAAATGTCAAGGAAACGTTTTAGGCAACAGTATTTTGACAGCCAACGCACATCACTGTGAAGAGGCAAGAGTTCGAGCTCTTCATCGTTATCTTGGCAAAACTGACAAACTACTATGCTGTTTAATATATAAGCTTTAATTTTGTTGATAGCAGATAATAGAAGAGTCGTCCGTGAGTCGTTCTCTGAGCTCGTTGGTGTGGTTGGAGCTCTTCAACGTTTCTAAAATCCATTGCATTCACTGCACAGGAGATTGCCTGTACAGCTTGACGAGAGCGCTTTTGGCTGGCTTGCCAGTTCCCACCAGAGGGAAGAAACATTTAGACAGATATAAAAGACGAGTTCTCATTTGCTGATTTCGATGGAAAGATCAGTCTTTTTCTAACGGCGACAATAAAATTTACTAAAACAGCCAGAACGGGCTATTGTAATGTCTCAAGATTTTGTTAAGATTCAGACTCCGACAAAGAACACTATATCCCGGTTAGACTTCGCTCATTGTACAACAAGGTCTGGCCGTACAACTTTTCATGAATTGTGTGCAGGCGTTGGACTTCTAATACAATATATTTATTAGCAATATGGACTGGAATAAAATAATACGGGACTGGAGATAACAGAAACTGATACGACATGATTTATTAGAGATATATTGAGGCATGAGGCTTCACACACACACACATAAGGACAGCTCGAGTAAAGTTGTTGTCATTTCATGCCACTTTGCTGCAGTGGATGCGGTTACCTTAAATACGAAGTGTCTAAAATCCAGTGAGGAAAATATGACAATCAGATTCACCTATGAATAAACATCTGCTTTTGGCAGTCACATCCCTTCAGAATTAATAGAAATTCTTAAAAGTTCTAAGTCCAGCAAAATTTGAGAAACATGGATAGGGTGAACAATGTATGAAAATATTACAACAGCAGGAAATGACATAAATGTTGATGGTGAGAAGAGAGTTGGGCTGGTATGTTAGTGTGAGAAATCCAAGTTCATTTCTATGCTGGAAATTTCTAGTATTCAATCTGCCCAGTTTCTTCAGCAGCTTCATGAACCAATTTCTTACCTTGATCATAAGGTGGCAGGAAATAAAATTAAACATTCTGCTTATTTTGTGATTCTTCTGAGGAAGCGAATTTCATTGCACGATGACGCAAAGTCATATAAATTAAAACAAACCTGGTGTTTGCTTAGTGGATTGTCGGTGTAGTGACCAAACACGTGATATGATTAATTGCCAGAGACCACTTTACTCTCCGGTATAAGAGCTTGCAAAGCAAACAGCAGTAGATGTCAGTAGTTGGTCTATTTTCAACTGATCATCAACTCTCAGAGAAAATGGGATATCCAGCAATTTACTACATCGTGAGCATTTACTATCCAGTAATAGCAGCGATTAGTATTCCTGGTAAGTAACTGGAATTGGCTACGACTGTATGTATGTGTTTGTGCTTGTAGCATTTGTTACAGATTGTGCCTCATCTAAGAAGTGTTTTAAACCTGGTTAGGTGTAAGTATATATATTCTATTTTATGCTTTCATTTTCCTCTGGATTTGTTACCTTACTCGATATTCATACTTTACCAGCGCGTATTGTTTTAAATCTGATTCTGCATTAATCTGGTAACTCAAACGTTTATTAAAATGAAAACAAAACCTTTAGCATCGCGGGGGCTCACTCTGCGAGCTGCCCGGTTTTTCTCCTCTTAGTCTTCATATAAAAGACCGCCCTCCCATTTATTTATGGAAATGTCTTTGAAATTGCCACAGTAAGGTGCAAAACTCTTTCGTTTTACCGTGTCCTCTTTTCTTGGGCGGAACAAACTTAGACTAGATTAGTTAAGATTTATTTTACTTCTTACATCCATCTCACAACATGAGGGAGTAAAAGTCTTTATACTGCGTCTCCGTTGCAATGTACAAGATTCAAGTTTAGTTGTCACTTGTACATCGAAACATGTGTTTAGCGCTGCCGACCCTTCATTCCAAAATCATCTCTGAAGAAACAGTCTCCCTCAGTTAATTTTATTCCCGCAATATATAAAACCTTCAGTATACTCACCAACAAAGATGGGTCGGTTCAGATAAGGGATCGATATATCGCCCACTGGCAAACCTGTTGTCAACCGGGTCCGTCGTTATCATGCAATCAAAGGACAGTGACGGAGGCCGGACATTTCCACTCTCTGAATCGAACCCTGCCTGACCCGGCATAGGATCAGATGTCTGAGGTTCACACAATCAGATTCGACACATTTCTAGGCAGGCACATCAAGTAAAAATGATCGTGATTTCGGCGCATGAACCTAACTCTTCTTTGCTTTCTTGCAGTTAATTAGTGGTGATTGCGATCCTGTCTCAGGGAAATTGCGAACTCTCTAAATGTATCTACCTTCACCTGGTGGGAATGACAGCAGCTGATTTACTGGATGCTGTTATTGCTGTTGTAATCTGTGAGATCAATAATATTTATTCGTATGCACTTCCTTTGCTCAATACCTCTTTTTGTGCTCTGACGTTTGTCCTGAAACTTGCTACCAGGGACTGTTCTGTTTGGCTCAAAGTGCCTTTCACTTTCGATCGCTGTATTGCGATCTGTAGTCAAAAGCTGCGGGAACGGTACTGCACAGAGAGTTCAGCGACTATTGTGATGGTAATTGTGGGATTAGGCAGTTGTGCGAAGTGTTTTCCGTCGGACTTTATGGTAGATCCTTACCTTGTCATTAATAACGTACCCTGGCGATGTATTTTCAAAAAAAATTACCTTTCTTTGCCATCGTTGAAAGCATAGCAGTTGTTCACCACTATCAATATACCGGTTTTGCCGATTGGTTCGATTCTACTTTTTAATGCTTTAATAGTCAGTCATATTTTCACGTCAAACAGAGTTCGCCGGGGACTCAGGAACAGCAGAGAGAAAAAGAATGATACAGAGGTGAAGAACAGGAGAAAATCAATATTTTTGTTGTTTGCTCTGTCAGCCAATTTCATATTGCTGTGGATCCCCTTTATTGTATATACTATTAATTGACAAATTCAAAATTACTTTTACCCAGACAAATATTTTAATACCGCGCCGTATATCTGCAACAGTTTGGGTTCATGTTGCAAGTTCTCTGTACCTGCACCAACACGTGTATCTACACTCTGTCACAGAGGAAATTAAGGGAGCAGCTGGAGAATTGAGTCAAAGGTCTGTTTACATTGAATGGTCGGCTCCGTAGGTAAAACGCAAATCGAATTGTAAGGTTTGACAACAGTTCAGATGCATTTCTATGTTATTTATGCTGTATGTCTGGTAAATGTGCCTATTTTTTTTTGCAGCCAGGTAAGCGAATGTTGTTTTACGGTTTCAGTAAAGTCAGCAAAATTACTTCAATTATGTGGGACAAGAAACAACAAAAAGGCACTGATGTGATCGCTACATCAACAGAAATTTCACTCAAAATTTTGGAGTAATACCAGAATCGGGCCCAAGGAACTATGATTTTTGTTACATTAGTAGAATTCCATACTAAATCACTGGACTCTGGATCATTCCAGGGATTTCTGTAACAGTTGGAGAAATATACCTGAAACGTGGAAAACTTGTGTCAGTTAACGTGAGCTCGGCTATCTACAATTTTCTTTGTAACAGTGCAAAAATATGTGACAAATGCCTTTGCATTCAGAAAACGCGCAATCCCTCCCAAAGCGAGTCTAAAACTGCACGATGCTCCAGTTTGACCAATAACTGGAGATGTGTAGCAGTTTTACCGAGAGGGGATGGTAACACTTTCATTCCTGGAATGTTTCTCGAGAATCATCTCGGAACCTTCTCCAATGTCAGTTTATCCTCTCTAAAATAGATGGCCCGAAACTACACAGAATACTCCAACTGTGGACCTACGGGTGCTTTATAGAGCCTCAACATCACACCCCTGTTCTTATATTCTATACCTCTAGCCATGAATGCAAACATTGCCGTCGCCTTCTTCACAACCGACTCAACCTGGAGGTTAACTTTAAGATAACTTGCACAAGGGCTCCCAAGTCCCTTTGCATCTCCGCAGTTTGAAATTTCTCCCTATCCTAATAATAATCTGCCCAATTATTAGTTCAGGTAAAGTGCATGGCCATACACTTTCTAACATTGTATTTCATTTGCTACTTCGTTGCTGTCAGGGTCCGGTCCGATCCGGAATCTGCATTCCAGGGCTCGATCTGGTCCGAGTACTCCGGACTCCGGTTCCTGCAGCTGTCCCTCCCGACCCCTTTGAGCCTGTTAAAATCAGCCTGGATCAAGGAGACACACCTGTGGCCAATTCGGCTGCAGGTGTTTATAAGGGGCCGTGAGACGGAGACCGGGCGGGTGGTCGTTTTATTCTGTATCCTGTCCTACCCTGGTTGCTGCCCTGCTCGGAATCCTGCTCTGCCCTGGTTGCTGGACTGTTCTGTATATGCACTATCCGGTTGGTCTTGTTCCCCTGCTTCTCTCCTGTGCGCCGGTCCCGCTGTTTCGCCTTATCCTCCTTACTTGCGTTGCCACGCTGTCGGTTGCCTCTCCCAGTTTTGCTGCTTACCTTGGACCCAGCTTCCTACCCGTTGCCTCCGTCGGGCGGATGCGGCCGGACTGCCGCTGCCCGGCGGAGGTTCTGCCCCTTCCTACCCGTTGTTACCGTCGGACAGACCCGGCCGGACTGCCGCTGTCCGGCGGAGGTTCTTCCCCCTCCTACTCGTTGCCTCCGTCGGGCGGGTCCAGCAGGGCAGCCGCTATCCAATGGGGGGTTCTGCCCCTTCTTATCCGTTGCCTCCGTCGGGCAGTTTCCGGCCGGACTGCCGCTGCCCGGCGGGGGTTCTGCCCCTTCCACCTATTGCTCCCTAAGGATTGTGCCCGCACCTGCCCAGGCGTCCGCGTCTGGCCCAGGCCTCTGTGTTTTCCGTCTGTGTGGCGGCCCTCCCCGGGACCCATGCGGCCCGCCTAGGTACTCCTACCCTTTCCTCCCTTCGTTTCCCTTGGATTTGTGCCCCGCACCTTCCCAAGTGTTCGCGACTGGCCCAGGCTTCTAGGTTCCCGCCTGGGAGGCTGCCCTGCCCGGGATCCCTGCGGCCGCCATGAGGAAACTGCCTGCCTGACCCGAACTGTGGGATCTGCCTGCCTGCCTGACTGCACCCTCTGAACTCTGGGATCTTCCTGCCTTCCTGCCTCGATTGAACTCTTGGATCCAGCCCCGCCTGCATCAATCCATACATGCCATGGCATCCCCATCCTGTCCTCCCCCTAGTACTTCAGTGTCTGCGTCGTGCGTTTGGGTCCATCCGGCCTCCGTTCCTCACAGAACGACCAGCCCCACGCATGGACCCAGCAACACAGGCACTGGAGGCTAGTTCCTGTTACCCTGGGGTCCTCTCTGTTCTGGATATTTCCACCCCCCCGCGGACCGTCGCTGGCCCTGCAGCCCCGCATTGGTCGCCAGGAGACTCCCTTAGAGGGACGGGTACTGTCAGGGTCCGGTTCGGATCGGAAACCGCGTGCCGGGTCTCGATCCTGTCCGAGAGCTCCGGACTCCGGGTCTTGCAGCTGTCCCTCCCGGCCCCTTTGAGCCTGTTAAGATCAGACGGTTCAAGGAGGCACACCTGTGGCCAATTCGGCTGTAGGTGTTTATAAGGGGCCGTGGGACGGAGACCGAGCGGGTGGTCGCTTTGTTCTGTATCCTGTTCTGCCCTGGTTGCCGCCCTGCTTGGAATCCTGTCCTACCCTGGTTGCTGGACTGTTCCGTATATGCTCTATCCGGTTGGTCCAGTTCCTCTGATTCTCTCCTGTGCGCTGGTCCCGCTGTTGCGCATTATTCTCCTTGCTTGCGCTGCCACGCTGTCGGTTGCCTCTCCCAATTTACCAAAGTACCCGGTGGATCACTGTAGTTTTGCTGCTTATGCTGGACCCAGCATCCTACCCGTTGCCTCCGTCGGGCGGTTCCTGCCGGACTGCCGCTGCCGGCGAGGGTTCTTCCCCTTCCTACCTGTTGCCTCCGTCGGGCGGATGCGGCCGGACTGCCGCGGCCCGGCGGGGGTTCTGCCCCTTCCTACCCGTTGCTACCGTCGGACGGGTCCGGCCGAACTGCCGCTGGACGACGAGGGCTCTGCCCCTTCCTACTCGTTACCTCCGTCGGGCGGGTCCGGTCGGACTGCCTCTGCCCGGCGGAGGTACTGCCCCTTCCACCTATTGCTCCGTAAGCGTTGTGCACCGCACCTGCCCAGGTGTCCGCGACTGGCCTAGGCCGTTGTGTTTTCCGCCTGGCAGGCGGCCCTGCCCGGGATCCATGCAGCCCGCCCTGGGGACTTCTACCCTTTTCTCCCCTCGTTTTCCTTGGGTTTTGCCCCGCACCTGCCGAGGTGTCCGCTACTAGCCCAGGCATCTGTGTTCCTGCCTGTTAGGCGGCCCTGTCCGGGATCTCTGCGGCCCGCCATAAGGAACCTGCCTGACTGCCTGCCCCGAACTGTGCTATCTGCCTGCCTGCCCCGAACTGTGGGATATGCCTGCCTGCCCCGAACCGTGGGATCTGCCTGCCTGCCCCGAACTGTGGGATCTGCCTGCCTGCCCCGAACTGTGGGATCTGCCTGCCTGCCGGCCTGCCGGCTTCGTCTGAACTCTGGGATCCTCCTGCCTGCCTGCCTCGTTTGGACTCTTGGATCCAGCCCCACCTGCATTAACCTTTACATGCCATTGCATCCCCATCCTGTCCTCCCCGAATATTTCAGTGTCTGCGTCCGGCGTTTGGGTCCATCCGGCCCCCGTTCCTGACAGTTGCACATTCCCCTAAACTATCTAAGTTTACCTGCAGGCTCTCTATTGCCTCAACAGCATCTGCTCCTTTCCTCCAACTATCATTGTATGATGGAGAAATGTAGCCACAAATCCTTTAATAAAAGCGTCCAAATCATTGACATACATCCTAAGAAGTAGCGATCGGAACACCGACCTCCGTGGAACTCCACTGGCTGGCAGCCAGCCGAAAAAGTATTCCTTTATTATCACTTTCTGTTTTCTGCCGACCCGCCAATGCAACACCTACGCTAGCAACTTCCCTGTAATTCCATGGGTCCCATATTCGCCGCCACTTCCCCAATACTGCGCTATCCCCAATTCGGTGCGCAGCCACTGACACAGACCACCAATCATTTCAACCCATTCGTACTGTCTCGGCAGTAGAAATAGTCACGCAACCAATAATTTGTTTGCAACTCCTGATTGGCCGGCACTTTGCAATCTTGGTGTAACCCCATATTCAAAAACGTCCCTAAATCTGCGCACATTGCAAATCCGTGTGCACGAGCCAAAAACGTGCGCATCCCCGTATTTGCCGACAAACACCCAAATCCGTGCAATCCACAAATCTGTGCGCACCCCCATATTGGAGAATACATCCCTAAAAGCACGCAAAACTTTAAATCCATGTTCACCCCGATATTAGCCGACACATCCCTCAATCTATGCAATTCCCAGTTCACTGCGTATCTTAAAAACGATGACATCCCCACATGCACATTCCTGACCCCAGAACAAGTATCATTTCAAAAGTTCACGCAATGGCTGGCTCCAACATGAAATAACAAGAAAAGTGCAGAGTTTATGAAATCATTTATATTTACATCAACCTTCATATAAGCCACTTCTCCAAACCTGTGATCAGCATAATTCCGTAAGCATCCCCATATTGCCGTACATATCACTTAATCTGTTCGCATCTCCAAACCAATGTGCCTCCCCATATCTGCCTACACCGCTCTAAACATGCATAATCCCAAAATCAGTGTGTACCCCAATTATGCTGACACCCGCACAAGCCTAATAGATTATCTCAGATCGGGAATCATTTCAAACAGTTCAGTAAATCGCTTTTTCATCATTAAACTCCACATGCACCCTGTTCGCTTGCAACTCCTGATTGACTGAATCGGGATATAACCTCAAATTCGTGCGCACCCCCATATTCGTCAAGCCATGCCTACATTTCCGAGAATGACCAAATCTATGTGCACCCACCCATCATTTCCCCATTATCTGTGCACCCCATATTTGACGACACACCCCTAAATTTACACAATCCGCAAAGCAGTGCTAACCGCCATATTCGAGAATCTATGCATTCCCAATATCCATCTGCGCAATCTCCAAAGCAGTGCACACTTCAACCATGCGGACACACCCACAAGCATCATAGATTATTTCATAGCAGGAATAATTTCAAACAGTTCAGAAAATGGCTGCCTCGATACTGAAAATCGCCACGCACCCCAAACTGCGTTTGTAACACGAAATCGGCCGACACACCCGAATCTGGATGTATAAGAGTGCGCACATGCACATTGGATTATCTTAGAGTAAGTATCGTGTCAAATAGAGCAATGAAGCTTGCATTAAAAACCGCAACCCAAAGTTCGTGTGCAAATCTTGAGTAGCAACCTCCAATTTTAAAAAAACATTTCGAACAGATATGAAAAAATGAAAGTGCATTTATTAATAATGTCCCTATAAATTAAACAAACTTGAAATTCGTCACGATGCAAAATCCACAGACATAACCAAATCCGTGCACACCCCCAAAAGTACTCCCTGTATGCACATGGAGTATGCCAAAGAAAGAATCATTTCAAACACTTCACAAAATATCTGTCTTCACAAGTTTAAAGTGCAGTTCAATGTTTAAATTTAAATTTCAAAGTTTGCAGTGCAATTATTATGTAAAATCTATGAATGAAACAACTTTGTGATTCGTCAAATTCCCAATTCTACCGAAACGCAAAAATACGTGTGCATCCATATGCACCAATACATTCCTAAAGCCGTGTCCATCCCCAAATCCGCTCGCACCCATATCGACTGGCACGCCCAAGCCCGCACAGACCACTAAATCTCTGTACATATTTATTTGCCGATATACTCCTAAATCTGTGCACACCACCAAATCTGAGACCAAACCCAAATCCGCTGACAGCCCACATGAAAATTAGATTATGCCAGAGCAATATTCATTTTCAACTGTTTACCAAACAGCCGACTCATGCTTAAATAATAGGGAGAACAAAATTCAACTTTCAATGTGCATTTCATAAACTATAATTGAGATAACCTTCACAATTGCCACCTTACCCAACTACCAACGTGCCAAACTTCGTGTGCACCCCTTAAATTTGCGAATATACTCAAATCTGCAGGTACCCCCAAATTCCTGTGCAACTCCAATCCCGTGTGTGTCCCTAATCCGCGCGCCTCCGCAAACCTGTTACAACTGCAAGTGCACATTAGAATACCCTTGAGCAGAACTATTTTCAAACAGTTCGCAAAATAGTTGCCTCCACCTTAAAGATGCAGCTAGAGCAATGGTCAAAGCTGAAAGTGCATTTATTAATAAAGTATCGTTAAATGAATTGCTAGGGTTACTGTGTCATCCAGTCAGGAGAGAAGGCTGGGCGAGCGGGCTTTTCTTGTGCCTGACATCGGTGGGAGTCTTTGCCTTTGTTCGGCGGAAATGAAGAGATAGGGAACTATGGAGAACCGGACGTAGGTTTCGAACGGGAGGCGACCCTGATTCGTTGGAACCAAGGCGCTGTAGTTAACTGTGGATCGATGAGTATAATTTTTGGAAGATTTGAGCTCCAACTTGTGCACATTTAACTGTTCACTTATAATGGGCCATATTTATTTTTCCCCCTACTAACCATTCATAAATGTACTTGCTTTAATTGTATGCTGTATGCGATTAGTTATTCCCTGTGCCGAGCTGCAGCAGAGCAGAAAATTTCAGCGCGTTCAAGCAAACTGGGACTTGAGTGGGCGAGAAATCCCAATCTGACGAATTTGGAGGGACCGACCTGTGTATTCATCCCTGGCAGATTTCAGAGTTCCAGGATGAGTGGTAGTTCTCCGATAATATTAAAGGATAGTGACTTGTAGAGAGTCTCTGAGGTCAGGTGCTGTGGTAATGAGATCCTTAAAGACAGAGAACTCCTTGACTACTTCTCGTGCTACAAGCCAGAGACAGAAAATGCTTCCGAGGCGATGGGAAGCCCATTGCAGCTTGTGGTGTGATTTAGGAAAGGTTCATGAGAAGGTTAGAAAGTTTTTGTCCATAAGTTTCGGCTAAAAAGACAGCTCAGTTGCTTCTGGCGTAGAGAGCCCACTAACTGGATGTGAATCAGTTAAGGATGGACCAAGTGGCGAAAGGCGCACAGTCACAAACGTGATGATTTCAGTCTCCAAATGTCACGTAAGACGCGCCCACTCTATTTTCCGTTGAGCTGATCGGAGAAGAAAGATAGGAGGAAAATGCGATGGAGGAGCGGGAGTACCAGAATGGTCCATTCCTTGGTAATAGCTTCCGTGGCTGAAGTGATGCCTGATATCCCACAGACGGACTGTTACAGGAGTTCGTGGCAGATTTTAGAGCTGTGGTGTCGATAATGTTATCCGCGGGTGCTGACACCAAACAGGGCAAAACGCCAGAGATCTGGAGACTTAGTACTGATGACTGCCCGTATGATGTTGTTATTGAAGCAAAAATTTTCCGAGGACGATGTGCGAGTAACTGAGGTCATTCATACGTTATTGTTGGTGTGTCCAGAGTTGCTCGAGAAGGGTGCCGCTTGAATTCTTCTGGGAGCAATACACCTCTCGCAATGAGGCCAGTCGGAGCCTGCAAGGGGAAAGTTGGAGAGACCTTTCTGAACACCTCGTCCATTCACCCTATTTTCAGAGCTGATTTGGAAGAAGTGAGTGGCCGACCTCTATGAGCAAAAACGAGGAATTGTGTGGTACACCCAATCTAAATCCGCCTGGTGACGTAGCTACGGAGACGGGCAGCCCCCGATTTCCTGGAATACCTGTTGGCAAGGCTTTTCTGGTGGATGCTCCGGAACACCGCGTAGAGTAGTCACACTTATCTGCTGGGATTGCGGTGAGGCCCAAAATGCAGAAGCCATCTGTTGTACAGGTGAAATCAAATGACAGTAATTGTCAGGTGTACATCGGGGCGGAGAGTTACCCTCAGGCAGAGAATGCCGATGGTACACGTTTTTCCCGTGACTGTAATGTCCAGTTTTCTTGTGCGACTAGTGGGAGAGGAACCATGTCCTGGAAAGGAAATGTTGATAGCGAAATCATTCAACCTGCCAATATACGTGTTGGGCGAAGTGAAAGCTGCAGGGTTAAAAAATTTCACTGGACGTCTGTCAAATATGTTGGTCACATAGGTTCAGGTATTGGAAAAGCGACAAAATAGTCGAAAATCGAACTTCGGTATGCATTTGGTAATCAGGTTTCTATAAATAAGACACACTTCAACTATGTCTCCCCCCCCCCCCCCACACCACACAGCCATCCAATAGCTCAAACTCCGTGGGTACCCATAAACCTCCGCATATTCACAAATCCGCACGTGCCCTAAATTACTGCGCAACCTCACGTCCGTGTGTGCCACTAATCCGCGCGCTCAACAAACCCGTTAACAATCCCGTATGCTCATTACGTTACCCGTGAGCAAAAATATTTTCAAATAGTTCACAAAATAGCTGCTTCCACCTTAAAGATACAGCAAGAACAATCTACAGAATCGTTAACAGAATTAATGGTTTCACTGCTAACCATGCTTGTTTTCTTTATTAGATATAAGGGCTGTTGAGGAATGTGAGTCATTCACTCCGGAAAGAAGGCTGGGAAAGTGAGCGATTCTTCTGCCTGACCCCTGTGGTTTTTGTTCGGTGGAAGATGAAGAGCGAAGACGCTGCAGATAACTGGACGTAGTATTCGATTCGACAAGTAACCCTGATTTGTTGGAGCGAAGGTGCGGTCGATAACTGTGGATCGGTGAATATGATTTTTGGAAGATTTAAGCCCCAACCTTTGCACATTTTCATTGTGTACGTTTAATGTACTTTTAACTCTTTACCTTTTTCTTTTCTCTAACTCTTTATTTAAGTTTCCATTCATAAATATAGTTAGTTGAATTGTATACTGTGTTTGATCTGTTATTTCTCGCGGCGAGCTTGAAACATGGCAGCAAATCACACAGCATTCATACATACAGGGGCTTGGGTGGGCGAAACATCCCAATCTCACGGATTTGTCTGTTCCAGACGGTGTAGTTGTCCCTGGCGAATAAATGGCCAAGTGCACCGAGAGAGAGTCCCAGTTAGATAACTCTGGAAATGTTCTCATGAATGAATCCCACCCCCGAGGGGGAGGGCAAATATGGGACTTGAGTGCAGCAGACCTCTCAGATGAGTGGTAGTGCACTGATAATCTGAAAAGATAGCGACTGGTGGAGAGTCTGAGAGCTTCGGCTGCTGAGGTGATGAGATGTTTAAATACAGAGAAACGCTTGACTACTTCGCGCGAGAAAACGTTTTTGGTGCGCCGGAAAGCTCAATGCAGTTCATGATGTGGTTGAGGAACATGCTTCAGGAAAGAAAGGAGAAACTTTCTGCCTACATATATCGGCTAGAGAATCAGCAGAGTTACTTGCGGCGTAGTGGTTCTATCCAAACGGCTGAAGTGAATCAGTTAAGGATGGACCAAGTGGCGAATGGCGCAGAGTCTCAAATATGATCGCTTTCAGCCTCTGAATGTCTCGTAAGAAGCGTCCCCTCCTTGTTTGTGTCAGTACTTCCAGCTGAACTCTGTCATTTTGTATGTTTCCCCCTAGCGGTGAGGCTGTGGTTTTGTATTGCAATGTGCTCCTGCCCCCGCTCCTCCTCTTCTCCGGCCCCTGTATTACTGAGTATTCCGTCTTTTATCTGTTTCTCATTATTACCTGTATTGCTGCCACGTATGTTTCATTGTGCTCCACTTATCATCTGCCTCTTTGTTTATTTCTCAGTGTATTTCAGTCCCGTGTTTTCACTTGTTGATTTCCCGTGTCAGATTTTGCCGGTGAATTTTCCTGAGCCTTTCTAGCTGCGTATCTGTGCTCTGTCCGTCTGAGTAACGACTCTGTTTCCCAATTCTATTTTGTTTTTGGATTTCTCTGGCTGTTTTGATCTCTACTTGAATTTTAATGCCGACTCTGTTACTCAAATAACATCACTGTGTGCACAGTACACGGTCTGCGATTGGATCCCTACTCCAGCGCCCTGACAGTACAATCTGTCCAAAATGGATCCAGCAGACCCCGACTGTCTCAGAGCTGCCCTGGAACAACAGGGAGTGATGCTGCGGAGATACCAGAACCAGCTGGACTCTGTGTTCAGGGTTGTGGAGTCGCTTTCTGCCAATGTATCCGATATTGTGGCCCAGACACAGTCATACCACCTGTCCCAAATGCAATTCCATCTTATGCACTGCCCCCCAACTCGTCCTCGTTTGTTCCGCCAGTCCAAGAGCTACGTCTGCCTCCGCCAGAAAAGTACTCAGGTGAGCACGGTACCAGTCGCTCTTTTCTTTCACAGTGCATCCTCATTTTTGAAACGCTACCAACAACATTTCCGACTGATCGAGCCAAGTAAGCCTACGTCATCACGCAACTGTCTGGCCGGGCAAAAGAAGCAGGAACAGCCGTCTGGGAGGCCGGCTCCACTTTCTGCAGTAGTTTTCAGTTATTTCTTGAGGAGATGAGGAAAGCATTTGATCGCTCCAAACATGGGAGGGAAGCTGCCCGTGAAATGCTGCATATGCACCAGGGGCGCGGATATGTGTCAGATTATGCTATAGAGTTCCGGACCCTAGCCACCTACAGCGGCTGGAACTCATAGGCACAGTACGACACCTTCCTGAATGGCCTCTCCGAAGACATCAAAGATGAGCTGGTCAAACAGGACCTTCTTGCCATCTTTGAAGCCCTGGGGGATTTGGCTATCCGCATATATGTTCGTCTTCAGCAAAGCCGCTGAATGAGGGGTTCCAGAAGGTCTCTGTGGGCATTGGGTAAGTTCCAAGCTCCTCGTCACTCTGCATTGACCTGCCGTTAACCCCTATGTACAAATTCCGTTCCAAATCAAGAAACTATAAAGGTTGATTCTCCCAAACTGACGCCGACTGAAAGACGAAGGAGAATCAGTACCCGCTCCTGTCAGTACTGTGACAAAACAGACCACTTCATCTCCGCCTGCCCTGCAAAAGCCAAGCGCACACCAGTAGAATGAGGAGTACTGGTGAGCGTCATCATTGTCCGGCCTTCCTCGACGCCACTCACTCTCATACCAGCTTCTATGGAGTGAGGCGTCCAACGGCGAGCAGTTTCCGTCTTGGTCGATTATGGTGCTCAGGGGTGTTTTATCGATTCTGGCTTGGTTGCCCGATGGGTGTTACCCACGTTTGCTCTCCAGTCACAATTGATTACCAGCGCCTTGAACTTTCAGAGACTGGCTAACTGCACCCATATCACGGACCCGGTGAGTCTCAGTTTATCGGGAAACCATCATGAACAGTTAAAGGTTTATGTCATTGACTCTCCTGAAACTCCCATTGTCCTCAGCCATCCCTAGCTTGTCAGACACAAACCCACATTGACTGGTTCAGTCGCAAGAGTGTAGGGTGGAGCCCATTCTGTCACTCTCAGTGTCTCCACCATGCTCGGCTCCCCATGTCTCAAAATCTGCATCCCCCGAGTAATCTCCGGACATTAGTGACATACATCCTGAATACATTGACCTCAAGGCTGTTTTCAGCATGGTTCGGGCCACTTCCTGGCGTCTGATCGTCCATACGATTGTGCCATTGACATTTTAGCTGGCATATCGCCCCCAAGGGTATTCCCTGTCTGTACCTGCAAAAGAAGCCATGAATAAGTACATTCAAGAGTTTGTGGCTCCAGGAATCATCCGGCTGTCTTACTCCTCTGCTGGTGCTGTTTTTTTTTTCTTTGTCGAAAAGAACGTCAGCTCCCTCCGTCCATGCATTGATTACCGGGGACTGAATGAAGTCACTGTTAAGAACCGTTACCCTATTGCGCTCATGCCCTCGGCATTTGAACTACTACAAAGAGTCTACGTTTTCAATAAGCTTGATCTCGGCAACGCCTACCATCTTTTCCGCATCCGCGAAGTGGACGAGTTGACGACGGCCTTCAACACCACCTTGGGCCATTCCGAATACAAATTAGCCAATAACATATAGCAGGATATAAACGGGGGTTTTCTCCGTTATAGACAGTGTAAATGGAAGATTAGAGCGGATATTGGACCACTGGAAACTGATGCTGATGAGGTAGTAATGGGGGACAAAGAAATGGCAGATCAGCTGAATGGGCACCTTCCCGCAGTCTTCAACTTGGAAGATACAAGCACTGTGCCAAAAATCCGTGATTGTAAGGGAGCAGGAGCGAACAGGAGTCAATGTCATTGCGAATACCAAGGAGTAGAGGCTAGGCAAACTCAAAGGTTTTAAGGTGGGTAAGTCATCTCGTTCAGATGGACTACATCCATGAAAGAGGTTGCGAAGAGATAACGGATACAGTGGTCATAATCTTAAAGAATACCTTGATTTTGTCATATTCCCTAAGGACTGGAGGTTGGCAAAAGTCACTCCATTCATGAGGAAGGGAGGAAGGCAAAAAAAAGAACATTGTAGGCAAGTTAGCTTAATGTCAGTGTTTGGGAAATGTTAGAGTCTGTCATTAAGAATGAGGTTCCTGGGTACTTGGAGAATACTTATAAAAATAAATCAGTCATTATCGTTTCTATGAAGGGAAACCCTGCCTGTCAAGACTGATAGAGTTTTTTAGGTAAGTAACAAGGAGGATGTACAAAGGATAAGCCGCGGATGACATTTACTTGGATTTTCACAAGGAATTTGATCAGGTGCCACACATACGGCTGCTTAACAATATAAAATCCAACGGCGTTACAGGAAAGACACCGACATGGATAGATGAATGGCTGACAGGCAGTCGCCAACGACTGTGAATAAAGGAAGCTTTCTCCATTTGGCTACCATTGACTAGTGGTGTTCCTCAGGGCTCTGTATTGGGACGGCTATTTTTCCATATTGTTTTTCAGAGAATAGAATTGATGGCTTTGTGGCAAAGATTTCGGATAATACAAAGATAGGTGGGGGGTAGGTAGTGCTGAGGAAGCAATGCGATTGCAGCAGGAATTTAAACAAATTGGAAGAACGTGCAAGAAGTGGCGGATGGAGTACAGTGTTGGAAAATTCATGATAATACATTTTGTTTAAACGAACAATACTGCGAACTATTCTCCAAATGGGGAGAAGGTTCGAACATCAGAGGTGCAGAGGGACTCAGAGTCTTCGTTCAAGACTCCCAGAAGGTTAATTTGCAGGCCTATTGCAGGCAAATGCAATGCTGCCATTTATTTCAAGAAGGATAGAATATAAAAGCACGGAGATAATCCAAAGACTCTAGTCAGACAGCAACTGGGGTATTGTCCACAATTTTTGTATCATATCTCAGATAGTAGATGTTGTCATTGGAGAGGGTCTAGACGAGTTTCATAAGGATACTTTCGATAATAAAACGATCTATATCTGTCTCTCTCGCACTTTGTCTGCTGTGGACCTGTTCTCTCTGGAATTTAGACGAATGCGGGGGTGGGGAATCTCATTGAAACCCACCAAATTCTGAAAGGACTAAATAGGATGGATGTAGAGAGGAGTTTTCCTGTGTTGGCGGTATTATGAATTAGAGGCCACAGTCTCAAATGTGTGGATCAATCAGAAGAGTGGTAAGAAAAGAGTAGTGAACCTGTTAAATGCTCTGCCACTAACTGTGGTGTAGAGCATGTCCCTCGGTCTAATTTGTAGTTGAAGCTGATAGAATCCTGATCAGTGAGGACAACAAAGAAACAAATCGAACACACCTCCACCACCACTCCACACACACATACACTCACACATACATCTACCCCCACACACACACATCCACCCCCCAACACACACACACACACACACACACACACACACACACACACACACACACACACACACACATCCACACTCCCACACACACACACATCCACACCCCGACACACACATACATACACACACACACACACACAATGTCACATCTACAAAAATACTCTCACGCAGAAAAGCTCACAGTATCGCACACACATATACACAAAACACTCACAAAAAACACGAACATGCCCAAACACAAGCATGAAAAAAACATATGGAAACGCACTGACCCGAACGTAAACTCTCAGAAACATATAGAAATCCTCACACTCACAAACGCACACACATGCAGACGCAAAAGCAGACATAAGAAGCACACACACAGTCACGCTGCTCAAAAAGACGTACACACACACCCAAACGAAAACAGATACATGACACACAAAACAAATAAAAAATGCTCCAACAGTGACACACACTAACGCACAGAAACAGAGACACCAATAGCACACATCCTGGCATATACACACGCACAAGTTCATTTTACCCAGCAGTAAGGTATATGCAGTAAGAGAAACCCCACAGTAGTCATCGCCTGATCTCTGACTGGTGATACTCTAACTTTTTGCAAGGTCACACTCCATGACTGACGTACATATTAACTAATCATCGTGTGAGTTATCATTTGATCGACCAGTCAGTGACGACAGGGGATGGATGTGATTCTGAGTTACGATAGGCTTGGTGGAAATTTACCCCCATCATCAGTCTCCTCTCATCTGCCGTCAACTTCCATCTCCATGGCGAATTTCAAGTGTTGCTGCTGACAATGGTCTTCGGCCACGGTTCTCCTTCTACAACTCGATGAGTCCGTCCGTCCAGCGGATTTCTGTGGTGGCTGAGGAACAGTGCTGAAGCTGGGAGCGAGCCATTTGGACTACAACTCTTATATGACCTCGCAGCCCCGCATATATGGCAGCTGCCGCCGGCTGAGCTCAGTGACCAACAGGAGTTGTAGTTCGAAATAAAGAGTGGGTGAGCCTCTTCTGCGGTGAGCGACAGGAGTTATATTTCCGATGTATAGCGTACGTTTGTTAGTTATGTACTACAGTTTATGTTAAGAACAATTTGTGTCCTTTGTCACCCTTTACATGACCCTACAATTGCATCGTGATAGTGGGGCATGTGGAGGTGGAGGGCAGAATCAGTGTTAGATCACTATCAGTTTTGGGATCAGTGCAAAGTATGTATCCAGTCTCCTTATGACTCGTGTCCTCCAGTCCACTCTACAACAGCCGTGAATCCTTACTGCGCCTTTCTAGGCTATAAGCGTCCTCCTTGATGCGGCCGACCGGAGATGACAACAGTTCTCCAGCAGTAGTCTGAGCAACATAGAATGGTAGAGCAGGAGGTCATATAAGAGTTGTAGTCCAAATGGCTCACTTGGTAGTTCTGAACCAAGTTAACTGGTCATAAGACATAGATATAAGCCCATAAGACATAGGAACAGAATTAGGCCATTTGGCCTATCGATTCTACTTCACCATTCAATCATTGCTGATCCTTTTATTTTTCTCCTTCTCAACACCATTCCCCCGCCTTCTTCCCGTAACATAGAAACATAGAAAGACTGCAGCACAATGCAGTCCTTTCGGACCTCAGAGCTGTGCTGAACATGTCCGTACCTTAGAATTACCAACGTTTACCCGTAGCTCTCTATTTTTGTAAGCTCCAGGTATCCATACCTACCTCCAAGCGTCATAAAACTATGCCCTCTCGTGCTAGCCATTTCAACAATGGGAAAAAACTCTCTGTCTATACACGATCAGAGCCTCTTATCAAGGTAACCTTTGATGCCAAGTTCAATCAAGCCCTTCGTTAAATATACCCAACGACCTGGCTTCCACAGCTGCATCTGGCGGATTCGCTATCCTCTGTTTGAAGAAATTTCTCCTCATCTCTGTTTTAAATGCGTCCGTCTGCTCGTAAGGATGTGCCCTCTTGTCTTAGACTCCACCATTATGGGAAACATCCTTTGCACATCTACTCAGTCTCGGACGTTCAACATTCGAAAGGTTTCAGTGAGAACCCCCCTCATCCTTCTGAATTCCAGCGAGTAGAAACCAGATTCATTTGTGATGGAATCGTAAGTTTTATTCACTTTGGGCTGTCACTTTAAAACGCGGAGAGAATGACACTGTCCTTTTGACACTATTGGATTTCTACGGACTGCAGAACTGCTGTCAGCTTCTGGGTTGCCATGGTGAGAGAGGTAGAGTTATTTGATGGGCAATGAATGTTTACATTTTTTCCTGCAGCTTGTTTTGAATATACAAGGAGACACAGACACACACAGTTAAAGTCAAGATGGATTCGGTCAATAGAACACACCAGTGAGTCTGTCGCTGGTTTAATCTTTCAGTAGTTCAAAGGGGTGAGTTGAGATCGATCGAAGTATTGATAAGTGACTCTCACAACTGCTGCAACTAGAAGTTTGCAGAAAATGAGGAGAGGAGAGGAAGGTTTGAAACAGAAGAAAGCTAGTGACAAAGAGATCACGGTTTGGACTCTCTCTCCAAGTAGCCCGTGAGGGTGAGTTTGATTCCATTCGAATACGAAAGTGTGATTGTCACGTAGTTAAACCGCAGGAGTTGGTTCTCTGGTGAGGGGAAATCCTTTGTGAATATCACGTGTGGGTTTACACTTTGTCTGTGTGTGGTAGTTCACTGCACAATGGCACCCCTATGAAAAAAAAATCACTGTTGGAGTTATTTCGTATATCGTGGAACTGGATAAGTGACTACCACGTTTAGTATGACTTGGATAACCTTATGGAATCTACCGGTGTGTCAACCCTTGCCTGGGTGGTGGCTCCCTTAAAGAGGGTCTACTACTTTAAAGTGGTAAAGTCTACGGTTTTATCATGATTCAGACTTAGACATAGAACACTATATCCCGGTTATCCTTCTGTCATTGGACAATAAGGACAGGCCATACAATGTTTCATGAACAAACTGCCTCCTGTAATATCCGCTATCAACAGAATAATAGCTCCTCAACTAAATAGCAGAATATTTTGCTAGTTATTCCAAGATAATGATGAAGTGTTTGCACGCTTACCTCTTCACATTGAAGTGCGACTTCCCAATCAAAATGTTTATTGGGAAGAGATTCTTGAATAAAATAAGGTGTGATTGCAGATAACAACAACTTTGATCAGGCCACGTTGTTTTCTCAATAATTATGGATTTCCCATTCATGCTAAATGTGTTCAACCCCATAAGGAAAATATGGCAACCAGCATCAGGTACAATTTTCAAATTGTACAAATGCAAGAAATGGCAGAAAATGTCAATGGCGATGGGCTGGTGCTCTTCTCCAATGGAAATTCTGGTATTTAATCCGCCCATTTGTTTCAGTACTTTCATGAAAACGACTCCTTACATTAATCACAAATGACCCTCTTGTCAGTGTGGATGTGATGAAGTTCTTCGAGTAATACATTATTCTTATCCATATTGGCCGCGATCGTGGCACCAAATCAACCAAAAAGTAAAGAGGCGTGAGCATTCCCCTTCCAGGGAAAATACTACCGAATATAACGGACAAATTAAATGCCTCTCCTTAATTAAAAAAAAAACTCAATACGCTGCGCCTACAGTAAATTATTTGAGGGTGATAGTGCACCTTGTAAGATATTGAGACATAGAATAGTTTCATCTGAAACGTTCAAACTCTGTGTCAGAAAAAATATATATATAAAACTTCCCAGAATGCAGTTCAGAAGGTTTCGGCATGGACTGTATGGGCCATCGATCTGCAAAGGGGGCCATAGCGCTCCATGTTGTGTGACGTTGGTCGTTGTAACCCGTCTAGTGTGGTAGCGTAGTGGGTAGTGCTTGTCGCTCTCACTTTAAAGTTCAAACTCCGGCTAGCAGCTCAGGTTCTCCACATCTACGTCCAGACTTATGATGATGATGATTCTTAGAGACAGACGGAACCCAGCACAAAATGTGCCGACGCTCCTGTGTGTGGGCTGTGTGACTTTATTTCTCTTTGACAGTGTAAATAATCAGAATTCAACAAAAGTGTTCTTTTCTGTTTTTCTCCGTGAAGCTATTTTCATTGCAGCATGACACAATTGGTATCAGCTGTTTACCTGAAGTGTTTCTTCAGTGGACTGTCTGTAATGTGACTAACTAGGTGACTTAGTCTGTGATGAAAATCTGAATGAACACTTGGTTTACTGACGGGAAGAAGTGATTCAGGTAAAGCTGTGACGTTGATTTGGCGACAGAATGGGGAGAAGATTTCCGACAGGCATCTATTCGCTGGTGCCGGGCAATTTGTAGATGAAAAAATATCGATGAGAAAAAAGTCTGCTCTCCCGCTCCCAAAATTAAAAGATTAATTAGGAATGCGAGATTGTGAAACATTGCTTTGTACGCCAGAGTTCCATTTCTAGTACCATCTGCTCTCAGTAAGACTGCTGAGCATCGACATTGACCGGTCAGGCAAGGGGTTCGTCGCCGTCTTAAACTTTCACTTTGGAATGAGCCGTGGACTTTCTGAACGAAAGTGCATTAGTCACGTAATTTCCACAAGTACAATGAGAATCACATCATGTGATCTCGCATTCACCTCATTCTACTCTTCAGCTCTTCTCTGAACTTTTCCTGCATTGGTCCAAAGATACATGTTGGCCCACACACTTACCATTTGCAAAGGACATGCGAGCTGTTGTTTAGTGTATGTCAGAGAAAGGAAGATACTAACTATGGTTGTTGAAAATGGTTATACAATGAACAACATAATCATTATAACCACAGTGTCTGTTCTCTTGGCGCAGTATCCTTCCCGCAGCGGTTGTCAACAAACTGCGATAGAGCAATTGGAAGTGAAGCACACTTTTAGTCAAATGATACTGGCCCTATTTACAACACTCAGTGGAAGTGCCTGAGCGCACATATGAGTGATCAGCAATAAATTAGCATAATAATAGATGTAAATTGTCTACAAAATCGTAACGAAGACAACTAGCACGAGATCTCCTTTTGCCATTTCTACCTGGTACGGGGGATGGATTTCCAAATTCCACATATCCCCAGAGACAGGATCACAATCGCCGTTAAATTAATCACAAAGAAATGAAAAGTTATTCCACCGGTGCCAGAACTGAACTGTTTAAATTGCTATATTGTTGATATCGAAGAGATATTGAGTTCTCATCTGCTGATATAAAATAGAAAGACCTGATTGTCCAAAATCAACTGAGAATTTCACCGACAGAGCTGTCATGTTGTTTTTGTTGTAGAGATCCATTATTTTCTAAAGATACCAGCTGCGACATATACACTACATATGGCAGACAAACACAATAGGCAGACCGCGGGCCAGATCCGGACCGCGAGAACCAAATATCTGGACCGCGCTGACCCATTGGCACTTACTTGAACGCACCTGTCACAACATGTAAATAAAGTACGCGCTGCTCTAATTTATTTTAACCTCATGTCACACCATACACTTGATTTAAGCCCCCGTAGAGCACGCGACCCACTGCTTTCTGATCAAAGCTGAACCTTTTGGAGAGAGAGATTCACGGGAGAAAGTTGTACTTCCACGTCGCAGGAGCATTGCGAAAAGAAGGAAACGCGGGACGATCCATTGATAAACGATTTCGTGACGAGGCTGGCAGAAAATTTCAGGGAACGATTTGAATGCTCCCCGAAACTCTCAGGTGACATCCTCCTCTTCCTGAGAATGCTGTTCTCCGTTTCCGCTGACGGCCAGTGGACTGCAGAGGCCAAAAGGCTGGTGTCTTCCACAGATGAGGCAACTCTTCAGATGGAGGGCGAGGAAATGGGAAAATCTGATTTGCTCAAAGCACAGCACAGCTCAAGAACGTTGGGGTGAGTGACATTTGGATGAACGTGCTTCCCCAAGCTCAATTCAAAAGCACGAGAGCTATTGCAATTCTCCTTCTCACACGGTTCCCCTCCATGTACATATGTGAGTCATCGTTTTCTTCAATGAACTCTATCAGGAACCAGGACAGAAACAGACTCTCCAATGCACAACTTAGCCAGAGCCTCAGGATTGCCACAACAGAATACAGGCCCGACAACAGAAGGATTGCCTCATCCCGTCGCAGTCACTCCTCTCACTGATTGGTGAGTGAATCAATTTATTTTTGTTCATTTGTCAATCTTATTGTGGTATAATAATATTACAACAACAATAATGCTGATAATTTAATTTATAGCTACACTTCATAGTTCACATGCTACATAGCTTAATTGAAAAAAAAACAGATTATGTGTATGTGTGTGCATGTATTTTAAGTACCAGATGAGTTCTGAATGTGACAGCTAACAGTTGTGATAGCTAGAGTCATAATTAAATGGTTGGTTTTGGATTTATTTTGTTTCAAGTGTGTATTTTTTTTCTTGTGTGACACACAACACAGGCTTTGAGAATCCCAGGCCTAAATTATTATTACTACTACCACTACTACTACTACTACTGATGATGATGATGATGATGATGATGATGATGATGATGATGATAATGATAATAATAATAATAATAATAATAATAATAATAATAATAATAACAATAATCAACAACAACAACATCTGTCCATAAAACAACTTACTGACACAATGAAAAAAAATCCCTGGACGTTTTCGCCCTTGGCTTGGTATGCTTAACATAATTTGTTCTTTCTTGAGGAACCCAGATATATGGTAATCCTTTTTTCATTGGACAACATGACTGGCAGGACAGTGTCTCATGTCGATATAATCAAGGCGTGGGAGTTCCGAAACAAAATATTTGTCAGAAACAGATTCTATAATAAAACAACGTCAGCAAAACAGTTCTGAAATGATTTATCAGAGATGTATTGAAAGCATGGGACTTCGTTGTGGCGGATATCAACTCAATTAGCAACTCATCAACTCATATGTAAAATGTCTTAAAGCCTGTAAGAAAAATATTGAGAATGCATCACCTCTGGAAAAATCGCCGCTGTTGGAATAATTTCCCTCCCCACATTGGAAACTCTGAGCCTTGTAAAATTTGCAAAATAATAAAAGAAAAAAAATGAAGTGACGTGAACTGTCGTGGTCCGGTACGTGAAGTCCACATTCAGGTTCACGGTCCGGTCTGTGGCCTCCGGGTATTCTGGCTGTCCCTTGTTTTAGTTGGGCTTAATTGCAGGCACCTGATTCTCATATTGGGGCTGAAATATATGTGGCCTGATGTTCGAGTGTGGGTGCTGGTTCGTCTCGGCAGTATCGTGTCCCCGACTCTGTGGGGTAAGTCAGTCCGTCTTTGCCGTTACCCTGCGGTAGGATCTGTCCCTTCCTGTCCTTGTATCCGTTCGGTAAGCTAGGCCGTCATTGCCTTTACCCTGAGGCTGGACTGTTCCCTTCCCTTCCCCTTCTTTCTGCAGACCTTGGCTGGAGCCTCGCCTGCTATCTCTCGCCTGGAGCCTCGCCGTCAAGTTCTACCACCGGAGCAAGAACGGAGCCTTTCTCTGTCCATATAAGGAACCGTCTTTCGTTGTTTGGAACTGTCTCTTTGTGTCCACGCCTTCGCTAGGTAGGTCCGGCTGTTTTCCGCTACCTAGTGTTGGGAACCGTCACGCCGTGTTCAGCTTTCTGGATATGAGTCCCGGCCCTACGTCCTATTCCCAAGGAGGTTTCCAGGCTCTGAGCTCTGCGTTCCTGTCTCTCAAGACCAATGCTCTGTGTTCTAGTCTCCCTCGTCCAAGTTTGAGTTTCATGTCCTCATCCAGCCCAGTAGTCCCGCATCCAGCTCAGAAGTCCCGTGTCCTGCCCCCACGTCCAGTCCTGTAGCCTTGCCATGTATTGTCCTCGCCTAGATCTGGAGTCCAAGCCTGAGTCAAAACCCAGCTTCCGGGTCCCTGTCCAGTCTCTGGCTCGGAGTCCTTGTCCAGGTCCCGCTTTCCTAGTCTAGTCCTAGACCAGCCCCTACATCCTACACCAGGGCCTCTGTCTTGTCCAGAGTCGTTTCTTCCCCAATTCCCTTGCTTTCTTGACACACCTAGTCCTGTCCCTAGTCCTTCAGTGTCCGTGCCTTGCATTTGCGTCTGCTCTCAACGCCCACCTTATGACATGAACATCGTATGAAAATAACACATTCGCAAGAAATGTTAATGGGCAGAGAGGGAATGGATCAATATGTTAATGGACAAAATACCAGTACTACTTGTTAAACAGTGCAGTTCTGTTGGAGAAAAAAAATGGTATTGAATGTATATATTTTTGCTGACAGTTTTGTGAACCAGTCTCTACATTAATCACAGATGACCCCACTACTACCATACCAGCTTAAAGCTGGAGATGGCCTTCCAGACACCTCACTAATCTAATCGTTAACAAAATTGTTACTTATTCAGATTGACCACTATTGTGGCACCAAAACAATCTGACAGCAAGGTTCCCTTCCGGGAAAAGATTATGGAATTCGAAAGTCAACTTAAGTATCCTCCCTTCACCTTAGAATCTCAATACACTTCACCTATTATTACTATTAATAATTATTTGACAGTGTTAGACCACGTTGTAAAAGTATTGAGACGAAGGATTATTTTTTGTGTAAAGTACCAATTCAGTGTTATCGAGAAAGAACGTACAACGTTCTCGTTGGAAGATGAGGATAAACAAAAAATTAAGCATAATTGTTATTTTGTGCTTCCACTGAGGGAGAGAT
Source organism: Hemitrygon akajei (assembly GCF_048418815.1). Taxonomy (NCBI): domain Eukaryota; kingdom Metazoa; phylum Chordata; class Chondrichthyes; order Myliobatiformes; family Dasyatidae; genus Hemitrygon; species Hemitrygon akajei. Next base: position 56,910,181 of record NC_133131.1, read on the forward strand.
ATTCATTGCACGATGACGAAGTTAATAGAAATGAAAACAATTCTGAAGAATTTGTTCAGTGCACTGTCACTGCTGTGACTAACCACGCGGTATGTTTAATTGTCAGAGTGCACATTCCTCTCCTGTATAAGATCGTGCAAAGCAAACAATAACAGATATCGGCATTTGGACTATTTTCAACAGATCACCAATTCACACCGAAAATGGGATATCCAGCCATTTACCACATCGCAAGTATTTACTATCCTGTACTAGCAGCGATTGGTATCCCTGGTAAGGAACTGGATTGTATGTGTGTGATTTATATTTGCAGCATTTGTTGTAGATGGCACCTCGTCTGATGAATGTTTTAAACCTATTTGGGTTCAAATATATATTTTTATTTGATCCCTCTATTTTTCTCTGAAATTGGTACTCGTTTCTGGTGTGCGATCATGTTGTCAATATTAACAAGTGATTGATTGTTAATATTGCATTTTGCCTTACTCCATGTTCCAGCTTCCCCATCATATATTGTTCTAAACCTGATTCTGCATCAATATCCAAACACACGATTACTAAAATGAAAACAACATCTTAAGCATCGTTGCTACTCTCTCTACGAGGTCACCGGTTTTTCGGTGAAGCAGCTGATTTAATGCGTGTTATTACTGCTGTTGTAGTCGGTCATATAAATATTTATATGTATTCCTTTCCTTTGCTCATTACGCCGATTTGTGCCATGACCCTTGCCCCGAGGCTCGGAACAACGGACTGTTCTGTTTGGCTCACGGTGGCTTTCACGTTCGATCGCTGCGTTGCAATCTGCAGTCAAAAGAAGCAGAAACGATACTGCACTGAGAGCACAGGGACTATTGTGATGGTAATTGTGTGTTTAGGAAGTTGTGCGATGCCTGTTCCATTCTACTTTGCGGCAGAACCTTACCTTATCATTGACAACATATCCTGGCGATGCATTGAGAAAGAGGAATATCTAACTTTACCGGTGTGGAAAGCATACCAGTTGTTTAACACGATCACTACACCTTTATTGCCGATCGGTTTGATTATACTTTTTAATGTTTTAACAGTCAGTCATATTATCGCGGTAAACAGAGTTCGCCGGGGGCTCAGGAACAGCAGAGAGGAAAAGAATGATCCAGAGGCGGAGAACCGGAGGAAGTCAATAATTTTGTTGTTTGCTCTATCAACCATTTTCACATTGTTGTGGATCCCCTTTATTGTATATACTATGAACTGGCAAGTTCAGAATTACTCTTACACAGACAGATACTTGAATACCCCGACGTACATCCTGCAACAGTTTGGGTTGATGTTGCGGTATCCCTGTACCTGCACCAACACGTGTACCTACATTCTGTCACAGAGGAAATTCAGGGAGCAATTGAAGTACGGACTCAAACATCTGCTCATATTAAGTGGTCGGATCTGTAGATAAAACGCAAATCTGATTGTATAATTTGTTGGGAGTTCAAATAAATGTCGATATCATTCGGATTTCCGGGAACCTAACTATATATTCATGCAGCCTGGTGAGAGAACGTTAGTAACTTGTCATTCCCGATTAATTCAGCGAAAATGAGTTAACTCGGGCAGATACGCCAACCAATGAAGGGACGCTAATGAGATCTTTACGTAAGCAGTGACTGCATTGAAAAATGTCAACCACCCACATGATGTTGGTCTGATTCTTCTTCCATCGGTTTAGTTCTATTAAAATTCACTCTTTAACGGTCTCTGGAACACGAGTGGGCTTTCTCTTTGAGAACCTGAGCAATATGTCGAGAACATGGAAAACCCGTGTCGGTTAAAGTGTAACATCCATTGTATTGATGTTTTTCAAATGTCTTTCCGTTCTGGAATCGCGTGGTCCTTTACAAAAACGGAAGTTTAAAACGGCTCGCAAACGATACTATCGTCTGACCCATAAATGGACATGCTTAGCAGCTGACTTCGATGAGTTATTATGCAGTTCCGGCGTGTAAATGCAAGCAGGCTTTTCTTCCACTGAGGTTTGGTGCTTATACCCAATCTATAACCATGATCATTTTAAGATAAGTGTCCCTTATCTTTGCATGGATGTACTGAAACTGGTTAGGGTTCAAAGGAGGTTACTAAAATGATTCCAGTATTGAATGGCTTATCAAATGAAGAACATTTAATAGCTATCACTACAGCTTTATTGTGGATCGGTTTGATTGTACTTTTTAACGTTTTAACAGTCAGTGACATTATCGTGGCAAACAGAGTTCGCCGGGGGCTTAGGAACAGCAGAGCGAAAAGTAATGACCCAGAGATGGAGAACCGGAGAAAGTCAATAATTTTGTTGTTCGCTCTATCTGCGAATTTCATATTGTGGTGGAGTTTGGGTTCATGTTACAGTTTCTCTGTACCTGCAATAAGACGTGTATCTACACTCTTGTCACAGCGGAAATTCATGGAGCAGTTGAAAGATGGACTCAAACACCTGCTCACATTAAGTGGCCTCTGTGTAGATAAAACCATATGCTCATGTAGCCCAGTGAGAGTACGTTAGTGATCTGTCATTTCCGGTTAGGTCAGCAACAGTAATTTAGTTCACTGGCGCAGATGTTCCAACAAATGCGATTCTCCCTATGCGATTCTCACATTAGCATAAACTCAATTTGAAAACATTGGATTCCAGCCGAAACCTGGGCCAACGACCCAGATGATGCTGGTAGGATTTTTCCTCCAATGGCATAAATTTATTACAATTAACGGATTATCGATCCCTCGACTACGAGTGAATATCCTTTATGACAACTGAAGCAATATGCCGACGACATGAAAAATCTGTGACAGATAAAGCGAACTAGTATAACTATCACTTCAATTTCACTGGTGTAAGTGATATTTTTAATGTCTTTTCGCTTAGGAAGCAGACAGACAGACATATTTATTGATATGGAGGGGAATTGGGTTTCGTTACAGCCGCACCAACCAAGAATAGTGTAGAAATATAGCAATATAAAACCATAAATAATTAAATAATAACAAGTAAATTATACCGTGGAAATTAGTCCAGCACCAGCCTATTGGCTCAGGGTGTCTGACGCTCCGAGGGAGGAGTTGTAAAGTTTGATGGCCACAGGCAGGAATGACTTCCTATGACGTTCAGTGTTACATCTCGGTGGAATGAGTCACTGGCTGAATGTACTCCTGTGCCTAACCAGTACATTATGGAGTGGATGGGAGTTATTGTCCAAGATGGCATGCAACTTGGACAGCATCCTCTTTTCGGACACCACTGTCAGAGAGTCCTGTTCCACCCCCACACCATCACTGGCCTTACGAATGAGTTTGTTGATTCTGCTGGTGTCTGCTACCCTCAGCCTGCTGCCCCAGCACACAACAGCAAACATGATAGCACTAACCACCACAGACTCGTAGAACATCCTCAGCATCTTCCGGCAGATGGTCAAGGACTGCAGTCTCCTCAAGTAATAGAGACGGCTCTGACCTTTCTTGTAGACGGCCTCAGTGTTCTTTGACCAGACCAATTTATTGTCAATTCGTATCCTCAGGTATGTATAATCCTCCACCATGTCCACACTGGCCCCTTGGATGGAAACAGAGGTCACCGGTGCTTTAGCCCTCCTCAGGTCCACCACCAGTAGCTTAGTCTTTTTCACATTAAACTGCAGATGATTCTGCTCGCACCATGTGACAAAGTTTCCCACCGTAGCCCTGTACTCAGCCTCATCTCCCTTGCAGATGCATCCAACTATGGCAGAGTCATCAGAAAACATCTGAAGATGGCAAGAATCTGTGCAGTAGTTGAAGTCCGAGGTTTATATGGTGCAGAGAAAGGGAGACACGACAGTCCAATGTGGAGCCCCAGTGCTGCTGACCACTCTGTCTGTCACACAGTTTTGCAAGCGCACGTACTGTGGTCTGCCAGTCAGGAACTGAATAATCCATGACACCAGGGAAGCTTCCATCTGCATTACTGTCAGCTTCTCACCCAGCAGAGCAGGCCGGATGGTGTTGAACGCACTGGAGAAGTCAAAAAACATGACCCTCACAGTACTCGCCGTCTTGTCCAGGTGGGCTTAGACACGGCTCGGCAAGTAGACGATGGCATCATCAACTCCTAGTCGGGGCTGATAGGCGAACTGGAGGGGTTCTAAGTGCGGCCTAACCATAGGCCGGAGCTGCTCTAGAACAAGTCTCTCCAGGGTTTTCATGATGTGGGAGGTCAATGCCACCGGTCTGTAGTCATTGGAGCCACTGGGGGGCGGCGTCTTCGTTACAGGAACGAGGCAGGACGTCTTCCACAGCGCAAAACCCTCTGGAGACTCAGGTTCAGTTTGAAGACATGGTGAAGTATTCCACATAGCTGGGGGGCACAGGCTTTGAGCACCCTGGGGCTGATACCATCTGGGCCTGCAGCCTTGCTTGGTTCTTCACAGCGCTGGGTTCTTAACAAAAACTGGTTTAAAATGTCTGGTAAATGAAACTCTCGTTAGACCTGTACATGGTTTAGAAGATTGACTCCGTGGAGTTGTTATCATAAATGAAGTTGTGGAGTAAAGCAATGCTTCTCTGTACAATCAAGCATTGTAAATAATGTTTTATTTTCGGGCTTAGGAGAAGAAGTGATTTATCTCATCGAAATTGTTGATTCTACCAATTACACCGCACCAAAAACTAGATGCACTGAAAGTTGTTAACTCTCTTCACCTCTGGTGTAGACTGGCCTCTGGACCTTTGGTTTCTTCCTCCTGAAACCAATAAACTCGATACCCTGCCACTTTCTTATAAAACTGGCAACACCACCCCTCCACCAACTAACCTGTCACACCTAATGACAACACGATGAAATCTGCAGATGCTGTAAGTTCAAACAACACACCCAGTGTATAAATGGCCACATCGGGAGCACTGGATACAGTATATCAATGACTACAGACCGGTGGCATTGACCTCCCACATCATGAAAACCCTGGAGAGACTTGTTCTAGAGCAGCTCCGGCCTATGGTTCTAAGCCGCAGACTGGGAGACCGTTTCGCCGAACATCGGCGCTCAGTCTTCCAGCAGTGGCGGGATCTCCGTGTGGCCACACACTTCAATTCCACAGACCTCTCCCACTCCGATATGTCTGTCCATGGCCTCCTCTACCGTCAAGATAAGGCCAAACGCAGGTTGAAGGAGCAATACCTAGTCTCCCGCATAGGCAACCTCCTACCTGCCGGCATGAACATTCCAGACCTCCGTTGATACCCCTGAGCCACCGCCTCTTACCCTATCCCTATCTGTAATTTTAGTCTGGTTTTCTTTCTCTCTCTTTTCCCCCCTCACTATAATCTCCCCCCAGCCGTACCTTTCTTTCTCTTTTATTTCCCATTATTCTCCACCTTCCCACTAGCCCATTTCCCTTCAGCCTATCACTTCCCAGCTCTCGACTTCATCCCTCCCCCCCCCCCCCACTTCTTATCCCCATGTTACTTCACCCCTGATGAAGGGTTTCGGCCCAAAACGTCGTCACTACCTCCTGCCATAGATGCTGTCTGGCCTGCTGAGTTCTGCCAGCATTTTATGTTTTTATCCAAACTGTTTAATCTGCCTTTTCCCATCATTCAGCACCGGGACCATAGACCCTCCATACCCTTAGCATCCACGTACCTATTTAAACTTCCATTAAAAGTTGAAATCGAGCTCACATGCACCTCTTCCTCTTGCCGCCGGTTCCACACTCTGAGGACACTCTGAGTGAAGACGTTTCCCCTCTTGTTCCCCTTAAAATTTTCACCTTTCACCATGAACCCATGACCTATTGTTCTAATCCCACCCACCCTCAGTGGAGAAAAGTCTGCTTGCATTTAAATTATCCAAACACATCGTAATTGTGCATAGCTCTATCAAGTCTTCCCTCAACATTTCGTGTCCTAACCTATCCAAGTTTTCTGTCTAACTCAGGTCCTCCAGACCCAGCAACATCGTTGAAAATCCTCTTCCCTAGTTTCAATCTTATTTACATTTTTTTCTGTAGTAAGTGGCCAAGACTGTAAGCATTATTACAAATTAGGCCATTCTAACATCTTACACAACGTAATAACGCAACTCCTGTACAATCTGAAGGCGAATTTGCCAGAAGCATGAAGTCCCAATGTACTCGTGCAGCCACTTGTAATGAATTGTAGACCTACATTCCCAAACCTATTTGTCTAACCGCACTCCTCAGTGACCTGCCTTTCACTGTGTTCGTCCTTCCATGGTTGGTCCTGCGGAAGTGCATCACCTCACAGTCGTCAACATTAAATTCCATCTGGCATTTTCTGGTTAATTCTCCTGAAAGTCCAGACCTCGCTACACGCTGTGATCTTCTTCCTCACTGCCCACTACACCCCCAATATTGGTGTCATCCGTAAATTTGCTGAGCCAGTTAACCATATGTAATGCCCTGGTCAGGATGTCTGCTGCTATGCTATGAGGTATATATTTTAGCAATTTTCTGTAAAAGCCTCGTGTCGCACTGGAAAATGTGTTTTACCTTTGACTAAAGATAAGGAGCTATGTTGTCCAAATCAGGAATGTATGTCAGTCACTCAAGATTGCGGAATGTGAGAGAAGGTTCTAGAGAGCTATGAAGAAGAGTTTTCTGAAGGACGGTAGTCGGCTTTCGGTGTTTTGGCGGGAGCTGCAGTGGGGGCCACAAGGTAAGTAGTCGCAAGGATAGTCCGCGTTGCGAGAAGTGTTTTGTGCAGATAAATGGCTTGCATTTAGAATAAAGAACAAGCTCTTCTGGATAGTGAAATTGATAAGTTGCCAGTAGGATATTATTTTGAGAAAGGAGTATTGATGAGGAAGTGGAGATTTCCTACAATTCCTGCAAGTGATGAATGGAATATTGTTCACCAGGTAAGTGTTCCTGAAGTTTATCGAAATGAGATTTTAACCTTAGCCCATAGTGTGTCCTTGGGTGGACATCAAGTGATAAGGAAAGCTGTGGACAAGATTTCAAAACATTTTTACTGGCCTGGTGTTGTAGCAGAGTTTTAACACTTTACTTAAAATAAAAGACAGAGACTCTCTGGACACAGTTCGCAGCGAGAACCTTTATTGTCGTGATGATCACGGAGAGCCAACCCTCACGGTGGAGAGACTGACTCTTACCAGACGCGTATACGAGTTGACCTTTATACAGATAGATGAAACAGTTTGATGTACAAGAAGGTAATTACATTGTATCTCACGTCTTAGCCTGTGGTTTCAGTTGGAACAGGCTACCCTTCGCTCTACGGAAGAAGCTCTAGGCTGCGGTTAATTCCTAAGCTGTTGCAGTTCTCGTAAAAACGTTGCTTTGCAGAAGTAAGGCGTTAATCGCCTTTGGCACACATACTAAACCGAATGTTCCAAACAGGGGCTCCTAGCAGCAAGCAAGGAACATTCCGCAAATGCAGAATTTTCACCAACACAGTTCCCCCCTTGTTGATCTATTATGATCAACACCCCTTGCTTCTCTATTACCAAACGGAGTAGGTTTCTTCTTCATGAGGAGTGGGTGCTCTGACTAACTGCACCACATCGTCTCTGGGGATCGGAGTAAACAAAGAACTCCATGCTTTGATACAACATGCTCGGGCGCACCCGCATGCGCAGATTAACATGATGCATACAACTGCGATGGTTATGAGGCTGTGGAAAACCCAGCCCCATATTCCTGAGAACCAGTCTTCGAGGCCCAGCCACCAAGATCCGGACGTGGGGGGCCCTTCCTGCATTCCCTCAATATAGGCTCTAATATATTTTATTTCCTTTGATACATTATAATAGGTCTCCGTAATATTAGTAATACACAGGTCTCCTATCACCTTACAGGCACCCCCTTTCGCGGCAAGTAGGTAATCTAGAGCTCAGCGTTTCTGTAGGGAGAAGAGTCTTAGGGACCTCTTTTTTTTGCTAATTCTAACGCCGCGGCCCTCTCATTACCCAAAATAGTTAGCCCGCATACCAGGTAATTGCGATTTTTTGTCGCTATCTCCCCACCTGCCCCTCCAAGTGATAGGGCGCTGAGTATCCCATATCCCACCGGGTTACCCAATGTGTGGGGGTTTCTGCAACTTTCACAAAACTTTCTAGTGACCGTGCGAGCTACTATCCTTTGGGGTGACGATATGCGGCTGGGGCAGGGCACTGACAAGGGTCCCATAGTCCCAACTGCAAACTGGGCAGGATGCGCCTTGACAGCCGTACTCCAGGTCTCGTTAAGGATGAAGAGATAGCCTCGCCTTAATCTGAAACAGGTGGGGTTTGGCGACCACGAGGAATTGTCCAGTAACTGATGAACAATTGCCCAGGTCGGGTACAGTGTTGGTAAGCCTCTCGCTTGGGAGTAATGGTAGGTCACGAATCGCTGGTCTTCCACCCGTATATAAGTGCCATCCGCCTCTCCACGGACTATTTGTATCCCCTGTGTGAGGTTCATACACTCAGCCTGTTTGCAGGAGCATCGATACTCATTAGGACAGTGGTACATCCTGCAGGAGTGTTTGACACATATGTTCATGAGGCAAGTGAGGTTCTGGGGAACCCACACCATCCCACACATCCACCCCCGTCCATTATGGCAGCGGGGATAGCTCGTTCCATTGTCATAGGGGTAGGAGCATACGGGGCTGGGGAGCAGATATTATCGTCCGTATCCCTGTTTTTCCTTTAACATGCTATTCTGTTCTATCTTATTTATTGGCAGACCTCTTATGCAGTGTCATGACCGGGGGAGCACTTTGGCCGGTATCTTGTTCCAACCCGGGTGTGCACCCGAGTCCAACTGCACTCTGCACTAATTCCTGTTTGAATCATCCCGGACTGGCCGGGTCCATCTATTCCATTCCCCTTCCACGGACCAACATGGGCTTCTGAGTAACCCTGTCAGTTCTCCTTGGTCTGACCCGCAGGTGTCCCTGGGTTCATTAGTTACTTTAAGTATTGAGCGCAACCGTTGCGCTCTCATCGTCCAATCGAGTACGGGCATAAGTATGGACCGCACAGAACCGGGGGCCGGATAACAGGCTATTTTCCCGTGTCCATATAAATTGAGGTGGGTATTCCATCAGAAATTCCCCATTATACCACCCACCCACCCTGATAGACAGTAACAGCACAAAGCAGTCACGGCCCAGCGCTTCTGGCGTCGGCGGATTCCGGGGTTGCATTGCTTGCCTTTTGTGGAGGTTCCAAATGTTACTCTCTGGAGCCTGTCAACGGGTCGGGAGGTGAATAAGTCTTGCAGTTGGTGGCGTGAACCCAGTCCTCTTTTCCTTGTCGTTTAACGGCGGTGCGGTTAACGAGCAACACTTGGTATGGTCCTTTCCACCTGGGGGAAAGAGAGTCCCTTTTCAATGCTTTTAACAATACTAAGTCCCCTATCTGAAAGGGGTGCATAGGCTCATCTCTGAGAGGACTCTGTCCCTCACTTACTTTGTCATACAACTTCCCAGCGGCTTTGCAGAGAGCCTGTGCATACTCGAGGCTTTTCTCTTCCACCCCCATTAAGATTACCACGGACAGTGTCTTAGAAGGCTAAATCCCCGACGGCATGGCTCGGCCCATTAGAGCCTCATATGGGGTGAGGCCGGTTTTGCGATTTTTTTGATTTCTCATTTTGAAAAGGGCCAGGGGGAGGGCTTCTGGCCATCTCAGTCCGGTATCTTGACACAGTCTTCCCAAGGTATTCTTTATTTCTCCATTTACTCTCTCTACCATTCCAGAGGATTGGGGGTGATAAGAGGTGTGCAGTTTCCATTTAACCCCTAGTTCTTGTGTCAATGACTGCATCAGCTGATTGGTAAAGTGAGTTCCCCTGTCACTGTTTATTTCCCTGGGGATCCCATACCGGGTTATCAGCTCCTTAATCAATGCCTTAATTACTGTGCGGGCATCATTTTTTCGTGTGGGGTAGGCTTCAACCCATCGGGAAAACATGACTATTATTACCAAAATGTATTGGTATCCTGCCGCCGGGGGCATGTGAACAAAGTCGACCTGTAGCTTTTCAAAAGGGGAATCAGGCATGGGGAGGTGGTCATGACCGGCCGGGGATTTGGCTCCCCCTTGACGCTGACAAACATCACACCGTCGGATTAACTCTCGATACTGCTTGTTATGCCCGGGGCGAACCAGTGTTGCTCGATATTGTGCTGCATCCCCCCTTTGTCCATGTGAGTCCTCCCATGAGCGAGGCGAACTAGGGGCAAAAAGAGGGCGCGGGGGAGACAGGAGCGGCCATCCGGGTGCGTATAGATGTCATTTGAAACCGTGCAACCGGCCTTCTCCCATAAGCGGCCTTCAGGGACTGACACGTCGTTGGGCCTACGCAATATCGGGAAAGGGAGGGGGAGTAACTAGGAACGCTGCCTGAATACTACAACCGTCCTCCATGGACACCCGCCTGGCCGTTGTATCAGCCAGTGCATTACCGAGGGATACGGCGTCGGTGCCCCCCCGAATGGGCCGCACATTTGACCAGCGCTATACGGCGGGGAAGGAGGATCGCTGATAATAGGTCGCGTACCAGTCGGTAGTGCTTGATGTGTTCCCCCCCCCCCCCCATGTTATAAACCCGCGGTTCGTCCATAGTTGACCGAAATCATGCACCACTCCAAAATCGTACCTGGAATCGGTATATATAGTAGCAGGTTTGTCTGCTGCGTGCACGCATGCAGGGAGGAGTGCAATTAGCTCGGACTCTTGCGCTGTCGTACCATGCGGGAGTGGGTAGGCCTCTAGCACATCCCGCTAGGAGGTGACAGCGTATCCGGCCAGCAATACCCCGTCAGTCGGGCGGCTGGAGGATCGGTCAGTGAATAGACCAGATCAGCGTCCTGTAGTGGTTTATCACTTAGATCCGGACGGGGAGATGCATCGGCCTGAACTTCCAATATACAGTCATGGTGAGACGTCTCCGAGGAGGAGGCTGTAGTTTCCTCGGAGGGTGATAGGAAGAAGGCGGGGTTGATATTTGCGGAGCGACGGAAAGTCAGTTTGGGGCGTGACAACAAGATGACTTCATAACCAGTTCGCCGTGCAGCCGAGAAATGTTGGGTGTCGCTGGATTTAAGGAGTAGGAGTACGGCATGGTGTGTAATGACAGTGCATGGATGACCCATAATGATCGTAGAAGTCTTCTCTACCAGTTCAGCGGTGGCCGTCACAGCCCGTAAACAAGAGGGCATCCCTTGGACCACAGGCGGCAGTAGGATAGAGTTCTAAGCTACTGGGCGCTGATCTGAGCCGTGCTCCTGAGTCAATACGGCCGTCCCGAAGCTGAACTTTTCATTCACATAAAGGCGGAACGGCCTGTCGTACCGTGGCAAGCCCAACGCAGGTTCAGTTGAGATGGCCTGCTTGAGATGCTCAAAGGCGGCTCGTCGCTCAGGAGTGTCAATGACAGTTTCGGGAGAGCCCGGTTTGGCGGCTTCACGCAGGGTAGCATCATGCAACCTGTACTCCGGTATACACTGACGACAGTACCCGACCATGCCTAAGAAGGCGAGGACCTCCCGGCGCGTCTTCGGGAAATACATGCCAAGATCGGCCGCTATCCGATGCTTGCCCAATTGTCGACATCCTTCGCTCAGGACATGCCCCAGGTACTGCACTCGTGTCTGACAGATCTGCAGTTTCTGTTTTGAGACTCGATGGCCACAATGCGCCAGATGTTTCAGAACTGTGACGGAGTTGGATATAGAAACGTCAATGTCCGGGGAAGCGATTAGAAGGTCATCGGCGTACTGGAGGAGGACCGATCGGACAGGAGGGCATTCTTCCAGATCACGGTGAACGACGGCGGCATAAACAGTGGGGCTTTCGGTGTACCCTTGAGGTAAATGGGTCCAGGTGAACTGTTCATGGCCATAAGTGAAGGCGAAGAGGTACTGGCTATCTTCATGTCCGGGTATTGAGAAGAATGCCGAGCACAGATCGATTACAGTGAAGAACCGAGCATCGGCGGGCACAGATGTAAGAATCTGGTTAACATCGGGTACGATGGGCGAAATGGGTACCACGATATCATTTATAGCTCGTAAATCCTAGACAAATCTCCACTCACTGGGTCGATTGGGTTTTCGAATGGGAAGCATCTGTGTATTGCAGACACTCTGGGTCTTCTTAAGCACTCCTTGTTCCAATAGGGACTAGATAACGGGCGCTATACCTTGTTGGGCGGCTGCGGAAAGGGGATATTGTCGAACACAAAGAAGATGCGCCCCGTCACGTAGTCGCACCTGGTGTGGTCGGACTGAGATCGCCACTCCCACATGGATCTTGTGCTGGGCCCAGAGAGAGCTGGGTACCTCCTGCAACAACAGCGGATCCTGCTCTTGGGGATCTTCTGGGGGTTGCTGTCTCTGGAAGGTAGTTGGGGTGCAAGTTGTGTTGAAGAACATGAGACCCCCTTTCCCTTCCCTTGACACCTGCACGACCACCTCTTCCTGCATCGTTGCGATATGACAGGTTTCAAAAGGCTCGGATTCAAGCTCCCCCACCCGGCTCACCAGTTGGGCCATGCACTTTGCCTCATATGGCGGTTTGACGGCTAGCGTCACATGTGGTATAGATTCCTGGAACAAGTCTTCCTGACGCCTTTAAAGGTGAGCCGGTACTCTAAGGCCCTCTAGTCCAAAACACATATGAGAGTCCAGAACCAAGGTGTCTGATTGGTTTAATCGTCCGTGCACTGGTGCTGGTTAATCTGCTTGGTCCACTAGATCGGAGTTCAGGTACCGAGCGGTGCAGTGACGTCGGCCAAGTTGTCTGCTAGTACCTAGCACCCAGCGCAAAGTACTCAGCGCGGGGGTCTTGTCCGTCCTAAGCGCGTTCCACAGGCGGTGGAGAAAATCGCGGTAGGGATGGAAGTGAAGAGACCAGTAGTACAGGGTTGGGCTTTTGCTAGCCAGTGAGGCCGGGGTAAAATTCTTTTCGGAGGCCAGATCATGCTACAATTGATACATCTGTGGGGCAGGAAGGTCGAGGAAAACCCCTTCCTTTGTGCAGAAATTGTAGCTCCTACTTTACAAAGCGCTTGTCTGCCTAACAAAGGGACCGGTGCGTTAGAGGAGATGATGAAAGTGTCCACTATTTCCCGGTTCCCTATTTTAATAGGGGCGGGTATAGATAGAGGTTCTCGGAGGGGAATCCCTGCAACTCCGATGGTTGATATTTGCGCTCCACTGGGCTGTATCCCCACGGAGGGAGCTATGGAGGACATATTCGCCCCTGTGTCAATCAAGGGCGCCGCCTCCACTCCCCCTATTTGGAGTGTGATCATAGATGGCTCATTCCCTTCACAAGAGGCTCTAATTAGAGCGGCCTGCCACTCCTCACTCCCGGGGCACCCCTAGTACCGCGCCGGGCTAGTGCCGAAAGGCTGCGAGAAAGTAAAGGCAGGGGGGCAGGGACAATGAACCGTTGGGGCGTGAGCTGGGATTTCGGACACCTTACAATTACGGGCCCAGTGACCCTTTCTGCCGCATCATCGGCATACATCTTTGGATCGTTCCCACTGAACCCTAAAATTAGGGTATCTCTTGGTTTTTTTTATCGGAATTTTTGTGGGCTTGGCCTCGATACAGTTGTTTCATATTGGGAGCGGGGAAAAGACCTGCCCTATCCATAGTGACCAGGGTTGTTAATACATCGGTCCATGGTTTATTCTGCCAATCTAGTACTCTCAGTTTATAGGTTTGGGCATACCCAGATTCCAGACAATTAAGCAGGGTTTGTACTGCTAATTGGTGGTTAGTATTCAAGGGAATTCCTGCCCACTCATCCCAGGTCTCTCTAAAACTGGCGATGAACTCGGGTATCGTTTCCCCTCCTTTTTGTAGACAGCTAGTGACCTCGTTGAAATCCCTGTGTTGCTGAGCGTTCTGCATTACCGCTTCTCTTCCTCTCCCTCGTAACCAGGTATCCGTACTCTCGATTCCGTCCTGGATATCATCGGTTCGACATATTCCTCCCTCACCCAGGGGGATGGCAAACCGATCTCTCACTGTAGCCCACGATGTTCCGTAGGCAGCTTGTAAAAGCAGTCTTACATCAGCAGGCAGAGGATCGTGAATAATACAGGTCTGTTCACGCCAATTTAGGAAAGCAGCGGGTTTCCTAAGGGGGTTTGTGGCGTTAGAAATCATATCCCGTGCTTCGCCTGGGTCCAAGGACGTAGAACCGGGGCGGTTCCAACCATTATATGGGGATGTTGACGGGCAGTAGAGGAACAGACCTTGAATTGATCAGTCTGTACATTGTCCCGGGGGCCTCGCTCTACCGAGGACAATTCGTGTCCAGAACGGAGAGTCATTCCCGGTCCCCTAGCTTCCTCCGTACTGTCTGCCCGAGCCACTTCCCCCTGTCATCTTTGTTGTCGTCCACCTTCTGCATACGGAGGCGGATTTTGTCGAAGGGCTAATGCATATTCAATAGGTTCTTGCCAAGGGTCCCCATGGGATACCCGAGATCTCTCCAATCGAGGAAATAAACTCATACTTTAGATTTGGTGAGGAGGCGATCGATTGTTCTATTGGACCTACGGATAACATCGGGGGTCCCAATTGTTTTGCCGTAATGGGCGGGTTATATTTTTCTCCAACCTTTTTCCATACGGGAAAACAGCTCAAGACGTATGGTAAATCCCAGTCGGGCTCGCCATTTCCCGCCTTAACATCATCCCAATATGCTTGGATAACATGGGGCTTAAGAGTCCCATTCTAAGGCCACTCTCCTTCATCCAAACATTGGTCCCGGTACCACCCGTAGAGATTGGGACAAAAAGGAGTCCCGTAACTTCCTACCTGAGTCTCACGATAAACTATATCCGCCGGTGATCCAGGTCTCGGATAGGGCTCATTAGTTAAGCCCCCTATTAGTCTTGGATAACTCTATCCTACCTTTATCTGGTTCTTCGATCCACGTCCCGTTTTGTTTCCTTTGCTGGGAGCGTCTTTCCCTGACACTCGACCAGAGCTGTTCTTCTGTCCCATGGTAACTGCAAATCAATATTATACAAGTACTATACACTTACGACCGACAAAGACATACAGACAAACGGAGCGCTCACCAAAGGTTCCGCCTCGACCAGAACCCAAGTCAAATTTAATTAAGGTTGTGTCCTTTTGTACGGACCCCGGCCGTACTCACCCGGCTTCCCTTGGGGCTAGAAACCGGGACAGGGGGAGTTTTACCTCCCCTGTAGACTATAATACTACAGCTATATCTTCTTGTACGACCCCCGGCCGTATTCACCCAGTCTCCCCTGGGGCTAGAGCCCGGGACAGGGGGAACTTTTACCTCCCCTGTGGAATCAACTCTGCTTACTTTGTCAGAATCCCGTTGTTGGGATCCTGCCGACGACACCAAAACTGTTGTAGCAGAGTTTTAACATTTTACTTAAAATAAAAGACAGAGAATCTCTGGGCTCAGTTCACAGCGAGAAACTTTATTGTCCTGATGATCACGGAGAGCCAACCCTCACGGTGGAGAGACTGACTCTGACCAGACACGTATGCGAGTTGACCTTTTCTACAGATAGATGAAACAGCTTGATGTACAAGAAGGTAATTAAATCGTATGTCACGTCTTAGCCAGCGGTTTCAGCTGGAACAGGCTACTCTTCGCTCTAAGGAAGAAGCTCTAGGCTGTGGTTAATTCCTAAGTTGTTGCAGTTCTCGTAAAAACGTTGCTCTGCTCTGCAGAAGTATGGCGTTAATCACTTTTGACACAGATACTAAACCGAATGTTACAAACAGGGGCTCCTAGCAGCAAGCAAGGAACATTTTGCAAATGCAGAATTTTCACCACTACAACTGGTTTAAGAAAAGATGTGGTGACGTTTTGCAGAAAGTGTCATACTTGCCAAATTCTGGGTTAACCAAATCAAGTTATTCCAATGGCCCCACTACAACCTATTCCAGTATTCGGTGAACAATTTTCCAAGATTTTTATAGATTGTGTCGGTCCGTTACGAAAATCAAAAACGGGCTATCAGTACTTGCTGACTAACATGTGCGCTGCGACTAGTTCTCCAGAGGCAGTTCCACTTAGGAATATAACAGCTAAAACGGTAACAAAGGCTGATTATTATCTGAACGGTTTAGATTTAGGTAAGGGAGAAATACAAAAAGATCTGGGAGTCCTTGTTCATCATTCACTGAAGGTGAATGAGCAAGTGCAGCGGGCAGTGAAGAAGGCTAATGGAATGTTGACCTTTATTACAAATGGAATTGAGTACAAGAGCAAGCAAAATCCTTTTGCATTTGTACACGGCCCAGGTGAGACCACACCTGGAGTATTGTTTATAATTTTTGTCACCAGGGTTAAGGAAGGTCATCCTGGCTGTAGAGGAAGTGCAGCGTATATTCACAAAGTTAATTCCTGGGATGTCCGGACTGTCTTACGCAGATAGGTTAGAGAGACTGGGCTTGTACACGCTGGAATTAAGGAGATTGAGAGGGGATCTGATTGCAACATATAAGATTATTAAGGGATTGGACAAGATAGAGGCAGGAGATATGTTCCAGATGCTGGGAGAGTCCAGTACCAGAGGGCATGGTTTGAGAATAAGGGGTAGGTCATTTAGGACAGAGTTAAGGAAAAACTTCTTCTCCCAGAGAGTCGTGGGGGTCTGGAATGCACTGCCTCGGAAGGCAGTGGAGGCCAATTCTCTGGACGCTTTCAAGAAGGAGCTAGATAGGTATCTTATGGATTGGGGATTCAAGGGATATGGGGACAAGGCAGGAACTGGGTATTGATAGTAGATGATCAACCATGATCTCAGAATGGCGGTGCAGGCTCGAAGGGCCGAATGCTCTACTTCTGCACCTATTAGTTATTGTCTATTGGCTCTTATAAAATGTTTTACTTATTTTGGGTTCCCTAAGGAATTACAATCTGATCAAAGCAATAACTTTATGTCTGGATTGTTTCAACAGATAGTTTATAAATTGGGAGCTAAGCAAATCACTTCGTCTGCATGCCATCCAGAATCGCAAGTTGCCTTGGAGAGGTTTCATTCTACCCTGAAGACTATGATTAGGACTTATTGTGTGGAAAATGAAAGTGATTGGGTCGAGGGTATATAGTTACATCTATTCGCAGTAAGGGAGTCGGTATAAGAATCCTTAGGTTTCAGTCCATTTGAACTTGTATTTGACATAGAGTTAGAGGACTTTTGGCCTTATTAAAAGAACAATGGATTATTAAAGAGGTATACCCTAACTTGCTTGACTATGTTTTAAAACTTAAGGACAGATTATACAAAGCTTGTAGTTTAGCCAGGGAAAATTTAAACTTGGCTCAGGAGAAAATGAAAACCTGGTACGATACAGAAACTATGATGAGGACATTTAAGCCTGGAAATAACGTTCTGGTTCATTTCCCAGTGCAAACGAATCCTTTAAAAGCTAAATTTCATGGTCCTTATGAAATTGTGTCTAAAATGAATAACGTGGAATACGTGATAAAAACTCCAGATCGCAGAATGCCAACACAACTTTGCCATATAAATATGATAAATCCATTTTATGAGAAATAGACCACTGTTGTGGTCAATAATAATGAGTCTGGTCTCACTAGGAACATAATGGATGATTCATCTGAATTTCATTCTAAACCCAACATTGTTTCTGTAGGAAACAATGGTTCTGTCTCAACCATTCTGGAAAGTATAGATGGAAAATTAGAACATTTACAGCCGGAGCAGAGGCAGCAGATGAAGCATTTAATTTTTAAATATAAAGATTTATTTCCAGACGTTTCTAGAGGAACCACAGTAGTTTACCATAATGTAGATATTGGAGATGTCAACCCCATTAAAGAACATCCATATAGGATGAACATAGAAAAATGAGAACTTGCGAAAAAAAAATATATATATGCTAGGGAATAATATTATTAGACCTACTAACTCGAATTCGAGTTCACCTTGTGTTATGCTGCCTGTCAGACAGTAGTATTAGATTTTATACGGACTACAGGAAGGTGAATGCTGTGACGAAAACAAATGCATATACAATTCCTAGGGTAGATGATTGTGTAGATAAAGTCGGAAAAGCAAAGTTTCTTGCAAAAATTGATTTATTGACAGGGTATTGGTGTGTTCCATTAATAGACAGAGGTAGAGAGATGTTTGCATTTGTAACTCCATCTGGGTTATATGAATATAATGTTCTTCCATTTGGGATGAAGAATGTCCCAGGTACTTTCCAGCGGATGATTAACTCTGTGATTCAGGTATTGAAAGATACAGATGCTTATATTGACGATTTCGTTACAGGAAATAATACTTCCGAAGCACACATTACTGCGGTGGAGAAACTATTTGAAAGGCTTTCAACAGCTAAGTTAACTATTAAGTTAGCTAAAAGTGAATTCTGACATGCCACTGTGACTTACCTTGGTTATGTTGTGGGTCAAGGTAAGGTTGTTCCTGTTCAGGCAAAAGTTCGGGCAATTTTACAGATGCCCACTCCAACTGGGCAAAATGGTCTCAGAAGATTCCTGGGAAAGGTGGGATATTACCGAAAATGTTGTAAGAATTTTGCTAATGTTGCCCTTCCATTATCTAACCTCTTGAAGAAGAATGAAAAGTTTGTGTGCACAGTGCCTTGTCAAGAAGCATTTGAAAAATTGAAAACTATGATATGTCATCAACCTGTGCTCAAGGCACCTGACTTTGAAAAACCTTTTTCATTAGATGTAGATGTCAACAATGAGGCTGAAGGAACTGTATTAATGCAAAGGGATAAGGGTGATGAGGTTGATCATCCAGTAGCTTACTTTTCTAAAAATTTAATGAGCATCGAAGAAACTATTCGACAATAACAAAGGAATTGTTATCTCTTGTTTTCCCCTTAGAAAATCTTGATGTGTATATCGGTAGAACTCACAGTCTACTCCGACCATAATCAATTAGTGTTTCTGAGTAAGATGTAAAACAAAAATAGAAGGTTATTAAATGGGAGTTTAATGTTACAGGAGTACAATATTTTGATAACTCATATTAAAGGTAAAGATAATGTGATTGCTGATCGTCTATCTCGATGTTGAATGGTCCATGTAATATTTTTTCGAGTGATATTTTAACATTTGTAACACTCCTACTGTATAGTAAGTTGCAAGATGTTGTATGATAATGCTATGTATACTGTGTGTGTTGTAAATTTTATACATTTGTATTTTTTTCTTATGTAAATAATAAATTGTTAAAATTCTGTTCATGATTGACCAATTTTTTTTAACTTTTTGGAGGGAGGTGTTACGTACCCGTGGGTATCCTTTGACTGTCACATGACCATGATGTAATTGAGGCTCTGCTGGGCATGATGTAATGTTCTTGTGATAGGGATGACGTAACTTTCCCGCCAGTGAGAGGTCATGTGATAGTTTTTTTCAAAAGGGTATAAAAGGAGAAACCCTCCTGTGATGCATGTCAGTTTCGTGGCTTAAGTCGTCAGTGACTCCGGTCTGCCGCGTATTTGATTTTATGACGCAGTTTCATTTTAAAAGTGGAGTTTTAATTTCTACTGTAAGAATTGTTTTGCCGGCAGTGCTGTAAGTGACTGCCAGATAAAGTCCAGTCGGAGACTCAAGATTAATCGAAGTTCGAGAAGCCGAAGGATCGAGGAAAGTTGTTGTTGTCGGCTGTAAAGCAGGTTTGACCTTATTTAATCTTCGTACAAGGAATTAGTAATGTGTCCAAGATACCTCCTGCATTTCTGAAAGCAGGAAGAGTAGGACGCAGAGTTTTGCCAAGGAAAGTTCAGTGCCTTTAAGCCGTTTATATCCTTCAATCGTAAATCACTTGGCAGCGCATACTTAGGCTGGGATCAGCAGTAACATCGCGAAAGAGAATTTATGACTTCAAGGAAAGTCTCTCCTAACTGACTGCAAGTCATTTTGGACTTTTTTGCAATACTACTTTAAAGAACTGAGTTTGCATTTCTCGTTTAAAGAATTGTTTGGGCTACCATATCGCAGCCAACTTCCGGTTAAGTTAGTCGTTTGTTTACGTTTGTTTTTTTTTGCAGTGTTTAATAAATGTTTTATTTGTTATAAAGAACCTGTCTCATTTATATATTCATTGTTGCTGGATCATAACAGGGTCATCTGCCATTTCTTCAACCCTTATCTCTGCTTCACCAGCATCATTTTCGAGAGGTCCAATATCAACTCTCACATCACTTTTACTCTTCATATAATGAAAAAAAAAATTTTGGTATCCTGATTTGTGTTATTGAACAGTCGGCCCTCATATTTCAAAGCATATCCAATGTTTTGAACAAGAAACAGTGTCCATTGATCATCCAAAAGTAACGTAACAATGACCTCTTTTAAGACTCATCAAAATCGAAATGGAATCATTAAAGAATAAAACGTTGCAAAGAAGAAATTTTCATCCACTCACTGTAAGCCCAAAATAATGATGATCAATTCGGCTGTGTCTGCACATGAATGATTAGTAAATCGTTTCATTATCGTTACCTGTCATTCAGGCACACATACAGCCACATTGACATTCCCAGTTAAATGATCTTTTGATCCATGTGTAAAAGTAGTTATCATATAAAAATAATTTAGCTTAATATATTGGTGCCATTAATATTAATGTTAATTATTAATACCCCCATTAATAGGAGGTAATTTGTTATCTTTTTTATAATTTATCTTTTTTTCTACTTTTCTTTCTTTGCCTGGAAGATTGGGTGGGGAGACACATAGCAACATGAAGGATCTTAAAGAGATTTCCCAATGTACTATAAGAGCTGAGATATTATATACTGTTATAAATTGGAGTAACTTTGTTAAAAACAATGACAAATTTACTGATTTTTTAAAGTTTTAATGTTAATGGGCTTAATGGACCTGTGAAAAGAAAAAGAGATCTAACATACATTATGAAAATGAAAATAGATATAGCATTTTTGCAGGAAACACATTTAACAGAGACAGAACATCAGAAATTAAAGAGATATTGGGTCGGGAATGTTATTGCAGCTTCATTGAATTCAAAGGCGAAGTGAGTTGCAATTTTGATTAATATAACCTTACCAATTAAAATACAAAAATGTATTAATTGATTCTGCAGGGAGATATGTGATTATACATTGTAATTTTTTTTCGGAGTTATGGACTCTTATGAATATTTATGCACCAAATGAAAATGAAACAAAATTGAAACAAGAACCTTTTTCGAATTTGGCCGATACACACGATAAAATATTAATAGGTGGAGATTTTAACTTTTGTTTAGATCCAGTTTTAGATAGATCAAGTAAAGCCGTTACAATATCAAAAGTAGTAAAATTAACTTTATCATTGATGAAATATTTAAATTTGATTGATATATGGAAAAGAATTAATCCAAGAGAAAGAGATTATTCATTTTATTTAAATAGACATAAAACTTATTCAAGAATAGATTTTTTCTATTATCAGCGAATATTCAAGATAGAGTGAAAAGTATGGAATACAAAGCGAGAATACTGTCAGATAATGATAATGATAATGATGGATAAGGAAGAATTGATTTACAGATGGAGATTTAATTCAATATTATTAAGACGACAAGATTTTTGTGATTTTATGGAAAAACTTATTCAGTTTTTTTAGATACAAATTCTCATTCAGTTGATGATAAATTTGTATTATGGGAAGCGATGAAAGCATATTTGAGGGGCCAGATAATAAGTTATACCTCTAAAATTAACAAAGAATATATGGCAGAAATGGATCAATTGGAATAAGAGATTGTAAAATTAGAAAAAGTATCTCAAAGATATATGGCCGAAGAAAAACGAAGACAAATTGTTCATAAGAAGTTACAATATAACACACTCCAGACATACCGAATGGAAAAAGCAATTATGAGAACTAAGCAGGGATATTATGAATTAGGTGAAAGATCACACAAGATTCTTGCTCGGCAGTTGAAAACAGAGCAGGCTTCCAAAACGATAAACGCAAATAGATCAAATGCAAATAAAATTACTTATAAACCTTTAGAAATGAATGAAACCTTTAAAAAAAATTATTCTGAATTATATCAATCTGAATCGCAAAATGATTTTGATGATATAGAAAAATTTCTATTACAAAAAAACTCTTCCAAAATTGAATTCGGAAGAACAGAATGGACTCGATATGTCTTTTACATTAAAAGAGGTCGAAGAAGCCCTAGGATCACTTCAGAATAATAAATCTCCAGGAGAGTTTGGTTTTCCACCTGAATTTTATAAAAAGTTTAAAGATTTATTAATCCCTCCTTTTATGGAGTTAATATGTCAAGTGGAAAGAATACATAAACTTCCAGAACCTTTTTCGATAGCGATTCTAACAGTATTGCCAAAAAAAGATAGAGATCCTTTAAAACCAACATCTTATAGGCCTATTTCTTTGTTGAATACCGACTATAAAATAATAGCAAAAAAATCTAATAGATTATCTAAATATTTACCAAAATTAATACATATGGATCAAAGAGGATTTGTTAAAAATAGACAATCGGCAGATAATGTAACTCGGTTACATAGTATAATTCACTTGGCACAAAAGAGGGATGAAATGAGTGTGGCGGTTGCTTTGGATGCAGAAAAAAGCATTTGATAGATTGGAATGGGATTTTTTATTTAAAGTATTGGAAAATATGGATTAGGAGAATTTTTTATAAACTGGATTAAAACCTTAAATACCAGTCCTAAAGCTAAAGTAGTGCCAAATGGCCAAATTTCAGCACTATTTCAATTAACAAGGTCAACTAGAAAAGGTTGCCCATTATCACCTGCTCTATTTGTAGTAGCGATAGAACCTTTAGCTGAATTAATAAGAACTGACTCAGATATTATGGGTTTTAAAGTTAATCGGGAGGAATATAAGATTAATCTATTTACTGATTGTGTTGCCTTTATGGCATTTGTTTAGTTTATAATATTTTCGCTTTAGTAATTCGTTTGTTAGCATTTTTTAGTTAAAGTTAGGATTGTTTAAAGTAAATTCGTTGTCTGTGATGTATCGCGGCATATGATTACGTCACATCCGGTTTCGCCGCGTCTTGTGGGAAAATACCGGTTTGGAGAAACGGGAAGGAGGGGTCTCACATGTGCAAGATCAGCGCAAGAAAAGTTGTCTTTATACGCACCAGAAACATAGTGAAGCAACGCCGTAAGTTCATTAGATAATCGATATGTTGAATTAAAATGTTAACGCTGATTCTGTTAAAAGTAATGACGGTTGATAAGGTTTATGTTTTCGTTAGTTAAAGAGTTGCGGATAGTTTGTGTTGAAGTGTATTTAAAGCAGTCAATGGCGTAGGTAGATTCTGACTGTATGCTGCACTTTAATGTAATGTAGTTGTTGTAGTTTTACTTTTCCAAGTATTTACGATGTAAATGTGATATCAAGAAGGAAACAAATACTGTATACATTTTGTATTGTTTTATCAACAGTTTTCACCATACGTTAATGGGGAAGAGTGAACAGTAAACGGTTAATCTTACTGCGATCCTGTTTTCATTCACTACGGTTTACCTCGGTGTTTAGTTCAGCGTTCTCTTACACCTGAGTGAGAACACTACACTGATGATGTTCTGATTTATTTAACAAACCCATTATATTCGCTGCATAAATTATCTTTTAGGTTGGCAGAATGTGGGAAAATATCAGGGTATAATATAAATTGGGATAAAAGTGAAATTTTACCTCTTACCAAAGGAGATTGCAGTCAATGTCGACTAGTAACTCAATTTAGATGGCCGATAAATGATATCAAATATTTAGGTATAAGAGTTGATAACAATATAAAGTATTTATATAAATTAAATTATATGCCATTATTGAAAAAAATTCAAGAAGATCTTGGTAAATGGATGATGTTACTAATAACATTAGTAGATATGTAAAAATGAATATATTTCCTAGATTACAGTATTTATTCCAAACACTACCAATACAAATACTGCAGAATTTTTTTCAAGAGTTGTATAAAGGTATGAGGAAGTTTATTTGGCAAGTTAAAATGTCAAGAATATCATTGGAAAAATTGACATGTAAATTTGACCTAGGAGGGTTACAACTCACAAATTTTAAGAATTATTATAAAGCAAATCAACTTAGTTTCATTTCGTCTTTTTTTTTGATCAAGATAAACCGGCATGGATTAGAATAGAGGTAGATAAGATAGGAGAAAATATACCAGAAGATTTTATATATAAATGGGAATCTAAATGGTTACGGGAAAAGAAAGAATCCCTTATATTGAATCATTTAATTGATTTATGGAATAAGATAAATGTTGATGATGAGATAATAAAATCTTTAGTAGCAAAGAGAACTTTAATTCGAAATAGACTCATTCCTTTTACAATGGATAACCAACTTTCGTATAACTGGTTTCAAAAAGGGATTAGATATATTGGAGATCGTTTTGAAGGAGGTATATTGATGTCATTTGATCAAGTAAAGAATAAATATAAAATATCAAATAACACTCTTTTCTGTTATTTTCAATTAAAGAGCTATTTAAGAGATAAACTGGGTCATACAATGTTAATGCCAAAACCTAATGAAATAGAAACTTTAATTCAAAGAGGAAAAATTAAAAAAATAAGTCTTGTATGTATAATTTGATTCAAAAACAGACAATGAAACCAGGAATCCATAAGTCAAGACAAAAATGGGAAACTGATTTGAATATTAAAATTGATGAAACAAATTGGTCAAGACTATGTCTTGATAGTATGACAAATACAATAAATGCCCGATTTAGATTAGCACAATATAATAATTTACATCAACTATAAATTACACCACAAGAAATAAATAGATTAAACCCAAATTTATCTGATCAATGTTTTTCCATTTAATCAAGATATAGGTACTTTTTTACATTCTACTTGGTCCTGTGCCAAAATACAGCATTTTGGATAAATTTAGGAGTTTTATTGGAACAAATTACCGAAATACAACTTCCACATAACGCAATATTATTTTAATTAGGTGATATTGAAGAGATAAAACCAAAACTCAAATTGAACAAATATCAGAAAGAATTTATAAAAATTGCTTTGGCAGTAGCCAAAAAGACTATTGCAGTTACTTGGAAATCAGATTTATACTTAACTATGGACCGTTGAAATAATGAAATTTTAGCTGCATTCCACATGAAAAAATTACCTATAATTTAAGAAATAAATATGACATATTTCTGAAAATTTCGCGCCCTTATTTTAAAAAAAATAGTATTAAATATATAGGTGCCCCGAAGATAAAGTTATTAGTCATTTGGGGAAAAATAAATATATATATTAAAGTTAATTTGAATTCCATGGAGCATGTGGGTATCTTCCGATATCCAGGCAGTCTTTCTTTCTTTCTTTCTTTCTTTCTTCTTCTTTCTTTCTTTCTTTCTTTCTTTCTTTCTTTCTTTCTTTCTTTCTTTCTTTCTTTCTTTATTTCTATCTTTCTTTCTTTCTTTCTTTTTCCTCTTTTTAGATAGGGATGTAAGGGGGGAGGGATAATGGAGGGGGAGGGCTGATATATATGTATATCATTATTTCACTATTCTATTTCTGTAATTATCTTAAAAAATCGAATAACAATTTATACATTAAAATGATCTTTTGATCCATGTGTAAAAGTCGTTATCATATGAAAATAATTTAGCTTAATATATTGGTGAAACAGCAGAGTCTCGGGAAGAACAGAATCCTTAGATGTTACTAAATCTTTTAATCTAAAATCAACTCAAAGTTTCGAAGAACGGCCAAGGTGGGACATTCTTTCGAAAAAGCTATAGTGGGGCATATTGCATAATCCAAGAAATAGTAACATATTCCCTGAGTATTGAAAACAAAGCCACCCAAAGTAAAAGCGCTCTCAGTGTAATTTTCCCAAGAGATTCTTCCTTGACTATAATAAATTTTGTGTGAACAACATTTTGCCATGCAGGACAGCACGTTGCTTCCACAAGAACAAACCTTTGGACACTAATGACCTGAAGGAACTCTTGAATAATAAGAAAGACTTCATGTCTGGAGACAGACAAGTCCTGAGGCGAGTACAGAGTGAACTGAGTTTAAGGCTGAAGAAGTGCGAAGATTCCTACAAGAGGAGGCTGGAGTGAAAGCTCCAGCAGAATAGATTATGGAACGTTTGTTCTGGCATGAAGCAGGTAAACTGGTTCAAGTTTCTCGAAAGCTGCCTCGACAGGACTGACGAATTAAGCTTATTTTTCAAGAGGTTTATCAATGGACTTGTTATTATCTCCTCCCCCACTTGCCCACACCACTCTCCCTCCATGTTGCCAAAATCCTGTTCCTCCACTCCTCGCTCACCTCTGATGAGTATTTGTGTTCCCAACCCCCGTATCTTGGAGTATCGTAATGCCCACCCTCCCCGCATATATGTGACTGCAGGGCAAGTTAGCAGACAACTGGAGAGACTACAACATGGCAAGGCTGCTAGCTCCGATGATAGCAGTTCGCAACTTCTTGTAGGATTTTTAGGATGTCATTATTTATCTGTTGCAAGGAGCTCACTCCCACCTGGATGATACTGTTGCAGTGAGCGAATCAGAATCAGATTTTTTATCATCGGCATGTGACGTGAAATTTGTTAACATAGCAGAAGTAGTACAACGCAATATATAATATAGAAAAAATGAAATAATAACCATAATAAACAAATAACTAAATCAATTACAGTATATGTATATTTAATAGTTAAAAACTGTAAGAACAGAAATACTATATATTAAAAAAGTGAGTTTATGAGTGCATTTATTGACATGCCAAATCACTTCGAATTCCTAAGCAAGTACAGTCGCTGTCTTCCCTGCTTTATAACTGCATCGATATGTTAAGACCAGGTTAGATCCTCACAGACCTTGACACCTAGGAACTTGAAACTGTTCACTTTTTCCACTTCTGATGCCTCCATGAGAATTGGTATGTGTTCCTTCGTATTACCCTTACGGAAGTCCACAAGCAGCTCTTTCGTCATTCTGACATTGAGCGCCAGGTTGTCGCAGCGGCACCATTCAATTTGTTGGCTTATCTCACTCCTGTACGCCCTTTCGTTACCACCTGAGATTCCAAAAGCAATTGTTGTTTCGTCTGCAAATTAGTATTGGAATTTGTGCTATGAGCAGCTACAGAGTCATGGGTATATAGAGAGCAGAGCAGTGGGCTAAGCACAAACCCTTGAGGTGCATCAGAGTTGATCGTCTTGCGACTAGTGGTGTGCCACAGGGATCAGTGCTGGGTCCATTGTTATTTGTCATCTATATCAATGATCTGATGATAATGTGGTACATCGGATGAGCAAATTTGCTAATGATACAAAGATTGGAGGTGTAGTGGACAGTGTGGAAGGTTTTCAAAGCTTGCAGAGGGATTTGGACCAGTTGGAAAAGTGGGCTAAAAATGGCAGATGGACTTTAATGCAGACAAGTGTGAGGTGTTGCACTTTGGAAAGAGGAACCAAGGTAGAAGATACATGGCTAACGGTAGGACACTGAGGAGTGCAGTAGAACAGAGGGATCTGGGAATACAGAACATATTTCCCTAAAACTGGCGTCACAGGTAGATAGGGTCGTAAAGAGAGCTTTTGGTACATTGGCCATCATAAATCAAAGTATTGAGGATAAGAGTTGGAATGTAATGGTGAGAATGTATAAGATATTGGAGAGGCCGAATTTGGAGTGTTGTGTGCAGTTTTGGTCACTTAATTACAGGAAGGATATTAATACGGTTCAAAGAGTGCAGAGAAGGTTCGCCAGGACTTGAGAAAATGGGCTGCAGAAAAAGGTTGAATGGGTTTGGACTTTATTCCCTGGAGCGTAGAAGAATGAGGGGAGATTTGGTATAAAATTATGATACGTATAAACATAGTGAATGCAAGGAGAAAAAAAAACCAGAGGACGTGGGTTACGGGTGAAGGGGGGAAAGTTTAAAGGGAACATTAGGGGGATCTTCTTCACAGAGAGTGTGGTGGGAGTGTGCAATGAGCTGCCAGCTGAAGTGGTAAATGCAGCCTCAGTTTTAACATTTGAGAAAAAAAAACTTGGACAGGTACATGCATGAGAGGGTTTGGAGGGATATGGTCCAGGTGTAGGTCAGTGGGACTAGGCAGAAAAATGGCTCGGCACAGCCAAGAAGGGCCGAAAGGTCTGCTTCTGTGCTGTAATGTTCTCTGATTCTATGGTTCTCCGGTCAGTGAGGAGGGTATGTTATGACCAATTTGCACAGACTGTGGTCTTCCGGTTAGGAAGTCGAGGATCCAGTTGCACAGGGAGGTGCAGAGGACCAAGGTCTGCAACTTCTCAGTCAGTATTCTGGGAATGATGGTATTAACTGTTGAGCTATAGTCGACGTATGGCATCCTGACACAGATGTTTGTGTTGTCCAGGTGGTATAAAGCCTTGTGAAGAGCCATTGGGATTGCATCTATTGTGGCCATAGGCAAATTGAAATTGGTCCTGGTCCTTGCTGAGGCAGAAGTTCAATCTAGTCATGACCAACGTTTCAAAGTGCTTCATCACTGTGGATGTATGTGGTACCGGGCGATAGTCATTAAGGCAAATAATATTATTCTTCTTAGGCACTGGTATAATAGTTGCCTTTTTGAAGCAAGTAGTAACTTCCGCCCATAGCGGTGAATGTTTGAAAATGTCCTTGAATACTTCCCCCAATAGCTGGTTTGCACAGGTTTCCAGAGCCTTACCAGGTACTACATCGGGACCATCCGCCAAGCGAGGGCTCTCTCTCTTTTTAGACAACCTAACATCGGCTCTGAGATAGGATTCACAGGACAATCAAGTGCAGCAGGGATCCTCACAGCTGCAGTTGTGTTCTCACAAGATGACAAGATCACAAGACAAATGAGCAGAAGTAGGCCATTAGGCCCATCGAGTCTGCTCCGCCACTCCACCATCAGCTGAACTATTTTTTCTGGCGTTTACCCCTTATCCCTTGATACCCTGAAGCTCGTCGCATTTACTGCCTTGTCTGCCAGGTGTTGTTCCTGCGCCGATTGTCCAATCGACCGGCTGCTCCGGGATATGATGGAATGTATGTGGGGGTGGGACGGGGGCAATAGGGTATTTGGAAAAGCACCGCTATAATCGGCTAAAGTGAAGAAATAGGGCGGGGTTTGGATAAATGGTAGTTGGAAGCCCAGCACTAATGTGCGTACTCGCCACCAGCTGGACGGCAGTGTGCTGTAGAGAATTGGGAACTAAACCCTGACTCCGTCTTTCTTCGAGCCGTAATGCGCTGAAATGTTACATGCGAATGTAATGGTTTCTCTGTAGCAGTAGTGTTTGGGTTATGAGTAGAGATAACGGGGACTTTGGAATGTGCGTTAGCCAATGAGAGATGCTTTTTCGTTCTTGTGTTCCCGAGCGAAGGTTTTGCGGTTTTTTTGTCCGGCGGAAGATGGAGAGAGAAGATGTTGGAACCGGGAATCCGTAGATTACACGAGGGAGTGGACTTGGAATGGGATCGGGAGTTGATGACTCCGGGGTGTGGGAGAGGGAATCGATGGAGACGAACAGTCGGGAAAACCGTGAACTGCAACGTTGCGCATTCGACTGTTTCTTGCGAATGGGCTTTTTTTTCCCCCTTTTTTTGGCTTTCTTTACTGACCCTCTAGTCAAATTAAGAATCATTAATCTCTATGTTGTGTACTGTTTGTAATTTCGTGGTACTGATCTTTAATAGGGAAACACATCACGCAGCTTCCACCCAAACAAGAATTATTCAGTTTCACCCGGCCAGAGGCAGCCTTCCGCTAGATTAAGCCGCTAGCCGAACCTAGGGTTAGAGAGTTAGAACTAAAATACCCCTAAAGCGCTATACGTGCCAAGTAATGAAAAATGATATTATGAATTAAATTTAAGTCATTTCGACTTCCGGTTATGGCGCCGTACTGAGCGGACGTGTGTCGGAGCCCCTACGAAAAGTTTTGAAATTATGCAACTAAACAACTTTGAAATACCTGAACCGTTCCAGCTTGATTTGATTGGAAATCGAAGGAAAACCAAAATGCATTCGAGGCAACAAAGCAGACGCAAAAGTCTCCGAAATTGGGCTCTTCTTGTAGCTACGCAGTGCAGACCACCGACAATACCGGCGAGGAGGAGGCTTTAACAGTTCAAAGCCAAATCCTAAACGCCATTCAAGTAATGAAGGATGACTTTGTGTCGAGATTTGAAGGGCTCCAAGCGCAATACAAGGAATACCATCGGATTTGAAAGCTATTACAACGCGCATTTCAGAAGCCGAAGGGAGAATTAACACCAATCAGGACAATATCGCCTCTTTAAGTGCCCAGAATACTACTTTGAAAGCAGCTTTGGAGGCGTTAGTGCTTAAACTGGATGATTTGGAAAACCGTAGCCGCCGTTCGAACCTTCGCTTCGTGGGACTTCCAGAGAGGGCGGAAGGGTCGTATATGGCTTATTTTATGTAAAATGGATTTCCGAGGTTCTGGGTGCTGAAAATTTCCCTGGGCCCTTGCTAATTGAGAAAGCACACAGAATAGGCAGGACAAACGAAACTGAAACAAAGTTGGCCAAGCGACCCAGGGTAGTGATAATGAAGTTTTTAAACTACGCCGATAAAATTCGGGTTATGAAGGCAGCCAGACTGAAAGAATCTGTACTTTTCGATAATCAAAGAATTGGGTTTTTTCCCCGACGTCACTGCCGAATTACTTAAGCGAAGGTGTGTATTCCATTCGGTGAAGAAAGAGTTGGCCTCGTTCTGGATCTCGGACTTACGATATGGTCTGATTTATCCTGCTACACTGCTGGTAACTCATAAAAGAAAACGCTACACCTTTGACAATGCACCTGCAGCGGAGAGATTTGTGCAGGAGTTGAAGAACTATAACTTGGAGGCTGCGGACAAATAAGACAACACAGCAGGTTTCTCTTTAACTTTTTGCTTAAATGGGCATGTTCATTGTGCCTAAGGGACATAAATGAAAGGTAACGAACGTTGGCAGTGTGTTTATCAATGTATTATTTAGTCTAATGAATTTGCATTGGTTCTCACCTTCTACAGTGGCAATGTAACTACGATTAGGTTAAATCTGATAAAGTCTCTTGGTATAATATAATTGTAACGTGGGGTTCTGACCTGGTTGCTGGCTATGCTGCTCCTCAACATGATAACATGGGACGGCCAGTTAAGATCCATAATTAGGCCCTCCTTCGGGGCCGTCAGGAAGCTTTCATTATGGGGTGGGTGGGTCTATTTCAGTTTGGGAAATACACTCAGTTATGTTCACATTTTTCTATTTACTTTTCACGGTTTTTAATCTATTTTTCTTTTTTTTTGTCACGTTGTTATCCCAGTTAGCAGTCATTCTAAATAAATTCAGCTCAACATGATTGAAATTATAACTAATAGTCTATGTCCTGCGGACTTCAGTTTACCTCTTGGAATGTAAGAGAATTTTAAAAAACTTGTCAAGTTAAAGCAAGTAATGTGTAGGATAGGACAGTTAAAAGCCAAAATAGTTTTTCTGCAGGAGACCCATTTAGCCCCTGAAGATATAGTTAGAGTAAGGAAGAGATGGCCGGGACAGGTATTTTCAGCATCTTTTAACCCACACTCAAGGGGATAATTACCCTTATACATAAGTTGGTGCCTTTTTACCTTGTTAATGTTACTGAAGATCAATCTGGCAGATACCTTATTATTCAATGTGAATTTATCGCAACCAGGTTAAATTTGGTCAATGTGTATGGGACAAATGATGACAATCCAGATTTTTTCAGACATCTGTTTTTATCATTAGCTGCTCTGCCAGGCTACCTTATTATAGGTGGTGATTTTAATTGTGCACTTCAACCTGAACTAGACAGTTCTAAGGGGAAAGATACCTCTCACAATCAAACAAGAAAAGAGTTATTGCAATTTGTTAAAGACTTAGTTGATGTTTGATAATTTAGTTAATGTGTGGAGAAGGAAGTGCCCAGATAAATTAGACTTTTCTTGCTATTCTAGCACTTGCCAGACCTTTTCTAGAATCGATTATTACTTAGTTTCAGCTATCTTAATATTTACAATTTCAAGCTGCTGGTATGACAGCATATTAATTTCGGATCATGTTCCAGTTTCATTTACATGGAACCAGCCTAGCGCTTTACATTACTCCACAAGATTGCGGCTTCAAAATATTTGGCTTAGGGATCCAGAATTTAGAAAGTTTATTGGAGAACAGATAGACTACTATTTTGGAATTAACACGGACCAGACATCTGCGGCTATGAGATGGGAAGCCTTTAAATCTTTTCTAAGAGGTCAGATGATTAGCTTCACCAGCTCTAAGCAGAAATCCTTTAGATTTGAAATAGAACAGCTCGAGAAAAGAATAAAAGAGAATGAATCTGATTTTTTTTCAAAATCCCTCTCAGCAGCTATTTGCAGACTGAGAGCTAGATATAATGTATTGTCCATTGATAAGGTAACAACAATTTTGATGAGATTGAAGCAATCCTATTATGAGTAGGGTGAAAAGACTAGTAAACACTTGGCCTGGCGTATCAAACAGATACAAACAGAAAGGACAATAAACTATCTACAATAATATGAGGGGGTGACAACTGCTGACCCAAATAAATAAATAATAAGTTTTTGAGATTTTACCAACATTTGTATACATCAGAATATTCGGATACAACTCCACAAATACAAAAGGAATTTCTGGATTTGCTAGAATTTACACCCCTGGATGAAACGTCCTTGACCTTGCTGGAGTATAACTTAGAGGATAAAGAATTGTCTGAAGCCATAACTAATATGAAGGGAGGGAAAAGTCCTGGGCCTGATTGCATTCCGATTGAAATATAAAAAATCTTTAAAACTAAACTAATACCACCTCTGCTTGATATGAATCAGGAGTCATTTGATACTGGATCGCTTCCCCCCTCTCTTAATATGGCAGTAATTACACTACTACTAAAACCTGGAAAATCACCGTCTCTGTGTGGATCTTATAGACCACTTTCACTTCTGAATAATGACCTCAAAATTCTTTGTAAGGTATTAGCTAGGAGGTTGGAGCCACTCTTGCCAAAGAAGGTCCACCTTGACCAAAATAGTTTTGTTAAGGGAAGGCATGGCTTCCAGAACATCCGAAGAATGCTTAATACACTCTACGAAAAGTCTGGAAGCTCTGATAGTGCTATTCTGTCACTGGATGCCGACAAAGCTTTTGACAGAGTGGAATGGAAATATTTGTTTAACGTTTTAGAGAGATTCGGAATGGGAGGGGGGGATATTTTTACGATGGATGCAGCTTCTTTATTCTAACCCACAGGCTGACATTTTAACTAATGGGCTTTTTCTGGCACCTTTCAAACTCCAAAGGGGAACATGACAGGGCTGTCCCCTATCTCCCCTCCTGTTTATCCTGCCATTGAGTCGCTTGCTATGGCAATTCGAAAAGAGGCTACTATAGCAGGAATAACTATAGGAGATATAGAACATCGCATAGCCCTGTACACGAAGGACGTAATTTTGTTTTGTTCTAACTTGAAGCAAACATTACCTGCCTTAACTGACCTGTTAAGTATTTTTGGTACCTTTACAGGCTATAAAATAAACAGGAATACATCTGTAATATTATTCATGGATAAAGATGAGAGACTCAATCACTCATTTCAAACTCCATTCATGGTGTTAGTACAGGGCTTTACTTATTTGGGTGTTAAAATCACTCCTACTATTGATGAAATTATCCCAACTACTTACTATCCTCTCACAGACTCAGTTATTCAACTTATAAACAGATGGCCGAAATTGCCTATATCTCTGATTGGACGCATAAACATTCTAAAAATATCAATATTACCGACGTTCCTGTAGCTTTTTCAATCTATCCCACTTTCTGCTCCAGCATCTTTCTTTTATTTGTTAAAGAAAGTTTTTTCTAACTTTATCCGGAATAATGGACGTCCAAGACACAGGCTTTCTCTACTACATTTGCTGTATGATAGAGGCGGCCTACAGCTAACAAATCTTATATGGTAATTTGGGGCGGCCCAAATTAGAGCAGAAATACTCTACTTTGTTAAGGATCACCCCCCTACTTGGATCTCAATGGAATCCCAGTCGATCAATATCCCTCTAGATATTTATTTGTATTCAGCAGATAAGAAAAAAAACCTGATTAAACAAACTAAAAATCCTTTTAAAAAATACAATGATGATTTGGCTTGATGCTGTTGCATATTTGGGAGAGATATTACAGTTATCCCAGTTTACCCTCATCTTTGGTAATGATGGCTTTAGGCCCGGCAGAGCAGACCCTGGTGTTAAAACTTGGGCGACCCGAGGCACAGTAAAGGTGCCTGATCCTTATAAGTGCGATACATCTATGTCATTTGAATAACTCAAGGCCACATATGGAATTCCAACAAAACACTTTTTTAAATACCTTCAGTTGCGAAGTTTTTTTTATGTCCAGGCAAGGCGACAGTTTGAAACTCCCTCCTTTCTCTTCCCTAGAAGACATCACTCTGAACTTATCTGAAGCTAGGGGACATGTTTCTGTACTATACAATTTATTTACAAGCAAATGCAAAGAGTCATCAAACAGCATACTTCAAGCATGGAGAATTGATTTGAATGAGAATCTATCTCAAAAAGAATGGTCAGAAGCTTGTCCCTTAGCTCAAACCCAATCAGTGAACGCTCACTCCAAATTATTACAATATAAATGGATAACCAGACAGTACATTACTCCAGTCAGATTGCATCACTTTAACCCCAACATTCCAGACACTTGCATTAAATGTAACGATCAAAAGGGATCTCTGTTTCATTGTATGTGGGTGTGCCCCCGTATAATTTGTTTCAGGAAGAAGGTGCTGGATTTGATTAGTCAGATTATTGGGAAAAAGGTGCCCCACAATCCTAAATTATGTATTCTGAATATTTATCGAAATGACTTCGTAACCTCCAAAAATGTAAGGTCTCTGCTTAACATTTGTTTTTTGGAAGTTAAACGCTGCATAGCCTATTCATGGAAGAAACCATCAACCAGTGCCCTCTCACAATGGTTAAAAGGAATGACTTCTTATCTTGCTCTGGAAAAGATAAGCTACATTACAAAAAACAAACTTGACACATTTCAAGAAATATGGAACATTTTCTACAAGTTCCTGGAGAATTATGTTCAAGATGATGAAAGTAATGAACTGAATTGACTGTTTTTTTTTTCACGGTTGAATGGTTGCGTCTTTTTTTGGTATATATTTCTTTTGTTTTCGAATATTTTTTCTTCAACTTTTTTATCTTTTCAACTTATGAATGATATATATTGTTTTTTTTCTTTTTATTCCTTAAAAACAATAAAGAGATGTTTTTTAAAAATTAAGTCATTTCGATAACGTAATGAAGTTTTTACAAGAAAACTATCAACCCCCAAACATGGCAATGAAGCCTTAATTCGATTTATTTCAACTCTAATAAATTACAAAAAGCGTACAAACGAAAATGATGTTTTCAAAAAAGGCATATGAAATAATTATGCATAGTAAGTCGTGTTAATATAATTCCTTCCCACTTGTTTTCTCCGTTTTCCCAAGAACCCAGCATTTTTATCCATTCTGTAAAGGTGTTACCCTTTATGTCTATTATACCGCATCTCTTACTGTAAGCCCCTAATATCGAACACTTAGCTTCGGACTTGTTCAGTGGAGGGTCCATATCCACAGTTGAACTTTTAACAGGGATGGAGCCAAACCGTTAGAAAAGCAACCACATTAGCATTTCCGGTTTAATTGTCTTTTGATCCATCTGTACAAATGGTTAACATATTGCACTATTTTTCTTAATGTAACGGTGAAACAAAAGAAAAAAATACTTAGAATTCATTAAATCGTGCAAAATAAAATAATCTAACGCTGAGGGGGATAAAAAGCAGAAGGGGGGTTAACGGGAAAGCTACATTGAAACATATTGCCTAATCCACCCTGTTTCCATCGATCCTCCTGCATACCTTTAACAGGGTGATAATTTATTTGACGGCAAATTTAACCTCCGGATTTGTAAGGGCACCTGTTACATTTCAAAGCGTAACTAAGAAACGGTAGTCGACCTTATTGCACCACAACATCGTCTCAAAAACTGTGCTTCCATCAAATCCAAAGATTTTAAAGTTGAAAATGATCTGATCCATGATCCACACAGCCGCCATCAAGAACAGATCTAATTGCACAAATATAAATGGTATCCCCGGAATACCCACGTAGAAGCCTGTGAATATTAATGATATATACATTGCTCCATTATTTTACTGATATGGTGCTTCAAATCCAGCTTATTACCCATCCATATTACCTGCATCGTCTGTTCAAATAAATAACTGAGAAAAAATATATACCATCTCCCCTTCACTCCTATTTTCCGTAATTTAATGAAAAGTCCTTCCTTCCATAAATACTACCTGCCTCTTCAATAACAAAAAATACTGCTATTACAACACCTTTATTTAACTGTACTTTCCTAAAATCATCTTCCAAACCTAAAACTGAATCCAATGTTTTGTACGCTTCCAAATTCCATTCTTCCAAAACCCTGTATCACCTCTCTTTTCTAAAATAAAATTCAAATACTCCACAACCATACGCTTCATACGTTCACATAAATGAGACATTACCATACAGGCCTGCAACCATAAGAATTAGATGAGGATCTCCCAGGTTTTAGAGTAGGCATATTCCATGAAAATATCCATATCCCATGTTTAGGAATAGTCAGCTTGGCTTTGTCAAAGGCAGGTCGTGCCTGACGAGACTGATTGAATTTTTTGTAGATGTGACTAAACACGTTAATAAAGGTAGAGCGGTAGATGTAGTGTATATGGATTGCAACAAAGGCATTTGATAAGGTACCCCATGCAAAGCTTATTGAGAAAGTAAGGAGAAATGGGATCCAACGGGACATTGCTTTGTGGATCGAGAACTTGCTTGCCCAGAGATGGCAAAGCGTGGTTGTAGGCAGGTCATGTTCTGCATGTATGTCAGTGACCAGTGGTGTCCCTCAGGGAACTGTTCTGGAACCCCTTATTTTCGTTATTTCTATAAATGATCTGGATGAGCAAGTGCAGGGATAAGTTAGTAAATCTTCTGATGACACAAAGTTTGGGGGTGTTGTGGATAGTGTGGAGGGCTGCCAGAAGTTACAGCCGGATATCGATAGGGTTCAAAACCGGGCTGAAAGCTGGCAGATTGTGTTCAACCCAGTTAAGTGTGAGGTGGTTTATTTTGGTAGGTCAAACATGATGGCAGAATATAGTATTAATGTTAAGACACTTGGAAGTGTGGAGGATCAGAGTGATCTTGGGGTCCGAATCCATAGGATACTCAAAGGTGCTACGCAGGTTGACTGTGTGTTGAAGACGGTATACGGTGCATTAGCTTTTATCAATCATAAGTTTGAGTTTAGGAGCTATATAAGACCCTTGTCAGACGCCACTTGTAACACTAAGCTCAGTTGTTGTCGCCTCACTATGGGAAGGATGTGGAAACCATAGAATGGGTGCAGAAGAGATTTACAATGATGTCGCCAGGATTGGGGTGCATGCCTTATGAGAATAAGTTGAGTTAACTCGGCTTTTTTATACTTGGAGCGACGGAAGATGAGATGTGACCTGATAGATGTGTATAGGATGATAGGCATTGACCATGTGGATAGTCAAAGGGTTTTCCTACGGCTGAAATGGCTGACACGACCGCGCACAAGTTGTAAGCTGTTTTAAAGTAGGTACAGAGGAGATCTCAGATGTAAGTCTTTTATGCAGAGAGTGCTGAGTGCGCAGAATGGACTGCCAGCTTCGGTGGTGGTGGCGGATGCGATCGGGTCTTTGAAAAGACTCCTGACTAGGTACCAGGAGCTTAGAAAAACAGAGTGCTATGGTTATCCCAGGTAATTTCTAAAGCAAGTGCAAATTAGGCACAGAATTATGGGCCGAAGTGCATGTATTGTGCTGTAAGTTTTCTGTGTTTTATTTTCTATAAAATTATGTTATTTGTGCTTCAACAGTAAATCTAACCAATTGCTAGAATGACATTCTTAAACATTCATTAAAGCCGTAAAGGAACCTGATTAAATTACAACGTTGCAGGGACAAATTATCACCCATCCACTTTGAGGTTATAACGACAATTCATTCTTTGTACATACTGGAAAATGTTTGGTAAGTCGATCCATCTGTAAAAATGTCTAACATATGATAATATTTTTTTAACATACTGATGAACCCATTGACTCTTTGGCATAACAGAATCCTTGAAATTTATTAAAACAACTAAAGTCATTTAAAAAAAAACATAGCGTCGCGTTACCAGGAAAGCTGCAGTGGAACATATTGCATAATCCAGCAAACCCATATTCCTAGCGTAATAAGAACACAGCTGCCAAATACGGAAACGACTCTTCCTGTGATGTTTACTCACATTTAACAGAATGATTATTTCTTTGCCCCCTCGAATCAATCCAGTACATTCACATCAACTTGAAGCACCACATTTGTAAGCGTTATTGTCCCATTTCAGCCAGTAAGTACCAAATCAGGGGAAGAATTTATTACACCACAACACAATTTTAAAAGTTGTAACACATTCAAACATTTTAAAGTTTGATATGAAGCTGAACCTTAAGCCACACAGACATAATCGGGAAAAGATCTAATTAAACAAATATGAAATGTAAAAACATATTTTCACGTTGCACCCAAAGAATAACAACAGAGGCTCCTGAGATATATTTGCGTGCTGGCGTACAGTTTACATAATGTGTGCGCGCGCGCGCGCGTGTGTGTGTGTGGGTGTCTCTGCGTCTGTTCTCAGTTTCTGTGCGTGTGCGTGTCTCTGCCTCTATGTGTGTTTTTGTGTGGGTGGATGCATGTGTGTGTGCTTCCAGTTGTGAATCTATGTATGTCTCAGTTTCTGAGTCTGTGTGTGCTTGTGACTGTCCTCGTGTGCCCCTGTGTGTCCGCGTGTATTCTCTATGAGTGACCGTCTGTAACTGAATCTGAATGTGTTTCTCTTTGTGTTCATGTGTGTGTGTGTGTGTGTGTGTGTGTGTGTGTGTGTGTGTGTGTGTGTGTGTGTATGTGTGCGCGCGCACGTGTGTGTGTGTGTGTGTGTGTGTGCCTATTTGTGTTTGTGTCAGAGACCAGCAAGCAGACAGCGCTGGGTGTTTGTTGAGACAACTTGGCTACTGACAACACTTGGCTGGTGTGGAAGAAACCCTTCAGGACACCGGAGGGATGGGCATATCCTAGTTCGGGGAACTCTTTGGTACGACATTGCAAGCAATGGATAAACCGATATCATGGACTAAATTATGAAGCGGGGAGAGCACGGAGAGTCTCTGCTAAATATATTTGAAGAGATTGAAAGGGAAGGGACGAGTGAACCATCAGTAACGTTTGAGGGCTCCGGAACTGTCTGTAGTCGTCGAGTTTAGAAGAAGGAAGGCGAAATCACATTGAAACCTAAAGAATATTGAAGGCAGAAAGAACATACCGGAGAAGGCAGAAGTGTGTGTGTGTGTGTGTGTGTGTGTGTGTGTGTGTGTGTGTGTGTGTGTGTGTGTGTGTGTGTGTGTGTGTGTGTGTGTGTGTGTGTGTGTGTGTGTGTGTGTGTGTGTGTGTGTGTTTGTGTTTGTTTCAGTCTCTTCGAGCGGTTTTATGTCTGTGTTTGTCTGTCTTGTGCCTGTCATTAGGTGTGTGTGAGTGTGTTTCCGAGTCTGTGGGTAGGTAGACCCATTGTCTCTCCATGCTGCTGCTCGACTGACATCCTGTCTTTGTACCTCGAATTCTTTTTAGCCACTTTGTTCACTCACTACCTATCTATATCCACAAAACCACACATGTTCTCGATATCTTCAGCAACTTTAAAATCCATGTCCCCGATCGCCTAATTCTGATCATGGAAATGCAGTACCTATACACCTCTCCAGAGAAGAAAGTCCTAACCTATTCAAATTTCCCTACAACTCTGGTGCTCAATTCTTAGCAACATTATCTCTGCACTCTTCTAATCATAATAATATTTTCCCTTTAAGCAGGTAAAAAGGTGCACAGATGAGGCCTCTCCAACATTTTATGCAGTTTCAACAATCCATACCATCCTCTGTACTCAATTCCTTGATTTATGACATCCAATGTACCAAAAGCTCCCTTTACGACCCTACCTGCCTGGGTCGGCACTTTCAAGTAATTATTAATCTGTATTCCCAGATCCATCTTTTCAACCGCATTCCCCGTTAGCCAACTGATCCCCTTGCAAGTCCTACCCTAATTTTTCCACCCAAAATGCAACATTCTCTGTTTCTCTCTGTGTTCATGTGTGTGTGTGTGTGTGTGTGTGTGTGCAACACTTGACTGTATTAAAATCCATCTGAAATATTTCAACCCATTCTCCATATGGCCCAGATCCCCTGGCAAACGTTGACAGCCTTACTTTCTGTCTACGACACAACACAGTATGGGTGTCATCCACAAATATGCTGAACCGCTTTATCATTCAGATTGTTGATATGGAAGATGATTGACATGGCTGATTGTTGTAAAAGCCTTGCTAAATTAACTGTAGAATACCTTCACTGTTTTTCATTCATCAAATTCCCCGGTAAAGTCCTCTGAAAACTCTGTACTGTTGATCAGCCAAGACGT
The DNA here is from genome assembly GCF_048418815.1 of Hemitrygon akajei. Classification (NCBI taxonomy): domain Eukaryota; kingdom Metazoa; phylum Chordata; class Chondrichthyes; order Myliobatiformes; family Dasyatidae; genus Hemitrygon; species Hemitrygon akajei. The sequence goes on from NC_133131.1 coordinate 56,950,895, forward strand.
ACCACGCTCAAAGCCATATTGACTATCTCTGATCAGTCCCTGGCTCTCTAAATACGCATTATCAGGTCCCGTAAAATACCTTCCTATATCTTTCGAACTAAATATTGGTTGAGAGTTTCACATAGGGCTACCAACACTGACAGGTTAAACAGAACTGTTATGGAAACAGCAATGAAGAGTACTTCAACATGCGTTTGCGCGGGTATCCTTCTGTCTCCATCCAGGACTTCCATTGTTTACTAGTTAGGCTACTAATACGATGACATTAAGTTGGGACCACCGCCAAGGCCAACACGAAAGTTGGTTTCGGCCAAGAACCGGTAGGAACGGAGGACTTGCTAAGCCGCATATCCTTCGACACCTATATATCCATACAGACCCCATATCTGTCCACACACCGAATCCATGGGCATCCACAAAAGCGTGCACACCCTTATCGGGTGATAGCCTCAAATCTACATCAGATTATCCCAGAACAAGGATTAGTTCAAAGTGATCTCTAAACGGAGGGCTGTATGTACAGTTTTTCAAAATGGCCTCCTCCATCTTCAAGTACATGGAAAGAGCAAAGTTCAACGTTTAAAGTACATTTATCATCAACGTATGTACAAACTGTACAATTTTGATATTCATCACACCCCTGGATCTGCTGGCACACCCGAATCTGCGCACATCACCAGATACGCATACACCCCTCACATGTTCTTTCAAGCGACCAGTGGGGGTCGCTTCAATGCATTAGATCTGGTATTAGTCATTTCAGCCCTGGGAAACAGATACACTCTGACTATGCCTCTCATAATCGAATAGGTTTCCAATAAATCTCCCCTCAGCTTTCAACGCTCCAGAAGAAACAACCCAGGTTTATCCAGGCTTTCGTGATGACGTTGTCCTCTAAACCAGGCACCATCCTGGAAAAATCCCTTCTGCACCCTCTGCAAAACTTCAACATCCTTCCTTTTGTGGTGTGACCAGAACTGTATGCAACAGTCCAGGGTTTTATACAGGTGCAGCATAATCTTCTGACGTTTGAACTCAATGTCTGGACTAACGAAAGCAAGAATTCCATAAGCCTTCTTAACAATTTAATCGACCAGTCTAGCCTCTTTCAGGGAGATATTTCTTTTGAATCCAAGCTCTCTCTGCTCCGCAAAACTGTTAAGGATCTTGCCTTTAACAATGTACTATCACCTTGCATTTATCTGAGTTAACCTCCATCTGCCATTTTTCAACCCTTATCTGAAACTGATCTATATCGTGCTGTATTCTTTGCCAGTCTTCCACACTATTCAAAACTCTACAAATCTTTGTATCAAATTTACTAACCCACACATTTGCATTTATATACATGACAAACAGAAGGGGTCCCAGCAGAGAATTCTGCAGAACACCACTGATTACAGACCTCCATCTCAAATACGTCCCTTCAGTCACTGAGCTCAGTCTTCTGTGCACAAGCCTGCAATTTTACTCAGAGAGTCGTGGATGCCTGGAATGCGCTGCCTGGTGTGGTGGTAGAAGTCATTCCATGAGGGGTGCTGAAGAGACGCTTTGGATAGGCACATGGATGTCGGGAAGCAGGAAGGATATGAACATGGCGTAGCTAGGAGGGATTCGTATTTTGCTATTATGGATTTGCTTTTCAGCTGGCTTGGCACAGCATTATGGACCGAATGGCCAGTTCCTTTGCCGTACTCATCTATGCCCCATATGTCGAGGAAAGCATAAACCATTTGTCTGTTCCCACCTGCTCACTACAAATTTTGGTGTGATTATGCGAGCAGAAGGAAAATCATGGCAATTGTGTACCTTGATATCCTCTCTCGTGATTCAGTATCACTTAACCCTGCCAACGCATTTATTAACTCGGTTAACCACTGTCTCAATAAGATTTTCCTTGTACAAATTTTCAGATTTATGGTGATGAATGTGCTGAGGTGATGGAATTACTACTTGTGTTTGAAGTGGGGGCTGATGTTGGATTGTGGAGAAAGAGTGCCGTGGTGTGGGTTAGGTTTATGCGGGTGTGTAGGAGGTGAGTAGGTGTTGGGGTATAGAGATGCAGCCCTCCACATGGGGAGCGAGCGCGACGGATGAGTCCTGGTGTTAAATGAGCTTGTTTGTGGGACTGTGGACATGGTTAGTCGGGATTCAGACCGGGAGGTTGGGTTGTGGGCCCTTGGTCGTTACGATTAGGAAGGTTGGGGATGTACGAGGAGTGATTGATAAGTTCATGGCTAAGGTAGAAGGATTCAATTTTTTAAAATCTAGCACATTTATTTTTTCAACGCAGTCCCTTCCTACTGGGTAGCCTCCAACCTGATGGCATGAACATTGACTTCTCTGACCTCCGTTAATGCCCCTCCACCCCTTCTTACCCCATCCCTGACATATTTAGTTGTTCGTTTTTTTCTCTCTCTCTCTCTGCCCATCACTCTGTCTGTTCTCCATCTCCCTCTGGTGCACCGCTCCCCTTTTCTTTCTCCCTAGGCCTCCCGTCCCATGATCCTTTACCTTCTCCTGCTCTGTATCACTTTTGGCAATCAGCTTTCCAACTCTTAGCTTCATCCCACCCCCTCGGGTCTTCTATCATTTCGCATTTCTCCTCCCCCTCCTACTTTCAAACCTCTTAGTATCTTTCCTTTTGGTTAGTCCTGCCGAAGGGTCTCGGCCCGAAACGTCGACAGTGCGTCTCCTTATAGATGCTGCCTGTCCTGCTGCGTTCCACCAGCATTTTGCGTGTGTTGTTTGCCCCTCCTACGTTTACACACTTAGTCCAGCTGTCGGGGAGCATACGGATCTTGGACCTCCAGAAAGTCTCCACAGTAGGGGTGATTGATAGGTTCGTAGCCTAAGGAAGAAGGAGATAAGTTCTACAGCTCTCATTAGAGGCACATGTAGTTCAACTCTTTGAGTAATTATGCAGAAAGTTTCAAGTTAATAACTCATCTGTTAACAATTCATCAGGGGTGATTGATACATTCGTGGCCTAAGGTAGAAGGAGGTGAGTTATTATTAGCGGTGACTTGTTTTCTCTGCTTCCAGTTTAACTAATTGGATCCCTCTCGCCCTCTTGGTATCTCGGCTTTTTCATTGACCGATAAGATGAGAAACATGTCACTATTTGTCTCGGTTGCGATTATGCAGACAATGGAAAAATCATCCATCGTGTTTCTTGATCTCTTCACTCGAGATGCAGTAGCACGCAACCCTAACAAGTAGCCTGGCCCATGCATTACAGTTAGTTCATATTAGATAACTGTGATGTGGAGATTTAGTGGTCAGGGTAGGCTTTCAGTTGATGGATGTGGAGAGTTAGAGTTCAGATTGACGTTTAGTGGCATGGCTGTAGTGTGCTCAATATCTGGTTCGGGTTTATGGAAAGGGAAATGGGTGCAGGAGGACGGATTAGAGCAGAGTTTAGTTTCAGAGATGTGGGGTGCTGGAGGTTAAAATAAACTAGAGTTTAGGTACAGAGATGTGGGGTGGTGGAGGTCAGATTAGAGTACAGTTTAGGTACAGAGATGTGGGGTGCTGGAGGTCAGAGTAGTGCACAGTTTAGGTACAGAGATGTGGGGTGCTGGAGGCCAGATTAGTGTACAGTTTAGGGAAAGAGATGTGGGGTGCTGGAGGTCAGATTAGTGTACAGTTTAGGTACAGAGATGTGGGGTGCTGGAAGTCAGATTAGAGTGCAGTTTAGGTATAGAGATGTGGGGTGCTGGAGGTCAGATTAGAGTACAGTTTAGGTACAGAGATGTGGGGTACTGGAGGTCAGATTAGAGTACAGTTTAGGTACAGAGATGTGGGGTACTGGAGGTCAGATTAGAGTACAGTTTAGGTACAGAGATGTGGAGTGCTGGAGGGCAGATTAGAGTACAGTTTAGGTACAGAGATGTGGGGTGCTGGAGGTCAGATTAGAGTACAGTTTATTTTCAGGGATACGGGTTGCTGAAGGTCAGATTAGGTTTTAGTTTATGTTCAGAGTTGTTTGTTGTCAGGTATCAGCTTCATGCTTAAAGGCAGTGGTGATGGGATTAAAAATTCAGTTTAGGAATCAAGGAATGGGATGTTGGGGAATTAGTTTTCAGATTAAGGTGAATGGCAGGAATGTGAAACTGCGAGAGGACAGATTTAGGTTTGGGGACAGGGGTCCAGGTGGTTAGAGATATTTTAGGTATGTGGACAGGTTTGTGAGTGAGAGATCAGTTTCGGTTTAGGGACAGGAATGTGTGGAGCGAGAGGTCAGAATGTGGTTTAGGAACAGCTATGTTGGGGCAGTTAGACGTCAGATATTGGAAGTTAGAGTTCATCTTATGATTTAGCAGTGTGTTAGACGTCAGAAGAGGAATTAGGGAAAGTGATATGTGTGTCTATGTATGGGGAAGAGGGTTTGGGAGATGGAATGACAGATTAGTGTTTGGGGACTGAACTTGGCCGAAACGTCGATGCTTTACCATTTCCCATAGATGATGTCTCACCTGCTGAGCTCCTCAAGCATTTCATGCGTTGCCTGTCTGACTTACTGCTAATTTTAATCGTTTCCGTTTGTTTGCCTCTCATTCTACGAAGTTGTATGCCTGGCTAACCTCCTAACCTCACCCAATAATACATATCATTTTCGTAAACCTTTTCTGCACTCTCTCTCAATAACACACAAACACACACACACACACACACACACACACACACACACACACACACACACACACACACACACACACACACACACACACACACACACACACACACACACACACACACACATATTTTTTCTCGTTCTCCAAATATCTCCTTCCCAGCCCCCAGGCATGCACGTCACTCAGCCAATCTCTAACGTTTCTCCCTTGCAAACACTTCTCTATCTCCTTCCATCCTCTTCTGGTTCGCAGCACTACTGCTCCCAATGCCCCGGTCAATGGGACGACCGCCCGGGAATAATAGAATGGAGACCAGACGGCGAATGTGAAGATCCAGAGCCTGGACTGGATACATTGAAGCTGCATCAGCTTTGCACTCAGGGCGGGTCTTTATTAATGCACTGTCGCACCGAGGTGATGGGGTATTTCACCGCGCTGATCACCTGCTCCCTGAATTTCGACTGAGTCACCGCGTAAATAAATGTGTTCGTGCACATGCTAAAATTCCTCAGCACAACGCCGAACTCATGAAATATCCATTCAGAATCATTGAAATTAAAACCTAGTGCTTTGACCTGATAATATATGAAATTTACAACCATTGTCATCCACAGGAGGATGAAGCTGACAGAGAGGGTGAAGAGTAAAACCACAGACCTCCTCCTGCTCTCCATTTCCGGGTCACTGCGGTTCTCCCACTTGCTTTGACACTTCAGCTCCTTACGGACCCGACTGGCCACTAAAATGTGCCTGATTGTCAGAGCGTTGAGCAGCAGTATCGCAACAAAAGGGAGGAACGGAGTTAAAACAGTCTCCAGCCATGCCTGTCCTATCCAACCGGGATCGGTTGTAACTTCATCCTTGCGTTTACAGAACCACGGCACATTGTCGATGATCACTTTGGGTTCCCAAAGGAAGTACCGAGGAACGTTTTTCAGACAGAACAGGACGCCAGTTGTTGTTAGAACCACAACCGCAGTTTTCCCGGTGCAATATTTTGTTTTCATCTTCTGGCAGCAAATGGCGACAAACCGATCAAAGGTGAAAGTGACGGTGAACCAGACAGAACAGTCTGTGGCTGCGAACCTCAGTACCTGGGTAACACTGCACACAGGGGTAATGTTCAGAAAACGTGACATAGAGTAATATTTTTTCATTCGATACAAAATGAGCTCGAAGACAACAGTCAGTAGATTGGCCGCTGCCATGGCCACCAGGTAACGAATGGTGCAAGTAGAGAGGCCGCACTTCCGCCGGGACAGGATCACAATCGCCACTAAATTCACTGAAGAGAGAGAGAAGGAGAAGGAGTGAGAAAACAGAGAGACGGACAGAGAGGGAATGAGAGACAAACAGAAACGGAGAGGGGGTGGGGGAGAGAGAGAGAGAGAGAGAGAGAGAGAGAGAGAGAGAGAGAGAGAGAGAGAGAGAGAGAGAGAGAGAGAGAGAGAGAGAGAGAGAGAGAGGAAGAAAACATACACTGAGCTTTCAGGGAATTAACACGTGATCGGGTTTCGGCTAAAGACCAGGAGTTAGAAAATGTGCAAACGGCTGCAAATCTAACATCTGGCGCAGGTCACATTATCTTTGAACTGTTTTCCTCATTGTGCCAATAAAACGTTATGTGACTAATCGTCGGTGCTAAAAAGGAGCTGCATGAACGACAGTGATCGCTGATGGAGCCGGTTTCACCAATTTAGTCGTGATTGAGCAGGACACCAGAAACTCGGCATTGGGGGGGGGGGGCCTGAGGGATACAGAGGGAAATAACACCCACAAATTACTGGACGAACTTTTTCAGTAGCTCAAGAAACAATTCTGCACTTGAACAAACCCTGACTGTTTCGAGTCAAGACCCTTCTTCAGGACGAAACGATGCCCCAAACTACGACGGGTCTCAGAGGGAAAGCAGGGTCAATTTAGCAAACAGAAGCTGATGGCGCCATGAATTAATTTATTCGACAGGGTTGTGCACTTGGATAAAACAGTTCAGCATATCATGGACACTGATAGAGGTGAACAATCCCAATTATTGACCAACGGGCAGTCGATTCCGAGTGTCACAGACTCCAAACGGAAACAAAAAACACATAGCGAGGAGTTCAGTCTGATCAGTTCCTCAGAAATATTAGACTTCACAATATGAAATCCTCTCAATACCATCTTCGGAGGAAACTGTCTTTCTCCAGCTCGGGTATAAATCTGGACAAATTCCCATCATAACCCTCCAGTCAGAGGACCGCACTCGGTGTATTCTGGAAAAGGTGTTATTAAAGACATGAAAAAACGTCCGAGTCCATCGCTTGTGGTGGATGAGAGACAGAAATATTGTTTCGTTTGTCATTAAATATGGAAAATCACCGTTACGATTTGACAGATTCGATTTCTTTGGCGGATATTTGAGCAATGATCATGACGTAAGAAGCTTGTCAAATGGTCATAACCATGTTTACACGGGTAAACACACAGAAATACCAAAGATGAATTGGTCTGTTCACTCACCAGGAACTCCAATGACGGCAATGAACACGTATAATATTTTCTGCACACTGTTGTAACTCTCCCACATTGAAGACATTTTCTCTGCCCAGTGGTTCGATCCCCTGTGCTACAGGCGATCTCTCGGAATTAAATGTTAAGGCAGCATAAGACTTGGGTTTTTGCTACCAGTTAGCAACTCCACAGGGACAGACTTCAACAGATTTTGAAATAAAGATTTTCAAATTGTTTCCAAACCGATTACGTCAGACATCCCCAAGGTGACAGATAGTGACTAATTTGGTGAATTAATTGTGAAACGGCAATCAATGGATAATGTGATGTACTCAAGGATGTAAATTGGGAGTAGCGTTCATCCAGCAAAAAATGCATAGTTTCAAATACCATCAGAACCAGATTATCACCTCTTGTTTGTCTCGGTGTGACTTTTGTCAATCAGTTGAGGAATTGGTAAAACAGATCGGTTAAGAGTAAACTGGCCGCTCCATTCTGATTCTGCACCAATTCCGATCGCACCTGATCTGAATGCAGCCACAACCATGAAGAAATCTGCAGATGTTGGAAATCAAATCACACACAAATTTCAATTCTACTACCTATTCTCATTCCAGCACGTCAGACAGTGGCCTCCTCTACTGCCGTGATGTGACCACACAGGATGGAGGAGCAACCCGTCATGTTCCATCTGAGTTGGCACCAACTACGTGCCATGAACAGTGATTACTCGAACTTACGTAATGCGCACCCCGCCTCTTCACCATTCCCTCTTTCCCGTTTCCCTCTTTCGCCTTATCTCCTTAGCTGCCCATCAACTCCCTCTGGTTCTCGCCCTTTTGTTTCTGCCATGATCTTCTACCCGCTCTTATCAGATTGTACTCTCTCCAGCGATTTATCTCTTTCACGAATTAACTTCACCCCAGCCGCCCCCCGCCTTCTTCCTGTAAATTCTCTTTTTTTCATAGTCCTTATCAAGGATTTCGGCCCTAAACGTCGACAATACTCTTTTTCTGTTGAAGCTACCTGGTCTGCTGAGTTCCTCCAATTTTTTTTTCATGTTGCTTTGAATGGAACGTCATCCCTCTTTCCAGATTATCATTAACCTTCCTCAGGGTACCAGAGGTATACCAAACTTTGTCCTGGGTCAAAAATATGTCTATGTTCATCACAATTGCAATAAATGTTTGTTGTGGGAAAAGGAACGTCGCTTCCCTCCGTTTGTCTTACATCTACATGGAACTACGAAAGGGATAGCACAGAAACAGGCCGCTCGGCCCACAGTGTATGTGCCAACCATGATGTCACATTAAATCGATCCTAACTACCTCTACATGATCAGTCTCCCTACATTCCCCACCTGTCCATGTATCAGCCCTCACAACAGTACCCGTGGGCATTTGCGTCTCTATTCTCAGATGCTTATAATCATTTGTGTTAATTAGTTGCCCCAAAACGGTGTCCGAACCGCCGGAGCTGTCGCATCAATAATATGTGATTACACTGTAAATATGTACGTTAAAGACATCATTTGTCAGACGCAAGATATTGAAGTAAATTATGTCATTGCAGCTTGTAAAATGTGTTGAATCACCTACTGTTATCAATGTCCTTCCAATTATAAACTCGTGATGTAGTTTGTGTCTGGAGGTCTCTACCAAGAAGGTCACCGAGAAAATGCCTATTGTGGTGATGAAAAAACACTATCACCACCAACCTCACCAGGACCCATCGAACCCTACTCCATGGCTTGCAAATTCAGCAGTCTAAATTGGGAGTTGAGTATGAATGAATCATAACACATCGTAACCTCACCAGCACCCACTCCTAACTCTACTCCATGGCTTACAAACTCAGCAAAGCTGGGTGTGAGTATGCATGAATGATAACACCCTGTAACTTCACCAGGATCCTCCCGAAACCTACTCCATGACTTGCAATCTCAGCAGTCAAACTGGAGGCTGAGCATGCATTGATAATAACACACCGTAGAGGCATAGAACACGACGAAGAGCTGGAGAAGTGGAGAAGAAAGTTCAGTTATCGATGTCTGTACATCGGTGGATGTGTGTCTATTTGTTTATGCCTTTGACTGTATATATGCGTATATTTCTGTGTGTGTATGTGCGTGTGCGTGTGTGTTGTGTGTGTGTGTGTGTCTGTGTGTGTATGCATTGTGCGTGCGTCTTGTGTTCAATCGTGTGACAGTGTGTGTGTTTACAAGTGTGAGTATGTGTTTCTATTTGTCTATATATCTCTGTCTGTGTCTCTAAGTATCAGTCTGTGTTTGTGTTTCGTATGTTGTCTGTGTACGGGCCTTTGTCGGTCTTTGTTTGTCAGCGTGGGTGGCTTGTTGTATGTGAGTGTGTGTACGTCTTTGTGTCTGGGTGTGTGTTACGATTTGTTTGAGTCTGTATGTGTGTGTACTTTTGAGTTTCACTGTGTGTGTGCCTGCGTCAGTGTGTGTGTGTGTGTGTGTGTGTGTGTGTGTGTGTGTGTGTGTGTGTGTGTGTGTGTGTGTGTGTGTGTGTGTGTGTGTGTGTGTGTGTGTGTGTGAGAGAGAGAGAGAGAGAGGAGAGAGAGAGAGAGAGAGAGAGAGAGGGAGAGAGAGAGAGAGAGAGAGAGAGACAGAGGTTTTCTTGTGTTACTGTGTCTGTGTGGGTGTTTATGTTTCGTCCAGTAATGTTTCTGTCTTGGTCTGTCCACGGTCGGGCCGTGGACACCGGACTCCGAGTTTTCTCGCTATCCGTTGTTTCAGTTAAACTTAATCACCGGCACCTGATCCTCATATGCGGTCTGAAATTTAAGTGGTCCTGGGTTCGAGGGTGGTTTTTGGTTCGCTCCGTCGGTATCCTGTCCTCGCCTCCGTAGGTAAGACAGGCCGTTCTTGCCGTTTGCCCTACGGTGAGATCTGTTCCTCCTGGTCCTTGCCTCTGTTAGGTAAGTCAGGCCGTCATTGCCGTTACCCTGAGGCTGGACTGTACCCTTCCATCCCTCTGAAGCCTAACCTAAAGCCCTGCCTGCTACCCACGCCTGAAGCCCTGCCGGCTACCCACGCCTGAAGCACTGCTGGCTACCCCACGCCTAATGCCTGCCGGCTACCCTCGCCTGAAGCCTTGCCCTGCAACCTGTGTCTGGATTCTCGCCTGCTACATTTCCCCTCGAATCTCGCTTGCTACCCTACGCGTGGAACCTCGCCTGAAGCCTCGTCTTCACTGCTGTCACGTTCAACCACCGGAGCAAGATAATCAACTGTCTTTTGTAGTTTTGAACTGCCTCTGTGTCCTCGCCGTCGCTAGGTAGGTCCGGCCGCTTACCGCTACCTAGTGTTGGAAATCGTCTCGTTATGTTCAGCGTAGCCTGTATGAGTCCCGGCCCTACGTCCTGTTTTCAAGGAGGTGTCCTGGCTCTGTGTTCTGCGTTCCTGTCCTCCCTCGACCAAGGCTCTGTGTTCTGCGTTCCTCTTCTCCCTCGACCAAGGCTCTGTGTTCCCATCTTGTCCATGTGCCTCGCCCAGCCCAGGCGTACCTTGCCCAGCCCGGTGCTGGGATTCCCTCGTCCTGTGTTGGAGTTCCCTTGTCCCATACAGGAGTTTCAAGTACAGTCCTGAGCCTGTCCTCATCCTGTAGCCACGTCTTTTTCTCGCCTTGTTTTGGAGTTCGAGCCACAGTCAAGGCCCAGGTTCTGGGTTCTTGCCCAATCTCTGGCTCGGAATCCAGACCCAAGCCTCTAAGAACCGTAGCCTCGTCATTTCCTCATCCTTGGCACACTTCGAGCCCGAGTCAAGACCCAGATTCTGGGTACTTGTCCAGTCTCTTGCTGGAAGTCCAAGCCCACGCTCCTAGTTCCCAGGTCCATGTCCTGGTTCCCTATCCTAGCCCACCCCGGAGTCCTTGTCTCGTCCGGGGCCTGTGTCGTGTCCAGAGTCCTTTCTTCCTCGCTTCCCCTGCTCCCCTCTCACACCTAGCCCTATTCCTGGTAGTTCAGTGCCTGTGTCTTACTTTTGGGCCTCTCCCAATGCCCTCCTTATGACAGTTTCTGAGTATGTGTGTGATGGTGCGTGTGTCTAAATATGACTGTTGAGTCTGAGACTGCTATTTTATGTCTGTGAAAATATGTGAGTACGTGTGTATGCGTGTGTGCGTGTCTTATGTATCTTTGTGTCTATGTGCACGCGTGTATCTGTGTGCGTTCGTGTGTTGTTTGCAGAGTCTGTGTGCATGTGTGCGCCTCTGTGTCTATGTGTAGGAGACCGTGTGTGTGCTTGTAGCTGTAACTGTCACTTCCTAGGTCTGACTTTGTATGAGTGTGTGTGTGTGTGTGTGATTGTGTGACTCTGTTAGTTGTGTATGTCTTTATCTGTTATTGTTGTGTGGCTGATCCTGTGTCGTTTATTTTGGGTTTCTGTGTGTTAATGTGTGGTTCAATGCACGTTTCTCTCGGTTTGAAGTGTATATTTCTGTTTGGCTGCATGTTAAAGTGTGTATCTCGATGTGCGCGCACATGTATGTATGTGCACACGCATGTGTATGCGTGTGTGGGTCTTTATATGTGAGTATGCACGTGTGTCCATGGCCGAGTATTTCTGTGTTCTTTTTTCGGCGTCTGTTGTTACATATGTAGGTATGTGTATCTCTGCCTGAGCGCGCGTCTGTGTGTGTCTGTGTGTGCATCTGCGATACCGTGTGTTTGTGTGTCTGTATTCGAGCCTCTGGGACAGTCGGGATTTGTGCGTGTGCATGTGTGTTCGATCCTGATTCTCTGTGCATTGGTGTGTTTGTCTTTGTGCGTGTGCGCGCGTCTCTGTCTATGTGTCGGAGTCCGTGTTTGCGCGGCATTAAAACACTTTGTGCCTAGGTCTGCCTCTGTGTGCGTATCTGAGTGTAATTGTGTGTGCGTGTTTGTGTGTTTTGCCTTATTTATGTAAGCTTGCACCTTCTGCACGTGCGGGGATTTTGTGTGTGCCTGTTTGTATTTATGTGCTTTTATCTGTGAGCATTTGTTCTTATGAATTGTGTTTGCGTCAATTTTTTTATGTGTGCATGTACGTTTGTGCCTGAGTCGTGCTGTGTACATGTGAATGATCTGGTGTGAGTATTTTTGCGATTCTTTAGGTCTGTGTTTACGTGTGGGTTTTGTTTATGTTTCCTCGTGAGTGTTAATGTGCATGCCCTTTGCTATTTCAAGTTTAAGTTTTTGTGCAAGCGCGCGAGTGTTTGTATATATATATTTGCATCTGTGTGTCTGTCTATCTGTGTTTGAGTGTGCCCCTGTTGATCTATGTGCGTGCGTGTTTGTGTGTGTTTATATGTGTTTTCGTGTATGTGCAGTTATGTACGTACATTTTGGTGCCTTTCTGTTGTGTGTAAATATGTGCATTTGCGTCTGTATCGGTGTTTTCTGCACATGTGAATATTAGTTTCTAGGTATTTATTTCAGTATGTCTGTATGTGCGCTTCGCTATGTGTGGTTCTTCTGTGCGCGTCTGCCTACGCGTGTGTTTCTGTCTTTGTAGCTGTGTGTGTTTTCAGTTCGTGAGCGCGTCCGCGTTTGCGTAAGTGTTTGACATTGTGTGTGTGCGTCGGTGTTTGTATTTGTGTGATTTGTATGTGAGTGTGCGTGAGTTATTGTCTGTTTCTAAGATGTTTTTGTGTATGTATTCATGTGTGTACTATCTATGTGTTTTCTTTGCTATTGTGTGTCTACATGTGAGTATGCGCTCGTGTCTGTGTTCAGTGTGTGAGCTGTGCTATGTGCGCTTCTCTGTTTTGTCTGCTTGCGTTTCAATGTAAGAATGTTTCTGTGTGTGCGTCTTGCTCTGGTGTTTCTCTGTGTGATTTTGTGTCAGCGTTTACGTGTGTGTTTTGCTTTCTTTGTGTATGTTAATGTGTATGTGTTTCTATCTTACTCTTCTGTCAGACTGTGTTTGAGTGTTTGAGTTGGTCTGTGTGAAATTTTATGCATGTTTCTGTTTTGTGTCTCTGCATTTATATTTGCTGGATTGTAGGTTGCTGTGTGTGGTATTCTGTATGTGCTTTTGCGTCTGTTTCTGTGTTTAGTTTGTGAGCACGTTTCTTTCTCATCTCCCCGCTGTTGTGTCTCTTTTTGTGTTTTTGTTTCTGTGGGAGTCTGCTTGTCTGCGTTAGTGTTGTTCTGTGTGATTTGCTTTGTGTGTGTGTGTTTTATGTGCGTTTCCTTTTTTGTATTTTTGTTCCTGTATTAGCGTGTGAGTTTGTGCGTTTTGTTAAAGGGACATTGTGTGTTAATTTTTCTGTCTGTGAATTTGTCTGTGACATTTTGTGAGTATTTGTTTGTGAAAGAATTTCGGTGTGTGTTTGAGAGTGTGTGCTTGTGTGTTTGTCATTGGGTGTGTGTGACTCTGTGAGTAAACATGACTGCGTTCTGTGAAGGTGTTACTGTGTGTGACTGTGCATTTTTCTGAATAATAGTATGTGTTTCTGTGTGTATTTTATTTCCGTCTGCGTCTATTTTTATAGCGTGCGTTTTGTATGTGTTTTCTGAATATGTTACGACGTGTGTGTGTGTGTGTGTGTGGAGGGGATGGTTATGACTGTGTGTGTTTCGTCTGTGTATTTATTTGTGAGTTCTCAATGTGCGTTTGTATGAGAATTGTTGTATACTTGAGAATATTTTGTGTGATTCTTTGTGTGTATCTATGTGTATGCGATTAACTGTGTGTCTTGTTTACTCGACGTGTCTCTTTCTATGTTTATGTGTTTTCTCAATGACTGTATGCATTCCTGTGTGTGTATCTCTGTGTGTGTTTGTAGGATTGTGTCTGTATATTTCCCTTTACTATCTGTTTGTACTGTTTGTGTGTGTGTTTCAGTTTGTGTCTGTGATTGTATCTGTGTTTGTGTCTAAGTGTACTTGTGTGTGCGTGTGCGTACGTGTGTGTGTGCGCGCACACGTGATGTGGATTTGCGTATGTGTAGGTGACTTTATATTGTCTTGTTTTGGTGTGTGTTCGTGTGTGTGATATCTGTTTGTTTGTGTTTAATTTTTGTAGTGTTCCTGTCTGTGATTGTGTTTATTTCTCTCTTTTGGCTTGTCTGTTTGCTTCTGAGAATGGTTCTTATGTGTGTAACCCCTTACATGTATTTGTATGATCTTTTCGAATGTGTCTCCCTCTGTCTTTGTGTGGGTGGGTTAATATGTGTGTATGTTGTTGTGCTCGTGTGTGTGTGTGTTTTCTGCGTTCATCTCTGCGTGACTGTTTGTGTGTATGGCCATATTTCTGTTTGTGTAAGTATGTGTTTCTGTCTGGGTATTTCTGACTGTGTTTTAGAGTATCCGATTTGAACAGTGTGCCTGAGTATTTGTGTGTGTGTGTGTGTGTGTGTGTGTGTGTGTGTTTATATGTGCTTGTCTACATGAGTATTTATGTGTGTACTTTTGTCTGCGCCTGTGCTATTGTGTATCAGTACTGTGCATTTGCGTCTGCGTATGTGTTTTGTGTGTGCGCGTGCGCGTGTGTGTGTGTGTGAGAGACAGAGAGAGAGACAGAGAGAGAGTTGCCTATATGTGTGCTACAGGTGTCTCTGGTTCTGTGCGTGTTCCCGTCTGTGTTTGTGCGTGTGTGTCAGTTTGTATGTCGGTGATTTTGTTTGTGTCTTTGGGGTTAAGAATATGTCGGTCATGTTTTTATCTGTGCGTTTATCTTTGCGTGTTTTGTTGTGACTTTTCTGATTATTTCTGTATGTATTTGTGTGTAAGCGTATTTACGAGTTTGCGTGTGTGTGTGTGCTGTTTTCTGAATGCCCGTATTTTTTCTGTACGTGTGTTTGAGTCTCTATGGGTGTTTTTGTGTTGTGATACCGTATATGTATGTTTAATGTTGAATGTTTGCATGTGCGTGTGTGTGTATTTGTTTCTACGTATCTTTTCAGTGTGTGTATGCATGTGAGTGTGATATCTTATTGTGGGTGTGTGTCTCCTTGTGTGTATGATTTGATGTGTGTGTGTGTGTTTGTATTTGCTTTTTATGTTTCTGCACGTCTTTCTATGACTGTGTGTGTGAGAGAGCGTGTGTGCTTGTGTGTGTGTGTGTCTGTGTGTGTTTGGGTTTATTTTTGAAAGTGGTTGTGTATGTTTTGTGTGTCACTTTTCTTTCGGAGTGCCTCTGTCTTTTGTGTGTGCACGCCATTTTATATCAATGCGTGTTTGCCGGGTTTGGGGGGCGGGGCATTCTGAGCTTTAATGCGTGTGTACTTTTTAATGTCTGTGCTTGGGATTGTGTGACTGTATGTCTTTGTTTGTGTGATGTTGCTTGTATATGCATGATCCTGTTCATGTGTCTGTGTTTTTGCGTGTGTATATGCTGGTATCCGCCTTTTCAGTGTGTGTTGTGTGTGCATTTGTCTCTGTGCGTGTCTGGGTGAGTTTGTTATTGTTTCTGTCTGTTTCCATGTATCTTTCTCTGAGTGTATATGATTCTGTGCGTGTTTTTGAATGTTTGTGTTTCTGTAGGTGTGTTTGTGTGTTTGGTTGAATATCTGTATGTTTTTCTGTGTGTATCTGTGCCTGCGTTCGAGAATTTATCTTTTACATTTTGTATGTGTTCGCCTATGTGCCTGCATATGATGTTATATTAATACCTGTTTGTCTGCGTTCCTTTTCCGTCTGTGCGTGCGGGCGCCTGTGTGTCTGTATTTGCTGAATGTATGTGTGTGCCTGTACTCGTCATGTTTTCTATATGTGTGTCTGCGTGTGTGTGTGTGTGTGCGTGTGTGTGTGTGTGTGTGTGTGTGTGTGTGTGTGTGTGTGTGTGTGTGTGTGTGTGTGTGTGTGTGAGAGAGAGAGAGAGAGAGAGTTACGTTTAATACTTTTCTGTCTGTCTTGGGTTTCTGTGTTTTTCTAAAGATGTGTTTCTGTGTGTCCGTGTTTGTTTTAGTGTGTGTGCTTTTTCGAATTCCTGTATGTGTTGTATGTGTTTCCTGCGTGAGTTTTTGCGTGCGTTTTTATGTCTATAAATGCTCTCTCTGAAAGTTGTGAATGTTTTGTGTGTGTCTTTGTATGTGTGTGAGTGTGAGCTTTTCGGTGTGTTTGTGTATCTCTCCTTGTTTGTGTTATGTCTCCTTGTGAGTTTGTGCACCTATATGCATGTGCCTTTGTGTGTGCGTGCATGTGATAAAGTGCGTGTTTATTTGGAAGTGTGCTTCTGCGTTTTAATGCTTGAATCGTGTGTGTGTGTGTGTGTGTGTGTTGTCGCGGGACACAACCCGTCGGAAGCGAGGAGTAGGAAAGGGGCAGAGTCCCCCGCCAGGCAACGGCAGTCCGGCCGGGCTTACCCGACAGAGGCAAGGGATAGGAAGGGAGCTCAGTCCAGGGTGATTCTGAGATTGACTCACAGACTAGTTGATTAACGGTGGGTACTCCAAGCCGGGGCGAACAGGACGAACAGAACGAAACCGGGCGAACAGCGCAAGCAGGGCAAACATGATGAACAGGTCAGAACAGGGTAATTAGGGCGACCAGCGCAAACAGGACGACCAGGTCGGAATGGGATAGACAGGCAAACAGCGCGACAGTGCGAGCAAGGCGTGCCGGATGGAAGAGTGGGACCAGCGCGTACAAGACAAAACAGGACAACCCCGCAACTAAACTCAGTCCCAGAGTCCCTTATATACACGTGCCAGCCGATGGGCATCCGGTGTGCCTCCTTGAGTCCAAACAAGCCACGATGATCCACAGGTCTGACTAATTGGCTCAAGGGTGAAAGGAGGGACGGCTACAAGACCCGGAGTCCGGAGTCCACGGACCGTTCAAGACACGGAATGCGGGCTCCGGAACGGACCATAACAAATAGACTC
Organism: Hemitrygon akajei; assembly: GCF_048418815.1. Lineage (NCBI taxonomy): Eukaryota > Metazoa > Chordata > Chondrichthyes > Myliobatiformes > Dasyatidae > Hemitrygon > Hemitrygon akajei. The sequence continues at coordinate 56,967,858 of NC_133131.1, forward strand.
GTTAACATGAACATGTTGGGAATACCTTCTCCCTATCATTACCCTTCCGATTCTGAATAAAGCCGAACCTCAGTGTAAACGCCGAATAGTTGTATAGGATCAAAGGCAACACTTCCTGTCCGTCTGATGTTGGAACCGGACGTCCTTCAGTCTGGTCCCTGAAAATCGTGGCCTGACATACCGTGTGAACGACAATAGTCCTGCACCGGTGTGCTCACCCTGTACGGAGTGCTGAGACTGAGTTGCTGCTCCCAAGGCCACCCGGCTGTAAAGTGTCAGTCGCTGATTACAGATGGACAGGGCCAGTTGGACTGCCGCACTCCCGGTCACACTGACTCTCACGGACCGGACTGTTCCGACAGCAGGAGGGAAGGGGAGTGGAACAAATGTAGTAACCGTAAAGAAGAAAACAAACAGGCTGCGTTAACTTTCCCTCACAGCCGCAGGCAATTTCTGTCTGGATTTCGGTGCAGATCCGTTCTTGTCCTTTCATCACAACCAGGGTGACGGAATTTCCCTTTTAAACTCAGCGAGTGCAAAGCTGCGAATTTGCTCCAACCCGATTTCTAGGAGGGTCTGTGCTCCACCCAGTGTGAAACGGTGCCGCCCGGCACAGGACGAGTTTCAGCTCAAACATCGCTCACCAGGGGGACGTATTTCTGCTGAAATTAGACAAAACACGTTTGACAATTTACTCCCACCCGACAGGAACAAATGTTGTCAATTATTTTCTCAGTGCTTCTCGATCTAGGGGAGTTTATTCACGTTCATTATTTAACACTAAAATTAAGAGATTATTATCTTAGCATCCGGGTAACTGCTGTCACAAGAAACCCCCTCCCCCACGGTAAACAGCGGGTTTCGTTTCACAAGCAGGGGTTGTTGACCCCACCCCACCGGAAACATTTGTGGAATTTGTCTCTCTGAAAATCCATAAGACTATATGACCATAAGACATAGGTGCATAATTAGGCCATTTGGTACATCGAGTCTGCGCCGCCATTTCATCATGACTGATTCAATTTTCGTCGGAGCCCCAGTCTCCTGCCTTTCCCATGCATCCATTCATGCCCTGACCAATCAAGAGTCGATCAAACTCTTCCTTAAATACACATAATGATCTGGCCTCCACAGCAGCCTGTAACAAAGAATTCCACACATTCACCACTTTCCGGCTAAATAAATGCCTTCTAAAAGGACGCTGCTCTATTTTGAGGTTGTGTCCTCTGGTCTTAGACTCTCCCGCAAAGGAAACATCCTCTCTACATGCACTCCATCAAACTCTTCTGTCAGTCTTCAATGACGTCCCCTCTTATCCTTTTGAAATCCAGTGAATACAGACCCAGAGCCATCAAACGCTTTTCATATGACAAGCCATTCAATCGTAGAACCATTTTCGTGAACTTCGTTTGAACTCCTTCCAGTTTCAGAGCCCTTTTTCTAAGATAAAGCCCTAAACTGCTCACAGTGTGGCCTCACCAGTGCTTTAAAAAGTCTCAATATGACATCTTTGCTTTTATATTCTGTTACTCGAAATGAATGCTAAAATTGCACCTGCCTTCCTTACCACGGAGTCAACCTGAAAATTAACATTTAGGGAATCCTGCACAAGGACTCTCAAGTCCCTTGGAACCTCTTTTTTTTTGTAACTTCTCTCGAAAATACTCAATCCTTTCACTTCTACCAAAGTGCATGACAATACATTTGCGGACAGTGTATTCCATGTGACACTTTTGTCCATTCTCCTAATCTGGTTGCCTCTCTCTACATCATCAATTTCCTCAAAACTACCTGTCCCTCCACCCTTCTGCATATCATCTGCAAACCTTTCAACAAGGTAATCAATTACATCATCCAAATTCTGGCATACAATGTAAAAAGCAGTCCCAACACATGCCCCTGTGGAACACCACTAGCCATCGCCAGCTAACCCGAACAGGGTCGCTTTATTCCCACTCTTTGTTGCCTGCCAATCAGCCACTAATTTATCTATGCCAGAATCATTCCTGTAATACCATGAGTTCGTAACTTGTTAAGCAGCCTCATGTATGGAATCTTGTCAAAGGCCTTCTGCAAATCCAAGTACACAGCTTCGATCGATTCTCCTTTGCCTCTCCAGCTTGTTATTTCTTCAGATAATTCCAACAGATTTATGAGGCGAGACTGTCATTTGAAGAAACCATGCTGAATACGGCTTATCCTATCATGTGCCTCCAAGTACACTGACAGATACTTAATAATAGACTCCAACACTTTTCCAACCCCTGAGGTCAGCATAACTGGCCTACAATTTCCTTTCTTCTGATTCTCTACTTTCTTGAAGAGTGGAGTGACATATGCAAAATTCCAGTTTTCCGTAACCTTTCCAGAACCTAGTGCTTCTTGAATGATTGTAACGTTCTCGCTCGGGTGTGAAGTAACGCCGAGGTAAACGTCGAGATAAACCAGAATCAATGCAAACGAGACCGCAGTAAGATTAACCATTTACTGTTCACTCTTCACATTAACGCATGGTGAAAACTGTTGAAAAACAATACAGGATTGGTACAGTGTTTGTTCCCTTCTAAATATCACATTTACATTGTGAATACTTGCAAAGGTAAAACTACAATAACTACATTACATTAAAGTGCAGCATACAGTCAGAATCTAGCTGCTCCATTGGCTGCTTTAGATACACTATCCCGACTCTTTAACTGACGAAAAGGTAAACCTTACCGACCGTCGTTACTTTTAACAGAATCGGCGTTAACATTCTAACTCAAAATACCGATTATCTAATGACTTACAGCGTTGCTTTCACTGTGTCTTTGGTGCATAGAGAGACCCTAGTCAGCGTTATGGTGGCACATGTGAGTGACCCCCACCCTTGCGTGAATCTCAAACCGGTAATTCCCCACAAGACGCGGCGAACCCGGATGTGACGTCATCGCAGCCGCGATGTATTACAGACAAATCAATTGATTTAAACAATCCTAACTTTAACTAAAAAAAATGCTAACAAATTACTACGCGAAAATATTATAAACTAAATAACTGCCATAAAGGCAGCACACTCCCCGCTTGGCCTTCGTAAGGTCACAATGAACATAATACAAACTTCAGTCTCTAAATCAGTCATTAGGTAGAAGTAGAATGACTTCTGCAACAGGCCTTTGGTAAATTTTCCCATCGCCTTGGTCGGTAGTTTTCAATTCAACCTTCCTGACATGTCCATCCCTACTAGGGAATGTGGCAGTGATTCTGGCCATTGGCCAGCAGTTGCCGGCGATTTGCTTGTCCCTGAGCAGGACTAAATCTCCAACCTGAAGGTTCCTTCTCCATTGCTTTGTGTACAGGTCCTTATCGGAGAAGTCCCCTGGTGGAGGGGCAGCTCCTGCCTTCTGCGTAAGGAGCATTGATGGCGACAGTATGAAGGGGTTTTCCGGGTCAGAAGACACGGGTAAGAGTGGTCGTGCATTCATAATGGCTGTGACCTCTGCCATTGGTGTGCCCAGTACCTCGTGGGTCGATCGGATGCTTTGCTGCATCTCAGGTCTCCTTTCCGTGGTTTTTTGCAAGGGCGTGAACCGCTTGACTGCCTGCTCTTTGTTGTTTGGCAAGCACTGGCGTGATTCTCTGAAAGGTAGTGGGGCGACCCCACTATTTGCTTTGTCTCTGAAGACCTTGGTGTCCTCCGTTTTTAAGATGATGGCGTCTTGAGTCGATGGAGCAAGTTTATTATCGTGCTCCTTATGAGCAAAGACAGACTGACCCAGCGTCTCGTCAGTTACTTTGCGCTTGTTAAAGCCTTGTGGTGCTTCCTGGACGCACATGGAACTTGTGCGGGGTTGAAGAATCAAATGGCGGCTACTCTCTAGCACATTGGTCTTGAGTGTGTTAACCGTTGATTTGTGTTCGTTGCCAGGGCACACCTCTCCTATCACCACCCAGCCCAGATCCAGGCGTTGGGCAAAGGGGGCGTCGTGTGGTCCATTGACCTGCTGCCTAACCTTGTGTACCCGGAGAACATCCCTCCCTAATAGCAGGAGTATTTCTGCTTCTGGATCCAGCTCTGGGATGTGTTTGGCGATGTGGTGGAGATGTGGTTGGTGTAGCACCGCACTTGGCGTCGGGATCTCAGTGCGGTTATTCAAGATTTTCTCGCACTCTACGAGTGGGGGGAGACAGATGAGGACTTTACTATCCAGGGACTCGATCTGGAAGCCTTCGGCCCTCCTTCCGTAAGTTTTCATGTTGCCTGAGCAAGTTCTAAGGTAGTATGGGAACTGCTCACTCTCAATGTTGAACAAGTTAAAGAACTTTGGACTGACTAGCGAGCGGTTGCTCTGATCGTCCAGAATTACGTAGGCTTTGATGGCCTTGTCTTTGGCTCCCTTAGGGTACACCTTAGTGAGACAGATCTTTGAACAAGAACGGCTTGCCTGAGCTTGACCGCAAACTTCCGTACAGCTCGAGCTGACAACAGGTGTGCTGGAGTGAGCTTCTCCCTCCCCGCCGTCCTGTTGTGGGGGTGAAGGAGCTTCGTCGGTTTGCGGTAACGGGCCAGGATGCATGGCCCAGTCGTGATTAGTGCTATCACATTCCAGGCACTTCACGGCGATCGTACACTCTCTCGCACAGTGAGAGGTCGAGGAACAGCATCTAAAACATATTCCTTTCTCCTTGAGAAGGGCCTTCCTCTCTTCGAGGGGTTTTTCCCTAAACGTTCTGCATCTTTTGAGAGGGTGGGGTTTGTTATGCAATGGACAATTCTTGCTAGGGTCGTTGTTAGTTGTAAGGACTTGGGTCTTAAGCGCTGAGACTGGTTTAGTAATGTTGGAATTATTCGAAGTGGATTTATCTGGCTTGGTGTAAATTGTACTGCTTCCTGGACCTATGAGGCTAGGATCGTTTCACTTCGTCGCCTCCTTGCACACGAACCTGGTGAAATACTCGAAGGGAGGGAATTGACCTTCGTGTTCTTCCTTGTAATCTGAGGCAACGGACAACCACCTGTCCTGCAGCCCAAATGGAAGTTTGTCCACGAGTTGTCTAATCCCGGTTGGAGTGTCTAGGTATACTAGACCAGCTGAGTGGCCATCTTCTTTGGCGCCTTGAATCTCCATGAGTAAATCTCCAAATTCTCTTAGCTTGGTGTGTTCCTTGGCTGACACCTTAGGAAAATTTCCCAAACGTTGGCATAGCGCCGCCTCAATAATTTCGGGGGCTCCGTAGCCCTCCTGAAGTCTCTCCCATGCTTTCTTCAATGCTAGCTCGGGTTTGTTGATGTACACTGAACGCATGCGTCTCACCTGTTCGCATGATTCTTTTCCCAGCCATTTTGCCATAAGGTCCAACTCCTGGGTTGCTCTGAGCTGGACTCCGTCGATAGCGTTGGTGAAAGTGGAGTACCATGCACGGTAATTTTCAGGTTTATCGTCGAACTGGTATAGTCCTGAAGTGACGAGATCCCGTCGTGCGAAATACCGTGCTGCGGATTCGTCTGCAAGTGGCGTGCGGGCTGAGGGAACATGTCCACAGGTACATGACTGAGGGCGTACATCTGTTATGGGATTTGCTGGTCTGGACTCAGTCTTTGCCTCTCTTCTCCCCAAATCCGGTAAGTTCGGTGTCGAGAAGTACTTGTCGTGAGCCTTTGCATTCCTGGGTTCATCGCGGAGTTGCGAGGGTAAATTATCTTCCTCGGATGGACGTGATGCCGTCGGGCCTCTCCAAGACTCCTCGTGAAGTGGGACGTTATCGAATAAGTAAAGAGAGGAAGAAAGAGTCTTCCATTCCATTTGAGATTGGACATAGTCCCTTGTACGTTCCAATCCGATCTTTTCTGAGGTAGATTTTCCGTCCTTCGGATCATGCATTTCTTCGGCGTCTTCTATTAACTCTGCTTCCACCTCGGCAGCTGCTGCTTCTCGTTCTAGCTTCAGCGCTTCTAACCGTGCCTCTACCCTTTTCCTTTCCAATTCGTTTTCGGCTTCTCTGGCAGCCGCTTCTGCTTCTCTGGCAGCCTGTTCCTTCTGGTTTTCGGCTTCTCTGGCAGCCGCTTTCATCTTTACTTCTAATTCTTCTTTGGCAAAGCGCGCTCGCACCTTGGCGGCTTCTGCTTTCGCTCTTGCTTGGGTAGCCTTACTTGATGCCCTACTGCCCCTGTCGCAGGATGACGATGGCTTTGACAACGACTTGATGCTGGATCGGGTTGACATGGCTGCACTTTAAACACCTGATAATGCCGCTTTTTCACTGTAACGTTCTCGCTCGGGTGTGAAGTAACGCCGAGGTAAACGTCGAGATAAACCAGAATCAATGCAAACGAGACCGCAGTAAGATTAACCATTTACTGTTCACTCTTCACATTAACACATGGTGAAAACTGTTGAAAAACAATACAGGATTGGTACAGTGTTTGTTCCCTTCTAAATATCACATTTACATTGTGAATACTTGCAAAGGTAAAACTACAATAACTACATTACATTAAAGTGCAGCATACAGTCAGAATCTAGCTGCTCCATTGGCTGCTTTAGATACACTATCCCGACTCTTTAACTGACGAAAAGGTAAACCTTACCGACCGTCGTTACTTTTAACAGAATCGGCGTTAACATTTTAACTCAAAATACCGATTATCTAATGACTTACAGCGTTGCTTTCACTGTGTCTTTGGTGCATAGAGAGACCCTAGTCAGCGTTATGGTGGCACATGAGAGTGACCCCCACCCTTGCGTGAATCTCAAACCGGTAATTCCCCACAAGACGCGGCGAACCCGGATGTGACGTCATCGCAGCCGCGATGTATTACAGACAAATCAATTGATTTAAACAATCCTAACTTTAACTAAAAAAATGCTAACAAATTACTACGCGAAAATATTATAAACTAAATAACTGCCATAAAGGCAGCACAATGATCATTATTAATGCTTCCACAGTCTCTTCAGACACCTCTTGCAGAATCCCGGGATCTACACCATTTGGTCCAGGTGACCTATCTACCTTCAGACCTTCTAGTTCCCCAACAACCTTCTCTCTAATGATGGTAACTTCACACACTTCATCAACCATGACACCGGGAACTTCCGCCATATTGCTCGAGTCGTCCACAGTGAAGACTGATGCAAAATACTCATTCAGTTCCTCCGCCATTTCCTTTCCCCCATTACAATCTCTCCAGCACCTTTTTCTAGCGTCCGACATCTACTCTCGCATTTACTTTTCGACTGTATGTTTCGAAAGAAACTGCCGATATCCTATTGGAATGTCGCATATTCCAAAGGGCCAAATGATTTAACATGGGAAAGAGTGATGGGCTCATCAAAAATGGGAACCATGGAGGCAGTGAGGCACAAACTTCAGTAAAAATTCTGTCAGAATGTCATCTGGGAGGGAGAGATGCACTCACTGAAAATTTTCACCTACGATAAAATGCCCGAAGGGAGGGTATGACGTCCTGATTGACAATCAGAGATGGTGTGACCCGCAGATTGAAAATGGCCACCCGTGATGAAATGATGCACAGAACTTTTCAGGCTACAGAGCGGGGAAGGTGCTTTCAGTGGATTTCTGTGCAAACTGAAGGCGAGGTTTGGGGGTGCGAGTTGGTTCACGTCGATAATTACCATCTTCTACCAGATATGGAGGGCGGGAGAGGGAATGTGGAAAGGGAAATGGAGAAGAGGAGGAAAGATGAGTAAAACTATCATGACCCCAGTGTCCTCCATCTCTCCTTACCCTACCTATTTCTGTCCCTGTCTCCACCCGTCTTTCCACTCACTCTGCACTCTCTCAACTCCTTCGCTCTTAGTCCACACTCTCGCCTCTTGCTCTGCATCTCTCATTCAGCACCCCTCTCACCACCACTATACCCCCTCTGCACATCCTTTCTCTTTAATTCCCCTGTCCCCCGATCTATCTCTCTCTTCCCATCCCTCCGCTCCATTAACCCTACCTGTAAGCCTCAAAATTTTTAAAAATTTATTAGTTGTCCGGGAAATCAACATTCCAAGAAATAAAGTCTTAACCTATGCAATCTTTCCTTATAACTTAAGACCTCCATTGCGGCAAAATCCTTGTAAACTTTCAATGTATTGTTACAAACCTATTCATATTTTTCATGTAGTTAAGTGACCAAAACTGCAGACAATACTCTACATTAGGCCTCACCGACTTCAATATAACATCCCATCTCCTGTACCCAGTACATATTTTTATGAAGTCCAATGTGCCAAAACCTTTCCTTACGACCCTATGCATACATGACGCCACTTCCAACGTATTATGACCTTGTATTCCCCGAACCCATTGTTGTACCACATTCCTCAGTGTCCGACTTTTAATCTGTAAATCCTAGCCTCCTGGTTCCTACCGAAGTTCCATTTGCTATTTTTCCAGCTGATCCAAATCGCTCTGCAAGATATGGTAGCCTCCTTCGCTGTCCAATATACCCCCAGTCTTGGAGCTATTATCACATTTGGTGACCAGTTGACCACATCATTATCCAGATCATTGATACAGATTACTAGAAACAACAGACTCAGCACTGATCCCTGTGGCAGTACACTAGCCAGAGGCCTCCATTCAGAGAGGCAAGCATCTGCTACCACTCTCTGGGATCTCCCACAAAGCCGATGGTTAATCTAATTTACTGCTTCATCTTGAAAGACTGGCGACTGAAACTTCCTGAACAGCCTTCCATGCGGGACCTTGTAAAATGCCTTGCTAAAGTCTATGCCGACAACACCCACTAACTTGCCTTCTCACTACGATGTCAGGTACTGAGGCCTTAAGTTTCCTTATTTATTTTTTGAGCCTTTCTTAAAGAGCGGAACAGCCTGAGCTATCATCCAATCGTTCGGTACCTCACCTGCCACTAAGCGTAACTTAAATATTCCTGCATCCCTCAAGGTCCGAGGAAATATCTTGCATGTCCCCGGAGACTTACTAACTTGCATCATGTCTGCAAACACGTCCTCTTCTATAATCTGCACAGAGTCTTTGAACTCACTCGGCTTTACCTCATAGACTTCATTTAAGATCCTCCCCATTTTTCTGGTTCCACACATAGATTACCCTTCGGTAATCCAGAAGATCAATTTTGTGCCTTGCAATTCCCTTTCTCTTATAATTAATGTATAATCACTTGGGATTTTACTTCACCTTTTCTACTGAGACAAACTCGTGCATTTTATCAGCCTTCCAGGTGTCTTTCTTAAGTGTTCTCCTTCAATCTCTTATACTCCACAAATTCCTCGCTCCCTACATCTGCTATGGTCCTCCATCTATATTCTTTACCATGGCCTCAATTCCTCTTGAATACCAAGGTTCCCAAAAAAAACCAGTTATACTTACAGTACCTTATATTCTGACATGCACACACAAGCTTTGAACCCTCAAAATTTCACCTCTGATAGTCTCCCACGTATCAAGTACCCCTTTGACAGAAAACTGCCTACCCCAATCACACTTATCAGAATCTTTTGGATATCTTAAAAATAGTTTGTTTTCCAATTTAGGGTCTCAACCCATGAGGCAGAGCTATCCTTTGCCTAAAAGCGTTGTGATCACAAGGTGCAAAGTCTTTCCCTACACTAACGTCTGTCATGCACAGAGTCTCAACCCCTCACAATCCCACGCTTCCCGCACTCTCTCGTTGGGACTTCAAAGTACTGATTTAGAAAGCATTCCTCAACACATTTGGCAAAATCCAGGACATCTAATCATTTTACAGTGCGGGTATCCCAGTCCATACCTGGAAAGTTAAATCACCTCCTGTAACAGATTATGTTTCTTGCAACAGGGTGCGATCTCTCTAAAAATTGTTCCTTTTAACCCCGCAGATGAAACCTCACTAGACGAGTTTCCCAGTCGGTACTGACAAAGCAGTGGCTTGACACATTCCCAAAAGTTGTAATGCCACAGTTGCCACTTTAATCGTCCTCGCCCTGTCGCGTCTAAAAGGAGGAAACCACAGAGTTTCGTGCTGCCATTGCTGCCCTTCTTGCAGCCAGGTCTTACTAATGGCTACCATATTTTTATCCCTTGTGTTGATCCACGACTTGAGCTCATCTCCCTGTCCTTCAATACCGTTTTGCTTTGAAATATATGCAGTTCACGTTAGTCGAAACATACCCAACCTTATTTTAATTCCTGACTTTGTCCGAAGTCTTAACGATTTCTGTCTCAGAAACTTGGTTAAGTAGATGGATGGGAGGGCATGATCTGACGAATTTACAGTTCAACTCAGAGACCGGAAGCAGTGCGTGGAAATCGCAATACCCCCAGCCCCCGCCTCACCCCACAACTCCCCCCACAACCCCAGTGTCGGATTGCAGAACCAGAATCATGTGCGTTAAAGCAATTGCTGTGGGATTCCGAGACGAGGACCACAATCTCAACCAGGACTAACATATTTGCCACTTTGGATAAGTAACTATTTATTCTGATCATTCTGACCAGACACCGCGCCTTTCACTCATCCATGTCTCCTCACTGCCGCTCCCCTTCACAATGGACTCTACTTCCAGACTCTTCCTCTTCCCTTCCAAATCGCACCACTCTCCTCGCCACCTAAAACACTGAACCCTCCTTTCTAGGAACCCGATCAGTTTACCACACCCTCCGCACTGCACACATTCACTCATTTTGCTGCAATCTTGCCTCACCCTCCCCTTTCTTTTGACACCATTTTCACTCACCCACACCACCTCGGTATCCTGCACACCTATTCGCCCTCTCCTCTTTCAGTCGCCCAGCACTCCTCCACCACCACAATTTCACCTTTTCCTCCCACTCTCCGTAAAACACTCCCACGCCCTTTCTTTTACCCTTCTATCCTTTCTCTCTACCTCGCTCTGCTCACGCTCCAGCTCTCTCCCCTTGCTCCAACATTCTCTAAGTCCCCCTCTCTATATCCCCCGTGACTGTCCACTCTTATCATCATACATTGCTAGGTATGATGATGTGGCCATCACTGAATCGTAGCTGAAGGATGATTGCAGTTAGGAGATGAATGCCCAAGGTTACAAGTTATATAAGAGGGATTGGAAGGTAGACGGAGCGGGTAGTGCGGCTCTACTAGTAAAGAATAGCATCAGATGAGTAGAAAGATGTTACATAGCACCGGAAGATATTGAATCTTTATGGGTTGAGTTAAGAAACAGCATGTGTAAAAAGACCCTGATGGCAGGTATATAGAGGCCTCTAACAGTGGCTGGGAGGTGGACCACAGGTTACAACAGGAAATAGAAAAGACGAATCAAAAGGGCAATGTACTGGTAGTCATGGGAGATTTTAGCATGAAGGTCAATTGGGAAAATCAGGTTGGTAATGGATCTCAAGGGGGTGAGTTTGTTGAATGCCTGAGGGATAGCCTTTTAGAGTAGTCTGCCGTTGAGCCTACTGTGGGTCAGCTATACTGGATTGGGTGCTATATAATGAATGGGAGGCGATTAGGGAGCTTAAGGTAGAAAAAAAAACCCTTAGGAAAATGTGATGGCAACACGAGTGCGAGCAACTAAAAATAATTAGAAGGGAAAAGATGAAATGTGACAGCAAGCTAGCAAATAATATCAAAGTGGAATATAGAAGTTTTTCTTCAAGTATGTTAAAAATAAAAGAATTTGAAGAGGATCTAGGACCGCTAGAAAATGAGGCAGGAGAAATAATAACGGGGGACAAGAAGATGGCTGTTGAACCTAAATTAGTATTTTGCATCGGTCTTCACTGTGGAAGACAATAATAACACGCCTGATGTAGTGTGTGAAGGACGAGAAATAGGTGCAGTTACTATTACAAGAGAGAAGCTGCTGAAAATGCTGAAAGACCTAGAGGTTTACAAGTCACGGGGACCAGATGAACTGCACCCTGGGGCTCTGAAAGAAGTAGGGTTAGAGATTCTGCTGGCATTAGAAATTATTTTTCAATAATCATTGGACTCTGGCATGGTGTCAGAGGACTGGAACATAGCACATACCACTCCACCCTTTAAGAAAGGAGGAAGGCAGCAGAATGGCAATCATAGAGCAGTTAGCCTGACCTCAGTTGTTGGGAAGATGTTAGAATCAATTGTTAAAGATGAAGTGATATAGTACTTGGTGACACAGGACAAGATAATATAAAGTCAGCATGGTTTCCTTCAGGGAATATCCTGCCTGACGACTCTTTTGGAATTCTTTAAGGAAATTACAAGTAGGTTAGATAAAGGTGATGCATTAGATGTTGTACATTTGGAAATACAAAAGGCCTTCGACCAGGTCCACACACATGAACTGATTACCAAGTTAAGAGCCCATGGTATTTCAGGAATGTCACTAAAATGGTTAGAGTATTGTCGGATTGGCAGGAGGCAGCGAGTTGGAATAAAAGGACTCTTTTCTGGTTGGCTGCCAGACACTAGTTCCGCAGGGGTCAGTGATGACCGGTTCTTTTTATGCTTTATATAAATGATATTGTTGATGGAATAGATGGTTTTCTTGCCAAGATTTCAGATGATGCGAAGGTTGGTTGAGGAACAGTAGTGTTGAGGAAACAGGTAGGATAAAGGATTTAGATTAGGAGAATGGGCAAGAAAGTGCAAATGAAATACAGTGTGGGAAAATGCATGTACATGTACTTTGGTCGTAGGAATAAATATGCATACTATTTTCTAAACGGGGAGAAATTCCAGGAATCTGAGATGCAGAGGGAGATGGGAGTCCTTGTGCAGAACAAATGAAGGTTATCTTGTAGGTTGAATCGGTGGGGAGGAAGGAAAATACCATGCTCGTATTAATTTCAAGATATCTAGAATACAAGAGCAAGGATGTGATGCTGATGCCGTATTAGGCACTGGTGAGGCCTCACCTTGAGTATTTTCAACAGTTTTGAGCCCGTCATCTTAGAAAAGATGTGCTGCCATTGGAGAGGGTCCAGGGGAGTATCGCAAAGATGATTCCAGGATTGAAAGGGTTATCACACAAGGAGTCTTAGATGGCTCTGCGTGGGTACTCGCTGGAATTCAGAAGGATGAGGGGGAATCTCATTGAAACCTTTTGAACGCTGAAAGGCCTGGACAGAGTAGGTGTGGAAAGGATGTTTTCCATCGTGGGACAGTCCAGGACAAGAGGGTACAGTCCCGGGATAGAGGGGCGCCCTTTAAACCAAAGATGCGGAAACATTTCCCGAGCCAAAGTATGGTGAATGTGTGAAATTCGTTGCCACGTGCAGCTGTGCTGGCCAGATCGTTGGGTATATTTAAGGCAGAGATTGATATGTTCCTGATTGGAAATGACATTGAATATTACGGGGAGAAGACCGGGAATTGGGATTGAGGAGGAGAAATGATGGCCTCAATCTGCTCCGATGTCTTATGGTCTCTCCCACCACTCTCTTTTCCCCACTACCTCTCCACACACTCACGTTCATCTGCATCTGCGCGCTCTCCACTTTCTACACACAACTTTCTCAACTCCTCACTCTCCACTTCACTCTCCTCCTATACCTCAACCTCATTCTACCTCTACCTTCACCCTCATATCAAGGTGACTTAACAAGTTAGTAGCACTGTAACTGCGAAGATTCCAGATTGAGGAAATCACAGTTACTAACGCCACGGGCTGATATATGCATGTTGCAAGCGGGGCGCTGGTAGCAGACCCAAATGCAAGACACAGACACTGAAGTACTGGGAACAGGACTAAGATTATCCAGAAAGCTAGGGAAGTCACGAGGAAACGACGCTGAACATGGAGACAGGCCCTGGACGAGACAAACACGTCGGGCCTGGGCTAGGACTCAGACTTGAAAAGCGGGACCTGAATGAGAAACTTGGAACTAGGTGCCTGGACTACGACTCCGAGCCAGAGACTGGACAGGGACCCGGAACGTGGGTCTTGATTCAGGCTTGGAACACAGATCCAGGCGAGGACTCGGAACTAGGAACAGACTCGACACCAGATAGTAGTGGGAATAGAGGGACGTGGCTTGGACCAGACAAAGCTCTTGGACGTGGCTTGGGCTGTAAGAGGTATCTCCAGCACCAGGCTGGGCGAGGTACTCCTGGGCTGGCAGAAGCACTAGCACTGAATGAGGATACGGGACTCAGAGTTGGACAGGGCTGGAAAACGGCGCCTTGACTAGTTCTTGGAACACCGGAACACAGAGCCGGGACTACTCCTTGGGAACAGGAACTAAGGCCGGGACTCCTTCCTTGACACAGACACTAATCACAGGGACGCAAAGAGACAGTTCCAAACTCGGCAATAGATAGCTCCTCACCTTGGTATGGCAAGGCTCCAGTCTCACTCCGGCGGTTGAACTTGACGGTGATACAGGCAAGGCTGCAGGCGAGGTAGCAGGCAAGGTAGCAGGCGAAGGTAACAGACGAAAATTAGTGCCAAAGTGACTGCCAGAGATTCAGAAGGGAGACTACAGGAAGAAAGGAGAGAACAGTCCAGCAGCCTGAAGCTGAATCCCGAAGCTATTTATGAAGCCAGCCCAAAACGAGAATAAGCTGTCTCAATTAAGGAAGTCAATGGAACCAGGGAAAACAGGAACAACCCGGGATAAGGAACAATGAACCGGACAGTGAAACGGAATGCAGATTCCATGGACCGTGAACCAGAATGCGGATTTCACGGACCAGACCATGACAGTATGACAGCAACCTCCCCCCACCCTAACCCACCCCACCTGGCGACCGAACAGTCTTTCCAGGACTATGGACAACCAGGGCTGGTGGCGGGTGTGGGGAGGGGTGGGTTAAACAAGTGTGAGCACTGGTAGCGAGAATTTAATAACTGTCTGTGTTACTAGGTCCATGTATAGCTGTACCGTTCTGTCATAAGGGGGCACTGGGAGCAGACCCAAATGCAAGGCACAGACACTGAAGTACTGGGAACAGGACTAAGATTATCCATAAAGCAAGGGAGGACGGGAGGAGACGACGCTGGACTTGGACAGAGGCGCCTGGATCAGGACTCCACGCCAGAGACTGGACAGGAACCCGGAACATGGGTCGTGACTTGGGCTCGGAAGCCGGATCCAGACGGATGACCCCAGCCCCCGCCTTTGTGAGATTCGCAAGAGCCCTAGTCAAGGGGGGGTCAAATGACCCAAGAGAGAGAGGGAGACGTGCTGAAGACCACGTTCCCCCGGGAAGCAGAATAAAGCGACTCTTTGACTATTGTCTCATGAAGACCACGTGTAAAGCCCTCGGGCAAAGTGGGCTGGTCGCTCAACAAGACAAAAGCCTCGGACATAGCCATTGTCTTGGGAGACACCTTTGTGGGATAAGGAACTGGCCTACGTGCAAAATCTCAGGGCAATGTGAGATGGGTGATGGGGGAAGGATTGCCTCGCCCCCCCCCCCCCCACCCTGATGGACATCTACAACCCTGCCAGTCCAGATAAAAGGTGGGCTGCCGAGGCGGGGCGCCAGACGCACCAGAAGACGCGCTTGAGATCCTGTGACAGCGTTTAGAGAGCGACAGCCGGTGGTGGGGTTCGTGTGCGTCTTTTCCTTGCCTGGGATTGGCGACCCCACAACGGAAGAACGGCTTAGCTACAGGGGAGGCCACAGATGAGCGTTCATTCCCCCAACGAGGCTCCGACAAACCGAACTCCTCCAGGTTGGAAAACCTGTCGGGTAACTCTTTCATCCCCCCTCTCTCTCTGTGCTGCCTTTATGGCAGTTATTTAGTTTATAATATTTTCGCGTAGTAATTTGTTAGCATTTTTTAGTTAAAGTTAGGATTGTTTAAATCAATTGATTTGTCTGTAATACATCGCGGCTGCGATGACGTCACATCCGGGTTCGCCGCGTCTTGTGGGGAATTACCGGTTTGAGATTCACGCAAGGGTGGGGGTCACTCTCATGTGCCACCATAACGCTGACTAGGGTCTCTCTATGCACCAAAGACACAGTGAAAGCAACGCTGTAAGTCATTAGATAATCGGTATTTTGAGTTAAAATGTTAACGCCGATTCTGTTAAAAGTAACGACGGCCGGTAAGGTTTACCTTTTCGTCAGTTAAAGAGTCGGGATAGTTTGTATTGAAGTGTATCTAAAGCAGCCAATGGAGCAGCTAGATTCTGACTGTATGCTGCACTTTGATGTAATGTAGTTATCGTAGTTTTACCTTTGCAAGTATTCACAATGTAAATGTGATATTTAGAAGGGAACAAACACTGTACCAATCTTGTATTGTTTTTCAACAGTTTTCACCATGCGTTAATGTGAAGAGTGAACAGTAAACGGTTAATCTTACTGCGGTCTCGTTTGCATTGATTCTGGTTTATCTCGACGTTTACCTCGGCGTTACTTCACACCCGAGCGAGAACGTTACAGTGAAAAAGCGGCATTATCAGGTGTTTAAAGTGCAGCCATGTCAACCCGATCCAGCATCAAGTCGTTGTCAAAGTCATCGTCATCCTGCGATAGGGGCAGTAGGGCATCAAGTAAGGCCACCCAAGCAAGAGCGAAAGCAGAAGCCGCCAAGGTGCGAGCGCGCTTTGTCAAAGAAGAATTAGAAGTAAAGATGAAAGCGGCTGACAGAGAAGCCGAAAACCAGAAGGAAAAGGCTGCCAGAGAAGCCGAAGCGGCTGCCAGAGAAGCCGAAAACCAGAAGGAAAAGGCTGCCAGAGAAGCCGAAGCGGCTGCCAGAGAAGCCGAAAACGAATTGGAAAGGAAAAGGGTAGAGGCACGGTTAGAAGCGCTGAAGCTAGAACGAGAAGCAGCAGCTGCCGAGGTGGAAGCAGAGTTAATAGAAGACGCCGAAGAAATGCATGATCCGAAGGACAGAAAATCTACCTCAGAAAAGATCGGATTGGAACGTACAAGGGACTATGTCCAATCTCAAATGGAATGGAAGACTCTTTCTTCCTCTCTTTACTTATTCGATAACGTCCCACTTCATGAGGAGTCTTGGAGAGGCCCGACGGCATCACGTCCATCCGAGGAAGATAATTTACCCTCGCAACTCCGCGATGAGCCCAGGAATGCAAGGGCTCACGACAAGTACTTCTCGACACCGAACTTACCGGATTTGGGGAGAAGAGAGGCAAAGACTGAGTCCAGACCGGCAAATCCCATAACAGATGTACGCCCTCAGTCATGTACCTGTGGACATGTTCCCTCAGCCCGCACGCCACTTGCAGACGAATCCGCAGCACGGTATTTCGCACGACGGGATCTCGTCACTTCAGGACTATACCAGTTCGACGATAAACCTGAAAATTACCGTGCATGGTACTCCACTTTCACCAACGCTATCGACGGAGTCCAGCTCAGAGCAACCCAGGAGTTGGATCTTATGGCAAAATGGCTGGGAAAAGAATCATGCGAACAGGTGAGACGCATGCGTTCAGTGTACATCAACAAACCCGAGCTAGCATTGAAGAAAGCATGGGAGAGACTTCAGGAGGGCTACGGAGCCCCCGAAATTATTGAGGCGGCGCTATGCCAACGTTTGGGAAATTTTCCTAAGGTGTCAGCCAAGGACCACACCAAGCTAAGAGAATTTGGAGATTTACTCATGGAGATTCAAGGCGCCAAAGAAGATGGCCACTCAGCTGGTCTAGTATACCTAGACACTCCAACCGGGATTAGACAACTCGTGGACAAACTTCCATTTGGGCTGCAGGACAGGTGGTTGTCCGTTGCCTCAGATTACAAGGAAGAACACGAAGGTCAATTCCCTCCCTTCGAGTATTTCACCAGGTTCGTGTGCAAGGAGGCGAAGAAGCGAAACGATCCTAGCCTCATAGGTCCAGGAAGCAGTACAATTTACACCAAGCCAGATAAATCCACTTCGAATAATTCCAACATCACTAAACCAGTCTCAGCGCTTAAGACTGAAGTCCTTACAACTAACAACGACTCTAGCAAGAATTGTCCATTGCATAACAAACCCCACCCCCTCAAAAGATGCAGAACGTTTAGGGAAAAACCCCTCGAAGAGAAGAAGGCCCTCCTCGAGGAGAAAGGAATATGCTTTAGATGCTGTTCCTAGACCTCTCACTGTGCAAGAGAGTGTACGATCGCCGTGAAGTGCCTGGAATGTGATAGCACTAATCACGACTGGGCCATGCATCCTGGCCCGTCACCGCAAACCGACAACGCTCCTTCACCCCCACAACAGGACGGCGGGGAGGGAGAAGCTCACTCCAGGACAACTGTTGTCAGCTCGAGCTGTACGGAAGTTTGTGGTCAAGCTCAGGCAAGCCGTTCTTGTTCAAAGATCTGTCTCACTAAGGTGTACCCTAAGGGAGCCAAAGATAAGGCCATCAAAGCCTACGTAATTCTGGACGATCAGAGCAACCGCTCGCTAGTCAGTCCAAAGTTCTTTAACTTGTTCAACATTGAGAGTGAGCAGTTCCCATACTACCTTAGAACTTGCTCAGGCAACATGAAAACTTACGGAAGGAGGGCCGAAGGCTTCCAGATCGAGTCCCTGGATGGTAAGGTCCTCATCTGTCTCCCCCCACTCGTAGAGTGCGAGAAAATCTTGAATAACCGCACTGAGATCCCGACGCCAAGTGCGGTGCTACACCAACCACATCTCCACCACATCGCCAAATACATCCCAGAGCTGGATCCAGAAGCAGAAATACTCCTGCTATTAGGGAGGGATGTTCTCCGGGTACACAAGGTTAGGCAGCAGGTCAATGGACCACACGACGCCCCCTTTGCCCAACGCCTGGATCTGGGCTGGGTGGTGATAGGAGAGGTGTGCCCTGGCAACGAACACAAATCAACGGTTAACACACTCAAGACCAATGTGCTAGAGAGTAGCCGCCATTTGATTCTTCAACCCCGCACAAGTTCCATGTGCGTCCAGGAAGCACCACAAGGCTTTAACAAGCGCAAAGTAACTGACGAGACGCTGGGTCAGTCTGTCTTTGCTCATAAGGAGCACGATAATAAACTTGCTCCATCGACTCAAGACGCCATCATCTTAAAAACGGAGGACACCAAGGTCTTCAGAGACAAAGCAAATAGTGGGGTCGCCCCACTACCTTTCAGAGAACCACGCCAGTGCTTGCCAAAAAACAAAGAGCAGGCAGTCAAGCGGTTCACGCCCTTGCAAAAAACCACGAAAAGGAGACCTGAGATGCAGCAAAGCATCCGATCGACCCACGAGGTACTGGGCACACCAATGGCAGAGGTCACAGCCATTATGAATGCACGACCACTCCTACCCGTGTCTTCTGACCCGGAAAACCCCTTCATACTGTCGCCATCAATGCTCCTTACGCAGAAGGCAGGAGCTGCCCCTCCACCAGGGGACTTCTCCGATAAGGACCTGTACACAAAGCAATGGAGAAGGGACCTTCAAGTTGGAGATTTAGTCCTGCTCAAGGACAAGCAAATCGCCGGCAACTGCTGGCCAATGGCCAGAATCACTGCCACATTCCCTAGTAGGGATGGACATGTCAGGGACGTCGAGTTGAAAACTACCGACCAAGGCGATGGGAAAATTTACCAAAGGCCTGTTACAGAAGTCATTCTACTTCTACCTAACGACTGATTTAGAGACTGAAGTTCGTATTATGTTCATTGTGACCTTACGAAGGCCAAGCGGGGAGTGTGCTGCCTTTATGGCAGTTATTTAGTTTATAATATTTTCGCGTAGTAATTTGTTAGCATTTTTTAGTTAAAGTTAGGATTGTTTAAATCAATTGATTTGTCTGTAATACATCGCGGCTGCGATGACGTCACATCCGGGTTCGCCGCGTCTTGTGGGGAATTACCGGTTTGAGATTCACGCAAGGGTGGGGGTCACTCTCATGTGCCACCATAACGCTGACTAGGGTCTCTCTATGCACCAAAGACACAGTGAAAGCAACGCTGTAAGTCATTAGATAATCGGTATTTTGAGTTAAAATGTTAACGCCGATTCTGTTAAAAGTAACGACGGTCGGTAAGGTTTACCTTTTCGTCAGTTAAAGAGTCGGGATAGTTTGTATTGAAGTGTATCTAAAGCAGCCAATGGAGCAGCTAGATTCTGACTGTATGCTGCACTTTGATGTAATGTAGTTATCGTAGTTTTACCTTTGCAAGTATTCACAATGTAAATGTGATATTTAGAAGGAAACAAACACTGTACCAATCTTGTATTGTTTTTCAACAGTTTTCACCATGCGTTAATGTGAAGAGTGAACAGTAAACGGTTAATCTTACTGCGGTCTCGTTTGCATTGATTCTGGTTTATCTCGACGTTTACCTCGGCGTTACTTCACACCCGAGCGAGAACGTTACACTCTCTCTCTTTCTAACAAAAGTTCACCAACGCGACACCACAACCGATGGCGGCTGGTGGAACTGCAGTGACCGCAAAAAGACTTTTAAATATCCAGTAAACAATATATATCTACATTACCCCTAGACAACTGTAGAGCTTATTTCTGATTGATTATTACTATACCTGTGCTTTAGATTGAGTTGTGACGACGTATATGATCTGAATGTTTTGTATTAATCATACGTTTGTGCCCCTTTATAAATAAAAACGTTTGAAAATAGTAGCATCAGGCTTCGGTGGATCCATCTATCATTGCTGGAAAATTACCCGGTTACTGGGGAACGTAACAAGTGGGTGGCTCGTCCCGGATTTGAAACCAAAGGGGAGGGTCAGTGAATCGGGGTGTAAGTCCAAACTTAAATCTGGTTACGCAGGTAGCCAGACAGGAAACCAGCAAAGATGGATGTGGGTGAATTTATGAGAAATCCGACAGTAGAGACGCTAGGGACGGCTACCAAATCAGACTTGGTAAATCTGGCAAAGGGGTTAGGCCTCGCAGAGGCGAGGTCATCAATGGAAAAGCAGGAAGTGCGAGGGGTCATAAATCAGTATTACATTGAAAAGGAGGTGTTTGCAGCTGAGGATTTGGAAAATATCCCCAAAAAGAGATTAGCGAGTGGGACAGATCAGGTAGAGTTGGAGAAAATAAGGTTGGAACATGATCTTAAAGTAAAGCAGCTAGAAGCAGCTGCAAAGGAAAAGGCTGAGGAACGAGCTGCAAAGGAATTAGAGATGAAACGGGGTCATGAGCTCCAGCTAAAGCAGCTAGAAGCAGAAGCAGAAGAGAAAGAGAAACAAAGGAGCCATGAATTGGAGCTGGACAGGCTAAAGCAAGAGCGAAGAGCTCAAGTGCAAGAGAGAGAGGAGGGGTTTGATGTTAGTCGGGCGTTGAGGTTGGTCCCCCCGTTCGAGGAGACGGATGTTGATAGTTACTTCTTGCTTTTTGAAAAGGTGGCAGTGAATCAGAAGCGGCCCAGAGAGCAGTGGGTGGTGTTGTTACAAAGTGTGTTACGAGGGAAAGCACAGCGGGCATATGCCGCGTTGCCCCCAGAAGGGGAAGGGAAATATGATCAAGTAAAGGAGGCCATTGTCCCAGGTTACGATTTAGTACCTGAGGCGTATAGACAAAGGTTCAGAAATTTAAGGAAAGGGTGGAATCATAAGTATACCGAGCTAGCCCATGAGAAGGGTGTGCTCTTGGACCGTTGGTGCACCGCGGAAAAGGTGGCCGAGAATTATGGGCGTATCAGGGAGTTATTTTTGATTGAGGAATTTAAAGGTTGTGTTCCGGAAGAGATCCGCATGTATTTGCATGAGAGGACGAATCAGTCCATCTCAGAAATTGCTAGGTTCGCAGATGAATATGCCCTAACCCACAAGACAAAGTTTTCCTTGCCAAAAAGTTACCAGAGAGACCGTGGGAACGGTAGAGAAAGTTTGCCGGCTGAGGCGGAGATCCCGCTGGGAGCTAGTGGTAAAATTGAGGAGGAGAGGCAAGACGGCAGGAGAGGTCCTGGCTTGACCTGTTTTAATTGTGGAAAGGTGGGACATATCGCATCTAAATGCTTTGCTCCGAGAAAGGAGCCAGAGAGAGGGAAAGCAGCGATCCCTATCGGGTGTGCAGTGGTAATCAGAAAATCGGCAAGAGGGTCCCAGGGGAGCAGAGAGCGCGAGGGGTCGGAGATTTATATGTCACACGGAACCGTGTCTGTGAGGAAGGGGGACCCGCCAATTCCCGTACGGATTTGGAGAGACGCGGGAGCGGAGCTATCATTAATTAGCCGTAACGTATTACAATTCGGACCCCCGACGGGCGAGGGAGCCCTGAGAGGAATAGGAAAAGGGACAGAAAGGGTGTCTTTGCGTAGGTTCATTTTGGATTGTGAGCTGGTGTATGGATCAGTTGAAATGGGGGTGCCATCAGAATTCCCGAGAACTGACGTGGATGTCCTCTTTGGGAACGATTTAGCAGGAGGAAAAGTTTGGTCGGCCATGACTATGACCCGCCGACCGGTGCGTGTTGAGGCCCCGCCCATAGAGTCCCCGAGCTATCCCGCATGCGCGGACACTCGCAGCCTGTCGAGAGCGGCAGCTGAGAACGGGAGCAGTTTAAAACTGGCCAGTTTTGATTTGGCCCAGACGTCTTTACCGACCCTGTGCCACGAGGGTTTCGAGGGTGGTAAAACGAGGAATAGTAACGTAAAAGGGGGTAAGGGAGAGAAGGTAGATCTTCCCTTAGCGAAGAAAAAGGTCCTAGAGGTAGGAAATAAAGATGAGAAACAGATAAACCTGTTAAAAGGTCCAGGGTTGGACATGGATGATCTGTCTGGTTTGGCAGGACTGTTTGAAGAAGTTGAAAATTCTAAAGGTGTTCCCGATAATGAAATCAGGGCAGTCCTAGATGAAAAGGATGTCATTACCTTGAAGAAGTCTGCTGGGTTGGCAGATGGGGTTGTTTCAGCCCGCGGGGTTGAGTTTACTCCGGAAGTGAGTTGACCAGAGAGTAACTGGGAGGATCAGGGGAATTTAGAATTTGAAAAGGGTACGGATATTGAAAGCCTGGAAGAGGCCAATGCCCCGTTTGAGTGTGTCCAAGATGGGGATGCACGTGGTCCTGAACCTAGTCACGGAGCTCAGAAAAAATCTGAGGTATTTGACTCAGCTGGACGAGACAGTCGTCCTTTTGGAGTAGATAGACTTGGTTCGGAAAAAAAAGGGTTAACCTTGGGAAGTGTGAGTTCCCAGATGGTTGTGCTGAAGGGGGTGTTCAGAGTTAATGTGGAGTTTACGAATGGGGAGATAACTGTTGTTGTGGAGGAGAACGGTAAATCTGTAGTTCCCAAATCGAATGAAAAAAAGTTAAAGTCTAGATTGATGCCTGCGCATCAATTACAGGTTGATTTGGAATGTAAGGGTGCCTCACACGCTATTGTTATTCAAGAAAGCGCTGTGAGGAAGCCAAAATTTAAATGCGGCTGGAGAAAAAGGTTCGAACTGAACCACATCAGCCTGCATGGTGTTGACAAAAGGGTTAACTACCTGTGTAGCATTAAAGAATTGGGTGGAAATTCCCATGATGGACTAGGTTGGGGACACGAAGTTAAGAGAATAATCCTCGTGAAAAGAAACGGCGGGGAGAGTACCTCGCCAAATTACTCAAGTTCCCCACGGGGAGACTCTCCGGAAAAGAGGCGATGGTTAATAGAAAATGCCATTTTTAAACAGCAACTCCGGTTGTACGGGTTTGCGCCAAAGCCTGTGTCTAATAAAGACAACCCCTTTGGAGACCTGCCGGTGAAATAACACGACCGAAACGATTAGTATTTGTATAAACTTTTGTCGATGCACCTAAGCTAAGATCACACACCCTTAGTTTTGTTGCTGAAGAAAATAAATAAATAGGTGGTTATTGAGCTGAAGTTTGATGCTACCAGACTTTAGTACGGTACGCGATGTTAAGATATTAAAGAAAGGGATACTGTAATTGTTACCTGTTTAGATACTGACTTGAATGTATAACGGTAGTACTCTGTGAAGAGAGGAGCTTGTGTATTGTGTTAGAAAAAAAAATCCTATAAGACTCTGTACCAACTTGTTTTTAACCGCTAAAAAAACTTTTAAGAGGGGAGGTGTTATGACCCCAGCCCCCGCCTTTGTGAGATTCGCAAGAGCCCTAGTCAAGGGGGGGTCAAATGACCCAAGAGAGAGAGGGAGACGTGCTGAAAACCACGTTCCCCCGGGAAGCAGAATAAAGCGACTCTTTGACTATTGTCTCATGAAGACCACGTGTAAAGCCCTCGGGCAAAGTGGGCTGGTCGCTCAACAAGACAAAAGCCTCGGACATAGCCATTGTCTTGGGAGACACCTTTGTGGGATAAGGAACTGGCCTACGTGCAAAATCTCAGGGCAATGTGAGATGGGTGATGGGGGAAGGATTGCCTCGCTCCCCCCCCCCCACCCTGATGGACATCTACAACCCTGCCAGTCCAGATAAAAGGTGGGCTGCCGAGGCGGGGCACCAGACGCACCAGAAGACGCGCTTGAGATCCTGTGACAGCGTTTAGAGAGCGACAGCCGGTGGTGGGGTTCGTGTGCGT
The DNA here is from genome assembly GCF_048418815.1 of Hemitrygon akajei. NCBI lineage: Eukaryota > Metazoa > Chordata > Chondrichthyes > Myliobatiformes > Dasyatidae > Hemitrygon > Hemitrygon akajei. The sequence continues at coordinate 56,992,231 of NC_133131.1, forward strand.
CTTTTCCTTGCCTGGGATTGGCGACCCCACAACGGAAGAACGGCTTAGCTACAGGGGAGGCCACAGATGAGCGTTCATTCCCCCAACGAGGCTCCGACAAACCGAACTCCTCCAGGTTGGAAAACCTGTAGGGTAACTCTTTCATCCCCCCTCTCTCTCTCTTTCTAACAGAAGTGCACCAACGCGACACCACAACCGACGGCGGCTGGTGGAACTGCAGTGACCGCAAAAAGACTTTTAAATATCCAGTAAACAATATATATCTACATTACCCCTAGACAACTGTAGAGCTTATTTCTGATTGATTATTACTATACCTGTGCTTTAGATTGAGTTGTGACGACGTATATGATCTGAATGTTTTGTATTAACCATACGTTTGTGCCCCTTTATAAATAAAAACGTTTGAAAATAGTAGCATCAGGCTTCGGTGGATCCATCTATCGTTGCTGGAAAATTACCCGGTTACTGGGGAACGTAACACTAGGAACAGACTAGACACAAAATAGTACTGGGAATACGAAGCTGTGGCTAGGACTAGACGAGGTTCTTGGATGTGGTAGACTAGACGAGAAATTGCCAGCACTGGGCTGGGCGAGGCACCAGAACAGGATAAACACAGGGACACAGAGCTTTGTTCTCGGAACACAGGGACACAGAGCACAGAGTCAGGACCCCTCCTTGGAAACAGGACCTAGGGCCGGGACTCTTCTTTGACACGGACTACTGTTACGTACTCGTGACACATTACCGTGGTACCCTTGTCAGGTGACTGGGTTTGAAGCTATACTGGACTTGAGGTAATGGTCTTGTGAAGTCATTTTCCCGCCAGTAGAGGTCAAGTGACAGGTTTTTTTTTACAGGGTATAAAAGGAGGACCCCTCCCTTTGAGGAGGGGCAGTTCGTGGCTGGATTTGCCATGTTGACTTCATGCCACTGCGTGATTTAATGTGATGACGCAGTTTAGTTGAAAGATGAGGTTTTATCTAATGCCTAAAGTTTAAAAGGTCAATGCCAGCAGTTTCTTTACAATACTGCTAGTTGAGAATCAGTGGAGAGTGAAGATCGGAGTTCGGGAGTTAAAGATCAAGGAGAATCGATTTTCGACGGTGAAACAGATTCGACCTTGGTTGATCCTTATTCGGAAGGAATTTGTTGACTGTTCTCGTCTTAATCTCTGCGAGATAGCAGAAAAGATTGAGGACAGTGTGATAAAGGAAAGGTCAGTGCCTTTAAGCCGATATGTTTCGTAAATTCATCTTGGGAATAGTTCGACTTCGGGGACTGAAGAAAAACGACGTGAAAGAGAATTTAAATCGTCTTAAAAAGTCTCTCCCTTAAATGGACTGTGAGCATTTTGAACTTTTGGCAATATTTCTTTAAAGAACTGTTCTTGCAACATCGCTTTAAGGACTGTGAGCTTCATTGCTTTAAGAACTGTTTAAGCTGCCGCACAGCAGCTGATTTCCGGTTACGTTAGTGATTTGTTTACTTTTGGGGGTTTGTTTTCAGTGTTTAATGAACGTGTTATTTGTTATAAAAACCCTTGCCTAACTCATCTGTTCATTGTTGCCTGAATCCGTCACACTACGAAGAGACAAATCTCCACTCAAGGTAGCATAATCGGCCGAACCTACCCAGCAAAAATGCGGACACCAGGAGACGGTTCCCAACTCAAGCTAGCGGCAACCAGCCGAACCTACCTAGCGAAGGCGAGGAAACGAAGAGAAGAGCACACTACAATAGACTGTTCCTTATTTTGGCGCTACAAACCTCCAGTCTCACTCCGGCAGTTGAACTTAACGGTGATGCAGACAAGGTAGCAGGCGAAGGTAACAGACGAAAATTAGTGGCGAAGTAACTGACAGGGATTCATAAGGAAGGGCTCAGGAAGAAAGGAGAGAACAGTCCAGCACCCTAAAGCTGCAGCCCGAAGCTATTTCTGGAGCCAGCCTAAAACGAGAATCGGGTGTCTCAATAAAGACACACAATGGAGCCAGGGAAAACAGGAAAACTCAGAATAAGGTTAGATGAACCGAACCGTGAACCGGAATGCGGATTTCAGGGGCCAGACCAGGACACTCACTCCAGTACAATGGCATGTTTATTGCGATTTTTTTTTTCTCAGTTAAAGCTGATAAAACTTCAGATATCAACAGAGATAAGCATACTCAGTTCTCAATTGTTATATACTTTCGGACTCTTCTAGTGGCCTTTGGGAGATTTACATAAATGTAGCCGGGTAGGCTTAATTGTTTAATGCTATCGTGTAGTGTCTTTGGGATAATACCAGTTGCAGATATTACTACTGGGACAAAGTTTACCCTGTTCGTGTACCATAGACTTGCAATTTCCTCTTTCAAGTCAGCATATTTCGGATATGACTGATTTCTGTAAATTATGTGTTATTTGGATTGGCCGCATCAATTAAGTCCGTTGTTCTTGCTTGTTTATCCGGTTATATTATACCCGTACAGATATCATGTATCTGCCGTCATATAACTTTTGGACTCTTAACTCTAAAACTGGAACAGGACTGTATTTGTAGTAATATATAGTACCTTTCATGAATTTGTATTTAAAGCGCGATATAGGGGAATGATGCTTGCCACGAGATCGTGCTTGTGTCACTAATCAGATTGAATTCAGCTGTAGCAGGATCCTGTGATGTTTCTGATCGCTTCTGCTTTCTCTTGGCATTTTCTGTTTATCGTTTTGAATTTGTTGGCCTTTCATTGTGTATTTTTGATAATTTTTTGGTACCATCAGGTCTGTGTTGCCCAGGGAACCACTCTGTTTCCGGGTGGAGGTCTCCAACTTTGTGCGTGGTGTTGGACACCTTCTTGTCGACACCAGGTCTGCTCCGATCATGGGGATGACTTCCATGGAGGATCATGTTCATCCATTGGTTAACGTTTCCATGGTGGCTCATGTTCATCCATTGGTTAACGTTTCCATGGAGGATCATGTTCATCCATTGGTTAACGTTTCCATGGTGGCTCATGTTCATCCATTGGTTAACGTTTCCATGGAGGATCATGTTCATCCATTGGTTAACGTTTCCATGGTGGCTCATGTTCATCCATTGGTTAACGTTTCCATGGAGGGTCATGTTCATCCATTGGTTAACGTTTCCTTGGAGGGTCATGTTCATTCGCTGGTTAACGTTTTCATCTATCGTGATAATATCTTCATATTTCCGGACTGAGCTTTCATTTAATTTTCGTGTTGTGTACTTCTTACCAGAATGGCGCATGTTCGCACCAAGTGTTGAATTCTGTTTTCGTTGATGAGAAGATATCCCTACAAGATTTAATATGAGTATGACAGAGGGAATGGAAGTCCGCCAACACCCTGTCTGAGTGTGTGCAGCTCCCTCACCTTCCTCCCTCCTCCCTCCAAAGTGAAGCTCACGTTCTCCGTCTCCCCTTTCCTACCCACCCTTTACCATCCTCTCATCCCTCAGCACACCCTCCTCTCTCAGAATCACTTGTCCATCTTCCCCTGCCCTCCCCTCCCTACTCTAGAGGTGGGGACGGGGAGAGGGCATGGGGGAGAGGATGGGGAGGTGGGTGGGGGAGCGGGGAGGGGAGGACTGTGTTGAAGGGAGAGGGGGATGGGAGAATGGTGGAGAGACCATCTGAAGGAGAGCGGCACGGGTTGGTGGGGCGAGTATGAGAGAAAGAGACGGCGGAACAGAAGGTGGGGGAGAGCGACGGAGACGAGAGTACTGGAGTATAAACGGCCGAGGGAGAGAGAAACTGAGGGAAACAAAGAAGGAGGAGAGAGGGAGCATCGCATGATAGAAAACGGGGGAGGGTGAGATGGGGAGAGAGTGGGAAGTGAGAGACGGTGGAGAGAGATTGCAGAGAGAATGGCGGGGGAAGGAGACTGGGAGAGAAAAAGCGACTGGGGAGTGAGAGGGACTGCGGAAGAAAGACGATGAGAAAGACCAGAGAGAGAAACTGTGAGGAGAGGTACTCGGTGAGGGGACGGGAGGGTGAGGGAGAGAGGGGGAGAGAGAATATATAGACAGGTACTGGGGGTCCTAGCGAGTGAGAGAGGAGAGAGAGTTTGGTAGGAGAGCGTGACAAGGGTAGGGAGAGAGGCTGTTGGTAGGGAGAGACCAGGTTTGGGGAGTAAATCGGGCAGAGTGACTAGCGGAAGAGTGTTTTATTACTGTTGGGGGGGGGTTAAGGAAGGGGTTTATTGTAAGACGCGAGTGTAAAAGGCAGGGCAAGGGAAATAGACACTGCGAGTTGAGAGAGAGACTGGGATGAAATAGGGAAATGTGAGTCAGAGGAAAGGCTGTCCATGAGAAGTTAGAGGTTTCCACCCGGCAGGGAATTCTGAGATTGCAGAGCCATCATTCATAAGTGCCTCTGAAACATCTAACTCTTCTCGTCTCGGTGACCACTTACACCCCGCCTCCTTGACCCCACTCCGTCCCACACCGTCTCCGCGATCTCCATTTCCCCAACACATCTTTGCGACTTTCCTTTCCCCACTCTGTGACCTCCTACCTCACTCCCTGTCTCTGTGACCACATACCCCGCCTCCTGTTGCGTACGAGCAGAGTAGTCTGATGAAACGCTTGAAATGAGTCATGTTGGAAATGGGACACAGAGGGCATTTTACAGTGTGGAAGCTCTGATCCTAACTCACCCGAGCTGAAAAACATGGACACTCGACAGCCCGCGCCAGGACCGCGCCTGGTACACGCAAGAGGTCCAATCGGTACACGCCGCACTTTTAAACAGCCGCATGCACATCTGCCACTGTCGCAATATATCTGAAGGATACATTCACCTCGTTACGCTGCACTTTTTCCCATTTCCAGAATACTCTCCCTTTCCTCTTCAGAAAAGACCCTCACTCCCTCTCTCCACAAAGATCACTCTCCCCGCGGCAGAACCTTGCCTGTCGTCGGGAGGCGAAGGTTTCCCAGGAGCGCGCAGCAGGGGACAGAACCTGCTTCCTGTCCAGTCTGGAGTCGAAGCCGGTGCTCCGTGCAACCGGGAGCTAGGGGAGAGTCCACGTGGTAGCTTCTCTTCCCTTGGCGAGGATCTGGCCCAGTCCGTGGTCACGTAAACCTTGAAGCACTTTCCCCCTTCTGTTTCTATAGGGAGAACCGCAGGAGCAGAGCCTCCTTTCGCAGACCCAAAACACCCCGACTTACTGTGTGGCATTTCGGACCTATGGCAGGCTTCTGCCGCAGGTGTCAGGAGAGCTGAGGGAGCGGGAGGACGGGAAACGCCACGGGACTGTGTTCAGAGTGGCTTCACGCCCCTTTCAGTTCCATGGGGAGACGGCGGCGAGTTTTGGGTATTCCTCTCGGTTTCTGTCACCTTGCCTTCCCGGGAGGCGACAGAGGCTTTTACCAGAGGGGGTGGGACCCTCCGGACGGCCAGAGGGGTCAGGGTAGGCTCTCACTTCCGCTATCCCGGTGAGAGGGACTGGCATAATACCGCCTTCCGAAGCATTCCGTGTCCTGAGACCGGAGGGGTGGAAGCTTAGAGATTTATCTATGGAGCCAGCGGCGGTACGCAGAGTGGGTTGGAAGTGGGGTGGGGGTGGAGTCCCGCATTCGCAACACCTCTGGGGTCGGCGGTAATCCTGGGCTCTGGGGGTTTCCATGGTCTTGAGGTCAAAGGAAGTGTTGGGTGAGTAAGCCCTCCCCTCTATTGATCACATCACGGGTAAAGCCCTCCCCTCTATTGATCACATCACGGGTAAAGCCCTCCCCTCCGTTGATCACCTCACGGGTAAAGCCCTCCCCTCTATTGAGCACATCACGGGTAAATCCCTCCCCTCTATTGAGCATATCACGGGTAAAGCCCTCCCCTCTATTGATCACATCACGGGTAAAGCCCTCCCCTCTATTGAACACATCACAGGTAAAGCCCTCCCTACCATTGAACACATCAGGGGTAAAGCCCTTCCCTCTATTGAACACATCACATGTAAAGCCCTCCCTACCATTGAACACATCACGGGTAAAGCCCTTCCCTCTATTGAACACATCACATGTAAAGCCCTCCCAACCATTGATCACATCAGGGGTAAAGCCCTCCCCTCTATTGAACACATCACAGGTAAAGCCCTCCCTACCATTGAACACATCAGGGGTAAAGCCCTTCCCTCTATTGAACACATCACATGTAAAGCCCTCCCTACCATTGAACACATCACGGGTAAAGCCCTCCCCTCTATTGAACACATCACAGGTAATGCCTTCCCCAGGACTGAGCACATCACGGGTAACGTTCTCGCCACCATTGGGCACATCACGGGTAAAGCCCTCCTCTCTATTGAACACATCACAGGTAAAACCCTCCCCAGGACTGAGCACATCACAGGTAAAGTTCTCGCCACCATTGGGCACATCACGGGTAAAGCCCTCCCCTCGGCTGAACACATCACAGGTAAAGCCCTCCCCAGGACTGAGCACATCACAGGTAAAGTTCTCGCCACCATTGGGCACATCACGGATAAAGCCCTCCCCTCTATTGAACACATCACAGGTAAAGCCCTCCCCAGGACTGAGCACATCACAGGTAAAGTTCTCGCCACCATTGGGCACATCACCGGTAAAGTCCTCCCCACTAATGGGCAGAGCTCCAGGGAGCACTGTCGCAGGAAAGCAGCATCGGTAATCCAGGACCCCGACCATGCAGGTCATGCTCCCTTCTCGCTGTTGAGGGAACTGATTTCAAGGCAGAATACAGGTAGGATTGTTGACAATGTTTTGGGACTGAGCGATAACAGGGTCCATGCCATAGATCCCACAATGCTTCCGCTCAGTTGATCGGGTGCTGATGAAGACAGGAGAGTCGGCCTTCACGTGTCAGGGGTCTAAGAGCCGAGAGGTAATGTTATAACTCTCAAAATCCCGGTTAGACCACACTTGGAATATTGTGCTCCGTTCTTAGTGCTTCGTTATAGGAAGGATGTGTAGGATGTAGGTGAGTTCCTTAATGAGTATTTGCCTTCCAAGGTAAAGATCGGGGAGGATAGGGAAATCAATACTGAGAGTATCGATAAGTTCGGGAATTTCGAAATAAAGGAGGGGGTAGTGTGGGATCTCTTCAATAGAATTAAAGTGGCTAAGACCCCCGTGCCTAATGGGATATACAGCAGATTCATGAAAAGGCAAATGAAAAGATTTCTGGGGCCTTGACCAGTATCTTTGTGTCCTCCCTAACCAGAAGCGAGGTCCTGGAGGACGGGTGAGTAGCCGATGTTGATCCTTTGTTCATTAAGGGAACCAGAGATATTCCTGGAAACTATAGACCAGTGAGTTGCATCAGTGACAGGGAAATTACTGGAGAGAATTTTCAGGGCAAAGATTTATGAGCATTCGGGTAACAATGGCCTAATTAGGGAGAGTCAGCGTGACTTTGTGTGGGGCAAGTTGTGTCTTTCTTATTAACCTGATTGACCCTTTTGATGAGCTAACAAAGGTGACTGACGATGAGAGATCTGTGGATATTGTCTACATGGATTTTAGTAAATGTGTTTGGCAGGTTTGCTAATGGGACGCTGATCCAGAAGATTAAGATGCATAGGATCCATGGTGGATTGGCTGTTTGGATTCAGAACTGGTTTGCCCATTATCGAGGGAAGATCGTAGTTAAAGTGGCTTCTAGATGGAGATTTGAGATTGGCGTTGTTCCACAGTGATCTCTACTGGGACGTTTGCAGTTTGTGATATATATAAATGACCTAGATGAAAAGGCACATGGTTGGGTAAATAAGTTTGCAGATGATACTAATTTCGGAGGTGTGAATAGCAGGGATAGATGACTGGCAACGAATACAGTGGGATATCCTGTCAATCATTTGCAGATACGGACAGAGAAATGGCAGATAGAATTTAACCCAGATGAATTTGAAGTGTTGCAACTTGGTTGGCCAAATGTAGAGAGACAGCACACTGTTCAATTAGAGACCTTTAAGTGTTGAGCAGAAGGAACCTAAGGTGCAAGTTCATAGCTCCCTTTGAGTGGCCTTGCAAAATTACCGGGGGGTTAAGAAGGGAAATGGCATGCTTGACCTTCTTAGCTGAGTCATTGAGTGCAAAAGTCCAGAGGTTTTGTTGCAGCTTTATAAAACTCTGCTTAGGCCTCAACTCCCAAAGATTTTGAGAGGGTGCAGAACAGTTTTACCATGATGTCACCGGGATTAGAGGACACGTGCTATAAAGTGTTTGGCCAAACTTGTGAAGAGGGTAGTTCTGATAGAGGTTTATGACATTATGAGAGGCATGGAGTAGCAGACAACATATTTTTCCCAGGGGCCACATATTTAATCTGAGAGGGGGTAAGTTCAAAGGACATGTGAGAGGCAAGTTCTTTCACACAGTGATTGGTGGGTGGATGGAAATCCTGGGGTGCTGGTGATATATTAGAGACTTTTAAAAGACACTAAGACAGGCATATGAATGTGAGGACAATGGAGGGAGATGGACATTGTGCAGGCACAAGGAATCAGATCAGTGGCCATTTGGTTGCTAATTTATTTGGTTCATCACAACATTATGGGCTGAACTTTGTTGACGTACTTTGTTACGTCAACAATGTTTCAATGTGGTAATCAGTTCAGTGTGTTGCTTTACCGTACCAAGCTCCAGAACTTCTTTCAGTATTTTGTCCAACTTTGCCAACCCATTCCTCATTTCCACAAAGGATTCCCACATCACTCCATGGGACAGGGAGCCATTCCCCATCACCAGGCTGAGGAACAGTGGGGAATCCTCTGTCGGGGTTCCCTTCTCTGTGAGTTCTGTGATTTCCTGTAAACATGGAACGGGTTGAGTGATAGACTGATGAAAGAGAATGGAGAAGACAATATCAGCTCAGTGATGGGAAGTCCCAGTGACTTTGAGCACAGGAATTGTCACTGGGCAGCCATTCTGTAAATTACTGGGTTCGGTCATTAGCAGTAAAGCACTGACTCTGGAAATTGCAAATCAGAATATTAGAGTCACAGAGTCTAGCTACACTGAAACAGGCCTTTTGGCCCTTCTAGTCAATGCTGACCCATTTTACTAGCAACTACCTGCATATACCTCCCAACCATATCCTCACCCAAATTTCTCTTTAGTGTCTAAATCGAACCCACATCCACCACTTCCACTTGCAGCTCATTCCACACTCCCACCAACCTCTGAGTGAGGAATTCCCCTTCAGATTCCCCGAAAGTATTGCACCTTTCACCCTGAACATGTCCAATGCGGGGTTGAGGGAGAATATGGGGCAGAGAGGGAAGACACTAAGGGGAGGGGGTGGTCGAGTGAGGAGAGGGGAACCGAGAGGAGTGTTTACACTTACTATCTTTCAAAAACAGGAATTGTTTGAACTTACATGCTGCAAATTCACTACCCATTGCCTGTAGAGTCTCAACCAGATTATTGGTATCAATGACAAGTACGAATGTTCAAAGTTCAGAGTACATTTATTATGAGAGTACATGTATGTCACCACATACAACACTGAAATTCTGTTTGCTACGGGCATACTCAGCAAATCTATAGAACAGTAACTAAAAACGATCAATAACAGATCAAGTAGAGCACAGAAGATGACAAGCTGTGTAAATGCAAATATAATTAAGTAGCAAGGAATAACAAGAGCAATGGGTGTAACCCTGTGGAACAACACAAGGCATGGGCCTCGAGTCCAATAATCAGCCTCCCACCATCACGCTATGTGTCCTACCATCAAGCCAAATGTGCATCCAGTGAGCCAGCTCTCACTGGATCCCATGTGATCTAGCTTTCCACAGCAACTATCCGTGCTGAACCTTATCAAAGGCTTCACTGATGTCCATAAAGGCCATGATCCTGGGACAGAGGTGTTACAGATCAGAGGGCATCAGAGAACAAAGAGGGAACCGAGGAAGACATTTTTCACTCAGATGGTAATTGAAATTTGAAACACACTGCCCGAGGTGGTGATGTAGGCAGGTACCTTCACAACATTTACAAAGTGGATGAGCATTGAAACTGCTGAGATACAGTCGCTATGAACCGAATGCTGATAAATGGGACCAGTGTAGACAGTGAGTGGATGGTCAGAACAGGTATGGCCGGTCAAAGGCCTGTTTCCGTGCGGTGTGATTTAGCACTCTGGACATGCTAAATTAACGATGGTGGTTCCACAAGGCATTGATTTCAAAACTCCAACACCCTCTGCAACCTGAAATAAACCAGACTACAACCCTTTGTCACCACTGTGAATATCTGTTTCTGTCAAGGTAACATACAGATTGGTCACTTCTGCTAAACAACTGGCAACTGATGAAGTTCCTGTGTTTTCTTCCATTAATGTTGCTTCCTTACAGCAAAACTAACCCTCCCACTTTGTCAGAATCAGTGATTGCATCAGCCCCAAACACTGTGCTTCCATTCCCGTACATTGTAACTTGAACCATCTCACTGAGGGTCTGATGGAGACACAACCCCTGCCCTCCACACGTGTGATCACATCTCCCCTGCTTCTGACATTTCAAAACCCACCAAAATAGTTTTCTGATTCAGTCTGAAGGTTATGGTACATTCAGATCATTGTCAGACCTGACAGACTATGTCTTTCCCACAGATGGTTCCACCGGTGGAGACTCAGTGATCATCCTCACATAAAATAGAGGCCGGCAGATGTTTAGAGACCGAAGGGATCGAGAAAATGAGGATTGGGCAGAAACATGTGGCTGAGATGGGAGAGCAGGCACCATGTTGCTGATGTTTGGAGGGACTGAATGGCCACAGATAGAAAAGAGAAGAGAGATCAAATAGACCTGAGAGGTTATCTCAATACACAGAGGTAGTAAGTACCTGGAATGAGCTGTTCAGTGTTTGCATCGTCACTGATCTACCTCGGGTTCAGTATCTTCTCCGTGTTTGGAAATTCCAACTCACTGCCGTCTGTCTGTGAGCAGCTGGAAATTAAGGAAACAATCAAGATGCTAGAGAGCTGAAATCAGATCAGAAATTGTTTGCAGCCATTCCGACACAGGGTGTTGGAGCTGAAGCAATAACTTTGATCCTCTCCACAGATATTCTCTATCTGTTGAGTGTTTCTTGTATTTGCAGTTTTTTAGAACATTTCGTTGAGATGATTTAAGTCTCCTGGGAAATGGTCTTGTGTAAAACACACAATGTAATTCATTCCCTTGCAGCACAGAAAAAGGGTGTTTGGCCCATCTAGTCTGTGCCATTTTCTGCCTGGATCCATCCACGTGCACCCAGAATCTAGATGTTAATACCTCCTTCATCCATGTACCCAATCAAACTTCTTTTCAATCCTGTCATTGAACCCTCATCCACATTTGCATCACCTTCTGAGTGAAGTAAAAATCACAACAAAAAGTGTTGTCAAAACAGATCATTTCAGAACACTTCTAGGTACCGACTTACAGAGAAAATACGCTCACTCTACCACCACCCTCTGCCTTCTGTGGTCAAGTCATTTTGGTATCCACAAAGCCAAGTTCACCTGGATCTATGCTTGCCACCCTGACCTGGCCTAATTTATGGAACGTTATGGAAATTGTTACCAAAATCCAGTTGGCACTTCTGCATGAATTTCAGTAAATACTCACTAATACCTTAAGTGCAGTAAACAGTGAAAAGGTAAGAGCTGAATACATGAAAAAGTGAAAAAGACCGAAAAAAATGAAGTTCCATTGGTGTGTGTGTGTGTGTGTGTGTGTGTGTGTGTGTGTGTGTGTGTGTGTGTGTGTGTGTGTGTGTGTGTGTGTGTGTGTGTGTGTGTGTGTGTGTGTGTGTTATCCTGTGAACATGTGCATTTTTGTGAGGGAGAAATGAACAGAAAAATAGATGGCAGATAGAAAAATAGATAGATGGATAGAAGCAAAGATGGACAGAGATATTTCCCCATCGCAGGAATATTTATTGCTGTAACATAGGAGAACTAAGGAGATCGGCATGGACAGAGATGCCGGCATGGACATCGTAGACCTTACTACACACATCGATGCTGTGAAACTCCATGGTCAAGGTGGAGCAAACTGCCCACTTGCATGAGCAGAATATGTTGATTGCGGACTGTCATTGTGTGGTAAGTAAGGACAAGAGGAACTCTTATCACTATTGCATCAGTGAGAAGATTAGGTGAGTGTGGATGGGCTGAATCCATTTTAAAAGGATGCTACAAACAAACACAACGCTAACCTCCCATCCCCATCACTCTGCAGGGATCGCACGCTCCGTGATTCCCTTTTTCATCTGTCCCTCACCACTGATCTTCCTCCCGGCACTTTCCCTGCAAGTGGCCAAAGTACTACAGTGAAGATGGAGGAGCTAGGTAACCTCTTACCATGTCATGGATGTCGGTAAAAAAAAAAATCAATCCATCACCCTCCCTTTTTCTCTCATTGACCACACTGGCCTCATGTCTATTCTCACCCGACTATCACCTCACATGGTGTCTCGACCTTCTTCCGTTCTCCCTGTGCTTCACTGTCCACTCTAATCAGACGACTTCATCTCCGGCCCCTTAGCTTTCATACACACCTGGCATAATCTGTCACTTTTCCCCTCCCCATGACATTTTATTCTGGCGTCTTCCCCCTAACTTTCCAGAACTGAAGCAAGGTCTCAGCCCGATACGTCAACTGTTGATCCATTTTCATAAATGCCGCCCGACCTGCTGAGTTCCTGTAGCATTTTGTGTGTGTTGCTTTGGAATTCCAGCATCTGCAGAAATCCACGTGTTTAAGATATTGAAATGTACATACTTTTTGACAATTTGAAGTGGATGGAATGCACGGACGAGTGAAATCATAAGAACATCAGATATAGGAGCAGAAGTAAGCCATTTGTCCGATCGAGTCTGCTCTTCTATTCAATCATGGTCTGATCCAATTCTTCCTGTCATTCCCACTCCCCTGCTTTCACTCCATACCCTTCGATGCCCTCTGACTGAAGTAATTTCTCTGCATCTCAGTTCCAAATGGTCGTCCTTCAAATTTTGAATGTTTCTATGAGATCCCCCTCATTCTCCTGAACTCCAGGGAATACAGCTCAAGAGCTGCAAGACGTTCCTCATACAGTAACCCTTTCGTTCCTGGAATCATTCTCGTGAATCTTCCCTGAACCCTCTCCAATGTCAGTATATCATTTCTAAAATAAGGATCACAAAACTGTACAGAATAGTCTGTGTGATCTCATGAGTGCTTTATAGAGCCTCACCAGCAATTCCCTACTCTTATATTCTATACCTCCAGAAAGAAAGCCACCATTGCACCGACTCAACCTTCTCATTAGCATCATTCTCATCATGTTGTCTTTAGAATAGTTTTTCCTTTTTGAAATGTATATATCCTATGTCTTCCGAATTGTTTCCCGTAATTACAGCCATTGATGCTTTGTCATCATCCCTGCCAGTGTTTTTTTCTGATCAAATTTGGCCAGTTCCTCTCTCATGCCTCTGTAATTGTCCTTATTCCATGGTTGTACTGACATATCTCACTTTAGCTCCTCCTTCTCAAATTTCAGGGTGAATTCAATTCTATTAAGCTCACCTGCCCCACAGGGATTTTTTCTTACCTTAAGTGCTCTAATTCGGTTCATTGCACAACAACAAATCCAGACTAGCCAATCCCCAGCTGGACACAACCAGGAGATTCTCTAATAAGTTATCGTCTGGGCATTCTGGGCATTCTCGCTCTTGGGATCCAGCACCAGCCGGATATTCCCATTATATCTGAATGACTATCTTCCATGACTATTGTTGCATTGCCCTTTTGGCCAGCATTTTCTATCTCCCATTGAAATTTGTGGACGATATACGTACTACTGTTTGGGGTCTCTAGATAACACCCATCAGGGTCTTTTCACTATTGCTGTTCATTAGTTCTTCCCACAATGATCCAACACCTTCCGAACCTATGTCACCTTTCTGATGATTTGATTTTATTTTTTACAACAGAGCCACAGCACCGTCTCTGCCTACCTGTGTGTCCTTTCCAGAAACATAACAATATATGGGACACAAGAGCTACTGCAGATGGTGGAAGTCTAGAGCAATAACAGAATGTGCATGAGGAGCTCAGCAGGTCAGGCAGCATCGATCGATGGGAATCAATGTTTTGGGCCAAGACCCTTCATTGGGACTCTTGACACCCAGTTATCTGGAATATCAACAAGCAAAGAATATAGAAAATAATGCAAAAAAGAAAAACAAAAAACTTATGACAGAATGTACATCACGGCTTAATAATATTTGCCAAGCAGATCTCTATGGTATAGCAAATACAAAAAAGGCAATAAACACTTTTGCTATACCAATATTAATGTATTCTTTCAGCAAAATGTCTTGCTCCCATTCCAATCTGGACACTTTACAATGAAAGATAAGAACAGAAATGAAAAACTTAGAAAACACTATCTACGCTCAAATCCACATAGATGAACACTACCGAACACAGATGGAGGAAGAGGTAAAATAGACATAAAAAAAAAACAGAGTAATATAGAAAACCCACAGCACAATGCAGGCCCTTTGGCTCAGAAAGTCATGCTGAACATGTCCCTACCTTAGAAATTACCAGCCTTCCCCGTAGCCCTCTATTTTTCTGATAAAATTTCTAAAGTATATATTTTCATCAAAAATAAACATGATTCAGAACTCCATGTGTGTACATATGCAAGTCTGATAAGAATCACAAACCAGAAAACTCAATTGATAGATAGATAGATAGATAGATAGATAGATAGATAGATAGATAGATAGATAGATAGATAGATAGATAGATAGATAGATAGATAGATAGATAGATAGATAGATAGATACTTTATTCATCCCCATGGGGAAATTCAACATTTTTTTCCAATGTCCCATACACTTGTTGTAGCAAAAAACTCATTACATACAATACTTAACTCAGTAATAATATGATATGCATCTAAATCACTAACTCAAAAAGCATTAATAATAGCTTTAAAAAAAAGTTCTTAAGTCCTGGCAGTTGAATTGTAAAGCCTAATGGCATTGGGGAGTATTGACCTCTTCATCCTGTCTGAGGAGCATTGCATCGACAGTAACCTGTCGCTGAAACTGCTTCTCTGTCTCTGGATGGTGCTATGTAGAGGATGTTCAGGGTTTTCCATAATTGACCGTAGCCTACTCAGCGCCCTTCGCTCAGCTACCGATGTTAAACTCTCCAGTACTTTGCCCACGACAGAGCCCGCCTTCCTTATCAGCTTATTAAGACGTGAGGCGTCCTTCTTCTTAATGCTTCCTCCCCAACACGCCACCACAAAGAAGAGGGTGCTCTCAACAACTGACCTATAGAACATCTTCAGCATCTCACTGCAGACATTGAATGACGCCAACCTTCTAAGGAAGTACAGTCGACTCTGTGCCTTCCTGCACAAGGCATCTGTGTTGGCAGTTGAGAAGCCAACTCAGGAAAATGAATCATCACTGTGGAAGAAAATGTTAACCAGTGGAATGAGGATGACTCTCCATGCGAGACATTTCAATGATCTGAGCAGATGGTGACAAGGAAGTATCGAGTGCCCGAATCAGAGTTGGAGACCTCTTCCCAGAAACACAGGAGTTCCTTGCAGAAATACAGGACAAGGTGCTTAACAAAGAAAAAAAAATCAAAAATATATAAAATAGAAACAAACAAGGTGATAAATGCAGAACATGCAGAGAGAAAGCAGACACAGGCCAACACATTATGGGATCCTGCAGCAGTTGAACTCAATCTGATTACTTATAAAGGTACAATCAGGTGGCAAACACCATCCACCAAAATTTTGCTTTAAAATATAAACTCATGAATGACCACCGTAACTTCATAAAGGCAGCATAAATTCAAGCCTGATCCAGTTTTAGAGACAAGATCTTACAAATTATATGATAAACATTACTACTAATAGGACAATTGATAATAACCATCCGGATATAATATTACAGGATAATCAAGCAGGAACAACTCTCTCAATAGATAAAACCATTCCCAACAGAAAAAGCATTCTTTGTTTGTCATCAGTCAAACAACCAAATTATTTTCTCTGTCAATCAGCTTCCAAATGTTGCTACTCTGTCATTCATTGCCACACGCTACTGCTGATTCCCTTCCTGACCATTGTCCAGAGCCCCAAGCTCTGCCCTGTACAGACACGCCTCTGGTTTCTGACTCTACTGTGTTGAACATCCAACTGATGGTTTCCCACTCTGCTGCAGAACTGCAGTCAACTCGACTTCTTCAGTCTGCAGAAAATTCAGGGGAAACCTCTTCACCCACAGAGTGGTGACTGTTTGGAACCCATCACCACAGGGAGAGCGAGAGGGGAACAACAGGGGAGGATTTAAAAGTACTGTCGTGGAACAGAATCACTGGCAGGGTCCAGCTGGCCTGAGATGATTCTCTACTGTACACTAGGTGGGTTATAAATTGTTTAAGTACCGGAGACAGAGTTTAAAATAGAACTGGTTTATTTGTCTCAGATCCAGAATATTAAATTCCAGTCCCATTAAAGATAATATGCAGCAAAAGGAACTGCTCCCATGCCCAGTGACCAGGGTGCAGAACCGGGTGTGGTGAGCAGCAGCAATAATTGCAGAGTTCAGCACCGACAGTCACTCTCGAAATTGCATTTAGCAAAGGTGATGGACAAATATCCAGCATGTAGCTTATTGACACTTTCTCCCAGTGTGAGTCTGGTAGTGTATCACAAGTGTAACATGCTGTAAGGTTTCACTGTTCATGTAACAGCCTCTCTGTAATGTTTCACGCTGAGGTAATGGTTTCTCTGTAGCAGCAATGATTAGGTTACGACTAGAGATAACAGAGCTTTGGAATGCAGGGCTATCCAGTGACAGAAATGTTCTTTCTTGTGAGTCTGGAAGAGAGATTTTCACGGTCTTTTGCTGGGGAGAGATGAGAAGATGCGAATGGAGAGAGTGGGCCCTTTTTCTTTTTCTTTTCTTTACTAACCCTATCGTCAAAGTAAGAGTTATAAATATCAATCGTTTAATCACATATTGTGTACTGTATATAATTTTGGGGTACAGATTTGTAACAGGGGACACATCACGCAGCATCCACCCAGACAAGATTTCTTAAGTTGGCTGGGCTGGGAGGCTATCACCCCCTATATTAAGCTGCAAGCCGAAGCGAGAGTTACATTAGGTTAGATGACTGAGTTAATCGCTTCCCATATTCACAGCAGTGTTTACTCAATGATGCACATTTGCTTGATTTGGCTGAGAGAATCTCTTCTCAAAGTCTGAGCAGGTTACTGGCCCTTACCCAGTGTGAACTCGCCGGTGTCTCTGTCGTTGAAATGATGAAGTGAATCCCTTCCCACACACCGAGCAGGTGAATGGCCTCTCCCCAGTGTGAACTCCCTGATGTACCTTCTGTTGAGATGACCGAGTGAATCACTTCCGCAGTCTGAGCAGTTGAACAGCCTCTCCCCAGTGTGAACTGACTGGTGTATTTGTAGGCTAGCTAACTGTGTGAATCCTTTCCCACAGTCTGAGCAGGTGCATGTCCTCTCCCCAGTGAGAACTCTGACGTACCTTCATTTCAGATGACAAAGTGAATCCTTTCCCACAGTCTGAGCAGGTGAACGGCCTCTCTCCAGTGTGAACTCTCTGATGTACCTTCAGTTTAGATGACGATGTGAATCCTTTCCCACAGTTTGAGCAGGTGAATGGCCATATCCCTGTGTGCGCTGACTGGTGTGTAAGTAGGTAAGATGCCTGAGTGAATCCTCTCCCACAGACTGAGCAGGTGAACGACCTCTGCCCGGTGTGAATTGACTGGTGTCTCAATAGCTGAGATGACAAAGGGAATCCCTTACCACAGCATGAGCAGGTGAATGGCCACTCCCCGGTGTGAATTGACTGGTGTCTCAGTAGCTGAGATGACAAAGCGAATCCCTTCCCACAGTCCGAGCAGGTGAACGGCCTCTCTCCTGTGTGAACTCGCTGATGTACCTTCAGATCGTATGAGCAAGTGAATCCCTTCCCACAGTCTGTGCAGTTGAACGCCCTCTCCCCAGTGTGAACTCGCTGGTGAGCCATTAGCTAAGATGGCTGAGTGAATCCCTTCCCACAGTCCGAGCAGGTGAACGGCCGCTCCCAGGTGTAAACTCGCTTGTGAGCCATTAGATCAGATGACCGAGTGAATCCTTCCCCATGAATTCAGCAGATGATCAGACTCTGCCCAGCGTGAACTGACTGATGTGTACACAGGTGGGTAGACTGACTGAATCCCTTCTCACATACAGAACAGGTGAATGGACTTGTCCCAGTGTGAACTTGCTGATGTACCTTCAGTTGAGATGACCGAGTGAATCCACTTCCAGTGTCTAAGCAGGTGAACGGCCATTCCCCTGTGTAAAATGACGGGCGTGCGAGTCGGTCAGATGACCAAGTGAATCCATCCCTACAGTCCAAGCAGGAAGGATGGTTGATTGAATCCCTTGCTCCACTTCTTAAATATCTAGACGAAGACAGCAAAACTGGCCTGTTGTTTTCGAGATTCCCACAGACAAATTCCTTGTCATTTTAAACATGTAAAAACATTTACAAAATCCATCAATGGGTGTAGGACAACATTTCAGATGAGATCACTTGAGTTGTCAAGTTGTGATCTGGCATCACACTGTTACAGTGAAGTTCAACCCAAGTAGGAGAGAGAAATCATATTCTAACTCGGCACAGTGCTGGTATCTGGGATGACCATCAAACTCTCTGATACTCTTCCTGTCTCTATAAAAATGGGGCATTTCTGCCCTCTCCAACCTGTGACCTGGCTCAGTTTGACTCTCTCCATTGGTATTATTCCCTGTTCCCACTGAGCTGCATGGTTCCTGGCCCCACAGTAACTGAAACACTCTCACACAAATAGCCTTTGTTAACATGCAGCTGGGATTTTCTTTTATGTACTATTAATTTAAGGTGTCACAGTTTTACCACCATCTAAATATCTCCTACTCACATGTATGGTTGGTCTGCACAGCTGTTAAAAGGAATTAGAGTGAATATTAATATTATTTAAGATTCTTGTCACAGTCATGAAAAAGTACACAGAAACAGACACCTTGGCTCATCTAAACCCTCTACACACGTGCCCCAACCATCCAGGTACCTATACAAATCTCTAACATGTTGAAATTGAGCTTGCATGCACGGCTTGTGCTGGCTGCTCATTCTACACCCAGATGACCATCTGTGTGAAGAAGTTTCCCCTCATGTTCCCCTTAACGTTTCACCTTTCACCCTTAACCCATGGCCTCTGGTTGTAGTCCCACCCAGCCTCAGTGAAGAAAGCCAGCTTGCATTTACCCTATCTATACTCCTCATAATTGTGGTATACCTCCATCAAATCTCTCCCCAATCTTCTACATTCCAACGAATAAGGTCCTAACCTGTTCAATCTTTCCCTTATAACACAAATTGCTCCAGACCTGGCAAACGTCCTTGTGAATTTTCTCTGAACTCTTTCAACCTCTTTTACATCTTTCCTGTAGGTTGGTTACCAACCCTGCACACAATACTCCAAATTAGGCCTCATCAATGTCTTGTACAACGTCAACATAACATCCATCTCCTGTACTCAGCACTTTGGTTTATGAAGGCCAATGTGCCAAAATCTTTCTTTCCGTCCCTATCGAACTGTGACACCACTTTCAGTGAAATACAGACCTGTATTCCCAGATCCCTTTCTCCAACAACACTCCTCCGTGCCCTACCAGTCACTGTGTAAGATCCACCCTGGTAGCTCCTACCAAAGTGCAACACCTCACACTTTTCTGCATTAAATACCATTTTCCATTTCTCAACCCATTTTCCCAGCTGGTTCAGATCACACTGATCTGATAGCCATGATAGTCTTCCTCGCTGTCCACTACACCACCAATCTTGGTGTCATCCACAACTTTGCTGTTCCAGTTAACCACACTATCATCCAGATTACTGATACAGATGACAAACAACAACAGATCCAGCACCGATCCCTGCAGCACACCACTAGTCACAGGCATCCAGTCAGAGAGGCAATCATCTGCTACCACACTCTGGCTTCTCTGGAAGCCAGTGTCTCATCCAATTTACTACTTTTTTCTTGAATGCTCCAACCTCACATATGAGACTTTGTCAAATGCCTTGCTAACGTCCTTGTAGACAACATCCACTGCCCTGCCTTCATCACCTTTCCTGATGAAATCCTCGAGAAACTCTATAAGATTGGTTAGACATGACCTACCATGCACAAAGCCATGCTGTCTATCCTTAATCAATCCACATCTATCCAACACTTATATATCCAGGTTCCTGCACACACGTTCCAATAACTTTCCCCCTACTGATGTCAAGCTCACCAACGTACAATTGTTTATTTTTGGAGCCTTTCTTGAACAGCAGAACAACATTGGCTATGCTCCAATCCTCCAGTACCTCACCTGTCACTAAGGATGATTTAAATATCTGTGTTTGAGACCGGACAATTTCTGCACTTGTCTTCCGGAGGGTCCCAGGAACAACTTGTCAGGCTCTGGGGATTTATCCATGGTAATTTGCTTTAAGACAGCAAACACCTCCACCTCTGTAATCTGTACAGGGTCTCTGAAGTTGATGCTGCCTTGCCTCACTTCAGTAGACTCTGTGTCCATCTCCTGTGTAAATACAGATGCCAAAAAAATCTCTCCCATCTATTTTGCCTCCCCACCTGGATTACCATTCTGATCTTCCAGAGATTAATTTTGTCCCCTGTAATCTTTTCGCTCGTAACATATCTGCAGAATCCCTGAGGATTGTCCTTCACCTTGTCTGCTGGGGCAACCTCATGCCTTCTTTTATTTCTTTCATAAGTGTTCACTTGAATTTCCTGTACTTCATAAGTACGCCATTTGTTCCTATTTGCCTGTACCTGGTATGCACCTCTTTGTCCTTTGATCTGGGAGAGGACAGTCAAAGGGGGTGATGGAGACCCGTTAGTTTGGAGAACGAAAACAGTATTTGTCAAATATCCCAGCAGTAAGGCTTGCTAGTGCTGCTTGGTATGGATGGGAGGGTTAAACTAATGTTGCAGGGGGAATGGGAGCCTGAATAACAGAACAGATAGTGGAGGGTTTTGTGGAGACAGTTGTTGTTCAGACCATTGACAATGTCAGGAATGAAAAGTTGAGCATGGTGCAGTGAATACCCTGAGCCCTGTATATTTCAATACAAGGAGCATCGTAGAAAATGCGGATGTGTTCAGGGCATGGATCAGCATCTGGAATTATGCCATTATGATCTGACAACTGTGGACTGGGAAAGGCTGCTTTCTGGCAAAGTGTGCTTGGCAAATGGGAGGACTTCAAAGTGAAATGTTGGAAGTACAAAATTCGTCAGAATTAAAGGTAAATATAGAAACTGTAAGGAACTTTGGTTTGCAAGAAATATCGAGACCTGGTGAAGTGCAAAATAGAATTGCATAACAGGGATAGGCAGGTAGGTTCTGGTGGAGAATAAGAAATACAAGGGAACACATAAGAAATAAATCAGGATGATTAAAAGACGGCATGAGTTTTCCCTCGCGGAAAAGATGAAGAATATTCCTCAGAGATTCTTGAGCTGGACTGAAAGCAAAAGGATTGCAAGGGACAAAGCTGGTCCTCTGGAAGACCAGAATGGCAATCCCTCGCGGAAACAAAACAGATGGGGGAGAGCTGAAATATTTTTTTCATCTCTATTTACTCAGGAGACGGACGCAGAGTCAGTGGAAGTGTGGAAGATAGATAGATAGATAGATAGATAGATAGATACTTTATTCATCCCCATGGGGAAATTCAACATTTTTTCCAATGTCCCATACACTTGTTGTAGCAAAAACTCATTACATACAATACTTAACTCAGTAATAATATGATATGCATCTAAATCACTAACTCAAAAAGCATTAATAATAGCTTTAAAAAAAAGTTCTTAAGTCCTGCATTAACATTGTGCACCCTGTACAGATTAAAGACGAGGAGGTGTTTGACATCCTGACGCAGAGTAGAGAGATAAATCTCTATGGCATGACAAGACGCTCCGTCGGACCCTACGGAAGGCAATTGCAGAAATTGCCGGGCCCCGAGCAGAGATATAGTGACAGGAGGAGGTATCAGAGGATTGGAGAATAGCCAATGCTGCTTCACTGTTTAACATAGAACATAGAAATCTACAGCACGTTACAGGCTCTTCGGCCCAGAATGTTGTGCTGCTCATGATACCTACTCTAGAAATTGCCTAGGAATTTCCCTAGCGCACAGGCCTCTAATTTTCTAAGAGGTTGTTAAAAGACCCTATTGTATCCGTTTCCACACCGCCGCAAGCAGTACCTTCCACACACCAACCACTCTTACCCCTGACATCCCTTCAGTACCTAAAACTAAGGTCCTTTGTGTTAGCCATTTCAGCCCTGGGAAAAAGCTCTGGATATCCACACAATGCCCTTCATCATCTTATACACCTACAAAAGGCTCTAAACACAAACAAGGAAATTATACATTGCTTTGAGGATTTGTTTGAAGTATAAAAATTATAAGGATATGGATAGGGTAGATTCAAGCAGGTTTTTCCACTGAGGTTGGGTGGGACTACAACCAGCGGTCATGGGTAAGTGCGGAAGGTGAAAATTTAACGGGAACATGTGGAAAAGCTCTTTTCTGAAATGGTCATGAGAGTGTGAATGAGATGCCAGCCCAAGAGGTGAATATGAGCTTGGTTTCACCATTTAAAAGAAGTTTGGATGGGAACCTGGATGGTAGGGGTATGGATGGTGATGGTCCCGATGCAGGTAGGTTGCTTTAGACAGCTTAAATGCTTTTTTCGGAATTGACTAGATGGGCAGAATGGCCTGTTTCTGTACTGAACTTCTCCATGTTTCTATGTCAGAGAAGCTGCCAAATTTGATTTGAAGCGAAAACTGGTAGGAATGACGATGGAGCAGCAATGGCTGGAGTTTCTGGGAGCAATTCGGGAGCTGAGTGATCGATATATCCCAAAGAAGTGAAAGCATTGGAAAGGCAGGATGACACAACCGTGGCTGAAATGAGAAGGCAAATCCAACATAAAAGCCAAGAGAGGGCAAACAAAAGAGCAAAAACTATTGGAAAAGTTTAAAATCTAACAAAAGAAAACTAAAAATAAAAGTCGGATGAGCTCAGTGCATGGAATTATGTTATTGTCATCATTAATGAGTCTTGGCAGCACCGAACAGTCTGAAGCATTTAGAGAATCAAAATACCCGGGCCCTCAAAATCTCTTGAAAGCCAAGATTCCCTGCACCAATTATCTTACAACTTTTATTTTGGCAGACACATACAAATTCTACACCTCAAAATTTCACTTCTGAAGAACGTCCACTTACCAAGTACTCCTTTGCCAGAAAACAGCCGGTCCCAAACATTGTTAAATCCTTTCTGGTACCATCAAAATTGACCTTTCTCCAATTAAGAATCTCAATCCATGGTCCAGACCTCTCTTTTGTTCTATATTTATTTTGAATCTCATGGCATTATGATCACTAATTTCTGTCCCCAGTCCTGGATCATTTCCTAACAGCTTATTGCACACATCTACGTCAGGAATTCTACGTACTGATTAAGGGCACATTTGACAAACTCTACCCCATCTAGTCCTTTTACAGTATGAGAGACCCAGTCAATATATGGCAAGTTACTGAATCAAGCTTTTTTTTCTTGGCATGGTCTGCAACCTCTCTACAAATTTATTCCTCTAAATCCCTCAGACTGTTGGCTGAAACCAAGTCCCAGTAATGGCCACAATATCATGATTCCATGCCCTGAGCTTATCTGACATTCCTGCGATGCTTCTTGCATTGTGATATACACAGAGCAGTACTGTCGACACACCATTCTCAACCATTTGATTGCTGACTTTGTCTGAGGTCTGAACACATCTGTCTGGTGTCAAGAAAACAAACTCACCCTCAATGTCATAAAAACAAAGGAGCTGGTTGTGGAATACAGAATGAGTAGAGACAGGCTAACCACTATTGACATTATTGGACCTGTGGTTGAGAAGTTGAACCGCTGTAAATTCCACAGCAGAAACATCACTGAGGATGTCACATGGTCTGTACATACAGGCTTGTTGTGAAAAGACCATCTAGGAAACGCTACTGCACCATAAAAGCAGAACCAACAGTCTCCAGGACATCTTCTTCCACCAGGCCATCAGACTGATTAATTCATGGTGATACTATTATATTTCTATGTT
The DNA here is from genome assembly GCF_048418815.1 of Hemitrygon akajei. Lineage (NCBI taxonomy): Eukaryota > Metazoa > Chordata > Chondrichthyes > Myliobatiformes > Dasyatidae > Hemitrygon > Hemitrygon akajei. The sequence goes on from NC_133131.1 coordinate 57,016,488, forward strand.
ATATTTACTGTCCTATGTACAAACTATTTATTATAAATTACTATAAATTGCACATAACATTTAGATGGAGACGTAACTTAAATACTTTTACTCTTCATGTATATGAAGGATATAAGAAATAAAATCCATTCAATTCACCCTCTCCACTATATGTTCTGGCATTCTGGCTCCCATCCTCCATGCAACTTCAGTTGAACTCCCCCAGCCACCTCACTGGCACTAGCAACCTTATCACGAGGCTATTATTCCCATTCTAGTTCTGTTCTCCTAATTAACGAATCCCCTATTACCCCTCTGACTCCCCCCTGAACAGTTTTGAAAGTGGTCTACCTGTGTTTGGGGATGGCCTCAACAGTACTCTACGATGACAATTTAACCTTATTTCCCTTCCTGACTCTCACCGAGTCTCCTCTGTCCTGCACCTTGGGTGTAAATCACCTCTTTTCATGTCACATCTACCACCCTCTCCAACTCCCGGATCATCTAGAATTCATCCAGTTCCAACTCCTGAAGGTGAAGGGTTACAAGCTGCAGCTGGATGCACATCTTGTATGTGAGAGTGTCAGACATTCGAGGTCTCCCTGCCAACGTACCCAGTAATTTGCAATGACCAGTGTGCGCAAAAATATTGTGCTGTGCATTTTTTGCCAGTGACAACAACAGGTGCATACTGAATTTTATATAGAGAGGTATTTATTTTAATAGTGAGCAAATCACTGTCAATAAGCACTTGGATCTCCTCTGGGTTTGATCAAGTACATTTGCACTCTCACACAACCTATGTAACAGGCCTGCAGCGGGTAATAATTTTTTTTTTGCCAGAGCTTTTGAAGACTATGTGATTTTCTTGCTAAAAGATGCTTTAAAAAGTCAGAGTTCCAAATATCATTCCACTTCTTCCCACTTACAGATTAACCAGCAACTTTCGCATCACCACAATACACACAGGCAACACCAGTTTCTGTATTGTACAGAAACTTCTGTATTGTATCTTCTTTTCTGTATTGTATCCGTTGAACTCTCCCCCAAGTGACTGACGGTGGTGAACTCGATGACAGTAAAGCCAACTGCCAATGAATATGAAGGGAAGGGGCAGCCGTCTGTCTCACTGGAGTCTGGCACATCTGTGATGTGAAAACTACTTGTTGCCCAGGACAAAGGTGTTTGATATCATTATGTGCACTCAAAAGAGAAAGAGTCAAAAAATGCTCTCACGGGTAGAAAAGTCCAGAACAAGAGGAGACAGAACAAGCAACACACACAAAATGCTGGAGGAACTCAGTAGGCCAGGCAGCATCTACGAAAAACAGTACTAATGCTGAGTTCTTCCAGTATTTTGTGTGTGTTGCTTGGATTTCCAGCATTTCCGGATTTTCTCTTGTTTGTGATTGGAGGTCGAACAACGGTGATGCAAAAGATTTTGTTCCCTTTCTCCGAGTTCCGAATCTTTCCATTTAGATAGCTGGAGCTCAGCTCTGTCTGAGAGATCCATCGGTTCCCATTCCCTAATCAGCCGGAAGCTCCCCCGGGCCCTGAGAGAGAGAGAGAGAGAGAGAGAGAGAGAGAGAGAGAGAGAGAGAGAGAGAGAGAGAGAGGAGAGAGAGAGAGAGAGAGAGAGAGAGAGAGAGAGAGAGAGAGAGAGAGAGAGAGAGAGAGGGAGAGAGAGAGAGAGAGAGAGAGAGAGAGAGAGAGAGGGAGAGGGAGAAGAGAGAGAGAGAGAGAGAGAGAGAGAGAGAGAGAGAGAGAGAGAGAGAGAGAGAGAGAGAGAGAGAGAGAGAGGAGAGAGAGAGAGAGAGAGAGAGAGAGAGAGAGGGAGAGGGAGAGGAGAGAGAGAGAGAGAGAGAGAGAGAGAGAGAGAGAGAAAGTGAATAAACGTATTCACTTTACTTTCCATATGATTTAGAGTTGTCTGCAACCAGTTTTATGTGTGTGCTACTGCAGTTAGTAAAGTTACACTAAGCAATATCACCAGTTGCTCCTAATGGTACTACCGTGTTTCAAAGCAATACAAAGCTAAATGTAGTTCCAATGTAAATGCATTGTAGTATGTTCTTGAAATCAACTTTACTTTATGTATTCCATTGCTGTGAGTAGCTTTCCTTGTTGTTCCATTCATTTGCAGTTCACTCTGAATAGTTATGCACATGTACATAACAGAAATACACAAAATAAAAAGTAACGCATTCAGCTGAAAAGAGAGTACAATTTACTTTTGCTCAAAAGTACTATGTGCTAACTTGAAGTAAACGTTTTCAATTTACTTTCCATATGATCTAGAGGTTGTCTGCAACCAGTTTTATGTGTGTGCTACTGATGGTTAGTAAAGTTACACTAAGCAATATCACCAGTTGCTCCTAATTGTACTAACGTGTTTCAAAGCAATACAAAGCTAAATGCAGTTCCAATTTAAATGCAGTGTAGTATGTACTTGAATTCAACATTACTTTATGTATTCCATTGCTGTGAGTCGTTTTCTTTGTGTTTCTATTCAGTTACAGTGCACTCTGAATAGTTATGCACATGTACATAACAGAAAATACACAAAATAAAAAGTAACGCATGTAGCTGAAAAGAGAGTACAATTTAATTTTGCTCAAAAGTACTATGTGCTAACTTGCTGTAAACGTATTCACTTTACTTTCCATATGATTTAGAGTTGTCTGCAACCAGTTTTATGTGTGTGCTACTGCAGTTAGTAAAGTTACACTAAGTTGCTCCTAAAGGTACAACCGTGTTTCAAAGCAATACAAAGCTGAATGTAGTTCCAATGTAAATGCAGTGTAGTAAGTTCTTGAAATCAACTTTACTTTATGTATTCCATTGCTGTGAGTAGCGTTCCTTGTTTTTCTATTCAGTTGCAGTTCACTCTGAATAGTTATGCACATGTACATAACAGAAAATACACAAAATAAAAAGTAACGCATGCAGCTGAAAAGAGAGTACAATTTACTTTTGCTCAAAAGTACTATGTGCTAACTTGATGTAAACGTTTTCAATTTACTTTCCATAAGATCTAGAGTTGTCTGCAACCAGTTTTATGTGTGTGCTACCGCATTTAGTAAAGTTACACTAAGCAATATCACCAGTTGCTCCTAATTGTACTAACGTGTTTCAAAGCAATACAAAGCTAAATGAAGTTCCAATTTAAATGCAGTGTAGTATGTACTTGAAATCAACTTTACTTTATGTATTCCATTGCTGTGAGTAGTTTTTTTTTTGTGTTTCTAATCTGTTACAGTTCGCTCTGAATAGTTACGCACATGTACATAACAGAAAATGCACAAAAAATATGTAATGCATTCGGCTGAAAACAGAGTACAATTTATTTCTGCTCAAAAGTACTATGTGCTAACTTGATGTAAACGTATTCACTTTACTTTCCATATGATTTAGAGTTGTCTGCAACCAGTTTTATGTGTGTACTACTTATGTTAGTAAAGTTACACTAAGTTGCTCCTAAAGGTACAACCGTGTTTCAAAGCAATACAAAGCTGAATGTAGTTCCAATGTAAATGCAGTGTAGTATGTTCTTGAAATCAACTTAACTTTATGTATTCCATTGCTGTGAGTAGTTTTTTTGTGTTTCTAATCTGTTACAGTTCGCTCTGAATAGTTACGCACATGTACATAACAGAAAAAGCACAAAAAATAAGTAATGCATTCAGCTGAAAACAGAGTACAATTTATTTATGCACAAAAGTACTATGTGCTAACTTGATGTAAACGTATTCACTTTACTTTCCATATGATTTAGAGTTGTCTGCAACCAGTTTTATGTGTGTGCTACTGCAGTTAGTAAAGTTACACTAAGCAATATCACCAGTTGCTCCTAATGGTACTACCGTGTTTCAAAGCAATACAAAGCTAAATGTAGTTCCAATGTAAATGCATTGCAGTATGTTCTTGAAATCAACTTTACTTTATGTATTCCATTGCTGTGAGTAGCTTTCCTTGTTGTTCCATTCAGTTGCAGTTCACTCTGAATAGTTATGCACATGTACATAACAGAAAATACACAAAATAAAAAGCAACGCATTCAGCTGAAAAGAGAGTACAATTTACTTTTTCTCAAAAGTACTATGTGCTAACTAGATCTAAACGTTTGTAATTGACTTTCTATATGATTTGGTGCAGTCTGCAACAAGTTTTATGTGTGTGCTACTGAAGTTACTAACGTTACAATAAACAATATCACCAGTTGCTACTAATGGTACTACAGTGTTTCAAAGCAATACAAAGCTAAATGTAGTTCCAATGTAAATGCATTGTAGTATGTTCTTGAATTCAACTTTACTTTAGGTATTCCATTGCTGTGAGTAGCTTTCCTTGTTTTTCCATTCAGTTGCAGTTCATTCTGAATAGTTACGCACATGTACATAACAGAAAATGCACAAAAAATAAGTAATGCATTCAGCTGAAAAGAGAGTAAAATTTATTTCTGCTCAAAAGTACTATGTGCTAACTTGATGTAAACGTATTCACTTTACTTTCCATATGATTTAGAGTTGTCTGCAACCAGTTTTATGTGTGTGCTACTGAAGTTAGTAAAGTTACACTAAGTTGCTCCTAAAGGTACAACCGTGTTTCAAAGCAATACAATGCTGAATGTAGTTCCAATGTAAATGCAGTGTAGTATGTTCTTGAATTCAACTTTACTTTATGTATTCCATTGCTGTGAGTAGCTTTCCTTGTTTTTCTATTCAGTTGCAGTTCACTCTGAATAATGCACATGTACAAAACAGAAAATGCACAAAAAATATGTAATGCATTCAGCTGAAAAGAGAGTACAATTTACTTTTGCTCAAAAGTACTATGTGCAAACTTGATGTAAACGTATTCACTTTACTTTCCATATGATTTAGAGTTGTCTGCAACCAGTTTTATGTGTGTGCTACCGCAGTTAGTAAAGTTACACTAAGTTGCTCCTAAAGGTACAACCGTGTTTCAAAGCAATACAATGCTGAATGTAGTTCCAATGTAAATGCAGTGTAGTATGTTCTTGAATTCAACTTTACTTTATGTATTCCATTGCTGTGAGTAGCTTTCCTTGTTTTTCTATTCAGTTGCATTTCACTCTGAATAGTTATGCACATGTACATAACAGAAAATGCACAAAAAATATGTAATGCATTCAGCTGAAAACAGAGTACAATTTATTTCTGCTCAAAAGTACTATGTGCTAACTTGATGTAAAAGTATTCACTTTACTTTCCATATGATTTAGAGTTGTCTGCAACCAGTTTTATGTGTGTACTACTTATGTTAGTAAAGTTACACTAAGTTACTCCTAAAGGTACAACCGTGTTTCAAAGCAATACAAAGCTGAATGTAGTTCCAATGTAAATGCAGTGTAGTATGTTCTTGAAATCAACTTAACTTTATGTATTCCATTGCTGTGAGTAGTTTTTTTGTGTTTCTAATCTGTTACAGTTCGCTCTGAATAGTTACGCACATGTACATAACAGAAAAAGCACAAAAAATAAGTAATGCATTCAGCTGAAAACAGAGTACAATTTATTTCTGCTCAAAAGTACTATGTGCTAACTTGATGTAAACGTATTCACTTTACTTTCCATATGATTTAGAGTTGTCTGCAACCAGTTTTATGTGTGTGCTACTGCAGTTAGTAAAGTTACACTAAGCAATATCACCAGTTGCTCCTAATGGTACTACCGTGTTTCAAAGCAATACAAAGCTAAATGTAGTTCCAATGTAAATGCATTGTAGTATGTTCTTGAAATCAACTTTACTTTATGTATTCCATTGCTGTGAGTAGCTTTCCTTGTTGTTCCATTCAGTTGCAGTTCACTCTGAATAGTTATGCACATGTACATAACAGAAAATACACAAAATAAAATAACGCATTCAGCTGAAAAGAGAGTACAATTTACTTTTGCTCAAAAGTACTATGTGCTAACTAGATCTAAACGTTTGTAATTGACTTTCTATATGATTTGGTGCAGTCTGCAACAAGTTATATGTGTGTGTTACTGAAGTTACTAACGTTACAATAAACAATATCACCAGTTGCTACTAATGGTACTACAGTGTTTCAAAGCAATAAAAAGCTAAATGTAGTTCCAATGTAAATGCATTGTAGTATGTTCTTGAATTCAACTTTACTTTAGGTATTCCATTGCTGTGAGTAGCTTTCCTTGTTTTTCCATTCAGTTGCAGTTCATTCTGAATAGTTACGCACATGTACATAACAGAAAATGCACAAAAAATAAGTAATGCATTCAGCTGAAAAGAGAGTACAATTTATTTCTGCTCAAAAGTACTATGTGCTAACTTGATGTAAACGTATTCACTTTACTTTCCATATGATTTAGAGTTGTCTGCAACCAGTTTTATGTGTGTGCTACCGCATTTAGTAAAGTTACACTAAGTTGCTCCTAAAGGTACAACCGTGTTTCAAAGCAATACAAAGCTGAATGTAGTTCCAATGTAAATGCAGTGTAGTAAGTTCTTGAAATCAACTTTACTTTATGTATTCCATTGCTGTGAGTAGCTTTCCTTGTTTTTCTATTCAGTTGCATTTCACTCTGAATAGTTATGCACATGTACATAACAGAAAATACACAAAATAAAAAGTAACGCATGCAGCTGAAAAGAGAGTACAATTTACTTTTGCTCAAAAGTACTATGTGCTAACTTGATATAAACGTTTTCAATTTACTTTCCATATGATCTAGAGTTGTCTGCAACCAGTTTTATGTGTGTGCTACCGCATTTAGTAAAGTTACACTAAGCAATATCACCAGTTGCTCCTAATTGTACTAACGTGTTTCAAAGCAATACAAAGCTAAATGCAGTTCCAATTTAAATGCAGTGTAGTATGTTCTTGAAATCAACTTAACTTTATGTATTCCATTGCTGTGAGTAGTTTTTTTGTGTTTCTAATCTGTTACAGTTCGCTCTGAATAGTTACGCACATGTACATAACAGAAAATGCACAAAAAATAAGTAATGCATTCTGCTGAAAACAGAGTACAATTTATTTCTGCTCAAAAGTACTACGTGCTAACTTGATGTAAACGTATTCACTTTACTTTCCATATGATTTAGAGTTGTCTGCAACCAGTTTTATGTGTGTGCTACTGCAGTTAGTAAAGTTACACTAAGCAATATCACCAGTTGCTCCTAATGGTACTACCGTGTTTCAAAGCAATACAAAGCTAAATGTAGTTCCAATGTAAATGCATTGTAGTATGTTCTTGAAATCAACTTTACTTTATGTATTCCATTGCTGTGAGTAGCTTTCCTTGTTGTTCCATTCAGTTGCAGTTCACTCTGAATAGTTATGCACATGTACATAACAGAAAATACACAAAATAAAAAGTAACGCATGCAGCTGAAAAGAGAGTACAATTTTCTTTTGCTCAAAAGTACTATGTGCTAACTTGATGTAAACGTTTTCAATTTACTTTCCATATGATCTAGAGTTGTCTGCAACCAGTTTTATGTGTGTGCTACCGCATTTAGTAAAGTTACACTAAGCAATATCACCAGTTGCTCCTAATTGTACTAACGTGTTTCAAAGCAATACAAAGCTAAATGCAGTTCCAATTTAAATGCATTGTAGTATGTACTTGAAATCAACTTTACTTTATGTATTCCATTGCTGTGAGTAGTTTTTGTTTGTGTTTCTAATCTGTTACAGTTCGCTCTGAATAGTTACGCACATGTACATAACATAAAAAGCACAAAAAATAAGTAATGCATTCAGCTGAAAACAGAGTACAATTTATTTCTGCTCAAAAGTACTATGTGCTAACTTGATGTAAACGTATTCACTTTACTTTCCATATGATTTAGAGTTGTCTGCAACCAGTTTTATGTGTGTGCTACTGCAGTTAGTAAAGTTACACTAAGCAATATCACCAGTTGCTCCTAATGGTACTACCGTGTTTCAAAGCAATACAAAGCTAAATGTAGTTCCAATGTAAATGCATTGCAGTATGTTCTTGAAATCAACTTTACTTTATGTATTCCATTGCTCTGAGTAGCTTTCCTTGTTGTTCCATTCAGTTGCAGTTCACTCTGAATAGTTATGCACAAGTACATAACAGAAAATACACAAAATAAAAAGCAACGCATTCAGCTGAAAAGAGAGTACAATTTACTTTTGCTCAAAAGTACTATGTGCTAACTAGATCCAAACGTTTGTAATTGACTTTCTATATGATTTGGTGCAGTCTGCAACAAGTTTTATGTGTGTGCTACTGAAGTTACTAACGTTACAATAAACAATATCACCAGTTGCTACTAATGGTACTACAGTGTTTCAAAGCAATACAAAGCTAAATGTAGTTCCAATGTAAATGCATTGTAGTATCTTCTTGAATTCAACTTTACTTTAGGTATTCCATTGCTGTGAGTAGCTTTCCTTGTTTTTCCATTCAGTTGCAGTTCATTCTGAATAGTTACGCACATGTACATAACAGAAAATGCACAAAAAATAAGTAATGCATTCAGCTGAAAAGAGAGTAAAATTTATTTCTGCTCAAAAGTACTATGTGCTAACTTGACGTAAACGTATTCACTTTACTTTCCATATGATTTAGAGTTGTCTGCAACCAGTTTTATGTGTGTGCTACTGAAGTTACTAACGTTACAATAAACAATATCACCAGTTGCTACTAATGGTACTACAGTGTTTCAAAGCAATACAAAGCTAAATGTAGTTCCAATGTAAATGCATTGTAGTATGTTCTTGAATTCAACTTTACTTTAGGTATTCCATTGCAGTGAGTAGCTTTCCTTGTTGTTCCATTCAGTTGCAGTTCACTCTGAATAGTTATGTACATGTACATAACAGAAAATACACAAAATAAAAAGCAACGCATTCAGCTGAAAAGAGAGTACAATTTACTTTTGCTCAAAAGTACTATGTGCTAACTTGATGTAAACGTATTCACTTTACTTTCCATATGATTTAGAGTTGTCTGCAACCAGTTTTATGTGTGTGCTACTGCAGTTAGTAAAGTTACACTAAGTTGCTCCTAAAGGTACAACCGTGTTTCAAAGCAATACAATGCTGAATGTAGTTCCAATGTAAATGCAGTGTAGTATGTTCTTGAATTCAACTTTACTTTATGTATTCCATTGCTGTGAGTAGCTTTCCTTGTTTTTCTATTCAGTTGCATTTCACTCTGAATAGTTATGCACATGTACATAACAGAAAATGCACAAAAAATATGTAATGCATTCAGCTGAAAACAGAGTACAATTTATTTCTGCTCAAAAGTACTATGTGCTAACTTGATGTAAACGTATTCACTTTACTTTCCATATGATTTAGAGTTGTCTGCAACCAGTTTTATGTGTTTACTACTTATGTTAGTAAAGTTACACTAAGTTACTCCTAAAGGTACAACCGTGTTTCAAAGCAATACAAAGCTGAATGTAGTTCCAATGTAAATGCAGTGTAGTATGTTCTTGAAATCAACTTAACTTTATGTATTCCATTGCTGTGAGTAGTTTTTTTGTGTTTCTAATCTGTTACAGTTCGCTCTGAATAGTTACGCACATGTACATAACAGAAAAAGCACAAAAAATAAGTAATGCATTCAGCTGAAAACAGAGTACAATTTATTTCTGCTCAAAAGTACTATGTGCTAACTTGATGTAAACGTATTCACTTTACTTTCCATATGATTTAGAGTTGTCTGCAACCAGTTTTATGTGTGCTACTGAAGTTACTAACGTTACAATAAACAATATCACCAGTTGCTACTAATGGTACTACAGTGTTTCAAAGCAATACAAAGCTAAATGTAGTTCCAATGTAAATGCATTGTAGTATGTTCTTGAATTCAACTTTACTTTAGGTATTCCATTGCAGTGAGTAGCTTTCCTTGTTGTTCCATTCAGTTGCAGTTCACTCTGAATAGTTATGTACATGTACATAACAGAAAATACACAAAATAAAAAGCAACGCATTCAGCTGAAAAGAGAGTACAATTTACTTTTGCTCAAAAGTACTATGTGCTAACTAGATCTAAACGTTTGTAATTGACTTTCTATATGATTTGGTGCAGTCTGCAACAAGTTTTATGTGTGTGCTACTGAAGTTACTAACGTTACAATAAACAATATCACCAGTTGCTACTAATGGTACTACAGTGTTTCAAAGCAATACAAAGCTAAATGTAGTTCCAATGTAAATGCATTGTAGTATGTTCTTGAATTCAACTTTACTTTAGGTATTCCATTGCTGTGAGTAGCTTTCCTTGTTTTTCCATTCAGTTGCAGTTCATTCTGAATAGTTACGCACATGTACATAACAGAAAATGCACAAAAAATAAGTAATGCATTCAGCTGAAAAGAGAGTACAATTTATTTCTGCTCAAAAGTACTATGTGCTAACTTGATGTAAACGTATTCACTTTACTTTCCATATGATTTAGAGTTGTCTGCAACCAGTTTTATGTGTGTGCTACTGCAGTTAGTAAAGTTACACTAAGTTGCTCCTAAAGGTACAACCGTGTTTCAAAGCAATACAATGCTGAATGTAGTTCCAATGTAAATGCAGTGTAGTATGTTCTTGAATTCAACTTTACTTTATGTATTCCATTGCTGTGAGTAGCTTTCCTTGTTTTTCTATTCAGTTGCATTTCACTCTGAATAGTTATGCACATGTACATAACAGAAAATGCACAAAAAATATGTAATGCATTCAGCTGAAAACAGAGTACAATTTATTTCTGCTCAAAAGTACTATGTGCTAACTTGATGTAAACGTATTCACTTTACTTTCCATATGATTTAGAGTTGTCTGCAACCAGTTTTATGTGTTTACTACTTATGTTAGTAAAGTTACACTAAGTTACTCCTAAAGGTACAACCGTGTTTCAAAGCAATACAAAGCTGAATGTAGTTCCAATGTAAATGCAGTGTAGTATGTTCTTGAAATCAACTTAACTTTATGTATTCCATTGCTGTGAGTAGTTTTTTTGTGTTTCTAATCTGTTACAGTTCGCTCTGAATAGTTACGCACATGTACATAACAGAAAAAGCACAAAAAATAAGTAATGCATTCAGCTGAAAACAGAGTACAATTTATTTCTGCTCAAAAGTACTATGTGCTAACTTGATGTAAACGTATTCACTTTACTTTCCATATGATTTAGAGTTGTCTGCAACCAGTTTTATGTGTGTGCTACTGCAGTTAGTAAAGTTACACTAAGCAATATCACCAGTTGCTCCTAATTGTACTACCGTGTTTCAAAGCAATACAAAGCTAAATGTAGTTCCAATGTAAATGCATTGTAGTATGTTCTTGAAATCAACTTTACTTTATGTATTCCATTGCTGTGAGTAGCTTTCCTTGTTGTTCCATTCAGTTGCAGTTCACTCTGAATAGTTATGCAGATGTACATAACAGAAAATACACAAAATAATAAGTAATGCATTCAGCTGAAAAGAGAGTACAATTTACTTTTGCTCAAAAGTACTATGTGCTAACTTGATGTAAACGTTTTCAATTTACTTTCCATATGATCTAGAGTTGTCTGCAACCAGTTTTATGTGTGTGCTACCGCATTTAGTAAAGTTACACTAAGCAATATCACCAGTTGCTCCTAATTGTACTAACGTGTTTCAAAGCAATACAAAGCTAAATGCAGTTCCAATTTAAATGCAGTGTAGTATGTACTTGAAATCAACTTTACTTTATGTATTCCATTGCTGTGAGTAGTTTTTTTTTGTGTTTCTAATCTGTTACAGTTCGCTCTGAATAGTTACGCACATGTACATAACAGAAAATGCACAAAAAATATGTAATGCATTCAGCTGAAAACAGAGTACAATTTATTTCTGCTCAAAAGTGCTATGTGCTAACTTGATGTAAACGTATTCACTTTACTTTCCATATGATTTAGAGTTGTCTGCAACCAGTTTTATGTGTGTACTACTTATGTTAGTAAAGTTACACTAAGTTACTCCTAAAGGTACAACCGTGTTTCAAAGCAATACAAAGCTGAATGTAGTTCCAATGTAAATGCAGTGTAGTATGTTCTTGAAATCAACTTAACTTTATGTATTCCATTGCTGTGAGTAGTTTTTTTGTGTTTCTAATCTGTTACAGTTCGCTCTGAATAGTTACGCACATGTACATAACAGAAAAAGCACAAAAAATAAGTAATGCATTCAGCTGAAAACAGAGTACAATTTATTTCTGCTCAAAAGTACTATGTGCTAACTTGATGTAAACGTATTCACTTTACTTTCCATATGATTTAGAGTTGTCTGCAACCAGTTTTATGTGTGTGCTACTGCAGTTAGTAAAGTTACACTAAGCAATATCACCAGTTGCTCCTAATGGTACTACCGTGTTTCAAAGCAATACAAAGCTAAATGTAGTTCCAATGTAAATGCATTGTAGTATGTTCTTGAAATCAACTTTACTTTATGTATTCCATTGCTGTGAGTAGCTTTCCTTGTTGTTCCATTCAGTTGCAGTTCACTCTGAATAGTTATGCACATGTACATAACAGAAAATACACAAAATAAAAAGCAACGCATTCAGCTGAAAAGAGAGTACAATTTACTTTTGCTCAAAAGTACTATGTGCTAACTAGATCTAAACGTTTGTAATTGACTTTCTATATGATTTGGTGCAGTCTGCAACAAGTTTTATGTGTGTGTTACTGAAGTTACTAACGTTACAATAAACAATATCACCAGTTGCTACTAATGGTACTACAGTGTTTCAAAGCAATACAAAGCTAAATGTAGTTCCAATGTAAATGCATTGTAGTATGTTCTTGAATTCAACTTTACTTTAGGTATTCCATTGCTGTGAGAAGCTTTCCTTGTTTTTCCATTCAGTTGCAGTTCATTCTGAATAGTTACGCACATGTACATAACAGAAAATGCACAAAAAATAAGTAATGCATTCAGCTGAAAAGAGAGTACAATTTATTTCTGCTCAAAAGTACTATGTGCTAACTTGATGTAAACGTATTCACTTTACTTTCCATATGATTTAGAGTTGTCTGCAACCAGTTTTATGTGTGTGCTACTGCAGTTAGTAAAGTTACACTAAGTTGCTCCTAAAGGTACAACCGTGTTTCAAAGCAATACAATGCTGAATGTAGTTCCAATGTAAATGCAGTGTAGTATGTTCTTGAATTCAACTTTACTTTATGTATTCCATTGCTGTGAGTAGCTTTCCTTGTTTTTCTATTCAGTTGCATTTCACTCTGAATAGTTATGCACATGTACATAACAGAAAATGCACAAAAAATATGTAATGCATTCAGCTGAAAACAGAGTACAATTTATTTCTGCTCAAAAGTACTATGTGCTAACTTGATGTAAACGTATTCACTTTACTTTCCATATGATTTAGAGTTGTCTGCAACCAGTTTTATGTGTTTACTACTTATGTTAGTAAAGTTACACTAAGTTACTCCTAAAGGTACAACCGTGTTTCAAAGCAATACAAAGCTGAATGTAGTTCCAATGTAAATGCAGTGTAGTATGTTCTTGAAATCAACTTAACTTTATGTATTCCATTGCTGTGAGTAGTTTTTTTGTGTTTCTAATCTGTTACAGTTCGCTCTGAATAGTTACGCACATGTACATAACAGAAAAAGCACAAAAAATAAGTAATGCATTCAGCTGAAAACAGAGTACAATTTATTTCTGCTCAAAAGTACTATGTGCTAACTTGATGTAAACGTATTCACTTTACTTTCCATATGATTTAGAGTTGTCTGCAACCAGTTTTATGTGTGTGCTACTGCAGTTAGTAAAGTTACACTAAGCAATATCACCAGTTGCTCCTAATTGTACTACCGTGTTTCAAAGCAATACAAAGCTAAATGTAGTTCCAATGTAAATGCATTGTAGTATGTTCTTGAAATCAACTTTACTTTATGTATTCCATTGCTGTGAGTAGCTTTCCTTGTTGTTCCATTCAGTTGCAGTTCACTCTGAATAGTTATGCAGATGTACATAACAGAAAATACACAAAATAATAAGTAATGCATTCAGCTGAAAAGAGAGTACAATTTACTTTTGCTCAAAAGTACTATGTGCTAACTTGATGTAAACGTTTTCAATTTACTTTCCATATGATCTAGAGTTGTCTGCAACCAGTTTTATGTGTGTGCTACCGCATTTAGTAAAGTTACACTAAGCAATATCACCAGTTGCTCCTAATTGTACTAACGTGTTTCAAAGCAATACAAAGCTAAATGCAGTTCCAATTTAAATGCAGTGTAGTATGTACTTGAAATCAACTTTACTTTATGTATTCCATTGCTGTGAGTAGTTTTTTTTTGTGTTTCTAATCTGTTACAGTTCGCTCTGAATAGTTACGCACATGTACATAACAGAAAATGCACAAAAAATATGTAATGCATTCAGCTGAAAACAGAGTACAATTTATTTCTGCTCAAAAGTACTATGTGCTAACTTGATGTAAACGTATTCACTTTACTTTCCATATGATTTAGAGTTGTCTGCAACCAGTTTTATGTGTGTACTACTTATGTTAGTAAAGTTACACTAAGTTACTCCTAAAGGTACAACCGTGTTTCAAAGCAATACAAAGCTGAATGTAGTTCCAATGTAAATGCAGTGTAGTATGTTCTTGAAATCAACTTAACTTTATGTATTCCATTGCTGTGAGTAGTTTTTTTGTGTTTCTAATCTGTTACAGTTCGCTCTGAATAGTTACGCACATGTACATAACAGAAAAAGCACAAAAAATAAGTAATGCATTCAGCTGAAAACAGAGTACAATTTATTTCTGCTCAAAAGTACTATGTGCTAACTTGATGTAAACGTATTCACTTTACTTTCCATATGATTTAGAGTTGTCTGCAACCAGTTTTATGTGTGTGCTACTGCAGTTAGTAAAGTTACACTAAGCAATATCACCAGTTGCTCCTAATGGTACTACCGTGTTTCAAAGCAATACAAAGCTAAATGTAGTTCCAATGTAAATGCATTGTAGTATGTTCTTGAAATCAACTTTACTTTATGTATTCCATTGCTGTGAGTAGCTTTCCTTGTTGTTCCATTCAGTTGCAGTTCACTCTGAATAGTTATGCACATGTACATAACAGAAAATACACAAAATAAAAAGCAACGCATTCAGCTGAAAAGAGAGTACAATTTACTTTTGCTCAAAAGTACTATGTGCTAACTAGATCTAAACGTTTGTAATTGACTTTCTATATGATTTGGTGCAGTCTGCAACAAGTTTTATGTGTGTGTTACTGAAGTTACTAACGTTACAATAAACAATATCACCAGTTGCTACTAATGGTACTACAGTGTTTCAAAGCAATAAAAAGCTAAATGTAGTTCCAATGTAAATGCATTGTAGTATGTTCTTGAATTCAACTTTACTTTAGGTATTCCATTGCTGTGAGTAGCTTTCCTTGTTTTTCCATTCAGTTGCAGTTCATTCTGAATAGTTACGCACATGTACATAACAGAAAATGCACAAAAAATAAGTAATGCATTCAGCTGAAAAGAGAGTACAATTTATTTCTGCTCAAAAGTACTATGTGCTAACTTGATGTAAACGTATTCACTTTACTTTCCATATGATTTAGAGTTGTCTGCAACCAGTTTTATGTGTGTGCTACTGAAGTTAGTAAAGTTACACTAAGTTGCTCCTAAAGGTACAACCGTGTTTCAAAGCAATACAATGCTGAATGTAGTTCCAATGTAAATGCTGTGTAGTATGTTCTTGAATTCAACTTTACTTTATGTATTCCATTGCTGTGAGTAGCTTTCCTTGTTTTTCTATTCAGTTGCAGTTCACTCTGAATAATGCACATGTACATAACAGAAAATGCACAAAAAATAAGTAATGCATTCAGCTGAAAAGAGAGTACAATTTATTTCTGCTCAAAAGTACTATGTGCTAAATTGATGTAAACGTATTCACTTTACTTTCCATATGATTTAGAGTTGTCTGCAACCAGTTTTATGTGTGTGCTACTGCAGTTAGTAAAGTTACACTAAGCAATATCACCAGTTGCTCCTAATGGTACTACCGTGTTTCAAAGCAATACAAAGCTAAATGTAGTTCCAATGTAAATGCATTGTAGTATGTTCTTGAAATCAACTTTACTTTATGTATTCCATTGCTGTGAGTAGCTTTCCTTGTTGTTCCATTCAGTTGCAGTTCACTCTGAATAGTTATGCACATGTACATAACAGAAAATACACAAAATAAAAAGCAACGCATTCAGCTGAAAAGAGAGTACAATTTACTTTTGCTCAAAAGTACTATGTGCTAACTAGATCTAAACGTTTGTAATTGACTTTCTATATGATTTGGTGCAGTCTGCAACAAGTTTTATGTGTGTGTTACTGAAGTTACTAACGTTACAATAAACAATATCACCAGTTGCTACTAATGGTACTACAGTGTTTCAAAGCAATACAAAGCTAAATGTAGTTCCAATGTAAATGCATTGTAGTATGTTCTTGAATTCAACTTTACTTTAGGTATTCCATTGCTGTGAGAAGCTTTCCTTGTTTTTCCATTCAGTTGCAGTTCATTCTGAATAGTTACGCACATGTACATAACAGAAAATGCACAAAAAATAAGTAATGCATTCAGCTGAAAAGAGAGTACAATTTATTTCTGCTCAAAAGTACTATGTGCTAACTTGATGTAAACGTATTCACTTTACTTTCCATATGATTTAGAGTTGTCTGCAACCAGTTTTATGTGTGTGCTACTGCAGTTAGTAAAGTTACACTAAGTTGCTCCTAAAGGTACAACCGTGTTTCAAAGCAATACAATGCTGAATGTAGTTCCAATGTAAATGCAGTGTAGTATGTTCTTGAATTCAACTTTACTTTATGTATTCCATTGCTGTGAGTAGCTTTCCTTGTTTTTCTATTCAGTTGCATTTCACTCTGAATAGTTATGCACATGTACATAACAGAAAATGCACAAAAAATATGTAATGCATTCAGCTGAAAACAGAGTACAATTTATTTCTGCTCAAAAGTACTATGTGCTAACTTGATGTAAACGTATTCACTTTACTTTCCATATGATTTAGAGTTGTCTGCAACCAGTTTTATGTGTTTACTACTTATGTTAGTAAAGTTACACTAAGTTACTCCTAAAGGTACAACCGTGTTTCAAAGCAATACAAAGCTGAATGTAGTTCCAATGTAAATGCAGTGTAGTATGTTCTTGAAATCAACTTAACTTTATGTATTCCATTGCTGTGAGTAGTTTTTTTGTGTTTCTAATCTGTTACAGTTCGCTCTGAATAGTTACGCACATGTACATAACAGAAAAAGCACAAAAAATAAGTAATGCATTCAGCTGAAAACAGAGTAC
Source organism: Hemitrygon akajei (assembly GCF_048418815.1). Classification (NCBI taxonomy): domain Eukaryota; kingdom Metazoa; phylum Chordata; class Chondrichthyes; order Myliobatiformes; family Dasyatidae; genus Hemitrygon; species Hemitrygon akajei. The sequence continues at coordinate 57,033,823 of NC_133131.1, forward strand.
AATTTATTTCTGCTCAAAAGTACTATGTGCTAACTTGATGTAAACGTATTCACTTTACTTTCCATATGATTTAGAGTTGTCTGCAACCAGTTTTATGTGTGTGCTACTGCAGTTAGTAAAGTTACACTAAGCAATATCACCAGTTGCTCCTAATTGTACTACCGTGTTTCAAAGCAATACAAAGCTAAATGTAGTTCCAATGTAAATGCATTGTAGTATGTTCTTGAAATCAACTTTACTTTATGTATTCCATTGCTGTGAGTAGCTTTCCTTGTTGTTCCATTCAGTTGCAGTTCACTCTGAATAGTTATGCAGATGTACATAACAGAAAATACACAAAATAATAAGTAATGCATTCAGCTGAAAAGAGAGTACAATTTACTTTTGCTCAAAAGTACTATGTGCTAACTTGATGTAAACGTTTTCAATTTACTTTCCATATGATCTAGAGTTGTCTGCAACCAGTTTTATGTGTGTGCTACCGCATTTAGTAAAGTTACACTAAGCAATATCACCAGTTGCTCCTAATTGTACTAACGTGTTTCAAAGCAATACAAAGCTAAATGCAGTTCCAATTTAAATGCAGTGTAGTATGTACTTGAAATCAACTTTACTTTATGTATTCCATTGCTGTGAGTAGTTTTTTTTTGTGTTTCTAATCTGTTACAGTTCGCTCTGAATAGTTACGCACATGTACATAACAGAAAATGCACAAAAAATATGTAATGCATTCAGCTGAAAACAGAGTACAATTTATTTCTGCTCAAAAGTACTATGTGCTAACTTGATGTAAACGTATTCACTTTACTTTCCATATGATTTAGAGTTGTCTGCAACCAGTTTTATGTGTGTACTACTTATGTTAGTAAAGTTACACTAAGTTACTCCTAAAGGTACAACCGTGTTTCAAAGCAATACAAAGCTGAATGTAGTTCCAATGTAAATGCAGTGTAGTATGTTCTTGAAATCAACTTAACTTTATGTATTCCATTGCTGTGAGTAGTTTTTTTGTGTTTCTAATCTGTTACAGTTCGCTCTGAATAGTTACGCACATGTACATAACAGAAAAAGCACAAAAAATAAGTAATGCATTCAGCTGAAAACAGAGTACAATTTATTTCTGCTCAAAAGTACTATGTGCTAACTTGATGTAAACGTATTCACTTTACTTTCCATATGATTTAGAGTTGTCTGCAACCAGTTTTATGTGTGTGCTACTGCAGTTAGTAAAGTTACACTAAGCAATATCACCAGTTGCTCCTAATGGTACTACCGTGTTTCAAAGCAATACAAAGCTAAATGTAGTTCCAATGTAAATGCATTGTAGTATGTTCTTGAAATCAACTTTACTTTATGTATTCCATTGCTGTGAGTAGCTTTCCTTGTTGTTCCATTCAGTTGCAGTTCACTCTGAATAGTTATGCACATGTACATAACAGAAAATACACAAAATAAAAAGCAACGCATTCAGCTGAAAAGAGAGTACAATTTACTTTTGCTCAAAAGTACTATGTGCTAACTAGATCTAAACGTTTGTAATTGACTTTCTATATGATTTGGTGCAGTCTGCAACAAGTTTTATGTGTGTGTTACTGAAGTTACTAACGTTACAATAAACAATATCACCAGTTGCTACTAATGGTACTACAGTGTTTCAAAGCAATAAAAAGCTAAATGTAGTTCCAATGTAAATGCATTGTAGTATGTTCTTGAATTCAACTTTACTTTAGGTATTCCATTGCTGTGAGTAGCTTTCCTTGTTTTTCCATTCAGTTGCAGTTCATTCTGAATAGTTACGCACATGTACATAACAGAAAATGCACAAAAAATAAGTAATGCATTCAGCTGAAAAGAGAGTACAATTTATTTCTGCTCAAAAGTACTATGTGCTAACTTGATGTAAACGTATTCACTTTACTTTCCATATGATTTAGAGTTGTCTGCAACCAGTTTTATGTGTGTGCTACTGAAGTTAGTAAAGTTACACTAAGTTGCTCCTAAAGGTACAACCGTGTTTCAAAGCAATACAATGCTGAATGTAGTTCCAATGTAAATGCTGTGTAGTATGTTCTTGAATTCAACTTTACTTTATGTATTCCATTGCTGTGAGTAGCTTTCCTTGTTTTTCTATTCAGTTGCAGTTCACTCTGAATAATGCACATGTACATAACAGAAAATGCACAAAAAATAAGTAATGCATTCAGCTGAAAAGAGAGTACAATTTATTTCTGCTCAAAAGTACTATGTGCTAAATTGATGTAAACGTATTCACTTTACTTTCCATATGATTTAGAGTTGTCTGCAACCAGTTTTATGTGTGTGCTACTGCAGTTAGTAAAGTTACACTAAGCAATATCACCAGTTGCTCCTAATGGTACTACCGTGTTTCAAAGCAATACAAAGCTAAATGTAGTTCCAATGTAAATGCATTGTAGTATGTTCTTGAAATCAACTTTACTTTATGTATTCCATTGCTGTGAGTAGCTTTCCTTGTTGTTCCATTCAGTTGCAGTTCACTCTGAATAGTTATGCACATGTACATAACAGAAAATACACAAAATAAAAAGCAACGCATTCAGCTGAAAAGAGAGTACAATTTACTTTTGCTCAAAAGTACTATGTGCTAACTAGATCTAAACGTTTGTAATTGACTTTCTATATGATTTGGTGCAGTCTGCAACAAGTTTTATGTGTGTGTTACTGAAGTTACTAACGTTACAATAAACAATATCACCAGTTGCTACTAATGGTACTACAGTGTTTCAAAGCAATACAAAGCTAAATGTAGTTCCAATGTAAATGCATTGTAGTATGTTCTTGAATTCAACTTTACTTTAGGTATTCCATTGCTGTGAGAAGCTTTCCTTGTTTTTCCATTCAGTTGCAGTTCATTCTGAATAGATACGCACATGTACATAACAGAAAATGCACAAAAAATAAGTAATGCATTCAGCTGAAAAGAGAGTACAATTTATTTCTGCTCAAAAGTACTATGTGCTAACTTGATGTAAACGTATTCACTTTACTTTCCATATGATTTAGAGTTGTCTGCAACCAGTTTTATGTGTGTGCTACTGCAGTTAGTAAAGTTACACTAAGTTGCTCCTAAAGGTACAACCGTGTTTCAAAGCAATACAATGCTGAATGTAGTTCCAATGTAAATGCAGTGTAGTATGTTCTTGAATTCAACTTTACTTTATGTATTCCATTGCTGTGAGTAGCTTTCCTTGTTTTTCTATTCAGTTGCATTTCACTCTGAATAGTTATGCACATGTACATAACAGAAAATGCACAAAAAATATGTAATGCATTCAGCTGAAAACAGAGTACAATTTATTTCTGCTCAAAAGTACTATGTGCTAACTTGATGTAAACGTATTCACTTTACTTTCCATATGATTTAGAGTTGTCTGCAACCAGTTTTATGTGTTTACTACTTATGTTAGTAAAGTTACACTAAGTTACTCCTAAAGGTACAACCGTGTTTCAAAGCAATACAAAGCTGAATGTAGTTCCAATGTAAATGCAGTGTAGTATGTTCTTGAAATCAACTTAACTTTATGTATTCCATTGCTGTGAGTAGTTTTTTTGTGTTTCTAATCTGTTACAGTTCGCTCTGAATAGTTACGCACATGTACATAACAGAAAAAGCACAAAAAATAAGTAATGCATTCAGCTGAAAACAGAGTACAATTTATTTCTGCTCAAAAGTACTATGTGCTAACTTGATGTAAACGTATTCACTTTACTTTCCATATGATTTAGAGTTGTCTGCAACCAGTTTTATGTGTGTGCTACTGCAGTTAGTAAAGTTACACTAAGCAATATCACCAGTTGCTCCTAATTGTACTACCGTGTTTCAAAGCAATACAAAGCTAAATGTAGTTCCAATGTAAATGCATTGTAGTATGTTCTTGAAATCAACTTTACTTTATGTATTCCATTGCTGTGAGTAGCTTTCCTTGTTGTTCCATTCAGTTGCAGTTCACTCTGAATAGTTATGCAGATGTACATAACAGAAAATACACAAAATAATAAGTAATGCATTCAGCTGAAAAGAGAGTACAATTTACTTTTGCTCAAAAGTACTATGTGCTAACTTGATGTAAACGTTTTCAATTTACTTTCCATATGATCTAGAGTTGTCTGCAACCAGTTTTATGTGTGTGCTACCGCATTTAGTAAAGTTACACTAAGCAATATCACCAGTTGCTCCTAATTGTACTAACGTGTTTCAAAGCAATACAAAGCTAAATGCAGTTCCAATTTAAATGCAGTGTAGTATGTACTTGAAATCAACTTTACTTTATGTATTCCATTGCTGTGAGTAGTTTTTTTTTGTGTTTCTAATCTGTTACAGTTCGCTCTGAATAGTTACGCACATGTACATAACAGAAAATGCACAAAAAATATGTAATGCATTCAGCTGAAAACAGAGTACAATTTATTTCTGCTCAAAAGTACTATGTGCTAACTTGATGTAAACGTATTCACTTTACTTTCCATATGATTTAGAGTTGTCTGCAACCAGTTTTATGTGTGTACTACTTATGTTAGTAAAGTTACACTAAGTTACTCCTAAAGGTACAACCGTGTTTCAAAGCAATACAAAGCTGAATGTAGTTCCAATGTAAATGCAGTGTAGTATGTTCTTGAAATCAACTTAACTTTATGTATTCCATTGCTGTGAGTAGTTTTTTTGTGTTTCTAATCTGTTACAGTTCGCTCTGAATAGTTACGCACATGTACATAACAGAAAAAGCACAAAAAATAAGTAATGCATTCAGCTGAAAACAGAGTACAATTTATTTCTGCTCAAAAGTACTATGTGCTAACTTGATGTAAACGTATTCACTTTACTTTCCATATGATTTAGAGTTGTCTGCAACCAGTTTTATGTGTGTGCTACTGCAGTTAGTAAAGTTACACTAAGCAATATCACCAGTTGCTCCTAATGGTACTACCGTGTTTCAAAGCAATACAAAGCTAAATGTAGTTCCAATGTAAATGCATTGTAGTATGTTCTTGAAATCAACTTTACTTTATGTATTCCATTGCTGTGAGTAGCTTTCCTTGTTGTTCCATTCAGTTGCAGTTCACTCTGAATAGTTATGCACATGTACATAACAGAAAATACACAAAATAAAAAGCAACGCATTCAGCTGAAAAGAGAGTACAATTTACTTTTGCTCAAAAGTACTATGTGCTAACTAGATCTAAACGTTTGTAATTGACTTTCTATATGATTTGGTGCAGTCTGCAACAAGTTTTATGTGTGTGTTACTGAAGTTACTAACGTTACAATAAACAATATCACCAGTTGCTACTAATGGTACTACAGTGTTTCAAAGCAATAAAAAGCTAAATGTAGTTCCAATGTAAATGCATTGTAGTATGTTCTTGAATTCAACTTTACTTTAGGTATTCCATTGCTGTGAGTAGCTTTCCTTGTTTTTCCATTCAGTTGCAGTTCATTCTGAATAGTTACGCACATGTACATAACAGAAAATGCACAAAAAATAAGTAATGCATTCAGCTGAAAAGAGAGTACAATTTATTTCTGCTCAAAAGTACTATGTGCTAACTTGATGTAAACGTATTCACTTTACTTTCCATATGATTTAGAGTTGTCTGCAACCAGTTTTATGTGTGTGCTACTGAAGTTAGTAAAGTTACACTAAGTTGCTCCTAAAGGTACAACCGTGTTTCAAAGCAATACAATGCTGAATGTAGTTCCAATGTAAATGCTGTGTAGTATGTTCTTGAATTCAACTTTACTTTATGTATTCCATTGCTGTGAGTAGCTTTCCTTGTTTTTCTATTCAGTTGCAGTTCACTCTGAATAATGCACATGTACATAACAGAAAATGCACAAAAAATAAGTAATGCATTCAGCTGAAAAGAGAGTACAATTTATTTCTGCTCAAAAGTACTATGTGCTAAATTGATGTAAACGTATTCACTTTACTTTCCATATGATTTAGAGTTGTCTGCAACCAGTTTTATGTGTGTGCTACTGCAGTTAGTAAAGTTACACTAAGTTGCTCCTAAAGGTACAACCGTGTTTCAAAGCAATACAATGCTGAATGTAGTTCCAATGTAAATGCAGTGTAGTATGTTCTTGAATTCAACTTTACTTTATGTATTCCATTGCTGTGAGTAGCTTTCCTTGTTTTTCTATTCAGTTGCATTTCACTCTGAATAGTTATGCACATGTACATAACAGAAAATGCACAAAAATATGTAATGCATTCAGCTGAAAACAGAGTACAATTTATTTCTGCTCAAAAGTACTATGTGCTAACTTGACGTAAACGTATTCACTTTACTTTCCATATGATTTAGAGTTGTCTGCAACCAGTTTTATGTGTGTGCTACTGAAGTTACTAACGTTACAATAAACAATATCACCAGTTGCTACTAATGGTACTACAGTGTTTCAAAGCAATACAAAGCTAAATGTAGTTCCAATGTAAATGCATTGTAGTATGTTCTTGAATTCAACTTTACTTTAGGTATTCCATTGCAGTGAGTAGCTTTCCTTGTTGTTCCATTCAGTTGCAGTTCACTCTGAATAGTTATGCACATGTACATAACAGAAAATACACAAAATAAAAAGCAACGCATTCAGCTGAAAAGAGATTACAATTTACTTTTGCTCAAAAGTACTATGTGCTAACTAGATCTAAACGTTTGTAATTGACTTTCTATATGATTTGGTGCAGTCTGCAACAAGTTTTATGTGTGTGCTACTGAAGTTACTAACGTTACAATAAACAATATCACCAGTTGCTACTAATGGTACTACAGTGTTTCAAAGCAATACAAAGCTAAATGTAGTTCCAATGTAAATGCATTGTAGTATGTTCTTGAATTCAACTTTACTTTAGGTATTCCATTGCTGTGAGTAGCTTTCCTTGTTTTTCCATTCAGTTGCAGTTCATTCTGAATAGTTACGCACATGTACATAACAGAAAATGCACAGAAAATAAGTAATGCATTCAGCTGAAAAGAGAGTACAATTTATTTCTGCTCAAAAGTACTATGTGCTAACTTGATGTAAACGTATTCACTTTACTTTCCATATGATTTAGAGTTGTCTGCAACCAGTTTTATGTGTGTGCTACTGCAGTTAGTAAAGTTACACTAAGTTGCTCCTAAAGGTACAACCGTGTTTCAAAGCAATACAATGCTGAATGTAGTTCCAATGTAAATGCAGTGTAGTATGTTCTTGAATTCAACTTTACTTTATGTATTCCATTGCTGTGAGTAGCTTTCCTTGTTTTTCTATTCAGTTGCATTTCACTCTGAATAGTTATGCACATGTACATAACAGAAAATGCACAAAAAATATGTAATGCCTTCAGCTGAAAACAGAGTACAATTTATTTCTGCTCAAAAGTACTATGTGCTAACTTGATGTAAACGTATTCACTTTACTTTCCATATGATTTAGAGTTGTCTGCAACCAGTTTTATGTGTTTACTACTTATGTTAGTAAAGTTACACTAAGTTACTCCTAAAGGTACAACCGTGTTTCAAAGCAATACAAAGCTGAATGTAGTTCCAATGTAAATGCAGTGTAGTATGTTCTTGAAATCAACTTAACTTTATGTATTCCATTGCTGTGAGTAGTTTTTTTGTGTTTCTAATCTGTTACAGTTCGCTCTGAATAATTACGCACATGTACATAACAGAAAAAGCACAAAAAATAAGTAATGCATTCAGCTGAAAACAGAGTACAATTTATTTCTGCTCAAAAGTACTATGTGCTAACTTGATGTAAACGTATTCACTTTACTTTCCATATGATTTAGAGTTGTCTGCAACCAGTTTTATGTGTGTGCTACTGCAGTTAGTAAAGTTACACTAAGCAATATCACCAGTTGCTCCTAATGGTACTACCGTGTTTCAAAGCAATACAAAGCTAAATGTAGTTCCAATGTAAATGCATTGTAGTATGTTCTTGAAATCAACTTTACTTTATGTATTCCATTGCTGTGAGTAGCTTTCCTTGTTGTTCCATTCAGTTGCAGTTCACTCTGAATAGTTATACACATGTACATAACAGAAAATACACAAAATAAAAAGTAACGCATGCAGCTGAAAAGAGAGTACAATTTACTTTTGCTCAAAAGTACTATGTGCTAACTTGATGTAAACGTTTTCAATTTACTTTCCATATGATCTAGAGTTGTCTGCAACCAGTTTTATGTGTGTGCTACCGCATTTAGTAAAGTTACACTAAGCAATATCACCAGTTGCTCCTAATTGTACTAACGTGTTTCAAAGCAATACAAAGCTAAATGTAGTTCCAAAGTAAATGCATTGTAGTATGTTCTTGAAATCAACTTTACTTTATGTATTCCATTGCTGTGAGTAGTTTTTTTTTGTGTTTCTAATCTGTTACAGTTCGCTCTGAATAGTTACGCACATGTACATAACAGAAAATGCACAAAAAATATGTAATGCATTCAGCTGAAAACAGAGTACAATTTATTTCTGCTCAAAAGTACTATGTGCTAACTTGATGTAAACGTATTCACTTTACTTTCCATATGATTTAGAGTTGTCTGCAACCAGTTTTATGTGTGTGCTACTGCAGTTAGTAAAGTTACACTAAGCAATATCACCAGTTGCTCCTAATGGTACTACCGTGTTTCAAAGCAATACAAAGCTAAATGTAGTTCCAATGTAAATGCATTGCAGTATGTTCTTGAAATCAACTTTACTTTATGTATTCCATTGCTGTGAGTAGCTTTCCTTGTTGTTCCATTCAGTTGCAGTTCACTCTGAATAGTTATGCACATGTACATAACAGAAAATACACAAAATAAAAAGTAACGCATGCAGCTGAAAAGAGAGTACAATTTACTTTTGCTCAAAAGTACTATGTGCTAACTTGATGTAAACGTTTTCAATTTACTTTCCATATGATCTAGAGTTGTCTGCAACCAGTTTTATGTGTGTGCTACTGCAGTTAGTAAAGTTACACTAAGTTGCTCCTAAAGGTACAACCGTGTTTCAAAGCAATACAATGCTGAATGTAGTTCCAATGTAAATGCAGTGTAGTATGTTCTTGAATTCAACTTTACTTTATGTATTCCATTGCTGTGAGTAGCTTTCCTTGTTTTTCTATTCAGTTGCATTTCACTCTGAATAGTTATGCACATGTACATAACAGAAAATACACAAAATAAAAAGTAACGCATGTAGCTGAAAAGAGAGTACAATTTAATTTTGCTCAAAAGTACTATGTGCTAACTTGATGTAAACGTATTCACTTTACTTTCCATATGATTTAGAGTTGTCTGCAACCAGTTTTATGTCTGTGCTACCGCATTTAGTAAAGTTACACTAAGCAATATCACCAGTTGCTCCTAATTGTACTAACGTGTTTCAAAGCAATACAAAGCTAAATGTAGTTCCAATGTAAATGCAGTGTAGTATGTTCTTGAAATCAACTTTACTTTATGTATTCCATTGCTGTGAGTAGTTTTTTTTTGTGTTTCTAATCTGTTACAGTTCGCTCTGAATAGTTACGCACATGTACATAACAGAAAAAGCACAAAAAATAAGTAATGCATTCAGCTGAAAAGAGAGTAAAATTTATTTCTGCTCAAAAGTACTATGTGCTAACTTGACGTAAACGTATTCACTTTACTTTCCATATGATTTAGAGTTGTCTGCAACCAGTTTTATGTGTGTGCTACTGAAGTTACTAACGTTACAATAAACAATATCACCAGTTGCTACTAATGGTACTACAGTGTTTCAAAGCAATACAAAGCTAAATGTAGTTCCAATGTAAATGCATTGTAGTATGTTCTTGAATTCAACTTTACTTTAGGTATTCCATTGCAGTGAGTAGCTTTCCTTGTTGTTCCATTCAGTTGCAGTTCACTCTGAATAGTTATGCACATGTACATAACAGAAAATACACAAAATAAAAAGCAACGCTTTCAGCTGAAAAGAGAGTACAATTTACTTTTGCTCAAAAGTACTATGTGCTAACTAGATCTAAACGTTTGTAATTGACTTTCTATATGATTTGGTGCAGTCTGCAACAAGTTTTATGTGTGTGCTACTGAAGTTACTAACGTTACAATAAACAATATCACCAGTTGCTACTAATGGTACTACAGTGTTTCAAAGCAATACAAAGCTAAATGTAGTTCCAATGTAAATGCATTGTAGTATGTTCTTGAATTCAACTTTACTTTAGGTATTCCATTGCTGTGAGTAGCTTTCCTTGTTTTTCCATTCAGTTGCAGTTCATTCTGAATAGTTACGCACATGTACATAACAGAAAATGCACAGAAAATAAGTAATGCATTCAGCTGAAAAGAGAGTACAATTTATTTCTGCTCAAAAGTACTATGTGCTAACTTGATGTAAACGTATTCACTTTACTTTCCATATGATTTAGAGTTGTCTGCAACCAGTTTTATGTGTGTGCTACTGCAGTTAGTAAAGTTACACTAAGTTGCTCCTAAAGGTACAACCGTGTTTCAAAGCAATACAATGCTGAATGTAGTTCCAATGTAAATGCAGTGTAGTATGTTCTTGAATTCAACTTTACTTTATGTATTCCATTGCTGTGAGTAGCTTTCCTTGTTTTTCTATTCAGTTGCATTTCACTCTGAATAGTTATGCACATGTACATAACAGAAAATGCACAAAAAATATGTAATGCCTTCAGCTGAAAACAGAGTACAATTTATTTCTGCTCAAAAGTACTATGTGCTAACTTGATGTAAACGTATTCACTTTACTTTCCATATGATTTAGAGTTGTCTGCAACCAGTTTTATGTGTTTACTACTTATGTTAGTAAAGTTACACTAAGTTACTCCTAAAGGTACAACCGTGTTTCAAAGCAATACAAAGCTGAATGTAGTTCCAATGTAAATGCAGTGTAGTATGTTCTTGAAATCAACTTAACTTTATGTATTCCATTGCTGTGAGTAGTTTTTTTGTGTTTCTAATCTGTTACAGTTCGCTCTGAATAGTTACGCACATGTACATAACAGAAAAAGCACAAAAAATAAGTAATGCATTCAGCTGAAAACAGAGTACAATTTATTTCTGCTACTATGTGCTAACTTGATGTAAACGTATTCACTTTACTTTCCATATGATTTAGAGTTGTCTGCAACCAGTTTTATGTGTGTGCTACTGCAGTTAGTAAAGTTACACTAAGCAATATCACCAGTTGCTCCTAATGGTACTACCGTGTTTCAAAGCCATACAAAGCTAAATGTAGTTCCAATGTAAATGCATTGTAGTATGTTCTTGAAATCAACTTTACTTTATGTATTCCATTGCTGTGAGTAGCTTTCCTTGTTGTTCCATTCAGTTGCAGTTCACTCTGAATAGTTATGCACATGTACATAACAGAAAATACACCAAATAAAAAGTAACGCATTCAGCTGAAAAGAGAGTACAATTTACTTTTGCTCAAAAGTACTATGTGCTAACTTGATGTAAACGTTTTCAATTTACTTTCCATATGATCTAGAGTTGTCTGCAACCAGTTTTATGTGTGTGCTACTGCAGTTAGTAAAGTTACACTAAGTTGCTCCTAAAGGTACAACCGTGTTTCAAAGCAATACAATGCTGAATGTAGTTCCAATGTAAATGCAGTGTAGTATGTTCTTGAATTCAACTTTACTTTATGTATTCCATTGCTGTGAGTAGCTTTCCTTGTTTTTCTATTCAGTTGCATTTCACTCTGAATAGTTATGCACATGTACATAACAGAAAATACACAAAATAAAAAGTAACGCATGTAGCTGAAAAGAGAGTACAATTTAATTTTGCTCAAAAGTACTATGTGCTAACTTGATGTAAACGTATTCACTTTACTTTCCATATGATTTAGAGTTGTCTGCAACCAGTTTTATGTGTGTGCTACCGCATTTAGTAAAGTTACACTAAGCAATATCACCAGTTGCTCCTAATTGTACTAACGTGTTTCAAAGCAATACAAAGCTAAATGTAGTTCCAATGTAAATGCAGTGTAGTATGTTCTTGAAATCAACTTTACTTTATGTATTCCATTGCTGTGAGTAGTTTTTTTTTGTGTTTCTAATCTGTTACAGTTCGCTCTGAATAGTTACGCACATGTACATAACAGAAAAAGCACAAAAAATAAGTAATGCATTCAGCTGAAAACAGAGTACAATTTATTTCTGCTCAAAAGTACTATGTGCTAACTTGATGTAAACGTATTCACTTTACTTTCCATATGATTTAGAGTTGTCTGCAACCAGTTTTATGTGTGTGCTACTGCAGTTAGTAAAGTTACACTAAGCAATATCACCAGTTGCTCCTAATGGTACTACCGTGTTTCAAAGCAATACAAAGCTAAATGTAGTTCCAATGTAAATGCATTGTAGTATGTTCTTGAAATCAACTTTACTTTATGTATTCCATTGCTGTGAGTAGCTTTCCTTGTTGTTCCATTCAGTTGCAGTTCACTCTGAATAGTTATACACATGTACATAACAGAAAATACACAAAATAAAAAGTAACGCATGCAGCTGAAAAGAGAGTACAATTTACTTTTGCTCAAAAGTACTATGTGCTAACTTGATGTAAACGTTTTCAATTTACTTTCCATATGATCTAGAGTTGTCTGCAACCAGTTTTATGTGTGTGCTACCGCATTTAGTAAAGTTACACTAAGCAATATCACCAGTTGCTCCTAATTGTACTAACGTGTTTCAAAGCAATACAAAGCTAAATGTAGTTCCAAAGTAAATGCATTGTAGTATGTTCTTGAAATCAACTTTACTTTATGTATTCCATTGCTGTGAGTAGTTTTTTTTTGTGTTTCTAATCTGTTACAGTTCGCTCTGAATAGTTACGCACATGTACATAACAGAAAATGCACAAAAAATATGTAATGCATTCAGCTGAAAACAGAGTACAATTTATTTCTGCTCAAAAGTACTATGTGCTAACTTGATGTAAACGTATTCACTTTACTTTCCATATGATTTAGAGTTGTCTGCAACCAGTTTTATGTGTGTGCTACTGCAGTTAGTAAAGTTACACTAAGCAATATCACCAGTTGCTCCTAATGGTACTACCGTGTTTCAAAGCAATACAAAGCTAAATGTAGTTCCAATGTAAATGCATTGCAGTATGTTCTTGAAATCAACTTTACTTTATGTATTCCATTGCTGTGAGTAGCTTTCCTTGTTGTTCCATTCAGTTGCAGTTCACTCTGAATAGTTATGCACATGTACATAACAGAAAATACACAAAATAAAAAGTAACGCATGCAGCTGAAAAGAGAGTACAATTTACTTTTGCTCAAAAGTACTATGTGCTAACTTGATCTAAACGTTTGTAATTGACTTTCTATATGATTTGGTGCAGTCTGCAACAAGTTTTATGTGTGTGCTACTGAAGTTACTAACGTTACAATAAACAATATCACCAGTTGCTACTAATGGTACTACAGTGTTTCAAAGCAATACAAAGCTAAATGTAGTTCCAATGTAAATGCATTGTAGTATGTTCTTGAATTCAACTTTACTTTAGGTATTCCATTGCTGTGAGTAGCTTTCCTTGTTTTTCCATTCAGTTGCAGTTCATTCTGAATAGTTACGCACATGTACATAACAGAAAATGCACAAAAAATAAGTAATGCATTCAGCTGAAAAGAGAGTAAAATTTATTTCTGCTCAAAAGTACTATGTGCTAACCTGACGTAAACGTATTCACTTTACTTTCCATATGATTTAGAGTTGTCTGCAACCAGTTTTATGTGTGTGCTACTGAAGTTACTAACGTTACAATAAACAATATCACCAGTTGCTACTAATGGTACTACAGTGTTTCAAAGCAATACAAAGCTAAATGTAGTTCCAATGTAAATGCATTGTAGTATGTTCTTGAATTCAACTTTACTTTAGGTATTCCATTGCAGTGAGTAGCTTTCCTTGTTGTTCCATTCAGTTGCAGTTCACTCTGAATAGCTATGCACATGTACATAACAGAAAATACACAAAATAAAAAGCAACGCATTCAGCTGAAAAGAGAGTACAATTTACTTTTGCTCAAAAGTACTATGTGCTAACTAGATCTAAACGTTTGTAATTGACTTTCTATATGATTTGGTGCAGTCTGCAACAAGTTTTATGTGTGTGCTACTGAAGTTACTAACGTTACAATAAACAATATCACCAGTTGCTACTAATGGTACTACAGTGTTTCAAAGCAATACAAAGCTAAATGTAGTTCCAATGTAAATGCATTGTAGTATGTTCTTGAATTCAACTTTACTTTAGGTATTCCATTGCTGTGAGTAGCTTTCCTTGTTTTTCCATTCAGTTGCAGTTCATTCTGAATAGTTACGCACATGTACATAACAGAAAATGCACAGAAAATAAGTAATGCATTCAGCTGAAAAGAGAGTACAATTTATTTCTGCTCAAAAGTACTATGTGCTAACTTGATGTAAACGTATTCACTTTACTTTCCATATGATTTAGAGTTGTCTGCAACCAGTTTTATGTGTGTGCTACTGCAGTTAGTAAAGTTACACTAAGTTGCTCCTAAAGGTACAACCGTGTTTCAAAGCAATACAATGCTGAATGTAGTTCCAATGTAAATGCATTGCAGTATGTTCTTGAAATCAACTTTACTTTATGTATTCCATTGCTGTGAGTAGCTTTCCTTGTTTTTCTATTCAGTTGCATTTCACTCTGAATAGTTATGCACATGTACATAACAGAAAATACACAAAATAAAAAGTAACGCATGCAGCTGAAAAGAGAGTACAATTTACTTTTGCTCAAAAGTACTATGTGCTAACTTGATCTAAACGTTTGTAATTGACTTTCTATATGATTTGGTGCAGTCTGCAACAAGTTTTATGCGTGTGCTACTGAAGTTACTAACGTTACAATAAACAATATCACCAGTTGCTACTAATGGTACTACAGTGTTTCAAAGCAATACAAAGCTAAATGTAGTTCCAATGTAAATGCATTGTAGTATGTTCTTGAATTCAACTTTACTTTAGGTATTCCATTGCTGTGAGTAGCTTTCCTTGTTTTTCCATTCAGTTGCAGTTCATTCTGAATAGTTACGCACATGTACATAACAGAAAATGCACAAAAAATAAGTAATGCATTCAGCTGAAAAGAGAGTAAAATTTATTTCTGCTCAAAAGTACTATGTGCTAACTTGACGTAAACGTATTCACTTTACTTTCCATATGATTTAGAGTTGTCTGCAACCAGTTTTATGTGTGTGCTACTGAAGTTACTAACGTTACAATAAACAATATCACCAGTTGCTACTAATGGTACTACAGTGTTTCAAAGCAATACAAAGCTAAATGTAGTTCCAATGTAAATGCATTGTAGTATGTTCTTGAATTCAACTTTACTTTAGGTATTCCATTGCAGTGAGTAGCTTTCCTTGTTGTTCCATTCAGTTGCAGTTCACTCTGAATAGTTATGCACATGTACATAACAGAAAATACACAAAATAAAAAGCAACGCATTCAGCTGAAAAGAGAGTACAATTTACTTTTGCTCAAAAGTACTATGTGCTAACTAGATCTAAACGTTTGTAATTGACTTTCTATATGATTTGGTGCAGTCTGCAACAAGTTTTATGTGTGTGCTACTGAAGTTACTAACGTTACAATAAACAATATCACCAGTTGCTACTAATGGTACTACAGTGTTTCAAAGCAATACAAAGCTAAATGTAGTTCCAATGTAAATGCATTGTAGTATGTTCTTGAATTCAACTTTACTTTAGGTATTCCATTGCTGTGAGTAGCTTTCCTTGTTTTTCCATTCAGTTGCAGTTCATTCTGAATAGTTACGCACATGTACATAACAGAAAATGCACAGAAAATAAGTAATGCATTCAGCTGAAAAGAGAGTACAATTTATTTCTGCTCAAAAGTACTATGTGCTAACTTGATGTAAACGTATTCACTTTACTTTCCATATGATTTAGAGTTGTCTGCAACCAGTTTTATGTGTGTGCTACTGCAGTTAGTAAAGTTACACTAAGTTGCTCCTAAAGGTACAACCGTGTTTCAAAGCAATACAATGCTGAATGTAGTTCCAATGTAAATGCAGTGTAGTATGTTCTTGAATTCAACTTTACTTTATGTATTCCATTGCTGTGAGTAGCTTTCCTTGTTTTTCTATTCAGTTGCATTTCACTCTGAATAGTTATGCACATGTACATAACAGAAAATGCACAAAAAATATGTAATGCCTTCAGCTGAAAACAGAGTACAATTTATTTCTGCTCAAAAGTACTATGTGCTAACTTGATGTAAACGTATTCACTTTACTTTCCATATGATTTAGAGTTGTCTGCAACCAGTTTTATGTGTGTGCTACTGCAGTTAGTAAAGTTACACTAAGCAATATCACCAGTTGCTCCTAATGGTACTACCGTGTTTCAAAGCAATACAAAGCTAAATGTAGTTCCAATGTAAATGCATTGTAGTATGTTCTTGAAATCAACTTTACTTTATGTATTCCATTGCTGTGAGTAGCTTTCCTTGTTGTTCCATTCAGTTGCAGTTCACTCTGAATAGTTATGCACATGTACATAACAGAAAATACACCAAATAAAAAGTAACGCATTCAGCTGAAAAGAGAGTACAATTTACTTTTGCTCAAAAGTACTATGTGCTAACTTGATGTAAACGTTTTCAATTTACTTTCCATATGATCTAGAGTTGTCTGCAACCAGTTTTATGTGTGTGCTACTGCAGTTAGTAAAGTTACACTAAGTTGCTCCTAAAGGTACAACCGTGTTTCAAAGCAATACAATGCTGAATGTAGTTCCAATGTAAATGCAGTGTAGTATGTTCTTGAATTCAACTTTACTTTATGTATTCCATTGCTGTGAGTAGCTTTCCTTGTTTTTCTATTCAGTTGCATTTCACTCTGAATAGTTATGCACATGTACATAACAGAAAATACACAAAATAAAAAGTAACGCATGTAGCTGAAAAGAGAGTTCAATTTAATTTTGCTCAAAAGTACTATGTGCTAACTTGATGTAAACGTATTCACTTTACTTTCCATATGATTTAGAGTTGTCTGCAACCAGTTTTATGTGTGTGCTACCGCATTTAGTAAAGTTACACTAAGCAATATCACCAGTTGCTCCAAATTGTACTAACGTGTTTCAAAGCAATACAAAGCTAAATGTAGTTCCAATGTAAATGCAGTGTAGTATGTTCTTGAAATCAACTTTACTTTATGTATTCCATTGCTGTGAGTAGCTTTCCTTGTTGTTCCATTCAGTTGCAGTTCACTCTGAATAGTTATACACATGTACATAACAGAAAATACACAAAATAAAAAGTAACGCATGCAGCTGAAAAGAGAGTACAATTTACTTTTGCTCAAAAGTACTATGTGCTAACTTGATGTAAACGTTTTCAATTTACTTTCCATATGATCTAGAGTTGTCTGCAACCAGTTTTATGTGTGTGCTACCGCATTTAGTAAAGTTACACTAAGCAATATCACCAGTTGCTCCTAATTGTACTAACGTGTTTCAAAGCAATACAAAGCTAAATGTAGTTCCAAAGTAAATGCATTGTAGTATGTTCTTGAAATCAACTTTACTTTATGTATTCCATTGCTGTGAGTAGTTTTTTTTTGTGTTTCTAATCTGTTACAGTTCGCTCTGAATAGTTACGCACATGTACATAACAGAAAATGCACAAAAAATATGTAATGCATTCAGCTGAAAACAGAGTACAATTTATTTCTGCTCAAAAGTACTATGTGCTAACTTGATGTAAACGTATTCACTTTACTTTCCATATGATTTAGAGTTGTCTGCAACCAGTTTTATGTGTGTGCTACTGCAGTTAGTAAAGTTACACTAAGCAATATCACCAGTTGCTCCTAATGGTACTACCGTGTTTCAAAGCAATACAAAGCTAAATGTAGTTCCAATGTAAATGCATTGCAGTATGTTCTTGAAATCAACTTTACTTTATGTATTCCATTGCTGTGAGTAGCTTTCCTTGTTGTTCCATTCAGTTGCAGTTCACTCTGAATAGTTATGCACATGTACATAACAGAAAATACACAAAATAAAAAGTAACGCATGCAGCTGAAAAGAGAGTACAATTTACTTTTGCTCAAAAGTACTATGTGCTAACTTGATGTAAACGTTTTCAATTTACTTTCCATATGATCTAGAGTTGTCTGCAACCAGTTTTATGTGTGTGCTACCGCATTTAGTAAAGTTACACTAAGCAATATCACCAGTTGCTCCTAATTGTACTAACGTGTTTCAAAGCAATACAAAGCTAAATGTAGTTCCAATGTAAATGCAGTGTAGTATGTTCTTGAAATCAACTTTACTTTATGTATTCCATTGCTGTGAGTAGTTTTTTTTTGTGTTTCTAATCTGTTACAGTTCGCTCTGAACAGTTACGCACATGTACATAACAGAAAAAGCACAAAAAATAAGTAATGCATTCAACTGA
Source organism: Hemitrygon akajei (assembly GCF_048418815.1). Lineage (NCBI taxonomy): Eukaryota > Metazoa > Chordata > Chondrichthyes > Myliobatiformes > Dasyatidae > Hemitrygon > Hemitrygon akajei. The sequence continues at coordinate 57,052,330 of NC_133131.1, forward strand.
AAACAGAGTACAATTTATTTCTGCTCAAAAGTACTATGTGCTAACTTGATGTAAACGTATTCACTTTACTTTCCATATGATTTAGAGTTGTCTGCAACCAGTTTTATGTGTGTGCTACTGCAGTTAGTAAAGTTACACTAAGCAATATCACCAGTTGCTCCTAATGGTACTACCGTGTTTCAAAGCAATACAAAGCTAAATGTAGTTCCAATGTAAATGCATTGCAGTATGTTCTTGAAATCAACTTTACTTTATGTATTCCATTGCTGTGAGTAGCTTTCCTTGTTGTTCCATTCAGTTGCAGTTCACTCTGAATAGTTATGCACATGTACATAACAGAAAATACACAAAATAAAAAGTAACGCATTCAGCTGAAAAGAGAGTACAATTTACTTTTGCTCAAAAGTACTATGTGCTAACTTGATGTAAACGTTTTCAATTTACTTTCCATATGATCTAGAGTTGTCTGCAACCAGTTTTATGTGTGTGCTACCGCATTTAGTAAAGTTACACTAAGCAATATCACCAGTTGCTCCTAATTGTACTAACGTGTTTCAAAGCAATACAAAGCTAAATGTAGTTCCAATGTAAATGCATTGTAGTATGTTCTTGAAATCAACTTTACTTTATGTATTCCATTGCTGTGAGTAGTTTTTTTTTGTGTTTCTAATCTGTTACAGTTCGCTCTGAATAGTTACGCACATGTACATAACAGAAAATGCACAACAAATATGTAATGCATTCAGCTGAAAACAGAGTACAATTTATTTCTGCTCAAAAGTACTATGTGCTAACTTGATGTAAACGTATTCACTTTACTTTCCATATGATTTAGAGTTGTCTGCAACCAGTTTTATGTGTGTGCTACTGCAGTTAGTAAAGTTACACTAAGCAATATCACCAGTTGCTCCTAATGGTACTACCGTGTTTCAAAGCAATACAAAGCTAAATGTAGTTCCAATGTAAATGCATTGCAGTATGTTCTTGAAATCAACTTTACTTTATGTATTCCATTGCTGTGAGTAGCTTTCCTTGTTGTTCCATTCAGTTGCAGTTCACTCTGAATAGTTATGCACATGTACATAACAGAAAATACACAAAATAAAAAGTAACGCATGCAGCTGAAAAGAGAGTACAATTTACTTTTGCTCAAAAGTACTATGTGCTAACTTGATGTAAACGTTTTCAATTTACTTTCCATATGATCTAGAGTTGTCTGCAACCAGTTTTATGTGTGTGCTACCGCATTTAGTAAAGTTACACTAAGCAATATCACCAGTTGCTCCTAATTGTACTAACGTGTTTCAAAGCAATACAAAGCTAAATGTAGTTCCAATGTAAATGCAGTGTAGTATGTTCTTGAATTCAACTTTACTTTATGTATTCCATTGCTGTGAGTAGCTTTCGTTGTTTTTCTATTCAGTTGCTTTTCACTCTGAATAGTTATGCACATGTACATAACAGAAAATACACAAAATAAAAAGTAACGCATGTAGCTGAAAAGAGAGTACAATTTAATTTTGCTCAAAAGTACTATGTGCTAACTTGATGTAAACGTATTCACTTTACTTTCCATATGATTTAGAGTTGTCTGCAACCAGTTTTATGTGTGTGCTACCGCATTTAGTAAAGTTACACTAAGCAATATCACCAGTTGCTCCTAATTGTACTAACGTGTTTCAAAGCAATACAAAGCTAAATGTAGTTCCAATGTAAATGCAGTGTAGTATGTTCTTGAAATCAACTTTACTTTATGTATTCCATTGCTGTGAGTAGTTTTTTTTTGTGTTTCTAATCTGTTACAGTTCGCTCTGAATAGTTACGCACATGTACATAACAGAAAAAGCACAAAAAATAAGTAATGCATTCAGCTGAAAACAGAGTACAATTTATTTCTGCTCAAAAGTACTATGTGCTAACTTGATGTAAACGTATTCACTTTACTTTCCATATGATTTAGAGTTGTCTGCAACCAGTTTTATGTGTGTGCTACTGCAGTTAGTAAAGTTACACTAAGCAATATCACCAGTTGCTCCTAATGGTACTACCGTGTTTCAAAGCAATACAAAGCTAAATGTAGTTCCAATGTAAATGCATTGCAGTATGTTCTTGAAATCAACTTTACTTTATGTATTCCATTGCTGTGAGTAGCTTTCCTTGTTGTTCCATTCAGTTGCAGTTCACTCTGAATAGTTATGCACATGTACATAACAGAAAATACACAAAATAAAAAGCAACGCATTCAGCTGAAAAGAGAGTACAATTTACTTTTGCTCAAAAGTACTATGTGCTACCTAGATCTAAACGTTTGTAATTGACTTTCTATATGGTTTGGTGCAGTCTGCAACAAGTTTTATGTGTGTGCTACTGAAGTTACTAACGTTACAATAAACAATATCACCAGTTGCTACTAATGGTACTACAGTGTTTCAAAGCAATACAAAGCTAAATGCAGTTCCAATGTAAATGCATTGTAGTATGTTCTTGAATTCAACTTTACTTTAGGTATTCCATTGCTGTGAGTAGCTTTCCTTGTTTTTCCATTCAGTTGCAGTTCATTCTGAATAGTTACGCACATGTACATAACAGAAAATGCACAAAAAATAAGTAATGCATTCAGCTGAAAAGAGAGTAAAATTTATTTCTGCTCAAAAGTACTATGTGCTAACTTGACGTAAACGTATTCACTTTACTTTCCATATGATTTAGAGTTGTCTGCAACCAGTTTTATGTGTGTGCTACTGAAGTTACTAACGTTACAATAAACAATATCACCAGTTGCTACTAATGGTACTACAGTGTTTCAAAGCAATACAAAGCTAAATGTAGTTCCAATGTAAATGCATTGTAGTATGTTCTTGAATTCAACTTTACTTTAGGTATTCCATTGCAGTGAGTAGCTCTCCTTGTTGTTCCATTCAGTTGCAGTTCACTCTGAATAGTTATGCACATGTACATAACAGAAAATACACAAAATAAAAAGCAACGCATTCAGCTGAAAAGAGAGTACAATTTACTTTTGCTCAAAAGTACTATGTGCTAACTAGATCTAAACGTTTGTAATTGACTTTCTATATGATTTGGTGCAGTCTGCAACAAGTTTTATGTGTGTGCTACTGAAGTTACTAACGTTACAATAAACAATATCACCAGTTGCAACTAATGGTACTACAGTGTTTCAAAGCAATACAAAGCTAAATGTAGTTCCAATGTAAATGCATTGTAGTATGTTCTTGAATTCAACTTTACTTTAGGTATTCCATTGCTGTGAGTAGCTTTCCTTGTTTTTCCATTCAGTTGCAGTTCATTCTGAATAGTTACGCACATGTACATAACAGAAAATGCACAAAAAATAAGTAATGCATTCAGCTGAAAAGAGAGTAAAATTTATTTCTGCTCAAAAGTACTATGTGCTAACTTGATGTAAACGTATTCACTTTACTTTCCATATGATTTAGAGTTGTCTGCAACCAGTTTTATGTGTGTGCTACTGCAGTTAGTAAAGTTACACTAAGTTGCTCCTAAAGGTACAACCGTGTTTCAAAGCAATACAATGCTGAATGTAGTTCTAATGTAAATGCAGTGTAGTATGTTCTTGAATTCAACTTTACTTTATGTATTCCATTGCTGTGAGTAGCTTTCCTTGTTTTTCTATTCAGTTGCATTTCACTCTGAATAGTTATGCACATGTACATAACAGAAAATGCACAAAAAATATGTAATGCATTCAGCTGAAAACAGAGTACAATTTATTTCTGCTCAAAAGTACTATGTGCTAACTTGATGTAAACGTATTCACTTTACTTTCCATATGATTTAGAGTTGTCTGCAACCAGTTTTATGTGTTTACTACTTATGTTAGTAAAGTTACACTAAGTTACTCCTAAAGGTACAACCGTGTTTCAAAGCAATACAAAGCTGAATGTAGTTCCAATGTAAATGCAGTGTAGTATGTTCTTGAAATCAACTTAACTTTATGTATTCCATTGCTGTGAGTAGTTTTTTTGTGTTTCTAATCTGTTACAGTTCGCTCTGAATAGTTACGCACATGTACATAACAGAAAAAGCACAAAAAATAAGTAATGCATTCAGCTGAAAACAGAGTACAATTTATTTCTGCTCAAAAGTACTATGTGCTAACTTGATGTAAACGTATTCACTTTACTTTCCATATGATTTAGAGTTGTCTGCAACCAGTTTTATGTGTGTGCTACTGCAGTTAGTAAAGTTACACTAAGCAATATCACCAGTTGCTCCTAATGGTACTACCGTGTTTCAAAGCAATACAAAGCTAAATGTAGTTCCAATGTAAATGCATTGTAGTATGTTCTTGAAATCAACTTTACTTTATGTATTCCATTGCTGTGAGTAGCTTTCCTTGTTGTTCCATTCAGTTGCAGTTCACTCTGAATAGTTATGCACATGTACATAACAGAAAATACACAAAATAAAAAGTAACGCATTCAGCTGAAAAGAGAGTACAATTTACTTTTGCTCAAAAGTACTATGTGCTAACTTGATGTAAACGTTTTCAATTTACTTTCCATATGATCTAGAGTTGTCTGCAATCAGTTTTATGTGTGTGCTACCGCATTTAGTAAAGTTACACTAAGCAATATCACCAGTTGCTCCTAATTGTACTAACGTGTTTCAAAGCAATACAAAGCTAAATGCAGTTCCAATTTAAATGCAGTGTAGTATGTACTTGAAATCAACTTTACTTTATGTATTCCATTGCTGTGAGTAGTTTTTTTTTGTGTTTCTAATCTGTTACAGTTCGCTCTGAATAGTTACGCACATGTACATAACAGAAAATGCACAAAAAATAAGTAATGCATTCAGCTGAAAACAGAGTACAATTTATTTCTGCTCAAAAGTACTATGTGCTAACTTGATGTAAACGTATTCACTTTACTTTCCATATGATTTAGAGTTGTCTGCAACCAGTTTTATGTGTGTACTACTTATGTTAGTAAAGTTACACTAAGTTACTCCTAAAGGTACAACCTTGTTTCAAAGCAATACAAAGCTGAATGTAGTTCCAATGTAAATGCAGTGTAGTATATTCTTGAAATCAACTTAACTTTATGTATTCCATTGCTGTGAGTAGTTTTTTTGTGTTTCTAATCTGTTACAGTTCGCTCTGAATAGTTACGCACATGTACATAACAGAAAAAGCACAAAAAATAAGTAATGCATTCAGCTGAAAACAGAGTACAATTTATTTCTGCTCAAAAGTACTATGTGCTAACTTGATGTAAACGTATTCACTTTACTTTCCATATGATTTAGAGTTGTCTGCAACCAGTTTTATGTGTGTGCTACTGCAGTTAGTAAAGTTACACTAAGCAATATCACCAGTTGCTCCTAATGGTACTACCGTGTTTCAAAGCAATACAAAGCTAAATGTAGTTCCAATGTAAATGCATTGCAGTATGTTCTTGAAATCAACTTTACTTTATGTATTCCATTGCTGTGAGTAGCTTTCCTTGTTGTTCCATTCAGTTGCAGTTCACTCTGAATAGTTATGCACATGTACATAACAGAAAATACACAAAATAAAAAGCAACGCATTCAGCTGAAAAGAGAGTACAATTTACTTTTGCTCAAAAGTACTATGTGCTACCTAGATCTAAACGTTTGTAATTGACTTTCTATATGGTTTGGTGCAGTCTGCAACAAGTTTTATGTGTGTGCTACTGAAGTTACTAACGTTACAATAAACAATATCACCAGTTGCTACTAATGGTACTACAGTGTTTCAAAGCAATACAAAGCTAAATGCAGTTCCAATGTAAATGCATTGTAGTATGTTCTTGAATTCAACTTTACTTTAGGTATTCCATTGCTGTGAGTAGCTTTCCTTGTTTTTCCATTCAGTTGCAGTTCATTCTGAATAGTTACGCACATGTACATAACAGAAAATGCACAAAAAATAAGTAATGCATTCAGCTGAAAAGAGAGTAAAATTTATTTCTGCTCAAAAGTACTATGTGCTAACTTGACGTAAACGTATTCACTTTACTTTCCATATGATTTAGAGTTGTCTGCAACCAGTTTTATGTGTGTGCTACTGAAGTTACTAACGTTACAATAAACAATATCACCAGTTGCTACTAATGGTACTACAGTGTTTCAAAGCAATACAAAGCTAAATGTAGTTCCAATGTAAATGCATTGTAGTATGTTCTTGAATTCAACTTTACTTTAGGTATTCCATTGCAGTGAGTAGCTCTCCTTGTTGTTCCATTCAGTTGCAGTTCACTCTGAATAGTTATGCACATGTACATAACAGAAAATACACAAAATAAAAAGCAACGCATTCAGCTGAAAAGAGAGTACAATTTACTTTTGCTCAAAAGTACTATGTGCTAACTAGATCTAAACGTTTGTAATTGACTTTCTATATGATTTGGTGCAGTCTGCAACAAGTTTTATGTGTGTGCTACTGAAGTTACTAACGTTACAATAAACAATATCACCAGTTGCTACTAATGGTACTACAGTGTTTCAAAGCAATACAAAGCTAAATGTAGTTCCAATGTAAATGCATTGTAGTATGTTCTTGAATTCAACTTTACTTTAGGTATTCCATTGCTGTGAGTAGCTTTCCTTGTTTTTCCATTCAGTTGCAGTTCATTCTGAATAGTTACGCACATGTACATAACAGAAAATGCACAAAAAATAAGTAATGCATTCAGCTGAAAAGAGAGTAAAATTTATTTCTGCTCAAAAGTACTATGTGCTAACTTGATGTAAACGTATTCACTTTACTTTCCATATGATTTAGAGTTGTCTGCAACCAGTTTTATGTGTGTGCTACTGCAGTTAGTAAAGTTACACTAAGTTGCTCCTAAAGGTACAACCGTGTTTCAAAGCAATACAATGCTGAATGTAGTTCTAATGTAAATGCAGTGTAGTATGTTCTTGAATTCAACTTTACTTTATGTATTCCATTGCTGTGAGTAGCTTTCCTTGTTTTTCTATTCAGTTGCATTTCACTCTGAATAGTTATGCACATGTACATAACAGAAAATGCACAAAAAATATGTAATGCATTCAGCTGAAAACAGAGTACAATTTATTTCTGCTCAAAAGTACTATGTGCTAACTTGATGTAAACGTATTCACTTTACTTTCCATATGATTTAGAGTTGTCTGCAACCAGTTTTATGTGTTTACTACTTATGTTAGTAAAGTTACACTAAGTTACTCCTAAAGGTACAACCGTGTTTCAAAGCAATACAAAGCTGAATGTAGTTCCAATGTAAATGCAGTGTAGTATGTTCTTGAAATCAACTTAACTTTATGTATTCCATTGCTGTGAGTAGTTTTTTTGTGTTTCTAATCTGTTACAGTTCGCTCTGAATAGTTACGCACATGTACATAACAGAAAAAGCACAAAAAATAAGTAATGCATTCAGCTGAAAACAGAGTACAATTTATTTCTGCTCAAAAGTACTATGTGCTAACTTGATGTAAACGTATTCACTTTACTTTCCATATGATTTAGAGTTGTCTGCAACCAGTTTTATGTGTGTGCTACTGCAGTTAGTAAAGTTACACTAAGCAATATCACCAGTTGCTCCTAATGGTACTACCGTGTTTCAAAGCAATACAAAGCTAAATGTAGTTCCAATGTAAATGCATTGTAGTATGTTCTTGAAATCAACTTTACTTTATGTATTCCATTGCTGTGAGTAGCTTTCCTTGTTGTTCCATTCAGTTGCAGTTCACTCTGAATAGTTATGCACATGTACATAACAGAAAATACACAAAATAAAAAGTAACGCATTCAGCTGAAAAGAGAGTACAATTTACTTTTGCTCAAAAGTACTATGTGCTAACTTGATGTAAACGTTTTCAATTTACTTTCCATATGATCTAGAGTTGTCTGCAATCAGTTTTATGTGTGTGCTACCGCATTTAGTAAAGTTACACTAAGCAATATCACCAGTTGCTCCTAATTGTACTAACGTGTTTCAAAGCAATACAAAGCTAAATGCAGTTCCAATTTAAATGCAGTGTAGTATGTACTTGAAATCAACTTTACTTTATGTATTCCATTGCTGTGAGTAGTTTTTTTTTGTGTTTCTAATCTGTTACAGTTCGCTCTGAATAGTTACGCACATGTACATAACAGAAAATGCACAAAAAATAAGTAATGCATTCAGCTGAAAACAGAGTACAATTTATTTCTGCTCAAAAGTACTATGTGCTAACTTGATGTAAACGTATTCACTTTACTTTCCATATGATTTAGAGTTGTCTGCAACCAGTTTTATGTGTGTACTACTTATGTTAGTAAAGTTACACTAAGTTACTCCTAAAGGTACAACCTTGTTTCAAAGCAATACAAAGCTGAATGTAGTTCCAATGTAAATGCAGTGTAGTATATTCTTGAAATCAACTTAACTTTATGTATTCCATTGCTGTGAGTAGTTTTTTTGTGTTTCTAATCTGTTACAGTTCGCTCTGAATAGTTACGCACATGTACATAACAGAAAAAGCACAAAAAATAAGTAATGCATTCAGCTGAAAACAGAGTACAATTTATTTCTGCTCAAAAGTACTATGTGCTAACTTGATGTAAACGTATTCACTTTACTTTCCATATGATTTAGAGTTGTCTGCAACCAGTTTTATGTGTGTGCTACTGCAGTTAGTAAAGTTACACTAAGCAATATCACCAGTTGCTCCTAATGGTACTACCGTGTTTCAAAGCAATACAAAGCTAAATGTAGTTCCATTGTAAATGCATTGTAGTATGTTCTTGAAATCAACTTTACTTTATGTATTCCATTGCTGTGAGTAGCTTTCCTTGTTGTTCCATTCAGTTGCAGTTCACTCTGAATAGTTATGCACATGTACATAACAGAAAATACACAAAATAAAAAGTAACGCATTCAGCTGAAAAGAGAGTACAATTTACTTTTGCTCAAAAGTACTATGTGCTAACTAGATCTAAACGTTTGTAATTGACTTTCTATATGATTTGGTGCAGTCTGCAACAAGTTTTATGTGTGTGTTACTGAAGTTACTAACGTTACAATAAACAATATCACTAGTTGCTACTAATGGTACTACAGTGTTTCAAAGCAATAAAAAGCTAAATGTAGTTCCAATGTAAATGCATTGTAGTATGTTCTTGAATTCAACTTTACTTTAGGTATTCCATTGCTGTGAGTAGCTTTCCTTGTTTTTCCATTCAGTTGCAGTTCATTCTGAATAGTTACGCACATGTACATAACAGAAAATGCACAAAAAATAAGTAATGCATTCAGCTGAAAACAGAGTAAAATTTATTTCTGCTCAAAAGTACTATGTGCTAACTTGACGTAAACGTATTCACTTTACTTTCCATATGATTTAGAGTTGTCTGCAACCAGTTTTATGTGTGTGCTACCGAAGTTACTAACGTTACAATAAACAATATCACCAGTTGCTACTAATGGTACTACAGTGTTTCAAAGCAATACAAAGCTAAATGTAGTTCCAATGTAAATGCATTGTAGTATGTTCTTGAATTCAACTTTACTTTAGGTATTCCATTGCAGTGAGTAGCTTTCCTTGTTGTTCCATTCAGTTGCAGTTCACTCTGAATAGTTATGCACATGTACATAACAGAAAATACACAAAATAAAAAGCAACGCATTCAGCTGAAAAGTGAGTACAATTTACTTTTGCTCAAAAGTACTATGTGCTAACTAGATCTAAACGTTTGTAATTGACTTTCTATATGATTTGGTGCAGTCTGCAACAAGTTTTATGTGTGTGCTACTGAAGTTACTAACGTTACAATAAACAATATCACCAGTTGCTACTAATGGTACTACAGTGTTTCAAAGCAATACAAAGCTAAATGTAGTTCCAATGTAAATGCATTGTAGTATGTTCTTGAATTCAACTTTACTTTAGGTATTCCATTGCTGTGAGTAGCTTTCCTTGTTTTTCCATTCAGTTGCAGTTCATTCTGAATAGTTACGCACATGTACATAACAGAAAATGCACAAAAAATAAGTAATGCATTCAGCTGAAAAGAGAGTAAAATTTATTTCTGCTCAAAAGTACTATGTGCTAACTTGATGTAAACGTATTCACTTTACTTTCCATATGATTTAGAGTTGTCTGCAACCAGTTATATGTGTGTGCTACTGCAGTTAGTAAAGTTACACTAAGCAATATCACCAGTTGCTCCTAATGGTACTACCGTGTTTCAAAGCAATACAAAGCTAAATGTAGTTCCAATGTAAATGCATTGTAGTATGTTCTTGAATTCAACTTTACTTTAGGTATTCCATTGCTGTGAGTAGCTTTCCTTGTTTTTCCATTCAGTTGCAGTTCATTCTGAATAGTTACGCACATGTACATAACAGAAAATGCACAAAAAATAAGTAATGCATTCAGCTGAAAAGAGAGTACAATTTATTTCTGCTCAAAAGTACTATGTGCTAACTTGATGTAAACGTATTCACTTTACTTTCCATATGATTTAGAGTTGTCTGCAACCAGTTTTATGTGTGTGCTACTGCAGTTAGTAAAGTTACACTAAGTTGCTCCTAAAGGTACAACCGTGTTTCAAAGCAATACAATGCTGAATGTAGTTCCAATGTAAATGCAGTGTAGTATGTTCTTGAATTCAACTTTACTTTATGTATTCCATTGCTGTGAGTAGCTTTCCTTGTTTTTCTATTCAGTTGCATTTCACTCTGAATAGTTATGCACATGTACATAACAGAAAATGCACAAAAAATATGTAATGCATTCAGCTGAAAACAGAGTACAATTTATTTCTGCTCAAAAGTACTATGTGCTAACTTGATGTAAACGTATTCACTTTACTTTCCATATGATTTAGAGTTGTCTGCAACCAGTTTTATGTGTTTACTACTTATGTTAGTAAAGTTACACTAAGTTACTCCTAAAGGTACAACCGTGTTTCAAAGCAATACAAAGCTGAATGTAGTTCCAATGTAAATGCAGTGTAGTATGTTCTTGAAATCAACTTAACTTTATGTATTCCATTGCTGTGAGTAGTTTTTTTGTGTTTCTAATCTGTTACAGTTCGCTCTGAATAGTTACGCACATGTACATAACAGAAAAAGCACAAAAAATAAGTAATGCATTCAGCTGAAAACAGAGTACAATTTATTTCTGCTCAAAAGTACTATGTGCTAACTTGATGTAAACGTATTCACTTTACTTTCCATATGATTTAGAGTTGTCTGCAACCAGTTTTATGTGTGTGCTACTGCAGTTAGTAAAGTTACACTAAGCAATATCACCAGTTGCTCCTAATGGTACTACCGTGTTTCAAAGCAATACAAAGCTAAATGTAGTTCCAATGTAAATGCATTGTAGTATGTTCTTGAAATCAACTTTACTTTATGTATTCCATTGCTGTGAGTAGCTTTCCTTGTTGTTCCATTCAGTTGCAGTTCACTCTGAATAGTTATGCACATGTACATAACAGAAAATACACAAAATAAAAAGTAACGCATTCAGCTGAAAAGAGAGTACAATTTACTTTTGCTCAAAAGTACTATGTGCTAACTTGATGTAAACGTTTTCAATTTACTTTCCATATGATCTAGAGTTGTCTGCAATCAGTTTTATGTGTGTGCTACCGCATTTAGTAAAGTTACACTAAGCAATATCACCAGTTGCTCCTAATTGTACTAACGTGTTTCAAAGCAATACAAAGCTAAATGCAGTTCCAATTTAAATGCAGTGTAGTATGTACTTGAAATCAACTTTACTTTATGTATTCCATTGCTGTGAGTAGTTTTTTTTGTGTTTCTAATCTGTTACAGTTCGCTCTGAATAGTTACGCACATGTACATAACAGAAAATGCACAAAAAATGTGTAATGCATTCAGCTGAAAACAGAGTACAATTTATTTCTGCTCAAAAGTACTATGTGCTAACTTGATGTAAACGTATTCACTTTACTTTCTATATGATTTAGAGTTGTCTGCAACCAGTTTTATGTGTGTACTACTTATGTTAGTAAAGTTACACTAAGTTACTCCTAAAGGTACAACCGTGTTTCAAAGCAATACAAAGCTGAATGTAGTTCCAATGTAAATGCAGTGTAGTATATTCTTGAAATCAACTTAACTTTATGTTTTCCATTGCTGTGAGTAGTTTTTTTGTGTTTCTAATCTGTTACAGTTCGCTCTGAATAGTTACGCACATGTACATAACAGAAAAAGCACAAAAAATAAGTAATGCATTCAGCTGAAAACAGAGTACAATTTATTTCTGCTCAAAAGTACTATGTGCTAACTTGATGTAAACGTATTCACTTTACTTTCCATATGATTTAGATTTGTCTGCAACCAGTTTTATGTGTGTGCTACTGCAGTTAGTAAAGTTACACTAAGCAATATCACCAGTTGCTCCTAATGGTACTACCGTGTTTCAAAGCAATACAAAGCTAAATGTAGTTCCAATGTAAATGCATTGTAGTATGTTCTTGAAATCAACTTTACTTTATGTATTCCATTGCTGTGAGTAGCTTTCCTTGTTGTTCCATTCAGTTGCAGTTCACTCTGAATAGTTATGCACATGTACCTAACAGAAAATACACAAAATAAAAAGTAACGCATTCAGCTGAAAAGAGAGTACAATTTACTTTTGCTCAAAAGTACTATGTGCTAACTAGATCTAAACGTTTGTAATTGACTTCCTATATGATTTGGTGCAGTCTGCAACAAGTTTTATGTGTGTGTTACTGAAGTTACTAACGTTACAATAAACAATATCACCAGTTGCTACTAATGGTACTACAGTGTTTCAAAGCAATAAAAAGCTAAATGTAGTTCCAATGTAAATGCATTGTAGTATGTTCTTGAATTCAACTTTACTTTAGGTATTCCATTGCTGTGAGTAGCTTTCCTTGTTTTTCCATTCAGTTGCAGTTCATTCTGAATAGTTACGCACATGTACATAACAGAATATGCACAAAAAATAAGTAATGCATTCAGCTGAAAAGAGAGTACAATTTATTTCTGCTCAAAAGTTCTATGTGCTAACTTGATGTAAACGTATTCACTTTACTTTCCATATGATTTAGAGTTGTCTGCAACCAGTTTTATGTGTGTGCTACTGCAGTTAGTAAAGTTACACTAAGCAATATCACCAGTTGCTCCTAATGGTACTACCGTGTTTCAAAGCAATACAAAGCTAAATGTAGTTCCAATGTAAATGCATTGTAGTATGTTCTTGAAATCAACTTTACTTTATGTATTCCATTGCTGTGAGTAGCTTTCCTTGTTGTTCCATTCAGTTGCAGTTCACTCTGAATAGTTATGCACATGTACATAACAGAAAATACACAAAATAAAAAGTAACGCATTCAGCTGAAAAGAGAGTACAATTTACTTTTGCTCAAAAGTACTATGTGCTAACGTGATGTAAACGTTTTCAATTTACTTTCCATATGATCTAGAGTTGTCTGCAATCAGTTTTATGTGTGTGCTACCGCATTTAGTAAAGTTACACTAAGCAATATCACCAGTTGCTCCTAATTGTACTAACGTGTTTCAAAGCAATACAAAGCTAAATGCAGTTCCAATTTAAATGCAGTGTAGTATGTACTTGAAATCAACTTTACTTTATGTATTCCATTGCTGTGAGTAGTTTTTTTTTGTGTTTCTAATCTGTTACAGTTCGCTCTGAATAGTTACGCACATGTACATAACAGAAAATGCACAAAAAATATGTAATGCATTCAGCTGAAAACAGAGTACAATTTATTTCTGCTCAAAAGTACTATGTGCTAACTTGATGTAAACGTATTCACTTTACTTTCCATATGATTTAGAGTTGTCTGCAACCAGTTTTATGTGTGTACTACTTATGTTAGTAAAGTTACACTAAGTTACTCCTAAAGGTACAACCGTGTTTCAAAGCAATACAAAGCTGAATGTAGTTCCAATGTAAATGCAGTGTAGTATATTCTTGAAATCAACTTTACTTTATGTATTCCATTGCTGTGAGTAGTTTTTTTGTGTTTCTAATCTGTTACAGTTCGCTCTGAATAGTTACGCACATGTACATTACAGAAAAAGCACAAAAAATAAGTAATGCATTCAGCTGAAAACAGAGTACAATTTATTTCTGCTCAAAAGTACTATGTGCTAACTTGATGTAAACGTATTCACTTTACTTTCCATATGATTTAGAGTTGTCTGCAACCAGTTTTATGTGTGTGCTACTGAAGTTACTAACGTTACAATAAACAATATCACCAGTTGCTACTAATGGTACTACAGTGTTTCAAAGCAATACAAAGCTAAATGTAGTTCCAATGTAAATGCATTGTAGTATGTTCTTGAATTCAACTTTACTTTAGGTATTCCATTGCAGTGAGTAGCTTTCCTTGTTGTTCCATTCAGTTGCAGTTCACTCTGAATAGTTATGCACATGTACATAACAGAAAATACACAAAATAAAAAGCAACGCATTCAGCTGAAAAGAGAGTACAATTTACTTTTGCTCAAAAGTACTATGTGCTAACTAGATCTAAACGTTTGTAATTGACTTTCTATATGATTTGGTGCAGTCTGCAACAAGTTTTATGTGTGTGCTACTGAAGTTACTAACGTTACAATAAACAATATCACCAGTTGCTACTAATGGTACTACAGTGTTTCAAAGCAATACAAAGCTAAATGTAGTTCCAATGTAAATGCATTGTAGTATGTTCTTCAATTCAAATTTACTTTAGGTATTCCATTGCTGTGAGTAGCTTTCCTTGTTTTTCCATTCAGTTGCAGTTCATTCTGAATAGTTACGCACATGTACATAACAGAAAATGCACAAAAAATAAGTAATGCATTCAGCTGAAAAGAGAGTAAAATTTATTTCTGCTCAAAAGTACTATGTGCTAACTTGATGTAAACGTATTCACTTTACTTTCCATATGATTTAGAGTTGTCTGCAACCAGTTTTATGTGTGTGCTACTGCAGTTAGTAAAGTTACACTAAGCAATATCACCAGTTGCTCCTAATGGTACTACCGTGTTTCAAAGCAATACAAAGCTAAATGTAGTTCCAATGTAAATGCATTGTAGTATGTTCTTGAAATCAACTTTACTTTATGTATTCCATTGCTGTGAGTAGCTTTCCTTGTTGTTCCATTCAGTTGCAGTTCACTCTGAATAGTTATGCACATGTACATAACAGAAAATACACAAAATAAAAAGTAACGCATTCAGCTGAAAAGAGAGTACAATTTACTTTTGCTCAAAAGTACTATGTGCTAACTTGATGTAAACGTTTTCAATTTACTTTCCATATGATCTAGAGTTGTCTGCAATCAGTTTTATGTGTGTGCTACCGCATTTAGTAAAGTTACACTAAGCAATATCACCAGTTGCTCCTAATTGTACTAACGTGTTTCAAAGCAATACAAAGCTAAATGCAGTTCCAATTTAAATGCAGTGTAGTATGTACTTGAAATCAACTTTACTTTATGTATTCCATTGCTGTGAGTAGTTTTTTTTTGTGTTTCTAATCTGTTACAGTTCGCTCTGAATAGTTACGCACATGTACATAACAGAAAATGCACAAAAAATATGTAATGCATTCAGCTGAAAACAGAGTACAATTTATTTCTGCTCAAAAGTACTATGTGCTAACTTGATGTAAACGTATTCACTTTACTTTCCATATGATTTAGAGTTGTCTGCAACCAGTTTTATGTGTGTACTACTTATGTTAGTAAAGTTACACTAAGTTACTCCTAAAGGTACAACCGTGTTTCAAAGCAATACAAAGCTGAATGTAGTTCCAATGTAAATGCAGTGTAGTATATTCTTGAAATCAACTTAACTTTATGTATTCCATTGCTGTGAGTAGTTTTTTTGTGTTTCTAATCTGTTACAGTTCGCTCTGAATAGTTACGCACATGTACATAACAGAAAAAGCACAAAAAATAAGTAATGCATTCAGCTGAAAACAGAGTACAATTTATTTCTGCTCAAAAGTACTATGTGCTAACTTGATGTAAACGTATTCACTTTACTTTCCATATGATTTAGAGTTGTCTGCAACCAGTTTTATGTGTGTGCTACTGCAGTTAGTAAAGTTACACTAAGCAATATCACCAGTTGCTCCTAATGGTACTACCGTGTTTCAAAGCAATACAAAGCTAAATGTAGTTCCAATGTAAATGCATTGTAGTATGTTCTTGAAATCAACTTTACTTTATGTATTCCATTGCTGTGAGTAGCTTTCCTTGTTGTTCCATTCAGTTGCAGTTCACTCTGAATAGTTATGCACATGTACATAACAGAAAATACACAAAATAAAAAGTAACGCATTCAGCTGAAAAGAGAGTACAATTTACTTTTGCTCAAAAGTGCTATGTGCTAACTAGATCTAAACGTTTGTAATTGACTTTCTATATGATTTGGTGCAGTCTGCAACAAGTTTTATGTGTGTGTTACTGAAGTTACTAACGTTACAATAAACAATATCACCAGCTGCTACTAATGGTACTACAGTGTTTCAAAGCAATAAAAAGCTAAATGTAGTTCCAATGTAAATGCATTGTAGTATGTTCTTGAATTCAACTTTACTTTAGGTATTCCATTGCTGTGAGTAGCTTTCCTTGTTTTTCCATTCAGTTGCAGTTCATTCTGAATAGTTACGCACATGTACATAACAGAAAATGCACAAAAAATAAGTAATGCATTCAGCTGAAAAGAGAGTACAATTTATTTCTGCTCAAAAGTTCTATGTGCTAACTTGATGTAAACGTATTCACTTTACTTTCCATATGATTTAGAGTTGTCTGCAACCAATTTTATGTGTGTGCTACTGAAGTTACTAACGTTACAATAAACAATATCACCAGTTGCTACTAATGGTACTACAGTGTTTCAAAGCAATACAAAGCTAAATGTAGTTCCAATGTAAATGCATTGTAGTATGTTCTTGAATTCAACTTTACTTTAGGTATTCCATTGCAGTGAGTAGCTTTCCTTGTTGTTCCATTCAGTTGCAGTTCACTCTGAATAGTTATGCACATGTACATAACAGAAAATACACAAAATAAAAAGCAACGCATTCAGCTGAAAAGAGAGTACAATTTACTTTTGCTCAAAAGTACTATGTGCTAACTAGATCTAAACGTTTGTAATTGACTTTCTATATGATTTGGTGCAGTCTGCAACAAGTTTTATGTGTGTGCTACTGAAGTTACTAACGTTACAATAAACAATATCACCAGTTGCTACTAATGGTACTACAGTGTTTCAAAGCAATACAAAGCTAAATGTAGTTCCAATGTAAATGCATTGTAGTATGTTCTTGAATTCAACTTTACTTTAGGTATTCCATTGCTGTGAGTAGCTTTCCTTGTTTTTCCATTCAGTTGCAGTTCATTCTGAATAGTTACGCACATGTACATAACAGAAAATGCACAAAAAATAAGTAATGCATTCAGATGAAAAGAGAGTAAAATTTATTTCTGCTCAAAAGTACTATGTGCTAACTTGATGTAAACGTATTCACTTTACTTTCCATATGATTTAGAGTTGTCTGCAACCAGTTTTATGTGTGTGCTACTGCAGTTAGTAAAGTTACACTAAGCAATATCACCAGTTGCTCCTAATGGTACTACCGTGTTTCAAAGCAATACAAAGCTAAATGTAGTTCCAATGTAAATGCATTGCAGTATGTTCTTGAAATCAACTTTACTTTATGTATTCCATTGCTGTGAGTAGCTTTCCTTGTTGTTCCATTCAGTTGCAGTTCACTCTGAATAGTTATGCACATGTACATAACAGAAATTACACAAAATAAAAAGCAACGCATTCAGCTGAAAAGAGAGTACAATTTACTTTTGCTCAAAAGTACTATGTGCTAACTAGATCTAAACGTTTGTAATTGACTTTCTATATGATTTGGTGCAGTCTGCAACAAGTTTTATGTGTGTGCTACTGAAGTTACTAACGTTACAATAAACAATATCACCAGTTGCTACTAATGGTACTACAGTGTTTCAAAGCAATACAAAGCTAAATGTAGTTCCAATGTAAATGCATTGTAGTATGTTCTTGAATTCAACTTTACTTTAGGTATTCCATTGCTGTGAGTAGCTTTCCTTGTTTTTCCATTCAGTTGCAGTTCATTCTGAATAGTTACGCACATGTACATAACAGAAAATGCACAAAAAATAAGTAATGCATTCAGCTGAAAAGAGAGTACAATTTATTTCTGCTCAAAAGTACTATGTGCTAACTTGATGTAAACGTATTCACTTTACTTTCCATATGATTTAGAGTTGTCTGCAACCAGTTTTATGTGTGTGCTACTGCAGTTAGTAAAGTTACACTAAGCAATATCACCAGTTGCTCCTAATGGTACTACCGTGTTTCAAAGCAATACAAAGCTAAATGTAGTTCCAATGTAAATGCATTGTAGTATGTTCTTGAAATCAACTTTACTTTATGTATTCCATTGCTGTGAGTAGCTTTCCTTGTTGTTCCATTCAGTTGCAGTTCACTCTGAATAGTTATGCACATGTACATAACAGAAAATACACAAAATAAAAAGTAACGCATTCAGCTGAAAAGAGAGTACAATTTACTTTTGCTCAAAAGTACTATGTGCTAACTAGATCTAAACGTTTGTAATTGACTTTCTATATGATTTGGTGCAGTCTGCAACAAGTTTTATGTGTGTGTTACTGAAGTTACTAACGTTACAATAAACAATATCACCAGCTGCTACTAATGGTACTACAGTGTTTCAAAGCAATAAAAAGCTAAATGTAGTTCCAATGTAAATGCATTGTAGTATGTTCTTGAATTCAACTTTACTTTAGGTATTCCATTGCTGTGAGTAGCTTTCCTTGTTTTTCCATTCAGTTGCAGTTCATTCTGAATAGTTACGCACATGTACATAACAGAAAATGCACAAAAAATAAGTAATGCATTCAGCTGAAAAGAGAGTACAATTTATTTCTGCTCAAAAGTTCTATGTGCTAACTTGATGTAAACGTATTCACTTTACTTTCCATATGATTTAGAGTTGTCTGCAACCAATTTTATGTGTGTGCTACTGAAGTTACTATCGTTACAATAAACAATAACACCAGTTGCTACTAATGGTACTACAGTGTTTCAAAGCAATACAAAGCTAAATGTAGTTCCAATGTAAATGCATTGTAGTATGTTCTTGAATTCAACTTTACTTTAGGTATTCCATTGCAGTGAGTAGCTTTCCTTGTTGTTCCATTCAGTTGCAGTTCACTCTGAATAGTTATGCACATGTACATAACAGAAATTACACAAAATAAAAAGCAACGCATTCAGCTGAAAAGAGAGTACAATTTACTTTTGCTCAAAAGTACTATGTGCTAACTTGATGTAAACGTTTTCAATTTACTTTCCATATGATCTAGAGTTGTCTGCAACCAGTTTTATGTGTGTGCTACCGCATTTAGTAAAGTTACACTAAGCAATATCACCAGTTGCTCCTAATTGTACTAACGTGTTTCAAAGCAATACAAAGCTAAATGCAGTTCCAATTTAAATGCAGTATAGTATGTACTTGAAATCAACTTTACTTTATGTATTCCATTGCTGTGAGTAGTTTTTTTTTGTGTTTCTAATCTGTTACAGTTCGCTCTGAATAGTTGCGCACATGTACATAACAGAAAATGCACAAAAAATATGTAATGCATTCAGCTGAAAACAGAGTACAATTTATTTCTGCTCAAAAGTACTATGTGCTAACTTGATGTAAACGTATTCACTTTACTTTCCATATGATTTAGAGTTGTCTGCAACCAGTTTTATGTGTGTACTACTTATGTTAGTAAAGATACACTAAGTTACTCCTAAAGGTACAACCGTGTTTCAAAGCAATACAAAGCTGAATGTAGTTCCAATGTAAATGCAGTGTAGTATGTTCTTGAAATCAACTTAACTTTATGTATTCCATTGCTGTGAGTAGTTTTTTTGTGTTTCTAATCTGTTACAGTTCGCTCTGAATAGTTACGCACATGTACATAACAGAAAAAGCACAAAAAATAAGTAATGCATTCAGCTGAAAACAGAGTACAATTTATTTCTGCTCAAAAGTACTATGTGCTAACTTGATGTAAACGTATTCACTTTACTTTCCATATGATTTAGAGTTGTCTGCAACCAGTTTTATGTGTGTGCTACTGCAGTTAGTAAAGTTACACTAAGCAATATCACCAGTTGCTCCTAATGGTACTACCGTGTTTCAAAGCAATACAAAGCTAAATGTAGTTCCAATGTAAATGCATTGTAGTATGTTCTTGAAATCAACTTTACTTTATGTATTCCATTGCTGTGAGTAGCTTTCCTTGTTGTTCCATTCAGTTGCAGTTCACTCTGAATAGTTATGAACATGTACATAACAGAAAATACACAAAATAAAAAGTAACGCATTCAGCTGAAAAGAGAGTACAATTTACTTTTGCTCAAAAGTACTATGTGCTAACTAGATCTAAACGTTTGTAATTGACTTTCTATATGATTTGGTGCAGTCTGCAACAAGTTTTATGTGTGTGTTACTGAAGTTACTAACGTTACAATAAACAATATCACCAGTTGCTACTAATGGTACTACAGTGTTTCAAAGCAATAAAAAGCTAAATGTAGTTCCAATGTAAATGCATTGTAGTATGTTCTTGAATTCAACTTTACTTTAGGTATTCCATTGCTGTGAGTAGCTTTCCTTGTTTTTCCATTCAGTTGCAGTTCATTCTGAATAGTTACGCACATGTACATAACAGAAAATGCACAAAAAATAAGTAATGCATTCAGCTGAAAAGAGAGTACAATTTATTTCTGCTCAAAAGTACTATGTGCTAACTTGATGTAAACGTATTCACTTTACTTTCCATATGATTTAGAGTTGTCTGCAACCAGTTTTATGTGTGTGCTACTGAAGTTAGTAAAGTTACACTAAGTTGCTCCTAAAGGTACAACCGTGTTTCAAAGCAATACAATGCTGAATGTAGTTCCAATGTAAATGCAGTGTAGTATGTTCTTGAATTCAACTTTACTTTATGTATTCCATTGCTGTGAGTAGCTTTCCTTGTTTTTCTATTCAGTTGCAGTTCACTCTGAATAATGCACATGTACATAACAGAAAATGCACAAAAAATAAGTAAAGCATTCAGCTGAAAAGAGAGTACAATTTACTTTTGCTCAAAAGTACTATGTGCTACCTTGATGTAAACGTATTCACTTTACTTTCCATATGATTTAGAGTTGTCTGCAACCAGTTTTATGTGTGTGCTACTGCAGTTTGTAAAGTTACACTAAGTTGCTCCTAAAGGTACAACCGTGTTTCAAAGCAATACAATGCTGAATGTAGTTCCAATGTAAATGCAGTGTAGTATGTTCTTGAATTCAACTTTACTTTATGTATTCCATTGCTGTGAGTAGCTTTCCTTGTTTTTCTATTCAGTTGCATTTCACTCTGAATAGTTATGCACATGTACATAACAGAAAATACACAAAGTAAAAAGTAACGCATGTAGCTGAAAAGAGAGTACAATTTAATTTTGCTCAAAAGTACTATGTGCTAACTTGATGTAAACGTATTCACTTTACTTTCCATATGATTTAGAGTTGTCTGCAACCAGTTTTATGTGTGTGCTACCGCATTTAGTAAAGTTACACTAAGTTGCTCCTAAAGGTACAACCGTGTTTCAAAGCAATACAAAGCTGAATGTAGTTCCAATGTAAATGCAGTGTAGTAAGTTCTTGAAATCAACTTTACTTTATGTATTCCATTGCTGTGAGTAGCTTTCCTTGTTTTTCTATTCAGTTGCAGTTCACTCTGAATAGTTATGCACATGTACATAACAGAAAATACACAAAATAAAAAGTAACGCATGCAGCTGAAAAGAGAGTACAATTTACTTTTGCTCAAAAGTACTATGTGCTAACTTGATGTAAACGTTTTCAATTTACTTTCCATATGATCTAGAGCTGTCTGCAACCAGTTTTATGTGTGTGCTACCGCATTTAGTAAAGTTACACTAAGCAATATCACCAGTTGCTCCTAATTGTACTAACGTGTTTCAAAGCAATACAAAGCTAAATGCAGTTCCAATTTAAATGCAGTGTAGTATGTACTTGAAATCAACTTTACTTTATGTATTCCATTGCTGTGAGTAGGTTTTTTTTGTGTTTCTAATCTGTTACAGTTCGCTCTGAATAGTTACGCACATGTACATAACAGAAAATGCACAAAAAATATGTAATGCATTCAGCTGAAAACAGAGTACAATTTATTTCTGCTCAAAAGTACTATGTGCTAACTTGATGTAAACGTATTCACTTTACTTTCCATATGATTTAGAGTTGTCTGCAACCAGTTTTATGTGTGTACTACTTATGTTAGTAAAGTTACACTAAGTTACTCCAAAAGGTACAACCGTGTTTCAAAGCAATACAAAGCTGAATGTAGTTCCAATGTAAATGCAGTGTAGTATGTTCTTGAAAACAACTTAACTTTATGTATTCCATTGCTGTGAGTAGTTTTTTTGTGTTTCTAATCTGTTACAGTTCGCTCTGAATAGTTACGCACATGTACATAACAGAAAAAGCACAAAAAATAAGTAATGCATTCAGCTGAAAACAGAGTACAATTTATTTCTGCTCAAAAGTACTATGTGCTAACTTGATGTAAACGTATTCACTTTACTTTCCATATGATTTAGAGTTGTCTGCAACCAGTTTTATGTGTGTGCTACTGCAGTTAGTAAAGTTACACTAAGCAATATCACCAGTTGCTCCTAATGGTACTACCGTGTTTCAAAGCAATACAAAGCTAAATGTAGTTCCAATGTAAATGCATTGTAGTATGTTCTTGAAATCAACTTTACTTTATGTATTCCATTGCTGTGAGTAGCTTTCCTTGTTGTTCCATTCAGTTGCAGTTCACTCTGAATAGTTATGCACATGTACATAACAGAAAATACACAAAATAAAAAGTAACGCATTCAGCTGAAAAGAGAGTACAATTTACTTTTGCTCAAAAGTACTATGTGCTAACTAGATCTAAACGTTTGTAATTGACTTTCTATATGATTTGGTGCAGTCTGCAACAAGTTTTATGTGTGTGTTACTGAAGTTACTAACGTTACAATAAACAATATCACCAGCTGCTACTAATGGTACTACAGTGTTTCAAAGCAATAAAAAGCTAAATGTAGTTCCAATGTAAATGCATTGTAGTATGTTCTTGAATTCAACTTTACTTTAGGTATTCCATTGCTGTGAGTAGCTTTCCTTGTTTTTCCATTCAGTTGCAGTTCATTCTGAATAGTTACGCACATGTACATAACAGAAAATGCACAAAAAATAAGTAATGCATTCAGCTGAAAAGAGAGTACAATTTATTTCTGCTCAAAAGTTCTATGTGCTAACTTGATGTAAACGTATTCACTTTACTTTCCATATGATTTAGAGTTGTCTGCAACCAATTTTATGTGTGTGCTACTGAAGTTACTATCGTTACAATAAACAATAACACCAGTTGCTACTAATGGTACTACAGTGTTTCAAAGCAATAAAAAGCTAAATGTAGTTCCAATGTAAATACATTGTAGTATGTTCTTGAATTCAACTTTACTTTAGGTATTCCATTGCTGTGAGTAGCTTTCCTTGTTTTTCCATTCAGTTGCAGTTCATTCTGAATAGTTACGCACATGTACATAACAGAAAAAGCACAAAAAATAAGTAATGCATTCAGCTGAAAAGAGAGTACAATTTATTTCTGCTCAAAAGTACTATGTGCTAACTTGATGTAAACGTATTCACTTTACTTTCCATATGATTTAGAGTTGTCTGCAACCAGTTTTATGTGTGTGCTACTGAAGTTAGTAAAGTTACACTAAGTTGCTCCTAAAGGTACAACCGTGTTTCAAAGCAATACAATGCTGAATGTAGTTCCAATGTAAATGCAGTGTAGTATGTTCTTGAATTCAACTTTACTTTATGTATTCCATTGCTGTGAGTAGCTTTCCTTGTTTTTCTATTCAGTTGCAGTTCACTCTGAATAATGCACATGTACATAACAGAAAATGCACAAAAAATAAGTAAAGCATTCAGCTGAAAAGAGAGTACAATTTACTTTTGCTCAAAAGTACTATGTGCTAACTTGATGTAAACGTATTCGCTTTACTTTCCATATGATTTAGAGTTGTCTGCAACCAGTTTTATGTGTGTGCTACTGCAGTTAGTAAAGTTACACTAAGTTGCTCCTAAAGGTACAACCGTGTTTCAAAGCAATACAATGCTGAATGTAGTTCCAATGTAAATGCAGTGTAGTATGTTCTTGAATTCAACTTTACTTTATGTATTCCATTGCTGTGAGTAGCTTTCCTTGTTTTTCTATTCAGTTGCATTTCACTCTGAATAGTTATGCACATGTACATAACAGAAAATACACAAAATAAAAAGTAACGCATGTAGCTGAAAAGAGAGTACAATTTAATTTTGCTCAAAAGTACTATGTGCTAACTTGATGTAAACGTATTCACTTTACTTTCCATATGATTTAGAGTTGTCTGCAACCAGTTTTATGTGTGTGCTACCGCATTTAGTAAAGTTACACTAAGTTGCTCCTAAAGGTACAACCGTGTTTCAAAGCAATACAAAGCTGAATGTAGTTCCAATGTAAATGCAGTGTAGTAAGTTCTTGAAATCAACTTTACTTTATGTATTCCATTGCTGTGAGTAGCTTTCCTTGTTTTTCTATTCAGTTGCAGTTCACTCTGAATAGTTATGCACATGTACATAACAGAAAATACACAAAATAAAAAGTAACGCATGCAGCTGAAAAGAGAGTACAATTTACTTTTGCTCAAAAGTACTATGTGCTAACTAGATCTAAACGTTTGTAATTGACTTTCTATATGATTTGGTGCAGTCTGCAACAAGTTTTATGTGTGTGTTACTGAAGTTACTAACGTTACAATAAACAATATCACCAGCTGCTACTAATGGTACTACAGTGTTTCAAAGCAATAAAAAGCTAAATGTAGTTCCAATGTAAATGCATTGTAGTATGTTCTTGAATTCAACTTTACTTTAGGTATTCCATTGCTGTGAGTAGCTTACCTTGTTTTTCCATTCAGTTGCAGTTCATTCTGAATAGTTACGCACATGTACATAACAGAAAATGCACAAAAAATAAGTAATGCATTCAGCTGAAAAGAGAGTACAATTTATTTCTGCTCAAAAGTTCTATGTGCTAACTTGATGTAAACGTATTCACTTTACTTTCCATATGATTTAGAGTTGTCTGCAACCAATTTTATGTGTGTGCTACTGAAGTTACTATCGTTACAATAAACAATATCACCAGTTGCTACTAATGGTACTACAGTGTTTCAAAGCAATACAAAGCTAAATGTAGTTCCAATGTAAATGCATTGTAGTATGTTCTTGAATTCAACTTTACTTTAGGTATTCCATTGCAGTGAGTAGCTTTCCTTGTTGTTCCATTCAGTTGCAGTTCACTCTGAATAGTTATGCACATGTACATAACAGAAATTACACAAAATAAAAAGCAACGCATTCAGCTGAAAAGAGAGTACAATTTACTTTTGCTCAAAAGTACTATGTGCTAACTAGATCTAAACGTTTGTAATTGACTTTCTATATGATTTGGTGCAGTCTGCAACAAGTTTTATGTGTGTGCTACTGAAGTTACTAACGTTACAATAAACAATATCACCAGTTGCTACTAATGGTACTACAGTGTTTCAAAGCAATACAAAGCTAAATGTAGTTCCAATGTAAATGCATTGTAGTATGTTCTTGAATTCAACTTTACTTTAGGTATTCCATTGCTGTGAGTAGCTTTCCTTGTTTTTCCATTCAGTTGCAGTTCATTCTGAATAGTTACGCACATGTACATAACAGAAAATGCACAAAAAATAAGTAATGCATTCAGCTGAAAAGAGAGTACAATTTATTTCTGCTCAAAAGTACTATGTGCTAACATGATGTAAACGTATTCACTTTACTTTCCATATGATTTAGAGTTGTCTGCAACCAGTTTTATGTGTGTGCTACTGTAGTTAGTAAAGTTACACTAAGTTGCTCCTAAAGGTACAACCGTGTTTCAAAGCAATACAATGCTGAATGTAGTTCCAATGTAAATGCAGTGTAGTATGTTCTTGAATTCAACTTTACTTTATGTATTCCATTGCTGTGAGTAGCTTTCCTTGTTTTTCTATTCAGTTGCATTTCACTCTGAATAGTTATGCACATGTAGATAACAGAAAATGCACAAAAAATATGTAATGCATTCAGCTGAAAACAGAGTACAATTTATTTCTGCTCAAAAGTACTATGTGCTAACTTGATGTAAACGTATTCACTTTACTTTCCATATGATTTAGAGTTGTCTGCAACCAGTTTTATGTGTTTACTACTTATGTTAGTAAAGTTACACTAAGTTACTCCTAAAGGTACAACCGTGTTTCAAAGCAATACAAAGCTGAATGTAGTTCCAATGTAAATGCAGTGTAGTATGTTCTTGAAATCAACTTAACTTTATGTATTCCATTGCTGTGAGTAGTTTTTTTTGTGTTTCTAATCTGTTACAGTTCGCTCTGAATAGTTACGCACATGTACATAACAGAAAAAGCACAAAAAATAAGTAATGCATTCAGCTGAAAACAGAGTACAATTTATTTCTGCACATAAGTACTATGTGCTAACTTGATGTAAACGTATTCACTTTACTTTCCATATGATTTAGAGTTGTCTGCAACCAGTTTTATGTGTGTGCTACTGCAGTTAGTAAAGTTACACTAAGCAATATCACCAGTTGCTCCTAATGGTACTACCGTGTTTCAAAGCAATACAAAGCTAAATGTAGTTCCAATGTAAATGCATTGTAGTATGTTCTTGAAATCAACTTTACTTTATGTATTCCATTGCTGTGAGTAGCTTTCCTTGTTGTTCCATTCAGTTGCAGTTCACTCTGAATAGTTATGCACATGTACATAACAGAAAATACACAAAATAAAAAGTAACGCATTCAGCTGAAAAGAGAGTACAATTTACTTTTGCTCAAAAGTACTATGTGCTAACTTGATGTAAACGTTTTCAATTTACTTTCCATATGATCTAGAGTTGTCTGCAACCAGTTTTATGTGTGTGCTACCGCATTTAGTAAAGTTACACTAAGCAATATCACCAGTTGCTCCTAATTGTACTAACGTGTTTCAAAGCAATACAAAGCTAAATGCAGTTCCAATTTAAATGCAGTGTAGTATGTACTTGAAATCAACTTTACTTTATGTATTCCATTGCTGTGAGTAGTTTTTTTTTGTGTTTCTAATCTGTTACAGTTCGCTCTGAATAGTTACGCACATGTACATAACAGAAAATGCACAAAAAATATGTAATGCATTCAGCTGAAAACAGAGTACAATTTATTTCTGCTCAAAAGTACTATGTGCTAACTTGATGTAAACGTATTCACTTTACTTTCCATATGATTTAGAGTTGTCTGCAACCAGTTTTATGTGTGTACTACTTATGTTAGTAAAGATACACTAAGTTACTCCTAAAGGTACAACCGTGTTTCAAAGCAATACAAAGCTGAATGTAGTTCCAATGTAAATGCAGTGTAGTATGTTCTTGAAATCAACTTAACTTTATGTATTCCATTGCTGTGAGTAGTTTTTTTGTGTTTCTAATCTGTTACAGTTCGCTCTGAATAGTTACGCACATGTACATAACAGAAAAAGCACAAAAAATAAGTAATGCATTCAGCTGAAAACAGAGTACAATTTATTTCTGCTCAAAAGTACTATGTGCTAACTTGATGTAAACGTATTCACTTTACTTTCCATATGATTTAGAGTTGTCTGCAACCAGTTTTATGTGTGTGCTACTGCAGTTAGTAAAGTTACACTAAGCAATATCACCAGTTGCTCCTAATGGTACTACCGTGTTTCAAAGCAATACAAAGCTAAATGTAGTTCCAATGTAAATGCATTGTAGTATGTTCTTGAAATCAACTTTACTTTATGTATTCCATTGCTGTGAGTAGCTTTCCTTGTTGTTCCATTCAGTTGCAGTTCACTCTGAATAGTTATGCACATGTACATAACAGAAAATACACAAAATAAAAAGTAACGCATTCAGCTGAAAAGAGAGTACAATTTACTTTTGCTCAAAAGTACTATGTGCTAACTAGATCTAAACGTTTGTAATTGACTTTCTATATGATTTGGTGCAGTCTGCAACAAGTTTTATGTGTGTGTTACTGAAGTTACTAACGTTACAATAAACAATATCACCAGTTGCTACTAATGGTACTACAGTGTTTCAAAGCAATAAAAAGCTAAATGTAGTTCCAATGTAAATACATTGTAGTATGTTCTTGAATTCAACATTACTTTAGGTATTCCATTGCTGTGAGTAGCTTTCCTTGTTTTTCCATTCAGTTGCAGTTCATTCTGAATAGTTACGCACATGTACATAACAGAAAAAGCACAAAAAATAAGTAATGCATTCAGCTGAAAAGAGAGTACAATTTATTTCTGCTCAAAAGTACTATGTGCTAACTTGATGTAAACGTATTCACTTTACTTTCCATATGATTTAGAGTTGTCTGCAACCAGTTTTATGTGTGTGCTACTGAAGTTAGTAAAGTTACACTAAGTTGCTCCTAAAGGTACAACCGTGTTTCAAAGCAATACAATGCTGAATGTAGTTCCAATGTAAATGCAGTGTAGTATGTTCTTGAATTCAACTTTACTTTATGTATTCCATTGCTGTGAGTAGCTTTCCTTGTTTTTCTATTCAGTTGCAGTTCACTCTGAATAATGCACATGTACATAACAGAAAATGCACAAAAAATAAGTAAAGCATTCAGCTGAAAAGAGAGTACAATTTACTTTTGCTCAAAAGTACTATGTGCTAACTTGATGTAAACGTATTCGCTTTACTTTCCATATGATTTAGAGTTGTCTGCAACCAGTTTTATGTGTGTGCTACTGCAGTTAGTAAAGTTACACTAAGTTGCTCCTAAAGGTACAACCGTGTTTCAAAGCAATACAATGCTGAATGTAGTTCCAATGTAAATGCAGTGTAGTATGTTCTTGAATTCAACTTTACTTTATGTATTCCATTGCTGTGAGTAGCTTTCCTTGTTTTTCTATTCAGTTGCATTTCACTCTGAATAGTTATGCACATGTACATAACAGAAAATACACAAAATAAAAAGTAACGCATGTAGCTGAAAAGAGAGTACAATTTAATTTTGCTCAAAAGTACTATGTGCTAACTTGATGTAAACGTATTCACTTTACTTTCCATATGATTTAGAGTTGTCTGCAACCAGTTTTATGTGTGTGCTACCACATTTAGTAAAGTTACACTAAGTTGCTCCTAAAGGTACAACCGTGTTTCAAAGCAATACAAAGCTGAA
This sequence comes from Hemitrygon akajei, assembly GCF_048418815.1. NCBI lineage: Eukaryota > Metazoa > Chordata > Chondrichthyes > Myliobatiformes > Dasyatidae > Hemitrygon > Hemitrygon akajei. Next base: position 57,081,796 of record NC_133131.1, read on the forward strand.
TGTAGTTCCAATGTAAATGCAGTGTAGTAAGTTCTTGAAATCAACTTTACTTTATGTATTCCATTGCTGTGAGTAGCTTTCCTTGTTTTTCTATTCAGTTGCAGTTCACTCTGAATAGTTATGCACATGTACATAACAGAAAATACACAAAATAAAAAGTAACGCATGCAGCTGAAAAGAGAGTACAATTTACTTTTGCTCAAAAGTACTATGTGCTAACTTGATGTAAACGTTTTCAATTTACTTTCCATATGATCTAGAGCTGTCTGCAACCAGTTTTATGTGTGTGCTACCGCATTTAGTAAAGTTACACTAAGCAATATCACCAGTTGCTCCTAATTGTACTAACGTGTTTCAAAGCAATACAAAGCTAAATGCAGTTCCAATTTAAATGCAGTGTAGTATGTACTTGAAATCAACTTTACTTTATGTATTCCATTGCTGTGAGTAGGTTTTTTTTGTGTTTCTAATCTGTTACAGTTCGCTCTGAATAGTTACGCACATGTACATAACAGAAAATGCACAAAAAATATGTAATGCATTCAGCTGAAAACAGAGTACAATTTATTTCTGCTCAAAAGTACTATGTGCTAACTTGATGTAAACGTATTCACTTTACTTTCCATATGATTTAGAGTTGTCTGCAACCAGTTTTATGTGTGTACTACTTATGTTAGTAAAGTTACACTAAGTTACTCCTAAAGGTACAACCGTGTTTCAAAGCAATACAAAGCTGAATGTAGTTCCAATGTAAATGCAGTGTAGTATGTTCTTGAAAACAACTTAACTTTATGTATTCCATTGCTGTGAGTAGTTTTTTTGTGTTTCTAATCTGTTACAGTTCGCTCTGAATAGTTACGCACATGTACATAACAGAAAAAGCACAAAAAATAAGTAATGCATTCAGCTGAAAACAGAGTACAATTTATTTCTGCTCAAAAGTACTATGTGCTAACTTGATGTAAACGTATTCACTTTACTTTCCATATGATTTAGAGTTGTCTGCAACCAGTTTTATGTGTGAGCTACTGCAGTTAGTAAAGTTACACTAAGCAATATCACCAGTTGCTCCTAATGGTACTACCGTGTTTCAAAGCAATACAAAGCTAAATGTAGTTCCAATGTAAATGCATTGTAGTATGTTCTTGAAATCAACTTTACTTTATGTATTCCATTGCTGTGAGTAGCTTTCCTTGTTGTTCCATTCAGTTGCAGTTCACTCTGAATAGTTATGCACATGTACATAACAGAAAATACACAAAATAAAAAGTAACGCATTCAGCTGAAAAGAGAGTACAATTTACTTTTGCTCAAAAGTACTATGTGCTAACTAGATCTAAACGTTTGTAATTGACTTTCTATATGATTTGGTGCAGTCTGCAACAAGTTTTATGTGTGTGTTACTGAAGTTACTAACGTTACAATAAACAATATCACCAGTTGCTACTAATGGTACTACAGTGTTTCAAAGCAATAAAAAGCTAAATGTAGTTCCAATGTAAATACATTGTAGTATGTTCTTGAATTCAACTTTACTTTAGGTATTCCATTGCTGTGAGTAGCTTTCCTTGTTTTTCCATTCAGTTGCAGTTCATTCTGAATAGTTACGCACATGTACATAACAGAAAAAGCACAAAAAATAAGTAATGCATTCAGCTGAAAAGAGAGTACAATTTATTTCTGCTCAAAAGTACTATGTGCTAACTTGATGTAAACGTATTCACTTTACTTTCCATATGATTTAGAGTTGTCTGCAACCAGTTTTATGTGTGTGCTACTGAAGTTAGTAAAGTTACACTAAGTTGCTCCTAAAGGTACAACCGTGTTTCAAAGCAATACAATGCTGAATGTAGTTCCAATGTAAATGCAGTGTAGTATGTTCTTGAATTCAACTTTACTTTATGTATTCCATTGCTGTGAGTAGCTTTCCTTGTTTTTCTATTCAGTTGCAGTTCACTCTGAATAATGCACATGTACATAACAGAAAATGCACAAAAAATAAGTAAAGCATTCAGCTGAAAAGAGAGTACAATTTACTTTTGCTCAAAAGTACTATGTGCTAACTTGATGTAAACGTATTCGCTTTACTTTCCATATGATTTAGAGTTGTCTGCAACCAGTTTTATGTGTGTGCTACTGCAGTTAGTAAAGTTACACTAAGTTGCTCCTAAAGGTACAACCGTGTTTCAAAGCAATACAATGCTGAATGTAGTTCCAATGTAAATGCAGTGTAGTATGTTCTTGAATTCAACTTTACTTTATGTATTCCATTGCTGTGAGTAGCTTTCCTTGTTTTTCTATTCAGTTGCATTTCACTCTGAATAGTTATGCACATGTACATAACAGAAAATACACAAAATAAAAAGTAACGCATGTAGCTGAAAAGAGAGTACAATTTAATTTTGCTCAAAAGTACTATGTGCTAACTTGATGTAAACGTATTCACTTTACTTTCCATATGATTTAGAGTTGTCTGCAACCAGTTTTATGTGTGTGCTACCGCATTTAGTAAAGTTACACTAAGTTGCTCCTAAAGGTACAACCGTGTTTCAAAGCAATACAAAGCTGAATGTAGTTCCAATGTAAATGCAGTGTAGTAAGTTCTTGAAATCAACTTTACTTTATGTATTCCATTGCTGTGAGTAGCTTTCCTTGTTTTTCTATTCAGTTGCAGTTCACTCTGAATAGTTATGCACATGTACATAACAGAAAATACACAAAATAAAAAGTAACGCATGCAGCTGAAAAGAGAGTACAATTTACTTTTGCTCAAAAGTACTATGTGCTAACTAGATCTAAACGTTTGTAATTGACTTTCTATATGATTTGGTGCAGTCTGCAACAAGTTTTATGTGTGTGTTACTGAAGTTACTAACGTTACAATAAACAATATCACCAGCTGCTACTAATGGTACTACAGTGTTTCAAAGCAATAAAAAGCTAAATGTAGTTCCAATGTAAATGCATTGTAGTATGTTCTTGAATTCAACTTTACTTTAGGTATTCCATTGCTGTGAGTAGCTTTCCTTGTTTTTCCATTCAGTTGCAGTTCATTCTGAATAGTTACGCACATGTACATAACAGAAAATGCACAAAAAATAAGTAATGCATTCAGCTGAAAAGAGAGTACAATTTATTTCTGCTCAAAAGTTCAATGTGCTAACTTGATGTAAACGTATTCACTTTACTTTCCATATGATTTAGAGTTGTCTGCAACCAATTTTATGTGTGTGCTACTGAAGTTACTATCGTTACAATAAACAATATCACCAGTTGCTACTAATGGTACTACAGTGTTTCAAAGCAATACAAAGCTAAATGTAGTTCCAATGTAAATGCATTGTAGTATGTTCTTGAATTCAACTTTACTTTAGGTATTCCATTGCAGTGAGTAGCTTTCCTTGTTGTTCCATTCAGTTGCAGTTCACTCTGAATAGTTATGCACATGTACATAACAGAAATTACACAAAATAAAAAGCAACGCATTCAGCTGAAAAGAGAGTACAATTTACTTTTGCTCAAAAGTACTATGTGCTAACTAGATCTAAACGTTTGTAATTGACTTTCTATATGATTTGGTGCAGTCTGCAACAACTTTTATGTGTGTGCTACTGAAGTTACTAACGTTACAATAAACAATATCACCAGTTGCTACTAATGGTACTACAGTGTTTCAAAGCAATACAAAGCTAAATGTAGTTCCAATGTAAATGCATTGTAGTATGTTCTTGAATTCAACTTTACTTTAGGTATTCCATTGCTGTGAGTAGCTTTCCTTGTTTTTCCATTCAGTTGCAGTTCATTCTGAATAGTTACGCACATGTACATAACAGAAAATGCACAAAAAATAAGTAATGCATTCAGCTGAAAAGAGAGTACAATTTATTTCTGCTCAAAAGTACTATGTGCTAACTTGATGTAAACGTATTCACTTTACTTTCCATATGATTTAGAGTTGTCTGCAACCAGTTTTATGTGTGTGCTACTGTAGTTAGTAAAGTTACACTAAGTTGCTCCTAAAGGTACAACCGTGTTTCAAAGCAATACAATGCTGAATGTAGTTCCAATGTAAATGCAGTGTAGTATGTTCTTGAATTCAACTTTACTTTATGTATTCCATTGCTGTGAGTAGCTTTCCTTGTTTTTCTATTCAGTTGCATTTCACTCTGAATAGTTATGCACATGTAGATAACAGAAAATGCACAAAAAATATGTAATGCATTCAGCTGAAAACAGAGTACAATTTATTTCTGCTCAAAAGTACTATGTGCTAACTTGATGTAAACGTATTCACTTTACTTTCCATATGATTTAGAGTTGTCTGCAACCAGTTTTATGTGTTTACTACTTATGTTAGTAAAGTTACACTAAGTTACTCCTAAAGGTACAACCGTGTTTCAAAGCAATACAAAGCTGAATGTAGTTCCAATGTAAATGCAGTGTAGTATGTTCTTGAAATCAACTTAACTTTATGTATTCCATTGCTGTGAGTAGTTTTTTTGTGTTTCTAATCTGTTACAGTTCGCTCTGAATAGTTACGCACATGTACATAACAGAAAAAGCACAAAAAATAAGTAATGCATTCAGCTGAAAACAGAGTACAATTTATTTCTGCACATAAGTACTATGTGCTAACTTGATGTAAACGTATTCACTTTACTTTCCATATGATTTAGAGTTGTCTGCAACCAGTTTTATGTGTGTGCTACTGCAGTTAGTAAAGTTACACTAAGCAATATCACCAGTTGCTCCTAATGGTACTACCGTGTTTCAAAGCAATACAAAGCTAAATGTAGTTCCAATGTAAATGCATTGTAGTATGTTCTTGAAATCAACTTTACTTTATGTATTCCATTGCTGTGAGTAGCTTTCCTTGTTGTTCCATTCAGTTGCAGTTCACTCTGAATAGTTATGCACATGTACATAACAGAAAATACACAAAATAAAAAGTAACGCATTCAGCTGAAAAGAGAGTACAATTTACTTTTGCTCAAAAGTACTATGTGCTAACTTGATGTAAACGTTTTCAATTTACTTTCCATATGATCTAGAGTTGTCTGCAACCAGTTTTATGTGTGTGCTACCGCATTTAGTAAAGTTACACTAAGCAATATCACCAGTTGCTCCTAATTGTACTAACGTGTTTCAAAGCAATACAAAGCTAAATGCAGTTCCAATTTAAATGCAGTGTAGTATGTACTTGAAATCAACTTTACTTTATGTATTCCATTGCTGTGAGTAGTTTTTTTTTGTGTTTCTAATCTGTTACAGTTCGCTCTGAATAGTTACGCACATGTACATAACAGAAAATGCACAAAAAATATGTAATGCATTCAGCTGAAAACAGAGTACAATTTATTTCTGCTCAAAAGTACTATGTGCTAACTTGATGTAAACGTATTCACTTTACTTTCCATATGATTTAGAGTTGTCTGCAACCAGTTTTATGTGTGTACTACTTATGTTAGTAAAGATACACTAAGTTACTCCTAAAGGTACAACCGTGTTTCAAAGCAATACAAAGCTGAATGTAGTTCCAATGTAAATGCAGTGTAGTATGTTCTTGAAATCAACTTAACTTTATGTATTCCATTGCTGTGAGTAGTTTTTTTGTGTTTCTAATCTGTTACAGTTCGCTCTGAATAGTTACGCACATGTACATAACAGAAAAAGCACAAAAAATAAGTAATGCATTCAGCTGAAAACAGAGTACAATTTATTTCTGCTCAAAAGTACTATGTGCTAACTTGATGTAAACGTATTCACTTTACTTTCCATATGATTTAGAGTTGTCTGCAACCAGTTTTATGTGTGTGCTACTGCAGTTAGTAAAGTTACACTAAGCAATATCACCAGTTGCTCCTAATGGTACTACCGTGTTTCAAAGCAATACAAAGCTAAATGTAGTTCCAATGTAAATGCATTGTAGTATGTTCTTGAAATCAACTTTACTTTATGTATTCCATTGCTGTGAGTAGCTTTCCTTGTTGTTCCATTCAGTTGCAGTTCACTCTGAATAGTTATGAACATGTACATAACAGAAAATACACAAAATAAAAAGTAACGCATTCAGCTGAAAAGAGAGTACAATTTACTTTTGCTCAAAAGTACTATGTGCTAACTAGATCTAAACGTTTGTAATTGACTTTCTATATGATTTGGTGCAGTCTGCAACAAGTTTTATGTGTGTGTTACTGAAGTTACTAACGTTACAATAAACAATATCACCAGTTGCTACTAATGGTACTACAGTGTTTCAAAGCAATAAAAAGCTAAATGTAGTTCCAATGTAAATGCATTGTAGTATGTTCTTGAATTCAACTTTACTTTAGGTATTCCATTGCTGTGAGTAGCTTTCCTTGTTTTTCCATTCAGTTGCAGTTCATTCTGAATAGTTACGCACATGTACATAACAGAAAATGCACAAAAAATAAGTAATGCATTCAGCTGAAAAGAGAGTACAATTTATTTCTGCTCAAAAGTACTATGTGCTAACTTGATGTAAACGTATTCACTTTACTTTCCATATGATTTAGAGTTGTCTGCAACCAGTTTTATGTGTGTGCTACTGAAGTTAGTAAAGTTACACTAAGTTGCTCCTAAAGGTACAACCGTGTTTCAAAGCAATACAATGCTGAATGTAGTTCCAATGTAAATGCAGTGTAGTATGTTCTTGAATTCAACTTTACTTTATGTATTCCATTGCTGTGAGTAGCTTTCCTTGTTTTTCTATTCAGTTGCAGTTCACTCTGAATAATGCACATGTACATAACAGAAAATGCACAAAAAATAAGTAAAGCATTCAGCTGAAAAGAGAGTACAATTTACTTTTGCTCAAAAGTACTATGTGCTACCTTGATGTAAACGTATTCACTTTACTTTCCATATGATTTAGAGTTGTCTGCAACCAGTTTTATGTGTGTGCTACTGCAGTTTGTAAAGTTACACTAAGTTGCTCCTAAAGGTACAACCGTGTTTCAAAGCAATACAATGCTGAATGTAGTTCCAATGTAAATGCAGTGTAGTATGTTCTTGAATTCAACTTTACTTTATGTATTCCATTGCTGTGAGTAGCTTTCCTTGTTTTTCTATTCAGTTGCATTTCACTCTGAATAGTTATGCACATGTACATAACAGAAAATACACAAAATAAAAAGTAACGCATGTAGCTGAAAAGAGAGTACAATTTAATTTTGCTCAAAAGTACTATGTGCTAACTTGATGTAAACGTATTCACTTTACTTTCCATATGATTTAGAGTTGTCTGCAACCAGTTTTATGTGTGTGCTACCGCATTTAGTAAAGTTACACTAAGTTGCTCCTAAAGGTACAACCGTGTTTCAAAGCAATACAAAGCTGAATGTAGTTCCAATGTAAATGCAGTGTAGTAAGTTCTTGAAATCAACTTTACTTTATGTATTCCATTGCTGTGAGTAGCTTTCCTTGTTTTTCTATTCAGTTGCAGTTCACTCTGAATAGTTATGCACATGTACATAACAGAAAATACACAAAATAAAAAGTAACGCATGCAGCTGAAAAGAGAGTACAATTTACTTTTGCTCAAAAGTACTATGTGCTAACTTGATGTAAACGTTTTCAATTTACTTTCCATATGATCTAGAGCTGTCTGCAACCAGTTTTATGTGTGTGCTACCGCATTTAGTAAAGTTACACTAAGCAATATCACCAGTTGCTCCTAATTGTACTAACGTGTTTCAAAGCAATACAAAGCTAAATGCAGTTCCAATTTAAATGCAGTGTAGTATGTACTTGAAATCAACTTTACTTTATGTATTCCATTGCTGTGAGTAGGTTTTTTTTGTGTTTCTAATCTGTTACAGTTCGCTCTGAATAGTTACGCACATGTACATAACAGAAAATGCACAAAAAATATGTAATGCATTCAGCTGAAAACAGAGTACAATTTATTTCTGCTCAAAAGTACTATGTGCTAACTTGATGTAAACGTATTCACTTTACTTTCCATATGATTTAAAGTTGTCTGCAACCAGTTTTATGTGTGTACTACTTATGTTAGTAAAGTTACACTAAGTTACTCCTAAAGGTACAACCGTGTTTCAAAGCAATACAAAGCTGAATGTAGTTCCAATGTAAATGCAGTGTAGTATGTTCTTGAAAACAACTTAACTTTATGTATTCCATTGCTGTGAGTAGTTTTTTTGTGTTTCTAATCTGTTACAGTTCGCTCTGAATAGTTACGCACATGTACATAACAGAAAAAGCACAAAAAATAAGTAATGCATTCAGCTGAAAACAGAGTACAATTTATTTCTGCTCAAAAGTACTATGTGCTAACTTGATGTAAACGTATTCACTTTACTTTCCATATGATTTAGAGTTGTCTGCAACCAGTTTTATGTGTGTGCTACTGCAGTTAGTAAAGTTACACTAAGCAATATCACCAGTTGCTCCTAATGGTACTACCGTGTTTCAAAGCAATACAAAGCTAAATGTAGTTCCAATGTAAATGCATTGTAGTATGTTCTTGAAATCAACTTTACTTTATGTATTCCATTGCTGTGAGTAGCTTTCCTTGTTGTTCCATTCAGTTGCAGTTCACTCTGAATAGTTATGCACATGTACATAACAGAAAATACACAAAATAAAAAGTAACGCATTCAGCTGAAAAGAGAGTACAATTTACTTTTGCTCAAAAGTACTATGTGCTAACTAGATCTAAACGTTTGTAATTGACCTTCTATATGATTTGGTGCAGTCTGCAACAAGTTTTATGTGTGTGTTACTGAAGTTACTAACGTTACAATAAACAATATCACCAGTTGCTACTAATGGTACTACAGTGTTTCAAAGCAATAAAAAGCTAAATGTAGTTCCAATGTAAATACATTGTAGTATGTTCTTGAATTCAACTTTACTTTAGGTATTCCATTGCTGTGAGTAGCTTTCCTTGTTTTTCCATTCAGTTGCAGTTCATTCTGAATAGTTACGCACATGTACATAACAGAAAAAGCACAAAAAATAAGTAATGCATTCAGCTGAAAAGAGAGTACAATTTATTTCTGCTCAAAAGTACTATGTGCTAACGTGATGTAAACGTATTCACTTTACTTTCCATATGATTTAGAGTTGTCTGCAACCAGTTTTATGTGTGTGCTACTGAAGTTAGTAAAGTTACACTAAGTTGCTCCTAAAGGTACAACCGTGTTTCAAAGCAATACAATGCTGAATGTAGTTCCAATGTAAATGCAGTGTAGTATGTTCTTGAATTCAACTTTACTTTATGTATTCCATTGCTGTGAGTAGCTTTCCTTGTTTTTCTATTCAGTTGCAGTTCACTCTGAATAATGCACATGTACATAACAGAAAATTCACAAAAAATAAGTAAAGCATTCAGCTGAAAAGAGAGTACAATTTACTTTTGCTCAAAAGTACTATGTGCTAACTTGATGTAAACGTATTCGCTTTACTTTCCATATGATTTAGAGTTGTCTGCAACCAGTTTTATGTGTGTGCTACTGCAGTTAGTAAAGTTACACTAAGTTGCTCCTAAAGGTACAACCGTGTTTCAAAGCAATACAATGCTGAATGTAGTTCCAATGTAAATGCAGTGTAGTATGTTCTTGAATTCAACTTTACTTTATGTATTCCATTGCTGTGAGTAGCTTTCCTTGTTTTTCTATTCAGTTGCATTTCACTCTGAATAGTTATGCACATGTACATAACAGAAAATACACAAAATAAAAAGTAACGCATGTAGCTGAAAAGAGAGTACAATTTAATTTTGCTCAAAAGTACTATGTGCTAACTTGATGTAAACGTATTCACTTTACTTTCCATATGATTTAGAGTTGTCTGCAACCAGTTTTATGTGTGTGCTACCGCATTTAGTAAAGTTACACTAAGTTGCTCCTAAAGGTACAACCGTGTTTCAAAGCAATACAAAGCTGAATGTATTTCCAATGTAAATGCAGTGTAGTAAGTTCTTGAAATCAACTTTACTTTATGTATTCCATTGCTGTGAGTAGCTTTCCTTGTTTTTCTATTCAGTTGCAGTTCACTCTGAATAGTTATGCACATGTACATAACAGAAAATACACAAAATAAAAAGTAACGCATGCAGCTGAAAAGAGAGTACAATTTACTTTTGCTCAAAAGTACTATGTGCTAACTTGATGTAAACGTTTTCAATTTACTTTCCATATGATCTAGAGTTGTCTGCAACCAGTTTTATGTGTGTGCTACCGCATTTAGTAAAGTTACACTAAGCAATATCACCAGTTGCTCCTAATTGTACTAACGTGTTTCAAAGCAATACAAAGCTAAATGCAGTTCCAATTTAAATGCAGTGTAGTATGTACTTGAAATCAACTTTACTTTATGTATTCCATTGCTGTGAGTAGTTTTTTTTTGTGTTTCTAATCTGTTACAGTTCGCTCTGAATAGTTACGCACATGTACATAACAGAAAATGCACAAAAAATATGTAATGCATTCAGCTGAAAACAGAGTACAATTTATTTCTGCTCAAAAGTACTATGTGCTAACTTGATGTAAACGTATTCACTTTACTTTCCATATGATTTAGAGTTGTCTGCAACCAGTTTTATGTGTGTACTACTTATGTTAGTAAAGTTACACTAAGTTACTCCTAAAGGTACAACCGTGTTTCAAAGCAATACAAAGCTGAATGTAGTTCCAATGTAAATGCATTGTAGTATGTTCTTGAAATCAACTTTACTTTATGTATTCCATTGCTGTGAGTAGCTTTCCTTGTTGTTCCATTCAGTTGCAGTTCACTCTGAATAGTTATGCACATGTACATAACAGAAAATACACAAAATAAAAAGTAACGCATTCAGCTGAAAAGAGAGTACAATTTACTTTTGCTCAAAAGTACTATGTGCTAACTAGATCTAAACGTTTGTAATTGACTTTCTATATGATTTGGTGCAGTCTGCAACAAGTTTTATGTGTGTGTTACTGAAGTTACTAACGTTACAATAAACAATATCACCAGTTGCTCCTAATGGTACTACAGTGTTTCAAAGCAATAAAAAGCTAAATGTAGTTCCAATGTAAATGCATTGTAGTATGTTCTTGAAATCAACTTTACTTTATGTATTCCATTGCTGTGAGTAGCTTTCCTTGTTGTTCCATTCAGTTGCAGTTCACTCTGAATAGTTATGCACATGTACATAACAGAAAATACACAAAATAAAAAGTAACGCATTCAGCTGAAAAGAGAGTACAATTTACTTTTGCTCAAAAGTACTATGTGCTAACTAGATCTAAACGTTTGTAATTGACTTTCTATATGATTTGGTGCAGTCTGCAACCAGTTTTATGTGTGTGTTACTGAAGTTACTAACGTTACAATAAACAATATCACCAGTTGCTACTAATGGTACTACAGTGTTTCAAAGCAATAAAAAGCTAAATGTAGTTCCAATGTAAATGCATTGTAGTATGTTCTTGAATTCAACTTTACTTTAGGTATTCCATTGCTGTGAGTAGCTTTCCTTGTTTTTCCATTCAGTTGCAGTTCATTCTGAATAGTTACGCACATGTACATAACAGAAAATACACAAAATAAAAAGTAACGCATGCAGCTGAAAAGAGAGTACAATTTATTTCTGCTCAAAAGTACTATGTGCTAACTTGATGTAAACGTATTCACTTTACTTTCCATATGATTTAGAGTTGTCTGCAACCAGTTTTATGTGTGTGCTACTGAAGTTAGTAAAGTTACACTAAGTTGCTCCTAAAGGTACAACCGTGTTTCAAAGCAATACAATGCTGAATGTAGTTCCAATGTAAATGCAGTGTAGTATGTTCTTGAATTCAACTTTACTTTATGTATTCCATTGCTGTGAGTAGCTTTCCTTGTTTTTCTATTCAGTTGCATTTCACTCTGAATAGTTATGCACATGTACATAACAGAAAATACACAAAATAAAAAGTAACGCATGTAGCTGAAAAGAGAGTACAATTTACTTTTGCTCAAAAGTACTATGTGCTAACTTGATGTAAACGTATTCACTTTACTTTCCATATGATTTAGAGTTGTCTGCAACCAGTTTTATGTGTGTACTACTTATGTTAGTAAAGTTACACTAAGTTACTCCTAAAGGTACAACCGTGTTTCAAAGCAATACAAAGCTGAATGTAGTTCCAATGTAAATGCAGTGTAGTATGTTCTTGAAATCAACTTAACTTTATGTATTCCATTGCTGTGAGTAGTTTTTTTGTGTTTCTAATCTGTTACAGTTCGCTCTGAATAGTTACGCACATGTACATAACAGAAAAAGCACAAAAAATAAGTAATGCATTCAGCTGAAAAGAGAGTACAATTTATTTCTGCTCAAAAGTACTATGTGCTAACTTGATGTAAACGTATTCACTTTACTTTCCATATGATTTAGAGTTGTCTGCAACCAGTTTTATGTGTGTGCTACTGCAGTTAGTAAAGTTACACTAAGCAATATCACCAGTTGCTCCTAATGGTACTACCGTGTTTCAAAGCAATACAAAGCTAAATGTAGTTCCAATGTAAATGCATTGTAGTATGTTCTTGAAATCAACTTTACTTTATGTATTCCATTGCTGTGAGTAGCTTTCCTTGTTGTTCCATTCAGTTGCAGTTCACTCTGAATAGTTATGCACATGTACATAACAGAAAATACACAAAATAAAAAGTAACGCATTCAGCTGAAAAGAGAGTACAATTTACTTTTGCTCAAAAGTACTATGTGCTAACTAGATCTAAACGTTTGTAATTGACTTTCTATATGATTTGGTGCAGTCTGCAACAAGTTTTATGTGTGTGTTACTGAAGTTACTAACGTTACAATAAACAATATCACCAGTTGCTACTAATGGTACTACAGTGTTTCAAAGCAATAAAAAGCTAAATGTAGTTCCAATGTAAATGCTTTGTAGTATGTTCTTGAAATCAACTTTACTTTATGTATTCCATTGCTGTGAGTAGCTTTCCTTGTAGTTCCATTCAGTTGCAGTTCACTCTGAATAGTTATGCACATGTACATAACAGAAAATACACAAAATAAAAAGTAACGCATTCAGCTGAAAAGAGAGTACAATTTACTTTTGCTCAAAAGTACTATGTGCTAACTAGATCTAAACATTTGTAATTGACTTTCTATATGATTTGGTGCAGTCTGCAACAAGTTTTATGTGTGTGTTACTGAAGTTAGTAAAGTTACACTAAGTTGCTCCTAAAGGTACAACCGTGTTTCAAAGCAATACAATGCTGAATGTAGTTCCAATGTAAATGCAGTGTAGTATGTTCTTGAATTCAACTTTACTTTATGTATTCCATTGCTGTGAGTAGCTTTCCTTGTTTTTCTATTCAGTTGCATTTCACTCTGAATAGTTATGCACATGTACATAACAGAAAATACACAAAATAAAAAGTAACGCATGTAGCTGAAAAGAGAGTACAATTTACTTTTGCTCAAAAGTACTATGTGCTAACTTGATGTAAACGTTTTCAATTTACTTTCCATATGATCTAGAGTTGTCTGCAACCAGTTTTATGTGTGTGCTACCGCATTTAGTAAAGTTACACTAAGCAATATCACCAGTTGCTCCTAATTGTACTAACGTGTTTCAAAGCAATACAAAGCTAAATGCAGTTCCAATTTAAATGCAGTGTAGTATGTACTTGAAATCAACTTTACTTTATGTATTCCATTGCTGTGAGTAGTTTTTTTTTGTGTTTCTAATCTGTTACAGTTCGCTCTGAATAGTTACGCACATGTACATAACAGAAAAAGCACAAAAAATAAGTAATGCATTCAGCTGAAAACAGAGTACAATTTATTTCTGCTCAAAAGTACTATGTGCTAACTTGATGTAAACGTATTCACTTTACTTTCCATATGATTTAGAGTTGTCTGCAACCAGTTTTATGTGTGTGCTACTGCAGTTAGTAAAGTTACACTAAGCAATATCACCAGTTGCTCCTAATGGTACTACCGTGTTTCAAAGCAATACAAAGCTAAATGTAGTTCCAATGTACATGCATTGTAGTATGTTCTTGAAATCAACTTTACTTTATGTATTCCATTGCTGTGAGTAGCTTTCCTTGTTGTTCCATTCAGTTGCAGTTCACTCTGAATAGTTATGCACATGTACATAACAGAAAATACACAAAATAAAAAGTAACGCATTCAGCTGAAAAGAGAGTACAATTTACTTTTGCTCAAAAGTACTATGTGCTAACTAGATCTAAACGTTTGTAATTGACTTTCTATATGATTTGGTGCAGTCTGCAACAAGTTTTATGTGTGTGTTACTGAAGTTACTAACGTTACAATAAACAATATCACCAGTTGCTACTAATGGTACTACAGTGTTTCAAAGCAATAAAAAGCTAAATGTAGTTCCAATGTAAATGCATTGTAGTATGTTCTTGAATTCAACTTTACTTTAGGTATTCCATTGCTGTGAGTAGCTTTCCTTGTTTTTCCATTCAGTTGCAGTTCATTCTGAATAGTTACGCACATGTACATAACAGAAAATGCACAAAAAATAAGTAATGCATTCAGCTGAAAAGAGAGTACAATTTATTTCTGCTCTAAAGTACTATGTGCTAACTTGATGTAAACGTATTCACTTTACTTTCCATATGATTTAGAGTTGTCTGCAACCAGTTTTATGTGTGTGCTACTGAAGTTAGTAAAGTTACACTAAGTTGCTCCTAAAGGTACAACCGTGTTTCAAAGCAATACAATGCTGAATGTAGTTCCAATGTAAATGCAGTGTAGTATGTTCTTGAATTCAACTTTACTTTATGTATTCCATTGCTGTGAGTAGCTTTCCTTGTTTTTCTATTCAGTTGCATTTCACTCTGAATAGTTATGCACATGTACATAACAGAAAATACACAAAATAAAAAGTAACGCATGTAGCTGAAAAGAGAGTACAATTTAATTTTGCTCAAAAGTACTATGTGCTAACTTGATGTAAACGTATTCACTTTACTTTCCATATGATTTAGAGTTGTCTGCAACCAGTTTTATGTGTGTGCTACCGCATTTAGTAAAGTTACACTAAGTTGCTCCTAAAGGTACAACCGTGTTTCAAAGCAATACAAAGCTGAATGTAGTTCCAATGTAAATGCAGTGTAGTAAGTTCTTGAAATCAACTTTACTTTATGTATTCCATTGCTGTGAGTAGCTTTCCTTGTTTTTCTATTCAGTTGCAGTTCACTCTGCATAGTTATGCACATGTACATAACAGAAAATACACAAAATAAAAAGTAACGCATGCAGCTGAAAAGAGAGTACAATTTACTTTTGCTCAAAAGTACTATGTGCTAACTTGATGTAAACGTTTTCAATTTACTTTCCATATGATCTAGAGTTGTCTGCAACCAGTTTTATGTGTGTGCTACCGCATTTAGTAAAGTTACACTAAGCAATATCACCAGTTGCT
The DNA here is from genome assembly GCF_048418815.1 of Hemitrygon akajei. Taxonomy (NCBI): domain Eukaryota; kingdom Metazoa; phylum Chordata; class Chondrichthyes; order Myliobatiformes; family Dasyatidae; genus Hemitrygon; species Hemitrygon akajei. The sequence goes on from NC_133131.1 coordinate 57,097,236, forward strand.
CCTAATTGTACTAACGTGTTTCAAAGCAATACAAAGCTAAATGCAGTTCCAATTTAAATGCAGTTTAGTATGTACTTGAAATCAACTTTACTTTATGTATTCCATTGCTGTGAGTAGTTTTTTTTTGTGTTTCTAATCTGTTACAGTTCGCTCTGAATAGTTACGCACATGTACATAACAGAAAATGCACAAAAAATATGTAATGCATTCAGCTGAAAACAGAGTACAATTTATTTCTGCTCAAAAGTACTATGTGCTAACTTGATGTAAACGTATTCACTTTACTTTCCATATGATTTAGAGTTGTCTGCAACCAGTTTTATGTGTGTACTACTTATGTTAGTAAAGTTACACTAAGTTACTCCTAAAGGTACAACCGTGTTTCAAAGCAATACAAAGCTGAATGTAGTTCCAATGTAAATGCAGTGTAGTATGTTCTTGAAATCAACTTAACTTTATGTATTCCATTGCTGTGAGTAGTTTTTTTGTGTTTCTAATCTGTTACAGTTCGCTATGAATAGTTACGCACATGTACATAACAGAAAAAGCACAAAAAATAAGTAATGCATTCAGCTGAAAACAGAGTACAATTTATTTCTGCTCAAAAGTACTATGTGCTAACTTGATGTAAACGTATTCACTTTACTTTCCATATGATTTAGAGTTGTCTGCAACCAGTTTTATGTGTGTTCTACTGCAGTTAGTAAAGTTACACTAAGCAATATCACCAGTTGCTCCTAATGGTACTACCGTGTTTCAAAGCAATACAAAGCTAAATGTAGTTCCAATGTAAATGCATTGTAGTATGTTCTTGAAATCAACTTTACTTTATGTATTCCATTGCTGTGAGTAGCTTTCCTTGTTGTTCCATTCAGTTGCAGTTCACTCTGAATAGTTATGCACATGTACATAACAGAAAATACACAAAATAAAAAGTAACGCATTCAGCTGAAAAGAGAGTACAATTTACTTTTGCTCAAAAGTACTATGTGCTAACTAGATCTAAACGTTTGTAATTGACTTTCTATATGATTTGGTGCAGTCTGCAACAAGTTTTATGTGTGTGTTACTGAAGTTACTAACGTTACAATAAACAATATCACCAGTTGCTACTAATGGTACTACAGTGTTTCAAAGCAATAAAAAGCTAAATGTAGTTCCAATGTAAATGCATTGTAGTATGTTCTTGAATTCAACTTTACTTTAGGTATTCCATTGCTGTGAGTAGCTTTCCTTGTTTTTCCATTCAGTTGCAGTTCATTCTGAATAGTTACGCACATTTACATAACAGAAAATGCACAAAAAATAAGTAATGCATTCAGCTGAAAAGAGAGTACAATTTATTTCTGCTCAAAAGTACTATGTGCTAACTTGATGTAAACGTATTCACTTTACTTTCCATATGATTTAGAGTTGTCTGCAACCAGTTTTATGTGTGTGCTACTGAAGTTAGTAAAGTTACACTAAGTTGCTCCTAAAGGTACAACCGTGTTTCAAAGCAATACAATGCTGAATGTAGTTCCAATGTCAATGCAGTGTAGTATGTTCTTGAATTCAACTTTACTTTATGTATTCCATTGCTGTGAGTAGCTTTCCTTGTTTTTCTATTCAGTTGCAGTTCACTCTGAATAATGCACATGTACATAACAGAAAATGCACAAAAAATAAGTAAAGCATTCAGCTGAAAAGAGAGTACAATTTACTTTTGCTCAAAAGTACTATGTGCTAACTTGATGTAAACGTATTCACTTTACTTTCCATATGATTTAGCGTTGTCTGCAACCAGTTTTATGTGTGTGCTACTGCAGTTAGTAAAGTTACACTAAGTTGCTCCTAAAGGTACAACCGTGTTTCAAAGCAATACAATGCTGAATGTAGTTCCAATGTAAATGCAGTGTAGTATGTTCTTGAATTCAACTTTACTTTATGTATTCCATTGCTGTGAGTAGCTTTCCTTGTTTTTCTATTCAGTTGCATTTCACTCTGAATAGTTATGCACATGTACATAACAGAAAATACACAAAATAAAAAGTAACGCATGTAGCTGAAAAGAGAGTACAATTTAATTTTGCTCAAAAGTACTATGTGCTAACTTGATGTAAACGTATTCACTTTACTTTCCATATGATTTAGAGTTGTCTGCAACCAGTTTTATGTGTGTGCTACCGCATTTAGTAAAGTTACACTAAGTTGCTCCTAAAGGTACAACCGTGTTTCAAAGCAATACAAAGCTGAATGTAGTTCCAATGTAAATGCAGTGTAGTAAGTTCTTGAAATCAACTTTACTTTATGTATTCCATTGTTGTGAGTAGCTTTCCTTGTTTTTCTATTCAGTTGCAGTTCACTCTGAATAGTTATGCACATGTACATAACAGAAAATACACAAAATAAAAAGTAACGCATGCAGCTGAAAAGAGAGTACAATTTACTTTTGCTCAAAAGTACTATGTGCTAACCTGATGTAAACGTTTTCAATTTACTTTCCATATGATCTAGAGTTGTCTGCAACCAGTTTTATGTGTGTGCTACCGCATTTAGTAAAGTTACACTAAGCAATATCACCAGTTGCTCCTAACTGTACTAACGTGTTTCAAAGCAATACAAAGCTAAATGCAGTTCCAATTTAAATGCAGTGTAGTATGTACTTGAAATCAACTTTACTTTATGTATTCCATTGCTGTGAGTAGTTTTTTTTTGTGTTTCTAATCTGTTACAGTTCGCTCTGAATAGTTACGCACATGTACATAGCAGAAAATGCACAAAAAATATGTAATGCATTCAGCTGAAAACAGAGTACAATTTATTCCTGCTCAAAAGTACTATGTGCTAACTTGATGTAAACGTATTCACTTTACTTTCCATATGATTTAGAGTTGTCTGCAACCAGTTTTATGTGTGTACTACTTATGTTAGTAAAGTTACACTAAGTTACTCCTAAAGGTACAACCGTGTTTCAAAGCAATACAAAGCTGAATGTAGTTCCAATGTAAATGCAGTGTAGTATGTTCTTGAAATCAACTTAACTTTATGTATTCCATTGCTGTGAGAAGTTTTTTTGTGTTTCTAATCTGTTACAGTTCGCTATGAATAGTTACGCACATGTACATAACAGAAAAAGCACAAAAAATAAGTAATGCATTCAGCTGAAAACAGAGTACAATTTATTTCTGCTCAAAAGTACTATGTGCTAACTTGATGTAAACGTATTCACTTTACTTTCCATATGATTTAGAGTTGTCTGCAACCAGTTTTATGTGTGTGCTACTGCAGTTAGTAAAGTTACACTAAGCAATATCACCAGTTGCTCCTAATGGTACTACCGTGTTTCAAAGCAATACAAAGCTAAATGTAGTTCCAATGTAAATGCATTGTAGTATGTTCTTGAAATCAACTTTACTTTATGTATTCCATTGCTGTGAGTAGCTTTCCTTGTTGTTCCATTCAGTTGCAGTTCACTCTGAATAGTTATGCACATGTACATAACAGAAAATACACAAAATAAAAAGTAACGCATTCAGCTGAAAAGAGAGTACAATTTACTTTTGCTCAAAAGTACTATGTGCTAACTAGATCTAAACGTTTGTAATTGACTTTCTATATGATTTGGTGCAGTCTGCAACAAGTTTTATGTGTGTGTTACTGAAGTTACTAACGTTACAATAAACAATATCACCAGTTGCTACTAATGGTACTACAGTGTTTCAAAGCAATAAAAAGCTAAATGTAGTTCCAATGTAAATGCATTGTAGTATGTTCTTGAATTCAACTTTACTTTAGGTATTCCATTGCTGTGAGTAGCTTTCCTTGTTTTTCCATTCAGTTGCAGTTCATTCTGAATAGTTACGCACATGTACATAACGGAAAATGCACAAAAAATAAGTAATGCATTCAGCTGAAAAGAGAGTACAATTTATTTCTGCTCAAAAGTACTATGTGCTAACTTGATGTAAACGTATTCACTTTACTTTCCATATGATTTAGAGTTGTCTGCAACCAGTTTTATGTGTGTGCTACTGAAGTTAGTAAAGTTACACTAAGTTGCTCCTAAAGGTACAACCGTGTTTCAAAGCAATACAATGCTGAATGTAGTTCCAATGTAAATGCAGTGTAGTATGTTCTTGAATTCAACTTTACTTTATGTATTCCATTGCTGTGAGTAGCTTTCCTTGTTTTTCTATTCAGTTGCAGTTCACTCTGAATACTGCACATGTACATAACAGAAAATGCACAAAAAATAAGTAAAGCATTCAGCTGAAAAGAGAGTACAATTTACTTTTGCTCAAAAGTACTATGTGCTAACTTGATGTAAACGTATTCACTTTACTTTCCATATGATTTAGAGTTGTCTGCAACCAGTTTTATGTGTGTGCTACTGCAGTTAGTAAAGTTACACTAAGTTGCTCCTAAAGGTACCACCGTGTTTCAAAGCAATACAATGCTGAATGTAGTTCCAATGTAAATGCAGTGTAGTATGTTCTTGAATTCAACTTTACTTTATGTATTCCATTGCTGTGAGTAGCTTTCCTTGTTTTTCTATTCAGTTGCATTTCACTCTGAGTAGTTATGCACATGTACATAACAGAAAATACACAAAATAAAAAGTAACGCATGTAGCTGAAAAGAGAGTACAATTTAATTTTGCTCAAAAGTACTATGTGCTAACTTGATGTAAACGTATTCACTTTACTTTCCATATGATTTAGAGTTGTCTGCAACCAGTTTTATCTGTGTGCTACCGCATTTAGTAAAGTTACACTAAGTTTCTCCTAAAGGTACAACCGTGTTTCAAAGCAATACAAAGCTGAATGTAGTTCCAATGTAAATGCAGTGTAGTAAGTTCTTGAAATCAACTTTACTTTATGTTTTCCATTGCTGTGAGTAGCTTTCCTTGTTTTTCTATTCAGTTGCAGTTCACTCTGAATAGTTATGCACATGTACATAACAGAAAATACACAAAATAAAAAGTAACGCATGCAGCTGAAAAGAGAGTACAATTTACTTTTGCTCAAAAGTACTATGTGCTAACTTGATGTAAACGTTTTCAGTTTACTTTCCATATGATCTAGAGTTGTCTGCAACCAGTTTTATGTGTGTGCTACCGCATTTAGTAAAGTTACACTAAGCAATATCACCAGTTGCTCCTAATTGTACTAACGTGTTTCAAAGCAATACAAAGCTAAATGCAGTTCCAATTTAAATGCAGTGTAGTATGTACTTGAAATCAACTTTACTTTAGGTATTCCATTGCTGTGAGTAGCTTTCCTTGTTTTTCCATTCAGTTGCAGTTCATTCTGAATAGTTACGCACATTTACATAACAGAAAATGCACAAAAAATAAGTAATGCATTCAGCTGAAAAGAGAGTACAATTTATTTCTGCTCAAAAGTACTATGTGCTAACTTGATGTAAACGTATTCACTTTACTTTCCATATGATTTAGAGTTGTCTGCAACCAGTTTTATGTGTGTGCTACTGAAGTTAGTAAAGTTACACTAAGTTGCTCCTAAAGGTACAACCGTGTTTCAAAGCAATACAATGCTGAATGTAGTTCCAATGTCAATGCAGTGTAGTATGTTCTTGAATTCAACTTTACTTTATGTATTCCATTGCTGTGAGTAGCTTTCCTTGTTTTTCTATTCAGTTGCAGTTCACTCTGAATAATGCACATGTACATAACAGAAAATGCACAAAAAATAAGTAAAGCATTCAGCTGAAAAGAGAGTACAATTTACTTTTGCTCAAAAGTACTATGTGCTAACTTGATGTAAACGTATTCACTTTACTTTCCATATGATTTAGCGTTGTCTGCAACCAGTTTTATGTGTGTGCTACTGCAGTTAGTAAAGTTACACTAAGTTGCTCCTAAAGGTACAACCGTGTTTCAAAGCAATACAATGCTGAATGTAGTTCCAATGTAAATGCAGTGTAGTATGTTCTTGAATTCAACTTTACTTTATGTATTCCATTGCTGTGAGTAGCTTTCCTTGTTTTTCTATTCAGTTGCATTTCACTCTGAATAGTTATGCACATGTACATAACAGAAAATACACAAAATAAAAAGTAACGCATGTAGCTGAAAAGAGAGTACAATTTAATTTTGCTCAAAAGTACTATGTGCTAACTTGATGTAAACGTATTCACTTTACTTTCCATATGATTTAGAGTTGTCTGCAACCAGTTTTATGTGTGTGCTACCGCATTTAGTAAAGTTACACTAAGTTGCTCCTAAAGGTACAACCGTGTTTCAAAGCAATACAAAGCTGAATGTAGTTCCAATGTAAATGCAGTGTAGTAAGTTCTTGAAATCAACTTTACTTTATGTATTCCATTGTTGTGAGTAGCTTTCCTTGTTTTTCTATTCAGTTGCAGTTCACTCTGAATAGTTATGCACATGTACATAACAGAAAATACACAAAATAAAAAGTAACGCATGCAGCTGAAAAGAGAGTACAATTTACTTTTGCTCAAAAGTACTATGTGCTAACCTGATGTAAACGTTTTCAATTTACTTTCCATATGATCTAGAGTTGTCTGCAACCAGTTTTATGTGTGTGCTACCGCATTTAGTAAAGTTACACTAAGCAATATCACCAGTTGCTCCTAACTGTACTAACGTGTTTCAAAGCAATACAAAGCTAAATGCAGTTCCAATTTAAATGCAGTGTAGTATGTACTTGAAATCAACTTTACTTTATGTATTCCATTGCTGTGAGTAGTTTTTTTTTGTGTTTCTAATCTGTTACAGTTCGCTCTGAATAGTTACGCACATGTACATAGCAGAAAATGCACAAAAAATATGTAATGCATTCAGCTGAAAACAGAGTACAATTTATTCCTGCTCAAAAGTACTATGTGCTAACTTGATGTAAACGTATTCACTTTACTTTCCATATGATTTAGAGTTGTCTGCAACCAGTTTTATGTGTGTACTACTTATGTTAGTAAAGTTACACTAAGTTACTCCTAAAGGTACAACCGTGTTTCAAAGCAATACAAAGCTGAATGTAGTTCCAATGTAAATGCAGTGTAGTATGTTCTTGAAATCAACTTAACTTTATGTATTCCATTGCTGTGAGAAGTTTTTTTGTGTTTCTAATCTGTTACAGTTCGCTATGAATAGTTACGCACATGTACATAACAGAAAAAGCACAAAAAATAAGTAATGCATTCAGCTGAAAACAGAGTACAATTTATTTCTGCTCAAAAGTACTATGTGCTAACTTGATGTAAACGTATTCACTTTACTTTCCATATGATTTAGAGTTGTCTGCAACCAGTTTTATGTGTGTGCTACTGCAGTTAGTAAAGTTACACTAAGCAATATCACCAGTTGCTCCTAATGGTACTACCGTGTTTCAAAGCAATACAAAGCTAAATGTAGTTCCAATGTAAATGCATTGTAGTATGTTCTTGAAATCAACTTTACTTTATGTATTCCATTGCTGTGAGTAGCTTTCCTTGTTGTTCCATTCAGTTGCAGTTCACTCTGAATAGTTATGCACATGTACATAACAGAAAATACACAAAATAAAAAGTAACGCATTCAGCTGAAAAGAGAGTACAATTTACTTTTGCTCAAAAGTACTATGTGCTAACTAGATCTAAACGTTTGTAATTGACTTTCTATATGATTTGGTGCAGTCTGCAACAAGTTTTATGTGTGTGTTACTGAAGTTACTAACGTTACAATAAACAATATCACCAGTTGCTACTAATGGTACTACAGTGTTTCAAAGCAATAAAAAGCTAAATGTAGTTCCAATGTAAATGCATTGTAGTATGTTCTTGAATTCAACTTTACTTTAGGTATTCCATTGCTGTGAGTAGCTTTCCTTGTTTTTCCATTCAGTTGCAGTTCATTCTGAATAGTTACGCACATGTACATAACGGAAAATGCACAAAAAATAAGTAATGCATTCAGCTGAAAAGAGAGTACAATTTATTTCTGCTCAAAAGTACTATGTGCTAACTTGATGTAAACGTATTCACTTTACTTTCCATATGATTTAGAGTTGTCTGCAACCAGTTTTATGTGTGTGCTACTGAAGTTAGTAAAGTTACACTAAGTTGCTCCTAAAGGTACAACCGTGTTTCAAAGCAATACAATGCTGAATGTAGTTCCAATGTAAATGCAGTGTAGTATGTTCTTGAATTCAACTTTACTTTATGTATTCCATTGCTGTGAGTAGCTTTCCTTGTTTTTCTATTCAGTTGCAGTTCACTCTGAATACTGCACATGTACATAACAGAAAATGCACAAAAAATAAGTAAAGCATTCAGCTGAAAAGAGAGTACAATTTACTTTTGCTCAAAAGTACTATGTGCTAACTTGATGTAAACGTATTCACTTTACTTTCCATATGATTTAGAGTTGTCTGCAACCAGTTTTATGTGTGTGCTACTGCAGTTAGTAAAGTTACACTAAGTTGCTCCTAAAGGTACCACCGTGTTTCAAAGCAATACAATGCTGAATGTAGTTCCAATGTAAATGCAGTGTAGTATGTTCTTGAATTCAACTTTACTTTATGTATTCCATTGCTGTGAGTAGCTTTCCTTGTTTTTCTATTCAGTTGCATTTCACTCTGAGTAGTTATGCACATGTACATAACAGAAAATACACAAAATAAAAAGTAACGCATGTAGCTGAAAAGAGAGTACAATTTAATTTTGCTCAAAAGTACTATGTGCTAACTTGATGTAAACGTATTCACTTTACTTTCCATATGATTTAGAGTTGTCTGCAACCAGTTTTATCTGTGTGCTACCGCATTTAGTAAAGTTACACTAAGTTTCTCCTAAAGGTACAACCGTGTTTCAAAGCAATACAAAGCTGAATGTAGTTCCAATGTAAATGCAGTGTAGTAAGTTCTTGAAATCAACTTTACTTTATGTTTTCCATTGCTGTGAGTAGCTTTCCTTGTTTTTCTATTCAGTTGCAGTTCACTCTGAATAGTTATGCACATGTACATAACAGAAAATGCACAAAAAATAAGTAAAGCATTCAGCTGAAAAGAGAGTACAATTTACTTTTGCTCAAAAGTACTATGTGCTAACTTGATGTAAACGTATTCACTTTACTTTCCATATGATTTAGAGTTGTCTGCAACCAGTTTTATGTGTGTGCTACTGCAGTTAGTAAAGTTACACTAAGTTGCTCCTAAAGGTACCACCGTGTTTCAAAGCAATACAATGCTGAATGTAGTTCCAATGTAAATGCAGTGTAGTATGTTCTTGAATTCAACTTTACTTTATGTATTCCATTGCTGTGAGTAGCTTTCCTTGTTTTTCTATTCAGTTGCATTTCACTCTGAGTAGTTATGCACATGTACATAACAGAAAATACACAAAATAAAAAGTAACGCATGTAGCTGAAAAGAGAGTACAATTTAATTTTGCTCAAAAGTACTATGTGCTAACTTGATGTAAACGTTTTCAGTTTACTTTCCATATGATCTAGAGTTGTCTGCAACCAGTTTTATGTGTGTGCTACCGCATTTAGTAAAGTTACACTAAGCAATATCACCAGTTGCTCCTAATTGTACTAACGTGTTTCAAAGCAATACAAAGCTAAATGCAGTTCAAATTTAAATGCAGTGTAGTATGTACTTGAAATCAACTTTACTTTATGTATTCCATTGCTGTGAGTAGATTTTTTTTTGTGTTTCTAATCTGTTACAGTTCGCTCTGAATAGTTACGCACATGTACATAACAGAAAATGCACAAAAATATGTAATGCATTCAGCTGAAAACAGAGTACAATTTATTTCTGCTCAAAAGTACTATGTGCTAACTTGATGTAAACGTATTCATTTTACTTTCCATATGATTTAGAGTTGTCTGCAACCAGTTTTATGTGTGTACTACTTATGTTAGTAAAGTTACACTAAGTTACTCCTAAAGGTACAACCGTGTTTCAAAGCAATACAAAGCTGAATGTAGTTCCAATGTAAATGCAGTGTAGTATGTTCTTGAAATCAACTTAACTTTATGTATTCCATTGCTGTGAGTAGTTTTTTTGTGTTTCTAATCTGTTACAGTTCGCTATGAATAGTTACGCACATGTACATAACAGAAAAAGCACAAAAAATAAGTAATGCATTCAGCTGAAAACAGAGTACAATTTATTTCTGCTCAAAAGTACTATGTGCTAACTTGATGTAAACGTATTCACTTTACTTTCCATATGATTTAGAGTTGTCTGCAACCAGTTTTATGTGTGTGCTACTGCAGTTAGTAAAGTTACACTAAGCAATATCACCAGTTGCTCCTAATGGTACTACCGTGTTTCAAAGCAATACAAAGCTAAATGTAGTTCCAATGTAAATGCATTGTAGTATGTTCTTGAAATCAACTTTACTTTATGTATTCCATTGCTGTGAGTAGCTTTCCTTGTTGTTCCATTCAGTTGCAGTTCACTCTGAATAGTTATGCACATGTACATAACAGAAAATACACAAAATAAAAAGTAACGCATTCAGCTGAAAAGAGAGTACAATTTACTTTTGCTCAAAAGTGCTATGTGCTAACTAGATCTAAACGTTTGTAATTGACTTTCTATATGATTTGGTGCAGTCTGCAACAAGTTTTATGTGTGTGTTACTGAAGTTACTAACGTTACAATAAACAATATCACCAGCTGCTACTAATGGTACTACAGTGTTTCAAAGCAATAAAAAGCTAAATGTAGTTCCAATGTAAATGCATTGTAGTATGTTCTTGAATTCAACTTTACTTTAGGTATTCCATTGCTGTGAGTAGCTTTCCTTGTTTTTCCATTCAGTTGCAGTTCATTCTGAATAGTTACGCACATGTACATAACAGAAAATGCACAAAAAATAAGTAATGCATTCAGCTGAAAAGAGAGTACAATTTATTTCTGCTCAAAAGTTCTATGTGCTAACTTGATGTAAACGTATTCACTTTACTTTCCATATGATTTAGAGTTGTCTGCAACCAATTTTATGTGTGTGCTACTGAAGTTACTAACGTTACAATAAACAATATCACCAGTTGCTACTAATGGTACTACAGTGTTTCAAAGCAATACAAAGCTAAATGTAGTTCCAATGTAAATGCATTGTAGTATGTTCTTGAATTCAACTTTACTTTAGGTATTCCATTGCAGTGAGTAGCTTTCCTTGTTGTTCCATTCAGTTGCAGTTCACTCTGAATAGTTATGCACATGTACATAACAGAAAATACACAAAATAAAAAGCAACGCATTCAGCTGAAAAGAGAGTACAATTTACTTTTGCTCAAAAGTACTATGTGCTAACTAGATCTAAACGTTTGTAATTGACTTTCTATATGATTTGGTGCAGTCTGCAACAAGTTTTATGTGTGTGCTACTGAAGTTACTAACGTTACAATAAACAATATCACCAGTTGCTACTAATGGTACTACAGTGTTTCAAAGCAATACAAAGCTAAATGTAGTTCCAATGTAAATGCATTGTAGTATGTTCTTGAATTCAACTTTACTTTAGGTATTCCATTGCTGTGAGTAGCTTTCCTTGTTTTTCCATTCAGTTGCAGTTCATTCTGAATAGTTACGCACATGTACATAACAGAAAATGCACAAAAAATAAGTAATGCATTCAGCTGAAAAGAGAGTACAATTTATTTCTGCTCAAAAGTACTATGTGCTAACTTGATGTAAACGTATTCACTTTACTTTCCATATGATTTAGAGTTGTCTGCAACCAGTTTTATGTGTGTGCTACTGCAGTTAGTAAAGTTACACTAAGCAATATCACCAGTTGCTCCTAATGGTACTACCGTGTTTCAAAGCAATACAAAGCTAAATGTAGTTCCAATGTAAATGCATTGTAGTATGTTCTTGAAATCAACTTTACTTTATGTATTCCATTGCTGTGAGTAGCTTTCCTTGTTGTTCCATTCAGTTGCAGTTCACTCTGAATAGTTATGCACATGTACATAACAGAAAATACACAAAATAAAAAGTAACGCATTCAGCTGAAAAGAGAGTACAATTTACTTTTGCTCAAAAGTACTATGTGCTAACTAGATCTAAACGTTTGTAATTGACTTTCTATATGATTTGGTGCAGTCTGCAACAAGTTTTATGTGTGTGTTACTGAAGTTACTAACGTTACAATAAACAATATCACCAGCTGCTACTAATGGTACTACAGTGTTTCAAAGCAATAAAAAGCTAAATGTAGTTCCAATGTAAATGCATTGTAGTATGTTCTTGAATTCAACTTTACTTTAGGTATTCCATTGCTGTGAGTAGCTTTCCTTGTTTTTCCATTCAGTTGCAGTTCATTCTGAATAGTTACGCACATGTACATAACAGAAAATGCACAAAAAATAAGTAATGCATTCAGCTGAAAAGAGAGTACAATTTATTTCTGCTCAAAAGTTCTATGTGCTAACTTGATGTAAACGTATTCACTTTACTTTCCATATGATTTAGAGTTGTCTGCAACCAATTTTATGTGTGTGCTACTGAAGTTACTAACGTTACAATAAACAATATCACCAGTTGCTACTAATGGTACTACAGTGTTTCAAAGCAATACAAAGCTAAATGTAGTTCCAATGTAAATGCATTGTAGTATGTTCTTGAATTCAACTTTACTTTAGGTATTCCATTGCAGTGAGTAGCTTTCCTTGTTGTTCCATTCAGTTGCAGTTCACTCTGAATAGTTATGCACATGTACATAACAGAAAATACACAAAATAAAAAGCAACGCATTCAGCTGAAAAGAGAGTACAATTTACTTTTGCTCAAAAGTACTATGTGCTAACTAGATCTAAACGTTTGTAATTGACTTTCTATATGATTTGGTGCAGTCTGCAACAAGTTTTATGTGTGTGCTACTGAAGTTACTAACGTTACAATAAACAATATCACCAGTTGCTACTAATGGTACTACAGTGTTTCAAAGCAATACAAAGCTAAATGTAGTTCCAATGTAAATGCATTGTAGTATGTTCTTGAATTCAACTTTACTTTAGGTATTCCATTGCTGTGAGTAGCTTTCCTTGTTTTTCCATTCAGTTGCAGTTCATTCTGAATAGTTACGCACATGTACATAACAGAAAATGCACAAAAAATAAGTAATGCATTCAGATGAAAAGAGAGTAAAATTTATTTCTGCTCAAAAGTACTATGTGCTAACTTGATGTAAACGTATTCACTTTACTTTCCATATGATTTAGAGTTGACTGCAACCAGTTTTATGTGTGTGCTACTGCAGTTAGTAAAGTTACACTAAGCAATATCACCAGTTGCTCCTAATGGTACTACCGTGTTTCAAAGCAATACAAAGCTAAATGTAGTTCCAATGTAAATGCATTGCAGTATGTTCTTGAAATCAACTTTACTTTATGTATTCCATTGCTGTGAGTAGCTTTCCTTGTTGTTCCATTCAGTTGCAGTTCACTCTGAATAGTTATGCACATGTACATAACAGAAATTACACAAAATAAAAAGCAACGCATTCAGCTGAAAAGAGAGTACAATTTACTTTTGCTCAAAAGTACTATGTGCTAACTAGATCTAAACGTTTGTAATTGACTTTCTATATGATTTGGTGCAGTCTGCAACAAGTTTTATGTGTGTGCTACTGAAGTTACTAACGTTACAATAAACAATATCACCAGTTGCTACTAATGGTACTACAGTGTTTCAAAGCAATACAAAGCTAAATGTAGTTCCAATGTAAATGCATTGTAGTATGTTCTTGAATTCAACTTTACTTTAGGTATTCCATTGCTGTGAGTAGCTTTCCTTGTTTTTCCATTCAGTTGCAGTTCATTCTGAATAGTTACGCACATGTACATAACAGAAAATGCACAAAAAATAAGTAATGCATTCAGCTGAAAAGAGAGTACAATTTATTTCTGCTCAAAAGTACTATGTGCTAACTTGATGTAAACGTATTCACTTTACTTTCCATATGATTTAGAGTTGTCTGCAACCAGTTTTATGTGTGTGCTACTGCAGTTAGTAAAGTTACACTAAGCAATATCACCAGTTGCTCCTAATGGTACTACCGTGTTTCAAAGCAATACAAAGCTAAATGTAGTTCCAATGTAAATGCATTGTAGTATGTTCTTGAAATCAACTTTACTTTATGTATTCCATTGCTGTGAGTAGCTTTCCTTGTTGTTCCATTCAGTTGCAGTTCACTCTGAATAGTTATGCACATGTACATAACAGAAAATACACAAAATAAAAAGTAACGCATTCAGCTGAAAAGAGAGTACAATTTACTTTTGCTCAAAAGTACTATGTGCTAACTAGATCTAAACGTTTGTAATTGACTTTCTATATGATTTGGTGCAGTCTGCAACAAGTTTTATGTGTGTGTTACTGAAGTTACTAACGTTACAATAAACAATATCACCAGCTGCTACTAATGGTACTACAGTGTTTCAAAGCAATAAAAAGCTAAATGTAGTTCCAATGTAAATGCATTGTAGTATGTTCTTGAATTCAACTTTACTTTAGGTATTCCATTGCTGTGAGTAGCTTTCCTTGTTTTTCCATTCAGTTGCAGTTCATTCTGAATAGTTACGCACATGTACATAACAGAAAATGCACAAAAAATAAGTAATGCATTCAGCTGAAAAGAGAGTACAATTTATTTCTGCTCAAAAGTTCTATGTGCTAACTTGATGTAAACGTATTCACTTTACTTTCCATATGATTTAGAGTTGTCTGCAACCAATTTTATGTGTGTGCTACTGAAGTTACTAACGTTACAATAAACAATATCACCAGTTGCTACTAATGGTACTACAGTGTTTCAAAGCAATACAAAGCTAAATGTAGTTCCAATGTAAATGCATTGTAGTATGTTCTTGAATTCAACTTTACTTTAGGTATTCCATTGCAGTGAGTAGCTTTCCTTGTTGTTCCATTCAGTTGCAGTTCACTCTGAATAGTTATGCACATGTACATAACAGAAAATACACAAAATAAAAAGCAACGCATTCAGCTGAAAAGAGAGAACAATTTACTTTTGCTCAAAAGTACTATGTGCTAACTAGATCTAAACGTTTGTAATTGACTTTCTATATGATTTGGTGCAGTCTGCAACAAGTTTTATGTGTGTGCTACTGAAGTTACTAACGTTACAATAAACAATATCACCAGTTGCTACTAATGGTACTACAGTGTTTCAAAGCAATACAAAGCTAAATGTAGTTCCAATGTAAATGCATTGTAGTATGTTCTTGAATTCAACTTTACTTTAGGTATTCCATTGCTGTGAGTAGCTTTCCTTGTTTTTCCATTCAGTTGCAGTTCATTCTGAATAGTTACGCACATGTACATAACAGAAAATGCACAAAAAATATGTAATGCATTCAGATGAAAAGAGAGTAAAATTTATTTCTGCTCAAAAGTACTATGTGCTAACTTGATGTAAACGTATTCACTTTACTTTCCATATGATTTAGAGTTGTCTGCAACCAGTTTTATGTGTTTACTACTTATGTTAGTAAAGTTACACTAAGTTACTCCTAAAGGTACAACCGTGTTTCAAAGCAATACAAAGCTGAATGTAGTTCCAATGTAAATGCAGTGTAGTATGTTCTTGAAATCAACTTAACTTTATGTATTCCATTGCTGTGAGTAGTTTTTTTGTGTTTCTAATCTGTTACAGTTCGCTCTGAATAGTTACGCACATGTACATAACAGAAAAAGCACAAAAAATAAGTAATGCATTCAGCTGAAAACAGAGTACAATTTATTTCTGCACATAAGTACTATGTGCTAACTTGATGTAAACGTATTCACTTTACTTTCCATATGATTTAGAGTTGTCTGCAACCAGTTTTATGTGTGTGCTACTGCAGTTAGTAAAGTTACACTAAGCAATATCACCAGTTGCTCCTAATGGTACTACCGTGTTTCAAAGCAATACAATGCTGAATGTAGTTCCAATGTAAATGCAGTGTAGTATGTTCTTGAATTCAACTTTACTTTATGTATTCCATTGCTGTGAGTAGCTTTCCTTGTTTTTCTATTCAGTTGCATTTCACTCTGAATAGTTATGCACATGTACATAACAGAAAATACACAAAATAAAAAGTAACGCATGTAGCTGAAAAGAGAGTACAATTTAATTTTGCTCAAAAGTACTATGTGCTAACTTGATGTAAACGTATTCACTTTACTTTCCATATGATTTAGAGTTGTCTGCAACCAGTTTTATGTGTGTGCTACCGCATTTAGTAAAGTTACACTAAGTTGCTCCTAAAGGTATAACCGTGTTTCAAAGCAATACAAAGCTGAATGTAGTTCCAATGTAAATGCAGTGTAGTAAGTTCTTGAAATCAACTTTACTTTATGTATTCCATTGCTGTGAGTAGCTTTCCTTGTTTTTCTATTCAGTTGCAGTTCACTCTGAATAGTTATGCACATGTACATAACAGAAAATACACAAAATAAAAAGTAACGCATGCAGCTGAAAAGAGAGTACAATTTACTTTTGCTCAAAAGTACTATGTGCTAACTTGATGTAAACGTTTTCAATTTACTTTCCATATGATCTAGAGCTGTCTGCAACCAGTTTTATGTGTGTGCTACCGCATTTAGTAAAGTTACACTAAGCAATATCACCAGTTGCTCCTAATTGTACTAACGTGTTTCAAAGCAATACAAAGCTAAATGCAGTTCCAATTTAAATGCAGTGTAGTATGTACTTGAAATCAACTTTACTTTATGTATTCCATTGCTGTGAGTAGGTTTTTTTTGTGTTTCTAATCTGTTACAGTTCGCTCTGAATAGTTACGCACATGTACATAACAGAAAATGCACAAAAAATATGTAATGCATTCAGCTGAAAACAGAGTACAATTTATTTCTGCTCAAAAGTACTATGTGCTAACTTGATGTAAACGTATTCACTTTACTTTCCATATGATTTAGAGTTGTCTGCAACCAGTTTTATGTGTGTACTACTTATGTTAGTAAAGTTACACTAAGTTACTCCTAAAGGTACAACCGTGTTTCAAAGCAATACAAAGCTGAATGTAGTTCCAATGTAAATGCAGTGTAGTATGTTCTTGAAAACAACTTAACTTTATGTATTCCATTGCTGTGAGTAGTTTTTTTGTGTTTCTAATCTGTTACAGTTCGCTCTGAATAGTTACGCACATGTACATAACAGAAAAAGCACAAAAAATAAGTAATGCATTCAGCTGAAAACAGAGTACAATTTATTTCTGCTCAAAAGTACTATGTGCTAACTTGATGTAAACGTATTCACTTTACTTTCCATATGATTTAGAGTTGTCTGCAAACAGTTTTATGTGTGTGCTACTGCAGTTAGTAAAGTTACACTAAGCAATATCACCAGTTGCTCCTAATGGTACTACCGTGTTTCAAAGCAATACAAAGCTAAATCTAGTTCCAATGTAAATGCATTGTAGTATGTTCTTGAAATCAACTTTACTTTATGTATTCCATTGCTGTGAGTAGCTTTCCTTGTTGTTCCATTCAGTTGCAGTTCACTCTGAATAGTTATGCACATTTACATAACAGAAAATACACAAAATAAAAAGTAACGCATTCAGCTGAAAAGAGAGTACAATTTACTTTTGCTCAAAAGTACTATGTGCTAACTAGATCTAAACGTTTGTAATTGACTTTCTATATGATTTGGTGCAGTCTGCAACAAGTTTTATGTGTGTGTTACTGAAGTTACTAACGTTACAATAAACAATATCACCAGTTGCTACTAATGGTACTACAGTGTTTCAAAGCAATAAAAAGCTAAATGTAGTTCCAATGTAAATACATTGTAGTATGTTCTTGAATTCAACTTTACTTTAGGTATTCCATTGCTGTGAGTAGCTTTCCTTGTTTTTCCATTCAGTTGCAGTTCATTCTGAATAGTTACGCACATGTACATAACAGAAAATGCACAAAAAATAAGTAATGCATTCAGCTGAAAAGAGAGTACAATTTATTTCTGCTCAAAAGTACTATGTGCTAACTTGATGTAAACGTATTCACTTTACTTTCCATATGATTTAGAGTTGTCTGCAACCAGTTTTATGTGTGTGCTACTGAAGTTAGTAAAGTTACACTAAGTTGCTCCTAAAGGTACAACCGTGTTTCAAAGCAATACAATGCTGAATGTAGTTCCAATGTAAATGCAGTGTAGTATGTTCTTGAATTCAACTTTACTTTATGTATTCCATTGCTGTGAGTAGCTTTCCTTGTTTTTCTATTCAGTTGCAGTTCACTCTGAATAATGCACATGTACATAACAGAAAATGCACAAAAAATAAGTAAAGCATTCAGCTGAAAAGAGAGTACAATTTACTTTTGCTCAAAAGTACTATGTGCTAACTTGATGTAAACGTATTCGCTTTACTTTCCATATGATTTAGAGTTGTCTGCAACCAGTTTTATGTGTGTGCTACTGCAGTTAGTAAAGTTACACTAAGTTGCTCCTAAAGGTACAACCGTGTTTCAAAGCAATACAATGCTGAATGTAGTTCCAATGTAAATGCAGTGTAGTATGTTCTTGAATTCAACTTTACTTTATGTATTCCATTGCTGTGAGTAGCTTTCCTTGTTTTTCTATTCAGTTGCATTTCACTCTGAATAGTTATGCACATGTACATAACAGAAAATACACAAAATAAAAAGTAACGCATGTAGCTGAAAAGAGAGTACAATTTAATTTTGCTCAAAAGTACTATGTGCTAACTTGATGTAAACGTATTCACTTTACTTTCCATATGATTTAGAGTTGTCTGCAACCAGTTTTATGTGTGTGCTACCGCATTTAGTAAAGTTACACTAAGTTGCTCCTAAAGGTACAACCGTGTTTCAAAGCAATACAAAGCTGAATGTAGTTCCAATGTAAATGCAGTGTAGTAAGTTCTTGAAATCAACTTTACTTTATGTATTCCATTGCTGTGAGTAGCTTTCCTTGTTTTTCTATTCAGTTGCAGTTCACTCTGAATAGTTATGCACATGTACATAACAGAAAATACCCAAAATAAAAAGTAACGCATGCAGCTGAAAAGAGAGTACAATTTACTTTTGCTCAAAAGTACTATGTGCTAACTTGATGTTAACGTTTTCAATTTACTTTCCATATGATCTAGAGTTGTCTGCAACCAGTTTTATGTGTGTGCTACCGCATTTAGTAAAGTTACACTAAGCAATATCACCAGTTGCTCCTAATTGTACTAACGTGTTTCAAAGCAATACAAAGCTAAATGCAGTTCCAATTTAAATGCAGTGTAGTATGTACTTGAAATCAACTTTACTTTATGTATTCCATTGCTGTGAGTAGTTTTTTTTTGTGTTTCTAATCTGTTACAGTTCGCTCTGAATAGTTACGCACATGTACATAACAGAAAATGCACAAAAAATATGTAATGCATTCAGCTGAAAACAGAGTACAATTTATTTCTGCTCAAAAGTACTATGTGCTAACTTGATGTAAACGTATTCACTTTACTTTCCATATGATTTAGAGCTGTCTGCAACCAGTTTTATGTGTGTACTACTTATGTTAGTAAAGTTACACTAAGTTACTCCTAAAGGTACAACCGTGTTTCAAAGCAATACAAAGCTGAATGTAGTTCCAATGTAAATGCAGTGTAGTATGTTCTTGAAATCAACTTAACTTTATGTATTCCATTGCTGTGAGTAGTTTTTTTGTGTTTCTAATCTGTTACAGTTCGCTCTGAATAGTTACGCACATGTACATAACAGAAAAAGCACAAAAAATAAGTAATGCATTCAGCTGAAAACAGAGTACAATTTATTTCTGCTCAAAAGTACTATGTGCTAACTTGATGTAAACGTATTCACTTTACTTTCCATATGATTTAGAGTTGTCTGCAACCAGTTTTATGTGTGTGCTACTGCAGTTAGTAAAGTTACACTAAGCAATATCACCAGTTGCTCCTAATGGTACTACCGTGTTTCAAAGCAATACAAAGCTAAATGTAGTTCCAATGTAAATGCATTGTAGTATGTTCTTGAAATCAACTTTACTTTATGTATTCCATTGCTGTGAGTAGCTTTCCTTGTTGTTCCATTCAGTTGCAGTTCACTCTGAATAGTTATGCACATGTACATAACAGAAAATACACAAAATAAAAAGTAACGCATTCAGCTGAAAAGAGAGTACAATTTACTTTTGCTCAAAAGTACTATGTGCTAACTAGATCTAAACGTTTGTAATTGACTTTCTATATGATTTGGTGCAGTCTGCAACAAGTTTTATGTGTGTGTTACTGAAGTTACTAACGTTACAATAAACAATATCACCAGTTGCTACTAATGGTACTACAGTGTTTCAAAGCAATAAAAAGCTAAATGTAGTTCCAATGTAAATGCATTGTAGTATGTTCTTGAAATCAACTTTACTTTATGTATTCCATTGCTGTGAGTAGCTTTCCTTGTTGTTCCATTCAGTTGCAGTTCACTCTGAATAGTTATGCACATGTACATAACAGAAAATACACAAAATAAAAAGTAACGCATTCAGCTGAAAAGAGAGTACAATTTACTTTTGCTCAAAAGTACTATGTGCTAACTAGATCTAAACGTTTGTAATTGACTTTCTATATGATTTGGTGCAGTCTGCAACAAGTTTTATGTGTGTGTTACTGAAGTTACTAACGTTACAATAAACAATATCACCAGTTGCTACTAATGGTACTACAGTGTTTCAAAGCAATAAAAAGCTAAATGTAGTTCCAATGTAAATGCATTGTAGTATGTTCTTGAATTCAACTTTACTTTAGGTATTCCATTGCTGTGAGTAGCTTTCCTTGTTTTTCCATTCAGTTGCAGTTCATTCTGAATAGTTACGCACATGTACATAACAGAAAATACACAAAATAAAAAGTAACGCATGCAGCTGAAAAGAGAGTACAATTTATTTCTGCTCAAAAGTACTATGTGCTAACTTGATGTAAACGTATTCACTTTACTTTCCATATGATTTAGAGTTGTCTGCAACCAGTTTTAAGTGTGTGCTACTGAAGTTAGTAAAGTTACACTAAGTTGCTCCTAAAGGTACAACCGTGTTTCAAAGCAATACAATGCTGAATGTAGTTCCAATGTAAATGCAGTGTAGTATGTTCTTGAATTCAACTTTACTTTATGTATTCCATTGCTGTGAGTAGCTTTCCTTGTTTTTCTATTCAGTTGCATTTCACTCTGAATAGTTATGCACATGTACATAACAGAAAATACACAAAATAAAAAGTAACGCATGTAGCTGAAAAGAGAGTACAATTTACTTTTGCTCAAAAGTACTATGTGCTAACTTGATGTAAACATATTCACTTTACTTTCCATATGATTTAGAGTTGTCTGCAACCAGTTTTATGTGTGTACTACTTATGTTAGTAAAGTTACACTAAGTTACTCCTAAAGGTACAACCGTGTTTCAAAGCAATACAAAGCTGAATGTAGTTCCAATGTAAATGCAGTGTAGTATGTTCTTGAAATCAACTTAACTTTATGTATTCCATTGCTGTGAGTAGTTTTTTTGTGTTTCTAATCTGTTACAGTTCGCTCTGAATAGTTACGCACATGTACATAACAGAAAAAGCACAAAAAATAAGTAATGCATTCAGCTGAAAACAGAGTACAATTTATTTCTGCTCAAAAGTACTATGTGCTAACTTGATGTAAACGTATTCACTTTACTTTCCATATGATTTAGAGTTGTCTGCAACCAGTTTTATGTGTGTGCTACTGCAGTTAGTAAAGTTACACTAAGCAATATCACCAGTTGCTCCTAATGGTACTACCGTGTTTCAAAGCAATACAAAGCTAAATGTAGTTCCAATGTAAATGCATTGTAGTATGTTCTTGAAATCAACTTTACTTTATGTATTCCATTGCTGTGAGTAGCTTTCCTTGTTTTTCTATTCAGTTGCATTTCACTCTGAATAGTTATGCACATGTACATAACAGAAAATACACAAAATAAAAAGTAACGCATGTAGCTGAAAAGAGAGTACAATTTACTTTTGCTCAAAAGTACTATGTGCTAACTTGATGTAAACGTTTTCAATTTACTTTCCATATGATCTAGAGTTGTCTGCAACCAGTTTTATGTGTGTGCTACCGCATTTAGTAAAGTTACACTAAGCAATATCACCAGTTGCTCCTAATTGTACTAACGTGTTTCAAAGCAATACAAAGCTAAATGCAGTTCCAATTTAAATGCAGTGTAGTATGTACTTGAAATCAACTTTACTTTATGTATTCCATTGCTGTGAGTAGTTTTTTTTTGTGTTTCTAATCTGTTACAGTTCGCTCTGAATAGTTACGCACATGTACATAACAGAAAAAGCACAAAAAATAAGTAATGCATTCAGCTGAAAACAGAGTACAATTTATTTCTGCTCAAAAGTACTATGTGCTAACTTGATGTAAACGTATTCACTTTACTTTCCATATGATTTAGAGTTGTCTGCAACCAGTTTTATGTGTGTGCTACTGCAGTTAGTAAAGTTACACTAAGCAATATCACCAGTTGCTCCTAATGGTACTACCGTGTTTCAAAGCAATACAAAGCTAAATGTAGTTCCAATGTACATGCATTGTAGTATGTTCTTGAAATCAACTTTACTTTATGTATTCCATTGCTGTGAGTAGCTTTCCTTGTTGTTCCATTCAGTTGCAGTTCACTCTGAATAGTTATGCACATGTACATAACAGAAAATACACAAAATAAAAAGTAACGCATTCAGCTGAAAAGAGAGTACAATTTACTTTTGCTCAAAACTACTATGTGCTAACTAGATCTAAACGTTTGTAACTGACTTTCTATATGATTTGGTGCAGTCTGCAACAAGTTTTATGTGTGTGTTACTGAAGTTACTAACGTTACAATAAACAATATCACCAGTTGCTACTAATGGTACTACAGTGTTTCAAAGCAATAAAAAGCTAAATGTAGTTCCAATGTAAATGCATTGTAGTATGTTCTTGAATTCAACTTTACTTTAGGTATTCCATTGCTGTGAGTAGCTTTCCTTGTTTTTCCATTCAGTTGCAGTTCATTCTGAATAGTTACGCACATGTACATAACAGAAAATGCACAAAAAATAAGTAATGCATTCAGCTGAAAAGAGAGTACAATTTATTTCTGCTCTAAAGTACTATGTGCTAACTTGATGTAAACGTATTCACTTTACTTTCCATATGATTTAGAGTTGTCTGCAACCAGTTTTATGTGTGTGCTACTGAAGTTAGTAAAGTTACACTAAGTTGCTCCTAAAGGTACAACCGTGTTTCAAAGCAATACAATGCTGAATGTAGTTCCAATGTAAATGCAGTGTAGTATGTTCTTGAATTCAACTTTACTTTATGTATTCCATTGCTGTGAGTAGCTTTCCTTGTTTTTCTATTCAGTTGCATTTCACTCTGAATAGTTATGCACATGTACATAACAGAAAATACACAAAATAAAAAGTAACGCATGTAGCTGAAAAGAGAGTACAATTTAATTTTGCTCAAAAGTACTATGTGCTAACTTGATGTAAACGTATTCACTTTACTTTCCATATGATTTAGAGTTGTCTGCAACCAGTTTTATGTGTGTGCTACCGCATTTAGTAAAGTTACACTAAGTTGCTCCTAAAGGTACAACCGTGTTTCAAAGCAATACAAAGCTGAATGTAGTTCCAATGTAAATGCAGTGTAGTAAGTTCTTGAAATCAACTTTACTTTATGTATTCCATTGCTGTGAGTAGCTTTCCTTGTTTTTCTATTCAGTTGCAGTTCACTCTGCATAGTTATGCACATGTACATAACAGAAAATACACAAAATAAAAAGTAACGCATGCAGCTGAAAAGAGAGTACAATTTACTTTTGCTCAAAAGTCCTATGTGCTAACTTGATGTAAACGTTTTCAATTTACTTTCCATATGATCTAGAGTTGTCTGCAACCAGTTTTATGTGTGTGCTACCGCATTTAGTAAAGTTACACTAAGCAATATCACCAGTTGCTCCTAATTGTACTAACGTGTTTCAAAGCAATACAAAGCTAAATGCAGTTCCAATTTAAATGCAGTTTAGTATGTACTTGAAATCAACTTTACTTTATGTATTCCATTGCTGTGAGTAGTTTTTTTTGTGTTTCTAATCTGTTACAGTTCGCTCTGAATAGTTACGCACATGTACATAACAGAAAATGCACAAAAAATATGTAATGCATTCAGCTGAAAACAGAGTACAATTTATTTCTGCTCAAAAGTACTATGTGCTAACTTGATGTAAACGTATTCACTTTACTTTCCATATGATTTAGAGTTGTCTGCAACCAGTTTTATGTGTGTACTACTTATGTTAGTAAAGTTACACTAAGTTACTCCTAAAGGTACAACCGTGTTTCAAAGCAATACAAAGCTGAATGTAGTTCCAATGTAAATGCAGTGTAGTATGTTCTTGAAATCAACTTAACTTTATGTATTCCATTGCTGTGAGTAGTTTTTTTGTGTTTCTAATCTGTTACAGTTCGCTATGAATAGTTACGCACATGTACATAACAGAAAAAGCACAAAAAATAAGTAATGCATTCAGCTGAAAACAGAGTACAATTTATTTCTGCTCAAAAGTACTATGTGCTAACTTGATGTAAACGTATTCACTTTACTTTCCATATGATTTAGAGTTGTCTGCAACCAGTTTTATGTGTGTTCTACTGCAGTTAGTAAAGTTACACTAAGCAATATCACCAGTTGCTCCTAATGGTACTACCGTGTTTCAAAGCAATACAAAGCTAAATGTAGTTCCAATGTAAATGCATTGTAGTATGTTCTTGAAATCAACTTTACTTTATGTATTCCATTGCTGTGAGTAGCTTTCCTTGTTGTTCCATTCAGTTGCAGTTCACTCTGAATAGTTATGCACATGTACATAACAGAAAATACACAAAATAAAAAGTAACGCATTCAGCTGAAAAGAGAGTACAATTTATTTCTGCTCAAAAGCACTATGTGCTAACTTGATGTAAACGTATTCACTTTACTTTCCATATGATTTAGAGTTGTCTGCAACCAGTTTTATGTGTGTGCTACTGCAGTTAGTAAAGTTACACTAAGCAATATCACCAGTTGCTCCTAATGGTACTACCGTGTTTCAAAGCAATACAAAGCTAAATGTAGTTCCAATGTAAATGCATTGTAGTATGTTCTTGAAATCAACTTTACTTTATGTATTCCATTGCTGTGAGTAGCTTTCCTTGTTGTTCCATTCAGTTGCAGTTCACTCTGAATAGTTATGCACATGTACATAACAGAAAATACACAAAATAAAAAGTAACGCATTCAGCTGAAAAGAGAGTACAATTTACTTTTGCTCAAAAGTACTATGTGCTAACTAGATCTAAACGTTTGTAATTGACTTTCTATATGATTTGGTGCAGTCTGCAACAAGTTTTATGTGTGTGTTACTGAAGTTACTAACGTTACAATAAACAATATCACCAGTTGCTACTAATGGTACTACAGTGTTTCAAAGCAATAAAAAGCTAAATGTAGTTCCAATGTAAATGCATTGTAGTATGTTCTTGAATTCAACTTTACTTTAGGTATTCCATTGCTGTGAGTAGCTTTCCTTGTTTTTCCATTCAGTTGCAGTTCATTCTGAATAGTTACGCACATGTACATAACAGAAAATGCACAAAAAATAAGTAATGCATTCAGCTGAAAAGAGAGTACAATTTATTTCTGCTCAAAAGTACTATGTGCTAACTTGATGTAAACGTATTCACTTTACTTTCCATATGATTTAGAGTTGTCTGCAACCAGTTTTATGTGTGTGCTACTGAAGTTAGTAAAGTTACACTAAGTTGCTCCTAAAGGTACAACCGTGTTTCAAAGCAATACAATGCTGAATGTAGTTCCAATGCAAATGCAGTGTAGTATGTTCTTGAATTCAACTTTACTTTATGTATTCCATTGCTGTGAGTAGCTTTCCTTGTTTTTCTATTCAGTTGCAGTTCACTCTGAATAATGCACATGTACATAACAGAAAATGCACAAAAAATAAGTAAAGCATTCAGCTGAAAAGAGAGTACAATTTACTTTTGCTCAAAAGTACTATGTGCTAACTTGATGTAAACGTATTCACTTTACTTTCCATATGATTTAGCGTTGTCTGCAACCAGTTTTATGTGTGTGCTACTGCAGTTAGTAAAGTTACACTAAGTTGCTCCTAAAGGTACAA
Organism: Hemitrygon akajei; assembly: GCF_048418815.1. Lineage (NCBI taxonomy): Eukaryota > Metazoa > Chordata > Chondrichthyes > Myliobatiformes > Dasyatidae > Hemitrygon > Hemitrygon akajei. The sequence goes on from NC_133131.1 coordinate 57,123,444, forward strand.
CCGTGTTTCAAAGCAATACAATGCTGAATGTAGTTCCAATGTAAATGCAGTGTAGTATGTTCTTGAATTCAACTTTACTTTATGTATTCCATTGCTGTGAGTAGCTTTCCTTGTTTTTCTATTCAGTTGCATTTCACTCTGAATAGTTATGCACATGTACATAACAGAAAATACACAAAATAAAAAGTAACGCATGTAGCTGAAAAGAGAGTACAATTTAATTTTGCTCAAAAGTACTATGTGCTAACTTGATGTAAACGTATTCACTTTACTTTCCATATGATTTAGAGTTGTCTGCAACCAGTTTTATGTGTGTGCTACCGCATTTAGTAAAGTTACACTAAGTTGCTCCTAAAGGTACAACCGTGTTTCAAAGCAATACAAAGCTGAATGTAGTTCCAATGTAAATGCAGTGTAGTAAGTTCTTGAAATCAACTTTACTTTATGTATTCCATTGCTGTGAGTAGCTTTCCTTGTTTTTCTATTCAGTTGCAGTTCACTCTGCATAGTTATGCACATGTACATAACAGAAAATACACAAAATAAAAAGTAACGCATTCAGCTGAAAAGAGAGTACAATTTATTTCTGCTCAAAAGTACTATGTGCTAACTTGATGTAAACGTATTCACTTTACTTTCCATATGATTTAGAGTTGTCTGCAACCAGTTTTATGTGTGTACTACTTATGTTAGTAAAGTTACACTAAGTTACTCCTAAAGGTACAACCGTGTTTCAAAGCAATACAAAGCTGAATGTAGTTCCAATGTAAATGCAGTGTAGTATGTTCTTGAAATCAACTTAACTTTATGTATTCCATTGCTGTGAGTAGTTTTTTTGTGTTTCTAATCTGTTACAGTTCGCTATGAATAGTTACGCACATGTACATAACAGAAAAAGCACAAAAAATAAGTAATGCATTCAGCTGAAAACAGAGTACAATTTATTTCTGCTCAAAAGTACTATGTGCTAACTTGATGTAAACGTATTCACTTTACTTTCCATATGATTTAGAGTTGTCTGCAACCAGTTTTATGTGTGTTCTACTGCAGTTAGTAAAGTTACACTGAGCAATATCACCAGTTGCTCCTAATGGTACTACCGTGTTTCAAAGCAATACAAAGCTAAATGTAGTTCCAATGTAAATGCATTGTAGTATGTTCTTGAAATCAACTTTACTTTATGTATTCCATTGCTGTGAGTAGCTTTCCTTGTTGTTCCATTCAGTTGCAGTTCACTCTGAATAGTTATGCACATGTACATAACAGAAAATACACAAAATAAAAAGTAACGCATTCAGCTGAAAAGAGAGTACAATTTATTTCTGCTCAAAAGCACTATGTGCTAACTTGATGTAAACGTATTCACTTTACTTTCCATATGATTTAGAGTTGTCTGCAACCAGTTTTATGTGTGTGCTACTGCAGTTAGTAAAGTTACACTAAGCAATATCACCAGTTGCTCCTAATGGTACTACCGTGTTTCAAAGCAATACAAAGCTAAATGTAGTTCCAATGTAAATGCATTGTAGTATGTTCTTGAAATCAACTTTACTTTATGTATTCCATTGCTGTGAGTAGCTTTCCTTGTTGTTCCATTCAGTTGCAGTTCACTCTGAATAGTTATGCACATGTACATAACAGAAAATACACAAAATAAAAAGTAACGCATTCAGCTGAAAAGAGAGTACAATTTACTTTTGCTCAAAAGTACTATGTGCTAACTAGATCTAAACGTTTGTAATTGACTTTCTATATGATTTGGTGCAGTCTGCAACAAGTTTTATGTGTGTGTTACTGAAGTTACTAACGTTACAATAAACAATATCACCAGTTGCTACTAATGGTACTACAGTGTTTCAAAGCAATAAAAAGCTAAATGTAGTTCCAATGTAAATGCATTGTAGTATGTTCTTGAATTCAACTTTACTTTAGGTATTCCATTGCTGTGAGTAGCTTTCCTTGTTTTTCCATTCAGTTGCAGTTCATTCTGAATAGTTACGCACATGTACATAACAGAAAATGCACAAAAAATAAGTAATGCATTCAGCTGAAAAGAGAGTACAATTTATTTCTGCTCAAAAGTACTATGTGCTAACTTGATGTAAACGTATTCACTTTACTTTCCATATGATTTAGAGTTGTCTGCAACCAGTTTTATGTGTGTGCTACTGAAGTTAGTAAAGTTACACTAAGTTGCTCCTAAAGGTACAACCGTGTTTCAAAGCAATACAATGCTGAATGTAGTTCCAATGCAAATGCAGTGTAGTATGTTCTTGAATTCAACTTTACTTTATGTATTCCATTGCTGTGAGTAGCTTTCCTTGTTTTTCTATTCAGTTGCAGTTCACTCTGAATAATGCACATGTACATAACAGAAAATGCACAAAAAATAAGTAAAGCATTCAGCTGAAAAGAGAGTACAATTTACTTTTGCTCAAAAGTACTATGTGCTAACTTGATGTAAACGTATTCACTTTACTTTCCATATGATTTAGCGTTGTCTGCAACCAGTTTTATGTGTGTGCTACTGCAGTTAGTAAAGTTACACTAAGTTGCTCCTAAAGGTACAACCGTGTTTCAAAGCAATACAATGTTGAATGTAGTTCCAATGTAAATGCAGTGTAGTATGTTCTTGAATTCAACTTTACTTTATGTATTCCATTGCTGTGAGTAGCTTTCCTTGTTTTTCTATTCAGTTGCATTTCACTCTGAATAGTTATGCACATGTACATAACAGAAAATACACAAAATAAAAAGTAACGCATGTAGCTGAAAAGAGAGTACAATTTAATTTTGCTCAAAAGTACTATGTGCTAACTTGATGTAAACGTATTCACTTTACTTTCCATATGATTTAGAGTTGTCTGCAACCAGTTTTATGTGTGTGCTACCGCATTTAGTAAAGTTACACTAAGTTGCTCCTAAAGGTACAACCGTGTTTCAAAGCAATACAAAGCTGAATGTAGTTCCAATGTAAATGCAGTGTAGTAAGTTCTTGAAATCAACTTTACTTTATGTATTCCATTGTTGTGAGTAGCTTTCCTTGTTTTTCTATTCAGTTGCAGTTCACTCTGAATAGTTATGCACATGTACATAACAGAAAATACACAAAATAAAAAGTAACGCATGCAGCTGAAAAGAGAGTACAATTTACTTTTGCTCAAAAGTACTATGTGCTAACCTGATGTAAACGTTTTCAATTTACTTTCCATATGATCTAGAGTTGTCTGCAACCAGTTTTATGTGTGTGCTACCGCATTTAGTAAAGTTACACTAAGCAATATCACCAGTTGCTCCTAATTGTACTAACGTGTTTCAAAGCAATACAAAGCTAAATGCAGTTCCAATTTAAATGCAGTGTAGTATGTACTTGAAATCAACTTTACTTTATGTATTCCATTGCTGTGAGTAGTTTTTTTTTGTGTTTCTAATCTGTTACAGTTCGCTCTGAATAGTTACGCACATGTACATAACAGAAAATGCACAAATAATATGTAATGCATTCAGCTGAAAACAGAGTACAATTTATTTCTGCTCAAAAGTACTATGTGCTAACTTGATGTAAACGTATTCACTTTACTTTCCATATGATTTAGAGTTGTCTGCAACCAGTTTTATGTGTGTACTACTTATGTTAGTAAAGTTACACTGTTGCTCCTAAAGGTACAACCGTGTTTCAAAGCAATACAAAGCTGAATGTAGTTCCAATGTAAATGCAGTGTAGTAAGTTCTTGAAATCAACTTTACTTTATGTATTCCATTGCTGTGAGTAGCTTTCCTTGTTGTTCCATTCAGTTGCAGTTCACTCTGAATAGTTATGCACATGTACATAACAGAAAATACACAAAATAAAAAGTAACGCATTCAGCTGAAAAGAGAGTACAATTTATTTCTGCTCAAAAGTACTATGTGCTAACTTGATGTAAACGTATTCACTTTACTTTCCATATGATTTAGAGTTGTCTGCAACCAGTTTTATGTGTGTGCTACTGCAGTTAGTAAAGTTACACTAAGCAATATCACCAGTTGCTCCTAATGGTACTACCGTGTTTCAAAGCAATACAAAGCTAAATGTAGTTCCAATGTAAATGCATTGTAGTATGTTCTTGAAATCAACTTTACTTTATGTATTCCATTGCTGTGAGTAGCTTTCCTTGTTGTTCCATTCAGTTGCAGTTCACTCTGAATAGTTATGCACATGTACATAACAGAAAATACACAAAATAAAAAGTAACGCATTCAGCTGAAAAGAGAGTACAATTTACTTTTGCTCAAAAGTACTATGTGCTAACTTGATGTAAACGTTTTCAATTTACTTTCCATATGATCTAGAGTTGTCTGCAACCAGTTTTATGTGTGTGCTACCGCATTTAGTAAAGTTACACTAAGCAATATCACCAGTTGCTCCTAATTGTACTAACGTGTTTCAAAGCAATACAAAGCTAAATGCAGTTCCAATTTAAATGCAGTGTAGTATGTACTTGAAATCAACTTTACTTTATGTATTCCATTGCTGTGAGTAGTTTTTTTTTGTGTTTCTAATCTGTTACAGTTCGCTCTGAATAGTTACGCACATGTACATAACAGAAAAAGCACAAAAAATAAGTAATGCATTCAGCTGAAAAGAGAGTACAATTTATTTCTGCTCAAAAGTACTATGTGCTAACTAGATCTAAACGTTTGTAATTGACTTTCTATATGATTTGGTGCAGTCTGCAACAAGTTTTATGTGTGTGTTACTGAAGTTACTAACGTTACAGTAAACAATATCACCAGTTGCTACTAATGGTACTACAGTGTTTCAAAGCAATAAAAAGCTAAATGTAGTTCCAATTTAAATGCATTGTAGTATGTTCTTGAATTCAACTTTACTTTAGGTATTCCATTGCTGTGAGTAGCTTTCCTTGTTTTTCCATTCAGTTGCAGTTCATTCTGAATAGTTACGCACATGTACATAACAGAAAATGCACAAAAAATAAGTAATGCATTCAGCTGAAAAGAGAGTACAATTTATTTCTGCTCAAAAGTACTATGTGCTAACTTGATGTAAACGTATTCACTTTACTTTCCATATGATTTAGAGTTGTCTGCAACCAGTTTTATGTGTGTGCTACTGAAGTTAGTAAAGTTACACTAAGTTGCTCCTAAAGGTACAACCGTGTTTCAAAGCAATACAATGCTGAATGTAGTTCCAATGTAAATGCAGTGTAGTATGTTCTTGAATTCAACTTTACTTTATGTATTCCATTGCTGTGAGTAGCTTTCCTTGTTTTTCTATTCAGTTGCATTTCACTCTGAATAGTTATGCACATGTACATAACAGAAAATACACAAAATAAAAAGTAACGCATGTAGCTGAAAAGAGAGTACAATTTAATTTTGCTCAAAAGTACTATGTGCTAACTTGATGTAAACGTATTCACTTTACTTTCCATATGATTTAGAGTTGTCTGCAACCAGTTTTATGTGTTTGCTACTGCAGTTAGTAAAGTTACACTAAGCAATATCACCAGTTGCTCCTAATGGTACTACCGTGTTTCAAAGCAATACAAAGCTAAATGTAGTTCCAATGTAAATGTATTGTAGTATGTTCTTGAAATCAACTTTACTTTATGTATTCCATTGCTGTGAGTAGCTTTCCTTGTTGTTCCATTCAGTTGCAGTTCACTCTGAATAGTTATGCAGATGTACATAACAGAAAATACACAAAATAAAAAGTAACGCATTCAGCTGAAAAGAGAGTACAATTTACTTTTGCTCAAAAGTACTATGTGCTAACTAGATCTAAACGTTTGTAATTGACTTTCTATATGATTTGGTGCAGTCTGCAACAAGTTTTATGTGTGTGTTACTGAAGTTACTAACGTTACAATAAACAATATCACCAGTTGCTACTAATGGTACTACAGTGTTTCAAAGCAATAAAAAGCTAAATGTAGTTCCAATGTAAATGCATTGTAGTATGTTCTTGAATTCAACTTTACTTTAGGTATTCCATTGCTGTGAGTAGCTTTCCTTGTTTTTCCATTCAGTTGCAGTTCATTCTGAATAGTTACGCACATGTACATAACAGAAAATGCACAAAAAATAAGTAATGCATTCAGCTGAAAAGAGAGTACAATTTATTTCTGCTCAAAAGTACTATGTGCTAACTTGATGTAAACGTATTCACTTTACTTTCCATATGATTTAGAGTTGTCAGTGTTATGAAACCAGTAACTGGTTTCACTTACCAGCAAAGATAGATATGTCAGTTGAAGTCCGATGGTACTATTTTCAAAAGTTTTATTCAATAAGGGCACAAACGTATGGTTAATACAAAACATTCAAATCGTCAAAACTCAATCTAAAACACCGGTGTAACCATAATCAATCAGAAATAAGCTCTTTCGTTGTCTAGGGTATATAATACTGAGTCCAATTGGAAATATAAAAAGTCACTCTGAAGTCTGCAGGCTTTTCTCTTTTGGTTTCACGTGTTGGAGAGAGAGCGAGATAAAACGGAAAAACTTGCCCAAAACATCCGTGGAATCAGGGGAGCGATCTTCCCCGTTGTTAGTTAAAAAGCGATCTTCCGTTGGTTCCAGCCACAAACCCCGCATTCGGAATTTAACGCACGTGGCTTATTTCAAAATGGCTTCCCGTTCCCACGGGAAGCGTTATCGTGCTTCTTGGTGTCTCCTTGGTGCGTCTGAGGGTCGTCCTCTTTCAGACCCTTCTTTATACTGCCTCACGGGATCTCAGGTGTCAATCAGGTTGCAGGTAATGCAATCTCTCTCTCAACCAGCCCACTTTGCCCGAGGGCTTTACAATGTCCCTGCGAGTTGGCACGTCTGCAGTTCCCAGGTGTCTCCTGAGAACAATGCCACAGTCGCCAGCTTTTGTCCCAGTGGAATGCGGTATCCAGCACGTCGCTGTCTTTCCATTTCCTGTGTCCATTCAGCCTGTCTCTCTCTCTCTCTTGCTCTCTCTCTCTCGGGTCATTGACCCCCCTTTCACTAGGGCTCTTGCAATTCTCACAAAGGAGGGGGCCGGTATCATAACACCTCCCCTCTTAAAAAGGTTTTTACCAGCGGTTAAAACCCAGAGTGGTACAGAGTCTTACAGAAATTTTGAATCTAACACAATACAGAAGCTTTTCTTTTCACTACAGAGTAATACAGTTATACATTCAAGTCAGCATCTAAACAGGTAACAAGTACAGTGCCCCTTTCCTTTAATACCTTAACCTCACGTGCCATGCTAACGCCTAGCAGCATCAGACTTCAGCTCAATAACCAGCTTATTTATTTGCTTTCTTCAGCAACATAACTAAGGAGGTGTGATCTTAGCTTAGGTGCATCTACAAAAGTTTATGCGAATACTAATCGTTTCGGTCGGTTTACTTCGCCGGCAGGTCTCCAAAGGTCTGACTTTATTATTCACAGGCTTTGGCGCAACCCGTAAAACCTGCTTTGCTGTTTAAAAAAAATGGCATCCCCATTAACCGTCACCTCTTTTCTGGCGAGTCCCCCCGTTGGGACTTTGAGTAATTTGGCGTGGTGAACTCCCGCCCGCCTCGTTCATCGGGGCTATTTTTTCAACACCATGCCTCAAACTGTCAAGACCCTTCAGGCTATTTGTTTTTAATTCCAACTCCTCTTTCAGGTAGCATTTCGAATGCAACCTCTTCACACCCCACCCTGGTGTAACAATAGAGTGGGGGGCCCCGCTATTTCCCGACTCACTCTGTGAGCGATCTGCCAGGTTTAAAATTTCTTCCTTCGACTTGGGAACTACAGACTTTCCGTTTCCTTCAATAACAATCCTCATTCCCCCCTTAAATTCGGCATTAACCTTGGCCCCACTCTCGAATACAAACACCGTGGAACTCACACTTCCCACGGTTACCAAGGTTAACCCTTTTCCTACTGAACCAACACTATCTGATCCACAAAGACGGCCGCCCCGTCCCCCTGAATCAAACACCTCAGACTTCCCCTGAGCTCTGTTACCAGGTTCAGCACCACGTGCGCCCCCATCTTGGACACACTCAAACGGGACATTGGCCCCTTCCAGGCTTTCAATACCCGTACCTTTTTCAAATTCTAACGTCTCCCGATCCTTCCAGTTACTCTCTAGGCAGCCCCCCGTTGGGGAAGGCGCAACCCTGCGAGCTGAAACAACCTCCTCGGCCATTTCAGCTGACTTCTCCACAGCAAGGATACCCTTCCTCTCTAAGACTGCCCTCATTTCACTCTCGGGACCATCGAGAACACCATTAGAACTCTGAACTTCTTCAAACAATTCTGCCAAACCAGACAGATTAACCATGTCCAACTCTGGACATTTTAACAACTTTATCCGTTTCTCAACTTTAGTTCCTACCTCTGGGACCTTTCTCTTCACTAAGGGCAGGGCTATTTCCTCTCCCTTACCCCCTTTTACTTTACTGCTTTCTGTTTTACCACCCTCGGAACCCTCATGGTACAGGGTCGGTAAAAACATCTTGGCCAGATCACCGCTGGCTTCATTTAAACTGTCCTCTTTCTCAGCCGCTTTTTCCGACAGGCTGCGAGTGACCGCGCATGCGCGATAGCTTTGGGACTCTAGGGGCGGGGCCACCGTACTCGCCGGTCGGCGGGTCGGCATCATGGCTGCCCAAATCCTCCCTCTTGCTAACACACTTTGTAACAACGCGACCCACTGCTCTTGTGGCCACTTCTGGTTCACTGCCACCTTTTCAAAAAGCAAGAAATAACTATCAACATCCGTCTCTTCGAACGGAGGTACTACTCTCAGCTCCCGACTAACATTAAACCGCTCTCTCCTTAGCTCCTCCCTCTCTCTTTCTCTCCCCGCTGCCGCTCTCTCGGCTGCTGCTAACTCTCTGATCCGAATTTCATGCTGTCTTTGCCTCTCAGCGTGATCCTGCTCGTTTTCCACCTCTAACCCCTTCGCCAAATTTAACAAGTCTGATTTGGTGCTCACCTCTAGCACCGCCACAGCCGCGTTTTTCATAAATTCACACACGTCCATCTTTGCTGGTTTTTCTGTCTGGCTACCTGCGTACCAGATCCAAATTATTATTTTTTTTGACTTACAATCCCGATTGACTGACCTCCCCCTTTTTGGTGTCAAATCCCGAGACGAGAACCCCACTTGTTACGAAAACTCCGTAACCAGGTAACTTACCAGCAAAGATAGATGGATCAGCTGAGTCGGATGCTACTATTTTCAAACGTTTTATTCAATAAGGGCACAAACGTATGGTTAATACAAAACATTCAAATCGTCAAAACTCAATCTAAAACACCGGTGTAACCATAATCAATCAGAAATAAGCTCTTTCGTTGTCTAGGGTATATAATACTGAGTCCAATTGGAAATATAAAGAGTCACTCTGAAGTCTGCAGGCTTTTCTCTTTTGGTTTCACGTGTTGGAGAGAGAGAGAGATAAAACGGAAAAACTTGCCCAAAACATCCGTGGAATCAGGGGAGCGATCTTCCCCGTTGTTAGTTAAAAAGCGATCTTCCGTTGGTTCCAGCCACAAACCCCGCATTCGGAATTTAACGCACGTGGCTTATTTCAAAATGGCTTCCCGTTCCCACGGGAAGCGTTATCGTGCTTCTTGGTGTCTCCTTGGTGCGTCTGAGGGTCGTCCTCTTTCAGACCCTTCTTTATACTGCCTCACGGGATCTCAGGTGTCAATCAGGTTGCAGGTAATGCAATCTCTCTCTAAACCAGCCCACTTTGCCCGAGGGATTTACAATGTCCCTGCGAGTTGGCACGTCTGCAGTTCCCAGGTGTCTCCTGAGAACAATGCCACAGTCGCCAGCTTTTGTCCCAGTGGAATGCGGTATCCAGCACGTCGCTGTCTTTCCATTTCCTGTGTCCATTCAGCCTGTCTCTCTCTCTCTCTTGCTCTCTCTCTCTCGGGTCATTGACCCCCCTTTCACTAGGGCTCTTGCAATTCTCACAAAGGAGGGGGCCGGTATCAGCAACCAGTTTTATGTGTGTGCTACTGAAGTTAGTAAAGTTACACTAAGTTGCTCCTAAAGGTACAACCGTGTTTCAAAGCAATACAAAGCTAAATGCAGTTCCAATTTAAATGCAGTGTAGTATGTACTTGAAATCAACTTTACTTTATGTATTCCATTGCTGTGAGTAGTTTTTTTTGTGTTTCTAATCTGTTACAGTTCGCTCTGAATAGTTACGCACATGTACATAACAGAAAATGCACAAATAATATGTAATGCATTCAGCTGAAAACAGAGTACAATTTATTTCTGCTCAAAAGTACTATGTGCTAACTTGATGTAAACGTATTCACTTTACTTTCCATATGATTTAGAGTTGTCTGCAACCAGTTTTATGTGTGTACTACTTATGTTAGTAAAGTTACACTGTTGCTCCTAAAGGTACAACCGTGTTTCAAAGCAATACAAAGCTGAATGTAGTTCCAATGTAAATGCAGTGTAGTAAGTTCTTCAAATCAACTTTACTTTATGTATTCCATTGCTGTGAGTAGCTTTCCTTGTTTTTCTATTCAGTTGCAGTTCACTCTGAATAGTTATGCACATGTACATAACAGAAAATACACAAAATAAAAAGTAACGCATGCAGCTGAAAAGAGAGTACAATTTACTTTTGCTCAAAAGTACTATGTGCTAACTTGATGTAAACGATTTCAATTTACTTTCCATATGATCTAGAGTTGTCTGCAACCAGTTTTATGTGTGTGCTACCGCATTTAGTAAAGTTACACTAAGCAATATCACCAGTTGCTCCTAATTGTACTAACGTGTTTCAAAGCAATACAAAGCTAAATGCAGTTCCAATTTAAATGCAGTGTAGTATGTACTTGAAATCAACTTTACTTTATGTATTCCATTGCTGTGAGTAGTTTTTTTTTGTGTTTCTAATCTGTTACAGTTCGCTCTGAATAGTTACGCACATGTACATAACAGAAAATGCACAAATAATATGTAATGCATTCAGCTGAAAACAGAGTACAATTTATTTCTGCTCAAAAGTACTATGTGCTAACTTGATGTAAACGTATTCACTTTACTTTCCATATGATTTAGAGTTGTCTGCAACCAGTTTTATGTGTGTACTACTTATGTTAGTAAAGTTACACTGTTGCTCCTAAAGGTACAACCGTGTTTCAAAGCAATACAAAGCTGAATGTAGTTCCAATGAAAATGCAGTGTAGTAAGTTCTTGAAATCAACTTTACTTTATGTATTCCATTGCTGTGAGTAGCTTTCCTTGTTGTTCCATTCAGTTGCAGTTCACTCTGAATAGTTATGCACATGTACATAACAGAAAATACACAAAATAAAAAGTAACGCATTCAGCTGAAAAGAGAGTACAATTTATTTCTGCTCAAAAGTACTATGTGCTAACTTGATGTAAACGTATTCACTTTACTTTCCATATGATTTAGAGTTGTCTGCAACCAGTTTTATGTGTGTGCTACTGCAGTTAGTAAAGTTACACTAAGCAATATCACCAGTTGCTCCTAATGGTACTACCGTGTTTCAAAGCAATACAAAGCTAAATGTAGTTCCAATGTAAATGCATTGTAGTATGTTCTTGAAATCAACTTTACTTTATGTATTCCATTGCTGTGAGTAGCTTTCCTTGTTGTTCCATTCAGTTGCAGTTCACTCTGAATAGTTATGCACATGTACATAACAGAAAATACACAAAATAAAAAGTAACGCATTCAGCTGAAAAGAGAGTACAATTTACTTTTGCTCAAAAGTACTATGTGCTAACTTGATGTAAACGTTTTCAATTTACTTTCCATATGATCTAGAGTTGTCTGCAACCAGTTTTATGTGTGTGCTACCGCATTTAGTAAAGTTACACTAAGCAATATCACCAGTTGCTCCTAATTGTACTAACGTGTTTCAAAGCAATACAAAGCTAAATGCAGTTCCAATTTAAATGCAGTGTAGTATGTACTTGAAATCAACTTTACTTTATGTATTCCATTGCTGTGAGTAGTTTTCTTTTGTGTTTCTAATCTGTTACAGTTCGCTCTGAATAGTTACGCACATGTACATAACAGAAAAAGCACAAAAAATAAGTAATGCATTCAGCTGAAAACAGCGTACAATTTATTTCTGCTCAAAAGTACTATGTGCTAACTTGATGTAAACGTATTCACTTTACTTTCCATATGATTTAGAGTTGTCTGCAACCAGTTTTATGTGTGTGCTACTGCAGTTAGTAAAGTTACACTAATCAATATCACCAGTTGCTCCTAATGGTACCACCGTGTTTCAAAGCAATACAAAGCTAAATGTAGTTCCAATGTAAATGCATTGTAGTATGTTCTTGAAATCAACTTTACTTTATGTATTCCATTGCTGTGAGTAGCTTTCCTTGTTGTTCCATTCAGTTGCAGTTCACTCTGAATAGTTATGCACATGTACATAACAGAAAATACACAAAATAAAAAGTAACGCATTCAGCTGAAAAGAGAGTACAATTTACTTTTGCTCAAAAGTACTATGTGCTAACTAGATCTAAACGTTTGTAATTGACTTTCTATATGATTTGGTGCAGTCTGCAACAAGTTTTATGTGTGTGTTACTGAAGTTACTAACGTTACAATAAACAATATCACCAGTTGCTACTAATGGTACTACAGTGTTTCAAAGCAATAAAAAGCTAAATGTACTTCCAATGTAAATGCATTGTAGTATGTTCTTGAATTCAACTTTACTTTAGGTATTCCATTGCTGTGAGTAGCTTTCCTTGTTTTTCCATTCAGTTGCAGTTCATTCTGAATAGTTACGCACATGTACATAACAGAAAATGCACAAAAAATAAGTAATGCATTCAGCTGAAAAGAGAGTACAATTTATTTCTGCTCAAAAGTACTATGTGCTAACTTGATGTAAACGTATTCACTTTACTTTCCATATGATTTAGAGTTGTCTGCAACCAGTTTTATGTGTGTGCTACTGATGTTAGTAAAGTTACACTAAGCAATATCACCAGTTGCTCCTAATGGTACTACCGTGTTTCAAAGCAATACAAAGCTAAATGTAGTTCCAATGTAAATGCATTGTAGTATGTTCTTGAAATCAACTTTACTTTATGTATTCCATTGCTGTGAGTAGCTTTCCTTGTTGTTCCTTTCAGTTGCAGTTCACTCTGAATAATGCACATGTACATAACAGAAAATGCACAAAAAATAAGTAAAGCATTCAGCTGAAAAGAGAGTACAATTTACTTTTGCTCAAAAGTACTATGTGCTAACGATGTAAACGTATTCACTTTACTTTCCATAAGATTTAGAGTTGTCTGCAACCAGTTTTATGTGTGTGCTACCGCATTTAGTAAAGTTACACTACGTTGCTCCTAAAGGTACAACCGTGTTTCAAAGCAATACAAAGCTGAATGTAGTTCCAATGTAAATGCAGTGTAGTAAGTTCTTGAAATCAACTTTACTTTATGTATTCCATTGCTGTGAGTAGCTTTCCTTGTTTTTCTATTCAGTTGCAGTTCACTCTGAATAGTTATGCACATGTACATAACAGAAAATACACAAAATAAAAATTAACGCATGCAGCTGAAAAGAGAGTACAATTTACTTTTGCTCAAAAGTACTATGTGCTAACTTGATATAAACGTTTTCAATTTACTTTCCATATGATCTAGAGTTGTCTGCAACCAGTTTTATGTGTGTGCTACCGCATTTAGTAAAGTTACACTAAGCAATATCACCAGTTGCTCCTAATTGTACTAACGTGTTTCAAAGCAATACAAAGCTAAATGCAGTTCCAATTTAAATGCAGTGTAGTATGTACTTGAAATCAACTTTACTTTATGTATTCCATTGCTGTGAGTAGTTTTTTCTTTTGTTTCTAATCTGTTACAGTTCGCTCTGAATAGTTACGCACATGTACATAACAGAAAAAGCACAAAAAATATGTAATGCATTCAGCTGAAAACAGAGTACAATTTATTTCTGCTCAAAAGTACTATGTGCTAACTTGATGTAAACGTATTCACTTTACTTTCCATATGATTTAGTTGTCTGCAACCAGTTTTATGTGTGTGCTACTGCAGTTAGTAAAGTTACACTAAACAATATCACCAGTTGCTCCTAATGGTACTACCGTGTTTCAAAGCAATACAAAGCTAAATGTTGTTCCAATGTAAATGCAGTGTAGCATGTTCTTGAAATCAACTTTACTTTATGTATTCCATTGCTGTGAGTAGCTTTCCTTGTTGTTCCATTCAGTAGCAGTTCACTCTGAATAGTTATGCACATGTACATTACAGAAAATACACAAAATAAAAAGTAACGCATGCAGCTGAAAAGAGAGTACAATTTACTTTTGCTCAAAAGTACTATGTGCTAACTTGATGTAAACGTTTTCAATTTACTTTCCATATGATCTAGAGTTGTCTGCAACCAGTTTTATGTGTGTGCTACCGCATTTAGTAAAGTTACACTAAGCAATATCACCAGTTGCTCCTAATTGTACTAACGTGTTTCAAAGCAATACAAAGCTAAATGCAGTTCCAATTTAAATGCAGTGTAGTATGTACTTGAAATCAACTTTACTTTATGTATTCCATTGCTGTGAGTAGTTTTTTTTTGTGTTACTAATCTGTTACAGTTCGCTCTGAATAGTTACGGACATGTACATAACAGAAAATGCACAAAAAATATGTAATGCATTCAGCTGAAAACAGAGTACAATTTATTTCTGCTCAAAAGTACTATGTGCTAACTTGATGTAAACGTATTCACTTTACTTTCCATATGATTTAGAGTTGTCTGCAACCAGTTTTATGTGTGTACTACTTATGTTAGTAAAGTTACACTAAGTTGCTCCTAAAGGTACAACCGTGTTTCAAAGCAATACAAAGCTGAATGTAGTTCCAATGTAAATGCAGTGTAGTATGTTCTTGAAATCAACTTAACTTTATGTATTCCATTGCTGTGAGTAGTTTTTTTGTGTTTCTAATCTGTTACAGTTCGCTATGAATAGTTACGCACATGTACATAACAGAAAAAGCACAAAAAATAAGTAATGCATTCAGCTGAAAACAGAGTACAATTTATTTCTGCTCAAAAGTACTATGTGCTAACTTGATGTAAACGTATTCACTTTACTTTCCATATGATTTAGAGTTGTCTGCAACCAGTTTTATGTGTGTGCTACTGCGGTTAGTAAAGTTACACTAAGCAATATCACCAGTTGCTCCTAATGGTACTACCGTGTTTCAAAGCAATACAAAGCTAAATGTAGTTCCAATGTAAATGCATTGTAGTATGTTCTTGAAATCAACTTTACTTTATGTATTCCATTGCTGTGAGTAGCTTTCCTTGTTGTTCCATTCAGTTGCAGTTCACTCTGAATAGTTATGCACATGTACATAACAGGAAATACACAAAATAAAAAGTAACGCATTCAGCTGAAAAGAGAGTACAATTTACTTTTGCTCAAAAGTACTATGTGCTAACTAGATCTAAACGTTTGTAATTGACTTTCTATATGATTTGGTGCAGTCTGCAACAAGTTTTATGTCTGTGTTACTGAAGTTACTAACGTTACAATAAACAATATCACCAGTTGCTACTAATGGTACTACAGTGTTTCAAAGCAATAAAAAGCTAAATGTAGTTCCAATGTAAATGCATTGTAGTATGTTCTTGAATTCAACTTTACTTTAGGTATTCCATTGCTGTGAGTAGCTTTCCTTGTTTTTCCATTCAGTTGCAGTTCATTCTGAATAGTTACGCACATGTACATAACAGAAAATGCACAAAAAATAAGTAATGCATTCAGCTGAAAAGAGAGTACAATTCATTTCTGCTCAAAAGTACTATGTGCTAACTTGATGTAAACGTATTCACTTTACTTTCCATATGATTTAGAGTTGTCTGCAACCAGTTTTATGTGTGTAGTACTTATGTTAGTAAAGTTACACTAAGTTACTCCTAAAGGTACAACCGTGTTTCAAAGCAATACAAAGCTGAATGTAGTTCCAATGTAAATGCAGTGTAGTATGTTCTTGAAATCAACTTAACTTTATGTATTCCATTGCTGTGAGTAGTTTTTTTGTGTTTCTAATCTGTTACAGTTCGCTATGAATAGTTACGCAAATGTACATAACAGAAAAAGCACAAAAAATAAGTAATGCATTCAGCTGAAAACAGAGTACAATTTATTTCTGCTCAAAAGTACTATGTGCTAACTTGATGTAAACGTATTCACTTTACTTTCCATATGATTTAGAGTTGTCTGCAACCAGTTTTATGTGTGTGCTACTGCAGTTAGTAAAGTTACACTAAGCAATATCACCAGTTGCTCCTAATGGTACTACCGTGTTTCAAAGCAATACAAAGCTAAATGTAGTTCCAATGTAAATGCATTGTAGTATGTTCTTGAAATCAACTTTACTTTATGTATTCCATTGCTGTGAGTAGCTTTCCTTGTTGTTCCATTCAGTTGCAGTTCACTCTGAATAGTTATGCACATGTACATAACAGAAAATACACAAAATAAAAAGTAACGCATTCAGCTGAAAAGAGAGTACAATTTACTTTTGCTCAAAAGTACTATGTGCTAACTTGATGTAAACGTTTTCAATTTACTTTCCATATGATCTAGAGTTGTCTGCAACCAGTTTTATGTGTGTGCTACCGCATTTAGTAAAGTTACACTAAGCAATATCACCAGTTGCTCCTAATTGTACTAACGTGTTTCAAAGCAATACAAAGCTAAATGCAGTTCCAATTTAAATGCAGTGTAGTATGTACTTGAAATCAACTTTAATTTATGTATTCCATTGCTGTGAGTAGTTTTTTTTTGTGTTTCTAATCTGTTACAGTTCTCTCTGAATAGTTACGCACATGTACATAACAGAAAAAGCACAAAAAATAAGTAATGCATTCAGCTGAAAACAGAGTACAATTTATTTCTGCTCAAAAGTACTATGTGCTAACTTGATGTAAACGTATTCACTTTACTTTCCATATGATTTAGAGTTGTCTGCAACCAGTTTTATGTGTGTGCTACTGCAGTTAGTAAAGTTACACTAAGCAATATCACCAGTTGCTCCTAATGGTACTACCGTGTTTCAAAGCAATACAAAGCTAAATGTAGTTCCAATGTAAATGCATTGTAGTATGTTCTTGAAATCAACTTTACTTTATGTATTCCATTGCTGTGAGTAGCTTTCCTTGTTGTTCCATTCAGTTGCAGTTCACTCTGAATAGTTATGCACATGTACATAACAGAAAATACACAAAATAAAAAGTAACGCATTCAGCTGAAAAGAGAGTACAATTTACTTTTGCTCAAAAGTAATATGTGCTAACTAGATCTAAACGTTTGTAATTGACTTTCTATATGATTTGGTGCAGTCTGCAACAAGTTTTATGTCTGTGTTACTGAAGTTACTAACGTTACAATAAACAATATCACCAGTTGCTACTAATGGTACTACAGTGTTTCAAAGCAATAAAAAGCTAAATGTAGTTCCAATGTAAATGCATTGTAGTATGTTCTTGAATTCAACTTTACTTTAGGTATTCCATTGCTGTGAGTAGCTTTCCTTGTTTTTCCATTCAGTTGCAGTTCATTCTGAATAGTTACGCACATGTACATAACAGAAAATGCACAAAAAATAAGTAATGCATTCAGCTGAAAAGAGAGTACAATTTATTTCTGCTCAAAAGTACTATGTGCTAACTTGATGTAAACGTATTCACTTTACTTTCCATATGATTTAGAGTTGTCTGCAACCAGTTTTATGTGTGTGCTACTGAAGTTAGTAAAGTTACACTAAGTTGCTCCTAAAGGTACAACCGTGTTTCAAAGCAATACAATGCTGAATGTAGTTCCAATGTAAATGCAGTGTTGTATGTTCTTGAATTCAACTTTACTTTATGTATTCCATTGCTGTGAGTAGCTTTCCTTGTTTTTCTATTCAGTTGCAGTTCACTCTGAATAATGCACATGTACATAACAGAAAATGCACAAAAAATAAGTAAAGCATTCAGCTGAAAAGAGAGTACAATTTACTTTTGCTCAAAAGTACTATGTGCTAACTTGATGTAAACGTATTCACTTTACTTTCCATATGATTTAGAGTTGTCTGCAACCAGTTTTATGTGTGTGCTACTGCAGTTAGTAAAGTTACACTAAGCAATATCACCAGTTGCTCCTAATGGTACTACCGTGTTTCAAAGCAATACAAAGCTAAATGTAGTTCCAATGTAAATGCATTGTAGTATGTTCTTGAAATCAACTTTACTTTATGTATTCCATTGCTGTGAGTAGCTTTCCTTGTTGTTCCATTCAGTTGCAGTTCACTCTGAATAGTTATGCACATGTACATAACAGAAAATACACAAAATAAAAAGTAACGCATTCAGCTGAAAAGAGAGTACAATTTACTTTTGCTCAAAAGTACTATGTGCTAACTAGATCTAAACGTTTGTAATTGACTTTCTATATGATTTGGTGCAGTCTGCAACAAGTTTTATGTCTGTGTTACTGAAGTTACTAACGTTACAATAAACAATATCACCAGTTGCTACTAATGGTACTACAGTGTTTCAAAGCAATAAAAAGCTAAATGTAGTTCCAATGTAAATGCATTGTAGTATGTTCTTGAATTCAACTTTACTTTAGGTATTCCATTGCTGTGAGTAGCTTTCCTTGTTTTTCCATTCAGTTGCAGTTCATTCTGAATAGTTACGCACATGTACATAACAGAAAATGCACAAAAAATAAGTAATGCATTCAGCTGAAAAGAGAGTACAATTTATTTCTGCTCAAAAGTACTATGTGCTAACTTGATGTAAACGTATTCACTTTACTTTCCATATGATTTAGAGTTGTCTGCAACCAGTTTTATGTGTGTGCTACTGAAGTTAGTAAAGTTACACTAAGTTGCTCCTAAAGGTACAACCGTGTTTCAAAGCAATACAATGCTGAATGTAGTTCCAATGTAAATGCAGTGTTGTATGTTCTTGAATTCAACTTTACTTTATGTATTCCATTGCTGTGAGTAGCTTTCCTTGTTTTTCTATTCAGTTGCAGTTCACTCTGAATAATGCACATGTACTTAACAGAAAATGCACAAAAAATAAGTAAAGCATTCAGCTGAAAAGAGAGTACAATTTACTTTTGCTCAAAAGTACTATGTGCTAACTTGATGTAAACGTATTCACTTTACTTTCCATATGATTTAGAGTTGTCTGCAACCAGTTTTATGTGTGTGCTACTGCAGTTAGTAAAGTTACACTAAGTTGCTCCTAAAGGTACAACCGTGTTTCAAAGCAATACAATGCTGAATGTAGTTCCAATGTAAATGCAGTGTAGTATGTTCTTGAATTCAACTTTACTTTATGTATTCCATTGCTGTGAGTAGCTTTCCTTGTTTTTCTATTCAGTTGCATTTCACTCTGAATAGTTATGCACATGTACATAACAGAAAATACACAAAATAAAAAGTAACGCATGTAGCTGAAAAGAGAGTACAATTTAATTTTGCTCAAAAGTACTATGTGCTAACTTGATGTAAACGTATTCACTTTACTTTCCATATGATTTAGAGTTGTCTGCAACCAGTTTTATGTGCGTGCTACCGCATTTAGTAAAGTTACACTAAGTTGCTCCTAAAGGTACAACCGTTTTTCAAAGCAATACAAAGCTGAATGTAGTTCCAATGTAAATGCAGTGTAGTAAGTTCTTGAAATCAACTTTACTTTATGTATTCCATTGCTGTGAGTAGCTTTCCTTGTTTTTCTATTCAGTTGCAGTTCACTCTGAATAGTTATGCACATGTACATAACAGAAAATACACAAAATAAAAAGTAACGCATGCAGCTGAAAAGAGAGTACAATTTAATTTTGCTCAAAAGTACTATGTGCTAACTTGATGTAAACGTTTTCAATTTACTTTCCATATGATCTAGAGTTGTCTGCAACCAGTTTTATGTGTGTGCTACCGCATTTAGTAAAGTTACACTAAGCAATATCACCAGTTGCTCCTAATTGTACTAACGTGTTTCAAAGCAATACAAAGCTTAATGCAGTTCCAATTTAAATGCAGTGTAGTATGTACTTGAAATCAACTTTACTTTATGTATTCCATTGCTGTGAGTAGTTTTTTTTTGTGTTTCTAATCTGTTACAGTTCGCTCTGAATAGTTACGCACATGTACATAACAGAAAACGCACAAAAAATATGTAATCCATTCAGCTGAAAACAGAGTACAATTTATTTCTGCTCAAAAGTACTATGTGCTAACTTGATGTAAACGTATTCACTTTACTTTCCATATGATTTAGAGTTGTCTGCAACCAGTTTTATGTGTGTACTACTTATGTTAGTAAAGTTACACTAAGTTACTCCTAAAGATACAACCGTGTTTCAAAGCAATACAAAGCTGAATGTAGTTCCAATGTAAATGCAGTGTAGTATGTTCTTGAAATCAACTTAACTTTATGTATTCCATTGCTGTGAGTAGTTTTTTTGTGTTTCTAATCTGTTACAGTTCGCTATGAATAGTTACGCACATGTACATAACAGAAAAAGCACAAAAAATAAGTAATGCATTCAGCTGAAAACAGAGTACAATTTATTTCTGCTCAAAAGTACTATGTGCTAACTTGATGTAAACGTATTCACTTTACTTTCCATATGATTTAGAGTTGTCTGCAACCAGTTTTATGTGTGTGCTACTGCAGTTAGTAAAGTTACACTAAGCAATATCACCAGTTGCTCCTAATGGTACTACCGTGTTTCAAAGCAATACAAAGCTAAATGTAGTTCCAATGTAAATGCATTGTAGTATGTTCTTGAAATCAACTTTACTTTATGTATTCCATTGCTGTGAGTAGCTTTCCTTGTTGTTCCATTCAGTTGCAGTTCACTCTGAATAGTTATGCAGATGTACATAACAGAAAATACACAAAATAAAAAGTAACGCATTCAGCTGAAAAGAGAGTACAATTTACTTTTGCTCAAAAGTACTATGTGCTAACTAGATCTAAACGTTTGTAATTGACTTTCTATATGATTTGCTGCAGTCTGCAACAAGTTTTATGTGTGTGTTACTGAAGTTACTAACGTTACAATAAACAATATCACCAGTTGCTACTAATGGTACTACAGTGTTTCAAAGCAATAAAAAGCTAAATGTAGTTCCAATGTAAATGCATTGTAGTATGTTCTTGAATTCAACTTTACTTTAGGTATTCCATTGCTGTGAGTAGCTTTCCTTGTTTTTCCATTCAGTTGCAGTTCATTCTGAATAGTTACGCACATGTACATAACAGAAAATGCACAAAAAATAAGTAATGCATTCAGCTGAAAAGAGAGTACAATTTATTTCTGCTCAAAAGTACTATGTGCTAACTTGATGTAAACGTATTCACTTTACTTTCCATATGATTTAGAGTTGTCTGCAACCAGTTTTATGTGTGTGCTACTGAAGTTAGTAAAGTTACACTAAGTTGCTCCTAAAGGTACAACCGTGTTTCAAAGCAATACAATGCTGAATGTAGTTCCAATGTAAATGCAGTGTAGTATGTTCTTGAATTCAACTTTACTTTATGTATTCCATTGCTGTGAGTAGCTTTCCTTGTTTTTCTATTCAGTTGCAGTTCACTCTGAATAATGCACATGTACATAACAGAAAATGCACAAAAAATAAGTAAAGCATTCAGCTGAAAAGAGAGTACAATTTACTTTTGCTCAAAAGTACTATGTGCTAACTTGATGTAAACGTATTCACTTTACTTTCCATATGATTTAGAGTTGTCTGCAACCAGTTTTATGTGTGTGCTACCGCAGTTAGTAAAGTTACACTAAGTTGCTCCTAATGGTACAACCGTGTTTCAAAGCAATACAATGCTGAATGTAGTTCCAATGTAAATGCAGTGTAGTAAGTTCTTGAAATCAACTTTACTTTATGTATTCCATTGCTGTGAGTAGCTTTCCTTGTTTTTCTATTCAGTTGCAGTTCACTCTGAATAGTTATGCACATGTACATAACAGAAAATACACAAAATAAAAAGTAACGCATGCAGCTGAAAAGAGAGTACAATTTACTTTTGCTCAAAAGTACTATGTGCTAACTTGATGTAAACGTTTTCAATTTACTTTCCATATGATCTAGAGTTGTCTGCAACCAGTTTTATGTGTGTGCTACCGCATTTAGTAAAGTTACACTAAGCAATATCACCAGTTGCTCCTAATTGTACTAACGTGTTTCAAAGCAATACAAAGCTAAATGCAGTTCCAATTTAAATGCAGTGTAGTATGTACTTGAAATCAACTTTACTTTATGTATTCCATTGCTGTGAGTAGTTTTTTTTTGTGTTTCTAATCTGTTACAGTTCGCTCTGAATAGTTACGCACATGTACATAACAGAAAATGCACAAATAATATGTAATGCATTCAGCTGAAAACAGAGTACAATTTATTTCTGCTCAAAAGTACTATGTGCTAACTTGATGTAAACGTATTCACTTTACTTTCCATATGATTTAGAGTTGTCTGCAACCAGTTTTATGTGTGTACTACTTATGTTAGTAAAGTTACACTGTTGCTCCTAAAGGTACAACCGTGTTTCAAAGCAATACAAAGCTGAATGTAGTTCCAATGTAAATGCAGTGTAGTAAGTTCTTGAAATCAACTTTACTTTATGTATTCCATTGCAGTGAGTAGCTTTCCTTGTTTTTCTATTCAGTTGCAGTTCACTCTGAATAGTTATGCACATGTACATAACAGAAAATACACAAAATAAAAAGTAACGCATGCAGCTGAAAAGAGAGTACAATTTACTTTTGCTCAAAAGTACTATGTGCTAACTTGATGTAAACGTTTTCAATTTACTTTCCATATGATCTAGAGTTGTCTGCAACCAGTTTTATGTGTGTGCTACCGCATTTAGTAAAGTTACACTAAGCAATATCACCAGTTGCTCCTAATTGTACTAACGTGTTTCAAAGCAATACAAAGCTAAATGCAGTTCCAATTTAAATGCAGTGTAGTATGTACTTGAAATCAACTTTACTTTATGTATTCCATTGCTGTGAGTAGCTTTCCTTGTTGTTCCTTTCAGTTGCAGTTCACTCTGAATGATGCACATGTACATAACAGAAAATGCACAAAAAATAAGTAAAGCATTCAGCTGAAAAGAGAGTACAATTTACTTTTGCTCAAAAGTACTATGTGCTAACGATGTAAACGTATTCACTTTACTTTCCATATGATTTAGAGTTGTCTGCAACCAGTTTTATGTGTGTGCTACCGCATTTAGTAAAGTTACACTAAGCAATATCACCAGTTGCTCCTAATTGTACTAACGTGTTTCAAAGCAATACAAAGCTAAATGCAGTTCCAATTTAAATGCAGTGTAGTAAGTTCTTGAAATCAACTTTACTTTATGTATTCCATTGCTGTGAGTAGCTTTCCTTGTTTTTCTATTCAGTTGCAGTTCACTCTGAATAGTTATGCACATGTACATAACAGAAAATACACAAAATAAAAATTAACGCATGCAGCTGAAAAGAGAGTACAATTTACTTTTGCTCAAACGTACTATGTGCTAACTTGATATAAACGTTTTCAATTTACTTTCCATATGATCTAGACTTGACTGCAACCAGTTTTATGTGTGTGCTACCGCATTTAGTAAAGTTACACTAAGCAATATCACCAGTTGCTCCTAATTGTACTAACGTGTTTCAAAGCAATACAAAGCTAAATGCAGTTCCAATTTAAATGCAGTGTAGTATGTACTTGAAATCAACTTTACTTTATGTATTCCATTGCTGTGAGTAGTTTTTTTTTGTGTTTCTAATCTGTTACAGTTCGCTCTGAATAGTTACGCACATGTACATAACAGAAAAAGCACAAAAAATAAGTGCATTCAGCTGAAAACAGAGTACAATTTATTTCTGCTCAAAAGTACTATGTGCTAACTTGATGTAAACGTATTCACTTTACTTTCCATATGATTTAGAGTTGTCTGCAACCAGTTTTATGTGTGTGCTACTGCAGTTAGTAAAGTTACACTAAGCAATATCACCAGTTGCTCCTAATGGTACTACCGTGTTTCAAAGCAATACAAAGCTAAATGTAGTTCCAATGTAAATGCATTGTAGTATGTTCTTGAAATCAACTTTACTTTATGTATTCCATTGCTGTGAGTAGCTTTCCTTGTTGTTCCATTCAGTTGCAGTTCACTCTGAATAGTTATGCACATGTACATAACAGAAAATACACAAAATTAAAAGTAACGCATTCAGCTGAAAAGAGAGTACAATTTACTTTTGCTCAAAAGTACTATGTGCTAACTAGATCTAAACGTTTGTAATTGACTTTCTATATGATTTGGTGCAGTCTGCAACAAGTTTTATGTGTGTGTTACTGAAGTTACTAACGTTACAATAAACAATATCACCAGTTGCTACTAATGGTACTACAGTGTTTCAAAGCAATAAAAAGCTAAATGTAGTTCCAATGTAAATGCATTGTAGTATGTTCTTGAATTCAACTTTACTTTAGGTATTCCATTGCTGTGAGTAGCTTTCCTTGTTTTTCCATTCAGTTGCAGTTCATTCTGAATAGTTACGCACATGTACATAACAGAAAATGCACAAAAAATAAGTAATGCATTCAGCTGAAAAGAGAGTACAATTTATTTCTGCTCAAAAGTACTATGTGCTAACTTGATGTAAACGTATTCACTTTACTTTCCATATGATTTAGAGTTGTCTGCAACCAGTTTTATGTGTGTGCTACTGATGTTAGTAAAGTTACACTAAGCAATATCACCAGTTGCTCCTAATGGTACTACCGTGTTTCAAAGCAATACAAAGCTAAATGTAGTTCCAATGTAAATGCATTGTAGTATGTTCTTGAAATCAACTTTACTTTATGTATTCCATTGCTGTGAGTAGCTTTCCTTGTTGTTCCTTTCAGTTGCAGTTCACTCTGAATGATGCACATGTACATAACAGAAAATGCACAAAAAATAAGTAAAGCATTCAGCTGAAAAGAGAGTACAATTTACTTTTGCTCAAAAGTACTATGTGCTAACGATGTAAACGTATTCACTTTACTTTCCATATGATTTAGAGTTGTCTGCAACCAGTTTTATGTGTGTGCTACCGCATTTAGTAAAGTTACACTAAGTTGCTCCTAAAGGTACAACCGTGTTTCAAAGCAATACAAAGCTGAATGTAGTTCCAATGTAAATGCAGTGTAGTAAGTTCTTGAAATCAACTTTACTTTATGTATTCCATTGCTGTGAGTAGCTTTCCTTGTTTTTCTATTCAGTTGCAGTTCACTCTGAATAGTTATGCACATGTACATAACAGAAAATACACAAAATAAAAATTAACGCATGCAGCTGAAAAGAGAGTACAATTTACTTTTGCTCAAAGGTACTATGTGCTAACTTGATATAAACGTTTTCATTTTACTTTCCATATGATCTAGAGTTGTCTGCAACCAGTTTTATGTGTGTGCTACTGATGTTAGTAAAGTTACACTAAGCAATATCACCAGTTGCTCCTAATTGTACTAACGTGTTTCAAAGCAATACAAAGCTAAATGCAGTTCCAATTTAAATGCAGTGTAGTATGTACTTGAAATCAACTTTACTTTATGTATTCCATCGCTGTGAGTAGTTTTTTCTTGTGTTTCTAATCTGTTACAGTTCGCTCTGAATAGTTACGCACATGTACATAACAGAAAAAGCACAAAAAATATGTAATGCATTCAGCTGAAAACAGAGTACAATTTATTTCTGCTCAAAAGTACTATGTGCTAACTTGATGTAAACGTATTCACTTTACTTTCCATATGATTTAGTTGTCTGCAACCAGTTTTATGTGTGTGCTACTGCAGTTAGTAAAGTTACACTAAGCAATATCACCAGTTGCTCCTAATGGTACTACCGTGTTTCAAAGCAATACAAAGCTAAATGTAGTTCCAATGTAAATGCAGTGTAATATGTTCTTGAAATCAACTTTACTTTATGTATTCCATTGCTGTGAGTAGCTTTCCTTGTTGTTCCATTCAGTAGCAGTTCACTCTGAATAGTTATGCACATGTACATAACAGAAAATACACAAAATAAAAAGTAACGCATGCAGCTGAAAAGAGAGTACAATTTACTTTTGCTCAAAAGTACTATGTGCTAACTTGATGTAAACGTTTTCAATTTACTTTCCATATGATCTAGAGTTGTCTGCAACCAGTTTTATGTGTGTGCTACCGCATTTAGTAAAGTTACACTAAGCAATATCACCAGTTGCTCCTAATTGTACTAACGTGTTTCAAAGCAATACAAAGCTAAATGCAGTTCCAATTTAAATGCAGTGTAGTATGTACTTGAAATCAACTTTACTTTATGTATTCCATTGCTGTGAGTAGTTTTTTTTTGTGTTACTAATCTGTTACAGTTCGCTCTGAATAGTTACGCACATGTACATAACAGAAAATGCACAAAAAATATGTAATGCATTCAGCTGAAAACAGAGTACAATTTATTTCTGCTCAAAAGTACTATGTGCTAACTTGATGTAAACGTATTCACTTTACTTTCCATATGATTTAGAGTTGTCTGCAACCAGTTTTATGTGTGTACTACTTATGTTAGTAAAGTTACACTAAGTTGCTCCTAAAGGTACAACCGTGTTTCAAAGCAATACAAAGCTGAATGTAGTTCCAATGTAAATGCAGTGTAGTATGTTCTTGAAATCAACTTAACTTTATGTATTCCATTGCTGTGAGTAGTTTTTTTGTGTTTCTAATCTGTTACAGTTCGCTATGAATAGTTACGCACATGTACATAACAGAAAAAGCACAAAAAATAAGTAATGCATTCAGCTGAAAACAGAGTACAATTTATTTCTGCTCAAAAGTACTATGTGCTAACTTGATGTAAACGTATTCACTTTACTTTCCATATGATTTAGAGTTGTCTGCAACCAGTTTTATGTGTGTGCTACTGCAGTTAGTAAAGTTACACTAAGCAATATCACCAGTTGCTCCTAATGGTACTACCGTGTTTCAAAGCAATACAAAGCTAAATGTAGTTCCAATGTAAATGCATTGTAGTATGTTCTTGAAATCAACTTTACTTTATGTATTCCATTGCTGTGAGTAGCTTTCCTTGTTGTTCCATTCAGTTGCAGTTCACTCTGAATAGTTATGCACATGTACATAACAGAAAATACACAAAATAAAAAGTAACGCATTCAGCTGAAAAGAGAGTACAATTTACTTTTGCTCAAAAGTACTATGTGCTAACTAGATCTAAACGTTTGTAATTGACTTTCTATATGATTTGGTGCAGTCTGCAACAAGTTTTATGTCTGTGTTACTGAAGTTACTAACGTTACAATAAACAATATCACCAGTTGCTACTAATGGTACTACAGTGTTTCAAAGCAATAAAAAGCTAAATGTAGTTCCAATGTAAATGCATTGTAGTATGTTCTTGAATTCAACTTTACTTTAGGTATTCCATTGCTGTGAGTAGCTTTCCTTGTTTTTCCATTCAGTTGCAGTTCATTCTGAATAGTTACGCACATGTACATAACAGAAAATGCACAAAAAATAAGTAATGCATTCAGCTGAAAAGAGAGTACAATTTATTTCTGCTCAAAAGTACTATGTGCTAACTTGATGTAAACGTATTCACTTTACTTTCCATATGATTTAGAGATGTCTGCAACACAGTTTTATGTGTGTGCTACTGAAGTTAGTAAAGTTACACTAAGTTGCTCCTAAAGGTACAACCGTGTTTCAACGCAATACAATGCTGAATGTAGTTCCAATGTAAATGCAGTGTAGTATGTTCTTGAATTCAACTTTACTTTATGTATTCCATTGCTGTGAGTAGCTTTCCTTGTCTTTCTATTCAGTTGCAGTTCACTCTGAATAGTTATGCACATGTACATAACAGAAAATACACAAAATAAAAAGTAACGCATGCAGCTGAAAAGAGAGTACAATTTACTTTTGCTCAAAAGTACTATGTGCTAACTTGATGTAAACGTTTTCAATTTACTTTCCATATGATCTAGAGTTGTCTGCAACCAGTTTTATGTGTGTGCTACCGCATTTAGTAAAGTTACACTAAGCAATATCACCAGTTGCTCCTAATTGTACTAACGTGTTTCAAAGCAATACAAAGCTAAATGCAGTTCCAATTTAAATGCAGTGTAGTATGTACTTGAAATCAACTTTACTTTATGTATTCCATTGCTGTGAGTAGTTTTTTTTTTGTGTTTCTAATCTGTTACAGTTCGCTCTGAATAGTTACGCACATGTACATAACAGAAAATGCACAAAAAATATGTAATGCATTCAGCTGAAAACAGAGTACAATTTATTTCTGCTCAAAAGTACTATGTGCTAACTTGATGTAAACGTATTCACTTTACTTTCCATATGATTTAGAGTTGTCTGCAACCAGTTTTATGTGTGTACTACTTATGTTAGTAAAGTTACACTAAGTTACTCCTAAAGGTACAACCGTGTTTCAAAGCAATACAAAGCTGAATGTAGTTCCAATGTAAATGCAGTGTAGTATGTTCTTGAAATCAACTTAACTTTATGTATTCAATTGCTGTGAGTAGTTTTTTTGTGTTTCTAATCTGTTACAGTTCGCTATGAATAGTTACGCACATGTACATAACAGAAAAAGCACAAAAAATAAGTAATGGATTCAGCTGAAAACAGAGTACAATTTATTTCTGCTCAAAAGTACTATGTGCTAACTTGATGTAAACGTATTCACTTTACTTTCCATATGATTTAGAGTTGTCTGCAACCAGTTTTATGTGTGTGCTACTGCAGTTAGTAAAGTTACACTAAGCAATATCACCAGTTGCTCCTAATGGTACTACCGTGTTTCAAAGCAATACAAAGCTAAATGTAGTTCCAATGTAAATGCAGTGTAGTAAGTTCTTGAAATCAACTTTACTTTATGTATTCCATTGCTGTGAGTAGCTTTCCTTGTTTTTCTATTCAGTTGCAGTTCACTCTGAATAGTTATGCACATGTACATAACAGAAAATACACAAAATAAAAAGTAACGCATGCAGCTGAAAAGAGAGTACAATTTACTTTTGCTCAAAAGTACTATGTGCTAACTTGATGTAAACGTTTTCAATTTACTTGCCATATGATCTAGAGTTGTCTGCAACCAGTTTTATGTGTGTGCTACCGCATTTAGTAAAGTTACACTAAGCAATATCACCAGTTGCTCCTAATTGTACTAACGTGTTTCAAAGCAATACAAAGCTAAATGCAGTTCCAATTTAAATGCAGTGTAGTATGTACTTGAAATCAACTTTACTTTATGTATTCCATTGCTGTGAGTAGTTTTTTTTTGTGTTTCTAATCTGTTACAGTTCGCTCTGAATAGTTACGCACATGTACATAACAGAAAATGCACAAAAAATATGTAATGCATTCAGCTGAAAACAGAGTACAATTTATTTCTGCTCAAAAGTACTATGTGCTAACTTGATGTAAACGTATTCACTTTACTTTCCATATGATTTAGAGTTGTCTGCAACCAGTTTTATGTGTGTACTACTTATGTTAGTAAAGTTACACTAAGTTGCTCCTAAAGGTACAACCGTGTTTCAAAGCAATACAAAGCTGAATGTAGTTCCAATGTAAATGCAGTGTAGTATGTTCTTGAAATCAACTTAACTTTATGTATTCCATTGCTGTGAGTAGTTTTTTTGTGTTTCTAATCTGTTACAGTTCGCTATGAATAGTTACGCACATGTACATAACAGAAAAAGCACAAAAAATAAGTAATGCATTCAGCTGAAAACAGAGTACAATTTATTTCTGCTCAAAAGTACTATGTGCTAACTTGATGTAAACGTATTCACTTTACTTTCCATATGATTTAGAGTTGTCTGCAACCAGTTTTATGTGTGTGCTACTGCAGTTAGTAAAGTTACACTAAGCAATATCACCAGTTGCTCCTAATGGTACTACCGTGTTTCAAAGCAATACAAAGCTAAATGTAGTTCCAATGTAAATGCATTGTAGTATGTTCTTGAAATCAACTTTACTTTATGTATTCCATTGCTGTGAGTAGCTTTCCTTGTTGTTCCATTCAGTTGCAGTTCACTCTGAATAGTTATGCACATGTACATAACAGAAAATACACAAAATAAAAAGTAACGCATTCAGCTGAAAAGAGAGTACAATTTACTTTTGCTCAAAAGTACTATGTGCTAACTAGATCTAAACGTTTGTAATTGACTTTCTATATGATTTGGTGCAGTCTGCAACAAGTTTTATGTGTGTGTTACTGAAGTTACTAACGTTACAATAAACAATATCACCAGTTGCTACTAATGGTACTACAGTGTTTCAAAGCAATAAAAAGCTAAATGTAGTTCCAATGTAAATGCATTGTAGTATGTTCTTGAATTCAACTTTACTTTAGGTATTCCATTGCTGTGAGTAGCTTTCCTTGTTTTTCCATTCAGTTGCAGTTCATTCTGAATAGTTACGCACATGTACATAACAGAAAATGCACAAAAAATAAGTAATGCATTCAGCTGAAAAGAGAGTACAATTTATTTCTGCTCAAAAGTACTATGTGCTAACTTGATGTAAACGTATTCACTTTACTTTCCATATGATTTAGAGATGTCTGCAACACAGTTTTATGTGTGTGCTACTGAAGTTAGTAAAGTTACACTAAGTTGCTCCTAAAGGTACAACCGTGTTTCAACGCAATACAATGCTGAATGTAGTTCCAATGTAAATGCAGTGTAGTATGTTCTTGAATTCAACTTTACTTTATGTATTCCATTGCTGTGAGTAGCTTTCCTTGTTTTTCTATTCAGTTGCAGTTCACTCTGAATAATGCACATGTACATAACAGAAAATGCAAAAAAAATAAGTAAAGCATTCAGCTGAAAAGAGAGTACAATTTACTTTTGCTCAAAAGTACTATGTGCTAACTTGATGTAAACGTATTCACTTTACTTTCCATATGATTTAGAGTTGTCTGCAACCAGTTTTATGTGTGTGCTACTGCAGTTAGTAAAGTTACACTAAGTTGCTCCTAAAGGTACAACCGTGTTTCAAAGCAATACAATGCTGAATGTAGTTCCAATGTAAATGCAGTGTAGTATGTTCTTGAATTCAACTTTACTTTATGTATTCCATTGCTGTGAGTAGCTTTCCTTGTTTTTCTATTCAGTTGCATTTCACTCTGAATAGTTATGCACATGTACATAACAGAAAATACACAAAATAAAAAGTAACGCATGTAGCTGAAAAGAGAGTACAATTTAATTTTGCTCAAATGTACTATGTGCTAACTTGATGGAAACGTATTCACTTTACTTTCCATATGATTTAGAGTTGTCTGCAACCAGTTTTATGTGTGTGCTACCGCATTTAGTAAAGTTACACTAAGTTGCTCCTAAAGGTACAACCGTGTTTCAAAGCAATACAAAGCTGAATGTAGTTCCAATGTAAATGCAGTGTAGTAAGTTCTTGAAATCAACTTTACTTTATGTATTCCATTGCTGTGAGTAGCTTTCCTTGTTTTTCTATTCAGTTGCAGTTCACTCTGAATAGTTATGCACATGTACATAACAGAAAATACACAAAATAAAAAGTAACGCATGCAGCTGAAAAGAGAGTACAATTTACTTTTGCTCAAAAGTACTATGTGCTAACTTGATGTAAACGTTTTCAATTTACTTTCCATATGATCTAGAGTTGTCTGCAACCAGTTTTATGTGTGTGCTACCGCATTTAGTAAAGTTACACTAAGCAATATCACCAGTTGCTCCTAATTGTACTAACGTGTTTCAAAGCAATACAAAGCTAAATGCAGTTCCAATTTAAATGCAGTGTAGTATGTACTTGAAATCAACTTTACTTTATGTATTCCATTGCTGTGAGTAGTTTTTTTTTGTGTTTCTAATCTGTTACAGTTCGCTCTGAATAGTTACGCACATGTACATAACAGAAAATGCACAAAAAATATGTAATGCATTCAGCTGAAAACAGAGTACAATTTATTTCTGCTCAAAAGTACTATGTGCTAACTTGATGTAAACGTATTCACTTTACTTTCCATATGATTTAGAGTTGTCTGCAACCAGTTTTATGTGTGTACTACTTATGTTAGTAAAGTTACACTAAGTTACTCCTAAAGGTACAACCGTGTTTCAAAGCAATACAAAGCTGAATGTAGTTCCAATGTAAATGCAGTGTAGTATGTTCTTGAAATCAACTTAACTTTATGTATTCCATTGCTGTGAGTAGTTTTTTTGTGTTTCTAATCTGTTACAGTTCGCTATGAATAGTTACGCACATGTACATAACAGAAAAAGCACAAAAAATAAGTAATGCATTCAGCTGAAAACAGAGTACAATTTATTTCTGCTCCAAAGTACTATGTGCTAACTTGATGTAAACGTATTCACTTTACTTTCCATATGATTTAGAGTTGTCTGCAACCAGTTTTATGTGTGTGCTACTGCAGTTAGTAAAGTTACACTAAGCAATATCACCAGTTGCTCCTAATGGTACTACCGTGTTTCAAAGCAATACAAAGCTAAATGTAGTTCCAATGTAAATGCAGTGTAGTAAGTTCTTGAAATCAACTTTACTTTATGTATTCCATTGCTGTGAGTAGCTTTCCTTGTTTTTCTATTCAGTTGCAGTTCACTCTGAATAGTTATGCACATGTACATAACAGAAAATACACAAAATAAAAAGTAACGCATGCAGCTGAAAAGAGAGTACAATTTACTTTTGCTCAAAAGTACTATGTGCTAACTTGATGTAAACGTTTTCAATTTACTTTCCATATGATCTAGAGTTGTCTGCAACCAGTTTTATGTGTGTGCTACCGCATTTAGTAAAGTTACACTAAGCAATATCACCAGTTGCTCCTAATTGTACTAACGTGTTTCAAAGCAATACAAAACTAAATGCAGTTCCAATTTAAATGCAGTGTAGTATGTACTTGAAATCAACTTTACTTTATGTATTCCATTGCTGTGAGTAGTTTTTTTTTGTGTTTCTAATCTGTTACAGTTCGCTCTGAATAGTTACGCACATGTACATAACGGAAAATGCACAAAAAATATGTAATGCATTCAGCTGAAAACAGAGTACAATTTATTTCTGCTCAAAAGCACTATGTGCTAACTTGATGTAAACGTATTCACTTTACTTTCCATATGATTTAGAGTTGTCTGCAACCAGTTTTATGTGTGTACTACTTATGTTAGTAAAGTTACACTAAGTTACTCCTAAAGGTACAACCGTGTTTCAAAGCAATACAAAGCTGAATGTAGTTCCAATGTAAATGCAGTGTAGTATGTTCTTGAAATCAACTTAACTTTATGTATTCCATTGCTGTGAGTAGTTTTTTTGTGTTTCTAATCTGTTACAGTTCGCTATGAATAGTTACGCACATGTACATAACAGAAAAAGCACAAAAAATAAGTAATGCATTCAGCTGAAAACAGAGTACAATTTATTTCTGCTCAAAAGTACTATGTGCTAACTTGATGTAAACGTATTCACTTTACTTTCCATATGATTTAGAGTTGTCTGCAACCAGTTTTATGTGTGTGCTACTGCAGTTAGTAAAGTTACACTAAGCAATATCACCAGTTGCTCCTAATGGTACTACCGTGTTTCAAAGCAATACAAAGCTAAATGTAGTTCCAATGTAAATGCATTGTAGTATGTTCTTGAAATCAACTTTACTTTATGTATTCCATTGCTGTGAGTAGCTTTCCTTGTTGTTCCATTCAGTTGCAGTTCACTCTGAATAGTTATGCACATGTACATAACAGAAAATACACAAAATAAAAAGTAACGCATTCAGCTGAAAAGAGAGTACAATTTACTTTTGCTCAAAAGTACTATGTGCTAACTTGATGTAAACGTTTTCAATTTACTTTCCATATGATCTAGAGTTGTCTGCAACCAGTTTTATGTGTGTGCTACCGCATTTAGTAAAGTTACACTAAGCAATATCACCAGTTGCTCCTAATTGTACTAACGTGTTTCAAAGCAATACAAAGCTAAATGCAGTTCCAATTTAAATGCAGTGTAGTATGTACTTGAAATCAACTTTACTTTATGTATTCCATTGCTGTGAGTAGTTTTTTTTTGTGTTTCTAATCTGTTACAGTTCGCTCTGAATAGTTACGCACATGTACATAACAGAAAATGCACAAAAAATATGTAATGCATTCAGCTGAAAACAGAGTACAATTTATTTCTGCTCAAAAGTACTATGTGCTAACTTGATGTAAACGTATTCACTTTACTTTCCATATGATTTAGAGTTGTCTGCAACCAGTTTTATGTGTGTGCTACTGCAGTTAGTAAAGTTACACTAAGCAATATCACCAGTTGCTCCTAATGGTACTACCGTGTTTCAAAGCAATACAAAGCTAAATGTAGTTCCAATGTAAATACATTGTAGTATTTTCTTGAAATCAACTTTACTTTATGTATTCCATTGCTGTGAGTAGCTTTCCTTGTTGTTCCATTCAGTTGCAGTTCACTCTGAATAGTTATGCACATGTACATAACAGAAAATACACAAAATAAAAAGTAACGCATTCAGCTGAAAAGAGAGTACAATTTACTTTTGCTCAAAAGTACTATGTGCTAACTAGATCTAAACGTTTGTAATTGACTTTCTATATGATTTGGTGCAGTCTGCAACAAGTTTTATGTGTGTGTTACTGAAGTTACTAACGTTACAATAAACAATATCACCAGTTGCTACTAATGGTACTACAGTGTTTCAAAGCAATAAAAAGCTAAATGTAGTTCCAATGTAAATGCATTGTAGTATGTTCTTGAATTCAACTTTACTTTAGGTATTCCATTGCTGTGAGTAGCTTTCCTTGTTTTTCTATTCAGTTGCAGATCACTCTGAATAATGCACATGTACATAACAGAAAATGCACAAAAAATAAGTAAAGCATTCAGCTGAAAAGAGAGTACAATTTACTTTTGCTCAAAAGTACTATGTGCTAACTTGATGTAAACGTATTCACTTTACTTTCCATATGATTTAGAGTTGTCTGCAACCAGTTTTATGTGTGTGCTACTGCAGTTAGTAAAGTTACACTAAGTTGCTCCTAAAGGTACAACCGTGTTTCAAAGCAATACAATGCTGAATGTAGTTCCAATGTAAATGCAGTGTAGTATGTTCTTGAATTCAACTTTACTTTATGTATTCCATTGCTGTGAGTAGCTTTCCTTGTTTTTCTATTCAGTTGCAGTTCACTCTGAATAATGCACATGTACATAACAGAAAATACACAAAATAAAAAGTAACGCATGTAGCTGAAAAGAGAGTACAATTTAATTTTGCTCAAAAGTACTATGTGCTAACTTGATGTAAACGTATTCACTTTACTTTCCATATGATTTAGAGTTGTCTGCAACCAGTTTTATGTGTGTGCTACCGCATTTAGTAAAGTTACACTAAGTTGCTCCTAAAGGTACAACCGTGTTTCAAAGCAATACAAAGCTGAATGTAGTTCCAATGTAAATGCAGTGTAGTAAGTTCTTGAAATCAACTTTACTTTATGTATTCCATTGCTGTGAGTAGCTTTCCTTGTTTTTCTATTCAGTTGCAGTTCACTCTGAATAGTTATGCACATGTACATAACAGAAAATACACAAAATAAAAAGTAACGCATGCAGCTGAAAAGAGAGTACAATTTAATTTTGCTCAAAAGTACTATGTGCTAACTTGATGTAAACGTTTTCAATTTACTTTCCATATGATCTAGAGTTGTCTGCAACCAGTTTTATGTGTGTGCTACTGATGTTAGTAAAGTTACACTAAGCAATATCACCAGTTGCTCCTAATTGTACTAACGTGTTTCAAAGCAATACAAAGCTAAATGCAGTTCCAATTTAAATGCAGTGTAGTATGTTCTTGAAATCAACTTTACTTTATGTATTCCATTGCTGTGAGTAGTTTTTTTGTGTTTCTAATCTGTTACAGTTCGCTCTGAATAGTTACGCACATGTACATAACAGAAAATGCACAAAAAATATGTAATGCATTCAGCTGAAAACAGAGTACAATTTATTTCTGCTCAAAAGTACTATGTGCTAACTTGATGTAAACGTATTCACTTTACTTTCCGTATGATTTAGAGTTGTCTGCAACCAGTTTTATGTGTGTACTACTTATGTTAGTAAAGTTACACTAAGTTGCTCCTAAAGGTACAACTGTGTGTCAAAGCAATACAAAGCTGAATGTTGTTCCAATGTAAATGCAGTGTAGTATGTTCTTGAAATCAACTTAACTTTATGTATTCCATTGCTGTGAGTAGTTTTTTTGTGTTTCTAATCTGTTACAGTTCGCTATGAATAGTTACGCACATGTACATAACAGAAAAAGCACAAAAAATATGTAATGCATTCAGCTGAAAACAGAGTACAATTTATTTCTGCTCAAAAGTACTATGTGCTAACTTGATGTAAACGTATTCACTTTACTTTCCATATGATTTAGAGTTGTCTGCAACCAGTTTTATGTGTGTGCTACTGCAGTTAGTAAAGTTACACTAAGCAATATCACCAGTTGCTCCTAATGGTACTACCGTGTTTCAAAGCAATACAAAGCTAAATGTAGTTCCAATGTAAATGCATTGTAGTATGTTCTTGAAATCAACTTTACTTTATGTATTCCATTGCTGTGAGTAGCTTTCCTTGTTGTTCCTTTCAGTTGCAGTTCACTCTGAATAATGCACATGTACATAACAGAAAATGCACAAAAAATAAGTAAAGCATTCAGCTGAAAAGAGAGTACAATTTACTTTTGCTCAAAAGTACTATGTGCTAACGATCTAAACGTATTCACTTTACTTTCCATATGATTTAGAGTTGTCTGCAACCAGTTTTATGTGTGTGCTACCGCATTTAGTAAAGTTACACTAAGTTGCTCCTAAAGGTACAACCGTGTTTCAAAGCAATACAAAGCTGAATGTAGTTCCAATGTAAATGCAGTGTAGTAAGTTCTTGAAATCAACTTTACTTTATGTATTCCATTGCTGTGAGTAGCTTTCCTTGTTTTTCTATTCAGTTGCAGTTCACTCTGAATAGTTATGCACATGTACATAACAGAAAATACACAAAATAAAAAGTAACGCATGCAGCTGAAAAGAGAGTACAATTTACTTTTGCTCAAAAGTACTGTGCTAACTTGATATAAACGTTTTCAATTTACTTTCCATATGATCTAGAGTTGTCTGCAACCAGTTTTATGTGTGTGCTACTGATGTTAGTAAAGTTACACTAAGCAATATCACCAGTTGCTCCTAATTGTACTAACGTGTTTCAAAGCAATACAAAGCTAAATGAAGTTCCAATTTATATGCAGTGTAGTATGTACTTGAAATCAACTTTACTTTATGTATTCCATTGCTGTGAGTAGTTTTTTTTTGTGTTTCTAATCTGTTACAGTTCGCTCTGAATAGTTACGCACATGTACATAACAGAAAATGCACAAAAAATATGTAATGCATTCAGCTGAAAACAGAGTACAATTTATTTCTGCTCAAAAGTACTATGTGCTAACTTGATGTAAACGTATTCACTTTACTTTCCATATGATTTAGAGTTGTCTGCAACCAGTTTTATGTGTGTGCTACTGCAGTTAGTAAAGTTACACTAAGCAATATCACCAGTTGCTCCTAATGGTACTACCGTGTTTCAAAGCAATACAAAGCTAAATGTAGTTCCAATTGTTATGATACCAGCCCCCTCCTTTGTGAGAATTGCAACAGCCCTAGTGAAAGGGGGGTCAATGACCCGAGAGAGAGAGAGCAAGAGAGAGAGAGAGACAGGCTGAATGGACACAGGAAATGGAAAGACAGCGACGTGCTGGATACCGCATTCCACTGGGACAAAAGCTGGTGACTGTGGCATTGTTCTCAGGAGACACCTGGGAACTGCAGACGTGCCAACTCTCAGGGACATTGTAAAGCCCTCGGGCAAAGTGGGCTGGTTGAGAGAGATTGCATCACCTGCAACCTGATTGACACCTGAGATCCCGTGAGGCAGTATAAAGAAGGGTCTGAAAGAGGACGACCCTCAGACGCACCAAGGAGACACCAAGAAGCACGATAACGCTTCCCGTGGGAACGGGAAGCCATTTTGAAATAAGCCACGTGCGTTAAATTCCGAATGCGGGGTTTGTGGCTGGAACCAACGGAAGATCGCTTTTAACTAACAACGGGGAAGATCGCTCCCCTGATTCCACGGATGTAAACGGCAAGTTTTTCCGTTTTATCTCTCTCTCTCCAACACGTGAAACCAAAAGAGAAAAGCCTGCAGACTTCAGAGTGACTCTTTATATTTCCAATTGGACTCAGTATTATATACCCTAGACAACGAAAGAGCTTATTTCTGATTGATTATGGTTACACCGGTGTTTTAGATTGAGTTTTGACGCATGTTATCGGAATGTTTGTATTAACCTTAATTTTTGTGCCCCTTTATTAATAAAACTTTTGAAAATAGCCAAATCCTCTGAGGCTGAGGATTTGATTCATAAAGACAACGGCAAGTGTTCTCTTTTCCTAACAATCTCTCTTCTCTCTCTCCAACACGTGAAACCAAAAGGGAAAAGCCTGCAGACTTCAGAGTGACTCTTTATATTTCCAATTGGACTCAGTATTATACCCTAGACAACGAAAGAGCTTATTTCTGAGTGATTATTAATGTACCTGCGTTTTAGATTGAGTATTGACGCATGTTATCTGAATGTTTGTATTAACCTTAATTTTTGTGCCCCTTTATTAATAAAACTTTTGAAAATAGTACCATTCGACTTCAACTGACATATCTATCTTTGCTGGTAAGTGAAACCAGGTACTGGTTTCATAACAAGTGGGGTTCTCGTCTCGGGATTTGAAACCAAACGGGAGGGTCAGTGAATCGGGCTGTAAGTCCAAACTTAAATCTGGTTTCGCAGGTAGCCAGACAGAAAACCAGCAAAGATGGACGTGTGTGAATTTATGAAAAACGCGACTGTGGCGGCGCTAGAGGTGAGCACCAAAGCAGACTTGTTAAATTTGGCGAAGGGGTTGGAGGTGGAAAACGAGCAGGATCAAGCTGAGAGGCAAAGACAGCATGAAATTCGGATCAGAGAGTTAGCAGCAGCCGAGAGAGCGGTTTAATGTTAGTCGGGAGCTGAGAGTAGTACCTCCGTTCGAAGAGACGGATGTTGATAGTTATTTCTTGTTTTTTGAAACGGTGGCAGCTATGATGCCGACCCGCAGACTGGCGAGTGCGGTGGCCCCGCCCCTAGAGTCCCAAAGCTATCGCGCATGCGCGGTCACTCGCAGCCTGTCGGAAAAAGCGGCTGAGAAAGAGGACAGTTTAAATGAAGCCAGCGGTGATCTGGCCAAGATGTTTTTACCGACCCTGTACCATGAGGGTTCCGAGGGTGGTAAAACAGAAAGCAGTAAAGTAAAAGGGGGTAAGGGAGAGGAAATAGCCCTGCCCTTAGTGAAGAGAAAGGTCCTAGAGGTAGGAACTAAAGTTGAGAAACGGATAAAGTTAAAATGTCCAGAGTTGGACATGGTTAATCTGTCTGGTTTGGCAGAATTGTTTGAAGAAGTTCAGAGTTCTAAAGGTGTTCTCGATGGTCTCGAGAGTGAAATGAGGGCAGTCTTAGAGAGGAAGGGTATCCTTGCTGTGGAGAAGTCAGCTGAAATGGCCGAGGAGGTTGTTTCAGCTCGCAGGGTTGCGCCTTCCCCAACGGGGGGCTGCCTAGAGAGTAACTGGAAGGATCGGGAGACGTTAGAATTTGAAAAAGGTACGGGTATTGAAAGCCTGGAAGGGGCCAATGTCCCGTTTGAGTGTGTCCAAGATGGGGGCGCACGTGGTGCTGAACCTGGTAACAGAGCTCAGGGGAAGTCTGAGGTGTTTGATTCAGGGGGACGGGGCGGCCGTCTTTGTGGATCAAATAGGGTTGGTTCAGTAGGAAAAGGGTTAACCTTGGTAACCGTGGGAAGTGTGAGTTCCACGGTGTTTGTATTCGAGAGTGGGGCCAGGGTTAATGCCGAATTTAAGGGGGGAATGAGGATTGTTATTGAAGGAAACGGAAAGTCTGTAGTTCCCAAGTCGAAGGAAGAAATTTTAAACCTGGCAGATCGCTCACAGAGTGAGTCGGGAAATAGCGGGGCCCCCCACTCTATTGTTACGCCAGGGTGGGGTGTGAAGAGGTTGCATTCGAAATGCTACCTGAAAGAGGAGTTGGAATTAAAAGCAAATAGCCTGAAGGGTCTTGACAGTTTGGGGCATGGTGTTGAAAAAATAGCCCCGATGAACGAGGCGGGCGGGAGTTCACCACGCCAGATTACTCAAAGTCCCAACGGGGGGACTCGCCAGAAAAGAGGTGACGGTTAATGGGGATGCCATTTTTTTTAAACAGCAAAGCAGGTTTTGCGGGTTGCGCCAAAGCCTGTGAATAATAAAGACAGACCTTTGGAGACCTGCCGGCGAAGTAAACCGACCGAAACGATTAGTATTCGCATAAACTTTTGTAGATGCACCTAAGCTAAGATCACACCTCCGCAGTTTTGTTGCTGAAAACAATAAATAAATAGGTGGTTATTGAATTGAAGTCTGATGCTACAAGACTTTAGTACGGTACGCAATGTTAAGATATTAATTAAAGGGGCACTGTACTTGTTAACTGTTTAGATGCTGACTTGAATGTATAACTGTATTACTCTGTAGTGAAAAGAAAAGCTTCTGTATTGTATTAGATTCAAAATTTCTGTAAGACTGTACCACTTTGGGTT
Organism: Hemitrygon akajei; assembly: GCF_048418815.1. Classification (NCBI taxonomy): domain Eukaryota; kingdom Metazoa; phylum Chordata; class Chondrichthyes; order Myliobatiformes; family Dasyatidae; genus Hemitrygon; species Hemitrygon akajei. Next base: position 57,164,312 of record NC_133131.1, read on the forward strand.
TTAACCGCTGGTAAAAACCTTTTTAAGAGGGGAGGTGTTATGATACCAGCCCCCTCCTTTGTGAGAATTGCAACAGCCCTAGTGAAAGGGGGGTCAATGACCCGAGAGAGAGAGAGCAAGAGAGAGAGAGAGACAGGCTGAATGGACACAGGAAATGGAAAGACAGCGACGTGCTGGATACCGCATTCCACTGGGACAAAAGCTGGTGACTGTGGCATTGTTCTCAGGAGACACCTGGGAACTGCAGACGTGCCAACTCGCAGGGACATTGTAAAGCCCTCGGGCAAAGTGGGCTGGTTGAGAGAGATTGCATCACCTGCAACCTGATTGACACCTGAGATCCCGTGAGGCAGTATAAAGAAGGGTCTGAAAGAGGACGACCCTCAGACGCACCAAGGAGACACCAAGAAGCACGATAACGCTTCCCGTGGGAACGGGAAGCCATTTTGAAATAAGCCACGTGCGTTAAATTCCGAATGCGGGGTTTGTGGCTGGAACCAACGGAAGATCGCTTTTAACTAACAACGGGGAAGATCGCTCCCCTGATTCCACGGATGTAAACGGCAAGTTTTTCCGTTTTATCTCTCTCTCTCCAACACGTGAAACCAAAAGAGAAAAGCCTGCAGACTTCAGAGTGACTCTTTATATTTCCAATTGGACTCAGTATTATATACCCTAGACAACGAAAGAGCTTATTTCTGATTGATTATGGTTACACCGGTGTTTTAGATTCAGTTTTGACGCATGTTATCGGAATGTTTGTATTAACCTTAATTTTTGTGCCCCTTTATTAATAAAACTTTTGAAAATAGTACCATTGGACTTCAACTGACATATCTATCTTTGCTGGTAAGTGAAACCAGGTACTGGTTTCATAACACAATGTAAATGCATTGTTATATGTTCTTGAAATCAACTTTACTTTATGTATTCCATTGCTGTGAGTAGCTTTCCTTGTTGTTCCATTCAGTTGCAGTTCACTCTGAATAGTTATGCACATGTACATAACAGAAAATACACAAAATAAAAAGTAACGCATTCAGCTGAAAAGAGAGTACAATTTACTTTTGCTCAAAAGTACTATGTGCTAACTAGATCTAAACGTTTGTAATTGACTTTCTATATGATTTGGTGCAGTCTGCAACAAGTTTTATGTGTGTGTTACTGAAGTTACTAACGTTACAATAAACAATATCACCAGTTGCTTCTAATGGTACTACAGTGTTTCAAAGCAATAAAAAGCTAAATGTAGTTCCAATGTAAATGCATTGTAGTATGTTCTTGAATTCAACTTTACTTTAGGTATTCCATTGCTGTGAGTAGCTTTCCTTGTTTTTCCATTCAGTTGCAGTTCATTCTGAATAGTTACGCACATGTACATAACAGAAAATGCACAAAAAATAAGTAATGCATTCAGCTGAAAAGAGAGTACAATTTATTTCTGCTCAAAAGTACTATGTGCTAACTTGATGTAAACGTATTCACTTTACTTTCCATATGATTTAGAGTTGTCTGCAACCAGTTTTATGTGTGTGCTACTGAAGTTAGTAAAGTTACACTAAGTTGCTCCTAAAGGTACAACCGTGTTTCAAAGCAATACAATGCTGAATGTAGTTCCAATGTAAATGCAGTGTAGTATGTTCTTGAATTCAACTTTACTTTATGTATTCCATTGCTGTGAGTAGCTTTCCTTGTTTTTCTATTCAGTTGCAGTTCACTCTGAATAATGCACATGTACATAACAGAAAATGCACAAAAAATAAGTAATGCATTCAGCTGAAAAGAGAGTACAATTTACTTTTGCTCAAAAGTACTATGTGCTAACTTGATGTAAACGTATTCACTTTACTTTCCATATGATTTAGAGTTGTCTGCAACCAGTTTTATGTGTGTGCTACTGCAGTTAGTAAAGTTACACTAAGTTGCTCCTAAAGGTACAACCGTGTTTCAAAGCAATACAATGCTGAATGTAGTTCCAATGTAAATGCAGTGTAGTATGTTCTTGAATTCAACTTTACTTTATGTATTCCATTGCTGTGAGTAGCTTTCCTTGTTTTTCTATTCAGTTGCATTTCACTCTGAATAGTTATGCACATGTACATAGAAAATACACAAAATAAAAAGTAACGCATGAAGCTGAAAAGAGAGTACAATTTATTTCTGCTCAAAAGTACTATGTGCTAACTTGATGTAAACGTATTCACTTTACTTTCCATATGATTTAGAGTTGTCTGCAACCAGTTTTATGTGTGTGCTACTGAAGTTAGTAAAGTTACACTAAGTTGCTCCTAAAGGTACAACCGTGTTTCAAAGCAATACAATGCTGAATGTAGTTCCAATGTAAATGCAGTGTAGTATGTTCTTGAATTCAACTTTACTTTATGTATTCCATTGCTGTGAGTAGCTTTCCTTGTTTTTCTATTCAGTTGCATTTCACTCTGAATAGTTATGCACATGTACATAGAAAATACACAAAATAAAAAGTAACGCATGTAGCTGAAAAGAGAGTACAATTTAATTTTGCTCAAAAGTACTATGTGCTAACTTGATGTAAACGTATTCACTTTACTTTCCATATGATTTAGAGTTGTCTGCAACCAGTTTTATGTGTGTGCTACCGCATTTAGTAAAGTTACACTAAGTTGCTCCTAAAGGTACAACCGTGTTTCAAAGCAATACAAAGCTGAATGTAGTTCCAATGTAAATGCAGTGTAGTAAGTTCTTGAAATCAACTTTACTTTATGTATTCCATTGCTGTGAGTAGCTTTCCTTGTTTTTCTATTCAGTTGCATTTCACTCTGAATAGTTATGCACATGTACATAGAAAATACACAAAATAAAAAGTAACGCATGTAGCTGAAAAGAGAGTACAATTTAATTTTGCTCAAAAGTACTATGTGCTAACTTGATGTAAACGTATTCACTTTACTTTCCATATGATTTAGAGTTGTCTGCAACCAGTTTTATGTGTGTGCTACTGCAGTTAGTAAAGTTACACTAAGCAATATCACCAGTTGCTCCTAATGGTACTACCGTGTTTCAAAGCAATACAAAGCTAAATGTAGTTCCAATTGTTATGATACCAGCCCCCTCCTTTGTGAGAATTGCAACAGCCCTAGTGAAAGGGGGGTCAATGACCCGAGAGAGAGAGAGCAAGAGAGAGAGAGAGACAGGCTGAATGGACACAGGAAATGGAAAGACAGCGACGTGCTGGATACCGCATTCCACTGGGACAAAAGCTGGTGACTGTGGCATTGTTCTCAGGAGACACCTGGGAACTGCAGACGTGCCAACTCGCAGGGACATTGTAAAGCCCTCGGGCAAAGTGGGCTGGTTGAGAGAGATTGCATCACCTGCAACCTGATTGACACCTGAGATCCCGTGAGGCAGTATAAAGAAGGGTCTGAAAGAGGACGACCCTCAGACGCACCAAGGAGACACCAAGAAGCACGATAACGCTTCCCGTGGGAACGGGAAGCCATTTTGAAATAAGCCACGTGCGTTAAATTCCGAATGCGGGGTTTGTGGCTGGAACCAACGGAAGATCGCTTTTAACTAACAACGGGGAAGATCGCTCCCCTGATTCCACGGATGTAAACGGCAAGTTTTTCCGTTTTATCTCTCTCTCTCCAACACGTGAAACCAAAAGAGAAAAGCCTGCAGACTTCAGAGTGACTCTTTATATTTCCAATTGGACTCAGTATTATATACCCTAGACAACGAAAGAGCTTATTTCTGATTGATTATGGTTACACCGGTGTTTTAGATTGAGTTTTGACGCATGTTATCGGAATGTTTGTATTAACCTTAATTTTTGTGCCCCTTTATTAATAAAACTTTTGAAAATAGCCAAATCCTCTGAGGCTGAGGATTTGATTCATAAAGACAACGGCAAGTGTTCTCTTTTCCTAACAATCTCTCTTCTCTCTCTCCAACACGTGAAACCAAAAGGGAAAAGCCTGCAGACTTCAGAGTGACTCTTTATATTTCCAATTGGACTCAGTATTATACCCTAGACAACGAAAGAGCTTATTTCTGAGTGATTATTAATGTACCTGCGTTTTAGATTGAGTATTGACGCATGTTATCTGAATGTTTGTATTAACCTTAATTTTTGTGCCCCTTTATTAATAAAACTTTTGAAAATAGTACCATTCGACTTCAACTGACATATCTATCTTTGCTGGTAAGTGAAACCAGGTACTGGTTTCATAACAAGTGGGGTTCTCGTCTCGGGATTTGAAACCAAACGGGAGGGTCAGTGAATCGGGCTGTAAGTCCAAACTTAAATCTGGTTTCGCAGGTAGCCAGACAGAAAACCAGCAAAGATGGACGTGTGTGAATTTATGAAAAACGCGACTGTGGCGGCGCTAGAGGTGAGCACCAAAGCAGACTTGTTAAATTTGGCGAAGGGGTTGGAGGTGGAAAACGAGCAGGATCAAGCTGAGAGGCAAAGACAGCATGAAATTCGGATCAGAGAGTTAGCAGCAGCCGAGAGAGCGGTTTAATGTTAGTCGGGAGCTGAGAGTAGTACCTCCGTTCGAAGAGACGGATGTTGATAGTTATTTCTTGTTTTTTGAAACGGTGGCAGCTATGATGCCGACCCGCAGACTGGCGAGTGCGGTGGCCCCGCCCCTAGAGTCCCAAAGCTATCGCGCATGCGCGGTCACTCGCAGCCTGTCGGAAAAAGCGGCTGAGAAAGAGGACAGTTTAAATGAAGCCAGCGGTGATCTGGCCAAGATGTTTTTACCGACCCTGTACCATGAGGGTTCCGAGGGTGGTAAAACAGAAAGCAGTAAAGTAAAAGGGGGTAAGGGAGAGGAAATAGCCCTGCCCTTAGTGAAGAGAAAGGTCCTAGAGGTAGGAACTAAAGTTGAGAAACGGATAAAGTTAAAATGTCCAGAGTTGGACATGGTTAATCTGTCTGGTTTGGCAGAATTGTTTGAAGAAGTTCAGAGTTCTAAAGGTGTTCTCGATGGTCTCGAGAGTGAAATGAGGGCAGTCTTAGAGAGGAAGGGTATCCTTGCTGTGGAGAAGTCAGCTGAAATGGCCGAGGAGGTTGTTTCAGCTCGCAGGGTTGCGCCTTCCCCAACGGGGGGCTGCCTAGAGAGTAACTGGAAGGATCGGGAGACGTTAGAATTTGAAAAAGGTACGGGTATTGAAAGCCTGGAAGGGGCCAATGTCCCGTTTGAGTGTGTCCAAGATGGGGGCGCACGTGGTGCTGAACCTGGTAACAGAGCTCAGGGGAAGTCTGAGGTGTTTGATTCAGGGGGACGGGGCGGCCGTCTTTGTGGATCAAATAGGGTTGGTTCAGTAGGAAAAGGGTTAACCTTGGTAACCGTGGGAAGTGTGAGTTCCACGGTGTTTGTATTCGAGAGTGGGGCCAGGGTTAATGCCGAATTTAAGGGGGGAATGAGGATTGTTATTGAAGGAAACGGAAAGTCTGTAGTTCCCAAGTCGAAGGAAGAAATTTTAAACCTGGCAGATCGCTCACAGAGTGAGTCGGGAAATAGCGGGGCCCCCCACTCTATTGTTACGCCAGGGTGGGGTGTGAAGAGGTTGCATTCGAAATGCTACCTGAAAGAGGAGTTGGAATTAAAAGCAAATAGCCTGAAGGGTCTTGACAGTTTGGGGCATGGTGTTGAAAAAATAGCCCCGATGAACGAGGCGGGCGGGAGTTCACCACGCCAGATTACTCAAAGTCCCAACGGGGGGACTCGCCAGAAAAGAGGTGACGGTTAATGGGGATGCCATTTTTTTTAAACAGCAAAGCAGGTTTTGCGGGTTGCGCCAAAGCCTGTGAATAATAAAGACAGACCTTTGGAGACCTGCCGGCGAAGTAAACCGACCGAAACGATTAGTATTCGCATAAACTTTTGTAGATGCACCTAAGCTAAGATCACACCTCCGCAGTTTTGTTGCTGAAAACAATAAATAAATAGGTGGTTATTGAATTGAAGTCTGATGCTACAAGACTTTAGTACGGTACGCAATGTTAAGATATTAATTAAAGGGGCACTGTACTTGTTAACTGTTTAGATGCTGACTTGAATGTATAACTGTATTACTCTGTAGTGAAAAGAAAAGCTTCTGTATTGTATTAGATTCAAAATTTCTGTAAGACTGTACCACTTTGGGTTTTAACCGCTGGTAAAAACCTTTTTAAGAGGGGAGGTGTTATGATACCAGCCCCCTCCTTTGTGAGAATTGCAACAGCCCTAGTGAAAGGGGGGTCAATGACCCGAGAGAGAGAGAGCAAGAGAGAGAGAGAGACAGGCTGAATGGACACAGGAAATGGAAAGACAGCGACGTGCTGGATACCGCATTCCACTGGGACAAAAGCTGGTGACTGTGGCATTGTTCTCAGGAGACACCTGGGAACTGCAGACGTGCCAACTCGCAGGGACATTGTAAAGCCCTCGGGCAAAGTGGGCTGGTTGAGAGAGATTGCATCACCTGCAACCTGATTGACACCTGAGATCCCGTGAGGCAGTATAAAGAAGGGTCTGAAAGAGGACGACCCTCAGACGCACCAAGGAGACACCAAGAAGCACGATAACGCTTCCCGTGGGAACGGGAAGCCATTTTGAAATAAGCCACGTGCGTTAAATTCCGAATGCGGGGTTTGTGGCTGGAACCAACGGAAGATCGCTTTTAACTAACAACGGGGAAGATCGCTCCCCTGATTCCACGGATGTAAACGGCAAGTTTTTCCGTTTTATCTCTCTCTCTCCAACACGTGAAACCAAAAGAGAAAAGCCTGCAGACTTCAGAGTGACTCTTTATATTTCCAATTGGACTCAGTATTATATACCCTAGACAACGAAAGAGCTTATTTCTGATTGATTATGGTTACACCGGTGTTTTAGATTCAGTTTTGACGCATGTTATCGGAATGTTTGTATTAACCTTAATTTTTGTGCCCCTTTATTAATAAAACTTTTGAAAATAGTACCATTGGACTTCAACTGACATATCTATCTTTGCTGGTAAGTGAAACCAGGTACTGGTTTCATAACACAATGTAAATGCATTGTTATATGTTCTTGAAATCAACTTTACTTTATGTATTCCATTGCTGTGAGTAGCTTTCCTTGTTGTTCCATTCAGTTGCAGTTCACTCTGAATAGTTATGCACATGTACATAACAGAAAATACACAAAATAAAAAGTAACGCATTCAGCTGAAAAGAGAGTACAATTTACTTTTGCTCAAAAGTACTATGTGCTAACTAGATCTAAACGTTTGTAATTGACTTTCTATATGATTTGGTGCAGTCTGCAACAAGTTTTATGTGTGTGTTACTGAAGTTACTAACGTTACAATAAACAATATCACCAGTTGCTTCTAATGGTACTACAGTGTTTCAAAGCAATAAAAAGCTAAATGTAGTTCCAATGTAAATGCATTGTAGTATGTTCTTGAATTCAACTTTACTTTAGGTATTCCATTGCTGTGAGTAGCTTTCCTTGTTTTTCCATTCAGTTGCAGTTCATTCTGAATATTTACGCACAAGTACATAACAGAAAATGCACAAAAAATAAGTAATGCATTCAGCTGAAAAGAGAGTACAATTTATTTCTGCTCAAAAGTACTATGTGCTAACTTGATGTAAACGTATTCACTTTACTTTCCATATGATTTAGAGTTGTCTGCAACCAGTTTTATGTGTGTGCTACTGAAGTTAGTAAAGTTACACTAAGTTGCTCCTAAAGGTACAACCGTGTTTCAAAGCAATACAATGCTGAATGTAGTTCCAATGTAAATGCAGTGTAGTATGTTCTTGAATTCAACTTTACTTTATGTATTCCATTGCTGTGAGTAGCTTTCCTTGTTTTTCTATTCAGTTGCAGTTCACTCTGAATAATGCACATGTACATAACAGAAAATGCACAAAAAATAAGTAATGCATTCAGCTGAAAAGAGAGTACAATTTACTTTTGCTCAAAAGTACTATGTGCTAACTTGATGTAAACGTATTCACTTTACTTTCCATATGATTTAGAGTTGTCTGCAACCAGTTTTATGTGTGTGCTACTGCAGTTAGTAAAGTTACACTAAGTTGCTCCTAAAGGTACAACCGTGTTTCAAAGCAATACAATGCTGAATGTAGTTCCAATGTAAATGCAGTGTAGTATGTTCTTGAATTCAACTTTACTTTATGTATTCCATTGCTGTGAGTAGCTTTCCTTGTTTTTCTATTCAGTTGCATTTCACTCTGAATAGTTATGCACATGTACATAGAAAATACACAAAATAAAAAGTAACGCATGTAGCTGAAAAGAGAGTACAATTTAATTTTGCTCAAAAGTACTATGTGCTAACTTGATGTAAACGTATTCACTTTACTTTCCATATGATTTAGAGTTGTCTGCAACCAGTTTTATGTGTGTGCTACCGCATTTAGTAAAGTTACACTAAGTTGCTCCTAAAGGTACAACCGTGTTTCAAAGCAATACAAAGCTGAATGTAGTTCCAATGTAAATGCAGTGTAGTAAGTTCTTGAAATCAACTTTACTTTATGTATTCCATTGCTGTGAGTAGCTTTCCTTGTTTTTCTATTCAGTTGCAGTTCACTCTGAATAGTTATGCACATGTACATAACAGAAAATACACAAAATAAAAATTAACGCATGCAGCTGAAAAGAGAGTACAATTTACTTTTGCTCAAAAGTACTATGTGCTAACTTGATATAAACGTTTTCAATTTACTTTCCATATGATCTAGAGTTGTCTGCAACCAGTTTTATGTGTGTGCTACTGATGTTAGTAAAGTTACACTAAGCAATATCACCAGTTGCTCCTAATTGTACTAACGTGTTTCAAAGCAATACAAAGCTAAATGCAGTTCCAATTTAAATGCAGTGTAGTATGTACTTGAAATCAACTTTACTTTATGTATTCCATTGCTGTGAGTAGTTTTTTTTTGTGTTTCTAATCTGTTACAGTTCGCTCTGAATAGTTACGCACATGTACATAACAGAAAATGCACAAAAAATATGTAATGCATTCAGCTGAAAACAGAGTACAATTTATTTCTGCTCAAAAGTACTATGTGCTAACTTGATGTAAACGTATTCACTTTACTTTCCATATGATTTAGAGTTGTCTGCAACCAGTTTTATGTGTGTACTACTTATGTTAGTAAAGTTACACTAAGTTGCTCCTAAAGGTACAACCGGGTGTCAAAGCAATACAAAGCTGAATGTAGTTCCAATGTAAATGCAATGTAGTATGTTCTTGAAATCAACTTAACTTTATGTATTCCATTGCTGTGAGTAGTTTTTTTGTGTTTCTAATCTGTTACAGTTCGCTATGAATAGTTACGCACATGTACATAACAGAAAAAGCACAAAATAAAAAGTAACGCATTCAGCTGAAAAGAGAGTACAATTTACTTTTGCTCAAAAGTACTATGTGCTAACTTGATGTAAACGTTTTCAATTTACTTTCCATATGATCTAGAGTTGTCTGCAACCAGTTTTATGTGTGTGCTACCGCATTTAGTAAAGTTACACTAAGCAATATCACCAGTTGCTCCTAATTGTACTAACGTGTTTCAAAGCAATACAAAGCTAAATGCAGTTCCAATTTAAATGCAGTGTAGTATGTACTTGAAATCAACTTTACTTTATGTATTCCATTGCTGTGAGTAGTTTTTTTTGTGTTTCTAATCTGTTACAGTTCGCTCTGAATAGTTACGCACATGTACATAACAGAAAAAGCACAAAAAATAAGTAATGCATTCAGCTGAAAACAGAGTACAATTTATTTCTGCTCAAAAGTACTATGTGCTAACTTGATGTAAACGTATTCACTTTACTTTCCATATGATTTAGAGTTGTCTGCAACCAGTTTTATGTGTGTGCTACCGCATTTAGTAAAGTTACACTAAGTTGCTCCTAAAGGTACAACCGTGTTTCAAAGCAATACAAAGCTGAATGTAGTTCCAATGTAAATGCAGTGTAGTAAGTTCTTGAAATCAACTTTACTTTATGTATTCCATTGCTGTGAGTAGCTTTCCTTGTTTTTCTATTCAGTTGCAGTTCACTCTGAATAGTTATGCACATGTACATAACAGAAAATACACAAAATAAAAATTAACGCATGCAGCTGAAAAGAGAGTACAATTTACTTTTGCTCAAAAGTACTATGTGCTAACTCGATATAAACGTTTTCAATTTACTTTCCATATGATCTAGAGTTGTCTGCAACCAGTTTTATGTGTGTGCTACTGATGTTAGTAAAGTTACACTAAGCAATATCACCAGTTGCTCCTAATTGTACTAACGTGTTTCAAAGCAATACAAAGCTAAATGCAGTTCCAATTTAAATGCAGTGTAGTATGTACTTGAAATCAACTTTACTTTATGTATTCCATTGCTGTGAGTAGTTTTTTTTGTGTTTCTAATCTGTTACAGTTCGCTCTGAATAGTTACGCACATGTACAAAACAGAAAATGCGCAAAAAATATGTAATGCATTCAGCTGAAAACAGAGTACAATTTATTTCTGCTCAAAAGTACTATGTGCTAACTTGATGTAAACGTATTCACTTTACTTTCCATATGATTTAGAGTTGTCTGCAACCAGTTTTATGTGTGTACTACTTATGTTAGTAAAGTTACACTAAGTTGCTCCTAAAGGTACAACCGTGTGTCAAAGCAATACAAAGCTGAATGTAGTTCCAATGTAAATGCAATGTAGTATGTTCTTGAAATCAACTTAACTTTATGTATTCCATTGCTGTGAGTAGTTTTTTTGTGTTTCTAATCTGTTACAGTTCGCTATGAATAGTTACGCACATGTACATAACAGAAAAAGCACAAAAAATAAGTAAAGCATTCAGCTGAAAAGAGAGTACAATTTACTTTTGCTCAAAAGTACTATGTGCTAACGATGTAAACGTATTCACTTTACTTTCCATATGATTTAGAGTTGTCTGCAACCAGTTTTATGTGTGTGCTACCGCATTTAGTAAAGTTACACTAAGTTGCTCCTAAAGGTACAACCGTGTTTCAAAGCAATACAAAGCTGAATGTAGTTCCAATGTAAATGCAGTGTAGTAAGTTCTTGAAATCAACTTTACTTTAGGTATTCCATTGCTGTGAGTAGCTTTCCTTGTTTTTCTATTCAGTTGCAGTTCACTCTGAATAGTTATGCACATGTACATAACAGAAAATACACAAAATAAAAAGTAACGCATGCAGCTGAAAAGAGAGTACAATTTACTTTTGCTCAAAAGTACTGTGCTAACTTGATATAAACGTTTTCAATTTACTTTCCATATGATCTAGAGTTGTATGCAACCAGTTTTATGTGTGTGCTACTGATGTTAGTAAAGTTACACTAAGCAATATCACCAGTTGCTCCTAATTGTACTAACGTGTTTCAAAGCAATACAAAGCTAAATGAAGTTCCAATTTAAATGCAGTGTAGTATGTTCTTGAAATCAACTTTACTTTATGTATTCCATTGCTGTGAGTAGCTTTCCTTGTTGTTCCATTCAGTTGCAGTTCACTCTGAATAGTTATGCACATGTACATAACAGAAAATACACAAAATAAAAAGTAACGCATTCAGCTGAAAAGAGAGTACAATTTACTTTTGCTCAAAAGTACTATGTGCTAACTAGATCTAAACGTTTGTAATTGACTTTCTATATGATTTGGTGCAGTCTGCAACAAGTTTTATGTGTCTGTTACTGAAGTTACTAACGTTACAATAATCAATATCACCAGTTGCTTCTAATGGTACTACAGTGTTTCAAAGCAATAAAAAGCTAAATGTAGTTCCAATGTAAATGCGTTGTAGTATGTTCTTGAATTCAACTTTACTTTAGGTATTCCATTGCTGTGAGTAGCTTTCCTTGTTTTTCCATTCAGTTGCAGTTCATTCTGAATAGTTACGCACATGTACATAACAGAAAATGCACAAAAAATAAGTAATGCATTCAGCTGAAAAGAGAGTACAATTTATTTCTGCTCAAAAGTACTATGTGCTAACTTGATGTAAACGTATTCACTTTACTTTCCATATGATTTAGAGTTGTCTGCAACCAGTTTTATGTGTGTGCTACTGAAGTTAGTAAAGTTACACTAAGTTGCTCCTAAAGGTACAACCGTGTTTCAAAGCAATACAATGCTGAATGTAGTTCCAATGTAAATGCAGTGTAGTATGTTCTTGAATTCAACTTTACTTTATGTATTCCATTGCTGTGAGTAGCTTTCCTTGTTTTTCTATTCAGTTGCAGTTCACTCTGAATAATGCACATGTACATAACAGAAAATGCACAAAAAATAAGTAATGCATTCAGCTGAAAAGAGAGTACAATTTACTTTTGCTCAAAAGTACTATGTGCTAACTTGATGTAAACGTATTCACTTTACTTTCCATATGATTTAGAGTTGTCTGCAACCAGTTTTATGTGTGTGCTACTGCAGTTAGTAAAGTTACACTAAGTTGCTCCTAAAGGTACAACCGTGTTTCAAAGCAATACAATGCTGAATGTAGTTCCAATGTAAATGCAGTGTAGTATGTTCTTGAATTCAACTTTACTTTATGTATTCCATTGCTGTGAGTAGCTTTCCTTGTTTTTCTATTCAGTTGCAGTTCACTCTGAATAGTTATGCACATGTACATAACAGAAAATACACAAAATAAAAATTAACGCATGCAGCTGAAAAGAGAGTACAATTTACTTTTGCTCAAAAGTACTATGTGCTAACTCGATATAAACGTTTTCAATTTACTTTCCATATGATCTAGAGTTGTCTGCAACCAGTTTTATGTGTGTGCTACTGATGTTAGTAAAGTTACACTAAGCAATATCACCAGTTGCTCCTAATTGTACTAACGTGTTTCAAAGCAATACAAAGCTAAATGCAGTTCCAATTTAAATGCAGTGTAGTATGTTCTTGAAATCAACTTTACTTTATGTATTCCATTGCTGTGAGTAGCTTTCCTTGTTGTTCCATTCAGTTGCAGTTCACTCTGAATAGTTATGCACATGTACATAACAGAAAATACACAAAATAAAAAGTAACGCATTCAGCTGAAAAGAGAGTACAATTTACTTTTGCTCAAAAGTACTATGTGCTAACTTGATGTAAACGTTTTCAATTTACTTTCCATATGATCTAGAGTTGTCTGCAACCAGTTTTATGTGTGTGCTACCGCATTTAGTAAAGTTACACTAAGCAATATCACCAGTTGCTCCTAATTGTACTAACGTGTTTCAAAGCAATACAAAGCTAAATGCAGTTCCAATTTAAATGCAGTGTAGTATGTACTTGAAATCAACTTTACTTTATGTATTCCATTGCTGTGAGTAGTTTTTTTTTTGTGTTTCTAATCTGTTACAGTTCGCTCAGAATAGTTACGCACATGTACATAACAGAAAAAGCACAAAAAATAAGTAATGCATTCAGCTGAAAACAGAGTACAATTTATTTCTGCTCAAAAGTACTATGTGCTAACTTGATGTAAACGTATTCACTTTACTTTCCATATGATTTAGAGTTGTCTGCAACCAGTTTTATGTGTGTGCTACCGCATTTAGTAAAGTTACACTAAGTTGCTCCTAAAGGTACAACCGTGTTTCAAAGCAATACAAAGCTGAATGTAGTTCCAATGTAAATGCAGTGTAGTAAGTTCTTGAAATCAACTTTACTTTATGTATTCCATTGCTGTGAGTAGCTTTCCTTGTTTTTCTATTCAGTTGCAGTTCACTCTGAATAGTTATGCACATGTACATAACAGAAAATACACAAAATAAAAAGTAACGCATGCAGCTGAAAAGAGAGTACAATTTACTTTTGCTCAAAAGTACTATGTGCTAACTTGATGTAAACGTTTTCAATTTACTTTCCATATGATCTAGAGTTGTCTGCAACCAGTTTTATGTGTGTGCTACTGATGTTAGTAAAGTTACACTAAGCAATATCACCAGTTGCTCCTAATTGTACTAACGTGTTTCAAAGCAATACAAAGCTAAATGCAGTTCCAATTTAAATGCAGTGTAGTATGTACTTGAAATCAACTTTACTTTATGTATTCCATTGCTGTGAGTAGTTTTTTTTGTGTTTCTAATCTGTTACAGTTCGCTCTGAATAGTTACGCACATGTACATAACAGAAAATGCACAAAAAATATGTAATGCATTCAGCTGAAAACAGAGTACAATTTATTTCTGCTCAAAAGTACTATGTGCTAACTTGATGTAAACGTATTCACTTTACTTTCCATATGATTTAGAGTTGTCTGCAACCAGTTTTATGTGTGTGCTACTGCAGTTAGTAAAGTTACACTAAGCAATATCACCAGTTGCTCCTAATGGTACTACCGTGTTTCAAAGCAATACAAAGCTAAATGTAGTTCCAATGTAAATGCATTGTTATATGTTCTTGAAATCAACTTTACTTTATGTATTCCATTGCTGTGAGTAGCTTTCCTTGTTGTTCCATTCAGTTGCAGTTCACTCTGAATAGTTATGCACATGTACATAACAGAAAATACACAAAATAAAAAGTAACGCGTTCAGCTGAAAAGAGAGTACAATTTACTTTTGCTCAAAAGTACTATGTGCTAACTAGATCTAAACGTTTGTAATTGACTTTCTATATGATTTGGTGCAGTCTGCAACAAGTTTTATGTGTGTGTTACTGAAGTTACTAACGTTACAATAAACAATATCACCAGTTGCTACTAATGGTACTACAGTGTTTCAAAGCAATAAAAAGCTAAATGTACTTCCAATGTAAATGCATTGTAGTATGTTCTTGAATTCAACTTTACTTTAGGTATTCCATTGCTGTGAGTAGCTTTCCTTGTTTTTCCATTCAGTTGCAGTTCATTCTGAATAGTTACGCACATGTACATAACAGAAAATGCACAAAAAATAAGTAATGCATTCAGCTGAAAAGAGAGTACAATTTATTTCTGCTCAAAGGTACTATGTGCTAACTTGATGTAAACGTATTCACTTTACTTTCCATATGATTTAGAGTTGTCTGCAACCAGTTTTATGTGTGTGCTACTGAAGTTAGTAAAGTTACACTAAGTTGCTCCTAAAGGTACAACCGTGTTTCAAAGCAATACAATGCTGAATGTAGTTCCAATGTAAATGCAGTGTAGTATGTTCTTGAATTCAACTTTACTTTATGTATTCCATTGCTGTGAGTAGTTTTTTTGTGTTTCTAATCTGTTACAGTTCGCTCTGAATAGTTACGCACATGTACATAAAAGAAAAAGCACAAAAAATAAGTAATGCATTCAGCTGAAAACAGAGTACAATTTATTTCTGCTCAAAAGTACTATGTGCTAACTTGATGTAAACGTATTCACTTTACTTTCCATATGATTTAGAGTTGTCTGCAACCAGTTTTATGTGTGTGCTACTGCAGTTAGTAAAGTTACACTAAGCAATATCACCAGTTGCTCCTAATGGTACTACCGTGTTTCAAAGCAATACAAAGCTAAATGTAGTTCCAATGTAAAGGCATTGTAGTATGTTCTTGAAATCAACTTTACTTTATGTATTCCATTGCTGTGAGTAGCTTTCCTTGTTGTTCCATTCAGTTGCAGTTCACTCTGAATAGTTATGCACATGTACATAACAGAAAATACACAAAATAAAAAGTAACGCATTCAGCTGAAAAGAGAGTACAATTTACTTTTGCTCAAAAGTACTATGTGCTAACTAGATCTAAACGTTTGTAATTGACTTTCTATATGATTTGGTGCAGTCTGCAACAAGTTTTATGTGTGTGTTACTGAAGTTACTAACGTTACAATAAACAATATCACCAGTTGCTACTAATGGTACTACAGTGTTTCAAAGCAATAAAAAGCTAAATGTAGTTCCAATGTAAATGCATTGTAGTATGTTCTTGAAATCAACTTTACTTTATGTATTCCATTGCTGTGAGTAGCTTTCCTTGTTGTTCCTTTCAGTTGCAGTTCACTCTGAATAATGCACATGTACATAACAGAAAATGCACAAAAAATAAGTAAAGCATTCAGCTGAAAAGAGAGTACAATTTACTTTTGCTCAAAAGTACTATGTGCTAACGATGTAAACGTATTCACTTTACTTTCCATATGATTTAGAGTTGTCTGCAACCAGTTCTATGTGTGTGCTACTGCAGTTAGTAAAGTTACACTAAGTTGCTCCTAATGGTACTACCGTGTTTCAAAGCAATACAAAGCTAAATGTAGTTCCAATGTAAATGCATTGTAGTATGTTCTTGAAATCAACTTTACTTTATGTATTCCATTGCTGTGAGTAGCTTTCCTTGTTGTTCCATTCAGTTGCAGTTCACTCTGAATAATGCACATGTACATAACAGAAAATGCACAGAAAATAAGTAATGCATTCAGCTGAAAAGAGAGTACAATTTACTTTTGCTCAAAAGTACTATGTGCTAACTTGATGTAAACGTATTCACTTTACTTTCCATATGATTTAGAGTTGTCTGCAACCAGTTTTATGTGTGTGCTACTGCAGTTAGTAAAGTTACACTAAGTTGCTCCTAATGGTACTACCGTGTTTCAAAGCAATACAAAGCTAAATGTAGTTCCAATGTAAATGCATTGTAGTATGTTCTTGAAATCAACTTTACTTTATGTATTCCATTGCTGTGAGTAGCTTTCCTTGTTGTTCCTTTCAGTTGCAGTTCACTCTGAATAATGCACATGTACATAACAGAAAATGCACAAAAAATAAGTAAAGCATTCAGCTGAAAAGAGAGTACAATTTACTTTTGCTCAAAAGTACTATGTGCTAACGATGTAAACGTATTCACTTTACTTTCCATATGATTTAGAGTTGTCTGCAACCAGTTTTATGTGTGTGCTACCGCATTTAGTAAAGTTACACTAAGTTGCTCCTAAAGGTACAACCGTGTTTCAAAGCAATACAAAGCTGAATGTAGTTCCAATGTAAATGCAGTGTAGTAAGTTCTTGAAATCAACTTTACTTTATGTATTCCATTGCTGTGAGTAGCTTTCCTTGTTTTTCTATTCAGTTGCAGTTCACTCTGAATAGTTATGCACATGTACATAACAGAAAATACACAAAATAAAAAGTAACGCATGCAGCTGAAAAGAGAGTACAATTTACTTTTGCTCAAAAGTACTGTGCTAACTTGATATAAACGTCTTCAATTTACTTTCCATATGATCTAGAGTTGTCTGCAACCAGTTTTATGTGTGTGCTACTGATGTTAGTAAAGTTACACTAAGCAATATCACCAGTTGCTCCTAATTGTACTAACGTGTTTCAAAGCAATACAAAGCTAAATGAAGTTCCAATTTAAATGCAGTGTAGTATGTACTTGAAATCAACTTTACTTTATGTATTCCATTGCTGTGAGTAGTTTTTGTTTGTGTTTCTAATCTGTTACAGTTCGCTCTGAATAGTTACGCACATGTACATAACAGAAAATGCACAAAAAATATGTAATGCATTCAGCTGAAAACAGAGTACAATTTATTTCTGCTCAAAAGTACTATGTGCTAACTTGATGTAAACGTATTCACTTTACTTTCCATATGATTTAGAGTTGTCTGCAACCAGTTTTATGTGTGTGCTACTGCAGTTAGTAAAGTTACACTAAGCAATATCACCAGTTGCTCCTAATGGTACTACCGTGTTTCAAAGCAATACAAAGCTAAATGTAGTTCCAATGTAAATGCATTGTTATATGTTCTTGAAATCAACTTTACTTTATGTATTCCATTGCTGTGAGTAGCTTTCCTTGTTGTTCCATTCAGTTGCAGTTCACTCTGAATAGTTATGCACATGTACATAACAGAAAATACACAAAATAAAAAGTAACGCATTCAGCTGAAAAGAGAGTACAATTTACTTTTGCTCAAAAGTACTATGTGCTAACTAGATCTAAACGTTTGTAATTGACTTTCTATATGATTTGGTGCAGTCTGCAACAAGTTTTATGTGTGTGTTACTGAAGTTACTAACGTTACAATAAACAATATCACCAGTTGCTACTAATGGTACTACAGTGTTTCAAAGCAATAAAAAGCTAAATGTAGTTCCAATGTAAATGCATTGTAGTATGTTCTTGAATTCAACTTTACTTTAGGTATTCCATTGCTGTGAGTAGCTTTCCTTGTTTTTCCATTCAGTTGCAGTTCATTCTGAATAGTTACGCACATGTACATAACAGAAAATGCACAAAAAATAAGTAATGCATTCAGCTGAAAAGAGAGTACAATTTATTTCTGCTCAAAAGTACTATGTGCTAACTTGATGTAAACGTATTCACTTTACTTTCCATATGATTTAGAGTTGTCTGCAACCAGTTTTATGTCTGTGCTACTGAAGTTAGTAAAGTTACACTAAGTTGCTCCTAAAGGTACAACCGTGTTTCAAAGCAATACAATGCTGAATGTAGTTCCAATGTAAATGCAGTGTAGTATGTTCTTGAATTCAACTTTACTTTATGTATTCCATTGCTGTGAGTAGCTTTCCTTGTTTTTCTATTCAGTTGCAGTTCACTCTGAATAATGCACATGTACATAACAGAAAATGCACAAAAAATAAGTAATGCATTCAGCTGAAAAGAGAGTACAATTTACTTTTGCTCAAAAGTACTATGTGCTAACTTGATGTAAACGTATTCACTTTACTTTCCATATGATTTAGAGTTGTCTGCAACCAGTTTTATGTGTGTGCTACTGCAGTTAGTAAAGTTACACTAAGTTGCTCCTAAAGGTACAACCGTGTTTCAAAGCAATACAAAGCTGAATGTATTTCCAATGTAAATGCAGTGTAGTAAGTTCTTGAAATCAACTTTACTTTATGTATTCCATTGCTGTGAGTAGCTTTCCTTGTTTTTCTATTCAGTTGCAGTTCACTCTGAATAGTTATGCACATGTACATAACAGAAAATACACAAAATAAAAAGTAACGCATGCAGCTGAAAAGAGAGTACAATTTACTTTTGCTCAAAAGTACTATGTGCTAACTTGATGTAAACGTTTTCAATTTACTTTCCATATGATCTAGAGTTGTCTGCAACCAGTTTTATGTGTGTGCTACCGCATTTAGTAAAGTTACACTAAGCAATATCACCAGTTGCTCCTAATTGTACTAACGTGTTTCAAAGCAATACAAAGCTAAATGCAGTTCCAATTTAAATGCAGTGTAGTATGTACTTGAAATCAACTTTACTTTATGTATTCCATTGCTGTGAGTAGTTTTTTTTTGTGTTTCTAATCTGTTACAGTTCGCTCTGAATAGTTACGCACATGTACATAACAGAAAATGCACAAAAAATATGTAATGCATTCAGCTGAAAACAGAGTACAATTTATTTCTGCTCAAAAGTACTATGTGCTAACTTGATGTAAACGTATTCACTTTACTTTCCATATGATTTAGAGTTGTCTGCAACCAGTTTTATGTGTGTACTACTTATGTTAGTAAAGTTACACTAAGTTACTCCTAAAGGTACAACCGTGTTTCAAAGCAATACAAAGCTGAATGTAGTTCCAATGTAAATGCAGTGTAGTATGTTCTTGAAATCAACTTAACTTTATGTATTCCATTGCTGTGAGTAGTTTTTATGTGTTTCTAATCTGTTACAGTTCGCTATGAATAGTTACGCACATGTACATAACAGAAAAAGCACAAAAAATAAGTAATGCATTCAGCTGAAAACAGAGTACAATTTATTTCTGCTCAAAAGTACTATGTGCTAACTTGATGTAAACGTATTCACTTTACTTTCCATATGATTTAGAGTTGTCTGCAACCAGTTTTATGTGTGTGCTACTGCAGTTAGTAAAGTTACACTAAGCAATATCACCAGTTGCTCCTAATGGTACTACCGTGTTTCAAAGCAATACAAAGCTAAATGTAGTTCCAATGTAAATGCATTGTAGTATGTTCTTGAAATCAACTTTACTTTATGTATTCCATTGCTGTGAGTAGCTTTCCTTGTTGTTCCATTCAGTTGCAGTTCACTCTGAATAGTTATGCACATGTACATAACAGAAAATACACAAAATAAAAAGTAACGCATTCAGCTGAAAAGAGAGTACAATTTACTTTTGCTCAAAAGTACTATGTGCTAACTTGATGTAAACGTTTTCAATTTACTTTCCATATGATCTAGAGTTGTCTGCAACCAGTTTTATGAGTGTGCTACCGCATTTAGTAAAGTTACACTAAGCAATATCACCAGTTGCTCCTAATTGTACTAACGTGTTTCAAAGCAATACAAAGCTAAATGCAGTTCCAATTTAAATGCAGTGTAGTATGTACTTGAAATCAACTTTACTTTTTGTATTCCATTGCTGTGAGTAGTTTTTTTTTTGTGTTTCTAATCTGTTACAGTTCGCTCTGAATAGTTACGCACATGTACATAACAGACAAAACACAAAAAATAAGTAATGCATTCAGCTGAAAACAGAGTACAATTTATTTCTGCTCAAAAGTACTATGTGCTAACTTGATGTAAACGTATTCACTTTACTTTCCATATGATTTAGAGTTGTCTGCAACCAGTTTTATGTGTGTGCTACCGCATTTAGTAAAGTTACACTAAGTTGCTCCTAAAGGTACAACCGTGTTTCAAAGCAATACAAAGCTGAATGTAGTTCCAATGTAAATGCAGTGTAGTAAGTTCTTGAAATCAACTTTACTTTATGTATTCCATTGCTGTGAGTAGCTTTCCTTGTTTTTCTATTCAGTTGCAGTTCACTCTGAATAGTTATGCACATGTACATAACAGAAAATACACAAAATAAAAAGTAACACATGCAGCTGAAAAGAGAGTACAATTTACTTTTGCTCAAAAGTACTATGTGCTAACTTGATGTAAACGTATTCACTTTACTTTCTATATGATTTAGAGTTGTCTGCAACCAGTTTTATGTGTGTGCTACTGCAGTTAGTAAAGTTACACTAAGCAATATCACCAGTTGCTCCTAAAGGTACAACCGTGTGTCAAAGCAATACAAAGCTGAATGTAGTTCCAATGTAAATGCAGTGTAGTATGTTCTTGAAATCAACTTAACTTTATGTATTCCATTGCTGTGAGTAGTTTTTTTGTGTTTCTAATCTGTTACAGTTCGCTCTGAATAGTTACGCACATGTACATAACAGAAAAAGCACAAAAAATAAGTAATGCATTCAGCTGAAAACAGAGTACAATTTATTTCTGCTCAAAAGTACTATGTGCTAACTTGATGTAAACGTATTCACTTTACTTTCCATATGATTTAGAGTTGTCTGCAACCAGTTTTATGTGTGTGCTACTGCAGTTAGTAAAGTTACACTAAGCAATATCACCAGTTGCTCCTAATGGTACTACCGTGTTTCAAAGCAATACAAAGCTAAATGTAGTTCCAATGTAAATGCATTGTAGTATGTTCTTGAAATCAACTTTACTTTATGTATTCCATTGCTGTGAGTAGCTTTCCTTGTTGTTCCTTTCAGTTGCAGTTCACTCTGAATAATGCACATGTACATAACAGAAAATGCACAAAAAATAAGTAAAGCATTCAGCTGAAAAGAGAGTACAATTTACTTTTGCTCAAAAGTACTATGTGCTAACGATGTAAACGTATTCACTTTACTTTCCATATGATTTAGAGTTGTCTGCAACCAGTTTTATGTGTGTGCTACCGCATTTAGTAAAGTTACACTAAGTTGCTCCTAAAGGTACAACCGTGTTTCAAAGCAATACAAAGCTGAATGTAGTTCCAATGTAAATGCAGTGTAGTAAGTTCTTGAAATCAACTTTACTTTATGTATTCCATTGCTGTGAGTAGCTTTCCTTGTGTTTCTAATCTGTTACAGTTCGCTCTGAATAGTTACGCACATGTACATAACAGAAAATGCACAAAAAATATGTAATGCATTCAGCTGAAAACAGAGTACAATTTATTTCGGCTCAAAAGTACTATGTGCTAACTTGATGTAAACGTATTCACTTTACTTTCCATATGATTTAGAGTTGTCTGCAACCAGTTTTATGTGTGTGCTACTGCAGTTAGTAAAGTTACACTAAGCAATATCACCAGTTGCTCCTAATGGTACTACCGTGTTTCAAAGCAATACAAAGCTAAATGTAGTTCCAATGTAAATGCATTGTTATATGTTCTTGAAATCAACTTTACTTTATGTATTCCATTGCTGTGAGTAGCTTTCCTTGTTGTTCCATTCAGTTGCAGTTCACTCTGAATAGTTATGCACATGTACATAACAGAAAATACACAAAATAAAAAGTAACGCATTCAGCTGAAAAGAGAGTACAATTTATTTCTGCTCAAAAGTACTATGTGCTAACTTGATGTAAACGTATTCACTTTACTTTCCATATGATTTAGAGTTGTCTGCAACCAGTTTTATGTGTGTGCTACTGAAGTTAGTAAAGTTACACTAAGTTGCTCCTAAAGGTACAACCGTGTTTCAAAGCAATACAATGCTGAATGTAGTTCCAATGTAAATGCAGTGTAGTATGTTCTTGAATTCAACTTTACTTTATGTATTCCATTGTTGTGAGTAGCTTTCCTTGTTTTTCTATTCAGTTGCAGTTCACTCTGAATAATGCACATGTACATAACAGAAAATGCACAAAAAATAACTAATGCATTCAGCTGAAAAGAGAGTACAATATACTTTTGCTCAAAAGTACTATGTGCTAACTTGATGTAAACGTATTCACTTTACTTTCCATATGATTTAGAGTTGTCTGCAACCAGTTTTATGTGTGTGCTACTGCAGTTAGTAAAGTTACACTAAGTTGCTCCTAAAGGTACAACCGTGTTTCAAAGCAATACAATGCTGAATGTAGTTCCAATGTAAATGCAGTGTAGTATGTTCTTGAATTCAACTTTACTTTATGTATTCCATTGCTGTGAGTAGCTTTCCTTGTTTTTCTATTCAGTTGCATTTCACTCTGAATAGTTATGCACATGTACATAACAGAAAATACACAAAATAAAAAGTAACGCATGTAGCTGAAAAGAGAGTACAATTTAATTTTGCTCAAAAGTACTATGTGCTAACTTGATGTAAACGTATTCACTTTACTTTCCATATGATTTAGAGTTGTCTGCAACCAGTTTTATGTGTGTGCTACCGCATTTAGTAAAGTTACACTAAGTTGCTCCTAAAGGTACAACCGTGTTTCAAAGCAATACAAAGCTGAATGTAGTTCCAATGTAAATGCAGTGTAGTAAGTTCTTGAAATCAACTTTACTTTATGTATTCCATTGCTGTGAGTAGCTTTCCTTGTTTTTCTATTCAGTTGCAGTTCACTCTGAATAGTTATGCACATGTACATAACAGAAAATACACAAAATAAAAAGTAACGCATGCAGCTGAAAAGAGAGTACAATTTACTTTTGCTCAAAAGTACTGTGCTAACTTGATATAAACGTTTTCAATTTACTTTCCATATGATCTAGAGTTGTCTGCAACCAGTTTTATGTGTGTGCTACTGATGTTAGTAAAGTTACACTAAGCAATATCACCAGTTGCTCCTAATTGTACTAACGTGTTTCAAAGCAATACAAAGCTAAATGAAGTTCCAATTTAAAAGCAGTGTAGTATGTACTTGAAATCAACTTTACTTTATGTATTCCATTGCTGTGAGTAGTTTTTGTTTGTGTTTCTAATCTGTTACAGTTCGCTCTGAATAGTTACGCACATGTACATAACAGAAAATGCACAAAAAATATGTAATGCATTCAGCTGAAAACAGAGTACAATTTATTTCTGCTCAAAAGTACTATGTGCTAACTTGATGTAAACGTATTCACTTTACTTTCCATATGATTTAGAGTTGTCTGCAACCAGTTTTATGTGTGTGCTACTGCAGTTAGTAAAGTTACACTAAGCAATATCACCAGTTGCTCCTAATGGTACTACCGTGTTTCAAAGCAATACAAAGCTAAATGTAGTTCCAATGTAAATGCATTGTTATATGTTCTTGAAATCAACTTTACTTTATGTATTCCATTGCTGTGAGTAGCTTTCCTTGTTGTTCCATTCAGTTGCAGTTCACTCTGAATAGTTATGCACATGTACATAACAGAAAATACACAAAATAAAAAGTAACGCATTCAGCTGAAAAGAGAGTACAATTTACTTTTGCTCAAAAGTACTATGTGCTAACTAGATCTAAACGTTTGTAATTGACTTTCTATATGATTTGGTGCAGTCTGCAACAAGTTTTATGTGTGTGTTACTGAAGTTACTAACGTTACAATAAACAATATCACCAGTTGCTACTAATGGTACTACAGTGTTTCAAAGCAATAAAAAGCTAAATGTAGTTCCAATGTAAATGCATTGTAGTATGTTCTTGAATTCAACTTTACTTTAGGTATTCCATTGCTGTGAGTAGCTTTCCTTGTTTTTCCATTCAGTTGCAGTTCATTCTGAATAGTTACGCACATGTACATAACAGAAAATGCACAAAAAATAAGTAATGCATTCAGCTGAAAAGAGAGTACAATTTATTTCTGCTCAAAAGTACTATGTGCTAACTTGATGTAAACGTATTCACTTTACTTTCCATATGATTTAGAGTTGTCTGCAACCAGTTTTATGTCTGTGCTACTGAAGTTAGTAAAGTTACACTAAGTTGCTCCTAAAGGTACAACCGTGTTTCAAAGCAATACAATGCTGAATGTAGTTCCAATGTAAATGCAGTGTAGTATGTTCTTGAATTCAACTTTACTTTATGTATTCCATTGCTGTGAGTAGCTTTCCTTGTTTTTCTATTCAGTTGCAGTTCACTCTGAATAATGCACATGTACATAACAGAAAATGCACAAAAAATAAGTAATGCATTCAGCTGAAAAGAGAGTACAATTTACTTTTGCTCAAAAGTACTATGTGCTAACTTGATGTAAACGTATTCACTTTACTTTCCATATGATTTAGAGTTGTCTGCAACCAGTTTTATGTGTGTGCTACTGCAGTTAGTAAAGTTACACTAAGTTGCTCCTAAAGGTACAACCGTGTTTCAAAGCAATACAAAGCTGAATGTATTTCCAATGTAAATGCAGTGTAGTAAGTTCTTGAAATCAACTTTACTTTATGTATTCCATTGCTGTGAGTAGCTTTCCTTGTTTTTCTATTCAGTTGCAGTTCACTCTGAATAGTTATGCACATGTACATAACAGAAAATACACAAAATAAAAAGTAACGCATGCAGCTGAAAAGAGAGTACAATTTACTTTTGCTCAAAAGTACTATGTGCTAACTTGATGTAAACGTTTTCAATTTACTTTCCATATGATCTAGAGTTGTCTGCAACCAGTTTTATGTGTGTGCTACCGCATTTAGTAAAGTTACACTAAGCAATATCACCAGTTGCTCCTAATTGTACTAACGTGTTTCAAAGCAATACAAAGCTAAATGCAGTTCCAATTTAAATGCAGTGTAGTATGTACTTGAAATCAACTTTACTTTATGTATTCCATTGCTGTGAGTAGTTTTTTTTTGTGTTTCTAATCTGTTACAGTTCGCTCTGAATAGTTACGCACATGTACATAACAGAAAATGCACAAAAAATATGTAATGCATTCAGCTGAAAACAGAGTACAATTTATTTCTGCTCAAAAGTACTATGTGCTAACTTGATGTAAACGTATTCACTTTACTTTCCATATGATTTAGAGTTGTCTGCAACCAGTTTTATGTGTGTACTACTTATGTTAGTAAAGTTACACTAAGTTACTCCTAAAGGTACAACCGTGTTTCAAAGCAATACAAAGCTGAATGTAGTTCCAATGTAAATGCAGTGTAGTATGTTCTTGAAATCAACTTAACTTTATGTATTCCATTGCTGTGAGTAGTTTTTATGTGTTTCTAATCTGTTACAGTTCGCTATGAATAGTTACGCACATGTACATAACAGAAAAAGCACAAAAAATAAGTAATGCATTCAGCTGAAAACAGAGTACAATTTATTTCTGCTCAAAAGTACTATGTGCTAACTTGATGTAAACGTATTCACTTTACTTTCCATATGATTTAGAGTTGTCTGCAACCAGTTTTATGTGTGTGCTACCGCATTTAGTAAAGTTACACTAAGTTGCTCCTAAAGGTACAACCGTGTTTCAAAGCAATACAAAGCTGAATGTAGTTCCAATGTAAATGCAGTGTAGTAAGTTCTTGAAATCAACTTTACTTTATGTATTCCATTGCTGTGAGTAGCTTTCCTTGTTTTTCTATTCAGTTGCAGTTCACTCTGAATAGTTATGCACATGTACATAACAGAAAATACACAAAATAAAAAGTAACACATGCAGCTGAAAAGAGAGTACAATTTACTTTTGCTCAAAAGTACTATGTGCTAACTTGATGTAAACGTATTCACTTTACTTTCCATATGATTTAGAGTTGTCTGCAACCAGTTTTATGTGTGTGCTACTGCAGTTAGTAAAGTTACACTAAGCAATATCACCAGTTGCTCCTAAAGGTACAACCGTGTGTCAAAGCAATACAAAGCTGAATGTAGTTCCAATGTAAATGCAGTGTAGTATGTTCTTGAAATCAACTTAACTTTATGTATTCCATTGCTGTGAGTAGTTTTTTTGTGTTTCTAATCTGTTACAGTTCGCTCTGAATAGTTACGCACATGTACATAACAGAAAAAGCACAAAAAATAAGTAATGCATTCAGCTGAAAACAGAGTACAATTTATTTCTGCTCAAAAGTACTATGTGCTAACTTGATGTAAACGTATTCACTTTACTTTCCATATGATTTAGAGTTGTCTGCAACCAGTTTTATGTGTGTGCTACTGCAGTTAGTAAAGTTACACTAAGCAATATCACCAGTTGCTCCTAATGGTACTACCGTGTTTCAAAGCAATACAAAGCTAAATGTAGTTCCAATGTAAATGCATTGTAGTATGTTCTTGAAATCAACTTTACTTTATGTATTCCATTGCTGTGAGTAGCTTTCCTTGTTGTTCCTTTCAGTTGCAGTTCACTCTGAATAATGCACATGTACATAACAGAAAATGCACAAAAAATAAGTAAAGCATTCAGCTGAAAAGAGAGTACAATTTACTTTTGCTCAAAAGTACTATGTGCTAACGATGTAAACGTATTCACTTTACTTTCCATATGATTTAGAGTTGTCTGCAACCAGTTTTATGTGTGTGCTACCGCATTTAGTAAAGTTACACTAAGTTGCTCCTAAAGGTACAACCGTGTTTCAAAGCAATACAAAGCTGAATGTAGTTCCAATGTAAATGCAGTGTAGTAAGTTCTTGAAATCAACTTTACTTTATGTATTCCATTGCTGTGAGTAGCTTTCCTTGTTTTTCTATTCAGTTGCAGTTCACTCTGAATAGTTATGCACATGTACATAACAGAAAATACACAAAATAAAAAGTAACGCATGCAGCTGAAAAGAGAGTACAATTTACTTTTGCTCAAAAGTACTGTGCTAACTTGATATAAACGTTTTCACTTTACTTTCCATATGATCTAGAGTTGTCTGCAACCAGTTTTATGTGTGTGCTACTGATGTTAGTAAAGTTACACTAAGCAATATCACCAGTTGCTCCTAATTGTACTAACGTGTTTCAAAGCAATACAAAGCTAAATGAAGTTCCAATTTAAATGCAGTGTAGTATGTACTTGAAATCAACTTTACTTTATGTATTCCATTGCTGTGAGTAGTTTTTTTTTGTGTTTCTAATCTGTTACAGTTCGCTCTGAATAGTTACGCACATGTACATAACAGAAAATGCACAAAAAATATGTAATGCATTCAGCTGAAAACAGAGTACAATTTATTTCTGCTCAAAAGTACTATGTGCTAACTTGATGTAAACGTATTCACTTTACTTTCCATATGATTTAGAGTTGTCTGCAACCAGTTTTATGTGTGTGCTACTGCAGTTAGTAAAGTTACACTAAGCAATATCACCAGTTGCTCCTAATGGTACTACCGTGTTTCAAAGCAATACAAAGCTAAATGTAGTTCCAATGTAAATGCATTGTAGTATGTTCTTGAAATCAACTTTACTTTATGTATTCCATTGCTGTGAGTAGCTTTCCTTGTTGTTCCTTTCAGTTGCAGTTCACTCTGAATAATGCACATGTACATAACAGAAAATGCACAAAAAATAAGTAAAGCATTCAGCTGAAAAGAGAGTACAATTTACTTTTGCTCAAAAGTACTATGTGCTAACGATGTAAACGTATTCACTTTACTTTCCATATGATTTAGAGTTGTCTGCAACCAGTTTTATGTGTGTGCTACCGCATTTAGTAAAGTTACACTAAGTTGCTCCTAAAGGTACAACCGTGTTTCAAAGCAATACAAAGCTGAATGTAGTTCCAATGTAAATGCAGTGTAGTAAGTTCTTGAAATCAACTTTACTTTATGTATTCCATTGCTGTGAGTAGCTTTCCTTGTTTTTCTATTCAGTTGCAGTTCACTCTGAATAGTTATGCACATGTACATAACAGAAAATACACAAAATAAAAAGTAACGCATGCAGCTGAAAAGAGAGTACAATTTACTTTTGCTCAAAAGTACTGTGCTAACTTGATATAAACGTTTTCAATTTACTTTCCATATGATCTAGAGTTGTCTGCAACCAGTTTTATGTGTGTGCTACTGATGTTAGTAAAGTTACACTAAGCAATATCACCAGTTGCTCCTAATTGTACTAACGTGTTTCAAAGCAATACAAAGCTAAATGAAGTTCCAATTTAAATGCAGTGTAGTATGTACTTGAAATCAACTTTACTTTATGTATTCCATTGCTGTGAGTAGTTTTTTTTTGTGTTTCTAATCTGTTACAGTTCGCTCTGAATAGTTACGCACATGTACATAACAGAAAATGCACAAAAAATATGTAATGCATTCAGCTGAAAACAGAGTACAATTTATTTCTGCTCAAAAGTACTATGTGCTAACTTGATGTAAACGTATTCACTTTACTTTCCATATGATTTAGAGTTGTCTGCAACCAGTTTTATGTGTGTGCTACTGCAGTTAGTAAAGTTACACTAAGCAATATCACCAGTTGCTCCTAATGGTACTACCGTGTTTCAAAGCAATACAAAGCTAAATGTAGTTCCAATGTAAATGCATTGTTATATGTTCTTGAAATCAACTTTACTTTATGTATTCCATTGCTGTGAGTAGCTTTCCTTGTTGTTCCATTCAGTTGCAGTTCACTCTGAATAGTTATGCACATGTACATAACAGAAAATACACAAAATAAAAAGTAACGCATTCAGCTGAAAAGAGAGTACAATTTATTTCTGCTCAAAAGTACTATGTGCTAACTTGATGTAAACGTATTCACTTTACTTTCCATATGATTTAGAGTTGTCTGCAACCAGTTTTATGTGTGTGCTACTGAAGTTAGTAAAGTTACACTAAGTTGCTCCTAAAGGTACAACCGTGTTTCAAAGCAATACAATGCTGAATGTAGTTCCAATGTAAATGCAGTGTAGTATGTTCTTGAATTCAACTTTACTTTATGTATTCCATTGTTGTGAGTAGCTTTCCTTGTTTTTCTATTCAGTTGCAGTTCACTCTGAATAATGCACATGTACATAACAGAAAATGCACAAAAAATAACTAATGCATTCAGCTGAAAAGAGAGTACAATATACTTTTGCTCAAAAGTACTATGTGCTAACTTGATGTAAACGTATTCACTTTACTTTCCATATGATTTAGAGTTGTCTGCAACCAGTTTTATGTGTGTGCTACTGCAGTTAGTAAAGTTACACTAAGTTGCTCCTAAAGGTACAACCGTGTTTCAAAGCAATACAATGCTGAATGTAGTTCCAATGTAAATGCAGTGTAGTATGTTCTTGAATTCAACTTTACTTTATGTATTCCATTGCTGTGAGTAGCTTTCCTTGTTTTTCTATTCAGTTGCATTTCACTCTGAATAGTTATGCACATGTACATAACAGAAAATACACAAAATAAAAAGTAACGCATGTAGCTGAAAAGAGAGTACAATTTAATTTTGCTCAAAAGTACTATGTGCTAACTTGATGTAAACGTATTCACTTTACTTTCCATATGATTTAGAGTTGTCTGCAACCAGTTTTATGTGTGTGCTACCGCATTTAGTAAAGTTACACTAAGTTGCTCCTAAAGGTACAACCGTGTTTCAAAGCAATACAAAGCTGAATGTAGTTCCAATGTAAATGCAGTGTAGTAAGTTCTTGAAATCAACTTTACTTTATGTATTCCATTGCTGTGAGTAGCTTTCCTTGTTTTTCTATTCAGTTGCAGTTCACTCTGAATAGTTATGCACATGTACATAACAGAAAATACACAAAATAAAAATTAACGCATGCAGCTGAAAAGAGAGTACAATTTACTTTTGCTCAAAAGTACTATGTGCTAACTTGATATTAACGTTTTCAATTTACTTTCCATATGATCTAGAGTTGTCTGCAACCAGTTTTATGTGTGTGCTACTGATGTTAGTAAAGTTACACTAAGCAATATCACCAGTTGCTCCTAATTGTACTAACGTGTTTCAAAGCAATACAAAGCTAAATGCAGTTCCAATTTAAATACAGTGTAGTATGTACTTGAAATCAACTTTACTTTATGTATTCCATTGCTGTGAGTAGTTTTTTTTTGTGTTTCTAATCTGTTACAGTTCGCTCTGAATAGTTACGCACATGTACATAACAGAAAATGCACAAAAAATATGTAATGCATTCAGCTGAAAACAGAGTACAATTTATTTCTGCTCAAAAGTACTATGTGCTAACTTGATGTAAACGTATTCACTTTACTTTCCATATGATTTAGAGTTGTCTGCAACCAGTTTTATGTGTGTGCTACTGAAGTTAGTAAAGTTACACTAAGTTGCTCCTAAAGGTACAACCGTGTTTCAAAGCAATACAATGCTGAATGTAGTTCCAATGTAAATGCAGTGTAGTATGTTCTTGAATTCAACTTTACTTTATGTATTCCATTGTTGTGAGTAGCTTTCCTTGTTTTTCTATTCAGTTGCAGTTCACTCTGAATAATGCACATGTACATAACAGAAAATGCACAAAATAAAAAGTAACGCATGCAGCTGAAAAGAGAGTACAATTTACTTTTGCTCAAAAGTACTGTGCTAACTTGATATAAACGTATTCACTTTACTTTCCATATGATTTAGAGTTGTCTGCAACCAGTTTTATGTGTGTGCTACTGAAGTTAGTAAAGTTACACTAAGTTGCTCCTAAAGGTACAACCGTGTTTCAAAGCAATACAATGCTGAATGTAGTTCCAATGTAAATGCAGTGTAGTATGTTCTTGAATTCAACTTTACTTTATGTATTCCATTGTTGTGAGTAGCTTTCCTTGTTTTTCTATTCAGTTGCAGTTCACTCTGAATAATGCACATGTACATAACAGAAAATGCACAAAAAATAACTAATGCATTCAGCTGAAAAGAGAGTACAATATACTTTTGCTCAAAAGTACTATGTGCTAACTTGATGTAAACGTATTCACTTTACTTTCCATATGATTTAGAGTTGTCTGCAACCAGTTTTATGTGTGTGCTACCGCATTTAGTAAAGTTACACTAAGTTGCTCCTAAAGGTACAACCGTGTTTCAAAGCAATACAAAGCTGAATGTAGTTCCAATGTAAATGCAGTGTAGTAAGTTCTTGAAATCAACTTTACTTTATGTATTCCATTGCTGTGAGTAGCTTTCCTTGTTTTTCTATTCAGTTGCAGTTCACTCTGAATAGTTATGCACATGTACATAACAGAAAATACACAAAATAAAAATTAACGCATGCAGCTGAAAAGAGAGTACAATTTACTTTTGCTCAAAAGTACTATGTGCTAACTTGATATTAACGTTTTCAATTTACTTTCCATATGATCTAGAGTTGTCTGCAACCAGTTTTATGTGTGTGCTACTGATGTTAGTAAAGTTACACTAAGCAATATCACCAGTTGCTCCTAATTGTACTAACGTGTTTCAAAGCAATACAAAGCTAAATGCAGTTCCAATTTAAATACAGTGTAGTATGTACTTGAAATCAACTTTACTTTATGTATTCCATTGCTGTGAGTAGTTTTTTTTTGTGTTTCTAATCTGTTACAGTTCGCTCTGAATAATGCACATGTACATAACAGAAAATGCACAAAATAAAAAGTAACGCATGCAGCTGAAAAGAGAGTACAATTTACTTTTGCTCAAAAGTACTGTGCTAACTTGATATAAACGTATTCACTTTACTTTCCATATGATTTAGAGTTGTCTGCAACCAGTTTTATGTGTGTGCTACTGAAGTTAGTAAAGTTACACTAAGTTGCTCCTAAAGGTACAACCGTGTTTCAAAGCAATACAATGCTGAATGTAGTTCCAATGTAAATGCAGTGTAGTATGTTCTTGAATTCAACTTTACTTTATGTATTCCATTGTTGTGAGTAGCTTTCCTTGTTTTTCTATTCAGTTGCAGTTCACTCTGAATAATGCACATGTACATAACAGAAAATGCACAAAAAATAACTAATGCATTCAGCTGAAAAGAGAGTACAATATACTTTTGCTCAAAAGTACTATGTGCTAACTTGATGTAAACGTATTCACTTTACTTTCCATATGATTTAGAGTTGTCTGCAACCAGTTTTATGTGTGTGCTACCGCATTTAGTAAAGTTACACTAAGTTGCTCCTAAAGGTACAACCGTGTTTCAAAGCAATACAAAGCTGAATGTAGTTCCAATGTAAATGCAGTGTAGTAAGTTCTTGAAATCAACTTTACTTTATGTATTCCATTGCTGTGAGTAGCTTTCCTTGTTTTTCTATTCAGTTGCAGTTCACTCTGAATAGTTATGCACATGTACATAACAGAAAATACACAAAATAAAAATTAACGCATGCAGCTGAAAAGAGAGTACAATTTACTTTTGCTCAAAAGTACTATGTGCTAACTTGATGTAAACGTATTCACTTTACTTTCCATATGATTTAGAGTTGTCTGCAACCAGTTTTATGTGTGTGCTACTGCAGTTAGTAAAGTTACACTAAGTTGCTCCTAAAGGTACAACCGTGTTTCAAAGCAATACAATGCTGAATGTAGTTCCAATGTAAATGCAGTGTAGTATGTTCTTGAATTCAACTTTACTTTATGTATTCCATTGCTGTGAGTAGCTTTCCTTGTTTTTCTATTCAGTTGCATTTCACTCTGAATAGTTATGCACATGTACATAACAGAAAATACACAAAATAAAAAGTAACGCATGTAGCTGAAAAGAGAGTACAATTTAATTTTGCTCAAAAGTACTATGTGCTAACTTGATGTAAACGTATTCACTTTACTTTCCATATGATTTAGAGTTGTCTGCAACCAGTTTTATGTGTGTGCTACCGCATTTAGTAAAGTTACACTAAGTTGCTCCTAAAGGTACAACCGTGTTTCAAAGCAATACAAAGCTGAATGTAGTTCCAATGTAAATGCAGTGTAGTAAGTTCTTGAAATCAACTTTACTTTATGTATTCCATTGCTGTGAGTAGCTTTCCTTGTTTTTCTATTCAGTTGCAGTTCACTCTGAATAGTTATGCACATGTACATAACAGAAAATACACAAAATAAAAATTAACGCATGCAGCTGAAAAGAGAGTACAATTTACTTTTGCTCAAAAGTACTATGTGCTAACTTGATATTAACGTTTTCAATTTACTTTCCATATGATCTAGAGTTGTCTGCAACCAGTTTTATGTGTGTGCTACTGATGTTAGTAAAGTTACACTAAGCAATATCACCAGTTGCTCCTAATTGTACTAACGTGTTTCAAAGCAATACAAAGCTAAATGCAGTTCCAATTTAAATACAGTGTAGTATGTACTTGAAATCAACTTTACTTTATGTATTCCATTGCTGTGAGTAGCTTTCCTTGTTGTTCCATTCAGTTGCAGTTCACTCTGAATAGTTATGCACATGTACATAACAGAAAATACACAAAATAAAAAGTAACGCATGCAGCTGAAAAGAGAGTACAATTTACTTTTGCTCAAAAGTACTATGTGCTAACTTGATGTAAACGTTTTCAATTTACTTTCCATATGATCTAGAGTTGTCTGCAACCAGTTTTATGTGTGTGCTACCGCATTTAGTAAAGTTACACTAAGCAATATCACCAGTTGCTCCTAATTGTACTAACGTGTTTCAAAGCAATACAAAGCTAAATGCAGTTCCAATTTAAATGCAGTGTAGTATGTACTTGAAATCAACTTTACTTTATGTATTCCATTGCTGTGAGTAGTTTTTTTTTCTGTTTCTAATCTGTTACAGTTCGCTCTGAATAGTTACGCACATGTACATAACAGAAAATGCACAAAAAATATGTAATGCATTCAGCTGAAAACAGAGTACAATTTATTTCTGCTCAAAAGTACTATGTGCTAACTTGATGTAAACGTATTCACTTTACTTTCCATATGATTCAGAGTTGTCTGCAAACAGTTTTATGTGTGTACTACTTATGTTAGTAAAGTTACACTAAGTTGCTCCTAAAGGTACAACCGTGTTTCAAAGCAATACAAAGCTGAATGTAGTTCCAATGTAAATGCAGTGTAGTATGTTCTTGAAATCAACTTAACTTTATGTATTCCATTGCTGTGAGTAGTTTTTTTGTGTATCTAATCTGTTACAGTTCGCTCTGAATAGTTACGCACATGTACGTAACAGAAAAAGCACAAAAAATAAGTAATGCATTCAGCTGAAAACAGAGTACAATTTATTTCTGCTCAAAAGTACTATGTGCTAACTTGATGTAAACGTATTCACTTTACTTTCCATATGATTTAGAGTTGTCTGCAACCAGTTTTATGTGTGTGCTACTGCAGTTAGTAAAGTTACACTAAGCAATATCACCAGTTGCTCCTAATGGTACTAACGTGTTTCAAAGCAATACAAAGCTAAATGCAGTTCCAATTTAAATGCAGTGTAGTATGTACTTGAAATCAACTTTACTTTATGTATTCCATTGCTGTGAGTAGTTTTTTTTTGTGTTTCTAATCTGTTACAGTTCGCTCTGAATAGTTACGCACATGTACATAACAGAAAATGCACAAAAAATATGTAATGCATTCAGCTGAAAACAGAGTACAATTTATTTCTGCTCAAAAGTACTATGTGCTAACTTGATGTAAACGTATTCACTTTACTTTCCATATGATTTAGAGTTGTCTGCAAACAGTTTTATGTGTGTACTACTTATGTTAGTAAAGTTACACTAAGTTGCTCCTAAAGGTACAACCGTGTTTCAAAGCAATACAAAGCTAAATGTAGTTCCAATGTAAATGCATTGTAGTATGTTCTTGAAATCAACTTTACTTTATGTATTCCATTGCTGTGAGTAGCTTTCCTTGTTGTTCCATTCAGTTGCAGTTCACTCTGAATAATGCACATGTACATAACAGAAAATGCACAAAAAATAAGTAATGCATTCAGCTGAAAAGAGAATACAATTTACTTTTGCTCAAAAGTACAATGTGCTAACTTGATGTAAACGTATTCACTTTACTTTCCATATGATTTAGAGTTGTCTGCAACCAGTTTTATGTGTGTGCTACTGCAGTTAGTAAAGTTACACTAAGTTGCTCCTAAAGGTACAACCGTGTTTCAAAGCAATACAAAGCTGAATGTAGTTCCAATGTAAATGCAGTGTAGTAAGTTCTTGAAATCAACTTTACTTTATGTATTCCATTGCTGTGAGTAGCTTTCCTTGTTTTTCTATTCAGTTGCAGTTCACTCTGAATAGTTATGCATATGTACATAACAGAAAATACACAAAATAAAAATTAACGCATGCAGCTGAAAAGAGAGTACAATTTACTTTTGCTCAAAATTACTATGTGCTAACTTGATATAAACGTTTTCAATTTACTTTCCATATGATCTAGAGTTGTCTGCAACCAGTTTTATGTGTGTGCTACTGATGTTAGTAGTTACACTAAGCAATATCACCAGTTGCTCCTAATTGTACTAACGTGTTTCAAAGCAATACAAAGCTGAATGTAGTTCCAATGTAAATGCAGTGTAGTATGTTCTTGAAATCAACTTAACTTTATGTATTCCATTGCTGTGAGTAGTTTTTTTGTGTTTCTAATCTGTTACAGTTCGCTCTGAATAGTTACGCACATGTACATAACAGAAAAAGCACAAAAAATAAGTAATGCATTCAGCTGAAAACAGAGTACAATTTATTTCTGCTCAAAAGTACTATGTGCTAACTTGATGTAAACGTATTCACTTTACTTTCCATATGATTTAGAGTTGTCTGCAAACAGTTTTATGTGTGTACTACTTATGTTAGTAAAGTTACACTATGTTGCTCCTAAAGGTACAACCGTGTTTCAAAGCAATACAAAGCTGAATGTAGTTCCAATGTAAATGCAGTGTAGTATGTTCTTGAAATCAACTTTACTTTATGTATTCCATTGCTGTGAGTAGCTTTCCTTGTTGTTCCATTCAGTTGCAGTTCACTCTGAATAGTTATGCACATGTACATAACAGAAAATACACAAAATAAAAAGTAACGCATGCAGCTGAAAAGAGAGTACAATTTACTTTTGCTCAAAAGTACTATGTGCTAACTTGATGTAAACGTTTTCAATTTACTTTCCATATGATCTAGAGTTGTCTGCAACCAGTTTTATGTGTGTGCTACCGCATTTAGTAAAGTTACACTAAGCAATATCACCAGTTGCTCCTAATTGTACTAACGTGTTTCAAAGCAATACAAAGCTAAATGCAGTTCCAATTTAAATGCAGTGTAGTATGTACTTGAAATCAACTTTACTTTATGTATTCCATTGCTGTGAGTAGTTTTTTTTGTGTTTCTAATCTGTTACAGTTCGCTCTGAATAGTTACGCACATGTACATAACAGAAAATGCACAAAAAATATGTAATGCATTCAGCTGAAAAGAGAGTACAATTTATTTCTGCTCAAAAGTACTATGTGCTAACTTGACGTAAACGTATTCACTTTACTTTCCATATGATTTAGAGTTGTCTGCAACCAGTTTTATGTGTGTGCTACTGAAGTTAGTAAAGTTACACTAAGTTGCTCCTAAAGGTACAACCGTGTTTCAAAGCAATACAATGCTGAATGTAGTTCCAATGTAAATGCAGTGTAGTATGTTCTTGAAATCAACTTTACTTTATGTATTCCATTGCTGTGAGTAGCTTTCCTTGTTGTTCCATTCAGTTGCAGTTCACTCTGAATAATGCACATGTACATAACAGAAAATGCACAAAAAATAAGTAATGCATTCAGCTGAAAAGAGAATACAATTTACTTTTGCTCAAAAGTACTATGTGCTAACTTGATGTAAACGTATTCACTTTACTTTCCATATGATTTAGAGTTGTCTGCAACCAGTTTTATGTGTGTGCTACTGCAGTTAGTAAAGTTACACTAAGTTGCTCCTAAAGGTACAACCGTGTTTCAAAGCAATACAATGCTGAATGTAGTTCCAATGTAAATGCAGTGTAGTATGTTCTTGAATTCAACTTTACTTTATGTATTCCATTGCTGTGAGTAGCTTTCCTTGTTTTTCTATTCAGTTGCATTTCACTCTGAATAGTTATGCACATGTACATAACAGAAAATACACAAAATAAAAAGTAACGCATGTAGCTGAAAAGAGAGTACAATTTAATTTTGCTCAAAAGTACTATGTGCTAACTTGATGTAAACGTATTCACTTTACTTTCCATATGATTTAGAGTTGTCTGCAACCAGTTTTATGTGTGTGCTACCGCATTTAGTAAAGTTACACTAAGTTGCTCCTAAAGGTACAACCGTGTTTCAAAGCAATACAAAGCTGAATGTAGTTCCAATGTAAATGCAGTGTAGTAAGTTCTTGAAATCAACTTTACTTTATGTATTCCATTGCTGTGAGTAGCTTTCCTTGTTTTTCTATTCAGTTGCAGTTCACTCTGAATAGTTATGCACATGTACATAACAGAAAATACACAAAATAAAAATTAACGCATGCAGCTGAAAAGAGAGTACAATTTACTTTTGCTCAAAAGTACTATGTGCTAACTTGATACAAACGTTTTCAATTTACTTTCCATATGATCTAGAGTTGTCTGCAACCAGTTTTATGTGTGTGCTACTGATGTTAGTAGTTACACTAAGCAATATCACCAGTTGCTCCTAATTGTACTAACGTGTTTCAAAGCAATACAAAGCTGAATGTAGTTCCAATGTAAATGCAGTGTAGTATGTTCTTGAAATCAACTTAACTTTATGTATTCCATTGCTGTGAGTAGTTTTTTTGTGTTTCTAATCTGTTACAGTTCGCTCTGAATAGTTACGCACATGTACATAACAGAGAAAGCACAAAAAATAAGTAATGCATTCAGCTGAAAACAGAGTACAATTTATTTCTGCTCAAAAGTACTATGTGCTAACTTGATGTAAACGTATTCACTTTACTTTCCATATGATTTAGAGTTGTCTGCAAACAGTTTTATGTGTGTACTACTTATGTTAGTAAAGTTACACTATGTTGCTCCTAAAGGTACAACCGTGTTTCAAAGCAATACAAAGCTGAATGTAGTTCCAATGTAAATGCAGTGTAGTATGTTCTTGAAATCAACTTTACTTTATGTATTCCATTGCTGTGAGTAGCTTTCCTTGTTGTTCCATTCAGTTGCAGTTCACTCTGAATAGTTATGCACATGTACATAACAGAAAATACACAAAATAAAAAGTAACGCATGCAGCTGAAAAGAGAGTACAATTTACTTTTGCTCAAAAGTACTATGTGCTAACTTGATGTAAACGTTTTCAATTTACTTTCCATATGATCTAGAGTTGTCTGCGACCAGTTTTATGTGTGTACTACTTATGTTAGTAAAGTTACACTATGTTGCTCCTAAAGGTACAACCGTGTTTCAAAGCAATACAAAGCTGAATGTAGTTCCAATGTAAATGCATTGTAGTATGTTCTTGAAATCAACTTTACTTTATGTATTCCATTGCTGTGAGTAGCTTTCCTTGTTGTTCCATTCAGTTGCAGTTCACTCTGAATAATGCACATGTACATAACAGAAAATGCACAAAAAATAAGTAATGCATTCAGCTGAAAAGAGAATACAATTTACTTTTGCTCAAAAGTACTATTTGCTAACTTGATGTAAACGTATTCACTTTACTTTCCATATGATTTAGAGTTGTCTGCAACCAGTTTTATGTGTGTGCTACCGCATTTAGTAAAGTTACACTAAGTTGCTCCTAAAGGTACAACCGTGTTTCAAAGCAATACAAAGCTGAATGTAGTTCCAATGTAAATGCAGTGTAGTAAGTTCTTGAAATCAACTTTACTTTATGTATTCCATTGCTGTGAGTAGCTTTCCTTGTTTTTCTATTCAGTTGCAGTTCACTCTGAATAGTTATGCACATGTACATAACAGAAAATACACAAAATAAAAATTAACGCATGCAGCTGAAAAGAGAGTACAATTTACTTTTGCTCAAAAGTACTATGTGCTAACTTGATATTAACGTTTTCAATTTACTTTCCATATGATCTAGAGTTGTCTGCAACCAGTTTTATGTGTGTGCTACTGATGTTAGTAAAGTTACACTAAGCAATATCACCAGTTGCTCCTAATTGTACTAACGTGTTTCAAAGCAATACAAAGCTAAATGCAGTTCCAATTTAAATGCAGTGTAGTATGTACTTGAAATCAACTTTACTTTATGTATTCCATTGCTGTGAGTAGTTTTTTTTTGTGTTTCTAATCTGTTACAGTTCGCTCTGAATAGTTACGCACATGTACATAACAGAAAATGCACAAAAAATATGTAATGCATTCAGCTGAAAATAGAGTACAATTTATTTCTGCTCAAAAGTACTATGTGCTAACTTGATGTAAGCGTATTCACTTTACTTTCCATATGATTTAGAGTTGTCTGCAACCAGTTTTATGTGTGTTCTACTGCAGTTAGTAAAGTTACACTAAGCAATATCACCAGTTGCTCCTAATGGTACTACCGTGATTCAAAGCAATACAAAGCTAAATGTAGTTCCAGTGTAAATGCATTGTAGTATGTTCTTGAAATCAACTTTACTTTATGTATTCCATTGCTGTGAGTAGCTTTCCTTGTTGTTCCATTCAGTTGCAGTTCACTCTGAATAGTTATGCACATGTACATAACAGAAAATACACAAAATAAAAAGTAACGCATGCAGCTGAAAAGAGAGTACAATTTACTTTTGCTCAAAAGTACTATGTGCTAACTTGATGTAAACGTTTTCAATTTACTTTCCATATGATCTAGAGTTGTCTGCAACCAGTTTTATGTGTGTGCTACCGCATTTAGTAAAGTTACACTAAGCAATATCACCAGTTGCTCCTAATTGTACTAACGTGTTTCAAAGCAATACAAAGCTAAATGCAGTTCCAATTTAAATGCAGTGTAGTATGTACTTGAAATCAACTTTACTTTATGTATTCCATTGCTGTGAGTAGTTTTTTTTTGTGTTTCTAATCTGTTACAGTTCGCTCTGAATAGTTACGCACATGTACATAACAGAAAATGCACAAAAAATATGTAATGCATTCAGCTGAAAACAGAGTACAATTTATTTCTGCTCAAAAGTACTATGTGCTAACTTGATGTAAACGTATTCACTTTACTTTCCATATGATTTAGAGTTGTCTGCAAACAGTTTTATGTGTGTACTACTTATGTTAGTAAAGTTACACTATGTTGCTCCTAAAGGTACAACCGTGTTTCAAAGCAATACAAAGCTGAATGTAGTTCCAATGTAAATGCAGTGTAGTATGTTCTTGAAATCAACTTTACTTTATGTATTCCATTGCTGTGAGTAGCTTTCCTTGTTGTTCCATTCAGTTGCAGTTCACTCTGAATAGTTATGCACATGTACATAACAGAAAATACACAAAATAAAAAGTAACGCATGCAGCTGAAAAGAGAGTACAATTTACTTTTGCTCAAAAGTACTATGTGCTAACTTGATGTAAACGTTTTCAATTTACTTTCCATATGATCTAGAGTTGTCTGCAACCAGTTTTATGTGTGTACTACTTATGTTAGTAAAGTTACACTATGTTGCTCCTAAAGGTACAACCGTGTTTCAAAGCAATACAAAGCTGAATGTAGTTCCAATGTAAATGCATTGCAGTATGTTCTTGAAATCAACTTTACTTTATGTATTCCATTGCTGTGAGTAGCTTTCCTTGTTGTTCCATTCAGTTGCAGTTCACTCTGAATAATGCACATGTACATAACAGAAAATGCACAAAAAATAAGTAATGCATTCAGCTGAAAAGAGAATACAATTTACTTTTGCTCAAAAGTACTATTTGCTAACTTGATGTAAACGTATTCACTTTACTTTCCATATGATTTAGAGTTGTCTGCAACCAGTTTTATGTGTGTGCTACCGCATTTAGTAAAGTTACACTAAGTTGCTCCTAAAGGTACAACCGTGTTTCAAAGCAATACAAAGCTGAATGTAGTTCCAATGTAAATGCAGTGTAGTAAGTTCTTGAAATCAACTTTACTTTATGTATTCCATTGCTGTGAGTAGCTTTCCTTGTTTTTCTATTCAGTTGCAGTTCACTCTGAATAGTTATGCACATGTACATAACAGAAAATACACAAAATAAAAATTAACGCATGCAGCTGAAAAGAGAGTACAATTTACTTTTGCTCAAAAGTACTATGTGCTAACTTGATATTAACGTTTTCAATTTACTTTCCATATGATCTAGAGTTGTCTGCAACCAGTTTTATGTGTGTGCTACTGATGTTAGTAAAGTTACACTAAGCAATATCACCAGTTGCTCCTAATTGTACTAACGTGTTTCAAAGCAATACAAAGCTAAATGCAGTTCCAATTTAAATGCAGTGTAGTATGTACTTGAAATCAACTTTACTTTATGTATTCCATTGCTGTGAGTAGTTTTTTTTTGTGTTTCTAATCTGTTACAGTTCGCTCTGAATAGTTACGCACATGTACATAACAGAAAATGCACAAAAAATATGTAATGCATTCAGCTGAAAATAGAGTACAATTTATTTCTGCTCAAAAGTACTATGTGCTAACTTGATGTAAGCGTATTCACTTTACTTTCCATATGATTTAGAGTTGTCTGCAACCAGTTTTATGTGTGTGCTACTGCAGTTAGTAAAGTTACACTAAGCAATATCACCAGTTGCTCCTAATGGTACTACCGTGATTCAAAGCAATACAAAGCTAAATGTAGTTCCAGTGTAAATGCATTGTAGTATGTTCTTGAAATCAACTTTACTTTATGTATTCCATTGCTGTGAGTAGCTTTCCTTGTTGTTCCATTCAGTTGCAGTTCACTCTGAATAGTTATGCACATGTACATAACAGAAAATACACAAAATAAAAAGTAACGCATGCAGCTGAAAAGAGAGTACAATTTACTTTTGCTCAAAAGTACTATGTGCTAACTTGATGTAAACGTTTTCAATTTACTTTCCATATGATCTAGAGTTGTCTGCAACCAGTTTTATGTGTGTGCTACCGCATTTAGTAAAGTTACACTAAGCAATATCACCAGTTGCTCCTAATTGTACTAACGTGTTTCAAAGCAATACAAAGCTAAATGCAGTTCCAATTTAAATGCAGTGTAGTATGTACTTGAAATCAACTTTACTTTATGTATTCCATTGCTGTGAGTAGTTTTTTTTTGTGTTTCTAATCTGTTACAGTTCGCTCTGAATAGTTACGCACATGTACATAACAGAAAATGCACAAAAAATATGTAATGCATTCAGCTGAAAACAGAGTACAATTTATTTCTGCTCAAAAGTACTATGTGCTAACTTGATGTAAACGTATTCACTTTACTTTCCATATGATTTAGAGTTGTCTGCAACCAGTTTTATGTGTGTGCTACTGCAGTTAGTAAAGTTACACTAAGTTGCTCCTAAAGGTACAACCGTGTTTCAAAGCAATACAATGCTGAATGTAGTTCCAATGTAAATGCAGTGTAGTATGTTCTTGAATTCAACTTTACTTTATGTATTCCATTGCTGTGAGTAGCTTTCCTTGTTTTTCTATTCAGTTGCATTTCACTCTGAATAGTTATGCACATGTACATAACAGAAAATACACAAAATAAAAAGTAACGCATGTAGCTGAAAAGAGAGTACAATTTAATTTTGCTCAAAAGTACTATGTGCTAACTTGATGTAAACGTATTCACTTTACTTTCCATATGATTTAGAGTTGTCTGCAACCAGTTTTATGTGTGTGCTACCGCATTTAGTAAAGTTACACTAAGTTGCTCCTAAAGGTACAACCGTGTTTCAAAGCAATACAAAGCTGAATGTAGTTCCAATGTAAATGCAGTGTAGTAAGTTCTTGAAATCAACTTTACTTTATGTATTCCATTGCTGTGAGTAGCTTTCCTTGTTTTTCTATTCAGTTGCAGTTCACTCTGAATAGTTATGCACATGTACATAACAGAAAATACACAAAATAAAAATTAACGCATGCAGCTGAAAAGAGAGTACAATTTACTTTTGCTCAAAAGTACTATGTGCTAACTTGATACAAACGTTTTCAATTTACTTTCCATATGATCTAGAGTTGTCTGCAACCAGTTTTATGTGTGTGCTACTGATGTTAGTAGTTACACTAAGCAATATCACCAGTTGCTCCTAATTGTACTAACGTGTTTCAAAGCAATACAAAGCTGAATGTAGTTCCAATGTAAATGCAGTGTAGTATGTTCTTGAAATCAACTTAACTTTATGTATTCCATTGCTGTGAG
The DNA here is from genome assembly GCF_048418815.1 of Hemitrygon akajei. NCBI lineage: Eukaryota > Metazoa > Chordata > Chondrichthyes > Myliobatiformes > Dasyatidae > Hemitrygon > Hemitrygon akajei. The sequence goes on from NC_133131.1 coordinate 57,208,122, forward strand.
TAGTTTTTTTGTGTTTCTAATCTGTTACAGTTCGCTCTGAATAGTTACGCACATGTACATAACAGAGAAAGCACAAAAAATAAGTAATGCATTCAGCTGAAAACAGAGTACAATTTATTTCTGCTCAAAAGTACTATGTGCTAACTTGATGTAAACGTATTCACTTTACTTTCCATATGATTTAGAGTTGTCTGCAAACAGTTTTATGTGTGTACTACTTATGTTAGTAAAGTTACACTATGTTGCTCCTAAAGGTACAACCGTGTTTCAAAGCAATACAAAGCTGAATGTAGTTCCAATGTAAATGCAGTGTAGTATGTTCTTGAAATCAACTTTACTTTATGTATTCCATTGCTGTGAGTAGCTTTCCTTGTTGTTCCATTCAGTTGCAGTTCACTCTGAATAGTTATGCACATGTACATAACAGAAAATACACAAAATAAAAAGTAACGCATGCAGCTGAAAAGAGAGTACAATTTACTTTTGCTCAAAAGTACTATGTGCTAACTTGATGTAAACGTTTTCAATTTACTTTCCATATGATCTAGAGTTGTCTGCAACCAGTTTTATGTGTGTACTACTTATGTTAGTAAAGTTACACTATGTTGCTCCTAAAGGTACAACCGTGTTTCAAAGCAATACAAAGCTGAATGTAGTTCCAATGTAAATGCATTGTAGTATGTTCTTGAAATCAACTTTACTTTATGTATTCCATTGCTGTGAGTAGCTTTCCTTGTTGTTCCATTCAGTTGCAGTTCACTCTGAATAATGCACATGTACATAACAGAAAATGCACAAAAAATAGGTAATGCATTCAGCTGAAAAGAGAATACAATTTACTTTTGCTCAAAAGTACTATTTGCTAACTTGATGTAAACGTATTCACTTTACTTTCCATATGATTTAGAGTTGTCTGCAACCAGTTTTATGTGTGTGCTACCGCATTTAGTAAAGTTACACTAAGTTGCTCCTAAAGGTACAACCGTGTTTCAAAGCAATACAAAGCTGAATGTAGTTCCAATGTAAATGCAGTGTAGTAAGTTCTTGAAATCAACTTTACTTTATGTATTCCATTGCTGTGAGTAGCTTTCCTTGTTTTTCTATTCAGTTGCAGTTCACTCTGAATAGTTATGCACATGTACATAACAGAAAATACACAAAATAAAAATTAACGCATGCAGCTGAAAAGAGAGTACAATTTACTTTTGCTCAAAAGTACTATGTGCTAACTTGATATTAACGTTTTCAATTTACTTTCCATATGATCTAGAGTTGTCTGCAACCAGTTTTATGTGTGTGCTACTGATGTTAGTAAAGTTACACTAAGCAATATCACCAGTTGCTCCTAATTGTACTAACGTGTTTCAAAGCAATACAAAGCTAAATGCAGTTCCAATTTAAATGCAGTGTAGTATGTACTTGAAATCAACTTTACTTTATGTATTCCATTGCTGTGAGTAGTTTTTTTTTGTGTTTCTAATCTGTTACAGTTCGCTCTGAATAGTTACGCACATGTACATAACAGAAAATGCACAAAAAATATGTAATGCATTCAGCTGAAAATAGAGTACAATTTATTTCTGCTCAAAAGTACTATGTGCTAACTTGATGTAAGCGTATTCACTTTACTTTCCATATGATTTAGAGTTGTCTGCAACCAGTTTTATGTGTGTGCTACTGCAGTTAGTAAAGTTACACTAAGCAATATCACCAGTTGCTCCTAATGGTACTACCGTGATTCAAAGCAATACAAAGCTAAATGTAGTTCCAGTGTAAATGCATTGTAGTATGTTCTTGAAATCAACTTTACTTTATGTATTCCATTGCTGTGAGTAGCTTTCCTTGTTGTTCCATTCAGTTGCAGTTCACTCTGAATAGTTATGCACATGTACATAACAGAAAATACACAAAATAAAAAGTAACGCATGCAGCTGAAAAGAGAGTACAATTTACTTTTGCTCAAAAGTACTATGTGCTAACTTGATGTAAACGTTTTCAATTTACTTTCCATATGATCTAGAGTTGTCTGCAACCAGTTTTATGTGTGTGCTACCGCATTTAGTAAAGTTACACTAAGCAATATCACCAGTTGCTCCTAATTGTACTAACGTGTTTCAAAGCAATACAAAGCTAAATGCAGTTCCAATTTAAATGCAGTGTAGTATGTACTTGAAATCAACTTTACTTTATGTATTCCATTGCTGTGAGTAGTTTTTTTTTGTGTTTCTAATCTGTTACAGTTCGCTCTGAATAGTTACGCACATGTACATAACAGAAAATGCACAAAAAATATGTAATGCATTCAGCTGAAAACAGAGTACAATTTATTTCTGCTCAAAAGTACTATGTGCTAACTTGATGTAAACGTATTCACTTTACTTTCCATATGATTCAGAGTTGTCTGCAAACAGTTTTATGTGTGTACTACTTATGTTAGTAAAGTTACACTAAGTTGCTCCTAAGGGTACAACCGTGTTTCAAAGCAATACAAAGCTGAATGTAGTTCCAATGTAAATGCAGTGTAGTATGTTCTTGAAATCAACTTAACTTTATGTATTCCATTGCTGTGAGTAGTTTTCCTTGTTTTTCTATTCAGTTGCAGTTCACTCTGAATAGTTATGCACATGTACATAACAGAAAATACACAAAATAAAAATTAACGCATGCAGCTGAAAAGAGAGTACAATTTACTTTTGCTCAAAAGTACTATGTGCTAACTTGATATAAACGTTTTCAATTTACTTTCCATATGATCTAGAGTTGTCTGCAACCAGTTTTATGTGTGTGCTACTGATGTTAGTAGTTACACTAAGCAATATCACCAGTTGCTCCTAATTGTACTAACGTGTTTCAAAGCAATACAAAGCTGAATGTAGTTCCAATGTAAATGCAGTGTAGTATGTTCTTGAAATCAACTTTACTTTATGTATTCCATTGCTGTGAGTAGTTTTTTTTTGTGTTTCTAATCTGTTACAGTTCGCTCTGAATAGTTACGCACATGTACATAACAGAAAATGCACAAAAAATATGTAATGCATTCAGCTGAAAACAGAGTACAATTTATTTCTGCTCAAAAGTACTATGTGCTAACTTGATGTAAACGTATTCACTTTACTTTCCATATGATTCAGAGTTGTCTGCAAACAGTTTTATGTGTGTACTACTTATGTTAGTAAAGTTACACTAAGTTGCTCCTAAAGGTACAACCGTGTTTCAAAGCAATACAAAGCTGAATGTAGTTCCAATGTAAATGCAGTGTAGTATGTTCTTGAAATCAACTTAACTTTATGTATTCCATTGCTGTGAGTAGTTTTCCTTGTTTTTCTATTCAGTTGCAGTTCACTCTGAATAGTTATGCACATGTACATAACAGAAAATACACAAAATAAAAATTAACGCATGCAGCTGAAAAGAGAGTACAATTTACTTTTGCTCAAAAGTACTATGTGCTAACTTGATATAAACGTTTTCAATTTACTTTCCATATGATCTAGAGTTGTCTGCAACCAGTTTTATGTGTGTGCTACTGATGTTAGTAGTTACACTAAGCAATATCACCAGTTGCTCCTAATTGTACTAACGTGTTTCAAAGCAATACAAAGCTGAATGTAGTTCCAATGTAAATGCAGTGTAGTATGTTCTTGAAATCAACTTTACTTTATGTATTCCATTGCTGTGAGTAGCTTTCCTTGTTGTTCCATTCAGATGCAGTTCACTCTGAATAGTTATGCACATGTACATAACAGAAAATACACAAAATAAAAAGTAACGCATGCAGCTGAAAAGAGAGTACAATTTACTTTTGCTCAAAAGTACTATGTGCTAACTAGATCTAAACGTTTGTAATTGACTTTCTATATGATTTGGTGCAGTCTGCAACAAGTTTTATGTGTGTGCTACTGAAGTTACTAACGTTACAATAAACCATATCACCAGTTGCTACTAATGGTACTAGTGTTTCAAAGCAATAAAAAGCTAAATGTAGTTCCAATGTAAATGCATTGTAGTATGTTCTTGAATTCAACTTTACTTTAGGTATTCCATTGCTGTGAGTAGCTTTCCTTGTTTTTCCATTCAGTTGCAGTTCATTCTGAATAGTTACGCACATGTACATAACAGAAAACGCACAAAAAATAAGTAATGCATTCAGCTGAAAAGAGAGTACAATTTATTTCTGCTCAAAAGTACTATGTGCTAACTTGATGTAAACGTATTCACTTTACTTTCCATATGATTTAGAGTTGTCTGCAACCAGTTTTATGTGTGTGCTACTGCAGTTAGTAAAGTTACACTAAGCAATATCACCAGTTGCTCCTAATGGTACTACCGTGTTTCAAAGCAATACAAAGCTAAATGTAGTTCCAATGTAAATGCAGTGTAGTATGTTCTTGAATTCAACTTTACTTTATGTATTCCATTGCTGTGAGTAGCTTTCCTTGTTTTTCTATTCAGTTGCAGTTCACTCTCAGTAATGCACATGTACATAACAGAAAATGCACAAAAAATAAGTAATGCATTCAGCTGAAAAGAGAGTACAATTTACTTTTGCTCAAAAGTACTATGTGCTAACTTGATGTAAACGTATTCACGTTACTTTCCATATGATTTAGAGTTGTCTGCAACCAGTTTTATGTGTGTGCTACTGCAGTTAGTAAAGTTACACTAAGTTGCTCCTAAAGGTAGAACTGTGTTTCAAAGCAATACAATGCTGAATGTAGTTCCAATGTAAATGCAGTGTAGTATGTTCTTGAATTCAACTTTACTTTATGTATTCCATTGCTGTGAGTAGCTTTCCTTGTTTTTCTATTCAGTTGCATTTCACTCTGAATAGTTATGCACGTACATAACAGAAAATACACAAAATAAAAAGTAACGCATGTAGCTGAAAAGAGAGTACAATTTACTTTTGCTCAAAAGTACTATGTGCTAACTTGATGTAAACGTATTCACTTTACTTTCCATATGATTTAGAGTTGTCTGCAACCAGTTTTATGTGTGTGCTACCGCATTTAGTAAAGTTACACTAAGTTGCTCCTAAAGCTACAACCGTGTTTCAAAGCAAAACAAAGCTGAATGTAGTTCCAATGTAAATGCAGTGTAGTAAGTTCTTGAAATCAACTTTACTTTATGTATTCCATTGCTGTGAGTAGCTTTCCTTGTTTTTCTATTCAGTTGCAGTTCATTCTGAATAGTTACGCACATGTACATAACAGAAAACGCACAAAAAATAAGTAATGCATTCAGCTGAAAAGAGAGTACAATTTATTTCTGCTCAAAAGTACTATGTGCTAACTTGATGTAAACGTATTCACTTTACTTTCCATATGATTTAGAGTTGTCTGCAACCAGTTTTATGTGTGTGCTACTGCAGTTAGTAAAGTTACACTAAGCAATATCACCAGTTGCTCCTAATGGTACTACCGTGTTTCAAAGCAATACAAAGCTAAATGTAGTTCCAGTGTAAATGCATTGTAGTATGTTCTTGAAATCAACTTTACTTTATGTATTCCATTGCTGTGAGTAGCTTTCCTTGTTGTTCCATTCAGTTGCAGTTCACTCTGAATAGTTATGCACATGTACATAACAGAAAATACACAAAATAAAAAGTAACGCATGCAGCTGAAAAGAGAGTACAATTTACTTTTGCTCAAAAGTACTATGTGCTAACTTGATGTAAACGTTTTCAATTTACTTTCCATATGATCTAGAGTTGTCTGCAACCAGTTTTATGTGTGTGCTACCGCATTTAGTAAAGTTACACTAAGCAATATCACCAGTTGCTCCTAATTGTACTAACGTGTTTCAAAGCAATACAAAGCTAAATGCAGTTCCAATTTAAATGCAGTGTAGTATGTACTTGAAATCAACTTTACTTTATGTATTCCATTGCTGTGAGTAGTTTTTTTTTGTGTTTCTAATCTGTTACAGTTCGCTCTGAATAGTTACGCACATGTACATAACAGAAAATGCACAAAAAATATGTAATGCATTCAGCTGAAAACAGAGTACAATTTATTTCTGCTCAAAAGTACTATGTGCTAACTTGATGTAAACGTATTCACTTTACTTTCCATATGATTCAGAGTTGTCTGCAAACAGTTTTATGTGTGTACTACTTATGTTAGTAAAGTTACACTAAGTTGCTCCTAAAGGTACAACCGTGTTTCAAAGCAATACAAAGCTGAATGTAGTTCCAATGTAAATGCAGTGTAGTATGTTCTTGAAATCAACTTAACTTTATGTATTCCATTGCTGTGAGTAGTTTTTTTGTGTATCTAATCTGTTACAGTTCGCTCTGAATAGTTACGCACATGTACATAACAGAAAAAGCACAAAAAATAAGTAATGCATTCAGCTGAAAACAGAGTACAATTTATTTCTGCTCAAAAGTACTATGTGCTAACTTGATGTAAACGTATTCACTTTACTTTCCATATGATTTAGAGTTGTCTGCAACCAGTTTTATGTGTGTGCTACTGCAGTTAGTAAAGTTACACTAAGCAATATCACCAGTTGCTCCTAATGGTACTAACGTGTTTCAAAGCAATACAAAGCTAAATGCAGTTCCAATTTAAATGCAGTGTAGTATGTACTTGAAATCAACTTTACTTTATGTATTCCATTGCTGTGAGTAGTTTTTTTTTGTGTTTCTAATCTGTTACAGTTCGCTCTGAATAGTTACGCACATGTACATAACAGAAAATGCACAAAAAATATGTAATGCATTCAGCTGAAAACAGAGTACAATTTATTTCTGCTCAAAAGTACTATGTGCTAACTTGATGTAAACGTATTCACTTTACTTTCCATATGATTTAGAGTTGTCTGCAAACAGTTTTATGTGTGTACTACTTATGTTAGTAAAGTTACACTAAGTTGCTCCTAAAGGTACAACCGTGTTTCAAAGCAATACAAAGCTAAATGTAGTTCCAATGTAAATGCATTGTAGTATGTTCTTGAAATCAACTTTACTTTATGTATTCCATTGCTGTGAGTAGCTTTCCTTGTTGTTCCATTCAGTTGCAGTTCACTCTGAATAATGCACATGTACATAACAGAAAATGCACAAAAAATAAGTAATGCATTCAGCTGAAAAGAGAATACAATTTACTTTTGCTCAAAAGTACAATGTGCTAACTTGATGTAAACGTATTCACTTTACTTTCCATATGATTTAGAGTTGTCTGCAACCAGTTTTATGTGTGTGCTACTGCAGTTAGTAAAGTTACACTAAGTTGCTCCTAAAGGTACAACCGTGTTTCAAAGCAATACAAAGCTGAATGTAGTTCCAATGTAAATGCAGTGTAGTAAGTTCTTGAAATCAACTTTACTTTATGTATTCCATTGCTGTGAGTAGCTTTCCTTGTTTTTCTATTCAGTTGCAGTTCACTCTGAATAGTTATGCATATGTACATAACAGAAAATACACAAAATAAAAATTAACGCATGCAGCTGAAAAGAGAGTACAATTTACTTTTGCTCAAAAGTACTATGTGCTAACTTGATATAAACGTTTTCAATTTACTTTCCATATGATCTAGAGTTGTCTGCAACCAGTTTTATGTGTGTGCTACTGATGTTAGTAGTTACACTAAGCAATATCACCAGTTGCTCCTAATTGTACTAACGTGTTTCAAAGCAATACAAAGCTGAATGTAGTTCCAATGTAAATGCAGTGTAGTATGTTCTTGAAATCAACTTAACTTTATGTATTCCATTGCTGTGAGTAGTTTTTTTGTGTTTCTAATCTGTTACAGTTCGCTCTGAATAGTTACGCACATGTACATAACAGAAAAAGCACAAAAAATAAGTAATGCATTCAGCTGAAAACAGAGTACAATTTATTTCTGCTCAAAAGTACTATGTGCTAACTTGATGTAAACGTATTCACTTTACTTTCCATATGATTTAGAGTTGTCTGCAAACAGTTTTATGTGTGTACTACTTATGTTAGTAAAGTTACACTATGTTGCTCCTAAAGGTACAACCGTGTTTCAAAGCAATACAAAGCTGAATGTAGTTCCAATGTAAATGCAGTGTAGTATGTTCTTGAAATCAACTTTACTTTATGTATTCCATTGCTGTGAGTAGCTTTCCTTGTTGTTCCATTCAGTTGCAGTTCACTCTGAATAGTTATGCACATGTACATAACAGAAAATACACAAAATAAAAAGTAACGCATGCAGCTGAAAAGAGAGTACAATTTACTTTTGCTCAAAAGTACTATGTGCTAACTTGATGTAAACGTTTTCAATTTACTTTCCATATGATCTAGAGTTGTCTGCAACCAGTTTTATGTGTGTGCTACCGCATTTAGTAAAGTTACACTAAGCAATATCACCAGTTGCTCCTAATTGTACTAACGTGTTTCAAAGCAATACAAAGCTAAATGCAGTTCCAATTTAAATGCAGTGTAGTATGTACTTGAAATCAACTTTACTTTATGTATTCCATTGCTGTGAGTAGTTTTTTTTTGTGTTTCTAATCTGTTACAGTTCGCTCTGAATAGTTACGCACATGTACATAACAGAAAATGCACAAAAAATATGTAATGCATTCAGCTGAAAAGAGAGTACAATTTATTTCTGCTCAAAAGTACTATGTGCTAACTTGACGTAAACGTATTCACTTTTCTTTCCATATGATTTAGAGTTGTCTGCAACCAGTTTTATGTGTGTGCTACTGAAGTTAGTAAAGTTACACTAAGTTGCTCCTAAAGGTACAACCGTGTTTCAAAGCAATACAATGCTGAATGTAGTTCCAATGTAAATGCAGTGTAGTATGTTCTTGAAATCAACTTTACTTTATGTATTCCATTGCTGTGAGTAGCTTTCCTTGTTGTTCCATTCAGTTGCAGTTCACTCTGAATAATGCACATGTACATAACAGAAAATGCACAAAAAATAAGTAATGCATTCAGCTGAAAAGAGAATACAATTTACTTTTGCTCAAAAGTACTATGTGCTAACTTGATGTAAACGTATTCACTTTACTTTCCATATGATTTAGAGTTGTCTGCAACCAGTTTTATGTGTGTGCTACTGCAGTTAGTAAAGTTACACTAAGTTGCTCCTAAAGGTACAACCGTGTTTCAAAGCAATACAATGCTGAATGTAGTTCCAATGTAAATGCAGTGTAGTATGTTCTTGAATTCAACTTTACTTTATGTATTCCATTGCTGTGAGTAGCTTTCCTTGTTTTTCTATTCAGTTGCATTTCACTCTGAATAGTTATGCACATGTACATAACAGAAAATACACAAAATAAAAAGTAACGCATGTAGCTGAAAAGAGAGTACAATTTAATTTTGCTCAAAAGTACTATGTGCTAACTTGATGTAAACGTATTCACTTTACTTTCCATATGATTTAGAGTTGTCTGCAACCAGTTTTATGTGTGTGCTACCGCATTTAGTAAAGTTACACTAAGTTGCTCCTAAAGGTACAACCGTGTTTCAAAGCAATACAAAGCTGAATGTAGTTCCAATGTAAATGCAGTGTAGTAAGTTCTTGAAATCAACTTTACTTTATGTATTCCATTGCTGTGAGTAGCTTTCCTTGTTTTTCTATTCAGTTGCAGTTCACTCTGAATAGTTATGCACATGTACATAACAGAAAATACACAAAATAAAAATTAACGCATGCAGCTGAAAAGAGAGTACAATTTACTTTTGCTCAAAAGTACTATGTGCTAACTTGATATAAACGTTTTCAATTTACTTTCCATATGATCTAGAGTTGTCTGCAACCAGTTTTATGTGTGTGCTACTGATGTTAGTAGTTACACTAAGCAATATCACCAGTTGCTCCTAATTGTACTAACGTGTTTCAAAGCAATACAAAGCTGAATGTAGTTCCAATGTAAATGCAGTGTAGTATGTTCTTGAAATCAACTTAACTTTATGTATTCCATTGCTGTGAGTAGTTTTTTTGTGTTTCTAATCTGTTACAGTTCGCTCTGAATAGTTACGCACATGTACATAACAGAAAAAGCACAAAAAATAAGTAATGCATTCAGCTGAAAACAGAGTACAATTTATTTCTGCTCAAAAGTACTATGTGCTAACTTGATGTAAACGTATTCACTTTACTTTCCATATGATTTAGAGTTGTCTGCAAACAGTTTTATGTGTGTACTACTTATGTTAGTAAAGTTACACTATGTTGCTCCTAAAGGTACAACCGTGTTTCAAAGCAATACAAAGCTGAATGTAGTTCCAATGTAAATGCAGTGTAGTATGTTCTTGAAATCAACTTTACTTTATGTATTCCATTGCTGTGAGTAGCTTTCCTTGTTGTTCCATTCAGTTGCAGTTCACTCTGAATAGTTATGCACATGTACATAACAGAAAATACACAAAATAAAAAGTAACGCATGCAGCTGAAAAGAGAGTACAATTTACTTTTGCTCAAAAGTACTATGTGCTAACTTGATGTAAACGTTTTCAATTTACTTTCCATATGATCTAGTTGTCTGCAACCAGTTTTATGTGTGTACTACTTATGTTAGTAAAGTTACACTATGTTGCTCCTAAAGGTACAACCGTGTTTCAAAGCAATACAAAGCTGAATGTAGTTCCAATGTAAATGCATTGTAGTATGTTCTTGAAATCAACTTTACTTTATGTATTCCATTGCTGTGAGTAGCTTTCCTTGTTGTTCCATTCAGTTGCAGTTCACTCTGAATAATGCACATGTACATAACAGAAAATGCACAAAAAATAAGTAATGCATTCAGCTGAAAAGAGAATACAATTTACTTTTGCTCAAAAGTACTATGTGCTAACTTGATGTAAACGTATTCACTTTACTTTCCATATGATTTAGAGTTGTCTGCAACCAGTTTTATGTGTGTGCTACTGCAGTTAGTAAAGTTACACTAAGTTGCTCCTAAAGGTACAACCGTGTTTCAAAGCAATACAAAGCTGAATGTAGTTCCAACGTAAATGCAGTGTAGTATGTTCTTGAAATCAACTTAACTTTATGTATTCCATTGCTGTGAGTAGTTTTCCTTGTTTTTCTATTCAGTTGCAGTTCACTCTGAATAGTTATGCACATGTACATAACAGAAAATACACAAAATAAAAATTAACGCATGCAGCTGAAAAGAGAGTACAATTTACTTTTGCTCAAAAGTACTATGTGCTAACTTGATATAAACGTTTTCAATTTACTTTCCATATGATCTAGAGTTGTCTGCAACCAGTTTTATGTGTGTGCTACTGATGTTAGTAGTTACACTAAGCAATATCACCAGTTGCTCCTAATTGTTCTAACGTGTTTCAAAGCAATACAAAGCTGAATGTAGTTCCAATGTAAATGCAGTGTAGTATGTTCTTGAAATCAACTTAACTTTATGTATTCCATTGCTGTGAGTAGTTTTTTTGTGTTTCTAATCTGTTACAGTTCGCTCTGAATAGTTACGCACATGTACATAACAGAAAAAGCACAAAAAATAAGTAATGCATTCAGCTGAAAACAGAGTACAATTTATTTCTGCTCAAAAGTACTATGTGCTAACTTGATGTAAACGTATTCACTTTACTTTCCATATGATTTAGAGTTGTCTGCAAACAGTTTTATGTGTGTACTACTTATGTTAGTAAAGTTACACTATGTTGCTCCTAAAGGTACAACCGTGTTTCAAAGCAATACAAAGCTGAATGTAGTTCCAATGTAAATGCAGTGTAGTATGTTCTTGAAATCAACTTTACTTTATGTATTCCATTGCTGTGAGTAGCTTTCCTTGTTGTTCCATTCAGTTGCAGTTCACTCTGAATAGTTATGCACATGTACATAACAGAAAATACACAAAATAAAAAGTAACGCATGCAGCTGAAAAGAGAGTACAATTTACTTTTGCTCAAAAGTACTATGTGCTAACTAGATCTAAACGTTTGTAATTGACTTTCTATATGATTTGGTGCAGTCTGCAACAAGTTTTATGTGTGTGCTACTGAAGTTACTAACGTTACAATAAACCATATCACCAGTTGCTACTAATGGTACTAGTGTTTCAAAGCAATAAAAAGCTAAATGTAGTTCCAATGTAAATGCATTGTAGTATGTTCTTGAATTCAACTTTACTTTAGGTATTCCATTGCTGTGAGTAGCTTTCCTTGTTTTTCCATTCAGTTGCAGTTCATTCTGAATAGTTACGCACATGTACATAACAGAAAACGCACAAAAAATAAGTAATGCATTCAGCTGAAAAGAGAGTACAATTTATTTCTGCTCAAAAGTACTATGTGCTAACTTGATGTAAACGTATTCACTTTACTTTCCATATGATTTAGAGTTGTCTGCAACCAGTTTTATGTGTGTGCTACTGCAGTTAGTAAAGTTACACTAAGCAATATCACCAGTTGCTCCTGATGGTACTACCGTGTTTCAAAGCAATACAAAGCTAAATGTAGTTCCAATGTAAATGCAGTGTAGTATGTTCTTGAATTCAACTTTACTTTATGTATTCCATTGCTGTGAGTAGCTTTCCTTGTTTTTCTATTCAGTTGCAGTTCACTCTGAGTAATGCACATGTACATAACAGAAAATGCACAAAAAATAAGTAATGCATTCAGCTGAAAAGAGAGTACAATTTACTTTTGCTCAAAAGTACTATGTGCTAACTTGATGTAAACGTATTCACGTTACTTTCCATATGATTTAGAGTTGTCTGCAACCAGTTTTATGTGTGTGCTACTGCAGTTAGTAAAGTTACACTAAGTTGCTCCTAAAGGTAGAACTGTGTTTCAAAGCAATACAATGCTGAATGTAGTTCCAATGTAAATGCAGTGTAGTATGTTCTTGAATTCAACTTTACTTTATGTATTCCATTGCTGTGAGTAGCTTTCCTTGTTTTTCTATTCAGTTGCATTTCACTCTGAATAGTTATGCACGTACATAACAGAAAATACACAAAATAAAAAGTAACGCATGTAGCTGAAAAGAGAGTACAATTTACTTTTGCTCAAAAGTACTATGTGCTAACTTGATGTAAACGTATTCACTTTACTTTCCATATGATTTAGAGTTGTCTGCAACCAGTTTTATGTGTGTGCTACCGCATTTAGTAAAGTTACACTAAGTTGCTCCTAAAGCTACAACCGTGTTTCAAAGCAAAACAAAGCTGAATGTAGTTCCAATGTAAATGCAGTGTAGTAAGTTCTTGAAATCAACTTTACTTTATGTATTCCATTGCTGTGAGTAGCTTTCCTTGTTTTTCTATTCAGTTGCATTTCACTCTGAATAGTTATGCACGTACATAACAGAAAATACACAAAATAAAAAGTAACGCATGTAGCTGAAAAGAGAGTACAATTTACTTTTGCTCAAAAGTACTATGTGCTAACTTGATGTAAACGTATTCACTTTACTTTCCATATGATTTAGAGTTGTCTGCAACCAGTTTTATGTGTGTGCTACTGCAGTTAGTAAAGTTACACTAAGCAATATCACCAGTTGCTCCTAATGGTACTACCGTGTTTCAAAGCAATAAAAAGCTAAATGTAGTTCCAATGTAAATGCATTGTAGTATGTTCTTGAATTCAACTTTACTTTAGGTATTCCATTGCTGTGAGTAGCTTTCCTTGTTTTTCCATTCAGTTGCAGTTCATTCTGAATAGTTACGCACATGTACATAACAGAAAACGCACAAAAAATAAGTAATGCATTCAGCTGAAAAGAGAGTACAATTTATTTCTGCTCAAAAGTACTATGTGCTAACTTGATGTAAACGTATTCACTTTACTTTCCATATGATTTAGAGTTGTCTGCAACCAGTTTTATGTGTGTGCTACTGAAGTTAGTAAAGTTACACTAAGTTGCTCCTAAAGGTACAACCGTGTTTCAAAGCAATACAATGCTGAATGTAGTTCCAATGTAAATGCAGTGTAGTATGTTCTTGAATTCAACTTTACTTTATGTATTCCATTGCTGTGAGTAGCTTTCCTTGTTTTTCTATTCAGTTGCAGTTCACTCTGAATAATGCACATGTACATAACAGAAAATGCACAAAAAATAAGTAATGCATTCAGCTGAAAAGAGAGTACAATTTACTTTTGCTCAAAAGTACTATGTGCTAACTTGATGTAAACGTATTCACGTTACTTTCCATATGATTTAGAGTTGTCTGCAACCAGTTTTATGTGTGTGCTACTGCAGTTAGTAAAGTTACACTAAGTTGCTCCTAAAGGTAGAACTGTGTTTCAAAGCAATACAATGCTGAATGTAGTTCCAATGTAAATGCAGTGTAGTATGTTCTTGAATTCAACTTTACTTTATGTATTCCATTGCTGTGAGTAGCTTTCCTTGTTTTTCTATTCAGTTGCATTTCACTCTGAATAGTTATGCACGTACATAACAGAAAATACACAAAATAAAAAGTAACGCATGTAGCTGAAAAGAGAGTACAATTTACTTTTGCTCAAAAGTACTATGTGCTAACTTGATGTAAACGTATTCACTTTACTTTCCATATGATTTAGAGTTGTCTGCAACCAGTTTTATGTGTGTGCTACCGCATTTAGTAAAGTTACACTAAGTTGCTCCTAAAGCTACAACCGTGTTTCAAAGCAAAACAAAGCTGAATGTAGTTCCAATGTAAATGCAGTGTAGTAAGTTCTTGAAATCAACTTTACTTTATGTATTCCATTGCTGTGAGTAGCTTTCCTTGTTTTTCTATTCAGTTGCAGTTCATTCTGAATAGTTACGCACATGTACATAACAGAAAACGCACAAAAAATAAGTAATGCATTCAGCTGAAAAGAGAGTACAATTTATTTCTGCTCAAAAGTACTATGTGCTAACTTGATGTAAACGTATTCACTTTACTTTCCATATGATTTAGAGTTGTCTGCAACCAGTTTTATGTGTGTGCTACTGCAGTTAGTAAAGTTACACTAAGCAATATCACCAGTTGCTCCTAATGGTACTACCGTGTTTCAAAGCAATAAAAAGCTAAATGTAGTTCCAATGTAAATGCATTGTAGTATGTTCTTGAATTCAACTTTACTTTAGGTATTCCATTGCTGTGAGTAGCTTTCCTTGTTTTTCCATTCAGTTGCAGTTCATTCTGAATAGTTACGCACATGTACATAACAGAAAACGCACAAAAAATAAGTAATGCATTCAGCTGAAAAGAGAGTACAATTTATTTCTGCTCAAAAGTACTATGTGCTAACTTGATGTAAACGTATTCACTTTACTTTCCATATGATTTAGAGTTGTCTGCAACCAGTTTTATGTGTGTGCTACTGAAGTTAGTAAAGTTACACTAAGTTGCTCCTAAAGGTACAACCGTGTTTCAAAGCAATACAATGCTGAATGTAGTTCCAATGTAAATGCAGTGTAGTATGTTCTTGAATTCAACTTTACTTTATGTATTCCATTGCTGTGAGTAGCTTTCCTTGTTTTTCTATTCAGTTGCAGTTCACTCTGAATAATGCACATGTACATAACAGAAAATGCACAAAAAATAAGTAATGCATTCAGCTGAAAAGAGAGTACAATTTACTTTTGCTCAAAAGTACTATGTGCTAACTTGATGTAAACGTATTCACGTTACTTTCCATATGATTTAGAGTTGTCTGCAACCTGTTTTATGTGTGTGCTACTGCAGTTAGTAAAGTTACACTAAGTTGCTCCTAAAGGTAGAACTGTGTTTCAAAGCAATACAATGCTGAATGTAGTTCCAATGTAAATGCAGTGTAGTATGTTCTTGAATTCAACTTTACTTTATGTATTCCATTGCTGTGAGTAGCTTTCCTTGTTTTTCTATTCAGTTGCATTTCACTCTGAATAGTTATGCACGTACATAACAGAAAATACACAAAATAAAAAGTAACGCATGTAGCTGAAAAGAGAGTACAATTTACTTTTGCTCAAAAGTACTATGTGCTAACTTGATGTAAACGTATTCACTTTACTTTCCATATGATTTAGAGTTGTCTGCAACCAGTTTTATGTGTGTGCTACCGCATTTAGTAAAGTTACACTAAGTTGCTCCTAAAGCTACAACCGTGTTTCAAAGCAAAACAAAGCTGAATGTAGTTCCAATGTAAATGCAGTGTAGTAAGTTCTTGAAATCAACTTTACTTTATGTATTCCATTGCTGTGAGTAGCTTTCCTTGTTTTTCTATTCAGTTGCAGTTCATTCTGAATAGTTACGCACATGTACATAACAGAAAACGCACAAAAAATAAGTAATGCATTCAGCTGAAAACAGAGTACAATTTATTTCTGCTCAAAAGTACTATGTGCTAACTTGATGTAAACGTATTCACTTTACTTTCCATATGATTTAGAGTTGTCTGCAACCAGTTTTATGTGTGTGCTACTGCAGTTAGTAAAGTTACACTAAGCAATATCACCAGTTGCTCCTAATGGTACTACCGTGTTTCAAAGCAATAAAAAGCTAAATGTAGTTCCAATGTAAATGCATTGTAGTATGTTCTTGAATTCAACTTTACTTTAGGTATTCCATTGCTGTGAGTAGCTTTCCTTGTTTTTCCATTCAGTTGCAGTTCATTCTGAATAGTTACGCACATGTACATAACAGAAAACGCACAAAAAATAAGTAATGCATTCAGCTGAAAAGAGAGTACAATTTACTTTTGCTCAAAAGTACTATGTGCTAACTTGATGTAAACGTATTCACGTTACTTTCCATATGATTTAGAGTTGTCTGCAACCAGTTTTATGTGTGTGCTACTGCAGTTAGTAAAGTTACACTAAGTTGCTCCTAAAGGTAGAACTGTGTTTCAAAGCAATACAATGCTGAATGTAGTTCCAATGTAAATGCAGTGTAGTATGTTCTTGAATTCAACTTTACTTTATGTATTCCATTGCTGTGAGTAGCTTTCCTTGTTTTTCTATTCAGTTGCATTTCACTCTGAATAGTTATGCACGTACATAACAGAAAATACACAAAATAAAAAGTAACGCATGTAGCTGAAAAGAGAGTACAATTTACTTTTGCTCAAAAGTACTATGTGCTAACTTGATGTAAACGTATTCACTTTACTTTCCATATGATTTAGAGTTGTCTGCAACCAGTTTTATGTGTGTGCTACCGCATTTAGTAAAGTTACACTAAGTTGCTCCTAAAGCTACAACCGTGTTTCAAAGCAAAACAAAGCTGAATGTAGTTCCAATGTAAATGCAGTGTAGTAAGTTCTTGAAATCAACTTTACTTTATGTATTCCATTGCTGTGAGTAGCTTTCCTTGTTTTTCTATTCAGTTGCAGTTCATTCTGAATAGTTACGCACATGTACATAACAGAAAACGCACAAAAAATAAGTAATGCATTCAGCTGAAAACAGAGTACAATTTATTTCTGCTCAAAAGTACTATGTGCTAACTTGATGTAAACGTATTCACTTTACTTTCCATATGATTTAGAGTTGTCTGCAACCAGTTTTATGTGTGTGCTACTGCAGTTAGTAAAGTTACACTAAGCAATATCACCAGTTGCTCCTAATGGTACTACCGTGTTTCAAAGCAATAAAAAGCTAAATGTAGTTCCAATGTAAATGCATTGTAGTATGTTCTTGAATTCAACTTTACTTTAGGTATTCCATTGCTGTGAGTAGCTTTCCTTGTTTTTCCATTCAGTTGCAGTTCATTCTGAATAGTTACGCACATGTACATAACAGAAAACGCACAAAAAATAAGTAATGCATTCAGCTGAAAAGAGAGTACAATTTATTTCTGCTCAAAAGTACTATGTGCTAACTTGATGTAAACGTATTCACTTTACTTTCCATATGATTTAGAGTTGTCTGCAACCAGTTTTATGTGTGTGCTACTGAAGTTAGTAAAGTTACACCAAGTTGCTCCTAAAGGTACAACCGTGTTTCAAAGCAATACAATGCTGAATGTAGTTCCAATGTAAATGCAGTGTAGTATGTTCTTGAATTCAACTTTACTTTATGTATTCCATTGCTGTGAGTAGCTTTCCTTGTTTTTCTATTCAGTTGCAGTTCACTCTGAATAATGCACATGTACATAACAGAAAATGCACAAAAAATAAGTAATGCATTCAGCTGAAAAGAGAGTACAATTTACTTTTGCTCAAAAGTACTATGTGCTAACTTGATGTAAACGTATTCACGTTACTTTCCATATGATTTAGAGTTGTCTGCAACCAGTTTTATGTGTGTGCTACTGCAGTTAGTAAAGTTACACTAAGTTGCTCCTAAAGGTAGAACTGTGTTTCAAAGCAATACAATGCTGAATGTAGTTCCAATGTAAATGCAGTGTAGTATGTTCTTGAATTCAACTTTACTTTATGTATTCCATTGCTGTGAGTAGCTTTCCTTGTTTTTCTATTCAGTTGCATTTCACTCTGAATAGTTATGCACGTACATAACAGAAAATACACAAAATAAAAAGTAACGCATGTAGCTGAAAAGAGAGTACAATTTACTTTTGCTCAAAAGTACTATGTGCTAACTTGATGTAAACGTATTCACTTTACTTTCCATATGATTTAGAGTTGTCTGCAACCAGTTTTATGTGTGTGCTACCGCATTTAGTAAAGTTACACTAAGTTGCTCCTAAAGCTACAACCGTGTTTCAAAGCAAAACAAAGCTGAATGTAGTTCCAATGTAAATGCAGTGTAGTAAGTTCTTGAAATCAACTTTACTTTATGTATTCCATTGCTGTGAGTAGCTTTCCTTGTTTTTCTATTCAGTTGCAGTTCATTCTGAATAGTTACGCACATGTACATAACAGAAAACGCACAAAAAATAAGTAATGCATTCAGCTGAAAACAGAGTACAATTTATTTCTGCTCAAAAGTACTATGTGCTAACTTGATGTAAACGTATTCACTTTACTTTCCATATGATTTAGAGTTGTCTGCAACCAGTTTTATGTGTGTGCTACTGCAGTTAGTAAAGTTACACTAAGCAATATCACCAGTTGCTCCTAATGGTACTACCGTGTTTCAAAGCAATACAAAGCTAAATGTAGTTCCAATGTAAATGCAGTGTAGTATGTTCTTGAATTCAACTTTACTTTATGTATTCCATTGCTGTGAGTAGCTTTCCTTGTTTTTCTATTCAGTTGCAGTTCACTCTGAATAATGCACATGTACATAACAGAAAATGCACAAAAAATAAGTAATGCATTCAGCTGAAAAGAGAGTACAATTTACTTTTGCTCAAAAGTACTATGTGCTAACTTGATGTAAACGTATTCACGTTACTTTCCATATGATTTAGAGTTGTCTGCAACCAGTTTTATGTGTGTGCTACTGATGTTAGTAAAGTTACACTAAGCAATATCACCAGTTGCTCCTAATTGTACTAACGTGTTTCAAAGCAATACAAAGCTAAATGCCGTTCCAATTTAAATGCAGTATAGTATGTACTTGAACTCAACTTTACTTTATGTATTCCATTGCTGTGAGTAGTTCTTTTTTGTGTTTCTAATCTGTTACAGTTCGCTCTGAATAGTTACGCACATGTACATAACAGAAAATGCACAAAAAATATGTAATGCATTCAGCTGAAAACAGAGTACAATTTATTTCTGCTCAAAAGTACTATGTGCTAACTTGATGTAAACGTATTCACTTTACTTTCCATATGATTTAGAGTTGTCTGCAACCAGTTTTATGTGTGTGCTACTGCAGTTAGTAAAGTTACACTAAGCAATATCACCAGTTGCTCCTAATGGTACTACCGTGTTTCAAAGCAATACAAAGCTAAATGTAGTTCCAATGTAAATGCAGTGTAGTATGTTCTTGAATTCAACTTTACTTTATGTATTCCATTGCTGTGAGTAGCTTTCCTTGTTTTTCTATTCAGTTGCAGTTCACTCTGAATAATGCACATGTACATAACAGAAAATGCACAAAAAATAAGTAATGCATTCAGCTGAAAAGAGAGTACAATTTACTTTTGCTCAAAAGTACTATGTGCTAACTTGATGTAAACGTATTCACGTTACTTTCCATATGATTTAGAGTTGTCTGCAACCAGTTTTATGTGTGTGCTACTGATGTTAGTAAAGTTACACTAAGCAATATCACCAGTTGCTCCTAATTGTACTAACGTGTTTCAAAGCAATACAAAGCTAAATGCAGTTCCAATTTAAATGCAGTGTAGTATGTACTTGAAATCAACTTTACTTTATGTATTCCATTGCTGTGAGTAGTTTTTTTTGTTGTTCTAATCTGTTACAGTTCGCTCTGAATAGTTACGCACATGTACATAACAGAAAATGCACAAAAAATATGTAATGCATTCAGCTGAAAACAGAGTACAATTTATTTCTGCTCAAAAGTACTATGTGCTAACTTGATGTAAACGTATTCACTTTACTTTCCATATGATCTAGAGTTGTCTGCAGCCAGTTTTATGGGTCTGCTACTGATGTTAGTAAAGTTACACTAAGCAATATCACCAGTTGCTCCTAATTGTACTAACGTGTTTCAAAGCAATACAAAGCTAAATGCAGTTCCAATTTAAATGCAGTGTAGTATGTACTTGAAATCAACTTAACTTTATGTATTCCATTGCTGTGAGTAGTTTTTTTTGTGTTTCTAATCTGTTACAGTTCGCTCTGAATAGTTACGCACATGTACATAACAGAAAATGCACAAAAAATATGTAATGCATTCAGCTGAAAACAGAGTACAATTTATTTCTGCTCAAAAGTACTATGTGCTAACTTGATGTAAACGTATTCACTTTACTTTCCATATGATTTAGAGTTGTCTGCAACCAGTTTTATGTGTGTACTACTTATGTTAGTAAAGTTACACTAAGTTGCTCCTAAAGGTACAACCGTGTTTCAAAGCAATACAAAGCTGAATGTAGTTCCAATGTAAATGCAGTGTAGTATGTACTTGAAATCAACTTTACTTTATGTATTCCATTGCTGTGAGTAGTTTTTTTTGTTGTTCTAATCTGTTACAGTTCGCTCTGAATAGTTACGCACATGTACATAACAGAAAATGCACAAAAAATATGTAATGCATTCAGCTGAAAACAGAGTACAATTTATTTCTGCTCAAAAGTACTATGTGCTAACTTGATGTAAACGTATTCACTTTACTTTCCATATGATCTAGAGTTGTCTGCAACCAGTTTTATGGGTCTGCTACTGATGTTAGTAAAGTTACACTAAGCAATATCACCAGTTGCTCCTAATTGTACTAACGTGTTTCAAAGCAATACAAAGCTAAATGCAGTTCCAATTTAAATGCAGTGTAGTATGTACTTGAAATCAACTTAACTTTATGTATTCCATTGCTGTGAGTAGTTTTTTTTGTGTTTCTAATCTGTTACAGTTCGCTCTGAATAGTTACGCACATGTACATAACAGAAAATGCACAAAAAATATGTAATGCATTCAGCTGAAAACAGAGTACAATTTATTTCTGCTCAAAAGTACTATGTGCTAACTTGATGTAAACGTATTCACTTTACTTTCCATATGATTTAGAGTTGTCTGCAACCAGTTTTATGTGTGTACTACTTATGTTAGTAAAGTTACACTAAGTTGCTCCTAAAGGTACAACCGTGTTTCAAAGCAATACAAAGCTGAATGTAGTTCCAATGTAAATGCAGTGTAGTATGTTCTTGAAATCAACTTAACTTTATGTATTCCATTGCTGTGAGTAGTTTTTTTGTGTTTCTAATCTGTTACAGTTCGCTCTGAATAGTTACGCACATGTACATAACAGAAAAAGCACAAAAAATAAGTAATGCATTCAGCTGAAAACAGTACAATTTATTTCTGCTCAAAAGTACTATGTGCTAACTTGATGTAAACGTATTCACTTTACTTTCCATATGATTTAGAGTTGTCTGCAACCAGTTTTATGTGTGTGCTACTGCAGTTAGTAAAGTTACACTAAGCAATATCACCAGTTGCTCCTAATGGTACTACCGTGTTTCAAAGCAATACAAAGCTAAATGTAGTTCCAATGTAAATGCATTGTAGTATGTTCTTGAAATCAACTTTACTTTATGTATTCCATTGCTGTGAGTAGCTTTCCTTGTTGTTCCATTCAGTTGCAGTTCACTCTGAATAGTTATGCACATGTACATAACAGAAAATACACAAAATAAAAAGTAACGCATTCAGCTGAAAAGAGAGTACAATTTACTTTTGCTCAAAAGTACTATGTGCTAACTAGATCTAAACGTTTGTAATTGACTTTCTATATGATTTGGTGCAGTCTGCAACAAGTTTTATGTGTGTGCTACTGAAGTTACTAACGTTACAATAAACCATATCACCAGTTGCTACTAATGGTACTAGTGTTTCAAAGCAATAAAAAGCTAAATGTAGTTCCAATGTAAATGCATTGTAGTATGTTCTTGAATTCAACTTTACTTTAGGTATTCCATTGCTGTGAGTAGCTTTCCTTGTTTTTCCATTCAGTTGCAGTTCATTCTGAATAGTTACGCACATGTACATAACAGAAAACGCACAAAAAATAAGTAATGCATTCAGCTGAAAAGAGAGTACAATTTATTTCTGCTCAAAAGTACTATGTGCTAACTTGATGTAAACGTATTCACTTTACTTTCCATATGATTTAGAGTTGTCTGCAACCAGTTTTATGTGTGTGCTACTGCAGTTAGTAAAGTTACACTAAGCAATATCACCAGTTGCTCCTAATGGTACTACCGTGTTTCAAAGCAATACAAAGCTAAATGTAGTTCCAATGTAAATGCAGTGTAGTATGTTCTTGAATTCAACTTTACTTTATGTATTCCATTGCTGTGAGTAGCTTTCCTTGTTTTTCTATTCAGTTGCAGTTCACTCTGAATAATGCACATGTACATAACAGAAAATGCACAAAAAATAAGTAATGCATTCAGCTGAAAAGAGAGTACAATTTACTTTTGCTAAAAAGTACTATGTGCTAACTTGATGTAAACGTATTCACGTTACTTTCCATATGATTTAGAGTTGTCTGCAACCAGTTTTATGTGTGTGCTACTGATGTTAGTAAAGTTACACTAAGCAATATCACCAGTTGCTCCTAATTGTACTAACGTGTTTCAAAGCAATACAAAGCTAAATGCAGTTCCAATTTAAATGCAGTGTAGTATGTACTTGAAATCAACTTTACTTTATGTATTCCATTGCTGTGAGTAGTTTTTTATGTGTTTCTAATCTGTTACAGTTCGCTCTGAATAGTTACGCACATGTACATAACAGAAAATGCACAAAAAATATGTAATGCATTCAGCTGAAAACAGAGTACAATTTATTTCTGCTCAAAAGTACTATGTGCTAACTTGATGTAAACGTATTCACTTTACTTTCCATATGATTTAGAGTTGTCTGCAACCAGTTTTATGTGTGTGCTACTGCAGTTAGTAAAGGTACACTAAGCAATATCACCAGTTGCTCCTAATGGTACTACCGTGTTTCAAAGCAATACAAAGCTAAATGTAGTTCCAATGTAAATGCATTGTAGTATGTTCTTGAAATCAACTTTACTTTATGTATTCCATTGCTGTGAGTAGCTTTCCTTGTTGTTCCATTCAGTTGCAGTTTACTCTGAATAGTTATGCACATGTACATAACAGAAAATACACAAAATAAAAAGTAACGCATTCAGCTGAAAAGAGAGTACAATTTACTTTTGCTCAAAAGTACTATGTGCTAACTTGATGTAAACGTATTCACGTTACTTTCCATATGTTTAAGAGTTGTCTGCAACCAGTTTTATGTGTGTGCTACCGCATTTAGTAAAGTTACACTAAGCAATATCACCAGTTGCTCCTAATTGTACTAACGTGTTTCAAAGCAATACAAAGCTAAATGCAGTTCCAATTTAAATGCAGTGTAGTATGTACTTGAAATCAACTTTACTTTATGTATTCCATTGCTGTGAGTAGTTTTTTTGTGTTTCTAATCTGTTACAGTTCGCTCTGAATAGTTACGCACATGTACATAACAGAAAAAGCACAAAAAATATGTAATGCATTCAGCTGAAAACAGAGTACAATTTATTTCTGCTCAAAAGTACTATGTGCTAACTAGATCTAAACGTTTGTAATTGACTTTCTATATGATTTGGTGCAGTCTGCAACAAGTTTTATGTGTGTGCTACTGAAGTTACTAACGCTACAATAAACCATATCACCAGTTGCTACTAATGGTACTAGTGTTTCAAAGCAATAAAAAGCTAAATGTAGTTCCAATGTAAATGCATTGTAGTATGTTCTTGAATTCAACTTTACTTTAGGTATTCCATTGCTGTGAGTAGCTTTCCTTGTTTTTCCATTCAGTTGCAGTTCATTCTGAATAGTTACGCACATGTACATAACAGAAAACGCACAAAAAATAAGTAATGCATTCAGCTGAAAAGAGAGTACAATTTGTTTCTGCTCAAAAGTACTATGTGCTAACTTGATGTAAACGTATTCACTTTACTTTCCATATGATTTAGAGTTGTCTGCAACCAGTTTTATGTGTGTGCTACTGCAGTTAGTAAAGTTACACTAAGCAATATCACCAGTTGCTCCTAATGGTACTACCGTGTTTCAAAGCAATACAAAGCTAAATGTAGTTCCAATGTAAATGCAGTGTAGTATGTTCTTGAATTCAACTTTACTTTATGTATTCCATTGCTGTGAGTAGCTTTCCTTGTTTTTCTATTCAGTTGCAGTTCACTCTGAGTAATGCACATGTACATAACAGAAAATGCACAAAAAATAAGTAATGCATTCAGCTGAAAAGAGAGTACAATTTACTTTTGCTCAAAAGTACTATGTGCTAACTTGATGTAAACGTATTCACGTTACTTTCCTTATGATTTAGAGTTGTCTGCAACCAGTTTTATGTGTGTGCTACTGATGTTAGTAAAGTTACACTAAGCAATATCACCAGTTGCTCCTAATTGTACTAACGTGTTTCAAAGCAATACAAAGCTAAATGCAGTTCCAATTTAAATGCAGTGTAGTATGTACTTGAAATCAACTTTACTTTATGTATTCCATTGCTGTGAGTAGTTTTTTTTGTGTTTCTAATCTGTTACAGTTCGCTCTGAATAGTTACGCACATGTACATAACAGAAAATGCACAAAAAATATGTAATGCATTCAGCTGAAAACAGAGTACAATTTATTTCTGCTCAAAAGTACTATGTGCTAACTTGATGTAAACGTATTCACTTTACTTTCCATATGATCTAGAGTTGTCTGCAACCAGTTTTATGTGTGTGCTACCGCATTTAGTAAAGTTACACTAAGTTGCTCCTAAAGCTACAACCGTGTTTCAAAGCAAAACAAAGCTGAATGTAGTTCCAATGTAAATGCAGTGTAGTAAGTTCTTGAAATCAACTTTACTTTATGTATTCCATTGCTGTGAGTAGCTTTCCTTGTTTTTCTATTCAGTTGCAGTTCATTCTGAATAGTTACGCACATGTACATAACAGAAAACGCACAAAAAATAAGTAATGCATTCAGCTGAAAAGAGAGTACAATTTACTTTTGCTCAAAAGTACTATGTGCTAACTTGATGTAAACGTATTCACGTTACTTTCCATATGATTTAGAGTTGTCTGCAACCAGTTTTATGTGTGTGCTACCGCATTTAGTAAAGTTACACTAAGCAATATCACCAGTTGCTCCTAATTGTACTAACGTGTTTCAAAGCAATACAAAGCTAAATGCACTTCCAATTTAAATGCAGTGTAGTATGTACTTGAAATCAACTTTACTATATGTATTCCATTGCTGTGAGTAGTTTTTTTTGTGTTTCTAATCTGTTACAGTTCGCTCTGAATAGTTACGCACATGTACATAACAGAAAATGCACAAAAAATATGTAATGCATTCAGCTGAAAACAGAGTACAATTTATTTCTGCTCAAAAGTACTATGTGCTAACTTGATGTAAACGTATTCACTTTACTTTCCATATGATTTAGAGTTGTCTGCAACCAGTTTTATGTGTGTGCTACTGCAGTTAGTAAAGTTACACTAAGCAATATCACCACTTGCTCCTAATGGTACTACCGTGTTTCAAAGCAATACAAAGCTAAATGTAGTTCCAATGTAAATGCAGCGTAGTATGTTCTTGAATTCAACTTTACTTTATGTATTCCATTGCTGTGAGTAGCTTTCCTTGTTTTTCTATTCAGTTGCAGTTCACTCTGAATAATGCACATGTACATAACAGAAAATGCACAAAAAAATAAGTAATGCATTCAGCTGAAAAGAGAGTACAATTTACTTTTGCTCAAAAGTACTATGTGCTAACTTGATGTAAACGTATTCACGTTACTTTCCATATGATTTAGAGTTGTCTGCAACCAGTTTTATGTGTGTGCTACCGCATTTAGTAAAGTTACACTAAGCAATATCACCAGTTGCTCCTAATTGTACTAACGTGTTTCAAAGCAATACAAAGCTAAATGCAGTTCCAATTTAAATGCAGTGTAGTATGTACTTGAAATCAACTTTACTTTATGTATTCCATTGCTGTGAGTAGTTTTTTTTGTGTTTCTAATCTGTTACAGTTCGCTCTGAATAGTTACGCACATGTACATAACAGAAAATGCACAAAAAATATGTAATGCATTCAGCTGAAAACAGAGTACAATTTATTTCTGCTCAAAAGTACTATGTGCTAACTTGATGTAAACGTATTCACTTTACTTTCCATATGATCTAGAGTTGTCTGCAACCAGTTTTATGTGTCTGCTACTGATGTTAGTAAAGTTACACTAAGCAATATCACCAGTTGCTCCTAATTGTACTAACGTGTTTCAAAGCAATACAAAGCTAAATGCAGTTCCAATTTAAATGCAGTGTAGTATGTACTTGAAATCAACTTTACTTTATGTATTCCATTGCTGAGTAGTTTTTTTTGTGTTTCTAATCTGTTACAGTTCGCTCTGAATAGTTACGCACATGTACATAACAGAAAATGCACAAAAAATATGTAATGCATTCAGCTGAAAACAGAGTACAATTTATTTCTGCTCAAAAGTACTATGTGCTAACTAGATCTAAACGTTTGTAATTGACTTTCTATATGATTTGGTGCAGTCTGCAACAAGTTTTATGTGTGTGCTACTGAAGTTACTAACGCTACAATAAACCATATCACCAGTTGCTACTAATGGTACTAGTGTTTCAAAGCAATAAAAAGCTAAATGTAGTTCCAATGTAAATGCATTGTAGTATGTTCTTGAATTCAACTTTACTTTAGGTATTCCATTGCTGTGAGTAGCTTTCCTTCTTTTTCCATTCAGTTGCAGTTCATTCTGAATAGTTACGCACATGTACATAACAGAAAACGCACAAAAAATAAGTAATGCATTCAGCTGAAAAGAGAGTACAATTTATTTCTGCTCAAAAGTACTATGTGCTAACTTGATGTAAACGTATTCACTTTACTTTCCATATGATTTAGAGTTGTCTGCAACCAGTTTTATGTGTGTGCTACTGCAGTTAGTAAAGTTACACTAAGCAATATCACCAGTTGCTCCTAATGGTACTACCGTGTTTCAAAGCAATACAAAGCTAAATGTAGTTCCAATGTAAATGCAGTGTAGTATGTTCTTGAATT
Organism: Hemitrygon akajei; assembly: GCF_048418815.1. Lineage (NCBI taxonomy): Eukaryota > Metazoa > Chordata > Chondrichthyes > Myliobatiformes > Dasyatidae > Hemitrygon > Hemitrygon akajei. Next base: position 57,235,674 of record NC_133131.1, read on the forward strand.
CAACTTTACTTTATGTATTCCATTGCTGTGAGTAGCTTTCCTTGTTTTTCTATTCAGTTGCAGTTCACTCTGAGTAATGCACATGTACATAACAGAAAATGCACAAAAAATAAGTAATGCATTCAGCTGAAAAGAGAGTACAATTTACTTTTGCTCAAAAGTACTATGTGCTAACTTGATGTAAACGTATTCACGTTACTTTCCATATGATTTAGAGTTGTCTGCATCCAGTTTTATGTGTGTGCTACTGATGTTAGTAAAGTTACACTAAGCAATATCACCAGTTGCTCCTAATTGTACTAACGTGTTTCAAAGCAATACAAAGCTAAATGCAGTTCCAATTTAAATGCAGTGTAGTATGTACTTGAAATCAACTTTACTTTATGTATTCCATTGCTGTGAGTAGTTTTTTTTGTGTTTCTAATCTGTTACAGTTCGCTCTGAATAGTTACGCACATGTACATAACAGAAAATGCACAAAAAATATGTAATGCATTCAGCTGAAAACAGAGTACAATTTATTTCTGCTCAAAAGTACTATGTGCTAACTTGATGTAAACGTATTCACTTTACTTTCCATATGATCTAGAGTTGTCTGCAACCAGTTTTATGTGTGTGCTACCGCATTTAGTAAAGTTACACTAAGTTGCTCCTAAAGCTACAACCGTGTTTCAAAGCAAAACAAAGCTGAATGTAGTTCCAATGTAAATGCAGTGTAGTAAGTTCTTGAAATCAACTTTACTTTATGTATTCCATTGCTGTGAGTAGCTTTCCTTGTTTTTCTATTCAGTTGCAGTTCATTCTGAATAGTTACGCACATGTACATAACAGAAAACGCACAAAAAATAAGTAATGCATTCAGCTGAAAAGAGAGTACAATTTATTTCTGCTCAAAAGTACTATGTGCTAACTTGATGTAAACGTATTCACTTTACTTTCCATATGATTTAGAGTTGTCTGCAACCAGTTTTATGTGTGTGCTACTGCAGTTAGTAAAGTTACACTAAGCAATATCACCAGTTGCTCCTAATGGTACTACCGTGTTTCAAAGCAATACAAAGCTAAATGTAGTTCCAATGTAAATGCAGTGTAGTATGTTCTTGAATTCAACTTTACTTTATGTATTCCATTGCTGTGAGTAGCTTTCCTTGTTTTTCTATTCAGTTGCAGTTCACTCTGAATAATGCACATGTACATAACAGAAAATGCACAAAAAATAAGTAATGCATTCAGCTGAAAAGAGAGTACAATTTACTTTTGCTCAAAAGTACTATGTGCTAACTTGATGTAAACGTATTCACGTTACTTTCCATATGATTTAGAGTTGTCTGCAACCAGTTTTATGTGTGTGCTACCGCATTTAGTAAAGTTACACTAAGCAATATCACCAGTTGCTCCTAATTGTACTAACGTGTTTCAAAGCAATACAAAGCTAAATGCACTTCCAATTTAAATGCAGTGTAGTATGTACTTGAAATCAACTTTACTATATGTATTCCATTGCTGTGAGTAGTTTTTTTTGTGTTTCTAATCGGTTACAGTTCGCTCTGAATAGTTACGCACATGTACATAACAGAAAATGCACAAAAAATATGTAATGCATTCAGCTGAAAACAGAGTACAATTTATTTCTGCTCAAAAGTACTATGTGCTAACTTGATGTAAACGTATTCACTTTACTTTCCATATGATTTAGAGTTGTCTGCAACCAGTTTTATGTGTGTGCTACTGCAGTTAGTAAAGTTACACTAAGCAATATCACCACTTGCTCCTAATGGTACTACCGTGTTTCAAAGCAATACAAAGCTAAATGTAGTTCCAATGTAAATGCAGCGTAGTATGTTCTTGAATTCAACTTTACTTTATGTATTCCATTGCTGTGAGTAGCTTTCCTTGTTTTTCTATTCAGTTGCAGTTCACTCTGAATAATGCACATGTACATAACAGAAAATGCACAAAAAAATAAGTAATGCATTCAGCTGAAAAGAGAGTACAATTTACTTTTGCTCAAAAGTACTATGTGCTAACTTGATGTAAACGTATTCACGTTACTTTCCATATGATTTAGAGTTGTCTGCAACCAGTTTTATGTGTGTGCTACCGCATTTAGTAAAGTTACACTAAGCAATATCACCAGTTGCTCCTAATTGTACTAACGTGTTTCAAAGCAATACAAAGCTAAATGCAGTTCCAATTTAAATGCAGTGTAGTATGTACTTGAAATCAACTTTACTTTATGTATTCCATTGCTGTGAGTAGTTTTTTTTGTGTTTCTAATCTGTTACAGTTCGCTCTGAATAGTTACGCACATGTACATAACAGAAAATGCACAAAAAATATGTAATGCATTCAGCTGAAAACAGAGTACAATTTATTTCTGCTCAAAAGTACTATGTGCTAACTTGATGTAAACGTATTCACTTTACTTTCCATATGATCTAGAGTTGTCTGCAACCAGTTTTATGTGTCTGCTACTGATGTTAGTAAAGTTACACTAAGCAATATCACCAGTTGCTCCTAATTGTACTAACGTGTTTCAAAGCAATACAAAGCTAAATGCAGTTCCAATTTAAATGCAGTGTAGTATGTACTTGAAATCAACTTTACTTTATGTATTCCATTGCTGAGTAGTTTTTTTTAGTGTTTCTAATCTGTTACAGTTCGCTCTGAATAGTTACGCACATGTACATAACAGAAAATGCACAAAAAATATGTAATGCATTCAGCTGAAAACAGAGTACAATTTATTTCTGCTCAAAAGTACTATGTGCTAACTTGATGTAAACGTATTCACTTTACTTTCCATATGATTTAGAGTTGTCTGCAACCAGTTTTATGTGTGTACTACTTATGTTAGTAAAGTTACACTAAGTTGCTCCTAAAGGTACAACCGTGTTTCAAAGCAATACAAAGCTGAATGTAGTTCCAATGTAAATGCAGTGTAGTATGTTCTTGAAATCAACTTAACTTTATGTATTCCATTGCTGTGAGTAGTTTTTTTGTGTTTCTAATCTGTTACAGTTCGCTCTGAATAGTTACGCACATGTACATAACAGAAAAAGCACAAAAAATAAGTAATGCATTCAGCTGAAAACAGTACAATTTATTTCTGCTCAAAAGTACTATGTGCTAACTTGATGTAAACGTATTCACTTTACTTTCCATATGATTTAGAGTTGTCTGCAACCAGTTTTATGTGTGTGCTACTGCAGTTAGTAAAGTTACACTAAGCAATATCACCAGTTGCTCCTAATGGTACTACCGTGTTTCAAAGCAATACAAAGCTAAATGTAGTTCCAATGTAAATGCATTGTAGTATGTTCTTGAAATCAACTTTACTTTATGTATTCCATTGCTGTGAGTAGCTTTCCTTGTTGTTCCATTCAGTTGCAGTTCACTCTGAATAGTTATGCACATGTACATAACAGAAAATACACAAAATAAAAAGTAACGCATTCAGCTGAAAAGAGAGTACAATTTACTTTTGCTCAAAAGTACTATGTGCTAACTAGATCTAAACGTTTGTAATTGACTTTCTATATGATTTGGTGCAGTCTGCAACAAGTTTTATGTGTGTGCTACTGAAGTTACTAACGTTACAATAAACCATATCACCAGTTGCTACTAATGGTACTAGTGTTTCAAAGCAATAAAAAGCTAAATGTAGTTCCAATGTAAATGCATTGTAGTATGTTCTTGAATTCAACTTTACTTTAGGTATTCCATTGCTGTGAGTAGCTTTCCTTGTTTTTCCATTCAGTTGCAGTTCATTCTGAATAGTTACGCACCTGTACATAACAGAAAACGCACAAAAAATAAGTAATGCATTCAGCTGAAAAGAGAGTACAATTTATTTCTGCTCAAAAGTACTATGTGCTAACTTGATGTAAACGTATTCACTTTACTTTCCATATGATTTAGAGTTGTCTGCAACCAGTTTTATGTGTGTGCTACTGCAGTTAGTAAAGTTACACTAAGCAATATCACCAGTTGCTCCTAATGGTACTACCGTGTTTCAAAGCAATACAAAGCTAAATGTAGTTCCACTGTAAATGCAGTGTAGTATGTTCTTGAATTCAACTTTACTTTATGTATTCCATTGCTGTGAGTAGCTTTCCTTGTTTTTCTATTCAGTTGCAGTTCACTCTGAATAATGCACATGTACATAACAGAAAATGCACAAAAAATAAGTAATGCATTCAGCTGAAAAGAGAGTACAATTTACTTTTGCTCAAAAGTACTATGTGCTAACTTGATGTAAACGTATTCACGTTACTTTCCATATGATTTAGAGTTGTCTGCAACCAGTTTTATGTGTGTGCTACTGATGTTAGTAAAGTTACACTAAGCAATATCACCAGTTGCTCCTAATTGTACTAACGTGTTTCAAAGCAATACAAAGCTAAATGCAGTTCCAATTTAAATGCAGTGTAGTATGTACTTGAAATCAACTTTACTTTATGTATTCCATTGCTGTGAGTAGTTTTTTTTTGTGTTTCTAATCTGTTACAGTTCGCTCTGAATAGTTACGCACATGTACATAACAGAAAATGCACAAAAAATATGTAATGCATTCAGCTGAAAACAGAGTACAATTTATTTCTGCTCAAAAGTACTATGTGCTAACTTGATGTAAACGTATTCACTTTACTTTCCATATGATCTAGAGTTGTCTGCAACCAGTTTTATGTGTCTGCTACTGATGTTAGTAAAGTTACACTAAGCAATATCACCAGTTGCTCCTAATTGTACTAACGTGTTTCAAAGCAATACAAAGCTAAATGCAGTTCCAATTTAAATGCAGTGTAGTATGTACTTGAAATCAACTTTACTTTATGTATTCCATTGCTGTGAGTAGTTTTTTTTGTGTTTCTAATCTGTTACAGTTCGCTCTGAATAGTTACGCACATGTACATAACAGAAAATGCACAAAAAATATGTAATGCATTCAGCTGAAAACAGAGTACAATTTATTTCTGCTCAAAAGTACTATGTGCTAACTTGATGTAAACGTATTCACTTTACTTTCCATATGATTTAGAGTTGTCTGCAACCAGTTTTATGTGTGTACTACTTATGTTAGTAAAGTTACACTAAGTTGCTCCTAAAGGTACAACCGTGTTTCAAAGCAATACAAAGCTGAATGTAGTTCCAATGTAAATGCAGTGTAGTATGTTCTTGAAATCAACTTAACTTTATGTATTCCATTGCTGTGAGTAGTTTTTTTGTGTTTCTAATCTGTTACAGTTCGCTCTGAATAGTTACGCACATGTACATAACAGAAAAAGCACAAAAAATAAGTAATGCATTCAGCTGAAAACAGTACAATTTATTTCTGCTCAAAAGTACTATGTGCTAACTTGATGTAAACGTATTCACTTTACTTTCCATATGATTTAGAGTTGTCTGCAACCAGTTTTATGTGTGTGCTACTGCAGTTAGTAAAGTTACACTAAGCAATATCACCAGTTGCTCCTAATGGTACTACCGTGTTTCAAAGCAATACAAAGCTAAATGTAGTTCCAATGTAAATGCATTGTAGTATGTTCTTGAAATCAACTTTACTTTATGTATTCCATTGCTGTGAGTAGCTTTCCTTGTTGTTCCATTCAGTTGCAGTTCACTCTGAATAGTTATGCACATGTACATAACAGAAAATACACAAAATAAAAAGTAACGCATTCAGCTGAAAAGAGAGTACAATTTACTTTTGCTCAAAAGTACTATGTGCTAACTAGATCTAAACGTTTGTAATTGACTTTCTATATGATTTGGTGCAGTCTGCAACAAGTTTTATGTGTGTGCTACTGAAGTTACTAACGTTACAATAAACCATATCACCAGTTGCTACTAATGGTACTAGTGTTTCAAAGCAATAAAAAGCTAAATGTAGTTCCAATGTAAATGCATTGTAGTATGTTCTTGAATTCAACTTTACTTTAGGTATTCCATTGCTGTGAGTAGCTTTCCTTGTTTTTCCATTCAGTTGCAGTTCATTCTGAATAGTTACGCACCTGTACATAACAGAAAACGCACAAAAAATAAGTAATGCATTCAGCTGAAAAGAGAGTACAATTTATTTCTGCTCAAAAGTACTATGTGCTAACTTGATGTAAACGTATTCACTTTACTTTCCATATGATTTAGAGTTGTCTGCAACCAGTTTTATGTGTGTGCTACTGCAGTTAGTAAAGTTACACTAAGCAATATCACCAGTTGCTCCTAATGGTACTACCGTGTTTCAAAGCAATACAAAGCTAAATGTAGTTCCACTGTAAATGCAGTGTAGTATGTTCTTGAATTCAACTTTACTTTATGTATTCCATTGCTGTGAGTAGCTTTCCTTGTTTTTCTATTCAGTTGCAGTTCACTCTGAATAATGCACATGTACATAACAGAAAATGCACAAAAAATAAGTAATGCATTCAGCTGAAAAGAGAGTACAATTTACTTTTGCTCAAAAGTACTATGTGCTAACTTGATGTAAACGTATTCACGTTACTTTCCATATGATTTAGAGTTGTCTGCAACCAGTTTTATGTGTGTGCTACTGATGTTAGTAAAGTTACACTAAGCAATATCACCAGTTGCTCCTAATTGTACTAACGTGTTTCAAAGCAATACAAAGCTAAATGCAGTTCCAATTTAAATGCAGTGTAGTATGTACTTGAAATCAACTTTACTTTATGTATTCCATTGCTGTGAGTAGTTTTTTTTTGTGTTTCTAATCTGTTACAGTTCGCTCTGAATAGTTACGCACATGTACATAACAGAAAATGCACAAAAAATATGTAATGCATTCAGCTGAAAACAGAGTACAATTTATTTCTGCTCAAAAGTACTATGTGCTAACTTGATGTAAACGTATTCACTTTACTTTCCATATGATCTAGAGTTGTCTGCAACCAGTTTTATGTGTCTGCTACTGATGTTAGTAAAGTTACACTAAGCAATATCACCAGTTGCTCCTAATTGTACTAACGTGTTTCAAAGCAATACAAAGCTAAATGCAGTTCCAATTTAAATGCAGTGTAGTATGTACTTGAAATCAACTTTACTTTATGTATTCCATTGCTGTGAGTAGTTTTTTTTGTGTTTCTAATCTGTTACAGTTCGCTCTGAATAGTTACGCACATGTACATAACAGAAAATGCACAAAAAATATGTAATGCATTCAGCTGAAAACAGAGTACAATTTATTTCTGCTCAAAAGTACTATGTGCTAACTTGATGTAAACGTATTCACTTTACTTTCCATATGATTTAGAGTTGTCTGCAACCAGTTTTATGTGTGTACTACTTATGTTAGTAAAGTTACACTAAGTTGCTCCTAAAGGTACAACCGTGTTTCAAAGCAATACAAAGCTGAATGTAGTTCCAATGTAAATGCAGTGTAGTATGTTCTTGAAATCAACTTAACTTTATGTATTCCATTGCTGTGAGTAGTTTTTTTGTGTTTCTAATCTGTTACAGTTCGCTCTGAATAGTTACGCACATGTACATAACAGAAAAAGCACAAAAAATAAGTAATGCATTCAGCTGAAAACAGTACAATTTACTTTTGCTCAAAAGTACTATGTGCTAACTAGATCTAAACGTTTGTAATTGACTTTCTATATGATTTGGTGCAGTCTGCAACAAGTTTTATGTGTGTGCTACTGAAGTTACTAACGTTACAATAAACCATATCACCAGTTGCTACTAATGGTACTAGTGTTTCAAAGCAATAAAAAGCTAAATGTAGTTCCAATGTAAATGCAGTGTAGTATGTTCTTGAATTCAACTTTACTTTATGTATTCCATTGCTGTGAGTAGCTTTCCTTGTTTTTCTATTCAGTTGCAGTTCACTCTGAATAATGCACATGTACATAACAGAAAATGCAGCAAAAAAAAAGTAATGCATTCAGCTGAAAAGAGAGTACAATTTACTTTTGCTCAAAAGTACTATGTGCTAACTTGATGTAAACGTATTCACGTTACTTTCCATATGATTTAGAGTTGTCTGCAACCAGTTTTATGTGTGTGCTACTGATGTTAGTAAAGTTACACTAAGCAATATCACCAGTTGCTCCTAATTGTACTAACGTGTTTCAAAGCAATACAAAGCTAAATGCAGTTCCAATTTAAATGCAGTGTAGTATGTACTTGAAATCAACTTTACTTTATGTATTCCATTGCTGTGAGTAGTTTTTTTTGTGTTTCTAATCTGTTACAGTTCGCTCTGAATAGTTACGCACATGTACATAACAGAAAATGCACAAAAAATATGTAATGCATTCAGCTGAAAACAGAGTACAATTTATTTCTGCTCAAAAGTACTATGTGCTAACTTGATGTAAACGTATTCACTTTACTTTCCATATGATCTAGAGTTGTCTGCAACCAGTTTTATGTGTCTGCTACTGATGTTAGTAAAGTTACACTAAGCAATATCACCAGTTGCTCCTAATGGTACTACCGTGTTTCAAAGCAATACAAAGCTAAATGTAGTTCCAATGTAAATGCAGTGTAGTATGTTCTTGAAATCAACTTAACTTTATGTATTCCATTGCTGTGAGTAGTTTTTTTGTGTTTCTAATCTGTTACAGTTCGCTCTGAATAGTTACGCACATGTACATAACAGAAAAAGCACAAAAAATAAGTAATGCATTCAGCTGAAAACAGTACAATTTACTTCTGCTCAAAAGTACTATGTGCTAACTTGATGTAAACGTATTCACTTTACTTTCCATATGATTTAGAGTTGTCTGCAACCAGTTTTATGTGTGTACTACTTATGTTAGTAAAGTTACACTAAGTTGCTCCTAAAGGTACAACCGTGTTTCAAAGCAATACAAAGCTAAATGTAGTTCCAATGTAAATGCATTGTAGTATGTTCTTGAAATCAACTTTACTTTATGTATTCCATTGCTGTGAGTAGCTTTCCTTGTTGTTCCATTCAGTTGCAGTTCACTCTGAATAGTTATGCACATGTACATAACAGAAAATACACAAAATAAAAAGTAACGCATTCAGCTGAAAAGAGAGTACAATTTACTTTTGCTCAAAAGTACTATGTGCTAACTAGATCTAAACGTTTGTAATTGACTTTCTATATGATTTGGTGCAGTCTGCAACAAGTTTTATGTGTGTGCTACTGAAGTTACTAACGTTACAATAAACCATATCACCAGTTGCTACTAATGGTACTAGTGTTTCAAAGCAATAAAAAGCTAAATGTAGTTCCAATGTAAATGCATTGTAGTATGTTCTTGAATTCAACTTTACTTTAGGTATTCCATTGCTGTGAGTAGCTTTCCTTGTTTTTCCATTCAGTTGCAGTTCACTCTGAATAGTTATGCACATGTACATAACAGAAAACGCACAAAAAATAAGTAATGCATTCAGCTGAAAAGAGAGTACAATTTATTTCTGCTCAAAAGTACTAGGTGCTAACTTGATGTAAACGTATTCACTTTACTTTCCATATGATTTAGAGTTGTCTGCAACCAGTTTTATGTGTGTGCTACTGAAGTTAGTAAAGTTACACTAAGTTGCTCCTAAAGGTACAACCGTGTTTCAAAGCAATACAATGCTGAATGTAGTTCCAATGTAAATGCAGTGTAGTATGTTCTTGAATTCAACTTTACTTTATGTATTCCATTGCTGTGAGTAGCTTTCCTTGTTTTTCTATTCAGTTGCAGTTCACTCTGAATAATGCACATGTACATAACAGAAAATGCACAAAAAATAAGTAATGCATTCAGCTGAAAAGAGAGTACAATTTACTTTTGCTCAAAAGTACTATGTGCTAACTTGATGTAAACGTATTCACGTTACTTTCCATATGATTTAGAGTTGTCTGCAACCAGTTTTATGTGTGTGCTACTGCAGTTAGTAAAGTTACACTAAGTTGCTCCTAAAGGTAGAACTGTGTTTCAAAGCAATACAATGCTGAATGTAGTTCCAATGTAAATGCAGTGTAGTATGTTCTTGAATTCAACTTTACTTTATGTATTCCATTGCTGTGAGTAGCTTTCCTTGTTTTTCTATTCAGTTGCATTTCACTCTGAATAGTTATGCACGTACATAACAGAAAATACACAAAATAAAAAGTAACGCATGTAGCTGAAAAGAGAGTACAATTTACTTTTGCTCAAAAGTACTATGTGCTAACTTGATGTAAACGTATTCACTTTACTTTCCATATGATTTAGAGTTGTCTGCAACCAGTTTTATGTGTGTGCTACCGCATTTAGTAAAGTTACACTAAGTTGCTCCTAAAGCTACAACCGTGTTTCAAAGCAAAACAAAGCTGAATGTAGTTCCAATGTAAATGCAGTGTAGTAAGTTCTTGAAATCAACTTTACTTTATGTATTCCATTGCTGTGAGTAGCTTTCCTTGTTTTTCTATTCAGTTGCAGTTCATTCTGAATAGTTACGCACATGTACATAACAGAAAACGCACAAAAAATAAGTAATGCATTCAGCTGAAAAGAGAGTACAATTTATTTCTGCTCAAAAGTACTATGTGCTAACTTGATGTAAACGTATTCACTTTACTTTCCATATGATTTAGAGTTGTCTGCAACCAGTTTTATGTGTGTGCTACTGATGTTAGTAAAGTTACACTAAGCAATATCACCAGTTGCTCCTAATTGTACTAACGTGTTTCAAAGCAATACAAAGCTAAATGCAGTTCCAATTTAAATGCAGTGTAGTATGTACTTGAAATCAACTTTACTTTATGTATTCCATTGCTGTGAGTAGTTTTTTTTGTGTTTCTATTCTGTTACAGTTCGCTCTGAATAGTTACGCACATGTACATAACAGAAAATGCACAAAAAATATGTAATGCATTCAGCTGAAAACAGAGTACAATTTATTTCTGCTCAAAAGTACTATGTGCTAACTTGATGTAAACGTATTCACTTTACTTTCCATATGATTTAGAGTTGTCTGCAACCAGTTTTATGTGTGTGCTACTGAAGTTAGTAAAGTTACACTAAGTTGCTCCTAAAGGTACAACCGTGTTTCAAAGCAATACAATGCTGAATGTAGTTCCAATGTAAATGCAGTGTAGTATGTTCTTGAATTCAACTTTACTTTATGTATTCCATTGCTGTGAGTAGCTTTCCTTGTTTTTCTATTCAGTTGCAATTCACTCTGAATAATGCACATGTACATAACAGAAAATGCACAAAAAATAAGTAATGCATTCAGCTGAAAAGAGAGTACAATTTACTTTTGCTCAAAAGTACTATGTGCTAACTTGATGTAAACGTATTCACGTTACTTTCCATATGATTTAGAGTTGTCTGCAACCAGTTTTATGTGTGTGCTACTGCAGTTAGTAAAGTTACACTAAGTTGCTCCTAAAGGTAGAACTGTGTTTCAAAGCAATACAATGCTGAATGTAGTTCCAATGTAAATGCAGTGTAGTATGTTCTTGAATTCAACTTTACTTTATGTATTCCATTGCTGTGAGTAGCTTTCCTTGTTTTTCTATTCAGTTGCATTTCACTCTGAATAGTTATGCACGTACATAACAGAAAATACACAAAATAAAAAGTAACGCATGTAGCTGAAAAGAGAGTACAATTTACTTTTGCTCAAAAGTACTATGTGCTAACTTGATGTAAACGTATTCACTTTACTTTCCATATGATTTAGAGTTGTCTGCAACCAGTTTTATGTGTGTGCTACCGCATTTAGTAAAGTTACACTAAGTTGCTCCTAAAGCTACAACCGTGTTTCAAAGCAAAACAAAGCTGAATGTAGTTCCAATGTAAATGCAGTGTAGTAAGTTCTTGAAATCAACTTTACTTTATGTATTCCATTGCTGTGAGTAGCTTTCCTTGTTTTTCTATTCAGTTGCAGTTCATTCTGAATAGTTACGCACATGTACATAACAGAAAACGCACAAAAAATAAGTAATGCATTCAGCTGAAAAGAGAGTACAATTTATTTCTGCTCAAAAGTACTATGTGCTAACTTGATGTAAACGTATTCACTTTACTTTCCATATGATTTAGAGTTGTCTGCAACCAGTTTTATGTGTGTGCTACTGCAGTTAGTAAAGTTACACTAAGCAATATCACCAGTTGCTCCTAATGGTACTACCGTGTTTCAAAGCAATAAAAAGCTAAATGTAGTTCCAATGTAAATGCATTGTAGTATGTTCTTGAATTCAACTTTACTTTAGGTATTCCATTGCTGTGAGTAGCTTTCCTTGTTTTTCCATTCAGTTGCAGTTCATTCTGAATAGTTACGCACATGTACATAACAGAAAACGCACAAAAAATAAGTAATGCATTCAGCTGAAAAGAGAGTACAATTTATTTCTGCTCAAACGTACTATGTGCTAACTTGATGTAAACGTATTCACTTTACTTTCCATATGATTTAGAGTTGTCTGCAACCAGTTTTATGTGTGTGCTACTGAAGTTAGTAAAGTTACACTAAGTTGCTCCTAAAGGTACAACCGTGTTTCAAAGCAATACAATGCTGAATGTAGTTCCAATGTAAATGCAGTGTAGTATGTTCTTGAATTCAACTTTACTTTATGTATTCCATTGCTGTGAGTAGCTTTCCTTGTTTTTCCATTCAGTTGCAGTTCATTCTGAATAGTTACGCACATGTACATAACAGAAAACGCACAAAAAATAAGTAATGCATTCAGCTGAAAAGAGAGTACAATTTACTTTTGCTCAAAAGTACTATGTGCTAACTTGATGTAAACGTATTCACGTTACTTTCCATATGATTTAGAGTTGTCTGCAACCAGTTTTATGTGTGTGCTACTGATGTTAGTAAAGTTACACTAAGCAATATCACCAGTTGCTCCTAATTGTACTAACGTGTTTCAAAGCAATACAAAGCTAAATGCAGTTCCAATTTAAATGCAGTGTAGTATGTACTTGAAATCAACTTTACTTTATGTATTCCATTGCTGTGAGTAGTTTTTTTTGTGTTTCTAATCTGTTACAGTTCGCTCTGAATAGTTACGCACATGTACATAACAGAAAATGCACAAAAAATATGTAATGCATTCAGCTGAAAACAGAGTACAATTTATTTCTGCTCAAAAGTACTATGTGCTAACTTGATGTAAACGTATTCACTTTACTTTCCATATGATTTAGAGTTGTCTGCAACCAGTTTTATGTGTGTGCTACTGCAGTTAGTAAAGTTACACTAAGCAATATCACCAGTTGCTCCTAATGGTACTACCGTGTTTCAAAGCAATACAAAGCTAAATGTAGTTCCACTGTAAATGCAGTGTAGTATGTTCTTGAATTCAACTTTACTTTATGTATTCCATTGCTGTGAGTAGCTTTCCTTGTTTTTCTATTCAGTTGCAGTTCACTCTGAATAATGCACATGTACATAACAGAAAATGCACAAAAAATAAGTAATGCATTCAGCTGAAAAGAGAGTACAATTTACTTTTGCTCAAAAGTACTATGTGCTAACTTGATGTAAACGTATTCACGTTACTTTCCATATGATTTAGAGTTGTCTGCAACCAGTTTTATGTGTGTGCTACTGATGTTAGTAAAGTTACACTAAGCAATATCACCAGTTGCTCCTTATTGTACTAACGTGTTTCAAAGCAATACAAAGCTAAATGCAGTTCCAATTTAAATGCAGTGTAGTATGTACTTGAAATCAACTTTACTTTATGTATTCCATTGCTGTGAGTAGTTTTTTTTGTGTTTCTAATCTGTTACAGTTCGCTCTGAATAGTTACGCACATGTACATAACAGAAAATGCACAAAAAATATGTAATGCATTCAGCTGAAAACAGAGTACAATTTATTTCTGCTCAAAAGTACTATGTGCTAACTTGATGTAAACGTATTCACTTTACTTTCCATATGATCTAGAGTTGTCTGCAACCAGTTTTATGTGTCTGCTACTGATGTTAGTAAAGTTACACTAAGCAATATCACCAGTTGCTCCTAATTGTACTAACGTGTTTCAAAGCAATACAAAGCTAAATGCAGTTCCAATTTAAATGCAGTGTAGTATGTACTTGAAATCAACTTTACTTTATGTATTCCATTGCTGTGAGTAGTTTTTTTTGTGTTTCTAATCTGTTACAGTTCGCTCTGAATAGTTACGCACATGTACATAACAGAAAATGCACAAAAAATATGTAATGCATTCAGCTGAAAACAGAGTACAATTTATTTCTGCTCAAAAGTACTATGTGCTAACTTGATGTAAACGTATTCACTTTACTTTCCATATGATTTAGAGTTGTCTGCAACCAGTTTTATGTGTGTACTACTTATGTTAGTAAAGTTACACTAAGTTGCTCCTAAAGGTACAACCGTGTTTCAAAGCAATACAAAGCTGAATGTAGTTCCAATGTAAATGCAGTGTAGTATGTTCTTGAAATCAACTTAACTTTATGTATTCCATTGCTGTGAGTAGTTTTTTTGTGTTTCTAATCTGTTACAGTTCGCTCTGAATAGTTACGCACATGTACATAACAGAAAAAGCACAAAAAATAAGTAATGCATTCAGCTGAAAACAGTACAATTTATTTCTGCTCAAAAGTACTATGTGCTAACTTGATGTAAACGTATTCACTTTACTTTCCATATGATTTAGAGTTGTCTGCAACCAGTTTTATGTGTGTGCTACTGCAGTTAGTAAAGTTACACTAAGCAATATCACCAGTTGCTCCTAATGGTACTACCGTGTTTCAAAGCAATACAAAGCTAAATGTAGTTCCAATGTAAATGCATTGTAGTATGTTCTTGAAATCAACTTTACTTTATGTATTCCATTGCTGTGAGTAGCTTTCCTTGTTGTTCCATTCAGTTGCAGTTCACTCTGAATAGTTATGCACATGTACATAACAGAAAATACACAAAATAAAAAGTAACGCATTCAGCTGAAAAGAGAGTACAATTTACTTTTGCTCAAAAGTACTATGTGCTAACTAGATCTAAACGTTTGTAATTGACTTTCTATATGATTTGGTGCAGTCTGCAACAAGTTTTATGTGTGTGCTACTGAAGTTACTAACGTTACAATAAACCATATCACCAGTTGCTACTAATGGTACTAGTGTTTCAAAGCAATAAAAAGCTAAATGTAGTTCCAATGTAAATGCATTGTAGTATGTTCTTGAATTCAACTTTACTTTAGGTATTCCATTGCTGTGAGTAGCTTTCCTTGTTTTTCCATTCAGTTGCAGTTCATTCTGAATAGTTACGCACATGTACATAACAGAAAACGCACAAAAAATAAGTAATGCATTCAGCTGAAAAGAGAGTACAATTTATTTCTGCTCAAAAGTACTATGTGCTAACTTGATGTAAACGTATTCACTTTACTTTCCATATGATTTAGAGTTGTCTGCAACCAGTTTTATGTGTGTGCTACTGCAGTTAGTAAAGTTACTCTAAGCAATATCACCAGTTGCTCCTAATGGTACTACCGTGTTTCAAAGCAATACAAAGCTAAATGTAGTTCCAATGTAAATGCAGTGTAGTATGTTCTTGAATTCAACTTTACTTTATGTATTCCATTGCTGTGAGTAGCTTTCCTTGTTTTTCTATTCAGTTGCAGTTCACTCTGAGTAATGCACATGTACATAACAGAAAATACACAAAATAAAAAGTAATGCATTCAGCTGAAAAGAGAGTACAATTTACTTTTGCTCAAAAGTACTATGTGCTAACTTGATGTAAACGTATTCACGTTACTTTCCATATGATTTAGAGTTGTCTGCAACCAGTTTTATGTGTGTGCTACTGATGTTAGTAAAGTTACACTAAGCAATATCACCAGTTGCTCCTAATTGTACTAACGTGTTTCAAAGCAATACAAAGCTAAATGCAGTTCCAATTTAAATGCAGTGTAGTATGTACTTGAAATCAACTTTACTTTATGTATTCCATTGCTGTGAGTAGTTTTTTTTTGTGTTTCTAATCTGTTACAGTTCGCTCTGAATAGTTACGCACATGTACATAACAGAAAATGCACAAAAAATATGTAATGCATTCAGCTGAAAACAGAGTACAATTTATTTCTGCTCAAAAGTACTATGTGCTAACTTGATGTAAACGTATTCACTTTACTTTCCATATGATCTAGAGTTGTCTGCAACCAGTTTTATGTGTCTGCTACTGATGTTAGTAAAGTTACACTAAGCAATATCACCAGTTGCTCCTAATTGTACTAACGTGTTTCAAAGCAATACAAAGCTAAATGCAGTTCCAATTTAAATGCAGTGTAGTATGTACTTGAAATCAACTTTACTTTATGTATTCCATTGCTGTGAGTAGTTTTTTTGTGTTTCTAATCTGTTACAGTTCGCTCTGAATAGTTACGCACATGTACATAACAGAAAAAGCACAAGAAATAAGTAATGCATTCAGCTGAAAACAGTACAATTTATTTCTGCTCAAAAGTACTATGTGCTAACTTGATGTAAACGTATTCACTTTACTTTCCATATGATTTAGAGTTGTCTGCAACCAGTTTTATGTGTGTGCTACTGCAGTTAGTAAAGTTACACTAAGCAATATCACCAGTTGCTCCTAATGGTACTACCGTGTTTCAAAGCAATATAAAGCTAAATGTAGTTCCAATGTAAATGCATTGTAGTATGTTCTTGAAATCAACTTTACTTTATGTATTCCATTGCTGTGAGTAGCTTTCCTTGTTGTTCCATTCAGTTGCAGTTCACTCTGAATAGTTATGCACATGTACATAACAGAAAATACACAAAATAAAAAGTAACGCATTCAGCTGAAAAGAGAGTACAATTTACTTTTGCTCAAAAGTACTATGTGCTAACTAGATCTAAACGTTTGTAATTGACTTTCTATATGATTTGGTGCAGTCTGCAACAAGTTTTATGTGTGTGCTACTGAAGTTACTAACGTTACAATAAACCATATCACCAGTTGCTACTAATGGTACTAGTGTTTCAAAGCAATAAAAAGCTAAATGTAGTTCCAATGTAAATGCATTGTAGTATGTTCTTGAATTCAACTTTACTTTAGGTATTCCATTGCTGTGAGTAGCTTTCCTTGTTTTTCCATTCAGTTGCAGTTCATTCTGAATAGTTACGCACATGTACATAACAGAAAACGCACAAAAAATAAGTAATGCATTCAGCTGAAAAGAGAGTACAATTTATTTCTGCTCAAAAGTACTATGTGCTAACTTGATGTAAACGTATTCACTTTACTTTCCATATGATTTAGAGTTGTCTGCAACCAGTTTTATGTGTGTGCTACTGCAGTTAGTAAAGTTACACTAAGCAATATCACCAGTTGCTCCTAATGTTACTACCGTGTTTCAAAGCAATACAAAGCTAAATGTAGTTCCAATGTAAATGCAGTGTAGTATGTTCTTGAATTCAACTTTACTTTATGTATTCCATTGCTGTGAGTAGCTTTCCTTGTTTTTCTATTCAGTTGCAGTTCACTCTGAATAATGCACATGTACATAACAGAAAATGCACAAAAAATAAGTAATGCATTCAGCTGAAAAGAGAGTACAATTTACTTTTGCTCAAAAGTACTATGTGCTAACTTGATGTAAACGTATTCACGTTACTTTCCATATGATTTAGAGTTGTCTGCAACCAGTTTTATGTGTGTGCTACTGATGTTAGTAAAGTTACACTAAGCAATATCACCAGTTGCTCCTAATTGTACTAACGTGTTTCAAAGCAATACAAAGCTAAATGCAGTTCCAATTTAAATGCAGTGTAGTATGTACTTGAAATCAACTTTACTTTATGTATTCCATTGCTGTGAGTAGTTTTTTATGTGTTTCTAATCTGTTACAGTTCGCTCTGAATAGTTACGCACATGTACATAACAGAAAATGCACAAAAAATATGTAATGCATTCAGCTGAAAACAGAGTACAATTTATTTCTGCTCAAAAGTACTATGTGCTAACTTGATGTAAACGTATTCACTTTACTTTCCATATGATTTAGAGTTGTCTGCAACCAGTTTTATGTGTGTGCTACTGCAGTTATTAAAGTTACACTAAGCAATATCACCAGTTGCTCCTAATGGTACTACCGTGTTTCAAAGCAATACAAAGCTAAATGTAGTTCCAATGTAAATGCAGTGTAGTATGTTCTTGAATTCAACTTTACTTTATGTATTCCATTGCTGTGAGTAGCTTTCCTTGTTTTTCTATTCAGTTGCAGTTCACTCTGAATAATGCACATGTACATAACAGAAAATGCACAAAAAATAAGTAATGCATTCAGCTGAAAAGAGAGTACAATTTACTTTTGCTCAAAAGTACTATGTGCTAACTTGATGTAAACGTATTCACGTTACTTTCCATATGATTTAGAGTTGTCTGCAACCAGTTTTATGTGTGTGCTACTGATGTTAGTAAAGTTACACTAAGCAATATCACCAGTCGCTCCTAATTGTACTAACGTGTTTCAAAGCAATACAAAGCTAAATGCAGTTCCAATTTAAATGCAGTGTAGTATGTACTTGAAATCAACTTTACTTTATGTATTCCATTGCTGTGAGTAGTTTTTTTTGTGTTTCTAATCTGTTACAGTTCGCTCTGAATAGTTACGCACATGTACATAACAGAAAATGCACAAAAAATATGTAATGCATTCAGCTGAAAACAGAGTACAATTTATTTCTGCTCAAAAGTACTATGTGCTAACTTGATGTAAACGTATTCACTTTACTTTCCATATGATCTAGAGTTGTCTGCAACCAGTTTTATGTGTCTGCTACTGATGTTAGTAAAGTTACACTAAGCAATATCACCAGTTGCTCCTAATTGTACTAACGTGTTTCAAAGCAATACAAAGCTAAATGCAGTTCCAATTTAAATGCAGTGTAGTATGTACTTGAAATCAACTTTACTTTATGTATTCCATTGCTGTGAGTAGTTTTTTTTGTGTTTCTAATCTGTTACCGTTCGCTCTGAATAGTTACGCACATGTACATAACAGAAAATGCACAAAAAATATGTAATGCATTCAGCTGAAAACAGAGTACAATTTATTTCTGCTCAAAAGTACTATGTGCTAACTTGATGTAAACGTATTCACTTTACTTTCCATATGATTTAGAGTTGTCTGCAACCAGTTTTATGTGTGTACTACTTATGTTAGTAAAGTTACACTAAGTTGCTCCTAAAGGTACAACCGTGTTTCAAAGCAATACAAAGCTGAATGTAGTTCCAATGTAAATGCAGTGTAGTATGTTCTTGAAATCAACTTAACTTTATGTATTCCATTGCTGTGAGTAGTTTTTTTGTGTTTCTAATCTGTTACAGTTCGCTCTGAATAGTTACGCACATGTACATAACAGAAAAAGCACAAAAAATAAGTAATGCATTCAGCTGAAAACAGTACAATTTATTTCTGCTCAAAAGTACTATGTGCTAACTTGATGTAAACGTATTCACTTTACTTTCCATATGATTTAGAGTTGTCTGCAACCAGTTTTATGTGTGTGCTACTGCAGTTAGTAAAGTTACACTAAGCAATATCACCAGTTGCTCCTAATGGTACTACCGTGTTTCAAAGCAATACAAAGCTAAATGTAGTTCCAATGTAAATGCATTGTAGTATGTTCTTGAAATCAACTTTACTTTATGTATTCCATTGCTGTGAGTAGCTTTCCTTGTTGTTCCATTCAGTTGCAGTTCACTCTGAATAGTTATGCACATGTACATAACAGAAAATACACAAAATAAAAAGTAACGCATTCAGCTGAAAAGAGAGTACAATTTACTTTTGCTCAAAAGTACTATGTGCTAACTAGATGTAAACGTTTGTAATTGACTTTCTATATGATTTGGTGCAGTCTGCAACAAGTTTTATGTGTGTGCTACTGAAGTTACTAACGAAACAATAAACCATATCACCAGTTGCTACTAATGGTACTAGTGTTTCAAAGCAATAAAAAGCTAAATGTAGTTCCAATCTAAATGCATTGTAGTATGTTCTTGAATTCAACTTTACTTTAGGTATTCCATTGCTGTGAGTAGCTTTCCTTGTTTTTCCATTCAGTTGCAGTTCATTCTGAATAGTTACGCACATGTACATAACAGAAAATGCACAAAAAATAAGTAATGCATTCAGCTGAAAAGAGAGTACAATTTACTTTTGCTCAAAAGTACTATGTGCTAACTTGATGTAAACGTATTCACGTTACTTTCCATATGATTTAGAGTTGTCTGCAACCAGTTTTATGTGTGTGCTACTGATGTTAGTAAAGTTACACTAAGCAATATCACCAGTTGCTCCTAATTGTACTAACGTGTTTCAAAGCAATACAAAGCTAAATGCAGTTCCAATTTAAATGCAGTGTAGTATGTACTTGAAATCAACTTTACTTTATGTATTCCATTGCTGTGAGTAGTTTTTTTTGTGTTTCTAATCTGTTACAGTTCGCTCTGAATAGTTACGCACATGTACATAACAGAAAATGCACAAAAAATATGTAATGCATTCAGCTGAAAACAGAGTACAATTTATTTCTGCTCAAAAGTACTATGTGCTAACTTGATGTAAACGTATTCACTTTACTTTCCATATGATTTAGAGTTGTCTGCAACCAGTTTTATGTGTGTGCTACTGCAGTTAGTAAAGTTACACTAAGCAATATCACCAGTTGCTCCTAATGGTACTACCGTGTTTCAAAGCAATACAAAGCTAAATGTAGTTCCAATGTAAATGCAGTGTAGTATGTTCTTGAATTCAACTTTACTTTATGTATTCCATTGCTGTGAGTAGCTTTCCTTGTTTTTCTATTCAGTTGCAGTTCACTCTGAATAATGCACATGTACATAACAGAAAATGCACAAAAAATAAGTAATGCATTCAGCTGAAAAGAGAGTACAATTTACTTTTGCTCAAAAGTACTATGTGCTAACTTGATGTAAACGTATTCACGTTACTTTCCATATGATTTAGAGTTGTCTGCAACCAGTTTTATGTGTGTGCTACTGATGTTAGTAAAGTTACACTAAGCAATATCACCAGTTGCTCCTAATTGTACTAACGTGTTTCAAAGCAATACAAAGCTAAATGCAGTTCCAATTTAAATGCAGTGTAGTATGTACTTGAAATCAACTTTACTTTATGTATTCCATTGCTGTGAGTAGTTTTTTTTGTGTTTCTAATCTGTTACAGTTCGCTCTGAATAGTTACGCACATGTACATAACAGAAAATGCACAAAAAATATGTAATGCATTCAGCTGAAAACAGAGTACAATTTATTTCTGCTCAAAAGTACTATGTGCTAACTTGATGTAAACGTATTCACTTTACTTTCCATATGATCTAGAGTTGTCTGCAAACAGTTTTATGTGTCTGCTACTGATGTTAGTAAAGTTACACTAAGCAATATCACCAGTTGCTCCTAATTGTACTAACGTGTTTCAAAGCAATACAAAGCTAAATGCAGTTCCAATTTAAATGCAGTGTAGTATGTACTTGAAATCAACTTTACTTTATGTATTCCATTGCTGTGAGTAGTTTTTTTTGTGTTTCTAATCTGTTACAGTTCGCTCTGAATAGTTACGCACATGTACATAACAGAAAATGCACAAAAAATATGTAATGCATTCAGCTGAAAACAGAGTACAATTTATTTCTGCTCAAAAGTACTATGTGCTAACTAGATCTAAACGTTTGTAATTGACTTTCTATATGATTTGGTGCAGTCTGCAACAAGTTTTATGTGTGTGCTACTGAAGTTACTAACGTTACAATAAACCATATCACCAGTTGCTACTAATGGTACTAGTGTTTCAAAGCAATAAAAAGCTAAATGTAGTTCCAATGTAAATGCATTGTAGTATGTTCTTGAATTCAACTTTACTTTAGGTATTCCATTGCTGTGAGTAGCTTTCCTTGTTTTTCCATTCAGTTGCAGTTCATTCTGAATAGTTACGCACATGTACATAACAGAAAATGCACAAAAAATAAGTAATGCATTCAGCTGAAAAGAGAGTACAATTTACTTTTGCTCAAAAGTACTATGTGCTAACTTGATGTAAACGTATTCACGTTACTTTCCATATGATTTAGAGTTGTCTGCAACCAGTTTTATGTGTGTGCTACTGCAGTTAGTAAAGTTACACTAAGTTGCTCCTAAAGGTAGAACTGTGTTTCAAAGCAATACAATGCTGAATGTAGTTCCAATGTAAATGCAGTGTAGTATGTTCTTGAATTCAACTTTACTTTATGTATTCCATTGCTGTGAGTAGCTTTCCTTGTTTTTCTATTCAGTTGCATTTCACTCTGAATAGTTATGCACGTACATAACAGAAAATACACAAAATAAAAAGTAACGCATGTAGCTGAAAAGAGAGTACAATTTACTTTTGCTCAAAAGTACTATGTGCTAACTTGATGTAAACGTATTCACTTTACTTTCCATATGATTTAGAGTTGTCTGCAACCAGTTTTATGTTTGTGCTACCGCATTTAGTAAAGTTACACTAAGTTGCTCCTAAAGCTACAACCGTGTTTCAAAGCAAAACAAAGCTGAATGTAGTTCCAATGTAAATGCAGTGTAGTAAGTTCTTGAAATCAACTTTACTTTATGTATTCCATTGCTGTGAGTAGCTTTCCTTGTTTTTCTATTCAGTTGCAGTTCATTCTGAATAGTTACGCACATGTACATAACAGAAAACGCACAAAAAATAAGTAATGCATTCAGCTGAAAACAGAGTACAATTTATTTCTGCTCAAAAGTACTATGTGCTAACTTGATGTAAACGTATTCACTTTACTTTCCATATGATTTAGAGTTGTCTGCAACCAGTTTTATGTGTGTGCTACTGCAGTTAGTAAAGTTACACTAAGCAATATCACCAGTTGCTCCTAATGGTACTACCGTGTTTCAAAGCAATACAAAGCTAAATGTAGTTCCAATGTAAATGCAGTGTAGTATGTTCTTGAATTCAACTTTACTTTATGTATTCCATTGCTGTGAGTAGCTTTCCTTGTTTTTCTATTCAGTTGCAGTTCACTCTGAATAATGCACATGTACATAACAGAAAATGCACAAAAAATAAGTAATGCATTCAGCTGAAAAGAGAGTACAATTTACTTTTGCTCAAAAGTACTATGTGCTAACTTGATGTAAACGTATTCACGTTACTTTCCATATGATTTAGAGTTGTCTGCAACCAGTTTTATGTGTGTGCTACTGATGTTAGTAAAGTTACACTAAGCAATATCACCAGTTGCTCCTAATTGTACTAACGTGTTTCAAAGCAATACAAAGCTAAATGCAGTTCCAATTTAAATGCAGTGTAGTATGTACTGGAAATCAACTTTACTTTATGTATTCCATTGCTGTGAGTAGTTTTTTTTGTGTTTCTAATCTGTTACAGTTCGCTCTGAATAGTTACGCACATGTACATAACAGAAAATGCACAAAAAATATGTAATGCATTCAGCTGAAAACAGAGTACAATTTATTTCTGCTCAAAAGTACTATGTGCTAACTTGATGTAAACGTATTCACTTTACTTTCCATATGATTTAGAGTTGTCTGCAACCAGTTTTATGTGTGTGCTACTGCAGTTAGTAAAGTTACACTAAGCAATATCACCAGTTGCTCCTAATGGTACTACCGTGTTTCAAAGCAATACAAAGCTAAATGTAGTTCCAATGTAAATGCAGTGTAGTATGTTCTTGAATTCAACTTTACTTTATGTATTCCATTGCTGTGAGTAGCTTTCCTTGTTTTTCTATTCAGTTGCAGTTCACTCTGAATAATGCACATGTACATAACAGAAAATGCACAAAAAATAAGTAATGCATTCAGCTGAAAACAGAGTACAATTTATTTCTGCTCAAAAGTACTATGTGCTAACTTGATGTAAACGTATTCACTTTACTTTCCATATGATTTAGAGTTGTCTGCAACCAGTTTTATGTGTGTGCTACTGCAGTTAGTAAAGTTACACTAAGCAATATCACCAGTTGCTCCTAATGGTACTACCGTGTTTCAAAGCAATACAAAGCTAAATGTAGTTCCAATGTAAATGCAGTGTAGTATGTTCTTGAATTCAACTTTACTTTATGTATTCCATTGCTGTGAGTAGCTTTCCTTGTTTTTCTATTCAGTTGCAGTTCACTCTGAATAATGCACATGTACATAACAGAAAATGCACAAAAAATAAGTAATGCATTCAGCTGAAAAGAGAGTACAATTTACTTTTGCTCAAAAGTACTATGTGCTAACTTGATGTAAACGTATTCACGTTACTTTCCATATGATTTAGAGTTGTCTGCAACCAGTTTTATGTGTGTGCTACTGATGTTAGTAAAGTTACACTAAGCAATATCACCAGTTGCTCCTAATTGTACTAACGTGTTTCAAAGCAATACAAAGCTAAATGCAGTTCCAATTTAAATGCAGTGTAGTATGTACTTGAAATCAACTTTACTTTATGTATTCCATTGCTGTGAGTAGTTTTTTTTGTGTTTCTAATCTGTTACAGTTCGCTCTGAATAGTTACGCACATGTACATAACAGAAAATGCACAAAAAATATGTAATGCATTCAGCTGAAAACAGAGTACAATTTATTTCTGCTCAAAAGTACTATGTGCTAACTTGATGTAAACGTATTCACTTTACTTTCCATATGATCTAGAGTTGTCTGCAAACAGTTTTATGTGTCTGCTACTGATGTTAGTAAAGTTACACTAAGCAATATCACCAGTTGCTCCTAATTGTACTAACGTGTTTCAAAGCAATAAAAAAGCTAAATGCAGTTCCAATTTAAATGCAGTGTAGTATGTACTTGAAATCAACTTTACTTTATGTATTCCATTGCTGTGAGTAGTTTTTTTTGTGTTTCTAATCTGTTACAGTTCGCTCTGAATAGTTACGCACATGTACATAACAGAAAATGCACAAAAAATATGTAATGCATTCAGCTGAAAACAGAGTACAATTTATTTCTGCTCAAAAGTACTATGTGCTAACTTGATGTAAACGTATTCACTTTACTTTCCATATGATTTAGAGTTGTCTGCAACCAGTTTTATGTGTGTACTACTTATGTTAGTAAAGTTACACTAAGTTGCTCCTAAAGGTACAACCGTGTTTCAAAGCAATACAAAGCTGAATGTAGTTCCAATGTAAATGCAGTGTAGTATGTTCTTGAAATCAACTTAACTTTATGTATTCCATTGCTGTGAGTAGTTTTTTTGTGTTTCTAATCTGTTACAGTTCGCTCTGAATAGTTACGCACATGTACATAACAGAAAAAGCACAAAAAATAAGTAATGCATTCAGCTGAAAACAGTACAATTTATTTCTGCTCAAAAGTACTATGTGCTAACTTGAAGTAAACGTATTCACTTTACTTTCCATATGATTTAGAGTTGTCTGCAACCAGTTTTATGTGTGTGCTACTGCAGTTAGTAAAGTTACACTAAGCAATATCACCAGTTGCTCCTAATGGTACTACCGTGTTTCAAAGCAATACAAAGCTAAATGTAGTTCCAATGTAAATGCATTGTAGTATGTTCTTGAAATCAACTTTACTTTATGTATTCCATTGCTGTGAGTAGCTTTCCTTGTTGTTCCATTCAGTTGCAGTTCACTCTGAATAGTTATGCACATGTACATAACAGAAAATACACAAAATAAAAAGTAACGCATTCAGCTGAAAAGAGAGTACAATTTACTTTTGCTCAAAAGTACTATGTGCTAACTAGATCTAAACGTTTGTAATTGACTTTCTATATGATTTGGTGCAGTCTGCAACAAGTTTTATGTGTGTACTACTGAAGTTACTAACGTTACAATAAACCATATCACCAGTTGCTACTAATGGTACTAGTGTTTCAAAGCAATAAAAAGCTAAATGTAGTTCCAATGTAAATGCATTGTAGTATGTTCTTGAATTCAACTTTACTTTAGGTATTCCATTGCTGTGAGTAGCTTTCCTTGTTTTTCCATTCAGTTGCAGTTCATTCTGAATAGTTACGCACATGTACATAACAGAAAACGCACAAAAAATAAGTAATGCATTCAGCTGAAAAGAGAGTACAATTTATTTCTGCTCAAAAGTACTATGTGCTAACTTGATGTAAACGTATTCACTTTACTTTCCATATGATTTAGAGTTGTCTGCAACCAGTTTTATGTGTGTGCTACTGCAGTTAGTAAAGTTACACTAAGCAATATCACCAGTTGCTCCTAATGGTACTACCGTGTTTCAAAGCAATACAAAGCTAAATGTAGTTCCAATGTAAATGCAGTGTAGTATGTTCTTGAATTCAACTTTACTTTATGTATTCCATTGCTGTGAGTAGCTTTCCTTGTTTTTCTATTCAGTTGCAGTTCACTCTGAATAATGCACATGTACATAACAGAAAATGCACAAAAAATAAGTAATGCATTCAGCTGAAAAGAGAGTACAATTTACTTTTGCTCAAAAGTACTATGTGCCAACTTGATGTAAACGTATTCACGTTACTTTCCATATGATTTAGAGTTGTCTGCAACCAGTTTTATGTGTGTGCTACTGATGTTAGTAAAGTTACACTAAGCAATATCACCAGTTGCTCCTAATTGTACTAACGTGTTTCAAAGCAATACAAAGCTAAATGCATTTCCAATTTAAATGCAGTGTAGTATGTACTTGAAATCAACTTTACTTTATGTATTCCATTGCTGTGAGTAGTTTTTTATGTGTTTCTAATCTGTTACAGTTCGCTCTGAATAGTTACGCACATGTACATAACAGAAAATGCACAAAAAATATGTAATGCATTCAGCTGAAAACAGAGTACAATTTATTTCTGCTCAAAAGTACTATGTGCTAACTTGATGTAAACGTATTCACTTTACTTTCCATATGATTTAGAGTTGTCTGCAACCAGTTTTATGTGTGTGCTACTGCAGTTAGTAAAGTTACACTAAGCAATATCACCAGTTGCTCCTAATGGTACTACCGTGTTTCAAAGCAATACAAAGCTAAATGTAGTTCCAATGTAAATGCAGTGTAGTATGTTCTTGAATTCAACTTTACTTTATGTATTCCATTGCTGTGAGTAGCTTTCCTTGTTTTTCTATTCAGTTGCAGTTCACTCTGAGTAATGCACATGTACATAACAGAAAATGCACAAAAAATAAGTAATGCATACAGCTGAAAAGAGAGTACAATTTACTTTTGCTCAAAAGTACTATGTGCTAACTTGATGTAAACGTATTCACGTTACTTTCCATATGATTTAGAGTTGTCTGCAACCAGTTTTATGTGTGTGCTACTGATGTTAGTAAAGTTACACTAAGCAATATCACCAGTTGCTCCTAATTGTACTAACGTGTTTCAAAGCAATACAAAGCTAAATGCAGTTCCAATTTAAATGCAGTGTAGTATGTACTTGAAATCAACTTTACTTTATGTATTCCATTGCTGTGAGTAGTTTTTTTGTGTTTCTAATCTGTTACAGTTCGCTCTGAATAGTTACGCACATGTACATAACAGAAAATGCACAAAAAATATGTAATGCATTCAGCTGAAAACAGAGTACAATTTATTTCTGCTCAAAAGTACTATGTGCTAACTTGATGTAAACGTATTCACTTTACTTTCCATATGATTTAGAGTTGTCTGCAACCAGTTTTATGTGTGTGCTACTGCAGTTAGTAAAGTTACACTAAACAATATCACCAGTTGCTCCTAATGGTACTACCGTGTTTCAAAGCAATACAAAGCTAAATGTAGTTCCAATGTAAATGCATTGTAGTATGTTCTTGAAATCAACTTTACTTTATGTATTCCATTGCTGTGAGTAGCTTTCCTTGTTGTTCCATTCAGTTGCAGTTTACTCTGAATAGTTATGCACATGTACATAACAGAAAATACACAAAATAAAAAGTAACGCATTCAGCTGAAAAGAGAGTACAATTTACTTTTGCTCAAAAGTACTATGTGCTAACTAGATCTAAACGTTTGTAATTGACTTTCTATATGATTTGGTGCAGTCTGCAACAAGTTTTATGTGTGTGCTACTGAAGTTACTAACGCTACAATAAACCATATCACCAGTTGCTACTAATGGTACTAGTGTTTCAAAGCAATAAAAAGCTAAATGTAGTTCCAATGTAAATGCATTGTAGTATGTTCTTGAATTCAACTTTACTTTATGTATTCCATTGCTGTGAGTAGTTTTTTTTGTGTTTCTAATCTGTTACAGTTCGCTCTGAATAGTTACGCACATGTACATAACAGAAAATGCACAAAAAATATGTAATGCATTCAGCTGAAAACAGAGTACAATTTATTTCTGCTCAAAAGTACTATGTGCTAACTTGATGTAAACGTATTCACTTTACTTTCCATATGATCTAGAGTTGTCTGCAACCAGTTTTATGTGTCTGCTACTGATGTTAGTAAAGTTACACTAAGCAATATCACCAGTTGCTCCTAATTGTACTAACGTGTTTCAAAGCAATACAAAGCTAAATGCAGTTCCAATTTAAATGCAGTGTAGTATGTACTTGAAATCAACTTTACTTTATGTATTCCATTGCTGTGAGTAGTTTTTTTTGTGTTTCTAATCTGTTACCGTTCGCTCTGAATAGTTACGCACATGTACATAACAGAAAATGCACAAAAAATATGTAATGCATTCAGCTGAAAACAGAGTACAATTTATTTCTGCTCAAAAGTACTATGTGCTAACTTGATGTAAACGTATTCACTTTACTTTCCATATGATTTAGAGTTGTCTGCAACCAGTTTTATGTGTGTACTACTTATGTTAGTAAAGTTACACTAAGTTGCTCCTAAAGGTACAACCGTGTTTCAAAGCAATACAAAGCTGAATGTAGTTCCAATGTAAATGCAGTGTAGTATGTTCTTGAAATCAACTTAACTTTATGTATTCCATTGCTGTGAGTAGTTTTTTTGTGTTTCTAATCTGTTACAGTTCGCTCTGAATAGTTACGCACATGTACATAACAGAAAAAGCACAACAAATAAGTAATGCATTCAGCTGAAAACAGTACAATTTATTTCTGCTCAAAAGTACTATGTGCTAACTTGATGTAAACGTATTCACTTTACTTTCCATATGATTTAGAGTTGTCTGCAACCAGTTTTATGTGTGTGCTACTGCAGTTAGTAAAGTTACACTAAGCAATATCACCAGTTGCTCCTAATGGTACTACCGTGTTTCAAAGCAATACAAAGCTAAATGTAGTTCCAATGTAAATGCATTGTAGTATGTTCTTGAAATCAACTTTACTTTATGTATTCCATTGCTGTGAGTAGCTTTCCTTGTTGTTCCATTCAGTTGCAGTTCACTCTGAATAGTTATGCACATGTACATAACAGAAAATACACAAAATAAAAAGTAACGCATTCAGCTGAAAAGAGAGTACAATTTACTTTTGCTCAAAAGTACTATGTGCTAACTAGATCTAAACGTTTGTAATTGACTTTCTATATGATTTGGTGCAGTCTGCAACAAGTTTTATGTGTGTGCTACTGAAGTTACTAACGTTACAATAAACCATATCACCAGTTGCTACTAATGGTACTAGTGTTTCAAAGCAATAAAAAGCTAAATGTAGTTCCAATGTAAATGCATTGTAGTATGTTCTTGAATTCAACTTTACTTTAGGTATTCCATTGCTGTGAGTAGCTTTCCTTGTTTTTCCATTCAGTTGCAGTTCATTCTGAATAGTTACGCACATGTACATAACAGAAAATGCACAAAAAATAAGTAATGCATTCAGCTGAAAAGAGAGTACAATTTACTTTTGCTCAAAAGTACTATGTGCTAACTTGATGTAAACGTATTCACGTTACTTTCCATATGATTTAGAGTTGTCTGCAACCAGTTTTATGTGTGTGCTACTGCAGTTAGTAAAGTTACACTAAGTTGCTCCTAAAGGTAGAACTGTGTTTCAAAGCAATACAATGCTGAATGTAGTTCCAATGTAAATGCAGTGTAGTATGTTCTTGAATTCAACTTTACTTTATGTATTCCATTGCTGTGAGTAGCTTTCCTTGTTTTTCTATTCAGTTGCATTTCACTCTGAATAGTTATGCACGTACATAACAGAAAATACACAAAATAAAAAGTAACGCATGTAGCTGAAAAGAGAGTACAATTTACTTTTGCTCAAAAGTACTATGTGCTAACTTGATGTAAACGTATTCACTTTACTTTCCATATGATTTAGAGTTGTCTGCAACCAGTTTTATGTGTGTGCTACCGCATTTAGTAAAGTTACACTAAGTTGCTCCTAAAGCTACAACCGTGTTTCAAAGCAAAACAAAGCTGAATGTAGTTCCAATGTAAATGCAGTGTAGTAAGTTCTTGAAATCAACTTTACTTTATGTATTCCATTGCTGTGAGTAGCTTTCCTTGTTTTTCTATTCAGTTGCAGTTCATTCTGAATAGTTACGCACATGTACATAACAGAAAACGCACAAAAAATAAGTAATGCATTCAGCTGAAAACAGAGTACAATTTATTTCTGCTCAAAAGTACTATGTGCTAACTTGATGTAAACGTATTCACTTTACTTTCCATATGATTTAGAGTTGTCTGCAAACAGTTTTATGTGTGTGCTACTGCAGTTAGTAAAGTTACACTAAGCAATATCACCAGTTGCTCCAAATGGTACTACCGTGTTTCAAAGCAATACAAAGCTAAATGTAGTTGCAATGTAAATGCAGTGTAGTATGTTCTTGAATTCAACTTTACTTTATGTATTCCATTGCTGTGAGTAGCTTTCCTTGTTTTTCTATTCAGTTGCAGTTCACTCTGAATAATGCACATGTACATAACAGAAAATGCACAAAAAATAAGTAATGCATTCAGCTGAAAAGAGAGTACAATTTACTTTTGCTCAAAAGTACTATGTGCTAACTTGATGTAAACGTATTCACGTTACTTTCCATATGATTTAGAGTTGTCTGCAACCAGTTTTATGTGTGTGCTACTGATGTTTGTAAAGTTACACTAAGCAATATCACCAGTTGCTCCTAATTGTACTAACGTGTTTCAAAGCAATACAAAGCTAAATGCAGTTCCAATTTAAATGCAGTGTAGTATGTACTTGAAATCAACTTTACTTTATGTATTCCATTGCTGTGAGTAGTTTTTTTTGTGTTTCTAATCTGTTACAGTTCGCTCTGAATAGTTACGCACATGTACATAACAGAAAATGCACAAAAAATATGTAATGCATTCAGCTGAAAACAGAGTACAATTTATTTCTGCTCAAAAGTACTATGTGCTAACTTGATGTAAACGTATTCACTTTACTTTCCATATGATTTAGAGTTGTCTGCAACCAGTTTTATGTGTGTGCTACTGCAGTTAGTAAAGTTACACTAAGCAATATCACCAGTTGCTCCTAATGGTACTACCGTGTTTCAAAGCAATACAAAGCTAAATGTAGTTCCAATGTAAATGCAGTGTAGTATGTTCTTGAATTCAACTTTACTTTATGTATTCCATTGCTGTGAGTAGCTTTCCTTGTTTTTCTATTCAGTTGCAGTTCACTCTGAGTAATGCACATGTACATAACAGAAAATGCACAAAAAATAAGTAATGCATACAGCTGAAAAGAGAGTACAATTTACTTTTGCTCAAAAGTACTATGTGCTAACTTGATGTAAACGTTTTCAATTTACTTTCCATATGATCTAGAGTTGTCTGCAACCAGTTTTATGTGTGTGCTACTGCAGTTAGTAAAGTTACACTAAGCAATATCACCAGTTGCTCCTAATGGTACTACCGTGTTTCAAAGCAATACAAAGCTAAATGTAGTTCCAATGTAAATGCATTGTAGTATGTTCTTGAATTCAACTTTACTTTAGGTATTCCATTGCTGTGAGTAGCTTTCCTTGTTTTTCCATTCAGTTGCAGTTCATTCTGAATAGTTACGCACATGTACATAACAGAAAACGCACAAAAAATAAGTAATGCATTCAGCTGAAAAGAGAGTACAATTTATTTCAGCTCAAAAGTACTATGTGCTAACTTGATGTAAACGTATTCACTTTACTTTCCATATGATTTAGAGTTGTCTGCAACCAGTTTTATGTGTGGCTACTGAAGTTAGTAAAGTTACACTAAGTTGCTCCTAAAGGTACAACCGTGTTTCAAAGCAATACAATGCTGAATGTAGTTCCAATGTAAATGCAGTGTAGTATGTACTTGAAATCAACTTTACTTTATGTATTCCATTGCTGTGAGTAGTTTTTTTTTGTGTTTCTAATCTGTTACAGTTCGCTCTGAATAGTTACGCACATGTACATAACAGAAAATGCACAAAAAATATGTAATGCATTCAGCTGAAAAGAGAGTACAATTTAATTTTGCTCAAAAGTACTATGTGCTAACTTGATGTAAACGTATTCACTTTACTTTCCATATGATTTAGAGTTGTCTGCAACCAGTTTTATGTGTGTGCTACTGCAGTTAGTAGTTACACTAAGCAATATCACCAGTTGCTCCTAATGGTACTACCGTGTTTCAAAGCAATACAAAGCTAAATGTAGTTCCAATGTAAATGCATTGTAGTATGTTCTTGAAATCAACTTTACTTTATGTATTCCATTGCTGTGAGTAGCTTTCCTTGTTGTTCCATTCAGTTGCAGTTCACTCTGAATAGTTATGCACATGTACATAACAGAAAATACACAAAATAAAAAGTAACGCATTCAGCTGAAAAGAGAGTACAATTTACTTTTGCTCAAAAGTACTATGTGCTAACTAGATCTAAACGTTTGTAATTGACTTTCTATATGATTTGGTGCAGTCTGCAACAAGTTTTATGTGTGTGCTACTGAAGTTACTAACGTTACAATAAACCATATCACCAGTTGCTACTAATGGTACTACAGTGTTTCAAAGCAATAAAAAGCTAAATGTAGTTCCAATGTAAATGCATTGTAGTATGTTCTTGAATTCAACTTTACTTTAGGTATTCCATTGCTGTGAGTAGCTTTCCTTGTTTTTCCATTCAGTTGCAGTTCATTCTGAATAGTTACGCACATGTACATAACAGAAAACGCACAAAAATAAGTAATGCATTCAGCTGAAAAGAGAGTACAATTTATTTCTGCTCAAAACTACTATGTGCTAACTTGATGTAAACGTATTCACTTTACTTTCCATATGATTTAGAGTTGTCTGCAACCAGTTTTATGTGTGTGCTACTGAAGTTAGTAAAGTTACACTAAGTTGCTCCTAAAGGTACAACCGTGTTTCAAAGCAATACAATGCTGAATGTAGTTCCAATGTAAATGCAGTGTAGTATGTTCTTGAATTCAACTTTACTTTATGTATTCCATTGCTGTGAGTAGCTTTCCTTGTTTTTCTATTCAGTTGCAGTTCACTCTGAATAATGCACATGTACATAACAGAAAATGCACAAAAAATAAGTAATGCATTCAGCTGAAAAGAGAGTACAATTTATTTCTGCTCAAAAGTACTATGTGCTAACTTGATGTAAACGTATTCACTTTACTTTCCATATGATTTAGAGTTGTCTGCAACCAGTTTTATGTGTGTGCTACTGAAGTTAGTAAAGTTACACTAAGTTGCTCCTAAAGGTACAACCGTGTTTCAAAGCAATACAATGCTGAATGTAGTTCCAATGTAAATGCAGTGTAGTATGTTCTTGAATTCAACTTTACTTTATGTATTCCATTGCTGTGAGTAGCTTTCCTTGTTTTTCTATTCAGTTGCATTTCACTCTGAATAGTTATGCACATGTACATTACAGAAAATACACAAAATAAAAAGTAACGCATGTAGCTGAAAAGAGAGTACAATTTACTTTTGCTCAAAAGTACTATGTGCTAACTTGATGTAAACGTATTCACTTTACTTTCCATATGATTTAGAGTTGTCTGCAACCAGTTTTATGTGTGTGCTACCGCATTTAGTAAAGTTACACTAAGTTGCTCCTAAAGGTACAACCGTGTTTCAAAGCAATACAAAGCTGAATGTAGTTCCAATGTAAATGCAGTGTAGTAAGTTCTTGAAATCAACTTTACTTTATGTATTCCATTGCTGTGAGTAGCTTTCCTTGTTTTTCTATTCAGTTGCAGTTCACTCTGAATAGTTATGCACATGTACATAACAGAAAATACACAAAATAAAAAGTAACGCATGCAGCTGAAAAGAGAGTACAATTTACTTTTGCTCAAAAGTACTATGTGCTAACTTGATGTAAACGTTTTCAATTTACTTTCCATATGATCTAGAGTTGTCTGCAACCAGTTTTATGTGTGTGCTACTGAAGTTAGTAAAGTTACACTAAGCAATATCACCAGTTGCTCCTAATTGTACTAACGTGTTTCAAAGCAATACAAAGCTGAATGTAGTTCCAATGTAAATGCAGTGTAGTATGTTCTTGAAATCAACTTAACTTTATGTATTCCATTGCTGTGAGTAGTTTTTTTGTGTTTCTAATCTGTTACAGTTCGCTCTGAATAGTTACGCACATGTACATAACAGAAAAAGCACAAAACATAAGTAATGCATTCAGCTGAAAACAGAGTACAATTTATTTCTGCTCAAAAGTACTATGTGCTTACTTGATGTAAACGTATTCACTTTACTTTCCATATGATTTAGAGTTGTCTGCAACCAGTTTTATGTGTGTGCTACTGCAGTTAGTAAAGTTACACTAAGCAATATCACCAGTTGCTCCTAATGGTACTACCGTGTTTCAAAGCAATACAAAGCTAAATGTAGTTCCAATGTAAATGCATTGTAGTATGTTCTTGAAATCAACTTTACTTTATGTATTCCATTGCTGTGAGTAGCTTTCCTTGTTGTTCCATTCAGTTGCAGTTCACTCTGAATAGTTATGCACATGTACATAACAGAAAATACACAAAATAAAAAGTAACGCATTCAGCTGAAAAGAGAGTACAATTTACTTTTGCTCAAAAGTACTATGTGCTAACTAGATCTAAACGTTTGTAATTGACTTTCTATATGATTTGGTGCAGTCTGCAACAAGTTTTATGTGTGTGCTACTGAAGTTACTAACGTTAAAATAAACAATATCACCAGTTGCTACTAATGGTACTACAGTGTTTCAAAGCAACAAAAAGCTAAATGTAGTTCCAATGTAAATGCATTGTAGTATGTTCTTGAATTCAACTTTACTTTAGGTATTCCATTGCTGTGAGTAGCTTTCCTTGTTTTTCCATTCAGTTGCAGTTCATTCTGAATAGTTACGCACATGTACATAACAGAAAACGCACAAAAAATAAGTAATGCATTCAGCTGAAAAGAGAGTACAATTTATTTCTGCTCAAAAGTACTATGTGCTAACTTGATGTAAACGTATTCACTTTACTTTCCATATGATTTAGAGTTGTCTGCAACCAGTTTTATGTGTGTGCTACTGAAGTTAGTAAATTTACACTAAGTTGCTCCTAAAGGTACAACCGTGTTTCAAAGCAATACAATGCTGAATGTAGTTCCAATGTAAATGCAGTGTAGTATGTTCTTGAATTCAACTTTACTTTATGTATTCCATTGCTGTGAGTAGCTTTCCTTGTTTTTCTATTCAGTTGCAGTTCACTCTGAATAATGCACATGTACATAACAGAAAATGCACAAAAAATAAGTAATGCATTCAGCTGAAAAGAGAGTACAATTTACTTTTGCTCAAAAGTACTATGTGCTAACTTGATGTAAACGTATTCACTTTACTTTCCATATGATCTAGAGTTGTCTGCAACCAGTTTTATGTGTGTGCTACTGCAGTTAGTAAAGTTACACTAAGTTGCTCCTAAAGGTTCAACTGTGTTTCAAAGCAATACAATGCTGAATGTAGTTCCAATGTAAATGCAGTGTAGTATGTTCTTGAATTCAACTTTACTTTATGTATTCCATTGCTGTGAGTAGCTTTCCTTGTTTTTCTATTCAGTTGCATTTCACTCTGAATAGTTATGCACATGTACATAACAGAAAATACACAAAATAAAAAGTAACGCATGTAGCTGAAAAGAGAGTACAATTTACTTTTGCTCAAAAGTACTATGTGCTAACTTGATGTAAACGTATTCACTTTACTTTCCATATGATTTAGAGTTGTCTGCAACCAGTTTTATGTGTGTGCTACTGCAGTTAGTAAAGTTACACTAAGTTGCTCCTAAAGGTACAACTGTGTTTCAAAGCAATACAATGCTGAATGTAGTTCCAATGTAAATGCAGTATAGTATGTTCTTGAATTCAACTTTACTTTATGTATTACATTGCTGTGAGTAGCTTTCCTTGTTTTTCTATTCAGTTGCATTTCACTCTGAATAGTTATGCACATGTACATAACAGAAAATACACAAAATAAAAAGTAACGCATGTAGCTGAAAAGAGAGTACAATTTACTTTTGCTCAAAAGTACTAGGTGCTAACTTGATATAAACGTATTCACTTTACTTTCCATATGATTTAGAGTTGTCTGCAACCAGTTTTATGTGTGTGCTACCGCATTTAGTAAAGTTACACTAAGTTGCTCCTAAAGGTACAACCGTGTTTCAAAGCAATACAAAGCTGAATGTAGTTCCAATGTAAATGCAGTGTAGTAAGTTCTTGAAATCAACTTTACTTTATGTATTCCATTGCTGTGAGTAGCTTTCCTTGTTTTTCTATTCAGTTGCAGTTCACTCTGAATAGTTATGCACATGTACATAACAGAAAATACACAAAATAAAAAGTAACGCATGCAGCTGAAAAGAGAGTACAATTTAATTTTGCTCAAAAGTACTATGTGCTAACTTGATGTAAACGTTTTCAATTTACTTTCCATATGATCTAGAGTTGTCTGCAACCAGTTTTATGTGTGTGCTACTGATGTTAGTAAAGTTACACTAAGCAATATCACCAGTTGCTCCTAATTGTACTAACGTGTTTCAAAGCAATACAAAGCTGAATGTAGTTCCAATGTAAATGCAGTGTAGTATGTTCTTGAAATCAACTTAACTTTATGTATTCCATTGCTGTGAGTAGTTTTTTTGTGTTTCTAATCTGTTACAGTTCGCTCTGAATAGTTACGCACATGTACATAACAGAAAAAGCACAAAAAATAAGTAATGCATTCAGCTGAAAACAGAGTACAATTTATTTCTGCTCAAAAGTACTATGTGCTTACTTGATGTAAACGTATTCACTTTACTTTCCATATGATTTAGAGTTGTCTGCAACCAGTTTTATGTGTGTGCTACTGCAGTTAGTAAAGTTACACTAAGCAATATCACCAGTTGCTCCTAATGGTACTACCGTGTTTCAAAGCAATACAAAGCTAAATGTAGTTCCAATGTAAATGCATTGTAGTATGTTCTTGAAATCAACTTTACTTTATGTATTCCATTGCTGTGAGTAGCTTTCCTTGTTGTTCCATTCAGTTGCAGTTCACTCTGAATAGTTATGCACATGTACATAACAGAAAATACACAAAATAAAAAGTAACGCATTCAGCTGAAAAGAGAGTACAATTTACTTTTGCTCAAAAGTACTATGTGCTAACTAGATCTAAACGTTTGTAATTGACTTTCTATATGATTTGGTGCAGTCTGCAACAAGTTTTATGTGTGTGCTACTGAAGTTACTAACGTTACAATAAACAATATCACCAGTTGCTACTAATGGTACTACAGTGTTTCAAAGCAACAAAAAGCTAAATGTAGTTCCAATGTAAATGCATTGTAGTATGTTCTTGAATTCAACTTTACTTTAGGTATTCCATTGCTGTGAGTAGCTTTCCTTGTTTTTCCATTCAGTTGCAGTTCATTCTGAATAGTTACGCACATGTACATAACAGAAAACGCACAAAAAATAAGTAATGCATTCAGCTGAAAAGAGAGTACAATTTATTTCTGCTCAAAAGTACTATGTGCTAACTTGATGTAAACGTATTCACTTTACTTTCCATATGATTTAGAGTTGTCTGCAACCAGTTTTATGTGTGTGCTACTGAAGTTAGTAAAGTTACACTAAGTTGCTCCTAAAGGTACAACCGTGTTTCAAAGCAATACAATGCTGAATGTAGTTCCAATGTAAATGCAGTGTAGTATGTTCTTGAATTCAACTTTACTTTATGTATTCCATTGCTGTGAGTAGCTTTCCTTGTTTTTCTATTCAGTTGCAGTTCACTCTGAATAATGCACATGTACATAACAGAAAATGCACAAAAAATAAGTAATGCATTCAGCTGAAAAGAGAGTACAATTTACTTTTGCTCAAAAGTACTATGTGCTAACTTGATGTAAACGTATTCACTTTACTTTCCATATGATCTAGAGTTGTCTGCAACCAGTTTTATGTGTGTGCTACTGCAGTTAGTAAAGTTACACTAAGTTGCTCCTAAAGGTACAACTGTGTTTCAAAGCAATACAATGCTGAATGTAGTTCCAATGTAAATGCAGTGTAGTATGTTCTTGAATTCAACTTTACTTTATGTATTCCATTGCTGTGAGTAGCTTTGCTTGTTTTTCTATTCAGTTGCATTTCACTCTGAATAGTTATGCACATGTACATAACAGAAAATACACAAAATAAAAAGTAACGCATGTAGCTGAAAAGAGAGTACAATTTACTTTTGCTCAAAAGTACTATGTGCTAACTTGATGTAAACGTATTCACTTTACTTTCCATATGATTTAGAGTTGTCTGCAACCAGTTTTATGTGTGTGCTACTGCAGTTAGTAAAGTTACACTAAGTTGCTCCTAAAGGTACAACTGTGTTTCAAAGCAATACAATGCTGAATGTAGTTCCAATGTAAATGCAGTATAGTATGTTCTTGAATTCAACTTTACTTTATGTATTACATTGCTGTGAGTAGCTTTCCTTGTTTTTCTATTCAGTTGCATTTTACTCTGAATAGTTATGCACATGTACATAACAGAAAATACACAAAATAAAAAGTAACGCATGTAGCTGAAAAGAGAGTACAATTTACTTTTGCTCAAAAGTACTATGTGCTAACTTGATATAAACGTATTCACTTTACTTTCCATATGATTTAGAGTTGTCTGCAACCAGTTTTATGTGTGTGCTACCGCATTTAGTAAAGTTACACTAAGTTGCTCCTAAAGGTACAACCGTGTTTCAAAGCAATACAAAGCTGAATGTAGTTCCAATGTAAATGCAGTGTAGTAAGTTCTTGAAATCAACTTTACTTTATGTATTCCATTGCTGTGAGTAGCTTTCCTTGTTTTTCTATTCAGTTGCAGTTCACTCTGAATAGTTATGCACATGTACATAACAGAAAATACACAAAATAAAAAGTAACGCATGCAGCTGAAAAGAGAGTACAATTTAATTTTGCTCAAAAGTACTATGTGCTAACTTGATGTAAACGTTTTCAATTTACTTTCCATATGATCTAGAGATGTCTGCAACCAGTTTTATGTGTGTGCTACTGATGTTAGTAAAGTTACACTAAGCAATATCACCAGTTGCTCCTAATTGTACTAACGTGTTTCAAAGCAATACAAAGCTGAATGTAGTTCCAATGTAAATGCAGTGTAGTATGTTCTTGAAATCAACTTAACTTTATGTATTCCATTGCTGTGAGTAGTTTTTTTGTGTTTCTAATCTGTTACAGTTCGCTCTGAATAGTTACGCACATGTACATAACAGAAAAAGCACAAAAAATAAGTAATGCATTCAGCTGAAAACAGAGTACAATTTATTTCTGCTCAAAAGTACTATGTGCTTACTTGATGTAAACGTATTCACTTTACTTTCCATATGATTTAGAGTTGTCTGCAACCAGTTTTATGTGTGTGCTACTGCAGTTAGTAAAGTTACACTAAGCAATATCACCAGTTGCTCCTAATGGTACTACCGTGTTTCAAAGCAATACAAAGCTAAATGTAGTTCCAATGTAAATGCATTGTAGTATGTTCTTGAAATCAACTTTACTTTATGTATTCCATTGCTGTGAGTAGCTTTCCTTGTTGTTCCATTCAGTTGCAGTTCACTCTGAATAGTTATGCACATGTACATAACAGAAAATACACAAAATAAAAAGTAACGCATTCAGCTGAAAAGAGAGTACAATTTACTTTTGCTCAAAAGTACTATGTGCTAACTAGATCTAAACGTTTGTAATTGACTTTCTATATGATTTGGTGCAGTCTGCAACAAGTTTTATGTGTGTGATACTGAAGTTACTAACGTTACAATAAACAATATCACCAGTTGCTACTAATGGTACTACAGTGTTTCAAAGCAACAAAAAGCTAAATGTAGTTCCAATGTAAATGCATTGTAGTATGTTCTTGAATTCAACTTTACTTTAGGTATTCCATTGCTGTGAGTAGCTTTCCTTGTTTTTCCATTCAGTTGCAGTTCATTCTGAATAGTTACGCACATGTACATAACAGAAAACGCACAAAAAATAAGTAATGCATTCAGCTGAAAAGAGAGTACAATTTATTTCTGCTCAAAAGTACTATGTGCTAACTTGATGTAAACGTATTCACTTTACTTTCCATATGATTTAGAGTTGTCTGCAACCAGTTTTATGTGTGTGCTACTGAAGTTAGTAAAGTTACACTAAGTTGCTCCTAAAGGTACAACCGTGTTTCAAAGCAATACAATGCTGAATGTAGTTCCAATGTAAATGCAGTGTAGTATGTTCTTGAATTCAACTTTACTTTATGTATTCCATTGCTGTGAGTAGCTTTCCTTGTTTTTCTATTCAGTTGCAGTTCACTCTGAATAATGCACATGTACATAACAGAAAATGCACAAAAAATAAGTAATGCATTCAGCTGAAAAGAGAGTACAATTTACTTTTGCTCAAAAGTACTATGTGCTAACTTGATGTAAACGTATTCACTTTACTTTCCATATGATCTAGAGTTGTCTGCAACCAGTTTTATGTGTGTGCTACTGCAGTTAGTAAAGTTACACTAAGTTGCTCCTAAAGGTACAACTGTGTTTCAAAGCAATACAATGCTGAATGTAGTTCCAATGTAAATGCAGTGTAGTATGTTCTTGAATTCAACTTTACTTTATGTATTCCATTGCTGTGAGTAGCTTTCCTTGTTTTTCTATTCAGTTGCATTTCACTCTGAATAGTTATGCACATGTACATAACAGAAAATACACAAAATAAAAAGTAACGCATGTAGCTGAAAAGAGAGTACAATTTACTTTTGCTCAAAAGTACTATGTGCTAACTTGATGTAAACGTATTCACTTTACTTTCCATATGATTTAGAGTTGTCTGCAACCAGTTTTATGTGTGTGCTACTGCAGTTAGTAAAGTTACACTAAGTTGCTCCTAAAGGTACAACTGTGTTTCAAAGCAATACAATGCTGAATGTAGTTCCAATGTAAATGCAGTATAGTATGTTCTTGAATTCAACTTTACTTTATGTATTACATTGCTGTGAGTAGCTTTCCTTGTTTTTCTATTCAGTTGCATTTCACTCTGAATAGTTATGCACATGTACATAACAGAAAATACACAAAATAAAAAGTAACGCATGTAGCTGAAAAGAGAGTACAATTTACTTTTGCTCAAAAGTACTATGTGCTAACTTGATATAAACGTATTCACTTTACTTTCCATATGATTTAGAGTTGTCTGCAACCAGTTTTATGTGTGTGCTACCGCATTTAGTAAAGTTACACTAAGTTGCTCCTAAAGGTACAACCGTGTTTCAAAGCAATACAAAGCTGAATGTAGTTCCAATGTAAATGCAGTGTAGTAAGTTCTTGAAATCAACTTTACTTTATGTATTCCATTGCTGTGAGTAGCTTTCCTTGTTTTTCTATTCAGTTGCAGTTCACTCTGAATAGTTATGCACATGTACATAACAGAAAATACACAAAATAAAAAGTAACGCATGCAGCTGAAAAGAGAGTACAATTTAATTTTGCTCAAAAGTTCTATGTGCTAACTTGATGTAAACGTTTTCAATTTACTTTCCATATGATCTAGAGTTGTCTGCAACCAGTTTTATGTGTGTGCTACTGATGTTAGTAAAGTTACACTAAGCAATATCACCAGTTGCTCCTAATTGTACTAACGTGTTTCAAAGCAATACAAAGCTGAATGTAGTTCCAATGTAAATGCAGTGTAGTATGTTCTTGAAATCAACTTAACTTTATGTATTCCATTGCTGTGAGTAGTTTTTTTGTGTTTCTAATCTGTTACAGTTCGCTCTGAATAGTTACGCACATGTACATAACAGAAAAAGCACAAAAAATAAGTAATGCATTCAGCTGAAAACAGAGTACAATTTATTTCTGCTCAAAAGTACTATGTGCTTACTTGATGTAAACGTATTCACTTTACTTTCCATATGATTTAGAGTTGTCTGCAACCAGTTTTATGTGTGTGCTACTGCAGTTAGTAAAGTTACACTAAGCAATATCACCAGTTGCTCCTAATGGTACTACCGTGTTTCAAAGCAATACAAAGCTAAATGTAGTTCCAATGTAAATGCATTGTAGTATGTTCTTGAAATCAACTTTACTTTATGTATTCCATTGCTGTGAGTA
Organism: Hemitrygon akajei; assembly: GCF_048418815.1. Taxonomy (NCBI): domain Eukaryota; kingdom Metazoa; phylum Chordata; class Chondrichthyes; order Myliobatiformes; family Dasyatidae; genus Hemitrygon; species Hemitrygon akajei. The sequence continues at coordinate 57,278,183 of NC_133131.1, forward strand.
GCTTTCCTTGTTGTTCCATTCAGTTGCAGTTCACTCTGAATAGTTATGCACATGTACATAACAGAAAATACACAAAATAAAAAGTAACGCATTCAGCTGAAAAGAGAGTACAATTTACTTTTGCTCAAAAGTACTATGTGCTAACTAGATCTAAACGTTTGTAATTGACTTTCTATATGATTTGGTGCAGTCTGCAACAAGTTTTATGTGTGTGCTACTGAAGTTACTAACGTTACAATAAACAATATCACCAGTTGCTACTAATGGTACTACAGTGTTTCAAAGCAACAAAAAGCTAAATGTAGTTCCAATGTAAATGCATTGTAGTATGTTCTTGAATTCAACTTTACTTTAGGTATTCCATTGCTGTGAGTAGCTTTCCTTGTTTTTCCATTCAGTTGCAGTTCATTCTGAATAGTTACGCACATGTACATAACAGAAAACGCACAAAAAATAAGTAATGCATTCAGCTGAAAAGAGAGTACAATTTATTTCTGCTCAAAAGTACTATGTGCTAACTTGATGTAAACGTATTCACTTTACTTTCCATATGATTTAGAGTTGTCTGCAACCAGTTTTATGTGTGTGCTACTGAAGTTAGTAAAGTTACACTAAGTTGCTCCTAAAGGTACAACCGTGTTTCAAAGCAATACAATGCTGAATGTAGTTCCAATGTAAATGCAGTGTAGTATGTTCTTGAATTCAACTTTACTTTATGTATTCCATTGCTGTGAGTAGCTTTCCTTGTTTTTCTATTCAGTTGCAGTTCACTCTGAATAATGCACATGTACATAACAGAAAATGCACAAAAAATAAGTAATGCATTCAGCTGAAAAGAGAGTACAATTTACTTTTGCTCAAAAGTACTATGTGCTAACTTGATGTAAACGTATTCACTTTACTTTCCATATGATCTAGAGTTGTCTGCAACCAGTTTTATGTGTGTGCTACTGCAGTTAGTAAAGTTACACTAAGTTGCTCCTAAAGGTACAACTGTGTTTCAAAGCAATACAATGCTGAATGTAGTTCCAATGTAAATGCAGTGTAGTATGTTCTTGAATTCAACTTTACTTTATGTATTCCATTGCTGTGAGTAGCTTTCCTTGTTTTTCTATTCAGTTGCATTTCACTCTGAATAGTTATGCACATGTACATAACAGAAAATACACAAAATAAAAAGTAACGCATGTAGCTGAAAAGAGAGTACAATTTACTTTTGCTCAAAAGTACTATGTGCTAACTTGATGTAAACGTATTCACTTTACTTTCCATATGATTTAGAGTTGTCTGCAACCAGTTTTATGTGTGTGCTACTGCAGTTAGTAAAGTTACACTAAGTTGCTCCTAAAGGTACAACTGTGTTTCAAAGCAATACAATGCTGAATGTAGTTCCAATGTAAATGCAGTATAGTATGTTCTTGAATTCAACTTTACTTTATGTATTACATTGCTGTGAGTAGCTTTCCTTGTTTTTCTATTCAGTTGCATTTCACTCTGAATAGTTATGCACATGTACATAACAGAAAATACACAAAATAAAAAGTAACGCATGTAGCTGAAAAGAGAGTACAATTTACTTTTGCTCAAAAGTACTATGTGCTAACTTGATATAAACGTATTCACTTTACTTTCCATATGATTTAGAGTTGTCTGCAACCAGTTTTATGTGTGTGCTACCGCATTTAGTAAAGTTACACTAAGTTGCTCCTAAAGGTACAACCGTGTTTCAAAGCAATACAAAGCTGAATGTAGTTCCAATGTAAATGCAGTGTAGTAAGTTCTTGAAATCAACTTTACTTTATGTATTCCATTGCTGTGAGTAGCTTTCCTTGTTTTTCTATTCAGTTGCAGTTCACTCTGAATAGTTATGCACATGTACATAACAGAAAATACACAAAATAAAAAGTAACGCATGCAGCTGAAAAGAGAGTACAATTTAATTTTGCTCAAAAGTACTATGTGCTAACTTGATGTAAACGTTTTCAATTTACTTTCCATATGATCTAGAGTTGTCTGCAACCAGTTTTATGTGTGTGCTACTGCAGTTAGTAAAGTTACACTAAGCAATATCACCAGTTGCTCCTAATGGTACTACCGTGTTTCAAAGCAATACAAAGCTAAATGTAGTTCCAATGTAAATGCATTGTAGTATGTTCTTGAAATCAACTTTACTTTATGTATTCCATTGCTGTGAGTAGCCTTCCTTGTTGTTCCATTCAGTTGCAGTTCACTCTGAATAGTTATGCACATGTACATAACAGAAAATACACAAAATAAAAAGTAACGCATTCAGCTGAAAAGAGAGTACAATTTACTTTTGCTCAAAAGTACTATGTGCTAACTAGATCTAAACGTTTGTAATTGACTTTCTATATGATTTGGTGCAGTCTGCAACAAGTTTTATGTGTGTGCTACTGAAGTTACTAACGTTACAATAAACAATATCACCAGTTGCTACTAATGGTACTACAGTGTTTCAAAGCAACAAAAAGCTAAATGTAGTTCCAATGTAAATGCATTGTAGTATGTTCTTGAATTCAACTTTACTTTAGGTATTCCATTGCTGTGAGTAGCTTTCCTTGTTTTTCCATTCAGTTGCAGTTCATTCTGAATAGTTACGCACATGTACATAACAGAAAACGCACAAAAAATAAGTAATGCATTCAGCTGAAAAGAGAGTACAATTTATTTCTGCTCAAAAGTACTATGTGCTAACTTGATGTAAACGTATTCACTTTACTTTCCATATGATTTAGAGTTGTCTGCAACCAGTTTTATGTGTGTGCTACTGAAGTTAGTAAAGTTACACTAAGTTGCTCCTAAAGGTACAACCGTGTTTCAAAGCAATACAATGCTGAATGTAGTTCCAATGTAAATGCAGTGTAGTATGTTCTTGAATTCAACTTTACTTTATGTATTCCATTGCTGTGAGTAGCTTTCCTTGTTTTTCTATTCAGTTGCAGTTCACTCTGAATAATGCACATGTACATAACAGAAAATGCACAAAAAATAAGTAATGCATTCAGCTGAAAAGAGAGTACAATTTACTTTTGCTCAAAAGTACTATGTGCTAACTTGATGTAAACGTATTCACTTTACTTTCCATATGATCTAGAGTTGTCTGCAACCAGTTTTATGTGTGTGCTACTGCAGTTAGTAAAGTTACACTAAGTTGCTCCTAAAGGTACAACTGTGTTTCAAAGCAATACAATGCTGAATGTAGTTCCAATGTAAATGCAGTGTAGTATGTTCTTGAATTCAACTTTACTTTATGTATTCCATTGCTGTGAGTAGCTTTCCTTGTTTTTCTATTCAGTTGCATTTCACTCTGAATAGTTATGCACATGTACATAACAGAAAATACACAAAATAAAAAGTAACGCATGTAGCTGAAAAGAGAGTACAATTTACTTTTGCTCAAAAGTACTATGTGCTAACTTGATGTAAACGTATTCACTTTACTTTCCATATGATTTAGAGTTGTCTGCAACCAGTTTTATGTGTGTGCTACTGCAGTTAGTAAAGTTACACTAAGTTGCTCCTAAAGGTACAACTGTGTTTCAAAGCAATACAATGCTGAATGTAGTTCCAATGTAAATGCAGTATAGTATGTTCTTGAATTCAACTTTACTTTATGTATTACATTGCTGTGAGTAGCTTTCCTTGTTTTTCTATTCAGTTGCATTTCACTCTGAATAGTTATGCACATGTACATAACAGAAAATACACAAAATAAAAAGTAACGCATGTAGCTGAAAAGAGAGTACAATTTACTTTTGCTCAAAAGTACTATGTGCTAACTTGATATAAACGTATTCACTTTACTTTCCATATGATTTAGAGTTGTCTGCAACCAGTTTTATGTGTGTGCTACCGCATTTAGTAAAGTTACACTAAGTTGCTCCTAAAGGTACAACCGTGTTTCAAAGCAATACAAAGCTGAATGTAGTTCCAATGTAAATGCAGTGTAGTAAGTTCTTGAAATCAACTTTACTTTATGTATTCCATTGCTGTGAGTAGCTTTCCTTGTTTTTCTATTCAGTTGCAGTTCACTCTGAATAGTTATGCACATGTACATAACAGAAAATACACAAATTAAAAAGTAACGCATGCAGCTGAAAAGAGAGTACAATTTAATTTTGCTCAAAAGTACTATGTGCTAACTTGATGTAAACGTTTTCAATTTACTTTCCATATGATCTAGAGTTGTCTGCAACCAGTTTTATGTGTGTGCTACTGATGTTAGTAAAGTTACACTAAGCAATATCACCAGTTGCTCCTAATTGTACTAACGTGTTTCAAAGCAATACAAAGCTGAATGTAGTTCCAATGTAAATGCAGTGTAGTATGTTCTTGAAATCAACTTAACTTTATGTATTCCATTGCTGTGAGTAGTTTTTTTGTGTTTCTAATCTGTTACAGTTCGCTCTGAATAGTTACGCACATGTACATAACAGAAAAAGCACAAAAAATAAGTAATGCATTCAGCTGAAAACAGAGTACAATTTATTTCTGCTCAAAAGTACTATGTGCTTACTTGATGTAAACGTATTCACTTTACTTTCCATATGATTTAGAGTTGTCTGCAACCAGTTTTATGTGTGTGCTACTGCAGTTAGTAAAGTTACACTAAGCAATATCACCAGTTGCTCCTAATGGTACTACCGTGTTTCAAAGCAATACAAAGCTAAATGTAGTTCCAATGTAAATGCATTGTAGTATGTTCTTGAAATCAACTTTACTTTATGTATTCCATTGCTGTGAGTAGCTTTCCTTGTTGTTCCATTCAGTTGCAGTTCACTCTGAATAGTTATGCACATGTACATAACAGAAAATACACAAAATAAAAAGTAACGCATTCAGCTGAAAAGAGAGTACAATTTACTTTTGCTCAAAAGTACTATGTGCTAACTAGATCTAAACGTTTGTAATTGACTTTCTATATGATTTGGTGCAGTCTGCAACAAGTTTTATGTGTGTGCTACTGAAGTTACTAACGTTACAATAAACAATATCACCAGTTGCTACTAATGGTACTACAGTGTTTCAAAGCAACAAAAAGCTAAATGTAGTTCCAATGTAAATGCATTGTAGTATGTTCTTGAATTCAACTTTACTTTAGGTATTCCATTGCTGTGAGTAGCTTTCCTTGTTTTTCCATTCAGTTGCAGTTCATTCTGAATAGTTACGCACATGTACATAACAGAAAACGCACAAAAAATAAGTAATGCATTCAGCTGAAAAGAGAGTACAATTTATTTCTGCTCAAAAGTACTATGTGCTAACTTGATGTAAACGTATTCACTTTACTTTCCATATGATTTAGAGTTGTCTGCAACCAGTTTTATGTGTGTGCTACTGAAGTTAGTAAAGTTACACTAAGTTGCTCCTAAAGGTACAACCGTGTTTCAAAGCAATACAATGCTGAATGTAGTTCCAATGTAAATGCAGTGTAGTATGTTCTTGAATTCAACTTTACTTTATGTATTCCATTGCTGTGAGTAGCTTTCCTTGTTTTTCTATTCAGTTGCAGTTCACTCTGAATAATGCACATGTACATAACAGAAAATGCACAAAAAATAAGTAATGCATTCAGCTGAAAAGAGAGTACAATTTACTTTTGCTCAAAAGTACTATGTGCTAACTTGATGTAAACGTATTCACTTTACTTTCCATATGATTTAGAGTTGTCTGCAACCGGTTTTATGTGTGTGCTACTGAAGTTAGTAAAGTTACACTAAGTTGCTCCTAAAGGTACAACCGTGTTTCAAAGCAATACTAAGCTGAATGTAGTTCCAATGTAAATGCAGTGTAGTAAGTTCTTGAAATCAACTTTACTTTATGTATTCCATTGCTGTGAGTAGCTTTGCTTGTTGTTCTATTCAGTTGCAGTTCACTCTGAATAGTTATGCACATGTACATAACAGAAAATACACAAAATAAAAAGTAACGCATGCAGCTGAAAAGAGAGTACAATTTACTTTTGCTCAAAAGTACTATGTGCTAACTTGATGTAAACGTTTTCAATTTACTTTCCATATGATCTAGAGTTGTCTGCAACCAGTTTTATGTGTGTGCTACTGATGTTAGTAAAGTTACACTAAGCAATATCACCAGTTGCTCCTAATTGTACTAACGTGTTTCAAAGCAATACAAAGCTGAATGTAGTTCCAATGTAAATGCAGTGTAGTATGTTCTTGAATTCAACTTTACTTTATGTATTCCATTGCTGTGAGTAGCTTTCCTTGTTTTTCTATTCAGTTGCATTTCACTCTGAATAGTTATGCACATGTACATAACAGAAAATACACAAAATAAAAAGTAACGCATGTAGCTGAAAAGAGAGTACAATTTACTTTTGCTCAAAAGTACTATGTGCTAACTTGATGTAAACGTATTCACTTTACTTTCCATATGATTTAGAGTTGTCTGCAACCAGTTTTATGTGTGTGCTACCGCATTTAGTAAAGTTACACTAAGTTGCTCCTAAAGGTACAACCGTGTTTCAAAGCAATACAAAGCTGAATGTAGTTCCAATGTAAATGCAGTGTAGTAAGTTCTTGAAATCAACTTTACTTTATGTATTCCATTGCTGTGAGTAGCTTTCCTTGTTTTTCTATTCAGTTGCAGTTCACTCTGAATAGTTATGCACATGTACATAACAGAAAATACACAAAATAAAAAGTAACGCATGCAGCTGAAAAGAGAGTACAATTTACTTTTGCTCAAAAGTACTATGTGCTAACTTGATGTAAACGTTTTCAATTTACTTTCCATATGATCTAGAGTTGTCTGCAACCAGTTTTATGTGTGTGCTACTGATGTTAGTAAAGTTACACTAAGCAATATCACCAGTTGCTCCTAATTGTACTAACGTGTTTCAAAGCAATACAAAGCTGAATGTAGTTCCAATGTAAATGCAGTGTAGTATGTTCTTGAAATCAACTTAACTTTATGTATTCCATTGCTGTGAGTAGTTTTTTTGTGTTTCTAATCTGTTACAGTTCGCTCTGAATAGTTACGCACATGTACATAACAGAAAAAGCACAAAAAATAAGTAATGCATTCAGCTGAAAACAGAGTACAATTTATTTCTGCTCAAAAGTACTATGTGCTTACTTGATGTAAACGTATTCACTTTACTTTCCATATGATTTAGAGTTGTCTGCAACCAGTTTTATGTGTGTGCTACTGCAGTTAGTAAAGTTACACTAAGCAATATCACCAGTTGCTCCTAATGGTACTACCGTGTTTCAAAGCAATGCAAAGCTAAATGTAGTTCCAATGTAAATGCATTGTAGTATGTTCTTGAAATCAACTTTACTTTATGTATTCCATTGCTGTGAGTAGCTTTCCTTGTTGTTCCATTCAGTTGCAGTTCACTCTGAATAGTTATGCACATGTACATAACAGAAAATACACAAAATAAAAAGTAACGCATGCAGCTGAAAAGAGAGTACAATTTACTTTTGCTCAAAAGTACTATGTGCTAACTTGATGTAAACGTTTTCAATTTACTTTCCATATGATCTAGAGTTGTCTGCAACCAGTTTTATGTGTGTGCTACCGCATTTAGTAAAGTTACACTAAGCAATATCACCAGTTGCTCCTAATTGTACTAACGTGTTTCAAAGCAATACAAAGCTAAATGCAGTTCCAATTTAAATGCAGTGTAGTATGTACTTGAAATCAACTTTACTTTATGTATTCCATTGCTGTGAGTAGTTTTTTTTTGTGTTTCTAATCTGTTACAGTTCGCTCTGAATAGTTACGCACATGTACATAACAGAAAATGCACAAAAAATATGTAATGCATTCAGCTGAAAACAGAGTACAATTTAATTCTGCTCAAAAGTACTATGTGCTAACTTGATGTAAACGTATTCACTTTACTTTCCATATGATTTAGAGTTGTCTGCAAACAGTTTTATGTGTGTGCTACTGAAGTTAGTAATGTTACACTAAGTTGCTCCTAAAGGTACAACCGTGTTTCAAAGCAATACAATGCTGAATGTAGTTCCAATGTAAATGCAGTGTAGTATGTTCTTGAATTCAACTTCACTTTATGTATTCCATTGCTGTGAGTAGCTTTCCTTGTTTTTCTATTCAGTTGCAGTTCACTCTGAATAATGCACATGTACATAACAGAAAATGCACAAAAAATAAGTATTGCATTCAGCTGAAAAGAGAGTACAATTTATTTTTGCTCAAAAGTACTATGTGCTAACTTGATGTAAACGTATTCACTTTACTTTCCATATGATTTAGAGTTGTCTGCAACCAGTTTTATGTGTGTGCTACTGCAGTTAGTAAAGTTACACTAAGTTGCTCCTAAAGGTACAACTGTGTTTCAAAGCAATACAATGCTGAATGTAGTTCCAATGTAAATGCAGTGTAGTATGTTCTTGAATTCAACTTTACTTTATGTATTCCATTGCTGTGAGTAGCTTTCCTTGTTTTTCTATTCAGTTGCATTTCACTCTGAATAGTTATGCACATGTACATAACAGAAAATACACAAAATAAAAAGTAACGCATGTAGCTGAAAAGAGAGTACAATTTACTTTTGCTCAAAAGTACTATGTGCTAACTTGATGTAAACGTATTCACTTTACTTTCCATATGATTTAGAGTTGTCTGCAACCAGTTTTATGTGTGTGCTACCGCATTTAGTAAAGTTACACTAAGTTGCTCCTAAAGGTACAACCGTGTTTCAAAGCAATACAAAGCTGAATGTAGTTCCAATGTAAATGCAGTGTAGTAAGTTCTTGAAATCAACTTTACTTTATGTATTCCATTGCTGTGAGTAGCTTTCCTTGTTTTTCTATTCAGTTGCAGTTCACTCTGAATAGTTATGCACATGTACATAACAGAAAATACACAAAATAAAAAGTAACGCATGCAGCTGAAAAGAGAGTACAATTTACTTTTGCTCAAAAGTACTATGTGCTAACTTGATGTAAACGTTTTCAATTTACTTTCCATATGATCTAGAGTTGTCTGCAACCAGTTTTATGTGTGTGCTACTGATGTTAGTAAAGTTACACTAAGCAATATCACCAGTTGCTCCTAATTGTACTAACGTGTTTCAAAGCAATACAAAGCTGAATGTAGTTCCAATGTAAATGCAGTGTAGTATGTTCTTGAAATCAACTTAACTTTATGTATTCCATTGCTGTGAGTAGTTTTTTTGTGTTTCTAATCTGTTACAGTTCGCTCTGAATAGTTACGCACATGTACATAACAGAAAAAGCACAAAAAATAAGTAATGCATTCAGCTGAAAACAGAGTACAATTTATTTCTGCTCAAAAGTACTATGTGCTTACTTGATGTAAACGTATTCACTTTACTTTCCATATGATTTAGAGTTGTCTGCAACCAGTTTTATGTGTGTGCTACTGCAGTTAGTAAAGTTACACTAAGCAATATCACCAGTTGCTCCTAATGGTACTACCGTGTTTCAAAGCAATGCAAAGCTAAATGTAGTTCCAATGTAAATGCATTGTAGTATGTTCTTGAAATCAACTTTACTTTATGTATTCCATTGCTGTGAGTAGCTTTCCTTGTTGTTCCATTCAGTTGCAGTTCACTCTGAATAGTTATGCACATGTACATAACAGAAAATACACAAAATAAAAAGTAACGCATTCAGCTGAAAAGAGAGTACAATTTACTTTTGCTCAAAAGTACTATGTGCTAACTAGATCTAAACGTTTGTAATTGACTTTCTATATGATTTGGTGCAGTCTGCAACAAGTTTTATGTGTGTGCTACTGAAGTTACTAACGTTACAATAAACAATATCACCAGTTGCTACTAATGGTACTACAGTGTTTCAAAGCAACAAAAAGCTAAATGTAGTTCCAATGTAAATGCATTGTAGTATGTTCTTGAATTCAACTTTACTTTAGGTATTCCATTGCTGTGAGTAGCTTTCCTTGTTTTTCTATTCAGTTGCATTTCACTCTGAATAGTTACGCACATGTACATAACAGAAAACGCACAAAAAATAAGTAATGCATTCAGCTGAAAAGAGAGTACAATTTATTTCTGCTCAAAAGTACTATGTGCTAACTTGATGTAAACGTATTCACTTTACTTTCCATATGATTTAGAGTTGTCTGCAACCAGTTTTATGTGTGTGCTACTGAAGTTAGTAAAGTTACACTAAGTTGCTCCTAAAGGTACAACCGTGTTTCAAAGCAATACAATGCTGAATGTAGTTCCAATGTAAATGCAGTGTAGTATGTTCTTGAATTCAACTTTACTTTATGTATTCCATTGCTGTGAGTAGCTTTCCTTGTTTTTCTATTCAGTTGCATTTCACTCTGAATAGTTATGCACATGTACATAACAGAAAATACACAAAATAAAAAGTAACGCATGTAGCTGAAAAGAGAGTACAATTTACTTTTGCTCAAAAGTACTATGTGCTAACTTGATGTAAACGTATTCACTTTACTTTCCATATGATTTAGAGTTGTCTGCAACCAGTTTTATGTGTGTGCTACTGCAGTTAGTAAAGTTACACTAAGTTGCTCCTAAAGGTACAACTGTGTTTCAAAGCAATACAATGCTGAATGTAGTTCCAATGTAAATGCAGTATAGTATGTTCTTGAATTCAACTTTACTTTAGGTATTCCATTGCTGTGAGTAGCTTTCCTTGTTTTTCCATTCAGTTGCAGTTCATTCTGAATAGTTACGCACATGTACATAACAGAAAACGCACAAAAAATAAGTAATGCATTCAGCTGAAAAGAGAGTACAATTTATTTCTGCTCAAAAGTACTATGTGCTAACTTGATGTAAACGTATTCACTTTACTTTCCATATGATTTAGAGTTGTCTGCAACCAGTTTTATGTGTGTGCTACTGAAGTTAGTAAAGTTACACTAAGTTGCTCCTAAAGGTACAACCGTGTTTCAAAGCAATACAATGCTGAATGTAGTTCCAATGTAAATGCAGTGTAGTATGTTCTTGAATTCAACTTTACTTTATGTATTCCATTGCTGTGAGTAGCTTTCCTTGTTTTTCTATTCAGTTGCAGTTCACTCTGAATAATGCACATGTACATAACAGAAAATGCACAAAAAATAAGTAATGCATTCAGCTGAAAAGAGAGTACAATTTACTTTTGCTCAAAAGTACTATGTGCTAACTTGATGTAAACGTATTCACTTTACTTTCCATATGATTTAGAGTTGTCTGCAACCAGTATTATGTGTGTGCTACTGCAGTTAGTAAAGTTACACTAAGCAATATCACCAGTTGCTCCTAATTGTACTAACGTGTTTCAAAGCAATACAAAGCTGAATGTAGTTCCAATGTAAATGCAGTGTAGTATGTTCTTGAATTCAACTTTACTTTATGTATTCCATTGCTGTGAGTAGCTTTCCTTGTTTTTCTATTCAGTTGCATTTCACTCTGAATAGTTATGCACATGTACATAACAGAAAATACACAAAATAAAAAGTAACGCATGTAGCTGAAAAGAGAGTACAATTTACTTTTGCTCAAAAGTACTATGTGCTAACTTGATGTAAACGTATTCACTTTACTTTCCATATGATTTAGAGTTGTCCGCAACCAGTTTTATGTGTGTGCTACCGCATTTAGTAAAGTTACACTAAGTTGCTCCTAAAGGTACAACCGTGTTTCAAAGCAATACAAAGCTGAATGTAGTTCCAATGTAAATGCAGTGTAGTAAGTTCTTGAAATCAACTTTACTTTATGTATTCCATTGCTGTGAGTAGCTTTCCTTGTTTTTCTATTCAGTTGCAATTCACTCTGAATAGTTATGCACATGTACATAACAGAAAATACACAAAATAAAAAGTAACGCATGCAGCTGAAAAGAGAGTACAATTTACTTTTGCTCAAAAGTACTATGTGCTAACTTGATGTAAACGTTTTCAATTTACTTTCCATATGATCTAGAGTTGTCTGCAACCAGTTTTATGTGTGTGCTACTGATGTTAGTAAAGTTACACTAAGCAATATCACCAGTTGCTCCTAATTGTACTAACGTGTTTCAAAACAATACAAAGCTGAATGTAGTTCCAATGTAAATGCAGTGTAGTATGTTCTTGAAATCAACTTAACTTTATGTATTCCATTGCTGTGAGTAGTTTTTTTGTGTTTCTAATCTGTTACAGTTCGCTCTGAATAGTTACGCACATGTACATAACAGAAAAAGCACAAAAAATAAGTAATGCATTCAGCTGAAAACAGAGTACAATTTATTTCTGCTCAAAAGTACTATGTGCTTACTTGATGTAAACGTATTCACTTTACTTTCCATATGATTTAGAGTTGTCTGCAACCAGTTTTATGTGTGTGCTACTGCAGTTAGTAAAGTTACACTAAGCAATATCACCAGTTGCTCCTAATGGTACTACCGTGTTTCAAAGCAATGCAAAGCTAAATGTAGTTCCAATGTAAATGCATTGTAGTATGTTCTTGAAATCAACTTTACTTTATGTATTCCATTGCTGTGAGTAGCTTTCCTTGTTGTTCCATTCAGTTGCAGTTCACTCTGAATAGTTATGCACATGTACATAACAGAAAATACACAAAATAAAAAGTAACGCATGCAGCTGAAAAGAGAGTACAATTTACTTTTGCTCAAAAGTACTATGTGCTAACTTGATGTAAACGTTTTCAATTTACTTTCCATATGATCTAGAGTTGTCTGCAACCAGTTTTATGTGTGTGCTACCGCATTTAGTAAAGTTACACTAAGCAATATCACCAGTTGCTCCTAATTGTACTAACGTGTTTCAAAGCAATACAAAGCTAAATGCAGTTCCAATTTAAATGCAGTGTAGTATGTACTTGAAATCAACTTTACTTTATGTATTCCATTGCTGTGAGTAGTTTTTTTTTGTGTTTCTAATCTGTTACAGTTCGCTCTGAATAGTTACGCACATGTACATAACAGAAAATGCACAAAAAATATGTAATGCATTCAGCTGAAAACAGAGTACAATTTATTTCTGCTCAAAAGTACTATGTGCTAACTTGATGTAAACGTATTCACTTTACTTTCCATATGATTTAGAGTTGTCTGCAAACAGTTTTATGTGTGTGCTACTGAAGTTAGTAATGTTACACTAAGTTGCTCCTAAAGGTACAACCGTGTTTCAAAGCAATACAATGCTGAATGTAGTTCCAATGTAAATGCAGTGTAGTATGTTCTTGAATTCAACTTCACTTTATGTATTCCATTGCTGTGAGTAGCTTTCCTTGTTTTTCTATTCAGTTGCAGTTCACTCTGAATAATGCACATGTACATAACAGAAAATGCACAAAAAATAAGTATTGCATTCAGCTGAAAAGAGAGTACAATTTATTTTTGCTCAAAAGTACTATGTGCTAACTTGATGTAAACGTATTCACTTTACTTTCCATATGATTTAGAGTTGTCTGCAACCAGTTTTATGTGTGTGCTACTGCAGTTAGTAAAGTTACACTAAGTTGCTCCTAAAGGTACAACTGTGTTTCAAAGCAATACAATGCTGAATGTAGTTCCAATGTAAATGCAGTGTAGTATGTTCTTGAATTCAACTTTACTTTATGTATTCCATTGCTGTGAGTAGCTTTCCTTGTTTTTCTATTCAGTTGCATTTCACTCTGAATAGTTATGCACATGTACATAACAGAAAATACACAAAATAAAAAGTAACGCATGTAGCTGAAAAGAGAGTACAATTTACTTTTGCTCAAAAGTACTATGTGCTAACTTGATGTAAACGTATTCACTTTACTTTCCATATGATTTAGAGTTGTCTGCAACCAGTTTTATGTGTGTGCTACCGCATTTAGTAAAGTTACACTAAGTTGCTCCTAAAGGTACAACCGTGTTTCAAAGCAATACAAAGCTGAATGTAGTTCCAATGTAAATGCAGTGTAGTAAGTTCTTGAAATCAACTTTACTTTATGTATTCCATTGCTGTGAGTAGCTTTCCTTGTTTTTCTATTCAGTTGCAGTTCACTCTGAATAGTTATGCACATGTACATAACAGAAAATACACAAAATAAAAAGTAACGCATGCAGCTGAAAAGAGAGTACAATTTACTTTTGCTCAAAAGTACTATGTGCTAACTTGATGTAAACGTTTTCAATTTACTTTCCATATGATCTAGAGTTGTCTGCAACCAGTTTTATGTGTGTGCTACTGATGTTAGTAAAGTTACACTAAGCAATATCACCAGTTCCTCCTAATTGTACTAACGTGTTTCAAAGCAATACAAAGCTGAATGTAGTTCCAATGTAAATGCAGTGTAGTATGTTCTTGAAATCAACTTAACTTTATGTATTCCATTGCTGTGAGTAGTTTTTTTGTGTTTCTAATCTGTTACAGTTCGCTCTGAATAGTTACGCACATGTACATAACAGAAAAAGCACAAAAAATAAGTAATGCATTCAGCTGAAAACAGAGTACAATTTATTTCTGCTCAAAAGTACTATGTGCTTACTTGATGTAAACGTATTCACTTTACTTTCCATATGATTTAGAGTTGTCTGCAACCAGTTTTATGTGTGTGCTACTGCAGTTAGTAAAGTTACACTAAGCAATATCACCAGTTGCTCCTAATGGTACTACCGTGTTTCAAAGCAATGCAAAGCTAAATGTAGTTCCAATGTAAATGCATTGTAGTATGTTCTTGAAATCAACTTTACTTTATGTATTCCATTGCTGTGAGTAGCTTTCCTTGTTGTTCCATTCAGTTGCAGTTCACTCTGAATAGTTATGCACATGTACATAACAGAAAATACACAAAATAAAAAGTAACGCATTCAGCTGAAAAGAGAGTACAATTTACTTTTGCTCAAAAGTACTATGTGCTAACTAGATCTAAACGTTTGTAATTGACTTTCTATATGATTTGGTGCAGTCTGCAACAAGTTTTATGTGTGTGCTACTGAAGTTACTAACGTTACAATAAACAATATCACCAGTTGCTACTAATGGTACTACAGTGTTTCAAAGCAACAAAAAGCTAAATGTAGTTCCAATGTAAATGCATTGTAGTATGTTCTTGAATTCAACTTTACTTTAGGTATTCCATTGCTGTGAGTAGCTTTCCTTGTTTTTCTATTCAGTTGCATTTCACTCTGAATAGTTACGCACATGTACATAACAGAAAACGCACAAAAAATAAGTAATGCATTCAGCTGAAAAGAGAGTACAATTTATTTCTGCTCAAAAGTACTATGTGCTAACTTGATGTAAACGTATTCACTTTACTTTCCATATGATTTAGAGTTGTCTGCAACCAGTTTTATGTGTGTGCTACTGAAGTTAGTAAAGTTACACTAAGTTGCTCCTAAAGGTACAACCGTGTTTCAAAGCAATACAATGCTGAATGTAGTTCCAATGTAAATGCAGTGTAGTATGTTCTTGAATTCAACTTTACTTTATGTATTCCATTGCTGTGAGTAGCTTTCCTTGTTTTTCTATTCAGTTGCATTTCACTCTGAATAGTTATGCACATGTACATAACAGAAAATACACAAAATAAAAAGTAACGCATGTAGCTGAAAAGAGAGTACAATTTACTTTTGCTCAAAAGTACTATGTGCTAACTTGATGTAAACGTATTCACTTTACTTTCCATATGATTTAGAGTTGTCTGCAACCAGTTTTATGTGTGTGCTACTGCAGTTAGTAAAGTTACACTAAGTTGCTCCTAAAGGTACAACTGTGTTTCAAAGCAATACAATGCTGAATGTAGTTCCAATGTAAATGCAGTATAGTATGTTCTTGAATTCAACTTTACTTTAGGTATTCCATTGCTGTGAGTAGCTTTCCTTGTTTTTCCATTCAGTTGCAGTTCATTCTGAATAGTTACGCACATGTACATAACAGAAAACGCACAAAAAATAAGTAATGCATTCAGCTGAAAAGAGAGTACAATTTATTTCTGCTCAAAAGTACTATGTGCTAACTTGATGTAAACGTATTCACTTTACTTTCCATATGATTTAGAGTTGTCTGCAACCAGTTTTATGTGTGTGCTACTGAAGTTAGTAAAGTTACACTAAGTTGCTCCTAAAGGTACAACCGTGTTTCAAAGCAATACAATGCTGAATGTAGTTCCAATGTAAATGCAGTGTAGTATGTTCTTGAATTCAACTTTACTTTATGTATTCCATTGCTGTGAGTAGCTTTCCTTGTTTTTCTATTCAGTTGCAGTTCACTCTGAATAATGCACATGTACATAACAGAAAATGCACAAAAAATAAGTAATGCATTCAGCTGAAAAGAGAGTACAATTTACTTTTGCTCAAAAGTACTATGTGCTAACTTGATGTAAACGTATTCACTTTACTTTCCATATGATTTAGAGTTGTCTGCAACCAGTTTTATGTGTGTGCTACTGCAGTTAGTAAAGTTACACTAAGCAATATCACCAGTTGCTCCTAATTGTACTAACGTGTTTCAAAGCAATACAAAGCTGAATGTAGTTCCAATGTAAATGCAGTGTAGTATGTTCTTGAATTCAACTTTACTTTATGTATTCCATTGCTGTGAGTAGCTTTCCTTGTTTTTCTATTCAGTTGCATTTCACTCTGAATAGTTATGCACATGTACATAACAGAAAATACACAAAATAAAAAGTAACGCATGTAGCTGAAAAGAGAGTACAATTTACTTTTGCTCAAAAGTACTATGTGCTAACTTGATGTAAACGTATTCACTTTACTTTCCATATGATTTAGAGTTGTCCGCAACCAGTTTTATGTGTGTGCTACCGCATTTAGTAAAGTTACACTAAGTTGCTCCTAAAGGTACAACCGTGTTTCAAAGCAATACAAAGCTGAATGTAGTTCCAATGTAAATGCAGTGTAGTAAGTTCTTGAAATCAACTTTACTTTATGTATTCCATTGCTGTGAGTAGCTTTCCTTGTTTTTCTATTCAGTTGCAATTCACTCTGAATAGTTATGCACATGTACATAACAGAAAATACACAAAATAAAAAGTAACGCATGCAGCTGAAAAGAGAGTACAATTTACTTTTGCTCAAAAGTACTATGTGCTAACTTGATGTAAACGTTTTCAATTTACTTTCCATATGATCTAGAGTTGTCTGCAACCAGTTTTATGTGTGTGCTACTGATGTTAGTAAAGTTACACTAAGCAATATCACCAGTTGCTCCTAATTGTACTAACGTGTTTCAAAACAATACAAAGCTGAATGTAGTTCCAATGTAAATGCAGTGTAGTATGTTCTTGAAATCAACTTAACTTTATGTATTCCATTGCTGTGAGTAGTTTTTTTGTGTTTCTAATCTGTTACAGTTCGCTCTGAATAGTTACGCACATGTACATAACAGAAAAAGCACAAAAAATAAGTAATGCATTCAGCTGAAAACAGAGTACAATTTATTTCTGCTCAAAAGTACTATGTGCTTACTTGATGTAAACGTATTCACTTTACTTTCCATATGATTTAGAGTTGTCTGCAACCAGTTTTATGTGTGTGCTACTGCAGTTAGTAAAGTTACACTAAGCAATATCACCAGTTGCTCCTAATGGTACTACCGTGTTTCAAAGCAATGCAAAGCTAAATGTAGTTCCAATGTAAATGCATTGTAGTATGTTCTTGAAATCAACTTTACTTTATGTATTCCATTGCTGTGAGTAGCTTTCCTTGTTGTTCCATTCAGTTGCAGTTCACTCTGAATAGTTATGCACATGTACATAACAGAAAATACACAAAATAAAAAGCAACGCATGCAGCTGAAAAGAGAGTACAATTTACTTTTGCTCAAAAGTACTATGTGCTAACTTGATGTAAACGTTTTCAATTTACTTTCCATATGATCTAGAGTTGTCTGCAACCAGTTTTATGTGTGTGCTACCGCATTTAGTAAAGTTACACTAAGCAATATCACCAGTTGCTCCTAATTGTACTAACGTGTTTCAAAGCAATACAAAGCTAAATGCAGTTCCAATTTAAATGCAGTGTAGTATGTACTTGAAATCAACTTTACTTTATGTATTCCATTGCTGTGAGTAGTTTTTTTTTGTGTTTCTAATCTGTTACAGTTCGCTCTGAATAGTTACGCACATGTACATAACAGAAAATGCACAAAAAATATGTAATGCATTCAGCTGAAAACAGAGTACAATTTATTTCTGCTCAAAAGTACTATGTGCTAACTTGATGTAAACGTATTCACTTTACTTTCCATATGATTTAGAGTTGTCTGCAAACAGTTTTATGTGTGTGCTACTGAAGTTAGTAAAGTTACACTAAGTTGCTCCTAAAGGTACAACCGTGTTTCAAAGCAATACAATGCTGAATGTAGTTCCAATGTAAATGCAGTGTAGTATGTTCTTGAATTCAACTTCACTTTATGTATTCCATTGCTGTGAGTAGCTTTCCTTGTTTTTCTATTCAGTTGCAGTTCACTCTGAATAATGCACATGTACATAACAGAAAATGCACAAAAAATAAGTATTGCATTCAGCTGAAAAGAGAGTACAATTTATTTTTGCTCAAAAGTACTATGTGCTAACTTGATGTAAACGTATTCACTTTACTTTCCATATGATTTAGAGTTGTCTGCAACCAGTTTTATGTGTGTGCTACTGCAGTTAGTAAAGTTACACTAAGTTGCTCCTAAAGGTACAACTGTGTTTCAAAGCAATACAATGCTGAATGTAGTTCCAATGTAAATGCAGTGTAGTATGTTCTTGAATTCAACTTTACTTTATGTATTCCATTGCTGTGAGTAGCTTTCCTTGTTTTTCTATTCAGTTGCATTTCACTCTGAATAGTTATGCACATGTACATAACAGAAAATACACAAAATAAAAAGTAACGCATGTAGCTGAAAAGAGAGTACAATTTACTTTTGCTCAAAAGTACTATGTGCTAACTTGATGTAAACGTATTCACTTTACTTTCCATATGATTTAGAGTTGTCTGCAACCAGTTTTATGTGTGTGCTACCGCATTTAGTAAAGTTACACTAAGTTGCTCCTAAAGGTACAACCGTGTTTCAAAGCAATACAAAGCTGAATGTAGTTCCAATGTAAATGCAGTGTAGTAAGTTCTTGAAATCAACTTTACTTTATGTATTCCATTGCTGTGAGTAGCTTTCCTTGTTTTTCTATTCAGTTGCAGTTCACTCTGAATAGTTATGCACATGTACATAACAGAAAATACACAAAATAAAAAGTAACGCATGCAGCTGAAAAGAGAGTACAATTTACTTTTGCTCAAAAGTACTATGTGCTAACTTGATGTAAACGTTTTCAATTTACTTTCCATATGATCTAGAGTTGTCTGCAACCAGTTTTATGTGTGTGCTACTGATGTTAGTAAAGTTACACTAAGCAATATCACCAGTTGCTCCTAATTGTACTAACGTGTTTCAAAGCAATACAAAGCTGAATGTAGTTCCAATGTAAATGCAGTGTAGTATGTTCTTGAAATCAACTTAACTTTATGTATTCCATTGCTGTGAGTAGTTTTTTTGTGTTTCTAATCTGTTACAGTTCGCTCTGAATAGTTACGCACATGTACATAACAGAAAAAGCACAAAAAATAAGTAATGCATTCAGCTGAAAACAGAGTACAATTTATTTCTGCTCAAAAGTACTATGTGCTTACTTGATGTAAACGTATTCACTTTACTTTCCATATGATTTAGAGTTGTCTGCAACCAGTTTTATGTGTGTGCTACTGCAGTTAGTAAAGTTACACTAAGCAATATCACCAGTTGCTCCTAATGGTACTACCGTGTTTCAAAGCAATGCAAAGCTAAATGTAGTTCCAATGTAAATGCATTGTAGTATGTTCTTGAAATCAACTTTACTTTATGTATTCCATTGCTGTGAGTAGCTTTCCTTGTTGTTCCATTCAGTTGCAGTTCACTCTGAATAGTTATGCACATGTACATAACAGAAAATACACAAAATAAAATGTAACGCATGCAGCTGAAAAGAGAGTACAATTTACTTTTGCTCAAAAGTACTATGTGCTAACTTGATGTAAACGTTTTCAATTTACTTTCCATATGATCTAGAGTTGTCTGCAACCAGTTTTATGTGTGTGCTACCGCATTTAGTAAAGTTACACTAAGCAATATCACCAGTTGCTCCTAATTGTACTAACGTGTTTCAAAGCAATACAAAGCTAAATGCAGTTCCAATTTAAATGCAGTGTAGTATGTACTTGAAATCAACTTTACTTTATGTATTCCATTGCTGTGAGTAGTTTTTTTTGTGTTTCTAATCTGTTACAGTTCGCTCTGAATAGTTACGCACATGTACATAACAGAAAATGCACAAAAAATATGTAATGCATTCAGCTGAAAACAGAGTACAATTTATTTCTGCTCAAAAGTACTATGTGCTAACTTGATGTAAACGTATTCACTTTACTTTCCATATGATTTAGAGTTGTCTGCAAACAGTTTTATGTGTGTGCTACTGAAGTTAGTAAAGTTACACTAAGTTGCTCCTAAAGGTACAACCGTGTTTCAAAGCAATACAATGCTGAATGTAGTTCCAATGTAAATGCAGTGTAGTATGTTCTTGAATTCAACTTCACTTTATGTATTCCATTGCTGTGAGTAGCTTTCCTTGTTTATCTATTCAGTTGCAGTTCACTCTGAATAATGCACATGTACATAACAGAAAATGCACAAAAAATAAGTATTGCATTCAGCTGAAAAGAGAGTACAATTTACTTTTGCTCAAAAGTACTATGTGCTAACTTGATGTAAACGTATTCACTTTACTTTCCATATGATTTAGAGTTGTCTGCAACCAGTTTTATGTGTGTGCTACTGCAGTTAGTAAAGTTACACTAAGTTGCTCCTAAAGGTACAACTGTGTTTCAAAGCAATACAATGCTGAATGTAGTTCCAATGTAAATGCAGTGTAGTATGTTCTTGAATTCAACTTTACTTTATGTATTCCATTGCTGTGAGTAGCTTTCCTTGTTTTTCTATTCAGTTGCATTTCACTCTGAATAGTTATGCACATGTACATAACAGAAAATACACAAAATAAAAAGTAACGCATGTAGCTGAAAAGAGAGTACAATTTACTTTTGCTCAAAAGTACTATGTGCTAACTTGATGTAAACGTATTCACTTTACTTTCCATATGATTTAGAGTTGTCTGCAACCAGTTTTATGTGTGTGCTACCGCATTTAGTAAAGTTACACTAAGTTGCTCCTAAAGGTACAACCGTGTTTCAAAGCAATACAAAGCTGAATGTAGTTCCAATGTAAATGCAGTGTAGTAAGTTCTTGAAATCAACTTTACTTTATGTATTTCATTGCTGTGAGTAGCTTTCCTTGTTTTTCTATTCAGTTGCAGTTCACTCTGAATAGTTATGCACATGTACATAACAGAAAATACACAAAATAAAAAGTAACGCATGCAGCTGAAAAGAGAGTACAATTTACTTTTGCTCAAAAGTACTATGTGCTAACTTGATGTAAACGTTTTCAATTTACTTTCCATATGATCTAGAGTTGTCTGCAACCAGTTTTATGTGTGTGCTACTGATGTTAGTAAAGTTACACTAAGCAATATCACCAGTTGCTCCTAATTGTACTAACGTGTTTCAAAGCAATACCAAGCTGAATGTAGTTCCAATGTAAATGCAGTGTAGTATGTTCTTGAAATCAACTTAACTTTATGTATTCCATTGCTGTGAGTAGTTTTCTTGTGTTTCTAATCTGTTACAGTTCGCTCTGAATAGTTACGCACATGTACATAACAGAAAAAGCACAAAAAATAAGTAATGCATTCAGCTGAAAACAGAGTACAATTTATTTCTGCTCAAAAGTACTATGTGCTTACTTGATGTAAACGTATTCACTTTACTTTCCATATGATTTAGAGTTGTCTGCAACCAGTTTTATGTGTGTGCTACTGCAGTTAGTAAAGTTACACTAAGCAATATCACCAGTTGCTCCTAATGGTACAACCGTGTTTCAAAGCAATACAATGCTGAATGTAGTTCCAATGTAAATGCAGTGTAGTATGTTCTTGAATTCAACTTTACTTTATGTATTCCATTGCTGTGAGTAGCTTTCCTAGTTTTTCTATTCAGTTGCAGTTCACTCTGAATAATGCACATGTACATAACAGAAAATGCACAAAAAATAAGTAATGCATTCAGCTGAAAAGAGAGTACAATTTACTTTTGCTCAAAAGTACTATGTGCTAACTTGATGTAAACGTATTCACTTTACTTTCCATATGATTTAGAGTTGTCTGCAACCAGTTTTATGTGTGTGCTACTGCAGTTAGTAAAGTTACACTAAGCAATATCACCAGTTGCTCCTAATTGTACTAACGTGTTTCAAAGCAATACAAAGCTGAATGTAGTTCCAATGTAAATGCAGTGTAGTATGTTCTTGAATTCAACTTTACTTTATGTATTCCATTGCTGTGAGTAGCTTTCCTTGTTTTTCTATTCAGTTGCATTTCACTCTGAATAGTTATGCACATGTACATAACAGAAAATACACAAAATAAAAAGTAACGCATGTAGCTGAAAAGAGAGTACAATTTACTTTTGCTCAAAAGTACTATGTGCTAACTTGATGTAAACGTATTCACTTTACTTTCCATATGATTTAGAGTTGTCCGCAACCAGTTTTATGTGTGTGCTACCGCATTTAGTAAAGTTACACTAAGTTGCTCCTAAAGGTACAACCGTGTTTCAAAGCAATACAATGCTGAATGTAGTTCCAATGTAAATGCAGTGTAGTATGTTCTTGAATTCAACTTCACTTTATGTATTCCATTGCTGTGAGTAGCTTTCCTTGTTTTTCTATTCAGTTGCAGTTCACTCTGAATAATGCACATGTACATAACAGAAAATGCACAAAAAATAAGTATTGCATTCAGCTGAAAAGAGAGTACAATTTATTTTTTCTCAAAGGTACTATGTGCTAACTTGATGTAAACGTATTCACTTTACTTTCCATATGATTTAGAGTTGTCTGCAACCAGTTTTATGTGTGTGCTACTGCAGTTAGTAAAGTTACACTAAGTTGCTCCTAAAGGTACAACTGTGTTTCAAAGCAATACAATGCTGAATGTAGTTCCAATGTAAATGCAGTGTAGTATGTTCTTGAATTCAACTTTACTTTATGTATTCCATTGCTGTGAGTAGCTTTCCTTGTTTTTCTATTCAGTTGCATTTCACTCTGAATAGTTATGCACATGTACATAACAGAAAATACACAAAATAAAAAGTAACGCATGTAGCTGAAAAGAGAGTACAATTTACTTTTGCTCAAAAGTACTATGTGCTAACTTGATGTAAACGTATTCACTTTACTTTCCATATGATTTAGAGTTGTCTGCAACCAGTTTTATGTGTGTGCTACCGCATTTAGTAAAGTTACACTAAGTTGCTCCTAAAGGTACAACCGTGTTTCAAAGCAATACAAAGCTGAATGTAGTTCCAATGTAAATGCAGTGTAGTAAGTTCTTGAAATCAACTTTACTTTATGTATTCCATTGCTGTGAGTAGCTTTCCTTGTTTTTCTATTCAGTTGCAGTTCACTCTGAATAGTTATGCACATGTACATAACAGAAAATACACAAAATAAAAAGTAACGCATGCAGCTGAAAAGAGAGTACAATTTACTTTTGCTCAAAAGTACTATGTGCTAACTTGATGTAAACGTTTTCAATTTACTTTCCATATGATCTAGAGTTGTCTGCAACCAGTTTTATGTGTGTGCTACTGATGTTAGTAAAGTTACACTAAGCAATATCACCAGTTGCTCCTAATTGTACTAACGTGTTTCAAAGCAATACAAAGCTGAATGTAGTTCCAATGTAAATGCAGTGTAGTATGTTCTTGAAATCAACTTAACTTTATGTATTCCATTGCTGTGAGTAGTTTTTTTGTGTTTCTAATCTGTTACAGTTCGCTCTGAATAGTTACGCACATGTACATAACAGAAAAAGCACAAAAAATAAGTAATGCATTCAGCTGAAAACAGAGTACAATTTATTTCTGCTCAAAAGAAGTATGTGCTTACTTGATGTAAACGTATTCACTTTACTTTCCATATGATTTAGAGTTGTCTGCAACCAGTTTTATGTGTGTGCTACTGCAGTTAGTAAAGTTACACTAAGCAATATCACCAGTTGCTCCTAATGGTACTACCGTGTTTCAAAGCAATGCAAAGCTAAATGTAGTTCCAATGTAAATGCATTGTAGTATGTTCTTGAAATCAACTTTACTTTATGTATTCCATTGCTGTGAGTAGCTTTCCTTGTTGTTCCATTCAGTTGCAGTTCACTCTGAATAGTTATGCACATGTACATAACAGAAAATACACAAAATAAAATGTAACGCATGCAGCTGAAAAGAGAGTACAATTTACTTTTGCTCAAAAGTACTATGTGCTAACTTGATGTAAACGTTTTCAATTTACTTTCCATATGATCTAGAGTTGTCTGCAACCAGTTTTATGTGTGTGCTACCGCATTTAGTAAAGTTACACTAAGCAATATCACCAGTTGCTCCTAATTGTACTAACGTGTTTCAAAGCAATACAAAGCTAAATGCAGTTCCAATTTAAATGCAGTGTAGTATGTACTTGAAATCAACTTTACTTTATGTATTCCATTGCTGTGAGTAGTTTTTTTTGTGTTTCTAATCTGTTACAGTTCGCTCTGAATAGTTACGCACATGTACATAACAGAAAATGCACAAAAAATATGTAATGCATTCAGCTGAAAACAGAGTACAATTTATTTCTGCTCAAAAGTACTATGTGCTAACTTGATGTAAACGTATTCACTTTACTTTCCATATGATTTAGAGTTGTCTGCAAACAGTTTTATGTGTGTGCTACTGAAGTTAGTAAAGTTACACTAAGTTGCTCCTAAAGGTACAACCGTGTTTCAAAGCAATACAATGCTGAATGTAGTTCCAATGTAAATGCAGTGTAGTATGTTCTTGAATTCAACTTCACTTTATGTATTCCATTGCTGTGAGTAGCTTTCCTTGTTTTTCTATTCAGTTGCAGTTCACTCTGAATAATGCACATGTACATCACAGAAAATGCACAAAAAATAAGTATTGCATTCAGCTGAAAAGAGAGTACAATTTACTTTTGCTCAAAAGTACTATGTGCTAACTTGATGTAAACGTATTCACTTTACTTTCCATATGATTTAGAGTTGTCTGCAACCAGTTTTATGTGTGTGCTACTGCAGTTAGTAAAGTTACACTAAGTTGCTCCTAAAGGTACAACTGTGTTTCAAAGCAATACAATGCTGAATGTAGTTCCAATGTAAATGCAGTGTAGTATGTTCTTGAATTCAACTTTACTTTATGTATTCCATTGCTGTGAGTAGCTTTCCTTGTTTTTCTATTCAGTTGCATTTCACTCTGAATAGTTATGCACATGTACATAACAGAAAATACACAAAATAAAAAGTAACGCATGTAGCTGAAAAGAGAGTACAATTTACTTTTGCTCAAAAGTACTATGTGCTAACTTGATGTAAACGTATTCACTTTACTTTCCATATGATTTAGAGTTGTCTGCAACCAGTTTTATGTGTGTGCTACCGCATTTAGTAAAGTTACACTAAGTTGCTCCTAAAGGTACAACCGTGTTTCAAAGCAATACAAAGCTGAATGTAGTTCCAATGTAAATGCAGTGTAGTAAGTTCTTGAAATCAACTTTACTTTATGTATTCCATTGCTGTGAGTAGCTTTCCTTGTTTTTCTATTCAGTTGCAGTTCACTCTGAATAGTTATGCACATGTACATAACAGAAAATACACAAAATAAAAAGTAACGCATGCAGCTGAAAAGAGAGTACAATTTACTTTTGCTCAAAAGTACTATGTGCTAACTTGATGTAAACGTTTTCAATTTACTTTCCATATGATCTAGAGTTGTCTGCAACCAGTTTTATGTGTGTGCTACTGATGTTAGTAAAGTTACACTAAGCAATATCACCAGTTGCTCCTAATTGTACTAACGTGTTTCAAAGCAATACCAAGCTGAATGTAGTTCCAATGTAAATGCAGTGTAGTATGTTCTTGAAATCAACTTAACTTTATGTATTCCATTGCTGTGAGTAGTTTTTTTGTGTTTCTAATCTGTTACAGTTCGCTCTGAATAGTTACGCACATGTACATAACAGAAAAAGCACAAAAAATAAGTAATGCATTCAGCTGAAAACAGAGTACAATTTATTTCTGCTCAAAAGTACTATGTGCTTACTTGATGTAAACGTATTCACTTTACTTTCCATATGATTTACAGTTGTCTGCAACCAGTTTTATGTGTGTGCTACTGCAGTTAGTAAAGTTACACTAAGCAATATCACCAGTTGCTCCTAATGGTACAACCGTGTTTCAAAGCAATACAATGCTGAATGTAGTTCCAATGTAAATGCAGTGTAGTATGTTCTTGAATTCAACTTTACTTTATGTATTCCATTGCTGTGAGTAGCTTTCCTTGTTTTTCTATTCAGTTGCAGTTCACTCTGAATAATGCACATGTACATAACAGAAAATGCACAAAAAATAAGTAATGCATTCAGCTGAAAAGAGAGTACAATTTACTTTTGCTCAAAAGTACTATGTGCTAACTTGATGTAAACGTATTCACTTTACTTTCCATATGATTTAGAGTTGTCTGCAACCAGTTTTATGTGTGTGCTACTGCAGTTAGTAAAGTTACACTAAGCAATATCACCAGTTGCTCCTAATTGTACTAACGTGTTTCAAAGCAATACAAAGCTGAATGTAGTTCCAATGTAAATGCAGTGTAGTATGTTCTTGAATTCAACTTTACTTTATGTATTCCATTGCTGTGAGTAGCTTTCCTTGTTTTTCTATTCAGTTGCATTTCACTCTGAATAGTTATGCACATGTACATAACAGAAAATACACAAAATAAAAAGTAACGCATGTAGCTGAAAAGAGAGTACAATTTACTTTTGCTCAAAAGTACTATGTGCTAACTTGATGTAAACGTATTCACTTTACTTTCCATATGATTTAGAGTTGTCCGCAACCAGTTTTATGTGTGTGCTACCGCATTTAGTAAAGTTACACTAAGTTGCTCCTAAAGGTACAACCGTGTTTCAAAGCAATACAAAGCTGAATGTAGTTCCAATGTAAATGCAGTGTAGTAAGTTCTTGAAATCAACTTTACTTTATGTATTCCATTGCTGTGAGTAGCTTTCCTTGTTTTTCTATTCAGTTGCAATTCACTCTGAATAGTTATGCACATGTACATAACAGAAAATACACAAAATAAAAAGTAACGCATGCAGCTGAAAAGAGAGTACAATTTACTTTTGCTCAAAAGTACTATGTGCTAACTTGATGTAAACGTTTTCAATTTACTTTCCATATGATCTAGAGTTGTCTGCAACCAGTTTTATGTGTGTGCTACTGATGTTAGTAAAGTTACACTAAGCAATATCACCAGTTGCTCCTAATTGTACTAACGTGTTTCAAAGCAATACAAAGCTGAATGTAGTTCCAATGTAAATGCAGTGTAGTATGTTCTTGAAATCAACTTAACTTTATGTATTCCATTGCTGTGAGTAGTTTTTTTGTGTTTCTAATCTGTTACAGTTCGCTCTGAATAGTTACGCACATGTACATAACAGAAAAAGCACAAAAAATAAGTAATGCATTCAGCTGAAAACAGAGTACAATTTATTTCTGCTCAAAAGTACTATGTGCTTACTTGATGTAAACGTATTCACTTTACTTTCCATATGATTTAGAGTTGTCTGCAACCAGTTTTATGTGTGTGCTACTGCAGTTAGTAAAGTTACACTAAGCAATATCACCAGTTGCTCCTAATGGTACTACCGTGTTTCAAAGCAATGCAAAGCTAAATGTAGTTCCAATGTAAATGCATTGTAGTATGTTCTTGAAATCAACTTTACTTTATGTATTCCATTGCTGTGAGTAGCTTTCCTTGTTGTTCCATTCAGTTGCAGTTCACTCTGAAAAGTTATGCACATGTACATAACAGAAAATACACAAAATAAAAAGTAACGCATGCAGCTGAAAAGAGAGTACAATTTACTTTTGCTCAAAAGTACTATGTGCTAACTTGATGTAAACGTTTTCAATTTACTTTCCATATGATCTAGAGTTGTCTGCAACCATTTTTATGTGTGTGCTACCGCATTTAGTAAAGTTACACTAAGCAATATCACCAGTTGCTCCTAATTGTACTAACGTGTTTCAAAGCAATACAAAGCTAAATGCAGTTCCAATTTAAATGCAGTGTAGTATGTACTTGAAATCAACTTTACTTTATGTATTCCATTGCTGTGAGTAGTTTTTTTTTGTGTTTCTAATCTGTTACAGTTCGCTCTGAATAGTTACGCACATGTACATAACAGAAAATGCACAAAAAATATGTAATGCATTCAGCTGAAAACAGAGTACAATTTATTTCTGCTCAAAAGTACTATGTGCTAACTTGATGTAAACGTATTCACTTTACTTTCCATATGATTTAGAGTTGTCTGCAAACAGTTTTATGTGTGTGCTACTGAAGTTAGTAAAGTTACACTAAGTTGCTCCTAAAGGTACAACCGTGTTTCAAAGCAATACAATGCTGAATGTAGTTCCAATGTAAATGCAGTGTAGTATGTTCTTGAATTCAACTTCACTTTATGTATTCCATTGCTGTGAGTAGCTTTCCTTGTTTTTCTATTCAGTTGCAGTTCACTCTGAATAATGCACATGTACATAACAGAAAATGCACAAAAAATAAGTATTGCATTCAGCTGAAAAGAGAGTACAATTTATTTTTGCTCAAAAGTACTATGTGCTAACTTGATGTAAACGTATTCACTTTACTTTCCATATGATTTAGAGTTGTCTGCAACCAGTTTTATGTGTGTGCTACTGCAGTTAGTAAAGTTACACTAAGTTGCTCCTAAAGGTACAACTGTGTTTCAAAGCAATACAATGCTGAATGTAGTTCCAATGTAAATGCAGTGTAGTATGTTCTTGAATTCAACTTTACTTTATGTATTCCATTGCTGTGAGTAGCTTTCCTTGTTTTTCTATTCAGTTGCATTTCACTCTGAATAGTTATGCACATGTACATAACAGAAAATACACAAAATAAAAAGTAACGCATGTAGCTGAAAAGAGAGTACAATTTACTTTTGCTCAAAAGTACTATGTGCTAACTTGATGTAAACGTATTCACTTTACTTTCCATATGATTTAGAGTTGTCTGCAACCAGTTTTATGTGTGTGCTACCGCATTTAGTAAAGTTACACTAAGTTGCTCCTAAAGGTACAACCGTGTTTCAAAGCAATACAAAGCTGAATGTAGTTCCAATGTAAATGCAGTGTAGTAAGTTCTTGAAATCAACTTTACTTTATGTATTCCATTGCTGTGAGTAGCTTTCCTTGTTTTTCTATTCAGTTGCAGTTCACTCTGAATAGTTATGCACATGTACATAACAGAAAATACACAAAATAAAAAGTAACGCATGCAGCTGAAAAGAGAGTACAATTTACTTTTGCTCAAAAGTACTATGTGCTAACTTGATGTAAACGTTTTCAATTTACTTTCCATATGATCTAGAGTTGTCTGCAACCAGTTTTATGTGTGTGCTACTGATGTTAGTAAAGTTACACTAAGCAATATCACCAGTTGCTCCTAATTGTACTAACGTGTTTCAAAGCAATACAAAGCTGAATGTAGTTCCAATGTAAATGCAGTGTAGTATGTTCTTGAAATCAACTTTACTTTATGTATTCCATTGCTGTGAGTAGCTTTCCTTGTTGTTCCATTCAGTTGCAGTTCACTCTGAATAGTTATGCACATGTACATAACAGAAAATACACAAAATAAAATGTAACGCATGCAGCTGAAAAGAGAGTACAATTTACTTTTGCTCAACAGTACTATGTGCTAACTTGATGTAAACGTTTTCAATTTACTTTCCATATGATCTAGAGTTGTCTGCAACCAGTTTTATGTGTGTGCTACCGCATTTAGTAAAGTTACACTAAGCAATATCACCAGTTGCTCCTAATTGTACTAACGTGTTTCAAAGCAATACAAAGCTAAATGCAGTTCCAATTTAAATGCAGTGTAGTATGTACTTGAAATCAACTTTACTTTATGTATTCCATTGCTGTGAGTAGTTTTTTTTGTGTTTCTAATCTGTTACAGTTCGCTCTGAATAGTTACGCACATGTACATAACAGAAAATGCACAAAAAATATGTAATGCATTCAGCTGAAAACAGAGTACAATTTATTTCTGCTCAAAAGTACTATGTGCTAACTTGATGTAAACGTATTCACTTTACTTTCCATATGATTTAGAGTTGTCTGCAAACAGTTTTATGTGTGTGCTACTGAAGTTAGTAAAGTTACACTAAGTTGCTCCTAAAGGTACAACCGTGTTTCAAAGCAATACAATGCTGAATGTAGTTCCAATGTAAATGCAGTGTAGTATGTTCTTGAATTCAACTTCACTTTATGTATTCCATTGCTGTGAGTAGCTTTCCTTGTTTTTCTATTCAGTTGCAGTTCACTCTGAATAATGCACATGTACATAACAGAAAATGCACAAAAAATAAGTATTGCATTCAGCTGAAAAGAGAGTACAATTTACTTTTGCTCAAAAGTACTATGTGCTAACTTGATGTAAACGTATTCACTTTACTTTCCATATGATTTAGAGTTGTCTGCAACCAGTTTTATGTGTGTGCTACTGCAGTTAGTAAAGTTACACTAAGTTGCTCCTAAAGGTACAACTGTGTTTCAAAGCAATACAATGCTGAATGTAGTTCCAATGTAAATGCAGTGTAGTATGTTCTTGAATTCAACTTTACTTTATGTATTCCATTGCTGTGAGTAGCTTTCCTTGTTTTTCTATTCAGTTGCATTTCACTCTGAATAGTTATGCACATGTACATAACAGAAAATACACAAAATAAAAAGTAACGCATGTAGCTGAAAAGAGAGTACAATTTACTTTTGCTCAAAAGTACTATGTGCTAACTTGATGTAAACGTATTCACTTTACTTTCCATATGATTTAGAGTTGTCTGCAACCAGTTTTATGTGTGTGCTACCGCATTTAGTAAAGTTACACTAAGTTGCTCCTAAAGGTACAACCGTGTTTCAAAGCAATACAAAGCTGAATGTAGTTCCAATGTAAATGCAGTGTAGTAAGTTCTTGAAATCAACTTTACTTTATGTATTCCATTGCTGTGAGTAGCTTTCCTTGTTTTTCTATTCAGTTGCAGTTCACTCTGAATAGTTATGCACATGTACATAACAGAAAATACACAAAATAAAAAGTAACGCATGCAGCTGAAAAGAGAGTACAATTTACTTTTGCTCAAAAGTACTATGTGCTAACTTGATGTAAACGTTTTCAATTTACTTTCCATATGATCTAGAGTTGTCTGCAACCAGTTTTATGTGTGTGCTACTGATGTTAGTAAAGTTACACTAAGCAATATCACCAGTTGCTCCTAATTGTACTAACGTGTTTCAAAGCAATACCAAGCTGAATGTAGTTCCAATGTAAATGCAGTGTAGTATGTTCTTGAAATCAACTTAACTTTATGTATTCCATTGCTGTGAGTAGTTTTTTTGTGTTTCTAATCTGTTACAGTTCGCTCTGAATAGTTACGCACATGTACATAACAGAAAAAGCACAAAAAATAAGTAATGCATTCAGCTGAAAACAGAGTACAATTTATTTCTGCTCAAAAGTACTATGTGCTTACTTGATGTAAACGTATTCACTTTACTTTCCATATGATTTAGAGTTGTCTGCAACCAGTTTTATGTGTGTGCTACTGCAGTTAGTAAAGTTACACTAAGCAATATCACCAGTTGCTCCTAATGGTACTACCGTGTTTCAAAGCAATACAAAGCTAAATGTAGTTCCAATGTAAATGCATTGTAGTATGTTCTTGAAATCAACTTTACTTTATGTATTCCATTGCTGTGAGTAGCTTTCCTTGTTGTTCCATTCAGTTGCAGTTCACTCTGAATAGTTATGCACATGTACATAACAGAAAATACACAAAATAAAAAGTAACGCATTCAGCTGAAAAGAGAGTACAATTTACTTTTGCTCAAAAGTACTATGTGCTAACTAGATCTAAACGTTTGTAATTGACTTTCTATATGATTTGGTGCAGTCTGCAACAAGTTTTATGTGTGTGCTACTGAAGTTACTAACGTTACAATAAACAATATCACCAGTTGCTACTAATGGTACTACAGTGTTTCAAAGCAACAAAAAGCTAAATGTAGTTCCAATGTAAATGCATTGTAGTATGTTCTTGAATTCAACTTTACTTTAGGTATTCCATTGCTGTGAGTAGCTTTCCTTGTTTTTCCATTCAGTTGCAGTTCATTCTGAATAGTTACGCACATGTACATAACAGAAAACGAACAAAAAATAAGTAATGCATTCAGCTGAAAAGAGAGTACAATTTATTTCTGCTCAAAAGTACTATGTGCTAACTTGATGTAAACGTATTCACTTTACTTTCCATATGATTTAGAGTTGTCTGCAACCAGTTTTATGTGTGTGCTACTGAAGTTAGTAAAGTTACACTAAGTTGCTCCTAAAGGTACAACCGTGTTTCAAAGCAATACAATGCTGAATGTAGTTCCAATGTAAATGCAGTGTAGTATGTTCTTGAATTCAACTTTACTTTATGTATTCCATTGCTGTCAGTAGCTTTCCTTGTTTTTCTATTCAGTTGCAGTTCACTCTGAATAATGCACATGTACATAACAGAAAATGCACAAAAAATAAGTATTGCATTCAGCTGAAAAGAGAGTACAATTTATTTTTGCTCAAAAGTACTATGTGCTAACTTGATGTAAACGTATTCACTTTACTTTCCATATGATTTAGAGTTGTCTGCAACCAGTTTTATGTGTGTGCTACTGCAGTTAGTAAAGTTACACTAAGTTGCTCCTAAAGGTACAACTGTGTTTCAAAGCAATACAATGCTGAATGTAGTTCCAATGTAAATGCAGTGTAGTATGTTCTTGAATTCAACTTTACTTTATGTATTCCATTGCTGTGAGTAGCTTTCCTTGTTTTTCTATTCAGTTGCATTTCACTCTGAATAGTTATGCACATGTACATAACAGAAAATACACAAAATAAAAAGTAACGCATGCAGCTGAAAAGAGAGTACAATTTACTTTTGCTCAAAAGTACTATGTGCTAACTTGATGTAAACGTTTTCAATTTACTTTCCATATGATCTAGAGTTGTCTGCAACCAGTTTTATGTGTGTGCTACTGATGTTAGTAAAGTTACACTAAGCAATATCACCAGTTGCTCCTAATTGTACTAACGTGTTTCAAAGCAATACAAAGCTGAATGTAGTTCCAATGTAAATGCAGTGTAGTATGTTCTTGAAATCAACTTAACTTTATGTATTCCATTGCTGTGAGTAGTTTTTTTGTGTTTCTAATCTGTTACAGTTCGCTCTGAATAGTTACGCACATGTACATAACAGAAAAAGCACAAAAAATAAGTAATGCATTCAGCTGAAAACAGAGTACAATTTATTTCTACTCAAAAGTACTATGTGCTTACTTGATGTAAACGTATTCACTTTACTTTCCATATGATTTAGAGTTGTCTGCAACCAGTTTTATGTGTGTGCTACTGCAGTTAGTAAAGTTACACTAAGCAATATCACCAGTTGCTCCTAATGGTACTACCGTGTTTCAAAGCAATGCAAAGCTAAATGTAGTTCCAATGTAAATGCATTGTAGTATGTTCTTGAAATCAACTTTACTTTATGTATTCCATTGCTGTGAGTAGCTTTCCTTGTTGTTCCATTCAGTTGCAGTTCACTCTGAATAGTTATGCACATGTACATAACAGAAAATACACAAAATAAAATGTAACGCATGCAGCTGAAAAGAGAGTACAATTTACTTTTGCTCAAAAGTACTATGTGCTAACTTGATGTAAACGTTTTCAATTTACTTTCCATATGATCTAGAGTTGTCTGCAACCAGTTTTATGTGTGTGCTACCGCATTTAGTAAAGTTACACTAAGCAATATCACCAGTTGCTCCTAATTGTACTAACGTGTTTCAAAGCAATACAAAGCTAAATGCAGTTCCAATTTAAATGCAGTGTAGTATGTACTTGAAATCAACTTTACTTTATGTATTCCATTGCTGTGAGTAGTTTTTTTTTGTGTTTCTAATCTGTTACAGTTCGCTCTGAATAGTTACGCACATGTACATAACAGAAAATGCACAAAAAATATGTAATGCATTCAGCTGAAAACAGAGTACAATTTATTTCTGCTCAAAAGTACTATGTGCTAACTTGATGTAAACGTATTCACTTTACTTTCCATATGATTTAGAGTTGTCTGCAAACAGTTTTATGTGTGTGCTACTGAAGTTAGTAAAGTTACACTAAGTTGCTCCTAAAGGTACAACCGTGTTTCAAAGCAATACAATGCTGAATGTAGTTCCAATGTAAATGCATTGTAGTATGTTCTTGAATTC
The DNA here is from genome assembly GCF_048418815.1 of Hemitrygon akajei. NCBI lineage: Eukaryota > Metazoa > Chordata > Chondrichthyes > Myliobatiformes > Dasyatidae > Hemitrygon > Hemitrygon akajei. The sequence goes on from NC_133131.1 coordinate 57,312,735, forward strand.
AACTTTACTTTATGTATTCCATTGCTGTGAGTAGCTTTCCTTGTTTTTCTATTCAGTTGCAGTTCACTCTGAATAATGCACATGTACATAACAGAAAATGCACAAAAAATAAGTATTGCATTCAGCTGAAAAGAGAGTACAATTTATTTTTGCTCAAAAGTACTATGTGCTAACTTGATGTAAACGTATTCACTTTACTTTCCATATGATTTAGAGTTGTCTGCAACCAGTTTTATGTGTGTGCTACTGCAGTTAGTAAAGTTACACTAAGTTGCTCCTAAAGGTACAACTGTGTTTCAAAGCAATACAATGCTGAATGTAGTTCCAATGTAAATGCAGTGTAGTATGTTCTTGAATTCAACTTTACTTTATGTATTCCATTGCTGTGAGTAGCTTTCCTTGTTTTTCTATTCAGTTGCATTTCACTCTGAATAGTTATGCACATGTACATAACAGAAAATACACAAAATAAAAAGTAACGCATGCAGCTGAAAAGAGAGTACAATTTACTTTTGCTCAAAAGTACTATGTGCTAACTTGATGTAAACGTTTTCAATTTACTTTCCATATGATCTAGAGTTGTCTGCAACCAGTTTTATGTGTGTGCTACTGATGTTAGTAAAGTTACACTAAGCAATATCACCAGTTGCTCCTAATTGTACAAACGTGTTTCAAAGCAATACAAAGCTGAATGTAGTTCCAATGTAAATGCAGTGTAGTATGTTCTTGAAATCAACTTAACTTTATGTATTCCATTGCTGTGAGTAGTTTTTTTGTGTTTCTAATCTGTTACAGTTCGCTCTGAATAGTTACGCACATGTACATAACAGAAAAAGCACAAAAAATAAGTAATGCATTCAGCTGAAAACAGAGTACAATTTATTTCTGCTCAAAAGTACTATGTGCTTACTTGATGTAAACGTATTCACTTTACTTTCCATATGATTTAGAGTTGTCTGCAACCAGTTTTATGTGTGTGCTACTGCAGTTAGTAAAGTTACACTAAGCAATATCACCAGTTGCTCCTAATGGTACTACCGTGTTTCAAAGCAATGCAAAGCTAAATGTAGTTCCAATGTAAATGCATTGTAGTATGTTCTTGAAATCAACTTTACTTTATGTATTCCATTGCTGTGAGTAGCTTTCCTTGTTGTTCCATTCAGTTGCAGTTCACTCTGAATAGTTATGCACATGTACATAACAGAAAATACACAAAATAAAAAGTAACGCATGCAGCTGAAAAGAGAGTACAATTTACTTTTGCTCAAAAGTACTATGTGCTAACTTGATGTAAACGTTTTCAATTTACTTTCCATATGATCTAGAGTTGTCTGCAACCAGTTTTATGTGTGTGCTACCGCATTTAGTAAAGTTACACTAAGCAATATCACCAGTTGCTCCTAATTGTACTAACGTGTTTCAAAGCAATACAAAGCTAAATGCAGTTCCAATTTAAATGCAGTGTAGTATGTACTTGAAATCAACTTTACTTTATGTATTCCATTGCTGTGAGTAGTTTTTTTTGTGTTTCTAATCTGTTACAGTTCGCTCTGAATAGTTACGCACATGTACATAACAGAAAATGCACAAAAAATATGTAATGCATTCAGCTGAAAACAGAGTACAATTTATTTCTGCTCAAAAGTACTATGTGCTAACTTGATGTAAACGTATTCACTTTACTTTCCATATGATTTAGAGTTGTCTGCAAACAGTTTTATGTGTGTGCTACTGAAGTTAGTAAAGTTACACTAAGTTGCTCCTAAAGGTACAACCGTGTTTCAAAGCAATACAATGCTGAATGTAGTTCCAATGTAAATGCAGTGTAGTATGTTCTTGAATTCAACTTCACTTTATGTATTCCATTGCTGTGAGTAGCTTTCCTTGTTTTTCTATTCAGTTGCAGTTCACTCTGAATAATGCACATGTACATAACAGAAAATGCACAAAAAATAAGTATTGCATTCAGCTGAAAAGAGAGTACAATTTATTTTTGCTCAAAAGTACTATGTGCTAACTTGATGTAAACGTATTCACTTTACTTTCCATATGATTTAGAGTTGTCTGCAACCAGTTTTATGTGTGTGCTACTGCAGTTAGTAAAGTTACACTAAGTTGCTCCTAAAGGTACAACTGTGTTTCAAAGCAATACAATGCTGAATGTAGTTCCAATGTAAATGCAGTGTAGTATGTTCTTGAATTCAACTTTACTTTATGTATTCCATTGCTGTGAGTAGCTTTCCTTGTTTTTCTATTCAGTTGCATTTCACTCTGAATAGTTATGCACATGTACATAACAGAAAATACACAAAATAAAAAGTAACGCATGCAGCTGAAAAGAGAGTACAATTTACTTTTGCTCAAAAGTACTATGTGCTAACTTGATGTAAACGTTTTCAATTTACTTTCCATATGATCTAGAGTTGTCTGCAACCAGTTTTATGTGTGTGCTACTGATGTTAGTAAAGTTACACTAAGCAATATCACCAGTTGCTCCTAATTGTACAAACGTGTTTCAAAGCAATACAAAGCTGAATGTAGTTCCAATGTAAATGCAGTGTAGTATGTTCTTGAAATCAACTTAACTTTATGTATTCCATTGCTGTGAGTAGTTTTTTTGTGTTTCTAATCTGTTACAGTTCGCTCTGAATAGTTACGCACATGTACATAACAGAAAAAGCACAAAAAATAAGTAATGCATTCAGCTGAAAACAGAGTACAATTTATTTCTGCTCAAAAGTACTATGTGCTTACTTGATGTAAACGTATTCACTTTACTTTCCATATGATTTAGAGTTGTCTGCAACCAGTTTTATGTGTGTGCTACTGCAGTTAGTAAAGTTACACTAAGCAATATCACCAGTTGCTCCTAATGGTACTACCGTGTTTCAAAGCAATGCAAAGCTAAATGTAGTTCCAATGTAAATGCATTGTAGTATGTTCTTGAAATCAACTTTACTTTATGTATTCCATTGCTGTGAGTAGCTTTCCTTGTTGTTCCATTCAGTTGCAGTTCACTCTGAATAGTTATGCACATGTACATAACAGAAAATACACAAAATAAAAAGTAACGCATGCAGCTGAAAAGAGAGTACAATTTACTTTTGCTCAAAAGTACTATGTGCTAACTTGATGTAAACGTTTTCAATTTACTTTCCATATGATCTAGAGTTGTCTGCAACCAGTTTTATGTGTGTGCTACCGCATTTAGTAAAGTTACACTAAGCAATATCACCAGTTGCTCCTAATTGTACTAACGTGTTTCAAAGCAATACAAAGCTAAATGCAGTTCCAATTTAAATGCAGTGTAGTATGTACTTGAAATCAACTTTACTTTATGTATTCCATTGCTGTGAGTAGTTTTTTTTGTGTTTCTAATCTGTTACAGTTCGCTCTGAATAGTTACGCACATGTACATAACAGAAAATGCACAAAAAATATGTAATGCATTCAGCTGAAAACAGAGTACAATTTATTTCTGCTCAAAAGTACTATGTGCTAACTTGATGTAAACGTATTCACTTTACTTTCCATATGATTTAGAGTTGTCTGCAAACAGTTTTATGTGTGTGCTACTGAAGTTAGTAAAGTTACACTAAGTTGCTCCTAAAGGTACAACCGTGTTTCAAAGCAATACAATGCTGAATGTAGTTCCAATGTAAATGCAGTGTAGTATGTTCTTGAATTCAACTTCACTTTATGTATTCCATTGCTGTGAGTAGCTTTCCTTGTTTTTCTATTCAGTTGCAGTTCACTCTGAATAATGCACATGTACATAACAGAAAATGCACAAAAAATAAGTATTGCATTCAGCTGAAAAGAGAGTACAATTTACTTTTGCTCAAAAGTACTATGTGCTAACTTGATGTAAACGTATTCACTTTACTTTCCATATGATTTAGAGTTGTCTTCAACCAGTTTTATGTGTGTGCTACTGCAGTTAGTAAAGTTACACTAAGTTGCTCCTAAAGGTACAACTGTGTTTCAAAGCAATACAATGCTGAATGTAGTTCCAATGTAAATGCAGTGTAGTATGTTCTTGAATTCAACTTTACTTTATGTATTCCATTGCTGTGAGTAGCTTTCCTTGTTTTTCTATTCAGTTGCATTTCACTCTGAATAGTTATGCACATGTACATAACAGAAAATACACAAAATAAAAAGTAACGCATGTAGCTGAAAAGAGAGTACAATTTACTTTTGCTCAAAAGTACTATGTGCTAACTTGATGTAAACGTATTCACTTTACTTTCCATATGATTTAGAGTTGTCTGCAACCAGTTTTATGTGTGTGCTACCGCATTTAGTAAAGTTACACTAAGTTGCTCCTAAAGGTACAACCGTGTTTCAAAGCAATACAAAGCTGAATGTAGTTCCAATGTAAATGCAGTGTAGTAAGTTCTTGAAATCAACTTTACTTTATGTATTCCATTGCTGTGAGTAGCTTTCCTTGTTTTTCTATTCAGTTGCAGTTCACTCTGAATAGTTATGCACATGTACATAACAGAAAATACACAAAATAAAAAGTAACGCATGCAGCTGAAAAGAGAGTACAATTTACTTTTGCTCAAAAGTACTATGTGCTAACTTGATGTAAACGTTTTCAATTTACTTTCCATATGATCTAGAGTTGTCTGCAACCAGTTTTATGTGTGTGCTACTGATGTTAGTAAAGTTACACTAAGCAATATCACCAGTTGCTCCTAATTGTACTAACGTGTTTCAAAGCAATACCAAGCTGAATGCAGTTCCAATGTAAATGCAGTGTAGTATGTTCTTGAAATCAACTTAACTTTATGTATTCCATTGCTGTGAGTAGTTTTTTTGTGTTTCTAATCTGTTACAGTTCGCTCTGAATAGTTACGCACATGTACATAACAGAAAAAGCACAAAAAATAAGTAATGCATTCAGCTGAAAACAGAGTACAATTTATTTCTGCTCAAAAGTACTATGTGCTTACTTGATGTAAACGTATTCACTTTACTTTCCATATGATTTAGAGTTGTCTGCAACCAGTTTTATGTGTGTGCTACTGCAGTTAGTAAAGTTACACTAAGCAATATCACCAGTTGCTCCTAATGGTACTACCGTGTTTCAAAGCAATACAAAGCTAAATGTAGTTCCAATGTAAATGCATTGTAGTATGTTCTTGAAATCAACTTTACTTTATGTATTCCATTGCTGTGAGTAGCTTTCCTTGTTGTTCCATTCAGTTGCAGTTCACTCTGAATAGTTATGCACATGTACATAACAGAAAATACACAAAATAAAAAGTAACGCATTCAGCTGAAAAGAGAGTACAATTTACTTTTGCTCAAAAGTACTATGTGCTAACTAGATCTAAACGTTTGTAATTGACTTTCTATATGATTTGGTGCAGTCTGCAACAAGTTTTATGTGTGTGCTACTGAAGTTACTAACGTTACAATAAACAATATCACCAGTTGCTACTAATGGTACTACAGTGTTTCAAAGCAACAAAAAGCTAAATGTAGTTCCAATGTAAATGCATTGTAGTATGTTCTTGAATTCAACTTTACTTTAGGTATTCCATTGCTGTGAGTAGCTTTCCTTGTTTTTCCATTCAGTTGCAGTTCATTCTGAATAGTTACGCACATGTACATAACAGAAAACGCACAAAAAATAAGTAATGCATTCAGCTGAAAAGAGAGTACAATTTATTTCTGCTCAAAAGTACTATGTGCTAACTTGATGTAAACGTATTCACTTTACTTTCCATATGATTTAGAGTTGTCTGCAACCAGTTTTATGTGTGTGCTACTGAAGTTAGTAAAGTTACACTAAGTTGCTCCTAAAGGTACAACCGTGTTTCAAAGCAATACAATGCTGAATGTAGTTCCAATGTAAATGCAGTGTAGTATGTTCTTGAATTCAACTTTACTTTATGTATTCCATTGCTGTGAGTAGCTTTCCTTGTTTTTCTATTTAGTTGCAGTTCACTCTGAATAATGCACATGTACATAACAGAAAATGCACAAAAAATAAGTATTGCATTCAGCTGAAAAGAGAGTACAATTTACTTTTGCTCAAAAGTACTATGTGCTAACTTGATGTAAACGTATTCACTTTACTTTCCATATGATTTAGAGTTGTCTGCAACCAGTTTTATGTGTGTGCTACTGCAGTTAGTAAAGTTACACTAAGTTGCTCCTAAAGGTACAACTGTGTTTCAAAGCAATACAATGCTGAATGTAGTTCCAATGTAAATGCAGTGTAGTATGTTCTTGAATTCAACTTTACTTTATGTATTCCATTGCTGTGAGTAGCTTTCCTTGTTTTTCTATTCAGTTGCATTTCACTCTGAATAGTTATGCACATGTACATAACAGAAAATACACAAAATAAAAAGTAACGCATGTAGCTGAAAAGAGAGTACAATTTACTTTTGCTCAAAAGTACTATGTGCTAACTTGATGTAAACGTATTCACTTTACTTTCCATATGATTTAGAGTTGTCTGCAACCAGTTTTATGTGTGTGCTACCGCATTTAGTAAAGTTACACTAAGTTGCTCCTAAAGGTACAACCGTGTTTCAAAGCAATACAAAGCTGAATGTAGTTCCAATGTAAATGCAGTGTAGTAAGTTCTTGAAATCAACTTTACTTTATGTATTCCATTGCTGTGAGTAGCTTTCCTTGTTTTTCTATTCAGTTGCAGTTCACTCTGAATAGTTATGCACATGTACATAACAGAAAATACACAAAATAAAAAGTAACGCATGCAGCTGAAAAGAGAGTACAATTTACTTTTGCTCAAAAGTACTATGTGCTAACTTGATGTAAACGTTTTCAATTTACTTTCCATATGATCTAGAGTTGTCTGCAACCAGTTTTATGTGTGTGCTACCGCATTTAGTAAAATTACACTGAGCAATATCACCAGTTGCTCCTAATTGTACTAACGTGTTTCAAAGCAATACAAAGCTGAATGTAGTTCCAATGTAAATGCAGTGTAGTATGTTCTTGAAATCAACTTAACTTTATGTATTCCATTGCTGTGAGTAGTTTTTTTGTGTTTCTAATCTGTTACAGTTCGCTCTGAATAGTTACGCACATGTACATAACAGAAAAAGCACAAAAAATAAGTAATGCATTCAGCTGAAAACAGAGTACAATTTATTTCTGCTCAAAAGTACTATGTGCTTACTTGATGTAAACGTATTCACTTTACTTTCCATATGATTTAGAGTTGTCTGCAACCAGTTTTATGTGTGTGCTACAGCAGTTAGTAAAGTTACACTAAGCAATATCACCAGTTGCTCCTAATGGTACTACCGTGTTTCAAAGCAATGCAAAGCTAAATGTAGTTCCAATGTAAATGCATTGTAGTATGTTCTTGAAATCAACTTTACTTTATGTATTCCATTGCTGTGAGTAGCTTTCCTTGTTGTTCCATTCAGTTGCAGTTCACTCTGAATAGTTATGCACATGTACATAACAGAAAATACACAAAATAAAATGTAACGCATGCAGCTGAAAAGAGAGTACAATTTACTTTTGCTCAAAAGTACTATGTGCTAACTTGATGTAAACGTTTTCAATTTACTTTCCATATGATCTAGAGTTGTCTGCAACCAGTTTTATGTGTGTGCTACCGCATTTAGTAAAGTTACACTAAGCAATATCACCAGTTGCTCCTAATTGTACTAACGTGTTTCAAAGCAATACAAAGCTAAATGCAGTTCCAATTTAAATGCAGTGTAGTATGTACTTGAAATCAACTTTACTTTATGTATTCCATTGCTGTGAGTAGTTTTTTTTTGTGTTTCTAATCTGTTACAGTTCGCTCTGAATAGTTACGCACATGTACATAACAGAAAATGCACAAAAAATATGTAATGCATTCAGCTGAAAACAGAGTACAATTTATTTCTGCTCAAAAGTACTATGTGCTAACTTGATGTAAACGTATTCACTTTACTTTCCATATGATTTAGAGTTGTCTGCAAACAGTTTTATGTGTGTGCTACTGAAGTTAGTAAAGTTACACTAAGTTGCTCCTAAAGGTACAACCGTGTTTCAAAGCAATACAATGCTGAATGTAGTTCCAATGTAAATGCAGTGTAGTATGTTCTTGAATTCAACTTCACTTTATGTATTCCATTGCTGTGAGTAGCTTTCCTTGTTTTTCTATTCAGTTGCAGTTCACTCTGAATAATGCACATGTACATAACAGAAAATACACAAAATAAAAAGTAACGCATGTAGCTGAAAAGAGAGTACAATTTACTTTTGCTCAAAAGTACTATGTGCTAACTTGATGTAAACGTATTCACTTTACTTTCCATATGATTTAGAGTTGTCTGCAACCAGTTTTATGTGTGTGCTACCGCATTTAGTAAAGTTACACTAAGTTGCTCCTAAAGGTACAACCGTGTTTCAAAGCAATACAAAGCTGAATGTAGTTCCAATGTAAATGCAGTGTAGTAAGTTCTTGAAATCAACTTTACTTTATGTATTCCATTGCTGTGAGTAGCTTTCCTTGTTTTTCTATTCAGTTGCAGTTCACTCTGAATAGTTATGCACATGTACATAACAGAAAATACACAAAATAAAAAGTAACGCATGCAGCTGAAAAGAGAGTACAATTTACTTTTGCTCAAAAGTACTATGTGCTAACTTGATGTAAACGTTTTCAATTTACTTTCCATATGATCTAGAGTTGTCTGCAACCAGTTTTATGTGTGTGCTACTGATGTTAGTAAAGTTACACTAAGCAATATCACCAGTTGCTCCTAATTGTACTAACGTGTTTCAAAGCAATACAAAGCTGAATGTAGTTCCAATGTAAATGCAGTGTAGTATGTTCTTGAAATCAACTTAACTTTATGTATTCCATTGCTGTGAGTAGTTTTTTTGTGTTTCTAATCTGTTACAGTTCGCTCTGAATAGTTACGCACATGTACATAACAGAAAAAGCACAAAAAATAAGTAATGCATTCAGCTGAAAACAGAGTACAATTTATTTCTGCTCAAAAGTACTATGTGCTTACTTGATGTAAACGTATTCACTTTACTTTCCATATGATTTAGAGTTGTCTGCAACCAGTTTTATGTGTGTGCTACTGCAGTTAGTAAAGTTACACTAAGCAATATCACCAGTTGCTCCTAATGGTACTACCGTGTTTCAAAGCAATGCAAAGCTAAATGTAGTTCCAATGTAAATGCATTGTAGTATGTTCTTGAAATCAACTTTACTTTATGTATTCCATTGCTGTGAGTAGCTTTCCTTGTTGTTCCATTCAGTTGCAGTTCACTCTGAATAGTTATGCACATGTACATAACAGAAAATACACAAAATAAAATGTAACGCATGCAGCTGAAAAGAGAGTACAATTTACTTTTGCTCAAAAGTACTATGTGCTAACTTGATGTAAACGTTTTCAATTTACTTTCCATATGATCTAGAGTTGTCTGCAACCAGTTTTATGTGTGTGCTACCGCATTTAGTAAAGTTACACTAAGCAATATCACCAGTTGCTCCTAATTGTACTAACGTGTTTCAAAGCAATACAAAGCTAAATGCAGTTCCAATTTAAATGCAGTGTAGTATGTACTTGAAATCAACTTTACTTTATGTATTCCATTGCTGTGAGTAGTTTTTTTTTGTGTTTCTAATCTGTTACAGTTCGCTCTGAATAGTTACGCACATGTACATAACAGAAAATGCACAAAAAATATGTAATGCATTCAGCTGAAAACAGAGTACAATTTATTTCTGCTCAAAAGTACTATGTGCTAACTTGATGTAAACGTATTCACTTTACTTTCCATATGATTTAGAGTTGTCTGCAAACAGTTTTATGTGTGTGCTACTGAAGTTAGTAAAGTTACACTAAGTTGCTCCTAAAGGTACAACCGTGTTTCAAAGCAATACAATGCTGAATGTAGTTCCAATGTAAATGCAGTGTAGTATGTTCTTGAATTCAACTTCACTTTATGTATTCCATTGCTGTGAGTAGCTTTCCTTGTTTTTCTATTCAGTTGCAGTTCACTCTGAATAATGCACATGTACATAACAGAAAATGCACAAAAAATAAGTATTGCATTCAGCTGAAAAGAGAGTACAATTTACTTTTGCTCAAAAGTACTATGTGCTAACTTGATGTAAACGTATTCACTTTACTTTCCATATGATTTAGAGTTGTCTGCAACCAGTTTTATGTGTGTGCTACTGCAGTTAGTAAAGTTACACTAAGTTGCTCCTAAAGGTACAACTGTGTTTCAAAGCAATACAATGCTGAATGTAGTTCCAATGTAAATGCAGTGTAGTATGTTCTTGAATTCAACTTTACTTTATGTATTCCATTGCTGTGAGTAGCTTTCCTTGTTTTTCTATTCAGTTGCATTTCACTCTGAATAGTTATGCACATGTACATAACAGAAAATACACAAAATAAAAAGTAACGCATGTAGCTGAAAAGAGAGTACAATTTACTTTTGCTCAAAAGTACTATGTGCTAACTTGATGTAAACGTATTCACTTTACTTTCCATATGATTTAGAGTTGTCTGCAACCAGTTTTATGTGTGTGCTACCGCATTTAGTAAAGTTACACTAAGTTGCTCCTAAAGGTACAACCGTGTTTCAAAGCAATACAAAGCTGAATGTAGTTCCAATGTAAATGCAGTGTAGTAAGTTCTTGAAATCAACTTTACTTTATGTATTCCATTGCTGTGAGTAGCTTTCCTTGTTTTTCTATTCAGTTGCAGTTCACTCTGAATAGTTATGCACATGTACATAACAGAAAATACACAAAATAAAAAGTAACGCATGCAGCTGAAAAGAGAGTACAATTTACTTTTGCTCAAAAGTACTATGTGCTAACTTGATGTAAACGTTTTCAATTTACTTTCCATATGATCTAGAGTTGTCTGCAACCAGTTTTATGTGTGTGCTACCGCATTTAGTAAAGTTACACTGAGCAATATCACCAGTTGCTCCTAATTGTACTAACGTGTTTCAAAGCAATACAAAGCTAAATGCAGTTCCAATTTAAATGCAGTGTAGTATGTACTTGAAATCAACTTTACTTTATGTATTCCATTGCTGTGAGTAGTTTTTTTTTGTGTTTCTAATCTGTTACAGTTCGCTCTGAATAGTTACGCACATGTACATAACAGAAAATGCACAAAAAATATGTAATGCATTCAGCTGAAAAGAGAGTACAATTTACTTTTGCTCAAAAGTACTATGTGCTAACTAGATCTAAACGTTTGTAATTGACTTTCTATATGATTTGGTGCAGTCTGCAACAAGTTTTATGTGTGTGCTACTGAAGTTACTAACGTTACAATAAACAATATCACCAGTTGCTACTAATGGTACTACAGTGTTTCAAAGCAATACAAAGCTAAATGTAGTTCCAATGTAAATGCATTGTAGTATGTTCTTGAATTCAACTTTACTTTAGGTATTCCATTGCTGTGAGTAGCTTTCCTTGTTTTTCCATTCAGTTGCAGTTCATTCTGAATAGTTACGCACATGTACATAACAGAAAATGCACAAAAAATAAGTAATGCATTCAGCTGAAAAGAGAGTACAATTTATTTCTGCTCAAAAGTACTATGTGCTAACTTGATGTAAACGTATTCACTTTACTTTCCATATGATTTAGAGTTGTCTGCAACCAGTTTTATGTGTGTGCTACTGAAGTTAGTAAAGTTACACTAAGTTGCTCCTAAAGGTACAACCGTGTTTCAAAGCAATACAATGCTGAATGTAGTTCCAATGTAAATGCAGTGTAGTATGTTCTTGAATTCAACTTTACTTTATGTATTCCATTGCTGTGAGTAGCTTTCCTTGTTTTTCTATTCAGTTGCATTTCACTCTGAATAGTTATGCACATGTACATAACAGAAAATACACAAAATAAAAAGTAACGCATGTAGCTGAAAAGAGAGTACAATTTACTTTTGCTCAAAAGTACTATGTGCTAACTTGATGTAAACGTATTCACTTTACTTTCCATATGATTTAGAGTTGTCTGCAACCAGTTTTATGTGTGTGCTACCGCATTTAGTAAAGTTACACTAAGTTGCTCCTAAAGGTACAACCGTGTTTCAAAGCAATACAAAGCTGAATGTAGTTCCAATGTAAATGCAGTGTAGTAAGTTCTTGAAATCAACTTTACTTTATGTATTCCATTGCTGTGAGTAGCTTTCCTTGTTTTTCTATTCAGTTGCAGTTCACTCTGAATAGTTATGCACATGTACATAACAGAAAATACACAAAATAAAAAGTAACGCATGCAGCTGAAAAGAGAGTACAATTTACTTTTGCTCAAAAGTACTATGTGCTAACTTGATGTAAACGTTTTCAATTTACTTTCCATATGATCTAGAGTTGTCTGCAACCAGTTTTATGTGTGTGCTACCGCATTTAGTAAAGTTACACTGAGCAATATCACCAGTTGCTCCTAATTGTACTAACGTGTTTCAAAGCAATACAAAGCTAAATGCAGTTCCAATTTAAATGCAGTGTAGTATGTACTTGAAATCAACTTTACTTTATGTATTCCATTGCTGTGAGTAGTTTTTTTTTGTGTTTCTAATCTGTTACAGTTCGCTCTGAATAGTTACGCACATGTACATAACAGAAAATGCACAAAAAATATGTAATGCATTCAGCTGAAAAGAGAGTACAATTTACTTTTGCTCAAAAGTACTATGTGCTAACTAGATCTAAACGTTTGTAATTGACTTTCTATATGATTTGGTGCAGTCTGCAACAAGTTTTATGTGTGTGCTACTGAAGTTACTAACGTTACAATAAACAATATCACCAGTTGCTACTAATGGTACTACAGTGTTTCAAAGCAATACAAAGCTAAATGTAGTTCCAATGTAAATGCATTGTAGTATGTTCTTGAATTCAACTTTACTTTAGGTATTCCATTGCTGTGAGTAGCTTTCCTTGTTTTTCCATTCAGTTGCAGTTCATTCTGAATAGTTACGCACATGTACATAACAGAAAATGCACAAAAAATAAGTAATGCATTCAGCTGAAAAGAGAGTACAATTTATTTCTGCTCAAAAGTACTATGTGCTAACTTGATGTAAACGTATTCACTTTACTTTCCATATGATTTAGAGTTGTCTGCAACCAGTTTTATGTGTGTGCTACTGAAGTTAGTAAAGTTACACTAAGTTGCTCCTAAAGGTACAACCGTGTTTCAAAGCAATACAATGCTGAATGTAGTTCCAATGTAAATGCAGTGTAGTATGTTCTTGAATTCAACTTTACTTTATGTATTCCATTGCTGTGAGTAGCTTTCCTTGTTTTTCTATTCAGTTGCATTTCACTCTGAATAGTTATGCACATGTACATAACAGAAAATACACAAAATAAAAAGTAACGCATGTAGCTGAAAAGAGAGTACAATTTACTTTTGCTCAAAAGTACTATGTGCTAACTTGATGTAAACGTATTCACTTTACTTTCCATATGATTTAGAGTTGTCTGCAACCAGTTTTATGTGTGTGCTACCGCATTTAGTAAAGTTACACTAAGTTGCTCCTAAAGGTACAACCGTGTTTCAAAGCAATACAAAGCTGAATGTAGTTCCAATGTAAATGCAGTGTAGTAAGTTCTTGAAATCAACTTTACTTTATGTATTCCATTGCTGTGAGTAGCTTTCCTTGTTTTTCTATTCAGTTGCAGTTCACTCTGAATAGTTATGCACATGTACATAACAGAAAATACACAAAATAAAAAGTAACGCATGCAGCTGAAAAGAGAGTACAATTTACTTTTGCTCAAAAGTACTATGTGCTAACTTGATGTAAACGTTTTCAATTTACTTTCCATATGATCTAGAGTTGTCTGCAACCAGTTTTATGTGTGTGCTACTGATGTTAGTAAAGTTACACTAAGCAATATCACCAGTTGCTCCTAATTGTACTAACGTGTTTCAAAGCAATACAAAGCTGAATGTAGTTCCAATGTAAATGCAGTGTAGTATGTTCTTGAAATCAACTTAACTTTATGTATTCCATTGCTGTGAGTAGTTTTTTTGTGTTTCTAATCTGTTACAGTTCGCTCTGAATAGTTACGCACATGTACATAACAGAAAAAGCACAAAAAATAAGTAATGCATTCAGCTGAAAACAGAGTACAATTTATTTCTGCTCAAAAGTACTATGTGCTTACTTGATGTAAACGTATTCACTTTACTTTCCATATGATTTAGAGTTGTCTGCAACCAGTTTTATGTGTGTGCTACTGCAGTTAGTAAAGTTACACTAAGCAATATCACCAGTTGCTCCTAATGGTACTACCGTGTTTCAAAGCAATGCAAAGCTAAATGTAGTTCCAATGTAAATGCATTGTAGTATGTTCTTGAAATCAACTTTACTTTATGTATTCCATTGCTGTGAGTAGCTTTCCTTGTTGTTCCATTCAGTTGCAGTTCACTCTGAATAGTTATGCACATGTACATAACAGAAAATACACAAAATAAAATGTAACGCATGCAGCTGAAAAGAGAGTACAATTTACTTTTGCTCAAAAGTACTATGTGCTAACTTGATGTAAACGTTTTCAATTTACTTTCCATATGATCTAGAGTTGTCTGCAACCAGTTTTATGTGTGTGCTACCGCATTTAGTAAAGTTACACTAAGCAATATCACCAGTTGCTCCTAATTGTACTAACGTGTTTCAAAGCAATACAAAGCTAAATGCAGTTCCAATTTAAATGCAGTGTAGTATGTACTTGAAATCAACTTTACTTTATGTATTCCATTGCTGTGAGTAGTTTTTTTTTTGTGTTTCTAATCTGTTACAGTTCGCTCTGAATAGTTACGCACATGTACATAACAGAAAATGCACAAAAAATATGTAATGCATTCAGCTGAAAACAGAGTACAATTTATTTCTGCTCAAAAGTACTATGTGCTAACTTGATGTAAACGTATTCACTTTACTTTCCATATGATTTAGAGTTGTCTGCAAACAGTTTTATGTGTGTGCTACTGAAGTTAGTAAAGTTACACTAAGTTGCTCCTAAAGGTACAACCGTGTTTCAAAGCAATACAATGCTGAATGTAGTTCCAATGTAAATGCAGTGTAGTATGTTCTTGAATTCAACTTCACTTTATGTATTCCATTGCTGTGAGTAGCTTTCCTTGTTTTTCTATTCAGTTGCAGTTCACTCTGAATAATGCACATGTACATAACAGAAAATGCACAAAAAATAAGTATTGCATTCAGCTGAAAAGAGAGTACAATTTACTTTTGCTCAAAAGTACTATGTGCTAACTTGATGTAAACGTATTCACTTTACTTTCCATATGATTTAGAGTTGTCTGCAACCAGTTTTATGTGTGTGCTACTGCAGTTAGTAAAGTTACACTAAGTTGCTCCTAAAGGTACAACTGTGTTTCAAAGCAATACAATGCTGAATGTAGTTCCAATGTAAATGCAGTGTAGTATGTTCTTGAATTCAACTTTACTTTATGTATTCCATTGCTGTGAGTAGCTTTCCTTGTTTTTCTATTCAGTTGCATTTCACTCTGAATAGTTATGCACATGTACATAACAGAAAATACACAAAATAAAAAGTAACGCATGTAGCTGAAAAGAGAGTACAATTTACTTTTGCTCAAAAGTACTATGTGCTAACTTGATGTAAACGTATTCACTTTACTTTCCATATGATTTAGAGTTGTCTGCAACCAGTTTTATGTGTGTGCTACCGCATTTAGTAAAGTTACACTAAGTTGCTCCTAAAGGTACAACCGTGTTTCAAAGCAATACAAAGCTGAATGTAGTTCCAATGTAAATGCAGTGTAGTAAGTTCTTGAAATCAACTTTACTTTATGTATTCCATTGCTGTGAGTAGCTTTCCTTGTTTTTCTATTCAGTTGCAGTTCACTCTGAATAGTTATGCACATGTACATAACAGAAAATACACAAAATAAAAAGTAACGCATGCAGCTGAAAAGAGAGTACAATTTACTTTTGCTCAAAAGTACTATGTGCTAACTTGATGTAAACGTTTTCAATTTACTTTCCATATGATCTAGAGTTGTCTGCAACCAGTTTTATGTGTGTGCTACCGCATTTAGTAAAGTTACACTGAGCAATATCACCAGTTGCTCCTAATTGTACTAACGTGTTTCAAAGCAATACAAAGCTAAATGCAGTTCCAATTTAAATGCAGTGTAGTATGTACTTGAAATCAACTTTACTTTATGTATTCCATTGCTGTGAGTAGTTTTTTTTTGTGTTTCTAATCTGTTACAGTTCGCTCTGAATAGTTACGCACATGTACATAACAGAAAATGCACAAAAAATATGTAATGCATTCAGCTGAAAAGAGAGTACAATTTACTTTTGCTCAAAAGTACTATGTGCTAACTAGATCTAAACGTTTGTAATTGACTTTCTATATGATTTGGTGCAGTCTGCAACAAGTTTTATGTGTGTGCTACTGAAGTTACTAACGTTACAATAAACAATATCACCAGTTGCTACTAATGGTACTACAGTGTTTCAAAGCAATACAAAGCTAAATGTAGTTCCAATGTAAATGCATTGTAGTATGTTCTTGAATTCAACTTTACTTTAGGTATTCCATTGCTGTGAGTAGCTTTCCTTGTTTTTCCATTCAGTTGCAGTTCATTCTGAATAGTTACGCACATGTA
Source organism: Hemitrygon akajei (assembly GCF_048418815.1). Lineage (NCBI taxonomy): Eukaryota > Metazoa > Chordata > Chondrichthyes > Myliobatiformes > Dasyatidae > Hemitrygon > Hemitrygon akajei. Next base: position 57,329,404 of record NC_133131.1, read on the forward strand.
CATAACAGAAAATGCACAAAAAATAAGTAATGCATTCAGCTGAAAAGAGAGTACAATTTATTTCTGCTCAAAAGTACTATGTGCTAACTTGATGTAAACGTATTCACTTTACTTTCCATATGATTTAGAGTTGTCTGCAACCAGTTTTATGTGTGTGCTACTGAAGTTAGTAAAGTTACACTAAGTTGCTCCTAAAGGTACAACCGTGTTTCAAAGCAATACAATGCTGAATGTAGTTCCAATGTAAATGCAGTGTAGTATGTTCTTGAATTCAACTTTACTTTATGTATTCCATTGCTGTGAGTAGCTTTCCTTGTTTTTCTATTCAGTTGCAGTTCACTCTGAATACTGCACATGTACATAACAGAAAATGCACAAAAAATAAGTAATGCATTCAGCTGAAAAGAGAGTACAATTTACTTTTGCTCAAAAGTACTATGTGCTAACTTGATGTAAACGTATTCACTTTACTTTCCATATGATTTAGAGTTGTCTGCAACCAGTTTTCTGTGTCTGCTACCGCATTTAGTAAAGTTACACTAAGTTGCTCCTAAAGGTACAACCTTGTTTCAAAGCAATACAAAGCTGAATGTAGTTCCAATGTAAATGCAGTGTAGTAAGTTCTTGAAATCAAATTTACTTTATGTATTCCATTGCTGTGAGTAGCTTTGCTTGTTGTTCTATTCAGTTGCAGTTCACTCTGAATAGTTATGCACATGTACATAACAGAAAATACACAAAATAAAAAGTAACGCATGCAGCTGAAAAGAGAGTACAATTTACTTTTGCTCAAAAGTACTATGTGCTAACTTGATGTAAACGTTTTCAATTTACTTTCCATATGATCTAGAGTTGTCTGCAACCAGTTTTATGTGTGTGCTACTGCAGTTAGTAAAGTTACACTAAGCAATATCACCAGTTGCTCCTAATGGTACTACCGTGTTTCAAAGCAATACAAAGCTAAATGTAGTTCCAATGTAAATGCATTGTAGTATGTTCTTGAATTCAACTTTACTTTAGGTATTCCATTGCTGTGAGTAGCTTTCCTTGTTTTTCCATTCAGTTGCAGTTCATTCTGAATAGTTACGCACATGTACATAACAGAAAACGCACAAAAAATAAGTAATGCATTCAGCTGAAAAGAGAGTACAATTTATTTCAGCTCAAAAGTACTATGTGCTAACTTGATGTAAACGTATTCACTTTACTTTCCATATGATTTAGAGTTGTCTGCAACCAGTTTTATGTGTGGCTACTGAAGTTAGTAAAGTTACACTAAGTTGCTCCTAAAGGTACAACCGTGTTTCAAAGCAATACAATGCTGAATGTAGTTCCAATGTAAATGCAGTGTAGTATGTTCTTGAATTCAACTTTACTTTATGTATTCCATTGCTGTGAGTAGCTTTCCTTGTTTTTTTATTCAGTTGCAGTTCACTCTGAATAATGCACATGTACATAACAGAAAATGCACAAAAAATAAGTAATGCATTCAGCTGAAAAGAGAGTACAATTTACTTTTGCTCAAAAGTACTATGTGCTAACTTGATGTAAACGTATTCACTTTACTTTCCATATGATTTAGAGTTGTCTGCAACCAGTTTTATGTGTGTGCTACTGCAGTTAGTAAAGTTACACTAAGTTGCTCCTAAAGGTACAACTGTGTTTCAAAGCAATACAATGCTGAATGTAGTTCCAATGTAAATGCAGTGTAGTATGTTCTTGAATTCAACTTTACTTTATGTATTCCATTGCTGTGAGTAGCTTTCCTTGTTTTTCTATTCAGTTGCATTTCACTCTGAATAGTTATGCACATGTACATAACAGAAAATACACAAAATAAAAAGTAACGCATGTAGCTGAAAAGAGAGTACAATTTACTTTTGCTCAAAAGTACTATGTGCTAACTTGATGTAAACGTATTCACTTTACTTTCCATATGATTTAGAGTTGTCTGCAACCAGTTTTATGTGTGTGCTACTGCATTTAGTAAAGTTACACTAAGTTGCTCCTAAAGGTACAACCGTGTTTCAAAGCAATACAAAGCTGAATGTAGTTCCAATGTAAATGCAGTGTAGTAAGTTCTTGAAATCAACTTTACTTTATGTATTCCATTGCTGTGAGTAGCTTTCCTTGTTTTTCTATTCAGTTGCAGTTCACTCTGAATAGTTATGCACATGTACATAACAGAAAATACACAAAATAAAAAGTAACGCATGCAGCTGAAAAGAGAGTACAATTTACTTTTGCTCAAAAGTACTATGTGCTAACTTGATGTAAACGTTTTCAATTTACTTTCCATATGATCTAGAGTTGTCTGCAACCAGTTTTATGTGTGTGCTACCGCATTTAGTAAAGTTACACTAAGCAATATCACCAGTTGCTCCTAATTGTACTAACGTGTTTCAAAGCAATACAAAGCTAAATGCAGTTCCAATTTAAATGCAGTGTAGTATGTACTTGAAATCAACTTTACTTTATGTATTCCATTGCTGTGAGTAGTTTTTTTTTGTGTTTCTAATCTGTTACAGTTCGCTCTGAATAGTTACGCACATGTACATAACAGAAAATGCACAAAAAATATGTAATGCATTCAGCTGAAAAGAGAGTACAATTTACTTTTGCTGAAAAGTACTATGTGCTAACTTGATGTAAACGTATTCACTTTACTTTCCATATGATTTAGAGTTGTCTGCAACCAGTTTTATGTGTGTGCTACTGCAGTTAGTAAAGTTACACTAAGCAATATCACCAGTTGCTCCTAATGGTACTACCGTGTTTCAAAGCAATACAAAGCTAAATGTAGTTCCAATGTAAATGCATTGTAGTATGTTCTTGAATTCAACTTTACTTTAGGTATTCCATTGCTGTGAGTAGCTTTCCTTGTTTTTCCATTCAGTTGCAGTTCATTCTGAATAGTTACGCACATGTACATAACAGAAAACGCACAAAAAATAAGTAATGCATTCAGCTGAAAAGAGAGTACAATTTATTTCAGCTCAAAAGTACTATGTGCTAACTTGATGTAAACGTATTCACTTTACTTTCCATATGATTTAGAGTTGTCTGCAACCAGTTTTATGTGTGGCTACTGAAGCTAGTAAAGTTACACTAAGTTGCTCCTAAAGGTACAACCGTGTTTCAAAGCAATACAATGCTGAATGTAGTTCCAATGTAAATGCAGTGTAGTATGTTCTTGAATTCAACTTTACTTTATGTATTCCATTGCTGTGAGTAGCTTTCCTTGTTTTTCTATTCAGTTGCAGTTCACTCTGAATAATGCACATGTACATAACAGAAAATGCACAAAAAATAAGTAATGCATTCAGCTGAAAAGAGAGTACAATTTACTTTTGCTCAAAAGTACTATGTGCTAACTTGATGTAAACGTATTCACTTTACTTTCCATATGATTTAGAGTTGTCTGCAACCAGTTTTATGTGTGTGCTACTGCAGTTAGTAAAGTTACACTAAGTTGCTCCTAAAGGTAGAACTGTGTTTCAAAGCAATACAATGCTGAATGTAGTTCCAATGTAAATGCAGTGTAGTATGTTCTTGAATTCAACTTTACTTTATGTATTCCATTGCTGTGAGTAGCTTTCCTTGTTTTTCTATTCAGTTGCATTTCACTCTGAATAGTTATGCACATGTACATAACAGAAAATACACAAAATAAAAAGTAACGCATGTAGCTGAAAAGAGAGTACAATTTACTTTTGCTCAAAAGTACTATGTGCTAACTTGATGTAAACGTATTCACTTTACTTTCCATATGATTTAGAGTTGTCTGCAACCAGTTTTATGTGTGTGCTACCGCATTTAGTAAAGTTACACTAAGTTGCTCCTAAAGGTACAACCGTGTTTCAAAGCAATACAAAGCTGAATGTAGTTCCAATGTAAATGCAGTGTAGTAAGTTCTTGAAATCAACTTTACTTTATGTATTCCATTGCTGTGAGTAGCTTTCCTTGTTTTTCTATTCAGTTGCAGTTCACTCTGAATATTTATGCACATGTACATAACAGAAAATACACAAAATAAAAAGTAACGCATGCAGCTGAAAAGAGAGTACAATTTACTTTTGCTCAAAAGTACTATGTGCTACCTTGATGTAAACGTTTTCAATTTACTTTCCATATGATCTAGAGTTGTCTGCAACCAGTTTTATGTGTGTGCTACCGCATTTAGTAAAGTTACACTAAGCAATATCACCAGTTGCTCCTAATTGTACTAACGTGTTTCAAAGCAATACAAAGCTAAATGCAGTTCCAATTTAAATGCAGTGTAGTATGTACTTGAAATCAACTTTACTTTATGTATTCCATTGCTGTGAGTAGTTTTCTTTTTGTGTTTCTAATCTGTTACAGTTCGCTCTGAATAGTTACGCACATGTACATAACAGAAAATGCACAAAAAATATGTAATGCATTCAGCTGAAAAGAGAGTACAATTTACTTTTGCTCAAAAGTACTATGTGCTAACTTGATGTAAACGTATTCACTTTACTTTCCATATGATTTAGAGTTGTCTGCAACCAGTTTTATGTGTGTGCTACTGCAGTTAGTAAAGTTACACTAAGTTGCTCCTAAAGGTACAACCGTGTTTCAAAGCAATACAAAGCTGATGTAGTTCCAATGTAAATGCAGTGTAGTAAGTTCTTGAAATCAACTTTACTTTATGTATTCCATTGCTGTGAGTAGCTTTCCTTGTTTTTCTATTCAGTTGCAGTTCACTCTGAATAGTTATGCACATGTACATAACAGAAAATACACAAAATAAATAACGCATGCAGCTGAAAAGAGAGTACAATTTACTTTTGCTCAAAAGTACTATGTGCTAACTTGATGTAAACGTTTTCAATTTACTTTCCATATGATCTAGAGTTGTCTGCAACCAGTTTTATGTGTGTGCTACCGCATTTAGTAAAGTTACACTAAGCAATATCACCAGTTGCTCCTAATTGTACTAACGTGTTTCAAAGCAATACAAAGCTAAATGCAGTTCCAATTTAAATGCAGTGTAGTATGTACTTGAAATCAACTTTACTTTATGTATTCCATTGCTGTGAGTAGTTTTTTTTTGTGTTTCTAATCTGTTACAGTTCGCTCTGAATAGTTACGCACATTTACATAACAGAAAATGCACAAAAAATATGTAATGCATTCAGCTGAAAACAGAGTACAATTTATTTCTGCTCAAAAGTACTATGTGCTAACTTGATGTAAACGTATTCACTTTACTTTCCATATGATTTAGAGTTGTCTGCAACCAGTTCTATGTGTGTACTACTTATGTTAGTAAAGTTACACTAAGTTGCTCCTAAAGGTACAACCGTGTTTCAAAGCAATACAAAGCTGAATGTAGTTCCAATGTAAATGCAGTGTAGTATTTTCTTGAAATCAACTTAACTTTATGTATTCCATTGCTGTGAGTAGTTTTTTTGTGTTTCTAATCTGTTACAGTTCGCTCTGAATAGTTACGCACATGTACATAACAGAAAAAGCACAAAAAATAAGTAATGCATTCAGCTGAAAACAGTACAATTTATTTCTGCTCAAAAGTACTATGTGCTAACTTGATGTAAACGTATTCACTTTACTTTCCATATGATTTAGAGTTGTCTGCAACCAGTTTTATGTGTGTGCTACTGCAGTTAGTAAAGTTACACTAAGCAATATCACCAGTTGCTCCTAATGGTACTACCGTGTTTCAAAGCAATACAAAGCTAAATGTAGTTCCAATGTAAATGCATTGTAGTATGTTCTTGAAATCAACTTTACTTTATGTATTCCATTGCTGTGAGTAGCTTTCCTTGTTGTTCCATTCAGTTGCAGTTCACTCTGAATAGTTATGCACATGTACATAACAGAAAATACACAAAATAAAAAGTAACGCATTCAGCTGAAAAGAGAGTACAATTTACTTTTGCTCAAAAGTACTATGTGCTAACTAGATCTAAACGTTTGTAATTGACTTTCTATATGATTTGGTGCAGTCTGCAACAAGTTTTATGTGTGTGCTACTGAAGTTACTAACGTTACAATAAACCATATCACCAGTTGCTACTAATGGTACTACAGTGTTTCAAAGCAATAAAAAGCTAAATGTAGTTCCAATGTAAATGCATTGTAGTATGTTCTTGAATTCAACTTTACTTTAGGTATTCCATTGCTGTGAGTAGCTTTCCTTGTTTTTCCATTCAGTTGCAGTTCATTCTGAATAGTTACGCACATGTACATAACAGAAAACGCACAAAAAATAAGTAATGCATTCAGCTGAAAAGAGAGTACAATTTATTTCTGCTCAAAAGTACTATGTGCTAACTTGATGTAAACGTATTCACTTTACTTTCCATATGATTTAGAGTTGTCTGCAACCAGTTTTATGTGTGTGCTACTGAAGTTAGTAAAGTTACACTAAGTTGCTCCTAAAGGTACAACCGTGTTTCAAAGCAATACAATGCTGAATGTAGTTCTAATGTAAATGCAGTGTAGTATGTTCTTGAATTCAACTTTACTTTATGTATTCCATTGCTGTGAGTAGCTTTCCTTGTTTTTCTATTCAGTTGCAGTTCACTCTGAATAATGCACATGTACATAACAGAAAATGCACAAAAAATAAGTAATGCATTCAGCTGAAAAGAGAGTACAATTTATTTCTGCTCAAAAGTACTATGTGCTAACTTGATGTAAACGTATTCACTTTACTTTCCATATGATTTAGAGTTGTCTGCAACCAGTTTTATGTGTGTGCTACTGAAGTTAGTAAAGTTACACTAAGTTGCTCCTAAAGGTACAACCGTGTTTCAAAGCAATACAATGCTGAATGTAGTTCCAATGTAAATGCAGTGTAGTATGTTCTTGAATTCAACTTTACTTTATGTATTCCATTGCTGTGAGTAGCTTTCCTTGTTTTTCTATTCAGTTGCATTTCACTCTGAATAGTTATGCACATGTACATAACAGAAAATACACAAAATAAAAAGTAACGCATGTAGCTGAAAAGAGAGTACAATTTACTTTTGCTCAAAAGTACTATGTGCTAACTTGATGTAAACGTATTCACTTTACTTTCCATATGATTTAGAGTTGTCTGCAACCAGTTTTATGTGTGTGCTACCGCATTTAGTAAAGTTACACTAAGTTGCTCCTAAAGGTACAACCGTGTTTCAAAGCAATACAAAGCTGAATGTAGTTCCAATGTAAATGCAGTGTAGTAAGTTCTTGAAATCAACTTTACTTTATGTATTCCATTGCTGTGAGTAGCTTTCCTTGTTTTTCTATTCAGTTGCAGTTCACTCTGAATAGTTATGCACATGTACATAACAGAAAATACACAAAATAAAAAGTAACGCATGCAGCTGAAAAGAGAGTACAATTTACTTTTGCTCAAAAGTACTATGTGCTAACTTGATGTAAACGTTTTCAATTTACTTTCCATATGATCTAGAGTTGTCTGCAACCAGTTTTATGTGTGTGCTACTGATGTTAGTAAAGTTACACTAAGCAATATCACCAGTTGCTCCTAATTGTACTAACGTGTTTCAAAGCAATACAAAGCTGAATGTAGTTCCAATGTAAATGCAGTGTAGTATGTTCTTGAAATCAACTTAACTTTATGTATTCCATTGCTGTGAGTAGTTTTTTTGTGTTTCTAATCTGTTACAGTTCGCTCTGAATAGTTACGCACATGTACATAACAGAAAAAGCACAAAAAATAAGTAATGCATTCAGCTGAAAACAGAGTACAATTTATTTCTGCTCAAAAGTACTATGTGCTTACTTGATGTAAACGTATTCACTTTACTTTCCATATGATTTAGAGTTGTCTGCAACCAGTTTTATGTGTGTGCTACTGCAGTTAGTAAAGTTACACTAAGCAATATCACCAGTTGCTCCTAATGGTACTACCGTGTTTCAAAGCAATACAAAGCTAAATGTAGTTCCAATGTAAATGCAGTGTAGTATGTACTTGAAATCAACTTTGCTTTATGTATTCCATTGCTGTGAGTAGTTTTTTTTTGTGTTTCTAATCTGTTACAGTTCGCTCTGAATAGTTACGCACATGTACATAACAGAAAATGCACAAAAAATATGTAATGCATTCAGCTGAAAAGAGAGTACAATTTACTTTTGCTCAAAAGTACTATGTGCTAACTAGATCTAAACGTTTGTAATTGACTTTCTATATGATTTGGTGCAGTCTGCAACAAGTTTTATGTGTGTGCTACTGAAGTTACTAACGTTACAATAAACAATATCACCAGTTGCTACTAATGGTACTACAGTGTTTCAAAGCAACAAAAAGCTAAATGTAGTTCCAATGTAAATGCATTGTAGTATGTTCTTGAATTCAACTTTACTTTAGGTATTCCATTGCTGTGAGTAGCTTTCCTTGTTTTTCCATTCAGTTGCAGTTCATTCTGAATAGTTACGCACATGTACATAACAGAAAACGCACAAAAAATAAGTAATGCATTCAGCTGAAAAGAGAGTACAATTTATTTCTGCTCAAAAGTACTATGTGCTAACTTGATGTAAACGTATTCACTTTACTTTCCATATGATTTAGAGTTGTCTGCAACCAGTTTTATGTGTGTGCTACTGCAGTTAGTAAAGTTACACTAAGTTGCTCCTAAAGGTACAACTGTGTTTCAAAGCAATACAATGCTGAATGTAGTTCCAATGTAAATGCAGTGTAGTATGTTCTTGAATTCAACTTTACTTTATGTATTCCATTGCTGTGAGTAGCTTTCCTTGTTTTTCTATTCAGTTGCATTTCACTCTGAATAGTTATGCACATGTACATAACAGAAAATACACAAAATAAAAAGTAACGCATGTAGCTGAAAAGAGAGTACAATTTACTTTTGCTCAAAAGTACTATGTGCTAACTTGATGTAAACGTATTCACTTTACTTTCCATATGATTTAGAGTTGTCTGCAACCAGTTTTATGTGTGTGCTACCGCATTTAGTAAAGTTACACTAAGTTGCTCCTAAAGGTACAACCGTGTTTCAAAGCAATACAAAGCTGAATGTAGTTCCAATGTAAATGCAGTGTAGTAAGTTCTTGAAATCAACTTTACTTTATGTATTCCATTGCTGTGAGTAGCTTTCCTTGTTTTTCTATTCAGTTGCAGTTCACTCTGAATAGTGATGCACATGTACATAACAGAAAATACACAAAATAAAAAGTAACGCATGCAGCTGAAATGAGAGTACAATTTACTTTTGCTCAAAAGTACTATGTGCTAACTTGATGTAAACGTTTTCAATTTACTTTCCATATGATCTAGAGTTGTCTGCAACCAGTTTTATGTGTGTGCTACCGCATTTAGTAAAGTTACACTAAGTTGCTCCTAAAGGTACAACCGTTTTTCAAAGCAATACAAAGCTGAATGTAGTTCCAATGTAAATGCAGTGTAGTAAGTTCTTGAAATCAACTTTACTTTATGTATTCCATTGCTGTGAGTAGCTTTCCTTGTTTTTCTATTCAGTTGCAGTTCACTCTGAATAGTTATGCACATGTACATAACAGAAAATACACAAAATAAAAAGTAACGCATGCAGCTGAAAAGAGAGTACAATTTACCTTTGCTCAAAAGTACTATGTGCTAACTTGATGTAAACGTTTTCAATTTACTTTCCATATGATCTAGAGTTGTCTGCAACCAGTTTTATGTGTGTGCTACTGATGTTAGTAAAGTTACACTAAGCAATATCACCAGTTGCTCCTAATTGTACTAACGTGTTTCAAAGCAATACAAAGCTGAATGTAGTTCCAATGTAAATGCAGTGTAGTATGTTCTTGAAATCAACTTAACTTTATGTATTCCATTGCTGTGAGTAGTTTTTTTGTGTTTCTAATCTGTTACAGTTCGCTCTGAATAGTTACGCACATGTACATAACAGAAAAAGCACAAGAAATAAGTAATGCATTCAGCTGAAAACAGAGTACAATTTATTTCTGCTCAAAAGTACTATGTGCTTACTTGATGTAAACGTATTCACTTTACTTTCCATATGATTTAGAGTTGTCTGCAACCAGTTTTATGTGTGTGCTACTGCAGTTAGTAAAGTTACACTAAGCAATATCACCAGTTGCTCCTAATGGTACTACCGTGTTTCAAAGCAATACAAAGCTAAATGTAGTTCCAATGTAAATGCAGTGTAGTATGTACTTGAAATCAACTTTGCTTTATGTATTCCATTGCTGTGAGTAGTTTTTTTTTGTGTTTCTAATCTGTTACAGTTCGCTCTGAATAGTTACGCACATGTACATAACAGAAAATGCACAAAAAATATGTAATGCATTCAGCTGAAAAGAGAGTACAATTTACTTTTGCTCAAAAGTACTATGTGCTAACTAGATCTAAACGTTTGTAATTGACTTTCTATATGATTTGGTGCAGTCTGCAACAAGTTTTATGTGTGTGCTACTGAAGTTACTAACGTTACAATAAACAATATCACCAGTTGCTACTAATGGTACTACAGTGTTTCAAAGCAACAAAAAGCTAAATGTAGTTCCAATGTAAATGCATTGTAGTATGTTCTTGAATTCAACTTTACTTTAGGTATTCCATTGCTGTGAGTAGCTTTCCTTGTTTTTCCATTCAGTTGCAGTTCATTCTGAATAGTTACGCACATGTACATAACAGAAAACGCACAAAAAATAAGTAATGCATTCAGCTGAAAAGAGAGTACAATTTATTTCTGCTCAAAAGTACTATGTGCTAACTTGATGTAAACGTATTCACTTTACTTTCCATATGATTTAGAGTTGTCTGCAACCAGTTTTATGTGTGTGCTACTGAAGTTAGTAAAGTTACACTAAGTTGCTCCTAAAGGTACAACCGTGTTTCAAAGCAATACAATGCTGAATGTAGTTCCAATGTAAATGCAGTGTAGTATGTTCTTGAATTCAACTTTACTTTATGTATTCCATTGCTGTGAGTAGCTTTCCTTGCTTTTCTATTCAGTTGCAGTTCACTCTGAATAATGCACATGTACATAACAGAAAATGCACAAAAAATAAGTAATGCATTCAGCTGAAAAGAGAGTACAATTTACTTTTGCTCAAAAGTACTATGTGCTAACTTGATGTAAACGTTTTCAATTTACTTTCCATATGATCTAGAGTTGTCTGCAACCAGTTTTATGTGTGTGCTACTGATGTTAGTAAAGTTACACTAAGCAATATCACCAGTTGCTCCTAATTGTACTAACGTGTTTCAAAGCAATACAAAGCTGAATGTAGTTCCAATGTAAATGCAGTGTAGTATGTTCTTGAAATCAACTTAACTTTATGTATTCCATTGCTGTGAGTAGTTTCTTTGTGTTTCTAATCTGTTACAGTTCGCTCTGAATAGTTACGCACATGTACATAACAGAAAAAGCACAAAAAATAAGTAATGCATTCAGCTGAAAACAGAGTACAATTTATTTCTGCTCAAAAGTACTATGTGCTTACTTGATGTAAACGTATTCACTTTACTTTCCATATGATTTAGAGTTGTCTGCAACCAGTTTTATGTGTGTGCTACTGCAGTTAGTAAAGTTACACTAAGCAATATCACCAGTTGCTCCTAATGGTACTACCGTGTTTCAAAGCAATACAAAGCTGAATGTAGTTCCAATGTAAATGCAGTGTAGTATGTTCTTGAAATCAACTTAACTTTATGTATTCCATTGCTGTGAGCAGTTTTTTTGTGTTTCTAATCTGTTACAGTTCGCTCTGAATAGTTACGCACATGTACATAACAGAAAAAGCACAAAAAATAAGTAATGCATTCAGCTGAAAACAGAGTACAATTTATTTCTGCTCAAAAGTACTATGTGCTTACTTGATGTAAACGTATTCACTTTACTTTCCATATGATTTAGAGTTGTCTGCAACCAGTTTTATGTGTGTGCTACTGCAGTTAGTAAAGTTACACTAAGCAATATCACCAGTTGCTCCTAATGGTACTACCGTGTTTCAAAGCAATACAAAGCTAAATGTAGTTCCAATGTAAATGGATTGTAGTATGTTCTTGAAATCAACTTTACTTTATGTATTCCATTGCTGTGAGTAGCTTTCCTTGTTGTTCCATTCAGTTGCAGTTCACTCTGAATAGTTATGCACATGTACATAACAGAAAATACACAAAATAAAAAGTAACGCATTCAGCTGAAAAGAGAGTACAATTTACTTTTGCTCAAAAGTACTATGTGCTAACTAGATCTAAACGTTTGTAATTGACTTTCTATATGATTTGGTGCAGTCTGCAACAAGTTTTATGTGTGTGCTACTGAAGTTACTAACGTTACAATAAACAATATCACCAGTTGCTACTAATGGTACTACAGTGTTTCAAAGCAACAAAAAGCTAAATGTAGTTCCAATGTAAATGCATTGTAGTATGTTCTTGAATTCAACTTTACTTTAGGTATTCCATTGCTGTGAGTAGCTTTCCTTGTTTTTCCATTCAGTTGCAGTTCATTCTGAATAGTTACGCACATGTACATAACAGAAAACGCACAAAAAATAAGTAATGCATTCAGCTGAAAAGAGAGTACAATTTATTTCTGCTCAAAAGTACTATGTGCTAACTTGATGTAAACGTATTCACTTTACTTTCCATATGATTTAGAGTTGTCTGCAACCAGTTTTATGTGTGTGCTACTGCAGTTAGTAAAGTTACACTAAGTTGCTCCTAAAGGTACAACTGTGTTTCAAAGCAATACAATGCTGAATGTAGTTCCAATGTAAATGCAGTGTAGTATGTTCTTGAATTCAACTTTACTTTATGTATTCCATTGCTGTGAGTAGCTTTCCTTGTTTTTCTATTCAGTTGCATTTCACTCTGAATAGTTATGCACATGTACATAACAGAAAATACACAAAATAAAAAGTAACGCATGTAGCTGAAAAGAGAGTACAATTTACTTTTGCTCAAAAGTACTATGTGCTAACTTGATGTAAACGTATTCACTTTACTTTCCATATGATTTAGAGTTGTCTGCAACCAGTTTTATGTGTGTGCTACCGCATTTAGTAAAGTTACACTAAGTTGCTCCTAAAGGTACAACCGTGTTTCAAAGCAATACAAAGCTGAATGTAGTTCCAATGTAAATGCAGTGTAGTAAGTTCTTGAAATCAACTTTACTTTATGTATTCCATTGCTGTGAGTAGCTTTCCTTGTTTTTCTATTCAGTTGCAGTTCACTCTGAATAGTGATGCACATGTACATAACAGAAAATACACAAAATAAAAAGTAACGCATGCAGCTGAAAAGAGAGTACAATTTACTTTTGCTCAAAAGTACTATGTGCTAACTTGATGTAAACGTTTTCAATTTACTTTCCATATGATCTAGAGTTGTCTGCAACCAGTTTTATGTGTGTGCTACTGATGTTAGTAAAGTTACACTAAGCAATATCACCAGTTGCTCCTAATTGTACTAACGTGTTTCAAAGCAATACAAAGCTGAATGTAGTTCCAATGTAAATGCAGTGTAGTATGTTCTTGAAATCAACTTAACTTTATGTATTCCATTGCTGTGAGTAGTTTTTTTGTGTTTCTAATCTGTTACAGTTCGCTCTGAATAGTTACGCACATGTACATAACAGAAAAAGCACAAAAAATAAGTAATGCATTCAGCTGAAAACAGAGTACAATTTATTTCTGCTCAAAAGTACTATGTGCTTACTTGATGTAAACGTATTCACTTTACTTTCCATATGATTTAGAGTTGTCTGCAACCAGTTTTATGTGTGTGCTACTGCAGTTAGTAAAGTTACACTAAGCAATATCACCAGTTGCTCCTAATGGTACTACCGTGTTTCAAAGCAATACAAAGCTAAATGTAGTTCCAATGTAAATGGATTGTAGTATGTTCTTGAAATCAACTTTACTTTATGTATTCCATTGCTGTGAGTAGCTTTCCTTGTTGTTCCATTCAGTTGCAGTTCACTCTGAATAGTTATGCACATGTACATAACAGAAAATACACAAAATAAAAAGTAACGCATTCAGCTGAAAAGAGAGTACAATTTACTTTTGCTCAAAAGTACTATGTGCTAACTAGATCTAAACGTTTGTAATTGACTTTCTATATGATTTGGTGCAGTCTGCAACAAGTTTTATGTGTGTGCTACTGAAGTTACTAACGTTACAATAAACAATATCACCAGTTGCTACTAATGGTACTACAGTGTTTCAAAGCAACAAAAAGCTAAATGTAGTTCCAATGTAAATGCATTGTAGTATGTTCTTGAATTCAACTTTACTTTAGGTATTCCATTGCTGTGAGTAGCTTTCCTTGTTTTTCCATTCAGTTGCAGTTCATTCTGAATAGTTACGCACATGTACATAACAGAAAACGCACAAAAAATAAGTAATGCATTCAGCTGAAAAGAGAGTACAATTTATTTCTGCTCAAAAGTACTATGTGCTAACTTGATGTAAACGTATTCACTTTACTTTCCATATGATTTAGAGTTGTCTGCAACCAGTTTTATGAGTGTGCTACTGAAGTTAGTAAAGTTACACTAAGTTGCTCCTAAAGGTACAACCGTGTTTCAAAGCAATACAATGCTGAATGTAGTTCCAATGTAAATGCAGTGTAGTATGTTCTTGAATTCAACTTTACTTTATGTATTCCATTGCTGTGAGTAGCTTTGCTTGTTTTTCTATTCAGTTGCAGTTCACTCTGAATAATGCACATGTACATAACAGAAAATGCACAAAAAATAAGTAATGCATTCAGCTGAAAAGAGAGTACAATTTACTTTTGCTCAAAAGTACTATGTGCTAACTTGATGTAAACGTATTCACTTTACTTTCCATATGATTTAGAGTTGTCTGCAACCAGTTTTATGTGTGTGCTACTGCAGTTAGTAAAGTTACACTAAGTTGCTCCTAAAGGTACAACTGTGTTTCAAAGCAATACAATGCTGAATGTAGTTCCAATGTAAATGCAGTGTAGTATGTTCTTGAATTCAACTTTACTTTATGTATTCCATTGCTGTGAGTAGCTTTCCTTGTTTTTCTATTCAGTTGCATTTCACTCTGAATAGTTATGCACATGTACATAACAGAAAATACACAAAATAAAAAGTAACGCATGTAGCTGAAAAGAGAGTACAATTTACTTTTGCTCAAAAGTACTATGTGCTAACTTGATGTAAACGTATTCACTTTACTTTCCATATGATTTAGAGTTGTCTGCAACCAGTTTTATGTGTGTGCTACCGCATTTAGTAAAGTTACACTAAGTTGCTCCTAAAGGTACAAATGTGTTTCAAAGCAATACAAAGCTGAATGTAGTTCCAATGTAAATGCAGTGTAGTAAGTTCTTGAAATCAACTTTACTTTATGTATTCCATTGCTGTGAGTAGCTTTCCTTGTTTTTCTATTCAGTTGCAGTTCACTCTGAATAGTGATGCACATGTACATAACAGAAAATACACAAAATAAAAAGTAACGCATGCAGCTGAAAAGAGAGTACAATTTACTTTTGCTCAAAAGTACTATGTGCTAACTTGATGTAAACGTTTTCAATTTACTTTCCATATGATCTAGAGTTGTCTGCAACCAGTTTTATGTGTGTGCTACTGATGTTAGTAAAGTTACACTAAGCAATATCACCAGTTGCTCCTAATTGTACTAACGTGTTTCAAAGCAATACAAAGCTGAATGTAGTTCCAATGTAAATGCAGTGTAGTATGTTCTTGAAATCAACTTAACTTTATGTATTCCATTGCTGTGAGTAGTTTTTTTGTGTTTCTAATCTGTTACAGTTCGCTCTGAATAGTTACGCACATGTACATAACAGAAAAAGCACAAAAAATAAGTAACGCATTCAGCTGAAAAGAGAGTACAATTTACTTTTGCTCAAAAGTACTATGTGCTAACTAGATCTAAACGTTTGTAATTGACTTTCTATATGATTTGGTGCAGTCTGCAACCAGTTTTATGTGTGTGCTACTGCAGTTAGTAAAGTTACACTAAGCAATATCACCAGTTGCTCCTAATGGTACTACCGTGTTTCAAAGCAATACAAAGCTAAATGTAGTTCCAATGTAAATGCATTGTAGTATGTTCTTGAAATCAACTTTACTTTATGTATTCCATTGCTGTGAGTAGCTTTCCTTGTTGTTCCATTCAGTTGCAGTTCACTCTGAATAGTTATGCACATGTACATAACAGAAAATACACAAAATAAAAAGTAACGCATTCAGCTGAAAAGAGAGTACAATTTACTTTTGCTCAAAAGTACTATGTGCTAACTAGATCTAAACGTTTGTAATTGACTTTCTATATGATTTGGTGCAGTCTGCAACAAGTTTTATGTGTGTGCTACTGAAGTTACTAACGTTACAATAAACAATATCACCAGTTGCTACTAATGGTACTACAGTGTTTCAAAGCAACAAAAAGCTAAATGTAGTTCCAATGTAAATGCATTGTAGTATGTTCTTGAATTCAACTTTACTTTATGTATTCCATTGCTGTGAGTAGCTTTCCTTGTTTTTCTATTCAGTTGCAGTTCACTCTGAATAATGCACATGTACATAACAGAAAATGCACAAAAAATAAGTAATGCATTCAGCTGAAAAGAGAGTACAATTTACTTTTGCTCAAAAGTACTATGTGCTAACTTGATGTAAACGTATTCACTTTACTTTCCATATGATTTAGAGTTGTCTGCAACCAGTTTTATGTGTGTGCTACTGCAGTTAGTAAAGTTACACTAAGTTGCTCCTAAAGGTACAACTGTGTTTCAAAGCAATACAATGCTGAATGTAGTTCCAATGTAAATGCAGTGTAGTATGTTCTTGAATTCAACTTTACTTTATGTATTCCATTGCTGTGAGTAGCTTTCCTTGTTTTTCTATTCAGTTGCATTTCACTCTGAATAGTTATGCACATGTACATAACAGAAAATACACAAAATAAAAAGTAACGCATGCAGCTGAAAAGAGAGTACAATTTACTTTTGCTCAAAAGTACTATGTGCTAACTTGATGTAAACGTTTTCAATTTACTTTCCATATGATCTAGAGTTGTCTGCAACCAGTTTTATGTGTGTGCTACTGATGTTAGTAAAGTTACACTAAGCAATATCACCAGTTGCTCCTAATTGTACTAACGTGTTTCAAAGCAATACAAAGCTGAATGTAGTTCCAATGTAAATGCAGTGTAGTATGTTCTTGAAATCAACTTAACTTTATGTATTCCATTGCTGTGAGTAGTTTTTTTGTGTTTCTAATCTGTTACAGTTCGCTCTGAATAGTTACGCACATGTACATAACAGAAAAAGCACAAAAAATAAGTAATGCATTCAGCTGAAAACAGAGTACAATTTATTTCTGCTCAAAAGTACTATGTGCTTACTTGATGTAAACGTATTCACTTTACTTTCCATATGATTTAGAGTTGTCTGCAACCAGTTTTATGTGTGTGCTACTGCAGTTAGTAAAGTTACACTAAGCAATATCACCAGTTGCTCCTAATGGTACTACCGTGTTTCAAAGCAATACAAAGCTAAATGTAGTTCCAATGTAAATGCAGTGTAGTATGTACTTGAAATCAACTTTACTTTATGTATTCCATTGCTGTGAGTAGTTTTTTTTTTGTGTTTCTAATCTGTTACAGTTCGCTCTGAATAGTTACGCACATGTACATAACAGAAAATGCACAAAAAATATGTAATGCATTCAGCTGAAAAGAGAGTACAATTTACTTTTGCTCAAAAGTACTATGTGCTAACTAGATCTAAACGTTTGTAATTGACTTTCTATATGATTTGGTGCAGTCTGCAACAAGTTTTATGTGTGTGCTACTGAAGTTACTAACGTTACAATAAACAATATCACCAGTTGCTACTAATGGTACTACAGTGTTTCAAAGCAACAAAAAGCTAAATGTAGTTCCAATGTAAATGCATTGTAGTATGTTCTTGAATTCAACTTTACTTTAGGTATTCCATTGCTGTGAGTAGCTTTCCTTGTTTTTCCATTCAGTTGCAGTTCATTCTGAATAGTTACGCACATGTACATAACAGAAAACGCACAAAAAATAAGTAATGCATTCAGCTGAAAAGAGAGTACAATTTATTTCTGCTCAAAAGTACTATGTGCTAACTTGATGTAAACGTATTCACTTTACTTTCCATATGATTTAGAGTTGTCTGCAACCAGTTTTATGTGTGTGCTACTGAAGTTAGTAAAGTTACACTAAGTTGCTCCTAAAGGTACAACCGTGTTTCAAAGCAATACAATGCTGAATGTAGTTCCAATGTAAATGCAGTGTAGTATGTTCTTGAATTCAACTTTACTTTATGTATTCCATTGCTGTGAGTAGCTTTCCTTGCTTTTCTATTCAGTTGCAGTTCACTCTGAATAATGCACATGTACATAACAGAAAATGCACAAAAAATAAGTAATGCATTCAGCTGAAAAGAGAGTACAATTTACTTTTGCTCAAAAGTACTATGTGCTAACTTGATGTAAACGTTTTCAATTAACTTTCCATATGATCTAGAGTTGTCTGCAACCAGTTTTATGTGTGTGCTACTGATGTTAGTAAAGTTACACTAAGCAATATCACCAGTTGCTCCTAATTGTACTAACGTGTTTCAAAGCAATACAAAGCTGAATGTAGTTCCAATGTAAATGCAGTGTAGTATGTTCTTGAAATCAACTTAACTTTATGTATTCCATTGCTGTGAGTAGTTTTTTTGTGTTTCTAATCTGTTACAGTTCGCTCTGAATAGTTACGCACATGTACATAACAGAAAAAGCACAAAAAATAAGTAATGCATTCAGCTGAAAACAGAGTACAATTTATTTCTGCTCAAAAGTACTATGTGCTTACTTGATGTAAACGTATTCACTTTACTTTCCATATGATTTAGAGTTGTCTGCAACCAGTTTTATGTGTGTGCTACTGCAGTTAGTAAAGTTACACTAAGCAATATCACCAGTTGCTCCTAATGGTACTACCGTGTTTCAAAGCAATACAAAGCTGAATGTAGTTCCAATGTAAATGCAGTGTAGTATGTTCTTGAAATCAACTTAACTTTATGTATTCCATTGCTGTGAGCAGTTTTTTTGTGTTTCTAATCTGTTACAGTTCGCTCTGAATAGTTACGCACATGTACATAACAGAAAAAGCACAAAAAATAAGTAATGCATTCAGCTGAAAACAGAGTACAATTTATTTCTGCTCAAAAGTACTATGTGCTTACTTGATGTAAACGTATTCACTTTACTTTCCATATGATTTAGAGTTGTCTGCAACCAGTTTTATGTGTGTGCTACTGCAGTTAGTAAAGTTACACTAAGCAATATCACCAGTTGCTCCTAATGGTACTACCGTGTTTCAAAGCAATACAAAGCTAAATGTAGTTCCAATGTAAATGGATTGTAGTATGTTCTTGAAATCAACTTTACTTTATGTATTCCATTGCTGTGAGTAGCTTTCCTTGTTGTTCCATTCAGTTGCAGTTCACTCTGAATAGTTATGCACATGTACATAACAGAAAATACACAAAATAAAAAGTAACGCATTCAGCTGAAAAGAGAGTACAATTTACTTTTGCTCAAAAGTACTATGTGCTAACTAGATCTAAACGTTTGTAATTGACTTTCTATATGATTTGGTGCAGTCTGCAACAAGTTTTATGTGTGTGCTACTGAAGTTACTAACGTTACAATAAACAATATCACCAGTTGCTACTAATGGTACTACAGTGTTTCAAAGCAACAAAAAGCTAAATGTAGTTCCAATGTAAATGCATTGTAGTATGTTCTTGAATTCAACTTTACTTTAGGTATTCCATTGCTGTGAGTAGCTTTCCTTGTTTTTCCATTCAGTTGCAGTTCATTCTGAATAGTTACGCACATGTACATAACAGAAAACGCACAAAAAATAAGTAATGCATTCAGCTGAAAAGAGAGTACAATTTATTTCTGCTCAAAAGTACTATGTGCTAACTTGATGTAAACGTATTCACTTTACTTTCCATATGATTTAGAGTTGTCTGCAACCAGTTTTATGAGTGTGCTACTGAAGTTAGTAAAGTTACACTAAGTTGCTCCTAAAGGTACAACCGTGTTTCAAAGCAATACAATGCTGAATGTAGTTCCAATGTAAATGCAGTGTAGTATGTTCTTGAATTCAACTTTACTTTATGTATTCCATTGCTGTGAGTAGCTTTCCTTGTTTTTCTATTCAGTTGCAGTTCACTCTGAATAATGCACATGTACATAACAGAAAATGCACAAAAAATAAGTAATGCATTCAGCTGAAAAGAGAGTACAATTTACTTTTGCTCAAAAGTACTATGTGCTAACTTGATGTAAACGTATTCACTTTACTTTCCATATGATTTAGAGTTGTCTGCAACCAGTTTTATGTGTGTGCTACTGCAGTTAGTAAAGTTACACTAAGTTGCTCCTAAAGGTACAACTGTGTTTCAAAGCAATACAATGCTGAATGTAGTTCCAATGTAAATGCAGTGTAGTATGTTCTTGAATTCAACTTCACTTTATGTATTCCATTGCTGTGAGTAGCTTTCCTTGTTTTTCTATTCAGTTGCATTTCACTCTGAATAGTTATGCACATGTACATAACAGAAAATACACAAAATAAAAAGTAACGCATGTAGCTGAAAAGAGAGTACAATTTACTTTTGCTCAAAAGTACTATGTGCTAACTTGATGTAAACGTATTCACTTTACTTTCCATATGATTTAGAGTTGTCTGCAACCAGTTTTATGTGTGTGCTACCGCATTTAGTAAAGTTACACTAAGTTGCTCCTAAAGGTACAACCGTGTTTCAAAGCAATACAAAGCTGAATGTAGTTCCAATGTAAATGCAGTGTAGTAAGTTCTTGAAATCAACTTTACTTTATGTATTCCATTGCTGTGAGTAGCTTTCCTTGTTTTTCTATTCAGTTGCAGTTCACTCTGAATAGTTATGCACATGTACATAACAGAAAATACACAAAATAAAAAGTAACGCATGCAGCTGAAAAGAGAGTACAATTTACTTTTGCTCAAAAGTACTATGTGCTAACTTGATGTAAACGTTTTCAATTTACTTTCCATATGATCTAGAGTTGTCTGCAACCAGTTTTATGTGTGTGCTACTGATGTTAGTAAAGTTACACTAAGCAATATCACCAGTTGCTCCTAATTGTACTAACGTGTTTCAAAGCAATACAAAGCTGAATGTAGTTCCAATGTAAATGCAGTGTAGTATGTTCTTGAAATCAACTTAACTTTATGTATTCCATTGCTGTGAGTAGTTTTTTTGTGTTTCTAATCTGTTACAGTTCGCTCTGAATAGTTACGCACATGTACATAACAGAAAAAGCACAAAAAATAAGTAATGCATTCAGCTGAAAACAGAGTACAATTTATTTCTGCTCAAAAGTACTATGTGCTTACTTGATGTAAACGTATTCACTTTACTTTCCATATGATTTAGAGTTGTCTGCAACCAGTTTTATGTGTGTGCTACTGCAGTTAGTAAAGTTACACTAAGCAATATCACCAGTTGCTCCTAATGGTACTACCGTGTTTCAAAGCAATACAAAGCTAAATGTAGTTCCAATGTAAATGCAGTGTAGTATGTACTTGAAATCAACTTTACTTTATGTATTCCATTGCTGTGAGTAGTTTTTTTTTGTGTTTCTAATCTGTTACAGTTCGCTCTGAATAGTTACGCACATGTACATAACAGAAAATGCACAAAAAATATGTAATGCATTCAGCTGAAAAGAGAGTACAATTTACTTTTGCTCAAAAGTACTATGTGCTAACTAGATCTAAACGTTTGTAATTGACTTTCTATATGATTTGGTGCAGTCTGCAACAAGTTTTATGTGTGTGCTACTGAAGTTACTAACGTTACAATAAACAATATCACCAGTTGCTACTAATGGTACTACAGTGTTTCAAAGCAACAAAAAGCTAAATGTAGTTCCAATGTAAATGCATTGTAGTATGTTCTTGAATTCAACTTTACTTTAGGTATTCCATTGCTGTGAGTAGCTTTCCTTGTTTTTCCAATCAGTTGCAGTTCATTCTGAATAGTTACGCACATGTACATAACAGAAAACGCACAAAAAATAAGTAATGCATTCAGCTGAAAAGAGAGTACAATTTATTTCTGCTCAAAAGTACTATGTGCTAACTTGATGTAAACGTATTCACTTTACTTTCCATATGATTTAGAGTTGTCTGCAACCAGTTTTATGTGTGTGCTACTGATGTTAGTAAAGTTACACTAAGCAATATCACCAGTTGCTCCTAATTGTACTAACGTGTTTCAAAGCAATACAAAGCTGAATGTAGTTCCAATGTAAATGCAGTGTAGTATGTTCTTGAAATCAACTTAACTTTATGTATTCCATTGCTGTGAGTAGTTTTTTTGTGTTTCTAATCTGTTACAGTTCGCTCTGAATAGTTACGCACATGTACATAACAGAAAAAGCACAAAAAATAAGTAATGCATTCAGCTGAAAACAGAGTACAATTTATTTCTGCTCAAAAGTACTATGTGCTTACTTGATGTAAACGTATTCACTTTACTTTCCATATGATTTAGAGTTGTCTGCAAGCAGTTTTATGTGTGTGCTACTGCAGTTAGTAAAGTTACACTAAGCAATATCACCAGTTGCTCCTAATGGTACTACCGTGTTTCAAAGCAATACAAAGCTGAATGTAGTTCCAATGTAAATGCAGTGTAGTATGTTCTTGAAATCAACTTTACTTTATGTATTCCATTACTGTGAGTAGCTTTCCTTGTTGTTCCATTCAGTTGCAGTTCACTCTGAATAGTTATGCACATGTACATAACAGAAAATACACAAAATAAAAAGTAACGCATTCAGCTGAAAAGAGAGTACAATTTACTTTTGCTCAAAAGTACTATGTGCTAACTAGATCTAAACGTTTGTAATTGACTTTCTATATGATTTGGTGCAGTCTGCAACAAGTTTTATGTGTGTGCTACTGAAGTTACTAACGTTACAATAAACAATATCACCAGTTGCTACTAATGGTACTACAGTGTTTCAAAGCAACAAAAAGCTAAATGTAGTTCCAATGTAAATGCATTGTAGTATGTTCTTGAATTCAACTTTACTTTAGGTATTCCATTGCTGTGAGTAGCTTTCCTTGTTTTTCCATTCAGTTGCAGTTCATTCTGAATAGTTACGCACATGTACATAACAGAAAATGCACAAAAAATAAGTAATGCATTCAGCTGAAAAGAGAGTACAATTTACTTTTGCACAAAAGTACTATGTGCTAACTTGATGTAAACGTATTCACTTTACTTTCCATATGATTTAGAGTTGTCTGCAACCAGTTTTATGTGTGTGCTACTGCAGTTAGTAAAGTTACACTAAGTTGCTCCTAAAGGTACAACTGTGTTTCAAAGCAATACAATGCTGAATGTAGTTCCAATGTAAATGCAGTGTAGTATGTTCTTGAATTCAACTTTACTTTATGTATTCCATTGCTGTGAGTAGCTTTCCTTGTTTTTCTATTCAGTTGCATTTCACTCTGAATAGTTATGCACATGTACATAACAGAAAATACACAAAATAAAAAGTAACGCATGTAGCTGAAAAGAGAGTACAATTTACTTTTGCTCAAAAGTACTATGTGCTAACTTGATGTAAACGTATTCACTTTACTTTCCATATCATTTAGAGTTGTCTGCAACCAGTTTTATGTGTGTGCTACCGCATTTAGTAAAGTTACACTAAGTTGCTCCTAAAGGTACAACCGTGTTTCAAAGCAATACAAAGCTGAATGTAGTTCCAATGTAAATGCAGTGTAGTAAGTTCTTGAAATCAACTTTACTTTATGTATTCCATTGCTGTGAGTAGCTTTCCTTGTTTTTCTATTCAGTTGCAGTTCACTCTGAATAGTGATGCACATGTACATAACAGAAAATACACAAAATAAAAAGTAACGCATGCAGCTGAAAAGAGAGTACAATTTACTTTTGCTCAAAAGTACTATGTGCTAACTTGATGTAAACGTTTTCAATTTACTTTCCATATGATCTAGAGTTGTCTGCAACCAGTTTTATGTGTGTGCTACTGATGTTAGTAAAGTTACACTAAGCAATATCACCAGTTGCTCCTAATTGTACTAACGTGTTTCAAAGCAATACAAAGCTGAATGTAGTTCCAATGTAAATGCAGTGTAGTATGTTCTTGAAATCAACTTAACTTTATGTATTCCATTGCTGTGAGTAGTTTTTTTGTGTTTCTAATCTGTTACAGTTCGCTCTGAATAGTTACGCACATGTACATAACAGAAAAAGCACAAAAAATAAGTAATGCATTCAGCTGAAAACAGAGTACAATTTATTTCTGCTCAAAAGTACTATGAGCTTACTTGATGTAAACGTATTCACTTTACTTTCCATATGATTTAGAGTTGTCTGCAACCAGTTTTATGTGTGTGCTACTGCAGTTAGTAAAGTTACACTAAGCAATATCACCAGTTGCTCCTAATGGTACTACCGTGTTTCAAAGCAATACAAAGCTAAATGTAGTTCCAATGTAAATGCATTGTAGTATGTTCTTGAAATCAACTTTACTTTATGTATTCCATTGCTGTGAGTAGCTTTCCTTGTTGTTCCATTCAGTTGCAGTTCACTCTGAATAGTTATGCACATGTACATAACAGAAAATACACAAAATAAAAAGTAACGCATTCAGCTGAAAAGAGAGTACAATTTACTTTTGCTCAAAAGTACTATGTGCTAACTAGATCTAAACGTTTGTAATTGACTTTCTATATGATTTGGTGCAGTCTGCAACAAGTTTTATGTGTGTGCTACTGAAGTTACTAACGTTACAATAAACAATATCACCAGTTGCTACTAATGGTACTACAGTGTTTCAAAGCAACAAAAAGCTAAATGTAGTTCCAATGTAAATGCATTGTAGTATGTTCTTGAATTCAACTTTACTTTAGGTATTCCATTGCTGTGAGTAGCTTTCCTTGTTTTTCCATTCAGTTGCAGTTCATTCTGAATAGTTACGCACATGTACATAACAGAAAATGCACAAAAAATAAGTAATGCATTCAGCTGAAAAGAGAGTACAATTTACTTTTGCACAAAAGTACTATGTGCTAACTTGATGTAAACGTATTCACTTTACTTTCCATATGATTTAGAGTTGTCTGCAACCAGTTTTATGTGTGTGCTACTGCAGTTAGTAAAGTTACACTAAGTTGCTCCTAAAGGTACAACTGTGTTTCAAAGCAATACAATGCTGAATGTAGTTCCAATGTAAATGCAGTGTAGTATGTTCTTGAATTCAACTTTACTTTATGTATTCCATTGCTGTGAGTAGCTTTCCTTGTTTTTCTATTCAGTTGCATTTCACTCTGAATAGTTATGCACATGTACATAACAGAAAATACACAAAATAAAAAGTAACGCATGTAGCTGAAAAGAGAGTACAATTTACTTTTGCTCAAAAGTACTATGTGCTAACTTGATGTAAACGTATTCACTTTACTTTCCATATCATTTAGAGTTGTCTGCAACCAGTTTTATGTGTGTGCTACCGCATTTAGTAAAGTTACACTAAGTTGCTCCTAAAGGTACAACCGTGTTTCAAAGCAATACAAAGCTGAATGTAGTTCCAATGTAAATGCAGTGTAGTAAGTTCTTGAAATCAACTTTACTTTATGTATTCCATTGCTGTGAGTAGCTTTCCTTGTTTTTCTATTCAGTTGCAGTTCACTCTGAATAGTGATGCACATGTACATAACAGAAAATACACAAAATAAAAAGTAACGCATGCAGCTGAAAAGAGAGTACAATTTACTTTTGCTCAAAAGTACTATGTGCTAACTTGATGTAAACGTTTTCAATTTACTTTCCATATGATCTAGAGTTGTCTGCAACCAGTTTTATGTGTGTGCTACTGATGTTAGTAAAGTTACACTAAGCAATATCACCAGTTGCTCCTAATTGTACTAACGTGTTTCAAAGCAATACAAAGCTGAATGTAGTTCCAATGTAAATGCAGTGTAGTATGTTCTTGAAATCAACTTAACTTTATGTATTCCATTGCTGTGAGTAGTTTTTTTGTGTTTCTAATCTGTTACAGTTCGCTCTGAATAGTTACGCACATGTACATAACAGAAAAAGCACAAAAAATAAGTAATGCATTCAGCTGAAAACAGAGTACAATTTATTTCTGCTCAAAAGTACTATGAGCTTACTTGATGTAAACGTATTCACTTTACTTTCCATATGATTTAGAGTTGTCTGCAACCAGTTTTATGTGTGTGCTACTGCAGTTAGTAAAGTTACACTAAGCAATATCACCAGTTGCTCCTAATGGTACTACCGTGTTTCAAAGCAATACAAAGCTAAATGTAGTTCCAATGTAAATGCATTGTAGTATGTTCTTGAAATCAACTTTACTTTATGTATTCCATTGCTGTGAGTAGCTTTCCTTGTTGTTCCATTCAGTTGCAGTTCACTCTGAATAGTTATGCACATGTACATAACAGAAAATACACAAAATAAAAAGTAACGCATTCAGCTGAAAAGAGAGTACAATTTACTTTTGCTCAAAAGTACTATGTGCTAACTAGATCTAAACGTTTGTAATTGACTTTCTATATGATTTGGTGCAGTCTGCAACAAGTTTTATGTGTGTGCTACTGAAGTTACTAACGTTACAATAAACAATATCACTAGTTGCTACTAATGGTACTACAGTGTTTCAAAGCAACAAAAAGCTAAATGTAGTTCCAATGTAAATGCATTGTAGTATGTTCTTGAATTCAACTTTACTTTAGGTATTCCATTGCTGTGAGTAGCTTTCCTTGTTTTTCCATTCAGTTGCAGTTCATTCTGAATAGTTACGCACATGTACATAACAGAAAACGCACAAAAAATAAGTAATGCATTCAGCTGAAAAGAGAGTACAATTTATTTCTGCTCAAAAGTACTATGTGCTAACTTGATGTAAACGTATTCACTTTACTTTCCATATGATTTAGAGTTGTCTGCAACCAGTTTTATGTGTGTGCTACTGAAGTTAGTAAAGTTACACTAAGATGCTCCTAAAGGTACAACCGTGTTTCAAAGCAATACAATGCTGAATGTAGTTCCAATGTAAATGCAGTGTAGTATGTTCTTGAATTCAACTTTACTTTATGTATTCCATTGCTGTGAGTAGCTTTCCTTGTTTTTCTATTCAGTTGCAGTTCACTCTGAATAATGCACATGTACATAACAGAAAATGCACAAAAAATAAGTAATGCATTCAGCTGAAAAGAGAGTACAATTTACTTTTGCTCAAAAGTACTATGTGCTAACTTGATGTAAACGTTTTCAATTTACTTTCCATATGATCTAGAGTTGTCTGCAACCAGTTTTATGTGTGTGCTACTGATGTTAGTAAAGTTACACTAAGCAATATCACCAGTTGCTCCTAATTGTACTAACGTGTTTCAAAGCCATACAAAGCTGAATGTAGTTCCAATGTAAATGCAGTGTAGTATGTTCTTGAAATCAACTTAACTTTATGTATTCCATTGCTGTGAGTAGTTTTTTTGTGTTTCTAATCTGTTACAGTTCGCTCTGAATAGTTATGCACATGTACATAACAGAAAATACACAAAATAAAAAGTAACGCATTCAGCTGAAAAGAGAGTACAATTTACTTTTGCTCAAAAGTACTATGTGCTAACTAGATCTAAACGTTTGTAATTGACTTTCTATATGATTTGGTGCAGTCTGCAACAAGTTTTATGTGTGTGCTACTGAAGTTACTAACGTTACAATAAACAATATCACCAGTTGCTACTAATGGTACTACAGTGTTTCAAAGCAACAAAAAGCTAAATGTAGTTCCAATGTAAATGCATTGTAGTATGTTCTTGAATTCAACTTTACTTTAGGTATTCCATTGCTGTGAGTAGCTTTCCTTGTTTTTCCATTCAGTTGCAGTTCATTCTGAATAGTTACGCACATGTACATAACAGAAAACGCACAAAAAATAAGTAATGCATTCAGCTGAAAAGAGAGTACAATTTATTTCTGCTCAAAAGTACTATGTGCTAACTTGATGTAAACGTATTCACTTTACTTTCCATATGATTTAGAGTTGTCTGCAACCAGTTTTATGAGTGTGCTACTGAAGTTAGTAAAGTTACACTAAGTTGCTCCTAAAGGTACAACCGTGTTTCAAAGCAATACAATGCTGAATGTAGTTCCAATGTAAATGCAGTGTAGTATGTTCTTGAATTCAACTTTACTTTATGTATTCCATTGCTGTGAGTAGCTTTCCTTGTTTTTCTATTCAGTTGCAGTTCACTCTGAATAATGCACATGTACATAACAGAAAATGCACAAAAAATAAGTAATGCATTCAGCTGAAAAGAGAGTACAATTTACTTTTGCTCAAAAGTACTATGTGCTAACTTGATGTAAACGTATTCACTTTACTTTCCATATGATTTAGAGTTGTCTGCAAACAGTTTTATGTGTGTGCTACTGCAGTTAGTAAAGTTACACTAAGTTGCTCCTAAAGGTACAACTGTGTTTCAAAGCAATACAATGCTGAATGTAGTTCCAATGTAAATGCAGTGTAGTATGTTCTTGAATTCAACTTTACTTTATGTATTCCATTGCTGTGAGTAGCTTTCCTTGTTTTTCTATTCAGTTGCATTTCACTCTGAATAGTTATGCACATGTACATAACAGAAAATACACAAAATAAAAAGTAACGCATGTAGCTGAAAAGAGAGTACAATTTACTTTTGCTCAAAAGTACTATGTGCTAACTTGATGTAAACGTATTCACTTTACTTTCCATATGATTTAGAGTTGTCTGCAACCAGTTTTATGTGTGTGCTACCGCATTTAGTAAAGTTACACTAAGTTGCTCCTAAAGGTACAACCGTGTTTCAAAGCAATACAAAGCTGAATGTAGTTCCAATGTAAATGCAGTGTAGTAAGTTCTTGAAATCAACTTTACTTTATGTATTCCATTGCTGTGAGTAGCTTTCCTTGTTTTTCTATTCAGTTGCAGTTCACTCTGAATAGTTATGCACATGTACATAACAGAAAATACACAAAATAAAAAGTAACGCATGCAGCTGAAAAGAGAGTACAATTTACTTTTGCTCAAAAGTACTATGTGCTAACTTGATGTAAACGTTTTCAATTTACTTTCCATATGATCTAGAGTTGTCTGCAACCAGTTTTATGTGTGTGCTACTGATGTTAGTAAAGTTACACTAAGCAATATCACCAGTTGCTCCTAATTGTACTAACGTGTTTCAAAGCAATACAAAGCTGAATGTAGTTCCAATGTAAATGCAGTGTAGTATGTTCTTGAAATCAACTTAACTTTATGTATTCCATTGCTGTGAGTAGTTTTTTTGTGTTTCTAATCTGTTACAGTTCGCTCTGAATAGTTACGCACATGTACATAACAGAAAAAGCACAAAAAATAAGTAATGCATTCAGCTGAAAACAGAGTACAATTTATTTCTGCTCAAAAGTACTATGTGCTTACTTGATGTAAACGTATTCACTTTACTTTCCATATGATTTAGAGTTGTCTGCAACCAGTTTTATGTGTGTGCTACTGCAGTTAGTAAAGTTACACTAAGCAATATCACCAGTTGCTCCTAATGGTACTACCGTGTTTCAAAGCAATACAAAGCTAAATGTAGTTCCAATGTAAATGCAGTGTAGTATGTACTTGAAATCAACTTTACTTTATGTATTCCATTGCTGTGAGTAGTTTTTTTTTGTGTTTCTAATCTGTTACAGTTCGCTCTGAATAGTTACGCACATGTACATAACAGAAAATGCACAAAAAATATGTAATGCATTCAGCTGAAAAGAGAGTACAATTTACTTTTGCTCAAAAGTACTATGTGCTAACTAGATCTAAACGTTTGTAATTGACTTTCTATATGATTTGGTGCAGTCTGCAACAAGTTTTATGTGTGTGCTACTGAAGTTACTAACGTTACAATAAACAATATCACCAGTTGCTACTAATGGTACTACAGTGTTTCAAAGCAACAAAAAGCTAAATGTAGTTCCAATGTAAATGCATTGTAGTATGTTCTTGAATTCAACTTTACTTTAGGTATTCCATTGCTGTGAGTAGCTTTCCTTGTTTTTCCAATCAGTTGCAGTTCATTCTGAATAGTTACGCACATGTACATAACAGAAAACGCACAAAAAATAAGTAATGCATTCAGCTGAAAAGAGAGTACAATTTATTTCTGCTCAAAAGTACTATGTGCTAACTTGATGTAAACGTATTCACTTTACTTTCCATATGATTTAGAGTTGTCTGCAACCAGTTTTATGTGTGTGCTACTGAAGTTAGTAAAGTTACACTAAGTTGCTCCTAAAGGTACAACCGTGTTTCAAAGCAATACAATGCTGAATGTAGTTCCAATGTAAATGCAGTGTAGTATGTTCTTGAATTCAACTTTACTTTATGTATTCCATTGCTGTGAGTAGCTTTCCTTGCTTTTCTATTCAGTTGCAGTTCACTCTGAATAATGCACATGTACATAACAGAAAATGCACAAAAAATATGTAATGCATTCAGCTGAAAAGAGAGTACAATTTACTTTTGCTCAAAAGTACTATGTGCTAACTTGATGTAAACGTTTTCAATTAACTTTCCATATGATCTAGAGTTGTCTGCAACCAGTTTTATGTGTGTGCTACTGATGTTAGTAAAGTTACACTAAGCAATATCACCAGTTGCTCCTAATTGTACTAACGTGTTTCAAAGCAATACGAAGCTGAATGTAGTTCCAATGTAAATGCAGTGTAGTATGTTCTTGAAATCAACTTAACTTTATGTATTCCATTGCTGTGAGTAGTTTTTTTGTGTTTCTAATCTGTTACAGTTCGCTCTGAATAGTTACGCACATGTACATAACAGAAAAAGCACAAAAAATAAGTAATGCATTCAGCTGAAAACAGAGTACAATTTATTTCTGCTCAAAAGTACTATGTGCTTACTTGATGTAAACGTATTCACTTTACTTTCCATATGATTTAGAGTTGTCTGCAACCAGTTTTATGTGTGTGCTACTGCAGTTAGTAAAGTTACACTAAGCAATATCACCAGTTGCTCCTAATGGTACTACCGTGTTTCAAAGCAATACAAAGCTGAATGTAGTTCCAATGTAAATGCAGTGTAGTATGTCCTTGAAATCAACTTAACTTTATGTATTCCATTGCTGTGAGCAGTTTTTTTGTGTTTCTAATCTGTTACAGTTCGCTCTGAATAGTTACGCACATGTACATAACAGAAAAAGCACAAAAAATAAGTAATGCATTCAGCTGAAAACAGAGTACAATTTATTTCTGCTCAAAAGTACTATGTGCTTACTTGATGTAAACGTATTCACTTTACTTTCCATATGATTTAGAGTTGTCTGCAACCAGTTTTATGTGTGTGCTACTGCAGTTAGTAAAGTTACACTAAGCAATATCACCAGTTGCTCCTAATGGTACTACCGTGTTTCAAAGCAATACAAAGCTAAATGTAGTTCCAATGTAAATGGATTGTAGTATGTTCTTGAAATCAACTTTACTTTATGTATTCCATTGCTGTGAGTAGCTTTCCTTGTTGTTCCATTCAGTTGCAGTTCACTCTGAATAGTTATGCACATGTACATAACAGAAAATACACAAAATAAAAAGTAACGCATTCAGCTGAAAAGAGAGTACAATTTACTTTTGCTCAAAAGTACTATGTGCTAACTAGATCTAAACGTTTGTAATTGACTTTCTATATGATTTGGTGCAGTCTGCAACAAGTTTTATGTGTGTGCTACTGAAGTTACTAACGTTACAATAAACAATATCACCAGTTGCTACTAATGGTACTACAGTGTTTCAAAGCAACAAAAAGCTAAATGTAGTTCCAATGTAAATGCATTGTAGTATGTTCTTGAATTCAACTTTACTTTAGGTATTCCATTGCTGTGAGTAGCTTTCCTTGTTTTTCCATTCAGTTGCAGTTCATTCTGAATAGTTACGCACATGTACATAACAGAAAATGCACAAAAAATAAGTAATGCATTCAGCTGAAAAGAGAGTACAATTTACTTTTGCTCAAAAGTACTATGTGCTAACTTGATGTAAACGTATTCACTTTACTTTCCATATGATTTAGAGTTGTCTGCAACCAGTTTTATGTGTGTGCTACTGCAGTTAGTAAAGTTACACTAAGTTGCTCCTAAAGGTACAACTGTGTTTCAAAGCAATACAATGCTGAATGTAGTTCCAATGTAAATGCAGTGTAGTATGTTCTTGAATTCAACTTTACTTTATGTATTCCATTGCTGTGAGTAGCTTTCCTTGTTTTTCTATTCAGTTGCATTTCACTCTGAATAGTTATGCACATGTACATAACAGAAAATACACAAAATAAAAAGTAACGCATGTAGCTGAAAAGAGAGTACAATTTACTTTTGCTCAAAAGTACTATGTGCTAACTTGATGTAAACGTATTCACTTTACTTTCCATATGATTTAGAGTTGTCTGCAACCAGTTTTATGTGTGTGCTACCGCATTTAGTAAAGTTACACTAAGTTGCTCCTAAAGGTACAACCGTGTTTCAAAGCAATACAAAGCTGAATGTAGTTCCAATGTAAATGCAGTGTAGTAAGTTCTTGAAATCAACTTTACTTTATGTATTCCATTGCTGTGAGTAGCTTTCCTTGTTTTTCTATTCAGTTGCAGTTCACTCTGAATAGTGATGCACATGTACATAACAGAAAATACACAAAATAAAAAGTAACGCATGCAGCTGAAAAGAGAGTACAATTTACTTTTGCTCAAAAGTACTATGTGCTAACTTGATGTAAACGTTTTCAATTTACTTTCCATATGATCTAGAGTTGTCTGCAACCAGTTTTATGTGTGTGCTACTGATGTTAGTAAAGTTACACTAAGCAATATCACCAGTTGCTCCTAATTGTACTAACGTGTTTCAAAGCAATACAAAGCTGAATGTAGTTCCAATGTAAATGCAGTGTAGTATGTTCTTGAAATCAACTTAACTTTATGTATTCCATTGCTGTGAGTAGTTTTTTTGTGTTTCTAATCTGTTACAGTTCGCTCTGAATAGTTACGCACATGTACATAACAGAAAAAGCACAAAAAATAAGTAATGCATTCAGCTGAAAACAGAGTACAATTTATTTCTGCTCAAAAGTACTATGAGCTTACTTGATGTAAACGTATTCACTTTACTTTCCATATGATTTAGAGTTGTCTGCAACCAGTTTTATGTGTGTGCTACTGCAGTTAGTAAAGTTACACTAAGCAATATCACCAGTTGCTCCTAATGGTACTACCGTGTTTCAAAGCAATACAAAGCTAAATGTAGTTCCAATGTAAATGCATTGTAGTATGTTCTTGAAATCAACTTTACTTTATGTATTCCATTGCTGTGAGTAGCTTTCCTTGTTGTTCCATTCAGTTGCAGTTCACTCTGAATAGTTATGCACATGTACATAACAGAAAATACACAAAATAAAAAGTAACGCATTCAGCTGAAAAGAGAGTACAATTTACTTTTGCTCAAAAGTACTATGTGCTAACTAGATCTAAACGTTTGTAATTGACTTTCTATATGATTTGGTGCAGTCTGCAACAAGTTTTATGTGTGTGCTACTGAAGTTACTAACGTTACAATAAACAATATCACTAGTTGCTACTACTGGTACTACAGTGTTTCAAAGCAACAAAAAGCTAAATGTAGTTCCAATGTAAATGCATTGTAGTATGTTCTTGAATTCAACTTTACTTTAGGTATTCCATTGCTGTGAGTAGCTTTCCTTGTTTTTCCATTCAGTTGCAGTTCATTCTGAATAGTTACGCACATGTACATAACAGAAAACGCACAAAAAATAAGTAATGCATTCAGCTGAAAAGAGAGTACAATTTATTTCTGCTCAAAAGTACTATGTGCTAACTTGATGTAAACGTATTCACTTTACTTTCCATATGATTTAGAGTTGTCTGCAACCAGTTTTATGTGTGTGCTACTGAAGTTAGTAAAGTTACACTAAGATGCTCCTAAAGGTACAACCGTGTTTCAAAGCAATACAATGCTGAATGTAGTTCCAATGTAAATGCAGTGTAGTATGTTCTTGAATTCAACTTTACTTTATGTATTCCATTGCTGTGAGTAGCTTTCCTTGTTTTTCTATTCAGTTGCAGTTCACTCTGAATAATGCACATGTACATAACAGAAAATGCACAAAAAATAAGTAATGCATTCAGCTGAAAAGAGAGTACAATTTACTTTTGCTCAAAAGTACTATGTGCTAACTTGATGTAAACGTTTTCAATTTACTTTCCATATGATCTAGAGTTGTCTGCAACCAGTTTTATGTGTGTGCTACTGATGTTAGTAAAGTTACACTAAGCAATATCACCAGTTGCTCCTAATTGTACTAACGTGTTTCAAAGCCATACAAAGCTGAATGTAGTTCCAATGTAAATGCAGTGTAGTATGTTCTTGAAATCAACTTAACTTTATGTATTCCATTGCTGTGAGTAGTTTTTTTGTGTTTCTAATCTGTTACAGTTCGCTCTGAATAGTTATGCACATGTACATAACAGAAAATACACAAAATAAAAAGTAACGCATTCAGCTGAAAAGAGAGTACAATTTACTTTTGCTCAAAAGTACTATGTGCTAACTAGATCTAAACGTTTGTAATTGACTTTCTATATGATTTGGTGCAGTCTGCAACAAGTTTTATGTGTGTGCTACTGAAGTTACTAACGTTACAATAAACAATATCACCAGTTGCTACTAATGGTACTACAGTGTTTCAAAGCAACAAAAAGCTAAATGTAGTTCCAATGTAAATGCATTGTAGTATGTTCTTGAATTCAACTTTACTTTAGGTATTCCATTGCTGTGAGTAGCTTTCCTTGTTTTTCCATTC
Organism: Hemitrygon akajei; assembly: GCF_048418815.1. Classification (NCBI taxonomy): domain Eukaryota; kingdom Metazoa; phylum Chordata; class Chondrichthyes; order Myliobatiformes; family Dasyatidae; genus Hemitrygon; species Hemitrygon akajei. The sequence continues at coordinate 57,364,412 of NC_133131.1, forward strand.
AGTTGCAGTTCATTCTGAATAGTTACGCACATGTACATAACAGAAAACGCACAAAAAATAAGTAATGCATTCAGCTGAAAAGAGAGTACAATTTATTTCTGCTCAAAAGTACTATGTGCTAACTTGATGTAAACGTATTCACTTTACTTTCCATATGATTTAGAGTTGTCTGCAACCAGTTTTATGAGTGTGCTACTGAAGTTAGTAAAGTTACACTAAGTTGCTCCTAAAGGTACAACCGTGTTTCAAAGCAATACAATGCTGAATGTAGTTCCAATGTAAATGCAGTGTAGTATGTTCTTGAATTCAACTTTACTTTATGTATTCCATTGCTGTGAGTAGCTTTCCTTGTTTTTCTATTCAGTTGCAGTTCACTCTGAATAATGCACATGTACATAACAGAAAATGCACAAAAAATAAGTAATGCATTCAGCTGAAAAGAGAGTACAATTTACTTTTGCTCAAAAGTACTATGTGCTAACTTGATGTAAACGTATTCACTTTACTTTCCATATGATTTAGAGTTGTCTGCAACCAGTTTTATGTGTGTGCTACTGCAGTTAGTAAAGTTACACTAAGTTGCTCCTAAAGGTACAACTGTGTTTCAAAGCAATACAATGCTGAATGTAGTTCCAATGTAAATGCAGTGTAGTATGTTCTTGAATTCAACTTTACTTTATGTATTCCATTGCTGTGAGTAGCTTTCCTTGTTTTTCTATTCAGTTGCATTTCACTCTGAATAGTTATGCACATGTACATAACAGAAAATACACAAAATAAAAAGTAACGCATGTAGCTGAAAAGAGAGTACAATTTACTTTTGCTCAAAAGTACTATGTGCTAACTTGATGTAAACGTATTCACTTTACTTTCCATATGATTTAGAGTTGTCTGCAACCAGTTTTATGTGTGTGCTACCGCATTTAGTAAAGTTACACTAAGTTGCTCCTAAAGGTACAACCGTGTTTCAAAGCAATACAAAGCTGAATGTAGTTCCAATGTAAATGCAGTGTAGTAAGTTCTTGAAATCAACTTTACTTTATGTATTCCATTGCTGTGAGTAGCTTTCCTTGTTTTTCTATTCAGTTGCAGTTCACTCTGAATAGTGATGCACATGTACATAACAGAAAATACACAAAATAAAAAGTAACGCATGCAGCTGAAAAGAGAGTACAATTTACTTTTGCTCAAAAGTACTATGTGCTAACTTGATGTAAACGTTTTCAATTTACTTTCCATATGATCTAGAGTTGTCTGCAACCAGTTTTATGTGTGTGCTACTGATGTTAGTAAAGTTACACTAAGCAATATCACCAGTTGCTCCTAATTGTACTAACGTGTTTCAAAGCAATACAAAGCTGAATGTAGTTCCAATGTAAATGCAGTGTAGTATGTTCTTGAAATCAACTTAACTTTATGTATTCCATTGCTGTGAGTAGTTTTTTTGTGTTTCTAATCTGTTACAGTTCGCTCTGAATAGTTACGCACATGTACATAACAGAAAAAGCACAAAAAATAAGTAATGCATTCAGCTGAAAACAGAGTACAATTTATTTCTGCTCAAAAGTACTATGAGCTTACTTGATGTAAACGTATTCACTTTACTTTCCATATGATTTAGAGTTGTCTGCAACCAGTTTTATGTGTGTGCTACTGCAGTTAGTAAAGTTACACTAAGCAATATCACCAGTTGCTCCTAATGGTACTACCGTGTTTCAAAGCAATACAAAGCTAAATGTAGTTCCAATGTAAATGCATTGTAGTATGTTCTTGAAATCAACTTTACTTTATGTATTCCATTGCTGTGAGTAGCTTTCCTTGTTGTTCCATTCAGTTGCAGTTCACTCTGAATAGTTATGCACATGTACATAACAGAAAATACACAAAATAAAAAGTAACGCATTCAGCTGAAAAGAGAGTACAATTTACTTTTGCTCAAAAGTACTATGTGCTAACTAGATCTAAACGTTTGTAATTGACTTTCTATATGATTTGGTGCAGTCTGCAACAAGTTTTATGTGTGTGCTACTGAAGTTACTAACGTTACAATAAACAATATCACTAGTTGCTACTAATGGTACTACAGTGTTTCAAAGCAACAAAAAGCTAAATGTAGTTCCAATGTAAATGCATTGTAGTATGTTCTTGAATTCAACTTTACTTTAGGTATTCCATTGCTGTGAGTAGCTTTCCTTGTTTTTCCATTCAGTTGCAGTTCATTCTGAATAGTTACGCACATGTACATAACAGAAAACGCACAAAAAATAAGTAATGCATTCAGCTGAAAAGAGAGTACAATTTATTTCTGCTCAAAAGTACTATGTGCTAACTTGATGTAAACGTATTCACTTTACTTTCCATATGATTTAGAGTTGTCTGCAACCAGTTTTATGTGTGTGCTACTGAAGTTAGTAAAGTTACACTAAGATGCTCCTAAAGGTACAACCGTGTTTCAAAGCAATACAATGCTGAATGTAGTTCCAATGTAAATGCAGTGTAGTATGTTCTTGAATTCAACTTTACTTTATGTATTCCATTGCTGTGAGTAGCTTTCCTTGTTTTTCTATTCAGTTGCAGTTCACTCTGAATAATGCACATGTACATAACAGAAAATGCACAAAAAATAAGTAATGCATTCAGCTGAAAAGAGAGTACAATTTACTTTTGCTCAAAAGTACTATGTGCTAACTTGATGTAAACGTTTTCAATTTACTTTCCATATGATCTAGAGTTGTCTGCAACCAGTTTTATGTGTGTGCTACTGATGTTAGTAAAGTTACACTAAGCAATATCACCAGTTGCTCCTAATTGTACTAACGTGTTTCAAAGCCATACAAAGCTGAATGTAGTTCCAATGTAAATGCAGTGTAGTATGTTCTTGAAATCAACTTAACTTTATGTATTCCATTGCTGTGAGTAGTTTTTTTGTGTTTCTAATCTGTTACAGTTCGCTCTGAATAGTTATGCACATGTACATAACAGAAAATACACAAAATAAAAAGTAACGCATTCAGCTGAAAAGAGAGTACAATTTACTTTTGCTCAAAAGTACTATGTGCTAACTAGATCTAAACGTTTGTAATTGACTTTCTATATGATTTGGTGCAGTCTGCAACAAGTTTTATGTGTGTGCTACTGAAGTTACTAACGTTACAATAAACAATATCACCAGTTGCTACTAATGGTACTACAGTGTTTCAAAGCAACAAAAAGCTAAATGTAGTTCCAATGTAAATGCATTGTAGTATGTTCTTGAATTCAACTTTACTTTAGGTATTCCATTGCTGTGAGTAGCTTTCCTTGTTTTTCCATTCAGTTGCAGTTCATTCTGAATAGTTACGCACATGTACATAACAGAAAACGCACAAAAAATAAGTAATGCATTCAGCTGAAAAGAGAGTACAATTTATTTCTGCTCAAAAGTACTATGTGCTAACTTGATGTAAACGTATTCACTTTACTTTCCATATGATTTAGAGTTGTCTGCAACCAGTTTTATGAGTGTGCTACTGAAGTTAGTAAAGTTACACTAAGTTGCTCCTAAAGGTACAACCGTGTTTCAAAGCAATACAATGCTGAATGTAGTTCCAATGTAAATGCAGTGTAGTATGTTCTTGAATTCAACTTTACTTTATGTATTCCATTGCTGTGAGTAGTTTTTTTGTGTTTCTAATCTGTTACAGTTCGCTCTGAATAGTTACGCACATGTACATAACAGAAAAAGCACAAAAAATAAGTAATGCATTCAGCTGAAAACAGAGTACAATTTATTTCTGCTCAAAAGTACTATGAGCTTACTTGATGTAAACGTATTCACTTTACTTTCCATATGATTTAGAGTTGTCTGCAACCAGTTTTATGTGTGTGCTACTGCAGTTAGTAAAGTTACACTAAGCAATATCACCAGTTGCTCCTAATGGTACTACCGTGTTTCAAAGCAATACAAAGCTAAATGTAGTTCCAATGTAAATGCATTGTAGTATGTTCTTGAAATCAACTTTACTTTATGTATTCCATTGCTGTGAGTAGCTTTCCTTGTTGTTCCATTCAGTTGCAGTTCACTCTGAATAGTTATGCACATGTACATAACAGAAAATACACAAAATAAAAAGTAACGCATTCAGCTGAAAAGAGAGTACAATTTACTTTTGCTCAAAAGTACTATGTGCTAACTAGATCTAAACGTTTGTAATTGACTTTCTATATGATTTGGTGCAGTCTGCAACAAGTTTTATGTGTGTGCTACTGAAGTTACTAACGTTACAATAAACAATATCACTAGTTGCTACTAATGGTACTACAGTGTTTCAAAGCAACAAAAAGCTAAATGTAGTTCCAATGTAAATGCATTGTAGTATGTTCTTGAATTCAACTTTACTTTAGGTATTCCATTGCTGTGAGTAGCTTTCCTTGTTTTTCCATTCAGTTGCAGTTCATTCTGAATAGTTACGCACATGTACATAACAGAAAACGCACAAAAAATAAGTAATGCATTCAGCTGAAAAGAGAGTACAATTTATTTCTGCTCAAAAGTACTATGTGCTAACTTGATGTAAACGTATTCACTTTACTTTCCATATGATTTAGAGTTGTCTGCAACCAGTTTTATGTGTGTGCTACTGAAGTTAGTAAAGTTACACTAAGTTGCTCCTAAAGGTACAACCGTGTTTCAAAGCAATACAATGCTGAATGTAGTTCCAATGTAAATGCAGTGTAGTATGTTCTTGAATTCAACTTTACTTTATGTATTCCATTGCTGTGAGTAGCTTTCCTTGTTTTTCTATTCAGTTGCAGTTCACTCTGAATAATGCACATGTACATAACAGAAAATGCACAAAAAATAAGTAATGCATTCAGCTGAAAAGAGAGTACAATTTACTTTTGCTCAAAAGAACTATGTGCTAACTTGATGTAAACGTTTTCAATTTACTTTCCATATGATCTAGAGTTGTCTGCAACCAGTTTTATGTGTGTGCTACTGATGTTAGTAAAGTTACACTAAGCAATATCACCAGTTGCTCCTAATTGTACTAACGTGTTTCAAAGCAATACAAAGCTAAATGCAGTTCCAATTTAAATGCAGTGTAGTATGTACTTGAAATCAACTTTACTTTATGTATTCCATTGCTGTGAGTAGTTTTTTTTTGTGTTTCTAATCTGTTACAGTTCGCTCTGAATAGTTACGCACATGTACATAACAGAAAATGCACAAAAAATATGTAATGCATTCAGCTGAAAACAGAGTACAATTTATTTCTGCTCAAAAGTACTATGTGCTAACTTGATGTAAACGTATTCACTTTACTTTCCATATGATTTAGAGTTGTCTGCAACCAGTTCTATGTGTGTACTACTTATGTTAGTAAAGTTACACTAAGTTGCTCCTAAAGGTACAACCGTGTTTCAAAGCAATACAAAGCTGAATGTAGTTCCAATGTAAATGCAGTGTAGTATGTTCTTGAAATCAACTTAACTTTATGTATTCCATTGCTGTGAGTAGTTTTTTTGTGTTTCTAATCTGTTACAGTTCGCTCTGAATAGTTACGCACATGTACATAACAGAAAAAGCACAAAAAATAAGTAATGCATTCAGCTGAAAACAGTACAATTTATTTCTGCTCAAAAGTACTATGTGCTAACTTGATGTAAACGTATTCACTTTACTTTCCATATGATTTAGAGTTGTCTGCAACCAGTTTTATGTGTGTGCTACTGCAGTTAGTAAAGTTACACTAAGCAATATCACCAGTTGCTCCTAAAGGTACAACCGTGTTTCAAAGCAATACAAAGCTGAATGTAGTTCCAATGTAAATGCAGTGTAGTAAGTTCTTGAAATCAACTTTACTTTATGTATTCCATTGCTGTGAGTAGCTTTCCTTGTTTTTCTATTCAGTTGCAGTTCACTCTGAATAGTGATGCACATGTACATAACAGAAAATACACAAAATAAAAAGTAACGCATGCAGCTGAAAAGAGAGTACAATTTACTTTTGCTCAAAAGTACTATGTGCTAACTTGATGTAAACGTTTTCAATTTACTTTCCATATGATCTAGAGTTGTCTGCAACCAGTTTTATGTGTGTGCTACTGATGTTAGTAAAGTTACACTAAGCAATATCACCAGTTGCTCCTAATTGTACTAACGTGTTTCAAAGCAATACAAAGCTGAATGTAGTTCCAATGTAAATGCAGTGTAGTATGTTCTTGAAATCAACTTAACTTTATGTATTCCATTGCTGTGAGTAGTTTTTTTGTGTTTCTAATCTGTTACAGTTCGCTCTGAATAGTTACGCACATGTACATAACAGAAAAAGCACAAAAAATAAGTAATGCATTCAGCTGAAAACAGAGTACAATTTATTTCTGCTCAAAAGTACTATGAGCTTACTTGATGTAAACGTATTCACTTTACTTTCCATATGATTTAGAGTTGTCTGCAACCAGTTTTATGTGTGTGCTACTGCAGTTAGTAAAGTTACACTAAGCAATATCACCAGTTGCTCCTAATGGTACTACCGTGTTTCAAAGCAATACAAAGCTAAATGTAGTTCCAATGTAAATGCATTGTAGTATGTTCTTGAAATCAACTTTACTTTATGTATTCCATTGCTGTGAGTAGCTTTCCTTGTTGTTCCATTCAGTTGCAGTTCACTCTGAATAGTTATGCACATGTACATAACAGAAAATACACAAAATAAAAAGTAACGCATTCAGCTGAAAAGAGAGTACAATTTACTTTTGCTCAAAAGTACTATGTGCTAACTAGATCTAAACGTTTGTAATTGACTTTCTATATGATTTGGTGCAGTCTGCAACAAGTTTTATGTGTGTGCTACTGAAGTTACTAACGTTACAATAAACAATATCACTAGTTGCTACTAATGGTACTACAGTGTTTCAAAGCAACAAAAAGCTAAATGTAGTTCCAATGTAAATGCATTGTAGTATGTTCTTGAATTCAACTTTACTTTAGGTATTCCATTGCTGTGAGTAGCTTTCCTTGTTTTTCCATTCAGTTGCAGTTCATTCTGAATAGTTACGCACATGTACATAACAGAAAACGCACAAAAAATAAGTAATGCATTCAGCTGAAAAGAGAGTACAATTTATTTCTGCTCAAAAGTACTATGTGCTAACTTGATGTAAACGTATTCACTTTACTTTCCATATGATTTAGAGTTGTCTGCAACCAGTTTTATGTGTGTGCTACTGAAGTTAGTAAAGTTACACTAAGATGCTCCTAAAGGTACAACCGTGTTTCAAAGCAATACAATGCTGAATGTAGTTCCAATGTAAATGCAGTGTAGTATGTTCTTGAATTCAACTTTACTTTATGTATTCCATTGCTGTGAGTAGCTTTCCTTGTTTTTCTATTCAGTTGCAGTTCACTCTGAATAATGCACATGTACATAACAGAAAATGCACAAAAAATAAGTAATGCATTCAGCTGAAAAGAGAGTACAATTTACTTTTGCTCAAAAGTACTATGTGCTAACTTGATGTAAACGTTTTCAATTTACTTTCCATATGATCTAGAGTTGTCTGCAACCAGTTTTATGTGTGTGCTACTGATGTTAGTAAAGTTACACTAAGCAATATCACCAGTTGCTCCTAATTGTACTAACGTGTTTCAAAGCCATACAAAGCTGAATGTAGTTCCAATGTAAATGCAGTGTAGTATGTTCTTGAAATCAACTTAACTTTATGTATTCCATTGCTGTGAGTAGTTTTTTTGTGTTTCTAATCTGTTACAGTTCGCTCTGAATAGTTATGCACATGTACATAACAGAAAATACACAAAATAAAAAGTAACGCATTCAGCTGAAAAGAGAGTACAATTTACTTTTGCTCAAAAGTACTATGTGCTAACTAGATCTAAACGTTTGTAATTGACTTTCTATATGATTTGGTGCAGTCTGCAACAAGTTTTATGTGTGTGCTACTGAAGTTACTAACGTTACAATAAACAATATCACCAGTTGCTACTAATGGTACTACAGTGTTTCAAAGCAACAAAAAGCTAAATGTAGTTCCAATGTAAATGCATTGTAGTATGTTCTTGAATTCAACTTTACTTTAGGTATTCCATTGCTGTGAGTAGCTTTCCTTGTTTTTCCATTCAGTTGCAGTTCATTCTGAATAGTTACGCACATGTACATAACAGAAAACGCACAAAAAATAAGTAATGCATTCAGCTGAAAAGAGAGTACAATTTATTTCTGCTCAAAAGTACTATGTGCTAACTTGATGTAAACGTATTCACTTTACTTTCCATATGATTTAGAGTTGTCTGCAACCAGTTTTATGAGTGTGCTACTGAAGTTAGTAAAGTTACACTAAGTTGCTCCTAAAGGTACAACCGTGTTTCAAAGCAATACAATGCTGAATGTAGTTCCAATGTAAATGCAGTGTAGTATGTTCTTGAATTCAACTTTACTTTATGTATTCCATTGCTGTGAGTAGTTTTTTTGTGTTTCTAATCTGTTACAGTTCGCTCTGAATAGTTACGCACATGTACATAACAGAAAAAGCACAAAAAATAAGTAATGCATTCAGCTGAAAACAGAGTACAATTTATTTCTGCTCAAAAGTACTATGAGCTTACTTGATGTAAACGTATTCACTTTACTTTCCATATGATTTAGAGTTGTCTGCAACCAGTTTTATGTGTGTGCTACTGCAGTTAGTAAAGTTACACTAAGCAATATCACCAGTTGCTCCTAATGGTACTACCGTGTTTCAAAGCAATACAAAGCTAAATGTAGTTCCAATGTAAATGCATTGTAGTATGTTCTTGAAATCAACTTTACTTTATGTATTCCATTGCTGTGAGTAGCTTTCCTTGTTGTTCCATTCAGTTGCAGTTCACTCTGAATAGTTATGCACATGTACATAACAGAAAATACACAAAATAAAAAGTAACGCATTCAGCTGAAAAGAGAGTACAATTTACTTTTGCTCAAAAGTACTATGTGCTAACTAGATCTAAACGTTTGTAATTGACTTTCTATATGATTTGGTGCAGTCTGCAACAAGTTTTATGTGTGTGCTACTGAAGTTACTAACGTTACAATAAACAATATCACTAGTTGCTACTAATGGTACTACAGTGTTTCAAAGCAACAAAAAGCTAAATGTAGTTCCAATGTAAATGCATTGTAGTATGTTCTTGAATTCAACTTTACTTTAGGTATTCCATTGCTGTGAGTAGCTTTCCTTGTTTTTCCATTCAGTTGCAGTTCATTCTGAATAGTTACGCACATGTACATAACAGAAAACGCACAAAAAATAAGTAATGCATTCAGCTGAAAAGAGAGTACAATTTATTTCTGCTCAAAAGTACTATGTGCTAACTTGATGTAAACGTATTCACTTTACTTTCCATATGATTTAGAGTTGTCTGCAACCAGTTTTATGTGTGTGCTACTGAAGTTAGTAAAGTTACACTAAGATGCTCCTAAAGGTACAACCGTGTTTCAAAGCAATACAATGCTGAATGTAGTTCCAATGTAAATGCAGTGTAGTATGTTCTTGAATTCAACTTTACTTTATGTATTCCATTGCTGTGAGTAGCTTTCCTTGTTTTTCTATTCAGTTGCAGTTCACTCTGAATAATGCACATGTACATAACAGAAAATGCACAAAAAATAAGTAATGCATTCAGCTGAAAAGAGAGTACAATTTACTTTTGCTCAAAAGTACTATGTGCTAACTTGATGTAAACGTTTTCAATTTACTTTCCATATGATCTAGAGTTGTCTGCAACCAGTTTTATGTGTGTGCTACTGATGTTAGTAAAGTTACACTAAGCAATATCACCAGTTGCTCCTAATTGTACTAACGTGTTTCAAAGCCATACAAAGCTGAATGTAGTTCCAATGTAAATGCAGTGTAGTATGTTCTTGAAATCAACTTAACTTTATGTATTCCATTGCTGTGAGTAGTTTTTTTGTGTTTCTAATCTGTTACAGTTCGCTCTGAATAGTTATGCACATGTACATAACAGAAAATGCACAAAAAATATGTAATGCATTCAGCTGAAAACAGAGTACAATTTATTTCTGCTCAAAAGTACTATGTGCTAACTTGATGTAAACGTATTCACTTTACTTTCCATATGATTTAGAGTTGTCTGCAACCAGTTCTATGTGTGTACTACTTATGTTAGTAAAGTTACACTAAGTTGCTCCTAAAGGTACAACCGTGTTTCAAAGCAATACAAAGCTGAATGTAGTTCCAATGTAAATGCAGTGTAGTATGTTCTTGAAATCAACTTAACTTTATGTATTCCATTGCTGTGAGTAGTTTTTTTGTGTTTCTAATCTGTTACAGTTCGCTCTGAATAGTTACGCACATGTACATAACAGAAAAAGCACAAAAAATAAGTAATGCATTCAGCTGAAAACAGTACAATTTATTTCTGCTCAAAAGTACTATGTGCTAACTTGATGTAAACGTATTCACTTTACTTTCCATATGATTTAGAGTTGTCTGCAACCAGTTTTATGTGTGTGCTACTGCAGTTAGTAAAGTTACACTAAGCAATATCACCAGTTGCTCCTAATGGTACTACCGTGTTTCAAAGCAATACAAAGCTAAATGTAGTTCCAATGTAAATGCATTGTAGTATGTTCTTGAAATCAACTTTACTTTATGTATTCCATTGCTGTGAGTAGCTTTCCTTGTTGTTCCATTCAGTTGCAGTTCACTCTGAATAGTTATGCACATGTACATAACAGAAAATACACAAAATAAAAAGTAACGCATTCAGCTGAAAAGAGAGTACAATTTACTTTTGCTCAAAAGTACTATGTGCTAACTAGATCTAAACGTTTGTAATTGACTTTCTATATGATTTGGTGCAGTCTGCAACAAGTTTTATGTGTGTGCTACTGAAGTTACTAACGTTACAATAAACCATATCACCAGTTGCTACTAATGGTACTACAGTGTTTCAAAGCAATAAAAAGCTAAATGTAGTTCCAATGTAAATGCATTGTAGTATGTTCTTGAATTCAACTTTACTTTAGGTATTCCATTGCTGTGAGTAGCTTTCCTTGTTTTTCCATTCAGTTGCAGTTCATTCTGAATAGTTACGCACATGTACATAACAGAAAACGCACAAAAAATAAGTAATGCATTCAGCTGAAAAGAGAGTACAATTTATTTCTGCTCAAAAGTACTATGTGCTAACTTGATGTAAACGTATTCACTTTACTTTCCATATGATTTAGAGTTGTCTGCAACCAGTTTTATGTGTGTGCTACTGAAGTTAGTAAAGTTACACTAAGTTGCTCCTAAAGGTACAACCGTGTTTCAAAGCAGTACAATGCTGAATGTAGTTCTAATGTAAATGCAGTGTAGTATGTTCTTGAATTCAACTTTACTTTATGTATTCCATTGCTGTGAGTAGCTTTCCTTGTTTTTCTATTCAGTTGCAGTTCACTCTGAATAATGCACATGTACATAACAGAAAATGCACAAAAAATAAGTAATGCATTCAGCTGAAAAGAGAGTACAATTTATTTCTGCTCAAAAGTACTATGTGCTAACTTGATGTAAACGTATTCACTTTACTTTCCATATGATTTAGAGTTGTCTGCAACCAGTTTTATGTGTGTGCTACTGAAGTTAGTAAAGTTACACTAAGTTGCTCCTAAAGGTACAACCGTGTTTCAAAGCAATACAATGCTGAATGTAGTTCCAATGTAAATGCAGTGTAGTATGTTCTTGAATTCAACTTTACTTTATGTATTCCATTGCTGTGAGTAGCTTTCCTTGTTTTTCTATTCAGTTGCATTTCACTCTGAATAGTTATGCACATGTACATAACAGAAAATACACAAAATAAAAAGTAACGCATGTAGCTGAAAAGAGAGTACAATTTACTTTTGCTCAAAAGTACTATGTGCTAACTTGATGTAAACGTATTCACTTTACTTTCCATATGATTTAGAGTTGTCTGCAACCAGTTTTATGTGTGTGCTACCGCATTTAGTAAAGTTACACTAAGTTGCTCCTAAAGGTACAACCGTGTTTCAAAGCAATACAAAGCTGAATGTAGTTCCAATGTAAATGCAGTGTAGTAAGTTCTTGAAATCAACTTTACTTTATGTATTCCATTGCTGTGAGTAGCTTTCCTTGTTTTTCTATTCAGTTGCAGTTCACTCTGAATAGTTATGCACATGTACATAACAGAAAATACACAAAATAAAAAGTAACGCATGCAGCTGAAAAGAGAGTACAATTTACTTTTGCTCAAAAGTACTATGTGCTAACTTGATGTAAACGTTTTCAATTTACTTTCCATATGATCTAGAGTTGTCTGCAACCAGTTTTATGTGTGTGCTACTGATGTTAGTAAAGTTACACTAAGCAATATCACCAGTTGCTCCTAATTGTACTAACGTGTTTCAAAGCAATACAAAGCTGAATGTAGTTCCAATGTAAATGCAGTGTAGTATGTTCTTGAAATCAACTTAACTTTATGTATTCCATTGCTGTGAGTAGTTTTTTTGTGTTTCTAATCTGTTACAGTTCGCTCTGAATAGTTACGCACATGTACATAACAGAAAAAGCACAAAAAATAAGTAATGCATTCAGCTGAAAACAGAGTACAATTTATTTCTGCTCAAAAGTACTATGTGCTTACTTGATGTAAACGTATTCACTTTACTTTCCATATGATTTAGAGTTGTCTGCAACCAGTTTTATGTGTGTGCTACTGCAGTTAGTAAAGTTACACTAAGCAATATCACCAGTTGCTCCTAATGGTACTACCGTGTTTCAAAGCAATACAAAGCTAAATGTAGTTCCAATGTAAATGCAGTGTAGTATGTACTTGAAATCAACTTTACTTTATGTATTCCATTGCTGTGAGTAGTTTTTTTTTGTGTTTCTAATCTGTTACAGTTCGCTCTGAATAGTTACGCACATGTACATAACAGAAAATGCACAAAAAATATGTAATGCATTCAGCTGAAAAGAGAGTACAATTTACTTTTGCTCAAAAGTACTATGTGCTAACTAGATCTAAACGTTTGTAATTGACTTTCTATATGATTTGGTGCAGTCTGCAACAAGTTTTATGTGTGTGCTACTGAAGTTACTAACGTTACAATAAACAATATCACCAGTTGCTACTAATGGTACTACAGTGTTTCAAAGCAACAAAAAGCTAAATGTAGTTCCAATGTAAATGCATTGTAGTATGTTCTTGAATTCAACTTTACTTTAGGTATTTGGAAGAGGACAGCGAGGCTGAGAAGAAGCTGGGAGGCTGGGAGCAGCGAGGCTGGGACTGCGCAGGCGCGTGAAGGAGGCCTGGGAAGGAGGGAAGATATAAAAAGGAGAGAAGGAGTGAGGCAGTTCTCTTTTGGAAGAGGACAGCGAGGCTGAGAAGAAGTGCGGCGGCGGCCATTTTCAAATTGCTTCTCAGATCGGAGTTCTGAGAGGCGGGACTGCGCAGGCGCGTGAAGGAGGCCTGGGAAGGAGGGAAGATATAAAAAGGAGAGAAGGAGTGAGGCAGTTCTCTTTTGGAAGAGGACAGCGAGGCTGAGAAGAAGTGCGGCGGCGGCCATTTTCAAATTGCTTCTCAGATCGGAGTTCTGAGAGGCGGGACTGCGCAGGCGCGTGAAGGAGGCCTGGGAAGGAGGGAAGATATAAAAAGGAGAGAAGGAGTGAGGCAGTTCTCTTTTGGAAGAGGACAGCGAGGCTGAGAAGAAGTGCGGCGGCGGCCATTTTCAAATTGCTTCTCAGATCGGAGTTCTGAGAGGCGGGACTGCGCAGGCGCGTGAAGGAGGCCTGGGAAGGAGGGAAGATATAAAAAGGAGAGAAGGAGTGAGGCAGTTCTCTTTTGGAAGAGGACAGCGAGGCTGAGAAGAAGTGCGGCGGCGGCCATTTTCAAATTGCTTCTCAGATCGGAGTTCTGAGAGGCGGGACTGCGCAGGCGCGTGAAGGAGGCCTGGGAAGGAGGGAAGATATAAAAAGAACGCAGCCTTAAGCAGCGGGCAGCTTCGTTTGCGGGCAGCGGAGTGAGTCGGGAGCAGAGTGTAGGGCTTGGGCTCAGAGGGCTTAGGCGGAAGAGGGCACAGTAGGCTTATCTTTTAGTTCTTGTTATTTTCAGTTATTCGGGAAGTATGAGTGTGAGGGCAGCTTGTTGTTCTCGGTGTCGGATGTGGGAGATTCTGGAGTCTCCGAGCCTCCCGGACGTCCACATCTGCGCCAGGTGCGCCGAACTGCAGCTCCTGAGGGACCGAATTAGGGAACTGGAGCTGCAGCTCGATGACCTTCGCCTGGTCAGGGAGAGTGAGGAGGTGATAGAGAGGAGTTACAGGCAGGTGGTCACTCCGGGGCCACGGGAGGCAGATAGGTGGGTCACGATCAGGAAGGGGAAGGGGCAGGTACTAGAGAGTACCCCAGTGGCTGTACCCCTTGACAATAAGTACTCATGTTTGAGTACTGTTGGGGGGGACAGCCTACCTGGAGGAAGTGACAGTGGCCGGGCCTCCGGCACAGAGGACGGCCCTGTAGCTCAGAAGGGTAGGGATAGAAGAAAGAGGACCATAGTAATAGGGGACTCGATAGTCAGGGGTTCAGACAGGCGGTTCTGTGGAGGTGATCGGGAGTCCCGGATGGTAGTTTGCCTCCCTGGTGCCAGGGTCCGGGACGTTTCTGATCGCGTCCAAGATATCCTGAAGTGGGAGGGTGAGGAGCCAGAGGTCGTGGTACATGTAGGTACCAATGACATAGGTAGGAAAGGGGAAGAGGTCCTGAAACGAGAGTATAGGGAGTTAGGAAGGCAGTTAAGAAGAAGGACCGCAAAGGTAGTAATCTCGGGATTACTGCCTGTACCACGCGACAGTGAGAGTAGGAATGGAATTAGGTGGAGGATGAATGCGTGGTTGAGGGATTGGAGCAGGGGGCAGGGATTCAAGTTTCTGGATCATTGGGACCTCTTCTGGGGCAGGCGTGACCTGTTCAAGAAGGACGGGTTACACTTGAATCCTGGGGGGACCAATATCCTAGCGGGGAGGTTTGCTAGGGCTACGGGGCAGACTTTAAACTAGTAAGATGGGGGGGCGGAAATCAATTTGAGGAAACTATGGGAGAGGAGGTTAGTTCACCAGTAGAGCAAGTAAGTAGACCGTGTGTGAGGGAGGACAGGCAGGTGATGGAGGAGGGATGCTCTCAGCCCGAAGTTGTAGGGGAGAAGAAAGAAAAGGATAATAAATTTGAATGCATTGCTAGGGATGAAAAGAGAGGAGGAGGTGGAGAGTATCTTAAATGTATCTATTTTAATGCTAGGAGCATTGTAAGAAAGGTGGATGAGCTTAAAGTGTGGATTGATACATGGAATTATGATGTTGTAGCTATTAGTGAAACATGGTTGCAGGAAGGGTGTGATTGGCAACTAAATATTCCTGGATTTAGTTGCTTCAGGTGTGATAGAGTAGGAGGGGCCAGAGGAGGAGGTGTTGCATTGCTTGTCCGAGAAAATCTTATGGCGGTGCTTTGGAAGGATAGATTACAGAGCTCCTCTAGGGAGGCTATTTGGGTGGAATTGAGGAATGGGAAAGGTGTAGTAACACTGATAGGAGTGTATTATAGGCCACCTAATGGGGAGCGTGAGTTGGAAGAGCAAATGTGTAAGGAGATAGCAGATATTTGTAGTAAACACAAGGTGGTGATTGTGGGAGATTTTAATTTTCCACACATAGATTGGGAAGCTCATTCTGTAAAAGGGCTGGATGGTTTAGAGTTTGTGAAATGTGTGCAGGATAACTTTTTGCAACAATACATAGAAGTACCGACTAGAGATGGGGCAGTGTTGGATCTCCTGTTAGGGAATGCGATAGGTCAGCTGACAGATGTATGTGTTGGGGAGCACTTCGGGTCCAGTGATCACAATAGCATTAGCTTCAATATAATTATGGAGAAGGACAGGACTGGACCTAGAGTTGAGATTTTTGATTGGAGAAAGGCTAACTTTGAGGAGATGCGCAGGGATTTAGAGAGAGTGGAATGGGTCAAGTTGTTTTATGGGAAGGATGTAATAGAGAAATGGAGGTCATTTAAGGGTGAAATTATGAGGGTACAGAATCTTTATGTTCCTGTTCGGTTGAAAGGAAAGATTAAAGGTTTGAAAGCGCCATGGTTTTCAAGGGATATTAGAAACTTGGTTCGAAAAAAGAGGGATGTCTACAATAGATATAGGCAGCATGGAGTAAAGGAATTGCTCGAGGAATATAAAGAATGTAAAAGGAAACTTAAGAAAGAGATTAGAAAAGCTAAAAGAAGTTACGAGTTTGGTTTGGCAAATAAGGTGGAAGTAAATCCGAAAGGCTTCTACAGTTATATTAAAAGCAAGAGGATAGTGAGGGATAAAATTGGTCCCTTAGAGAATCAGGGTGGTCAGCTATGTGTGGAGCCGAGGGAGATGGGAGAGATTTTGAACGATTTCTTCTCTTCGGTATTCACTAAGGAGAAGGATATCGAATGGTGTAAGGTGTGGGAAACAAGTAAGGAAGTTATGGAACCTATGACAATTAAAGAGGTGGAAGTACTGGCGCTTTTAAGAAATTTAAAAGTGGATAAATCTCCAGGTCCTGACCGGATATTCCCCAGGACCTTGAGGGAAGTTTGTGTAGAGATAGCAGGAGCTCTGACGGAGATCTTTCAGATGTCATTAGAAACAGGGATTGTGCCGGAGGATTGGCGTATTGCTCATGTGGTTCCATTGTTTAAAAAGGGTTCTAGAAGTAAGCCTGGCAATTATAGACCTGTCAGTTTGACATCAGTGGTGGGTAAATTAATGGAAAGTATTCTTAGAGATAGTATTTATAATTATCTGGATAGACAGGATCTGATTAGGAGTAGCCAGCATGGATTTGTGCGTGGAAGGTCATGTTTGACAAACCTTATTGAATTTTTTGAAGTAGTTACGAGGAATGTTGACGAGGGTAAGGCAGTGGATGTAGTCTATATGGACTTCAGCAAGGCCTTTGACAAAGTTCCACATGGAAGGTTAGTTAAGAAGGTTCAGTCGTTAGGTATTAGTGCTGGAGTAATAAAATGGATTCAACAGTGGCTAGATGGGAGATGCCAGAGAGTAGTGGTGGATAATTGTTTATCGGGATGGAGGCCGGTGACTAGCGGGGTGCCTCAGGGATCTGTTTTGGGCCCAATGTTGTTTGTAATATACATAAATGATCTGGATGATGGGGTGGTAAATTGGATTAGTAAGTATGCTGATGATACTAAGGTAGGAGGTGTTGTGGATAATGAGGTGGGTTTTCAAAGCTTGCAGGGAGATTTATGCCGGTTAGAAGAATGGGCTGAACGTTGGCAGATGGAGTTTAATGCTGAGAAGTGTGAGGTTCTACATTTTGGCAGGAATAATCCAAATAGAACATACAGGGTAAATGGTAGGGCATTGAGGAATGCAGTGGAACAGAGAGATCTAGGAATAACAGTGCATAGTTCCCTGAAGGTGGAGTCTCATGTAGATAGGGTGGTGAAGAAGGCTTTTGGAACGCTGGCCTTTATAAATCAGAGCATTGAGTACAGAAGTTGGGATGTAATGTTAAAATTGTACAAGGCATTGGTAAGGCCAAATTTGGAATATTGTGTACAGTTCTGGTCACCGAATTATAGGAAAGATATCAATAAATTAGAGAGAGTGCAGAGACGATTTACTAGGATGTTACCAGGGTTTCAGCACTTAAGTTACAGAGAAAGGTTGAACAAGTTAGGTCTCTATTCATTGGAGCGTAGAAGGTTGAGGGGGGATTTGATCGAGGTATTTAAAATGTTGAGAGGGATAGATAGAGTTGACGTGAATAGGCTGTTTCCATTGAGAGTAGGGGAGATTCAAACGAGAGGACATGATTTGAGAGTTAGGGGGCAAAAGTTTAAGGGAAACACGAGGGGGTATTTCTTTACTCAGAGAGTGATAGCTGTGTGGAATGAGCTTCCTGTAGAAGTAGTAGAGGCCAGATCAGTTGTGTCATTTAAGGTAAAATTGGATAGGTATATGGATAGGAAAGGAGTGGAGGGTTATGGGCTGAGTGCGGGTAGGTGGGACTAGGTGAGATTAAGAGTTCGGCACGGACTAGGAGGGCCGGAATGGCCTGTTTCCGTGCTGTGATTGTTATATGGTTATATGGTTATATATTCCATTGCTGTGAGTAGCTTTCCTTGTTTTTCCATTCAGTTGCAGTTCATTCTGAATAGTTACGCACATGTACATAACAGAAAACGCACAAAAAATAAGTAATGCATTCAGCTGAAAAGAGAGTACAATTTATTTCTGCTCAAAAGTACTATGTGCTAACTTGATGTAAACGTATTCACTTTACTTTCCATATGATTTAGAGTTGTCTGCAACCAGTTTTATGTGTGTGCTACTGAAGTTAGTAAAGTTACACTAAGTTGCTCCTAAAGGTACAACCGTGTTTCAAAGCAATACAATGCTGAATGTAGTTCCAATGTAAATGCAGTGTAGTATGTTCTTGAATTCAACTTTACTTTATGTATTCCATTGCTGTGAGTAGCTTTCCTTGCTTTTCTATTCAGTTGCAGTTCACTCTGAATAATGCACATGTACATAACAGAAAATGCACAAAAAATAAGTAATGCATTCAGCTGAAAAGAGAGTACAATTTACTTTTGCTCAAAAGTACTATGTGCTAACTTGATGTAAACGTTTTCAATTTACTTTCCATATGATCTAGAGTTGTCTGCAACCAGTTTTATGTGTGTGCTACTGATGTTAGTAAAGTTACACTAAGCAATATCACCAGTTGCTCCTAATTGTACTAACGTGTTTCAAAGCAATACAAAGCTGAATGTAGTTCCAATGTAAATGCAGTGTAGTATGTTCTTGAAATCAACTTAACTTTATGTATTCCATTGCTGTGAGTAGCTTTCCTTGTTGTTCCATTCAGTTGCAGTTCACTCTGAATAGTTATGCACATGTACATAACAGAAAATACACAAAATAAAAAGTAACGCATTCAGCTGAAAAGAGAGTACAATTTACTTTTGCTCAAAAGTACTATGTGCTAACTAGATCTAAACGTTTGTAATTGACTTTCTATATGATTTGGTGCAGTCTGCAACAAGTTTTATGTGTGTGCTACTGAAGTTACTAACGTTACAATAAACAATATCACCAGTTGCTACTAATGGTACTACAGTGTTTCAAAGCAACAAAAAGCTAAATGTAGTTCCAATGTAAATGCATTGTAGTATGTTCTTGAATTCAACTTTACTTTAGGTATTCCATTGCTGTGAGTAGCTTTCCTTGTTTTTCCATTCAGTTGCAGTTCATTCTGAATAGTTACGCACATGTACATAACAGAAAACGCACAAAAAATAAGTAATGCATTCAGCTGAAAAGAGAGTACAATTTATTTCTGCTCAAAAGTACTATGTGCTAACTTGATGTAAACGTATTCACTTTACTTTCCATATGATTTAGAGTTGTCTGCAACCAGTTTTATGAGTGTGCTACTGAAGTTAGTAAAGTTACACTAAGTTGCTCCTAAAGGTACAACCGTGTTTCAAAGCAATACAATGCTGAATGTAGTTCCAATGTAAATGCAGTGTAGTATGTTCTTGAATTCAACTTTACTTTATGTATTCCATTGCTGTGAGTAGCTTTCCTTGTTTTTCTATTCAGTTGCAGTTCACTCTGAATAATGCACATGTACATAACAGAAAATGCACAAAAAATAAGTAATGCATTCAGCTGAAAAGAGAGTACAATTTACTTTTGCTCAAAAGTACTATGTGCTAACTTGATGTAAACGTTTTCAATTTACTTTCCATATGATCTAGAGTTGTCTGCAACCAGTTTTATGTGTGTGCTACTGATGTTAGTAAAGTTACACTAAGCAATATCACCAGTTGCTCCTAATTGTACTAACGTGTTTCAAAGCAATACAAAGCTGAATGTAGTTCCAATGTAAATGCAGTGTAGTATGTTCTTGAAATCAACTTAACTTTATGTATTCCATTGCTGTGAGTAGTTTTTTTGTGTTTCTAATCTGTTACAGTTCGCTCTGAATAGTTGCGCACATGTACATAACAGAAAAAGCACAAAAAATAAGTAATGCATTCAGCTGAAAACAGAGTACAATTTATTTCTGCTCAAAAGTACTATGAGCTTACTTGATGTAAACGTATTCACTTTACTTTCCATATGATTTAGAGTTGTCTGCAACCAGTTTTATGTGTGTGCTACTGCAGTTAGTAAAGTTACACTAAGCAATATCACCAGTTGCTCCTAATGGTACTACCGTGTTTCAAAGCAATACAAAGCTAAATGTAGTTCCAATGTAAATGCATTGTAGTATGTTCTTGAAATCAACTTTACTTTATGTATTCCATTGCTGTGAGTAGCTTTCCTTGTTGTTCCATTCAGTTGCAGTTCACTCTGAATAGTTATGCACATGTACATAACAGAAAATACACAAAATAAAAAGTAACGCATTCAGCTGAAAAGAGAGTACAATTTACTTTTGCTCAAAAGTACTATGTGCTAACTAGATCTAAACGTTTGTAATTGACTTTCTATATGATTTGGTGCAGTCTGCAACGTTTTATGTGTGTGCTACTGAAGTTACTAACGTTACAATAAACAATATCACTAGTTGCTACTAATGGTACTACAGTGTTTCAAAGCAACAAAAAGCTAAATGTAGTTCCAATGTAAATGCATTGTAGTATGTTCTTGAATTCAACTTTACTTTAGGTATTCCATTGCTGTGAGTAGCTTTCCTTGTTTTTCCATTCAGTTGCAGTTCATTCTGAATAGTTACGCACATGTACATAACAGAAAACGCACAAAAAATAAGTAATGCATTCAGCTGAAAAGAGAGTACAATTTATTTCTGCTCAAAAGTACTATGTGCTAACTTGATGTAAACGTATTCACTTTACTTTCCATATGATTTAGAGTTGTCTGCAACCAGTTTTATGTGTGTGCTACTGAAGTTAGTAAAGTTACACTAAGTTGCTCCTAAAGGTACAACCGTGTTTCAAAGCAATACAATGCTGAATGTAGTTCCAATGTAAATGCAGTGTAGTATGTTCTTGAATTCAACTTTACTTTATGTATTCCATTGCTGTGAGTAGCTTTCCTTGTTTTTCTATTCAGTTGCAGTTCACTCTGAATAATGCACATGTACATAACAGAAAATGCACAAAAAATAAGTAATGCATTCAGCTGAAAAGAGAGTACAATTTACTTTTGCTCAAAAGAACTATGTGCTAACTTGATGTAAACGTTTTCAATTTACTTTCCATATGATCTAGAGTTGTCTGCAACCAGTTTTATGTGTGTGCTACTGATGTTAGTAAAGTTACACTAAGCAATATCACCAGTTGCTCCTAATTGTACTAACGTGTTTCAAAGCAATACAAAGCTGAATGTAGTTCCAATGTAAATGCAGTGTAGTATGTTCTTGAAATCAACTTAACTTTATGTATTCCATTGCTGTGAGTAGTTTTTTTGTGTTTCTAATCTGTTACAGTTCGCTCTGAATAGTTACGCACATGTACATAACAGAAAAAGCACAAAAAATAAGTAATGCATTCAGCTGAAAACAGAGTACAATTTATTTCTGCTCAAAAGTACTATGTGCTTACTTGATGTAAACGTATTCACTTTACTTTCCATATGATTTAGAGTTGTCTGCAACCAGTTTTATGTGTGTGCTACTGCAGTTAGTAAAGTTACACTAAGCAATATCACCAGTTGCTCCTAATGGTACTACCGTGTTTCAAAGCAATACAAAGCTGAATGTAGTTCCAATGTAAATGCAGTGTAGTATGTTCTTGAAATCAACTTAACTTTATGTATTCCATTGCTGTGAGCAGTTTTTTTGTGTTTCTAATCTGTTACAGTTCGCTCTGAATAGTTACGCACATGTACATAACAGAAAAAGCACAAAAAATAAGTAATGCATTCAGCTGAAAACAGAGTACAATTTATTTCTGCTCAAAAGTACTATGTGCTTACTTGATGTAAACGTATTCACTTTACTTTCCATATGATTTAGAGTTGTCTGCAACCAGTTTTATGTGTGTGCTACTGCAGTTAGTAAAGTTACACTAAGCAATATCACCAGTTGCTCCTAATGGTACTACCGTGTTTCAAAGCAATACAAAGCTAAATGTAGTTCCAATGTAAATGCATTGTAGTATGTTCTTGAAATCAACTTTACTTTATGTATTCCATTGCTGTGAGTAGCTTTCCTTGTTGTTCCATTCAGTTGCAGTTCACTCTGAATAGTTATGCACATGTACATAACAGAAAATACACAAAATAAAAAGTAAAGCATTCAGCTGAAAAGAGAGTACAATTTACTTTTGCTCAAAAGTACTATGTGCTAACTAGATCTAAACGTTTGTAATTGACTTTCTATATGATTTGGTGCAGTCTGCAACAAGTTTTATGTGTGTGCTACTGAAGTTACTAACGTTACAATAAACAATATCACCAGTTGCTACTAATGGTACTACAGTGTTTCAAAGCAACAAAAAGCTAAATGTAGTTCCAATGTAAATGCATTGTAGTATGTTCTTGAATTCAACTTTACTTTAGGTATTCCATTGCTGTGAGTAGCTTTCCTTGTTTTTCCATTCAGTTGCAGTTCATTCTGAATAGTTACGCACATGTACATAACAGAAAACGCACAAAAAATAAGTAATGCATTCAGCTGAAAAGAGAGTACAATTTATTTCTGCTCAAAAGTACTATGTGCTAACTTGATGTAAACGTATTCACTTTACTTTCCATATGATTTAGAGTTGTCTGCAACCAGTTTTATGAGTGTGCTACTGAAGTTAGTAAAGTTACACTAAGTTGCTCCTAAAGGTACAACCGTGTTTCAAAGCAATACAATGCTGAATGTAGTTCCAATGTAAATGCAGTGTAGTATGTTCTTGAATTCAACTTTACTTTATGTATTCCATTGCTGTGAGTAGCTTTCCTTGTTTTTCTATTCAGTTGCAGTTCACTCTGAATAATGCACATGTACATAACAGAAAATACACAAAATAAAAAGTAACGCATGCAGCTGAAAAGAGAGTACAATTTACTTTTGCTCAAAAGTACTATGTGCTAACTTGATGTAAACGTTTTCAATTTACTTTCCATATGATCTAGAGTTGTCTGCAACCAGTTTTATGTGTGTGCTACTGATGTTAGTAAAGTTACACTAAGCAATATCACCAGTTGCTCCTAATTGTACTAACGTGTTTCAAAGCAATACAAAGCTGAATGTAGTTCCAATGTAAATGCAGTGTAGTATGTTCTTGAAATCAACTTAACTCTATGTATTCCATTGCTGTGAGTAGTTTTTTTGTGTTTCTAATCTGTTACAGTTCGCTCTGAATAGTTACGCACATGTACATAACAGAAAAAGCACAAAAAATAAGTAATGCATTCAGCTGAAAACAGAGTACAATTTATTTCTGCTCAAAAGTACTATGAGCTTACTTGATGTAAACGTATTCACTTTACTTTCCATATGATTTAGAGTTGTCTGCAACCAGTTTTATGTGTGTGCTACTGCAGTTAGTAAAGTTACACTAAGCAATATCACCAGTTGCTCCTAATGGTACTACCGTGTTTCAAAGCAATACAAAGCTAAATGTAGTTCCAATGTAAATGCATTGTAGTATGTTCTTGAAATCAACTTTACTTTATGTATTCCATTGCTGTGAGTAGCTTTCCTTGTTGTTCCATTCAGTTGCAGTTCACTCTGAATAGTTATGCACATGTACATAACAGAAAATACACAAAATAAAAAGTAACGCATTCAGCTGAAAAGAGAGTACAATTTACTTTTGCTCAAAAGTACTATGTGCTAACTAGATCTAAACGTTTGTAATTGACTTTCTATATGATTTGGTGCAGTCTGCAACAAGTTTTATGTGTGTGCTACTGAAGTTACTAACGTTACAATAAACAATATCACCAGTTGCTACTAATGGTACTACAGTGTTTCAAAGCAACAAAAAGCTAAATGTAGTTCCAATGTAAATGCATTGTAGTATGTTCTTGAATTCAACTTTACTTTAGGTATTCCATTGCTGTGAGTAGCTTTCCTTGTTTTTCCATTCAGTTGCAGTTCATTCTGAATAGTTACGCACATGTACATAACAGAAAACGCACAAAAAATAAGTAATGCATTCAGCTGAAAAGAGAGTACAATTTATTTCTGCTCAAAAGTACTATGTGCTAACTTGATGTAAACGTATTCACTTTACTTTCCATATGATTTAGAGTTGTCTGCAACCAGTTTTATGAGTGTGCTACTGAAGTTAGTAAAGTTACACTAAGTTGCTCCTAAAGGTACAACCGTGTTTCAAAGCAATACAATGCTGAATGTAGTTCCAATGTAAATGCAGTGTAGTATGTTCTTGAATTCAACTTTACTTTATGTATTCCATTGCTGTGAGTAGCTTTCCTTGTTTTTCTATTCAGTTGCAGTTCACTCTGAATAATGCACATGTACATAACAGAAAATACACAAAATAAAAAGTAACGCATGCAGCTGAAAAGAGAGTACAATTTACTTTTGCTCAAAAGTACTATGTGCTAACTTGATGTAAACGTTTTCAATTTACTTTCCATATTATCTAGAGTTGTCTGCAACCAGTTTTATGTGTGTGCTACTGATGTTAGTAAAGTTACACTAAGCAATATCACCAGTTGCTCCTAATTGTACTAACTTGTTTCAAAGCAATACAAAGCTGAATGTAGTTCCAATGTAAATGCAGTGTAGTATGTTCTTGAAATCAACTTAACTTTATGTATTCCATTGCTGTGAGTAGTTTTTTTGTGTTTCTAATCTGTTACAGTTCGCTCTGAATAGTTACGCACATGTACATAACAGAAAAAGCACAAAAAATAAGTAATGCATTCAGCTGAAAACAGAGTACAATTTATTTCTGCTCAAAAGTACTATGAGCTTACTTGATGTAAACGTATTCACTTTACTTTCCATATGATTTAGAGTTGTCTGCAACCAGTTTTATGTGTGTGCTACTGCAGTTAGTAAAGTTACACTAAGCAATATCACCAGTTGCTCCTAATGGTACTACCGTGTTTCAAAGCAATACAAAGCTAAATGTAGTTCCAATGTAAATGCATTGTAGTATGTTCTTGAAATCAACTTTACTTTATGTATTCCATTGCTGTGAGTAGCTTTCCTTGTTGTTCCATTCAGTTGCAGTTCACTCTGAATAGTTATGCACATGTACATAACAGAAAATACACAAAATAAAAAGTAACGCATTCAGCTGAAAAGAGAGTACAATTTACTTTTGCTCAAAAGTACTATGTGCTAACTAGATCTAAACGTTTGTAATTGACTTTCTATATGATTTGGTGCAGTCTGCAACAAGTTTTATGTGTGTGCTACTGAAGTTACTAACGTTACAATAAACAATATCACTAGTTGCTACTAATGGTACTACAGTGTTTCAAAGCAACAAAAAGCTAAATGTAGTTCCAATGTAAATGCATTGTAGTATGTTCTTGAATTCAACTTTACTTTAGGTATTCCATTGCTGTGAGTAGCTTTCCTTGTTTTTCCATTCAGTTGCAGTTCATTCTGAATAGTTACGCACATGTACATAACAGAAAACGCACAAAAAATAAGTAATGCATTCAGCTGAAAAGAGAGTACAATTTATTTCTGCTCAAAAGTACTATGTGCTAACTTGATGTAAACGTATTCACTTTACTTTCCATATGATTTAGAGTTGTCTGCAACCAGTTTTATGTGTGTGCTACTGAAGTTAGTAAAGTTACACTAAGTTGCTCCTAAAGGTACAACCGTGTTTCAAAGCAATACAATGCTGAATGTAGTTCCAATGTAAATGCAGTGTAGTATGTTCTTGAATTCAACTTTACTTTATGTATTCCATTGCTGTGAGTAGCTTTCCTTGTTTTTCTATTCAGTTGCAGTTCACTCTGAATAATGCACATGTACATAACAGAAAATGCACAAAAAATAAGTAATGCATTCAGCTGAAAAGAGAGTACAATTTACTTTTGCTCAAAAGAACTATGTGCTAACTTGATGTAAACGTTTTCAATTTACTTTCCATATGATCTAGAGTTGTCTGCAACCAGTTTTATGTGTGTGCTACTGATGTTAGTAAAGTTACACTAAGCAATATCACCAGTTGCTCCTAATTGTACTAACGTGTTTCAAAGCAATACAAAGCTGAATGTAGTTCCAATGTAAATGCAGTGTAGTATGTTCTTGAAATCAACTTAACTTTATGTATTCCATTGCTGTGAGTAGTTTTTTTGTGTTTCTAATCTGTTACAGTTCGCTCTGAATAGTTACGCACATGTACATAACAGAAAAAGCACAAAAAATAAGTAATGCATTCAGCTGAAAACAGAGTACAATTTATTTCTGCTCAAAAGTACTATGTGCTTACTTGATGTAAACGTATTCACTTTACTTTCCATATGATTTAGAGTTGACTGCAACCAGTTTTATGTGTGTGCTACTGCAGTTAGTAAAGTTACACTAAGCAATATCACCAGTTGCTCCTAATGGTACTACCGTGTTTCAAAGCAATACAAAGCTGAATGTAGTTCCAATGTAAATGCAGTGTAGTATGTTCTTGAAATCAACTTAACTTTATGTATTCCATTGCTGTGAGCAGTTTGTTTGTGTTTCTAATCTGTTACAGTTCGCTCTGAATAGTTACGCACATGTACATAACAGAAAAAGCACAAAAAATAAGTAATGCATTCAGCTGAAAACAGAGTACAATTTATTTCTGCTCAAAAGTACTATGTGCTTACTTGATGTAAACGTATTCACTTTACTTTCCATATGATTTAGAGTTGTCTGCAACCAGTTTTATGTGTGTGCTACTGCAGTTAGTAAAGTTACACTAAGCAATATCACCAGTTGCTCCTAATGGTACTACCGTGTTTCAAAGCAATACAAAGCTAAATGTAGTTCCAATGTAAATGCATTGTAGTATGTTCTTGAAATCAACTTTACTTTATGTATTCCATTGCTGTGAGTAGCTTTCCTTGTTGTTCCATTCAGTTGCAGTTCACTCTGAATAGTTATGCACATGTACATAACAGAAAATACACAAAATAAAAAGTAAAGCATTCAGCTGAAAAGAGAGTACAATTTACTTTTGCTCAAAAGTACTATGTGCTAACTAGATCTAAACGTTTGTAATTGACTTTCTATATGATTTGGTGCAGTCTGCAACAAGTTTTATGTGTGTGCTACTGAAGTTACTAACGTTACAATAAACAATATCACCAGTTGCTACTAATGGTACTACAGTGTTTCAAAGCAACAAAATGCTAAATGTAGTTCCAATGTAAATGCATTGTAGTATGTTCTTGAATTCAACTTTACTTTAGGTATTCCATTGCTGTGAGTAGCTTTCCTTGTTTTTCCATTCAGTTGCAGTTCATTCTGAATAGTTACGCACATGTACATAACAGAAAACGCACAAAAAATAAGTAATGCATTCAGCTGAAAAGAGAGTACAATTTATTTCTGCTCAAAAGTACTATGTGCTAACTTGATGTAAACGTATTCACTTTACTTTCCATATGATTTAGAGTTGTCTGCAACCAGTTTTATGAGTGTGCTACTGAAGTTAGTAAAGTTACACTAAGTTGCTCCTAAAGGTACAACCGTGTTTCAAAGCAATACAATGCTGAATGTAGTTCCAATGTAAATGCAGTGTAGTATGTTCTTGAATTCAACTTTACTTTATGTATTCCATTGCTGTGAGTAGCTTTCCTTGTTTTTCTATTCAGTTGCAGTTCACTCTGAATAATGCACATGTACATAACAGAAAATGCACAAAAAATAAGTAATGCATTCAGCTGAAAAGAGAGTACAATTTACTTTTGCTCAAAAGTACTATGTGCTAACTTGATGTAAACGTATTCACTTTACTTTCCATATGATTTAGAGTTGTCTGCAACCAGTTTTATGTGTGTGCTACCGCATTTAGTAAAGTTACACTAAGTTGCTCCTAAAGGTACAACCGTGTTTCAAAGCAATACAAAGCTGAATGTAGTTCCAATGTAAATGCAGTGTAGTAAGTTCTTGAAATCAACTTTACTTTATGTATTCCATTGCTGTGAGTAGCTTTCCTTGTTTTTCTATTCAGTTGCAGTTCACTCTGAATAGTGATGCACATGTACATAACAGAAAATACACAAAATAAAAAGTAACGCATGCAGCTGAAAAGAGAGTACAATTTACTTTTGCTCAAAAGTACTATGTGCTAACTTGATGTAAACGTTTTCAATTTACTTTCCATATGATCTAGAGTTGTCTGCAACCAGTTTTATGTGTGTGCTACTGATGTTAGTAAAGTTACACTAAGCAATATCACCAGTTGCTCCTAATTGTACTAACGTGTTTCAAAGCAATACAAAGCTGAATGTAGTTCCAATGTAAATGCAGTGTAGTATGTTCTTGAAATCAACTTAACTTTATGTATTCCATTGCTGTGAGTAGTTTTTTTGTGTTTCTAATCTGTTACAGTTCGCTCTGAATAGTTACGCACATGTACATAACAGAAAAAGCACAAAAAATAAGTAATGCATTCAGCTGAAAACAGAGTACAATTTATTTCTGCTCAAAAGTACTATGAGCTTACTTGATGTAAACGTATTCACTTTACTTTCCATATGATTTAGAGTTGTCTGCAACCAGTTTTATGTGTGTGCTACTGCAGTTAGTAAAGTTACACTAAGCAATATCACCAGTTGCTCCTAATGGTACTACCGTGTTTCAAAGCAATACAAAGCTAAATGTAGTTCCAATGTAAATGCATTGTAGTATGTTCTTGAAATCAACTTTACTTTATGTATTCCATTGCTGTGAGTAGCTTTCCTTGTTGTTCCATTCAGTTGCAGTTCACTCTGAATAGTTATGCACATGTACATAACAGAAAATACACAAAATAAAAAGTAACGCATTCAGCTGAAAAGAGAGTACAATTTACTTTTGCTCAAAAGTACTATGTGCTAACTAGATCTAAACGTTTGTAATTGACTTTCTATATGATTTGGTGCAGTCTGCAACAAGTTTTATGTGTGTGCTACTGAAGTTACTAACGTTACAATAAACAATATCACTAGTTGCTACTAATGGTACTACAGTGTTTCAAAGCAACAAAAAGCTAAATGTAGTTCCAATGTAAATGCATTGTAGTATGTTCTTGAATTCAACTTTACTTTAGGTATTCCATTGCTGTGAGTAGCTTTCCTTGTTTTTCCATTCAGTTGCAGTTCATTCTGAATAGTTACGCACATGTACATAACAGAAAACGCACAAAAAATAAGTAATGCATTCAGCTGAAAAGAGAGTACAATTTATTTCTGCTCAAAAGTACTATGTGCTAACTTGATGTAAACGTATTCACTTTACTTTCCATATGATTTAGAGTTGTCTGCAACCAGTTTTATGTGTGTGCTACTGAAGTTAGTAAAGTTACACTAAGTTGCTCCTAAAGGTACAACCGTGTTTCAAAGCAATACAATGCTGAATGTAGTTCCAATGTAAATGCAGTGTAGTATGTTCTTGAATTCAACTTTACTTTATGTATTCCATTGCTGTGAGTAGCTTTCCTTGTTTTTCTATTCAGTTGCAGTTCACTCTGAATAATGCACATGTACATAACAGAAAATGCACAAAAAATAAGTAATGCATTCAGCTGAAAAGAGAGTACAATTTACTTTTGCTCAAAAGAACTATGTGCTAACTTGATGTAAACGTTTTCAATTTACTTTCCATATGATCTAGAGTTGTCTGCAACCAGTTTTATGTGTGTGCTACTGATGTTAGTAAAGTTACACTAAGCAATATCACCAGTTGCTCCTAATTGTACTAACGTGTTTCAAAGCAATACAAAGCTGAATGTAGTTCCAATGTAAATGCAGTGTAGTATGTTCTTGAAATCAACTTAACTTTATGTATTCCATTGCTGTGAGTAGTTTTTTTGTGTTTCTAATCTGTTACAGTTCGCTCTGAATAGTTACGCACATGTACATAACAGAAAAAGCACAAAAAATAAGTAATGCATTCAGCTGAAAACAGAGTACAATTTATTTCTGCTCAAAAGTACTATGTGCTTACTTGATGTAAACGTATTCACTTTACTTTCCATATGATTTAGAGTTGTCTGCAACCAGTTTTATGTGTGTGCTACTGATGTTAGTAAAGTTACACTAAGCAATATCACCAGTTGCTCCTAATGGTACTACCGTGTTTCAAAGCAATACAAAGCTGAATGTAGTTCCAATGTAAATGCAGTGTAGTATGTTCTTGAAATCAACTTAACTTTATGTATTCCATTGCTGTGAGCAGTTTTTTTGTGTTTCTAATCTGTTACAGTTCGCTCTGAATAGTTACGCACATGTACATAACAGAAAAAGCACAAAAAATAAGTAATGCATTCAGCTGAAAACAGAGTACAATTTATTTCTGCTCAAAAGTACTATGTGCTTACTTGATGTAAACGTATTCACTTTACTTTCCATATGATTTAGAGTTGTCTGCAACCAGTTTTATGTGTGTGCTACTGCAGTTAGTAAAGTTACACTAAGCAATATCACCAGTTGCTCCTAATGGTACTACCGTGTTTCAAAGCAATACAAAGCTAAATGTAGTTCCAATGTAAATGCATTGTAGTATGTTCTTGAAATCAACTTTACTTTATGTATTCCATTGCTGTGAGTAGCTTTCCTTGTTGTTCCATTCAGTTGCAGTTCACTCTGAATAGTTATGCACATGTACATAACAGAAAATACACAAAATAAAAAGTAACGCATTCAGCTGAAAAGAGAGTACAATTTACTTTTGCTCAAAAGTACTATGTGCTAACTAGATCTAAACGTTTGTAATTGACTTTCTATATGATTTGGTGCAGTCTGCAACAAGTTTTATGTGTGTGCTACTGAAGTTACTAACGTTACAATAAACAATATCACCAGTTGCTACTAATGGTACTACAGTGTTTCAAAGCAACAAAAAGCTAAATGTAGTTCCAATGTAAATGCATTGTAGTATGTTCTTGAATTCAACTTTACTTTAGGTATTCCATTGCTGTGAGTAGCTTTCCTTGTTTTTCCATTCAGTTGCAGTTCATTCTGAATAGTTACGCACATGTACATAACAGAAAATACACAAAAAATAAGTAATGCATTCAGCTGAAAAGAGAGTACAATTTACTTTTGCTCAAAAGTACTATGTGCTAACTTGATGTAAACGTATTCACTTTACTTTCCATATGATTTAGAGTTGTCTGCAACCAGTTTTATGTGTGTGCTACTGCAGTTAGTAAAGTTACACTAAGTTGCTCCTAAAGGTACAACTGTGTTTCAAAGCAATACAATGCTGAATGTAGTTCCAATGTAAATGCAGTGTAGTAAGTTCTTGAAATCAAATTTACTTTATGTATTCCATTGCTGTGAGTAGCTTTCCTTGTTTTTCTATTCAGTTGCAGTTCACTCTGAATAGTTATGCACATGTACATAACAGAAAATACACAAAATAAAAAGTAACGCATGCAGCTGAAAAGAGAGTACAATTTACTTTTGCTCAAAAGTACTATGTGCTAACTTGATGTAAACGTTTTCAATTTACTTTCCATATGATCTAGAGTTGTCTGCAACCAGTTTTATGTGTGTGCTACTGATGTTAGTAAAGTTACACTAAGCAATATCACCAGTTGCTCCTAATTGTACTAACGTGTTTCAAAACAATACAAAGCTGAATGTAGTTCCAATGTAAATGCAGTGTAGTATGTTCTTGAAATCAACTTAACTTTATGTATTCCATTGCTGTGAGTAGTTTTCTTGTGTTTCTAATCTGTTACAGTTCGCTCTGAATAGTTACGCACATGTACATAACAGAAAAAGCACAAAAAATAAGTAATGCATTCAGCTGAAAACAGAGTACAATTTATTTCTGCTCAAAAGTACTATGTGCTTACTTGATGTAAACGTATTCACTTTACTTTCCATATGATTTAGAGTTGTCTGCAACCAGTTTTATGTGTGTGCTACTGCAGTTAGTAAAGTTACACTAAGCAATATCACCAGTTGCTCCTAATGGTACTACCGTGTTTCAAAGCAATACAAAGCTGAATGTAGTTCCAATGTAAATGCAGTGTAGTATGTTCTTGAAATCAACTTAACTTTATGTATTCCATTGCTGTGAGCAGTTTTTTTGTGTTTCTAATCTGGTACAGTTCGCTCTGAATAGTTACGCACATGTACATAACAGAAAAAGCACAAAAAAAAAGTAATGCATTCAGCTGAAAACAGAGTACAATTTATTTCTGCTCAAAAGTACTATGTGCTTACTTGATGTAAACGTATTCACTTTACTTTCCATATGATTTAGAGTTGTCTGCAACCAGTTTTATGTGTGTGCTACTGCAGTTAGTAAAGTTACACTAAGCAATATCACCAGTTGCTCCTAATGGTTCTACCGTGTTTCAAAGCAATACAAAGCTAAATGTAGTTCCAATGTAAATGCATTGTAGTATGTTCTTGAAATCAACTTTACTTTATGTATTCCATTGCTGTGAGTAGCTTTCCTTGTTGTTCCATTCAGTTGCAGTTCACTCTGAATAGTTATGCACATGTACATAACAGAAAATACACAAAATAAAAAGTAACGCATTCAGCTGAAAAGAGAGTACAATTTACTTTTGCTCAAAAGTACTATGTGCTAACTAGATCTAAACGTTTGTAATTGACTTTCTATATGATTTGGTGCAGTCTGCAACAAGTTTTATGTGTGTGCTACTGAAGTTACTAACGTTACAATAAACAATATCACCAGTTGCTACTAATGGTACTACAGTGTTTCAAAGCAACAAAAAGCTAAATGTAGTTCCAATGTAAATGCATTGTAGTATGTTCTTGAATTCAACTTTACTTTAGGTATTCCATTGCTGTGAGTAGCTTTCCTTGTTTTTCCATTCAGTTGCAGTTCATTCTGAATAGTTACGCACATGTACATAACAGAAAACGCACAAAAAATAAGTAATGCATTCAGCTGAAAAGAGAGTACAATTTATTTCTGCTCAAAAGTACTATGTGCTAACTTGATGTAAACGTATTCACTTTACTTTCCATATGATTTAGAGTTGTCTGCAAACAGTTTTATGTGTGTGCTACTGAAGTTAGTAAAGTTACACTAAGTTGCTCCTAAAGGTACAACCGTGTTTCAAAGCAATACAATGCTGAATGTAGTTCCAATGTAAATGCAGTGTAGTATGTTCTTGAATTCAACTTCACTTTATGTATTCCATTGCTGTGAGTAGCTTTCCTTGTTTTTCTATTCAGTTGCAGTTCACTCTGAATAATGCACATGTACATAACAGAAAATGCACAAAAAATAAGTATTGCATTCAGCTGAAAAGAGAGTACAATTTACTTTTGCTCAAAAGTACTATGTGCTAACTTGATGTAAACGTATTCACTTTACTTTCCATATGATTTAGAGTTCTCTGCAACCAGTTTTATGTGTGTGCTACTGCAGTTAGTAAAGTTACACTAAGTTGCTCCTAAAGGTACAACTGTGTTTCAAAGCAATACAATGCTGAATGTAGTTCCAATGTAAATGCAGTGTAGTATGTTCTTGAATTCAACTTTACTTTATGTATTCCATTGCTGTGAGTAGCTTTCCTTG
The DNA here is from genome assembly GCF_048418815.1 of Hemitrygon akajei. Taxonomy (NCBI): domain Eukaryota; kingdom Metazoa; phylum Chordata; class Chondrichthyes; order Myliobatiformes; family Dasyatidae; genus Hemitrygon; species Hemitrygon akajei. The sequence continues at coordinate 57,398,149 of NC_133131.1, forward strand.
TTTTTCTATTCAGTTGCATTTCACTCTGAATAGTTATGCACATGTACATAACAGAAAATACACAAAATAAAAAGTAACGCATGTAGCTGAAAAGAGAGTACAATTTACTTTTGCTCAAAAGTACTATGTGCTAACTTGATGTAAACGTATTCACTTTACTTTCCATATGATTTAGAGTTGTCTGCAACCAGTTTTATGTGTGTGCTACCGCATTTAGTAAAGTTACACTAAGTTGCTCCTAAAGGTACAACCGTGTTTCAAAGCAATACAAAGCTGAATGTAGTTCCAATGTAAATGCAGTGTAGTAAGTTCTTGAAATCAACTTTACTTTATGTATTCCATTGCTGTGAGTAGCTTTCCTTGTTTTTCTATTCAGTTGCAGTTCACTCTGAATAGTTATGCACATGTACATAACAGAAAATACACAAAATAAAAAGTAACGCATGCAGCTGAAAAGAGAGTACAATTTACTTTTGCTCAAAAGTACTATGTGCTAACTTGATGTAAACGTTTTCAATTTACTTTCCATATGATCTAGAGTTGTCTGCAACCAGTTTTATGTGTGTGCTACTGATGTTAGTAAAGTTACACTAAGCAATATCACCAGTTGCTCCTAATTGTACTAACGTGTTTCAAAGCAATACAAAGCTGAATGTAGTTCCAAAGTAAATGCAGTGTAGTATGTTCTTGAAATCAACTTAACTTTATGTATTCCATTGCTGTGAGTAGTTTTTTTGTGTTTCTAATCTGTTACAGTTCGCTCTGAATAGTTACGCACATGTACATAACAGAAAAAGCACAAAAAATAAGTAATGCATTCAGCTGAAAACAGAGTACAATTTATTTCTGCTCAAAAGTACTATGTGCTTACTTGATGTAAACGTATTCACTTTACTTTCCATATGATTTAGAGTTGTCTGCAACCAGTTTTATGTGTGTGCTACTGAAGTTAGTAAAGTTACACTAAGTTGCTCCTAAAGGTACAACCGTGTTTCAAAGCAATACAATGCTGAATGTAGTTCCAATGTAAATGCAGTGTAGTATGTTCTTGAATTCAACTTTACTTTATGTATTCCATTGCTGTGAGTAGCTTTCCTTGTTTTTCTATTCAGTTGCAGTTCACTCTGAATAATGCACATGTACATAACAGAAAATGCACAAAAAATAAGTAATGCATTCAGCTGAAAAGAGAGTACAATTTATTTCTGCTCAAAAGTACTATGTGCTAACTTGATGTAAACGTATTCACTTTACTTTCCATATGATTTAGAGTTGTCTGCAACCAGTTTTATGTGTGTGCTACTGAAGTTAGTAAAGTTACACTAAGTTGCTCCTAAAGGTACAACCGTGTTTCAAAGCAATACAATGCTGAATGTAGTTCCAATGTAAATGCAGTGTAGTATGTTCTTGAATTCAACTTTACTTTATGTATTCCATTGCTGTGAGTAGCTTTCCTTGTTTTTCTATTCAGTTGCAGTTCGCTCTGAATAATGCACATGTACATAACAGAAAATGCACAAAAAATAAGTAATGCATTCAGCTGAAAAGAGAGTACAATTTACTTTTGCTCAAAAGTACTATGTGCTAACTTGATGTAAACGTATTCACTTTACTTTCCATATGATTTAGAGTTGTCTGCAAACAGTTTTATGTGTGTGCTACTGCAGTTAGTAAAGTTACACTAAGTTGCTCCTAAAGGTACAACTGTGTTTCAAAGCAATACAATGCTGAATGTAGTTCCAATGTAAATGCAGTGTAGTATGTTCTTGAATTCAACTTTGCTTTATGTATTCCATTGCTGTGAGTAGCTTTCCTTGTTTTTCTATTCAGTTGCATTTCACTCTGAATAGTTATGCACATGTACATAACAGAAAATACACAAAATAAAAAGTAACGCATGTAGCTGAAAAGAGAGTACAATTTATTTCTGCTCAAAAGTACTATGTGCTAACTTGATGTAAACGTATTCACTTTACTTTCCATATGATTTAGAGTTGTCTGCAACCAGTTTTATGTGTGTGCTACTGATGTTAGTAAAGTTACACTAAGCAATATCACCAGTTGCTCCTAATTGTACTAACGTGTTTCAAAGCAATACAAAGCTGAATGTAGTTCCAATGTAAATGCAGTGTAGTATGTTCTTGAAATCAACTTAACTTTATGTATTCCATTGCTGTGAGTAGTTTTTTTGTGTTTCTAATCTGTTACAGTTCGCTCTGAATAGTTACGCACATGTACATAACAGAAAAAGCACAAAAAATAAGTAATGCATTCAGCTGAAAACAGAGTACAATTTATTTCTGCTCAAAAGTACTATGTGCTTACTTGATGTAAACGTATTCACTTTACTTTCCATATGATTTAGAGTTGTCTGCAACCAGTTTTATGTGTGTGCTACTGCAGTTAGTAAAGTTACACTAAGCAATATCACCAGTTGCTCCTAATGGTACTACCGTGTTTCAAAGCAATACAAAGCTAAATGTAGTTCCAATGTAAATGCATTGTAGTATGTTCTTGAAATCAACTTTACTTTATGTATTCCATTGCTGTGAGTAGCTTTCCTTGTTGTTCCATTCAGTTGCAGTTCACTCTGAATAGTTATGCACATGTACATAACAGAAAATACACAAAATAAAAAGTAACGCATTCAGCTGAAAAGAGAGTACAATTTACTTTTGCTCAAAAGTACTATGTGCTAACTAGATCTAAACGTTTGTAATTGACTTTCTATATGATTTGGTGCAGTCTGCAACAAGTTTTATGTGTGTGCTACTGAAGTTACTAACGTTACAATAAACAATATCACTAGTTGCTACTAATGGTACTACAGTGTTTCAAAGCAACAAAAAGCTAAATGTAGTTCCAATGTAAATGCATTGTAGTATGTTCTTGAATTCAACTTTACTTTAGGTATTCCATTGCTGTGAGTAGCTTTCCTTGTTTTTCCATTCAGTTGCAGTTCATTCTGAATAGTTACGCACATGTACATAACAGAAAACGCACAAAAAATAAGTAATGCATTCAGCTGAAAAGAGAGTACAATTTATTTCTGCTCAAAAGTACTATGTGCTAACTTGATGTAAACGTATTCACTTTACTTTCCATATGATTTAGAGTTGTCTGCAACCAGTTTTATGTGTGTGCTACTGAAGTTAGTAAAGTTACACTAAGTTGCTCCTAAAGGTACAACCGTGTTTCAAAGCAATACAATGCTGAATGTAGTTCCAATGTAAATGCAGTGTAGTATGTTCTTGAATTCAACTTTACTTTATGTATTCCATTGCTGTGAGTAGCTTTCCTTGTTTTTCTATTCAGTTGCAGTTCACTCTGAATAATGCACATGTACATAACAGAAAATGCACAAAAAATAAGTAATGCATTCAGCTGAAAAGAGAGTACAATTTACTTTTGCTCAAAAGAACTATGTGCTAACTTGATGTAAACGTTTTCAATTTACTTTCCATATGATCTAGAGTTGTCTGCAACCAGTTTTATGTGTGTGCTACTGATGTTAGTAAAGTTACACTAAGCAATATCACCAGTTGCTCCTAATTGTACTAACGTGTTTCAAAGCAATACAAAGCTGAATGTAGTTCCAATGTAAATGCAGTGTAGTATGTTCTTGAAATCAACTTAACTTTATGTATTCCATTGCTGTGAGTAGTTTTTTTGTGTTTCTAATCTGTTACAGTTCGCTCTGAATAGTTACGCACATGTACATAACAGAAAAAGCACAAAAAATAAGTAATGCATTCAGCTGAAAACAGAGTACAATTTATTTCTGCTCAAAAGTACTATGTGCTTACTTGATGTAAACGTATTCACTTTACTTTCCATATGATTTAGAGTTGTCTGCAACCAGTTTTATGTGTGTGCTACTGCAGTTAGTAAAGTTACACTAAGCAATATCACCAGTTGCTCCTAATGGTACTACCGTGTTTCAAAGCAATACAAAGCTGAATGTAGTTCCAATGTAAATGCAGTGTAGTATGTTCTTGAAATCAACTTAACTTTATGTATTCCATTGCTGTGAGCAGTTTTTTTGTGTTTCTAATCTGTTACAGTTCGCTCTGAATAGTTACGCACATGTACATAACAGAAAAAGCACAAAAAATAAGTAATGCATTCAGCTGAAAACAGAGTACAATTTTTTTCTGCTCAAAAGTACTATGTGCTTACTTGATGTAAACGTATTCACTTTACTTTCCATATGATTTAGAGTTGTCTGCAACCAGTTTTATGTGTGTGCTACTGCAGTTAGTAAAGTTACACTAAGCAATATCACCAGTTGCTCCTAATGGTACTACCGTGTTTCAAAGCAATACAAAGCTAAATGTAGTTCCAATGTAAATGCATTGTAGTATGTTCTTGAAATCAACTTTACTTTATGTATTCCATTGCTGTGAGTAGCTTTCCTTGTTGTTCCATTCAGTTGCAGTTCACTCTGAATAGTTATGCACATGTACATAACAGAAAATACACAAAATAAAAAGTAACGCATTCAGCTGAAAAGAGAGTACAATTTACTTTTGCTCAAAAGTACTATGTGCTAACTAGATCTAAACGTTTGTAATTGACTTTCTATATGATTTGGTGCAGTCTGCAACAAGTTTTATGTGTGTGCTACTGAAGTTACTAACGTTACAATAAACAATATCACCAGTTGCTACTAATGGTACTACAGTGTTTCAAAGCAACAAAAAGCTAAATGTAGTTCCAATGTAAATGCATTGTAGTATGTTCTTGAATTCAACTTTACTTTAGGTATTCCATTGCTGTGAGTAGCTTTCCTTGTTTTTCCATTCAGTTGCAGTTCATTCTGAATAGTTACGCACATGTACATAACAGAAAATACACAAAAAATAAGTAATGCATTCAGCTGAAAAGAGAGTACAATTTACTTTTGCTCAAAAGTACTATGTGCTAACTTGATGTAAACGTATTCACTTTACTTTCCATATGATTTAGAGTTGTCTGCAACCAGTTTTATGTGTGTGCTACTGCAGTTAGTAAAGTTACACTAAGTTGCTCCTAAAGGTACAACTGTGTTTCAAAGCAATACAATGCTGAATGTAGTTCCAATGTAAATGCAGTGTAGTAAGTTCTTGAAATCAAATTTACTTTATGTATTCCATTGCTGTGAGTAGCTTTCCTTGTTTTTCTATTCAGTTGCAGTTCACTCTGAATAGTTATGCACATGTACATAACAGAAAATACACAAAATAAAAAGTAACGCATGCAGCTGAAAAGAGAGTACAATTTACTTTTGCTCAAAAGTACTATGTGCTAACTTGATGTAAACGTTTTCAATTTACTTTCCATATGATCTAGAGTTGTCTGCAACCAGTTTTATGTGTGTGCTACTGATGTTAGTAAAGTTACACTAAGCAATATCACCAGTTGCTCCTAATTGTACTAACGTGTTTCAAAACAATACAAAGCTGAATGTAGTTCCAATGTAAATGCAGTGTAGTATGTTCTTGAAATCAACTTAACTTTATGTATTCCATTGCTGTGAGTAGTTTTCTTGTGTTTCTAATCTGTTACAGTTCGCTCTGAATAGTTACGCACATGTACAAAACAGAAAAAGCACAAAAAATAAGTAATGCATTCAGCTGAAAACAGAGTACAATTTATTTCTGCTCAAAAGTACTATGTGCTTACTTGATGTAAACGTATTCACTTTACTTTCCATATGATTTAGAGTTGTCTGCAACCAGTTTTATGTGTGTGCTACTGCAGTTAGTAAAGTTACACTAAGCAATATCACCAGTTGCTCCTAATGGTACTACCGTGTTTCAAAGCAATACAAAGCTGAATGTAGTTCCAATGTAAATGCAGTGTAGTATGTTCTTGAAATCAACTTAACTTTATGTATTCCATTGCTGTGAGCAGTTTTTTTGTGTTTCTAATCTGGTACAGTTCGCTCTGAATAGTTACGCACATGTACATAACAGAAAAAGCACAAAAAAAAAGTAATGCATTCAGCTGAAAACAGAGTACAATTTATTTCTGCTCAAAAGTACTATGTGCTTACTTGATGTAAACGTATTCACTTTACTTTCCATATGATTTAGAGTTGTCTGCAACCAGTTTTATGTGTGTGCTACTGCAGTTAGTAAAGTTACACTAAGCAATATCACCAGTTGCTCCTAATGGTTCTACCGTGTTTCAAAGCAATACAAAGCTAAATGTAGTTCCAATGTAAATGCATTGTAGTATGTTCTTGAAATCAACTTTACTTTATGTATTCCATTGCTGTGAGTAGCTTTCCTTGTTGTTCCATTCAGTTGCAGTTCACTCTGAATAGTTATGCACATGTACATAACAGAAAATACACAAAATAAAAAGTAACGCATTCAGCTGAAAAGAGAGTACAATTTACTTTTGCTCAAAAGTACTATGTGCTAACTAGATCTAAACGTTTGTAATTGACTTTCTATATGATTTGGTGCAGTCTGCAACAAGTTTTATGTGTGTGCTACTGAAGTTACTAACGTTACAATAAACAATATCACCAGTTGCTACTAATGGTACTACAGTGTTTCAAAGCAACAAAAAGCTAAATGTAGTTCCAATGTAAATGCATTGTAGTATGTTCTTGAATTCAACTTTACTTTAGGTATTCCATTGCTGTGAGTAGCTTTCCTTGTTTTTCCATTCAGTTGCAGTTCATTCTGAATAGTTACGCACATGTACATAACAGAAAACGCACAAAAAATAAGTAATGCATTCAGCTGAAAAGAGAGTACAATTTATTTCTGCTCAAAAGTACTATGTGCTAACTTGATGTAAACGTATTCACTTTACTTTCCATATGATTTAGAGTTGTCTGCAAACAGTTTTATGTGTGTGCTACTGAAGTTAGTAAAGTTACACTAAGTTGCTCCTAAAGGTACAACCGTGTTTCAAAGCAATACAATGCTGAATGTAGTTCCAATGTAAATGCAGTGTAGTATGTTCTTGAATTCAACTTCACTTTATGTATTCCATTGCTGTGAGTAGCTTTCCTTGTTTTTCTATTCAGTTGCAGTTCACTCTGAATAATGCACATGTACATAACAGAAAATGCACAAAAAATAAGTATTGCATTCAGCTGAAAAGAGAGTACAATTTACTTTTGCTCAAAAGTACTATGTGCTAACTTGATGTAAACGTATTCACTTTACTTTCCATATGATTTAGAGTTCTCTGCAACCAGTTTTATGTGTGTGCTACTGCAGTTAGTAAAGTTACACTAAGTTGCTCCTAAAGGTACAACTGTGTTTCAAAGCAATACAATGCTGAATGTAGTTCCAATGTAAATGCAGTGTAGTATGTTCTTGAATTCAACTTTACTTTATGTATTCCATTGCTGTGAGTAGCTTTCCTTGTTTTTCTATTCAGTTGCATTTCACTCTGAATAGTTATGCACATGTACATAACAGAAAATACACAAAATAAAAAGTAACGCATGTAGCTGAAAAGAGAGTACAATTTACTTTTGCTCAAAAGTACTATGTGCTAACTTGATGTAAACGTATTCACTTTACTTTCCATATGATTTAGAGTTGTCTGCAACCAGTTTTATGTGTGTGCTACCGCATTTAGTAAAGTTACACTAAGTTGCTCCTAAAGGTACAACCGTGTTTCAAAGCAATACAAAGCTGAATGTAGTTCCAATGTAAATGCAGTGTAGTAAGTTCTTGAAATCAACTTTACTTTATGTATTCCATTGCTGTGAGTAGCTTTCCTTGTTTTTCTATTCAGTTGCAGTTCACTCTGAATAGTTATGCACATGTACATAACAGAAAATACACAAAATAAAAAGTAACGCATGCAGCTGAAAAGAGAGTACAATTTACTTTTGCTCAAAAGTACTATGTGCTAACTTGATGTAAACGTTTTCAATTTACTTTCCATATGATCTAGAGTTGTCTGCAACCAGTTTTATGTGTGTGCTACTGATGTTAGTAAAGTTACACTAAGCAATATCACCAGTTGCTCCTAATTGTACTAACGTGTTTCAAAGCAATACAAAGCTGAATGTAGTTCCAAAGTAAATGCAGTGTAGTATGTTCTTGAAATCAACTTAACTTTATGTATTCCATTGCTGTGAGTAGTTTTTTTGTGTTTCTAATCTGTTACAGTTCGCTCTGAATAGTTACGCACATGTACATAACAGAAAAAGCACAAAAAATAAGTAATGCATTCAGCTGAAAACAGAGTACAATTTATTTCTGCTCAAAAGTACTATGTGCTTACTTGATGTAAACGTATTCACTTTACTTTCCATATGATTTAGAGTTGTCTGCAACCAGTTTTATGTGTGTGCTACTGCAGTTAGTAAAGTTACACTAAGCAATATCACCAGTTGCTCCTAATGGTACTACCGTGTTTCAAAGCAATACAAAGCTGAATGTAGTTCCAATGTAAATGCAGTGTAGTATGTTCTTGAAATCAACTTAACTTTATGTATTCCATTGCTGTGAGCAGTTTTTTTGTGTTTCTAATCTGGTACAGTTCGCTCTGAATAGTTACGCACATGTACATAACAGAAAAAGCACAAAAAAAAAGTAATGCATTCAGCTGAAAACAGAGTACAATTTATTTCTGCTCAAAAGTACTATGTGCTTACTTGATGTAAACGTATTCACTTTACTTTCCATATGATTTAGAGTTGTCTGCAACCAGTTTTATGTGTGTGCTACTGCAGTTAGTAAAGTTACACTAAGCAATATCACCAGTTGCTCCTAATGGTTCTACCGTGTTTCAAAGCAATACAAAGCTAAATGTAGTTCCAATGTAAATGCATTGTAGTATGTTCTTGAAATCAACTTTACTTTATGTATTCCATTGCTGTGAGTAGCTTTCCTTGTTGTTCCATTCAGTTGCAGTTCACTCTGAATAGTTATGCACATGTACATAACAGAAAATACACAAAATAAAAAGTAACGCATTCAGCTGAAAAGAGAGTACAATTTACTTTTGCTCAAAAGTACTATGTGCTAACTAGATCTAAACGTTTGTAATTGACTTTCTATATGATTTGGTGCAGTCTGCAACAAGTTTTATGTGTGTGCTACTGAAGTTACTAACGTTACAATAAACAATATCACCAGTTGCTACTAATGGTACTACAGTGTTTCAAAGCAACAAAAAGCTAAATGTAGTTCCAATGTAAATGCATTGTAGTATGTTCTTGAATTCAACTTTACTTTAGGTATTCCATTGCTGTGAGTAGCTTTCCTTGTTTTTCCATTCAGTTGCAGTTCATTCTGAATAGTTACGCACATGTACATAACAGAAAACGCACAAAAAATAAGTAATGCATTCAGCTGAAAAGAGAGTACAATTTATTTCTGCTCAAAAGTACTATGTGCTAACTTGATGTAAACGTATTCACTTTACTTTCCATATGATTTAGAGTTGTCTGCAAACAGTTTTATGTGTGTGCTACTGAAGTTAGTAAAGTTACACTAAGTTGCTCCTAAAGGTACAACCGTGTTTCAAAGCAATACAATGCTGAATGTAGTTCCAATGTAAATGCAGTGTAGTATGTTCTTGAATTCAACTTCACTTTATGTATTCCATTGCTGTGAGTAGCTTTCCTTGTTTTTCTATTCAGTTGCAGTTCACTCTGAATAATGCACATGTACATAACAGAAAATGCACAAAAAATAAGTATTGCATTCAGCTGAAAAGAGAGTACAATTTACTTTTGCTCAAAAGTACTATGTGCTAACTTGATGTAAACGTATTCACTTTACTTTCCATATGATTTAGAGTTCTCTGCAACCAGTTTTATGTGTGTGCTACTGCAGTTAGTAAAGTTACACTAAGTTGCTCCTAAAGGTACAACTGTGTTTCAAAGCAATACAATGCTGAATGTAGTTCCAATGTAAATGCAGTGTAGTATGTTCTTGAATTCAACTTTACTTTATGTATTCCATTGCTGTGAGTAGCTTTCCTTGTTTTTCTATTCAGTTGCATTTCACTCTGAATAGTTATGCACATGTACATAACAGAAAATACACAAAATAAAAAGTAACGCATGTAGCTGAAAAGAGAGTACAATTTACTTTTGCTCAAAAGTACTATGTGCTAACTTGATGTAAACGTATTCACTTTACTTTCCATATGATTTAGAGTTGTCTGCAACCAGTTTTATGTGTGTGCTACCGCATTTAGTAAAGTTACACTAAGTTGCTCCTAAAGGTACAACCGTGTTTCAAAGCAATACAAAGCTGAATGTAGTTCCAATGTAAATGCAGTGTAGTAAGTTCTTGAAATCAACTTTACTTTATGTATTCCATTGCTGTGAGTAGCTTTCCTTGTTTTTCTATTCAGTTGCAGTTCACTCTGAATAGTTATGCACATATACATAACAGAAAATACACAAAATAAAAAGTAACGCATGCAGCTGAAAAGAGAGTACAATTTACTTTTGCTCAAAAGTACTATGTGCTAACTTGATGTAAACGTTTTCAATTTACTTTCCATATGATCTAGAGTTGTCTGCAACCAGTTTTATGTGTGTGCTACTGATGTTAGTAAAGTTACACTAAGCAATATCACCAGTTGCTCCTAATTGTACTAACGTGTTTCAAAGCAATACAAAGCTGAATGTAGTTCCAAAGTAAATGCAGTGTAGTATGTTCTTGAAATCAACTTAACTTTATGTATTCCATTGCTGTGAGTAGTTTTTTTGTGTTTCTAATCTGTTACAGTTCGCTCTGAATAGTTACGCACATGTACATAACAGAAAAAGCACAAAAAATAAGTAATGCATTCAGCTGAAAACAGAGTACAATTTATTTCTGCTCAAAAGTACTATGTGCTTACTTGATGTAAACGTATTCACTTTACTTTCCATATGATTTAGAGTTGTCTGCAACCAGTTTTATGTGTGTGCTACTGAAGTTAGTAAAGTTACACTAAGTTGCTCCTAAAGGTACAACCGTGTTTCAAAGCAATACAATGCTGAATGTAGTTCCAATGTAAATGCAGTGTAGTATGTTCTTGAATTCAACTTTACTTTATGTATTCCATTGCTGTGAGTAGCTTTCCTTGTTTTTCTATTCAGTTGCAGTTCACTCTGAATAATGCACATGTACATAACAGAAAATGCACAAAAAATAAGTAATGCATTCAGCTGAAAAGAGAGTACAATTTATTTCTGCTCAAAAGTACTATGTGCTAACTTGATGTAAACGTATTCACTTTACTTTCCATATGATTTAGAGTTGTCTGCAACCAGTTTTATGTGTGTGCTACTGAAGTTAGTAAAGTTACACTAAGTTGCTCCTAAAGGTACAACCGTGTTTCAAAGCAATACAATGCTGAATGTAGTTCCAATGTAAATGCAGTGTAGTATGTTCTTGAATTCAACTTTACTTTATGTATTCCATTGCTGTGAGTAGCTTTCCTTGTTTTTCTATTCAGTTGCAGTTCGCTCTGAATAATGCACATGTACATAACAGAAAATGCACAAAAAATAAGTAATGCATTCAGCTGAAAAGAGAGTACAATTTACTTTTGCTCAAAAGTACTATGTGCTAACTTGATGTAAACGTATTCACTTTACTTTCCATATGATTTAGAGTTGTCTGCAAACAGTTTTATGTGTGTGCTACTGCAGTTAGTAAAGTTACACTAAGTTGCTCCTAAAGGTACAACTGTGTTTCAAAGCAATACAATGCTGAATGTAGTTCCAATGTAAATGCAGTGTAGTATGTTCTTGAATTCAACTTTGCTTTATGTATTCCATTGCTGTGAGTAGCTTTCCTTGTTTTTCTATTCAGTTGCATTTCACTCTGAATAGTTATGCACATGTACATAACAGAAAATACACAAAATAAAAAGTAACGCATGTAGCTGAAAAGAGAGTACAATTTATTTCTGCTCAAAAGTACTATGTGCTAACTTGATGTAAACGTATTCACTTTACTTTCCATATGATTTAGAGTTGTCTGCAACCAGTTTTATGTGTGTGCTACTGATGTTAGTAAAGTTACACTAAGCAATATCACCAGTTGCTCCTAATTGTACTAACGTGTTTCAAAGCAATACAAAGCTGAATGTAGTTCCAATGTAAATGCAGTGTAGTATGTTCTTGAAATCAACTTAACTTTATGTATTCCATTGCTGTGAGTAGTTTTTTTGTGTTTCTAATCTGTTACAGTTCGCTCTGAATAGTTACGCACATGTACATAACAGAAAAAGCACAAAAAATAAGTAATGCATTCAGCTGAAAACAGAGTACAATTTATTTCTGCTCAAAAGTACTATGTGCTTACTTGATGTAAACGTATTCACTTTACTTTCCATATGATTTAGAGTTGTCTGCAACCAGTTTTATGTGTGTGCTACTGCAGTTAGTAAAGTTACACTAAGCAATATCACCAGTTGCTCCTAATGGTACTACCGTGTTTCAAAGCAATACAAAGCTAAATGTAGTTCCAATGTAAATGCATTGTAGTATGTTCTTGAAATCAACTTTACTTTATGTATTCCATTGCTGTGAGTAGCTTTCCTTGTTGTTCCATTCAGTTGCAGTTCACTCTGAATAGTTATGCACATGTACATAACAGAAAATACACAAAATAAAAAGTAACGCATGCAGCTGAAAAGAGAGTACAATTTACTTTTGCTCAAAAGTACTATGTGCTAACTTGATGTAAACGTTTTCAATTTACTTTCCATATGATCTAGAGTTGTCTGCAACCAGTTTTATGTGTGTGCTACTGAAGTTACTAACGTTACAATAAACAATATCACCAGTTGCTACTAATGGTACTACAGTGTTTCAAAGCAACAAAAAGCTAAATGTAGTTCCAATGTAAATGCATTGTAGTATGTTCTTGAAATCAACTTTACTTTAGGTATTCCATTGCTGTGAGTAGCTTTCCTTGTTTTTCCATTCAGTTGCAGTTCATTCTGAATAGTTACGCACATGTACATAACAGAAAACGCACAAAAAATAAGTAATGCATTCAGCTGAAAAGAGAGTACAATTTATTTCTGCTCAAAAGTACTATGTGCTAACTTGATGTAAACGTATTCACTTTACTTTCCATATGATTTAGAGTTGTCTGCAACCAGTTTTATGTGTGTGCTACTGAAGTTAGTAAAGTTACACTAAGTTGCTCCTAAAGGTACAACCGTGTTTCAAAGCAATACAATGCTGAATGTAGTTCCAATGTAAATGCAGTGTAGTATGTTCTTGAATTCAACTTTACTTTATGTATTCCATTGCTGTGAGTAGCTTTCCTTGTTTTTCTATTCAGTTGCAGTTCACTCTGAATAATGCACATGTACATAACAGAAAATGCACAAAAAATAAGTAATGCATTCAGCTGAAAAGAGAGTACAATTTACTTTTGCTCAAAAGTACTATGTGCTAACTTGATGTAAACGTATTCACTTTACTTTCCATATGATTTAGAGTTGTCTGCAACCAGTTTTATGTGTGTGCTACTGCAGTTAGTAAAGTTACACTAAGTTGCTCCTAAAGGTACAACCGTGTTTCAAAGCAATACAACGCTGAATGTAGTTCCAATGTAAATGCAGTGTAGTAAGTTCTTGAAATCAACTTTACTTTATGTATTCCATTGCTGTGAGTAGCTCTCCTTGTTTTTCTATTCAGTTGCAGTTCACTCTGAATAGTTATGCACATGTACATAACAGAAAATACACAAAATAAAAAGTAACGCATGCAGCTGAAAAGAGAGTACAATTTACTTTTGCTCAAAAGTACTATGTGCTAACTTGATGTAAACGTTTTCAATTTACTTTCCATATGATCTTGAGTTGTCTGCAACCAGTTTTATGTGTGTGCTACTGATGTTAGTAAAGTTACACTAAGCAATATCACCAGTTGCTCCTAATTGTACTAACGTGTTTCAAAGCAATACAAAGCTGAATGTAGTTCCAATGTAAATGCAGTGTAGTATGTTCTTGAAATCAACTTAACTTTATGTATTCCATTGCTGTGAGTAGTTTTTTTGTGTTTCTAATCTGTTACAGTTCGCTCTGAATAGTTACGCACATGTACATAACAGAAAAAGCACAAAAAATAAGTAATGCATTCAGCTGAAAACAGAGTACAATTTATTTCTGCTCAAAAGTACTATGTGCTTACTTGATGTAAACGTATTCACTTTACTTTCCATATGATTTAGAGTTGTCTGCAACCAGTTTTATGTGTGTGCTACTGCAGTTAGTAAAGTTACACTAAGCAATATCACCAGTTGCTCCTAATGGTACTACCGTGTTTCAAAGCAATGCAAAGCTAAATGTAGTTCCAATGTAAATGCATTGTAGTATGTTCTTGAAATCAACTTTACTTTATGTATTCCATTGCTGTGAGTAGCTTTCCTTGTTGTTCCATTCAGTTGCAGTTCACTCTGAATAGTTATGCACATGTACATAACAGAAAATACACAAAATAAAAAGTAACGCATGCAGCTGAAAAGAGAGTACAATTTACTTTTGCTCAAAAGTACTATGTGCTAACTTGATGTAAACGTTTTCAATTTACTTTCCATATGATCTAGAGTTGTCTGCAACCAGTTTTATGTGTGTGCTACCGCATTTAGTAAAGTTACACTAAGCAATATCACCAGTTGCTCCTAATTGTACTAACGTGTTTCAAAGCAATACAAAGCTAAATGCAGTTCCAATTTAAATGCAGTGTAGTATGTACTTGAAATCAACTTTACTTTATGTATTCCATTGCTGTGAGTAGTTTTTTTTGGTGTTTCTAATCTGTTACAGTTCGCTCTGAATAGTTACGCACATGTACATAACAGAAAATGCACAAAAAATATGTAATGCATTCAGCTGAAAACAGAGTACAATTTATTTCTGCTCAAAAGTACTATGTGCTTACTTGATGTAAACGTATTCACTTTACTTTCCATATGATTTAGAGTTGTCTGCAACCAGTTTTATGTGTGTGCTACTGAAGTTAGTAAAGTTACACTAAGTTGCTCCTAAAGGTACAACCGTGTTTCAAAGCAATACAATGCTGAATGTAGTGTTATGATACCAGCCCCCTCCTTTGTGAGAATTGCAAGAGCCCTAGAAAAGGGGGGGTCAATGACCCAAAAGAGAGAGAGAGAGACAGGCTGAATGGACACAGGAAATGGAAAGACATTCCACTGGGACAAAAGCTGGTGACTGTGGCATTGTTCTCAGGAGACACCTGGGAACTGCAGACGTGCCAACTCGCAGGGACATTGTAAAGCCCTCGGGCAAAGTGGGCTGGTTGAGAGAGATTGCATCACCTGCAACCTGATTGACACCTGAGATCCCGTGAGGCAGTATAAAGAAGGGTCTGAAAGAGGACGACCCTCAGACGCACCAAGGAGACACCAAGAAGCACGATACCGCTTCCCATGGGAACGGGAAGCCATTTTGAAATAAGCCACGTGCGTTAAATTCCGAATGCGGGGTTTGTGGCTGGAACCAACGGAAGATCGCTTTTAACTAACAACGGGGAAGATCGCTCCCCTGATTCCATGGATGTTTCGGGCAAGTTTTTCCGTTTTATCTCTCTCTCTCTCCAACACGTGAAACCAAAAGAGAAAAGCCTGCAGACTTCAGAGTGACTCTTTATATTTCCAATTGGACTCAGTATTATATACCCTAGACAACGAAAGAGCTTATTTCTGAGTGATTATTAATGTACCTGCGTTTTAGATTGAGTATTGACGCATGTTATCTGAATGTTTGTATTAACCTTAATTTTTGTGCCCCTTTATTAATAAAACTTTTGAAAATAGTACCATTGGACTTCAACTGACATATCTATCTTTGCTGGTAAGTGAAACCAGTTACTGGTTTCGTAACAAGTGGGGTTCTCGTCTCGGGATTTGACACCAAAAAGGGGGAGGTCAGTCAATCGGGATTGTAAGTCAAAACAAAATAATTTGGATCTGGTACGCAGGTAGCCAGACAGAAAAACCAGCAAAGATGGACGTGTGTGAATTTATGAAAAACGCGACTGTGGCGGCGCTAGAGGTGAGCGCCAAAGCAGACTTGTTAAATTTGGCGAAGGGGTTAGAGATGGAAAACGAGCAGAATCAAGCTGAGAGGCAAAGACAGCATGAAATTCGGATCAGAGAGTTAGCAGCAACCGAGAGAGCGGCAGCGGGGAGAGAAAGAGAGAGGGAGGAGCTAGGGAAAGAGCGGTTTAATGTTAGTCGGGAGCTGAGAGTAGTACCTCCGTTCGAAGAGACGGATGTTGATAGTTATTTCTTGCTTTTTGAAAAGGTGGCAGTGAACCAGAAGTGGCCACAAGAGCAGTGGGTCGCGTTGTTACAAAGTGTGTTAGCAGGAGGGAGGATTTGGGCAGCCATGATGCCGACCCGCCGACCGGCGAGTACGGTGGCCCCGCCCCTAGAGTCCCAAAGCTATCGCGCATGCGCGGTCACTCGCAGCCTGTCGGAAAAAGCGGCTGAGAAAGAGGACAGTTTAAATGAAGCCAGCGGTGATCTGGCCAAGATGTTTTTACCGACCCTGTACCATGAGGGTTCCGAGGGTGGTAAAACAGAAAGCAGTATAGTAAAAGGGGGTAAGGGAGAGGAAATAGCCCTGCCCTTAGTGAAGAGAAAGGTCCTAGAGGTAGGAACTAAAGTTGAGAAACGGATAAAGTTGTTAAAATGTCCAGAGTTGGACATGGTTAATCTGTCTGGTTTGGCAGAATTGTTTGAAGAAGTTCAGAGTTCTAAAGGTGTTCTCGATTGTCCCGAGAGTGAAATGAGGGCAGTCTTAGAGAGGAAGGGTATCCTTGCTGTGGAGAAGTCAGCTGAAATGGCCGAGGAGGTTGTTTCAGCTCGCAGGGTTGCGCCTTCCCCAACGGGGGGCTGCCTAGAGAGTAACTGGAAGGATCGGGAGACGTTAGAATTTGAAAAAGGTACGGGTATTGAAAGCCTGGAAGGGGCCAATGTCCCGTTTGAGTGTGTCCAAGATGGGGATGCACGTGGTGCTGAACCTGGTAACAGAGCTCAGAGGAAGTCTGAGGTGTTTGATTCAGGGGGACGGGGCGGCCGTCTTTGTGGATCAGATAGGGTTGGTTCAGTAGGAAAAGGGTTAACCTTGGTAACCGTGGGAAGTGTGAGTTCCACGGTGTTTGTATTCGAGAGTGGGGCCAAGGTTAATGCCGAATTTAAGGGGGGAATGAGGATTGTTATTGAAGGAAACGGAAAGTCTGTAGTTCCCAAGTCGAAGGAAGAAATTTTAAACCTGGCAGATCGCTCACAGAGTGAGTCGGGAAATAGCGGGGCCCCCCACTCTATTGTTACGCCAGGGTGGGGTGTGAAGAGGTTGCATTCGAAATGCTACCTGAAAGAGGAGTTGGAATTAAAAACAAATAGCCTGAAGGGTCTTGACAGTTTGGGGCATGGTGTTGAAAAAAATAGCCCCGATGAACGAGGCGGGCGGGAGTTCACCACGCCAAATTACTCAAAGTCCCAACGGGGGGACTCACCAGAAAAGAGGTGACGGTTAATGGGGATGCCATTTTTTTTAAACAGCAAAGCAGGTTTTACGGGTTGCGCCAAAGCCTGTGAATAATAAAGACAGACCTTTGGAGACCTGCCGGCGAAGTAAACCGACCGAAACGATTAGTATTCGCATAAACTTTTGTAGATGCACCTAAGCTAAGATCACACCTCCTTAGTTATGTTGCTGAAGAAAGCAAATAAATAAGCTGGTTATTGAGCTGAAGTCTGATGCTGCCAGGCGTTAGCATGGCACGTGAGGTTAAGGTATTAAAGGAAAGGGGCACTGTACTTGTTAACTGTTTAGATGCTGACTTGAATGTATAACTGTATTACTCTGTATTAGATTCAAAATTTCTGTAAGACTGTACCACTCTGGGTTTTAACCGCTGGTAAAAACCTTTTTAAGAGGGGAGGTGTTATGATACCAGCCCCCTCCTTTGTGAGAATTGCAAGAGCCCTAGAAAAGGGGGGGTCAATGACCCAAAAGAGAGAGAGAGAGACAGGCTGAATGGACACAGGAAATGGAAAGACATTCCACTGGGACAAAAGCTGGTGACTGTGGCATTGTTCTCAGGAGACACCTGGGAACTGCAGACGTGCCAACTCGCAGGGACATTGTAAAGCCCTCGGGCAAAGTGGGCTGGTTGAGAGAGATTGCATCACCTGCAACCTGATTGACACCTGAGATCCCGTGAGGCAGTATAAAGAAGGGTCTGAAAGAGGACGACCCTCAGACGCACCAAGGAGACACCAAGAAGCACGATACCGCTTCCCATGGGAACGGGAAGCCATTTTGAAATAAGCCACGTGCGTTAAATTCCGAATGCGGGGTTTGTGGCTGGAACCAACGGAAGATCGCTTTTAACTAACAACGGGGAAGATCGCTCCCCTGATTCCATGGATGTTTCGGGCAAGTTTTTCCGTTTTATCTCTCTCTCTCTCCAACACGTGAAACCAAAAGAGAAAAGCCTGCAGACTTCAGAGTGACTCTTTATATTTCCAATTGGACTCAGTATTATATACCCTAGACAACGAAAGAGCTTATTTCTGAGTGATTATTAATGTACCTGCGTTTTAGATTGAGTATTGACGCATGTTATCTGAATGTTTGTATTAACCTTAATTTTTGTGCCCCTTTATTAATAAAACTTTTGAAAATAGTACCATTGGACTTCAACTGACATATCTATCTTTGCTGGTAAGTGAAACCAGTTACTGGTTTCGTAACAGTAGTTCCAATGTAAATGCAGTGTAGTATGTTCTTGAATTCAACTTTACTTTATGTATTCCATTGCTGTGAGTAGCTTTCCTTGTTTTTCTATTCAGTTGCAGTTCACTCTGAATAATGCACATGTACATAACAGAAAATGCACAAAAAATAAGTAATGCATTCAGCTGAAAAGAGAGTACAATTTACTTTTGCTCAAAAGTACTATGTGCTAACTTGATGTAAACGTATTCACTTTAATTTCCATATGATTTAGAGTTGTCTGCAACCAGTTTTATGTGTGTGCTACTGCAGTTAGTAAAGTTACACTAAGTTGCTCCTAAAGGTACAACTGTGTTTCAAAGCAATACAATGCTGAATGTAGTTCCAATGTAAATGCAGTGTAGTATGTTCTTGAATTCAACTTTACTTTATGTATTCCATTGCTGTGAGTAGCTTTCCTTGTTTTTCTATTCAGTTGCATTTCACTCTGAATAGTTATGCACATGTACATAACAGAAAATACACAAAATAAAAACTAACGCTTGTAGCTGAAAAGAGAGTACAATTTATTTCTGCTCAAAAGTACTATGTGCTAACTTGATGTAAACGTATTCACTTTACTTTCCATATGATTTAGAGTTGTCTGCAACCAGTTTTATGTGTGTGCTACTGAAGTTAGTAAAGTTACACTAAGTTGCTCCTAAAGGTACAACCGTGTTTCAAAGCAATACAATGCTGAATGTAGTTCCAATGTAAATGCAGTGTAGTATGTTCTTGAATTCAACTTTACTTTATGTATTCCATTGCTGTGAGTAGCTTTCCTTGTTTTTCTATTCAGTTGCAGTTCACTCTGAATAATGCACATGTACATAACAGAAAATGCACAAAAAATAAGTAATGCATTCAGCTGAAAAGAGAGTACAATTTACTTTTGCTCAAAAGTACTATGTGCTAACTTGATGTAAACGTATTCACTTTACTTTCCATATGATTTAGAGTTGTCTGCAACCAGTTTTATGTGTGTGCTACTGCAGTTAGTAAAGTTACACTAAGTTGCTCCTAATGGTACAACTGTGTTTCAAAGCAATACAATGCTGAATGTAGTTCCAATGTAAATGCAGTGTAGTATGTTCTTGAATTCAACTTTACTTTATGTATTCCATTGCTGTGAGTAGCTTTCCTTGTTTTTCTATTCAGTTGCATTTCACTCTGAATAGTTATGCACATGTACATAACAGAAAATACACAAAATAAAAAGTAACGCATGTAGCTGAAAAGAGAGTACAATTTACTTTTGCTCAAAAGTACTATGTGCTAACTTGATGTAAACGTATTCACTTTACTTTCCATATGATTTAGAGTTGTCTGCAACCAGTTTTATGTGTGTGCTACCGCATTTAGTAAAGTTACACTAAGTTGCTCCTAAAGGTACAACCGTGTTTCAAAGCAATACAAAGCTGAATGTAGTTCCAATGTAAATGCAGTGTAGTAAGTTCTTGAAATCAACTTTACTTTATGTATTCCATTGCTGTGAGTAGCTTTCCTTGTTTTTCTATTCAGTTGCAGTTCACTCTGAATAGTTATGCACATGTACATAACAGAAAATACACAAAATAAAAAGTAACGCATGCAGCTGAAAAGAGAGTACAATTTACTTTTGCTCAAAAGTACTATGTGCTAACTTGATGTAAACGTTTTCAATTTACTTTCCATATGATCTAGAGTTGTCTGCAACCAGTTTTATGTGTGTGCTACTGATGTTAGTAAAGTTACACTAAGCAATATCACCAGTTGCTCCTAATTGTACTAACGTGTTTCAAAGCAATACAAAGCTGAATGTAGTTCCAATGTAAATGCAGTGTAGTATGTTCTTGAAATCAACTTAACTTTATGTATTCCATTGCTGTGAGTAGTTTTTTTGTGTTTCTAATCTGTTACAGTTCGCTCTGAATAGTTACGCACATGTACATAACAGAAAAAGCACAAAAAATAAGTAATGCATTCAGCTGAAAACAGAGTACAATTTATTTCTGCTCAAAAGTACTATGTGCTTACTTGATGTAAACGTATTCACTTTACTTTCCATATGATTTAGAGTTGTCTGCAACCAGTTTTATGTGTGTGCTTCTGCAGTTAGTAAAGTTACACTAAGCAATATCACCAGTTGCTCCTAATGGTACTACCGTGTTTCAAAGCAATACAAAGCTAAATGTAGTTCCAATGTAAATGCATTGTAGTATGTTCTTGAAATCAACTTTACTTTATGTATTCCATTGCTGTGAGTAGCTTTCCTTGTTGTTCCATTCAGTTGCAGTTCACTCTGAATAGTTATGCACATGTACATAACAGAAAATACACAAAATAAAAAGTAACGCATTCAGCTGAAAAGAGAGAACAATTTACTTTTGCTCAAAAGTACTATGTGCTAACTAGATCTAAACGTTTGTAATTGACTTTCTATATGATTTGGTGCAGTCTGCAACAAGTTTTATGTGTGTGCTACTGAAGTTACTAACGTTACAATAAACCATATCACCAGTTGCTACTAATGGTACTAGTGTTTCAAAGCAATAAAAAGCTAAATGTAGTTCCAATGTAAATGCATTGTAGTATGTTCTTGAATTCAACTTTACTTTAGGTATTCCATTGCTGTGAGTAGCTTTCCTTGTTTTTCCATTCAGTTGCAGTTCATTCTGAATAGTTACGCACATGTACATAACAGAAAACGCACAAAAAATAAGTAATGCATTCAGCTGAAAAGAGAGTACAATTTATTTCTGCTCAAAAGTACTATGTGCTAACTTGATGTAAACGTATTCACTTTACTTTCCATATGATTTAGAGTTGTCTGCAACCAGTTTTATGTGTGTACTACTTATGTTAGTAAAGTTACACTAAGTTGCTCCTAAAGGTACAACCGTGTTTCAAAGCAATACAAAGCTGAATGTAGTTCCAATGTAAATGCAGTGTAGTATGTTCTTGAAATCAACTTAACTTTATGTATTCCATTGCTGTGAGTAGTTTTTTTGTGTTTCTAATCTGTTACAGTTCGCTCTGAATAGTTACGCACATGTACATAACAGAAAAAGCACAAAAAATAAGTAATGCATTCAGCTGAAAACAGTACAATTTATTTCTGCTCAAAAGTACTATGTGCTAACTTGATGTAAACGTATTCACTTTACTTTCCATATGATTTAGAGTTGTCTGCAACCAGTTTTATGTGTGTGCTACTGCAGTTAGTAAAGTTACACTAAGCAATATCACCAGTTGCTCCTAATGGTACTACCGTGTTTCAAAGCAATACAATGCTGAATGTAGTTCCAATGTAAATGCAGTGTAGTATGTTCTTGAATTCAACTTTACTTTATGTATTCCATTGCTGTGAGTAGCTTTCCTTGTTTTTCTATTCAGTTGCAGTTCACTCTGAATAATGCACATGTACATAACAGAAAATGCACAAAAAATAAGTAATGCATTCAGCTGAAAAGAGAGTACAATTTACTTTTGCTCAAAAGTACTATGTGCTAACTTGATGTAAACGTATTCACTTTAATTTCCATATGATTTAGAGTTGTCTGCAACCAGTTTTATGTGTGTGCTACTGCAGTTAGTAAAGTTACACTAAGTTGCTCCTAAAGGTACAACTGTGTTTCAAAGCAATACAATGCTGAATGTAGTTCCAATGTAAATGCAGTGTAGTATGTTCTTGAATTCAACTTTACTTTATGTATTCCATTGCTGTGAGTAGCTTTCCTTGTTTTTCTATTCAGTTGCATTTCACTCTGAATAGTTATGCACATGTACATAACAGAAAATACACAAAATAAAAACTAACGCTTGTAGCTGAAAAGAGAGTACAATTTATTTCTGCTCAAAAGTACTATGTGCTAACTTGATGTAAACGTATTCACTTTACTTTCCATATGATTTAGAGTTGTCTGCAACCAGTTTTATGTGTGTGCTACTGAAGTTAGTAAAGTTACACTAAGTTGCTCCTAAAGGTACAACCGTGTTTCAAAGCAATACAATGCTGAATGTAGTTCCAATGTAAATGCAGTGTAGTATGTTCTTGAATTCAACTTTACTTTATGTATTCCATTGCTGTGAGTAGCTTTCCTTGTTTTTCTATTCAGTTGCAGTTCACTCTGAATAATGCACATGTACATAACAGAAAATGCACAAAAAATAAGTAATGCATTCAGCTGAAAAGAGAGTACAATTTACTTTTGCTCAAAAGTACTATGTGCTAACTTGATGTAAACGTATTCACTTTACTTTCCATATGATTTAGAGTTGTCTGCAACCAGTTTTATGTGTGTGCTACTGCAGTTAGTAAAGTTACACTAAGTTGCTCCTAATGGTACAACTGTGTTTCAAAGCAATACAATGCTGAATGTAGTTCCAATGTAAATGCAGTGTAGTATGTTCTTGAATTCAACTTTACTTTATGTATTCCATTGCTGTGAGTAGCTTTCCTTGTTTTTCTATTCAGTTGCATTTCACTCTGAATAGTTATGCACATGTACATAACAGAAAATACACAAAATAAAAAGTAACGCATGTAGCTGAAAAGAGAGTACAATTTACTTTTGCTCAAAAGTACTATGTGCTAACTTGATGTAAACGTATTCACTTTACTTTCCATATGATTTAGAGTTGTCTGCAACCAGTTTTATGTGTGTGCTACCGCATTTAGTAAAGTTACACTAAGTTGCTCCTAAAGGTACAACCGTGTTTCAAAGCAATACAAAGCTGAATGTAGTTCCAATGTAAATGCAGTGTAGTAAGTTCTTGAAATCAACTTTACTTTATGTATTCCATTGCTGTGAGTAGCTTTCCTTGTTTTTCTATTCAGTTGCAGTTCACTCTGAATAGTTATGCACATGTACATAACAGAAAATACACAAAATAAAAAGTAACGCATGCAGCTGAAAAGAGAGTACAATTTACTTTTGCTCAAAAGTACTATGTGCTAACTTGATGTAAACGTTTTCAATTTACTTTCCATATGATCTAGAGTTGTCTGCAACCAGTTTTATGTGTGTGCTACTGATGTTAGTAAAGTTACACTAAGCAATATCACCAGTTGCTCCTAATTGTACTAACGTGTTTCAAAGCAATACAAAGCTGAATGTAGTTCCAATGTAAATGCAGTGTAGTATGTTCTTGAAATCAACTTAACTTTATGTATTCCATTGCTGTGAGTAGTTTTTTTGTGTTTCTAATCTGTTACAGTTCGCTCTGAATAGTTACGCACATGTACATAACAGAAAAAGCACAAAAAATAAGTAATGCATTCAGCTGAAAACAGAGTACAATTTATTTCTGCTCAAAAGTACTATGTGCTTACTTGATGTAAACGTATTCACTTTACTTTCCATATGATTTAGAGTTGTCTGCAACCAGTTTTATGTGTGTGCTTCTGCAGTTAGTAAAGTTACACTAAGCAATATCACCAGTTGCTCCTAATGGTACTACCGTGTTTCAAAGCAATACAAAGCTAAATGTAGTTCCAATGTAAATGCATTGTAGTATGTTCTTGAAATCAACTTTACTTTATGTATTCCATTGCTGTGAGTAGCTTTCCTTGTTGTTCCATTCAGTTGCAGTTCACTCTGAATAGTTATGCACATGTACATAACAGAAAATACACAAAATAAAAAGTAACGCATTCAGCTGAAAAGAGAGAACAATTTACTTTTGCTCAAAAGTACTATGTGCTAACTAGATCTAAACGTTTGTAATTGACTTTCTATATGATTTGGTGCAGTCTGCAACAAGTTTTATGTGTGTGCTACTGAAGTTACTAACGTTACAATAAACCATATCACCAGTTGCTACTAATGGTACTAGTGTTTCAAAGCAATAAAAAGCTAAATGTAGTTCCAATGTAAATGCATTGTAGTATGTTCTTGAATTCAACTTTACTTTAGGTATTCCATTGCTGTGAGTAGCTTTCCTTGTTTTTCCATTCAGTTGCAGTTCATTCTGAATAGTTACGCACATGTACATAACAGAAAACGCACAAAAAATAAGTAATGCATTCAGCTGAAAAGAGAGTACAATTTATTTCTGCTCAAAAGTACTATGTGCTAACTTGATGTAAACGTATTCACTTTACTTTCCATATGATTTAGAGTTGTCTGCAACCAGTTTTATGTGTGTACTACTTATGTTAGTAAAGTTACACTAAGTTGCTCCTAAAGGTACAACCGTGTTTCAAAGCAATACAAAGCTGAATGTAGTTCCAATGTAAATGCAGTGTAGTATGTTCTTGAAATCAACTTAACTTTATGTATTCCATTGCTGTGAGTAGTTTTTTTGTGTTTCTAATCTGTTACAGTTCGCTCTGAATAGTTACGCACATGTACATAACAGAAAAAGCACAAAAAATAAGTAATGCATTCAGCTGAAAACAGTACAATTTATTTCTGCTCAAAAGTACTATGTGCTAACTTGATGTAAACGTATTCACTTTACTTTCCATATGATTTAGAGTTGTCTGCAACCAGTTTTATGTGTGTGCTACTGCAGTTAGTAAAGTTACACTAAGCAATATCACCAGTTGCTCCTAATGGTACTACCGTGTTTCAAAGCAATACAAAGCTAAATGTAGTTCCAATGTAAATGCAGTGTAGTATGTTCTTGAATTCAACTTTACTTTATGTATTCCATTGCTGTGAGTAGCTTTCCTTGTTTTTCTATTCAGTTGCAGTTCACTCTGAATAATGCACATGTACATAACAGAAAATGCACAAAAAATAAGTAATGCATTCAGCTGAAAAGAGAGAACAATTTACTTTTGCTCAAAAGTACTATGTGCTAACTTGATGTAAACGTATTCACGTTACTTTCCATATGATTTAGAGTTGTCTGCAACCAGTTTTATGTGTGTGCTACTGCAGTTAGTAAAGTTACACTAAGTTGCTCCTAAAGGTAGAACTGTGTTTCAAAGCAATACAATGCTGAATGTAGTTCCAATGTAAATGCAGTGTAGTATGTTCTTGAATTCAACTTTACTTTATGTATTCCATTGCTGTGAGTAGCATTCCTTGTTTTTCTATTCAGTTGCATTTCACTCTGAATAGTTATGCACGTACATAACAGAAAATACACAAAATAAAAAGTAACGCATGTAGCTGAAAAGAGAGTACAATTTACTTTTGCTCAAAAGTACTATGTGCTAACTTGATGTAAACGTATTCACTTTACTTTCCATATGATTTAGAGTTGTCTGCAACCAGTTTTATGTGTGTTCTACCGCATTTAGTAAAGTTACACTAAGTTGCTCCTAAAGGTACAACCGTGTTTCAAAGCAATACAAAGCTGAATGTATTTCCAATGTAAATGCAGTGTAGTAAGTTCTTGAAATCAACTTTACTTTATGTATTCCATTGCTGTGAGTAGCTTTCCTTGTTTTTCCATTCAGTTGCAGTTCACTCTGAATAGTTATGCACATGTACATAACAGAAAATACACAAAATAAAAAGTAACGCATGCAGCTGAAAAGAGAGTACAATTTACTTTTGCTCAAAAGTACTATGTGCTAACTTGATGTAAACGTATTCACTTTACTTTCCATATGATTTAGAGTTGTCTGCAACCAGTTTTATGTGTGTGCTACTGCAGTTAGTAAAGTTACACTAAGTTGCTCCTAAAGGTACAACTGTGTTTCAAAGCAATACAATGCTGAATGTAGTTCCAATGTAAATGCAGTGTAGTATGTTCTTGAATTCAACTTTACTTTATGTATTCCATTGCTGTGAGTAGCTTTCCTTGTTTTTCTATTCAGTTGCATTTCACTCTGAATAGTTATGCACATGTACATAACAGAAAATACACAAAATAAAAACTAACGCTTGTAGCTGAAAAGAGAGTACAATTTATTTCTGCTCAAAAGTACTATGTGCTAACTTGATGTAAACGTATTCACTTTACTTTCCATATGATTTAGAGTTGTCTGCAACCAGTTTTATGTGTGTGCTACTGAAGTTAGTAAAGTTACACTAAGTTGCTCCTAAAGGTACAACCGTGTTTCAAAGCAATACAATGCTGAATGTAGTTCCAATGTAAATGCAGTGTAGTATGTTCTTGAATTCAACTTTACTTTATGTATTCCATTGCTGTGAGTAGCTTTCCTTGTTTTTCTATTCAGTTGCAGTTCACTCTGAATAATGCACATGTACATAACAGAAAATGCACAAAAAATAAGTAATGCATTCAGCTGAAAAGAGAGTACAATTTATTTTTGCTCAAAAGTACTATGTGCTAACTTGATGTAAACGTATTCACTTTACTTTCCATATGATTTAGAGTTGTCTGCAACCAGTTTTATGTGTGTGCTACTGCAGTTAGTAAAGTTACACTAAGTTGCTCCTAAAGGTACAACTGTGTTTCAAAGCAATACAATGCTGAATGTAGTTCCAATGTAAATGCAGTGTAGTATGTTCTTGAATTCAACTTTACTTTATGTATTCCATTGCTGTGAGTAGCTTTCCTTGTTTTTCTATTCAGTTGCATTTCACTCTGAATAGTTATGCACATGTACATAACAGAAAATACACAAAATAAAAAGTAACGCATGTAGCTGAAAAGAGAGTACAATTTACTTTTGCTCAAAAGTACTATGTGCTAACTTGATGTAAACGTATTCACTTTACTTTCCATATGATTTAGAGTTGTCTGCAACCAGTTTTATGTGTGTGCTACCGCATTTAGTAAAGTTACACTAAGTTGCTCCTAAAGGTACAACCGTGTTTCAAAGCAATACAAAGCTGAATGTAGTTCCAATGTAAATGCAGTGTAGTAAGTTCTTGAAATCAACTTTACTTTATGTATTCCATTGCTGTGAGTAGCTTTCCTTGTTTTTCTATTCAGTTGCAGTTCACTCTGAATAGTTATGCACATGTACATAACAGAAAATACACAAAATAAAAAGTAACGCATGCAGCTGAAAAGAGAGTACAATTTACTTTTGCTCAAAAGTACTATGTGCTAACTTGATGTAAACGTTTTCAATTTACTTTCCATATGATCTAGAGTTGTCTGCAACCAGTTTTATGTGTGTGCTACTGATGTTAGTAAAGTTACACTAAGCAATATCACCAGTTGCTCCTAATTGTACTAACGTGTTTCAAAGCAATACAAAGCTGAATGTAGTTCCAATGTAAATGCAGTGTAGTATGTTCTTGAAATCAACTTAACTTTATGTATTCCATTGCTGTGAGTAGTTTTTTTGTGTTTCTAATCTGTTACAGTTCGCTCTGAATAGTTACGCACATGTACATAACAGAAAAAGCACAAAAAATAAGTAATGCATTCAGCTGAAAACAGAGTACAATTTATTTCTGCTCAAAAGTACTATGTGCTTACTTGATGTAAACGTATTCACTTTACTTTCCATATGATTTAGAGTTGTCTGCAACCAGTTTTATGTGTGTGCTTCTGCAGTTAGTAAAGTTACACTAAGCAATATCACCAGTTGCTCCTAATGGTACTACCGTGTTTCAAAGCAATACAAAGCTAAATGTAGTTCCAATGTAAATGCATTGTAGTATGTTCTTGAAATCAACTTTACTTTATGTATTCCATTGCTGTGAGTAGCTTTCCTTGTTGTTCCATTCAGTTGCAGTTCACTCTGAATAGTTATGCACATGTACATAACAGAAAATACACAAAATAAAAAGTAACGCATTCAGCTGAAAAGAGAGAACAATTTACTTTTGCTCAAAAGTACTATGTGCTAACTAGATCTAAACGTTTGTAATTGACTTTCTATATGATTTGGTGCAGTCTGCAACAAGTTTTATGTGTGTGCTACTGAAGTTACTAACGTTACAATAAACCATATCACCAGTTGCTACTAATGGTACTAGTGTTTCAAAGCAATAAAAAGCTAAATGTAGTTCCAATGTAAATGCATTGTAGTATGTTCTTGAATTCAACTTTACTTTAGGTATTCCATTGCTGTGAGTAGCTTTCCTTGTTTTTCCATTCAGTTGCAGTTCATTCTGAATAGTTACGCACATGTACATAACAGAAAACGCACAAAAAATAAGTAATGCATTCAGCTGAAAAGAGAGTACAATTTATTTCTGCTCAAAAGTACTATGTGCTAACTTGATGTAAACGTATTCACTTTACTTTCCATATGATTTAGAGTTGTCTGCAACCAGTTTTATGTGTGTACTACTTATGTTAGTAAAGTTACACTAAGTTGCTCCTAAAGGTACAACCGTGTTTCAAAGCAATACAAAGCTGAATGTAGTTCCAATGTAAATGCAGTGTAGTATGTTCTTGAAATCAACTTAACTTTATGTATTCCATTGCTGTGAGTAGTTTTTTTGTGTTTCTAATCTGTTACAGTTCGCTCTGAATAGTTACGCACATGTACATAACAGAAAAAGCACAAAAAATAAGTAATGCATTCAGCTGAAAACAGTACAATTTATTTCTGCTCAAAAGTACTATGTGCTAACTTGATGTAAACGTATTCACTTTACTTTCCATATGATTTAGAGTTGTCTGCAACCAGTTTTATGTGTGTGCTACTGCAGTTAGTAAAGTTACACTAAGCAATATCACCAGTTGCTCCTAATGGTACTACCGTGTTTCAAAGCAATACAAAGCTAAATGTAGTTCCAATGTAAATGCAGTGTAGTATGTTCTTGAATTCAACTTTACTTTATGTATTCCATTGCTGTGAGTAGCTTTCCTTGTTTTTCTATTCAGTTGCAGTTCACTCTGAATAATGCACATGTACATAACAGAAAATGCACAAAAAATAAGTAATGCATTCAGCTGAAAAGAGAGTACAATTTACTTTTGCTCAAAAGTACTATGTGCTAACTTGATGTAAACGTATTCACGTTACTTTCCATATGATTTAGAGTTGTCTGCAACCAGTTTTATGTGTGTGCTACTGCAGTTAGTAAAGTTACACTAAGTTGCTCCTAAAGGTAGAACTGTGTTTCAAAGCAATACAATGCTGAATGTAGTTCCAATGTAAATGCAGTGTAGTATGTTCTTGAATTCAACTTTACTTTATGTATTCCATTGCTGTGAGTAGCTTTCCTTGTTTTTCTATTCAGTTGCATTTCACTCTGAATAGTTATGCACGTACATAACAGAAAATACACAAAATAAAAAGTAACGCATGTAGCTGAAAAGAGAGTACAATTTACTTTTGCTCAAAAGTACTATGTGCTAACTTGATGTAAACGTATTCACTTTACTTTCCATATGATTTAGAGTTGTCTGCAACCAGTTTTATGTGTGTTCTACCGCATTTAGTAAAGTTACACTAAGTTGCTCCTAAAGGTACAACCGTGTTTCAAAGCAATACAAAGCTGAATGTATTTCCAATGTAAATGCAGTGTAGTAAGTTCTTGAAATCAACTTTACTTTATGTATTCCATTGCTGTGAGTAGCTTTCCTTGTTTTTCTATTCAGTTGCAGTTCACTCTGAATAGTTATGCACATGTACATAACAGAAAATACACAAAATAAAAAGTAACGCATGCAGCTGAAAAGAGAGTACAATTTACTTTTGCTCAAAAGTACTATGTGCTAACTTGATGTAAACGTTTTCAATTTACTTTCCATATGATCTAGAGTTGTCTGCAACCAGTTTTATGTGTGTGCTACTGATGTTAGTAAAGTTACACTAAGCAATATCACCAGTTGCTCCTAATTGTACTAACGTGTTTCAAAGCAATACAAAGCTGAATGTAGTTCCAATGTAAATGCAGTGTAGTATGTTCTTGAAATCAACTTAACTTTATGTATTCCATTGCTGTGAGTAGTTGTTTTGTGTTTCTAATCTGTTACAGTTCGCTCTGAATAGTTACGCACATGTACATAACAGAAAAAGCACAAAAAATAAGTAATGCATTCAGCTGAAAACAGAGTACAATTTATTTCTGCTCAAAAGTACTATGTGCTTACTTGATGTAAACGTATTCACTTTACTTTCCATATGATTTAGAGTTGTCTGCAACCAGTTTTATGTGTGTGCTTCTGCAGTTAGTAAAGTTACACTAAGCAATATCACCAGTTGCTCCTAATGGTACTACCGTGTTTCAAAGCAATACAAAGCTAAATGTAGTTCCAATGTAAATGCATTGTAGTATGTTCTTGAAATCAACTTTACTTTATGTATTCCATTGCTGTGAGTAGCTTTCCTTGTTGTTCCATTCAGTTGCAGTTCACTCTGAATAGTTATGCACATGTACATAACAGAAAATACACAAAATAAAAAGTAACGCATTCAGCTGAAAAGAGAGAACAATTTAGTTTTGCTCAAAAGTACTATGTGCTAACTAGATCTAAACGTTTGTAATTGACTTTCTATATGATTTGGTGCAGTCTGCAACAAGTTTTATGTGTGTGCTACTGAAGTTACTAACGTTACAATAAACCATATCACCAGTTGCTACTAATGGTACTAGTGTTTCAAAGCAATAAAAAGCTAAATGTAGTTCCAATGTAAATGCATTGTAGTATGTTCTTGAATTCAACTTTACTTTAGGTATTCCATTGCTGTGAGTAGCTTTCCTTGTTTTTCCATTCAGTTGCAGTTCATTCTGAATAGTTACGCACATGTACATAACAGAAAACGCACAAAAAATAAGTAATGCATTCAGCTGAAAAGAGAGTACATTTATTTCTGCTCAAAAGTACTATGTGCTAACTTGATGTAAATGTATTCACTTTACTTTCCATATGATTTAGAGTTGTCTGCAACCAGTTTTATGTGTGTACTACTTATGTTAGTAAAGTTACACTAAGTTGCTCCTAAAGGTACAACCGTGTTTCAAAGCAATACAAAGCTGAATGTAGTTCCAATGTAAATGCAGTGTAGTATGTTCTTGAAATCAACTTAACTTTATGTATTCCATTGCTGTGAGTAGTTTTTTTGTGTTTCTAATCTGTTACAGTTCGCTCTGAATAGTTACGCACATGTACATAACAGAAAAAGCACAAAAAATAAGTAATGCATTCAGCTGAAAACAGTACAATTTATTTCTGCTCAAA
Source organism: Hemitrygon akajei (assembly GCF_048418815.1). Taxonomy (NCBI): domain Eukaryota; kingdom Metazoa; phylum Chordata; class Chondrichthyes; order Myliobatiformes; family Dasyatidae; genus Hemitrygon; species Hemitrygon akajei. The sequence continues at coordinate 57,429,886 of NC_133131.1, forward strand.
AGTACTATGTGCTAACTTGATGTAAACGTATTCACTTTACTTTCCATATGATTTAGAGTTGTCTGCAACCAGTTTTATGTGTGTGCTACTGCAGTTAGTAAAGTTACACTAAGCAATATCACCAGTTGCTCCTAATGGTACTACCGTGTTTCAAAGCAATACAAAGCTAAATGTAGTTCCAATGTAAATGCAGTGTAGTATGTTCTTGAATTCAACTTTACTTTATGTATTCCATTGCTGTGAGTAGCTTTCCTTGTTTTTCTATTCAGTTGCAGTTCACTCTGAATAATGCACATGTACATAACAGAAAATGCACAAAAAATAAGTAATGCATTCAGCTGAAAAGAGAGTACAATTTACTTTTGCTCAAAAGTACTATGTGCTAACTTGATGTAAACGTATTCACGTTACTTTCCATATGATTTAGAGTTGTCTGCAACCAGTTTTATGTGTGTGCTACCGCATTTAGTAAAGTTACACTAAGTTGCTCCTAAAGGTACAACCGTGTTTCAAAGCAATACAAAGCTGAATGTAGTTCCAATGTAAATGCAGTGTAGTAAGTTCTTGAAATCAACTTTACTTTATGTATTCCATTGCTGTGAGTAGCTTTCCTTGTTTTTCTATTCAGTTGCAGTTCACTCTGAATAGTGATGCACATGTACATAACAGAAAATACACAAAATAAAAAGTAACGCATGCAGCTGAAAAGAGAGTACAATTTACTTTTGCTCAAAAGTACTATGTGCTAACTTGATGTAAACGTTTTCAATTTACTTTCCATATGATCTAGAGTTGTCTGCAACCAGTTTTATGTGTGTGCTACTGATGTTAGTAAAGTTACACTAAGCAATATCACCAGTTGCTCCTAATTGTACTAACGTGTTTCAAAGCAATACAAAGCTGAATGTAGTTCCAATGTAAATGCAGTGTAGTATGTTCTTGAAATCAACTTAACTTTATGTATTCCATTGCTGTGAGTAGTTGTTTTGTGTTTCTAATCTGTTACAGTTCGCTCTGAATAGTTACGCACATGTACATAACAGAAAAAGCACAAAAAATAAGTAATGCATTCAGCTGAAAACAGAGTACAATTTATTTCTGCTCAAAAGTACTATGTGCTTACTTGATGTAAACGTATTCACTTTACTTTCCATATGATTTAGAGTTGTCTGCAACCAGTTTTATGTGTGTGCTTCTGCAGTTAGTAAAGTTACACTAAGCAATATCACCAGTTGCTCCTAATGGTACTACCGTGTTTCAAAGCAATACAAAGCTAAATGTAGTTCCAATGTAAATGCATTGTAGTATGTTCTTGAAATCAACTTTACTTTATGTATTCCATTGCTGTGAGTAGCTTTCCTTGTTGTTCCATTCAGTTGCAGTTCACTCTGAATAGTTATGCACATGTACATAACAGAAAATACACAAAATAAAAAGTAACGCATTCAGCTGAAAAGAGAGAACAATTTACTTTTGCTCAAAAGTACTATGTGCTAACTAGATCTAAACGTTTGTAATTGACTTTCTATATGATTTGGTGCAGTCTGCAACAAGTTTTATGTGTGTGCTACTGAAGTTACTAACGTTACAATAAACCATATCACCAGTTGCTACTAATGGTACTAGTGTTTCAAAGCAATAAAAAGCTAAATGTAGTTCCAATGTAAATGCATTGTAGTATGTTCTTGAATTCAACTTTACTTTAGGTATTCCATTGCTGTGAGTAGCTTTCCTTGTTTTTCCATTCAGTTGCAGTTCATTCTGAATAGTTACGCACATGTACATAACAGAAAACGCACAAAAAATAAGTAATGCATTCAGCTGAAAAGAGAGTACATTTATTTCTGCTCAAAAGTACTATGTGCTAACTTGATGTAAACGTATTCACTTTACTTTCCATATGATTTAGAGTTGTCTGCAACCAGTTTTATGTGTGTACTACTTATGTTAGTAAAGTTACACTAAGTTGCTCCTAAAGGTACAACCGTGTTTCAAAGCAATACAAAGCTGAATGTAGTTCCAATGTAAATGCAGTGTAGTATGTTCTTGAAATCAACTTAACTTTATGTATTCCATTGCTGTGAGTAGTTTTTTTGTGTTTCTAATCTGTTACAGTTCGCTCTGAATAGTTACGCACATGTACATAACAGAAAAAGCACAAAAAATAAGTAATGCATTCAGCTGAAAACAGTACAATTTATTTCTGCTCAAAAGTACTATGTGCTAACTTGATGTAAACGTATTCACTTTACTTTCCATATGATTTAGAGTTGTCTGCAACCAGTTTTATGTGTGTGCTACTGCAGTTAGTAAAGTTACACTAAGCAATATCACCAGTTGCTCCTAATGGTACTACCGTGTTTCAAAGCAATACAAAGCTAAATGTAGTTCCAATGTAAATGCAGTGTAGTATGTTCTTGAATTCAACTTTACTTTATGTATTCCATTGCTGTGAGTAGCTTTCCTTGTTTTTCTATTCAGTTGCAGTTCACTCTGAATAATGCACATGTACATAACAGAAAATGCACAAAAAATAAGTAATGCATTCAGCTGAAAAGAGAGTACAATTTACTTTTGCTCAAAAGTACTATGTGCTAACTTGATGTAAACGTATTCACGTTACTTTCCATATGATTTAGAGTTGTCTGCAACCAGTTTTATGTGTGTGCTACTGCAGTTAGTAAAGTTACACTAAGTTGCTCCTAAAGGTAGAACTGTGTTTCAAAGCAATACAATGCTGAATGTAGTTCCAATGTAAATGCAGTGTAGTATGTTCTTGAATTCAACTTTACTTTATGTATTCCATTGCTGTGAGTAGCTTTCCTTGTTTTTCTATTCAGTTGCATTTCACTCTGAATAGTTATGCACGTACATAACAGAAAATACACAAAATAAAAAGTAACGCATGTAGCTGAAAAGAGAGTGCAATTTACTTTTGCTCAAAAGTAATATGTGCTAACTTGATGTAAACGTATTCACTTTACTTTCCATATGATTTAGAGTTGTCTGCAACCAGTTTTATGTGTGTTCTACCGCATTTAGTAAAGTTACACTAAGTTGCTCCTAAAGGTACAACCGTGTTTCAAAGCAAAACAAAGCTGAATGTAGTTCCAATGTAAATGCAGTGTAGTAAGTTCTTGAAATCAACTTAACTTTATGTATTCCATTGCTGTGAGTAGTTTTTTTGTGTTTCTAATCTGTTACAGTTCGCTCTGAATAGTTACGCACATGTACATAACAGAAAAAGGACAAAAAATAAGTAATGCATTCAGCTGAAAACAGAGTACAATTTATTTCTGCTCAAAAGTACTATGTGCTAACTTGATGTAAACGTATTCACTTTACTTTCCATATGATTTAGAGTTGTCTGCAACCAGTTTTATGTGTGTACTACTTATGTTAGTAAAGTTACACTAAGTTGCTCCTAAAGGTACAACCGTGTTTCAAAGCAATACAAAGCTGAATGTAGTTCCAATGTAAATGCAGTGTAGTATGTTCTTGAAATCAACTTAACTTTATGTATTCCATTGCTGTGAGTAGTTCTTTTGTGTTTCTAATCTTTTACAGTTCGCTCTGAATAGTTACGCACATGTACATAACAGAAAAAGCACAAAAAATAAGTAATTCATTCAGCTGAAAACAGTACAATTTATTTCTGCTCAAAAGTACTATGTGCTAACTTGATGTAAACGTATTCACTTTACTTTCCATATGATTTAGAGTTGTCTGCAACCAGTTTTATGTGTGTGCTACTGCAGTTAGTAAAGTTACACTAAGCAATATCACCAGTTGCTCCTAATGGTACTACCGTGTTTCAAAGCAATACAAAGCTAAATGTAGTTCCAATGTAAATGCATTGTAGTATGTTCTTGAAATCAACTTTACTTTATGTATTCCATTGCTGTGAGTAGCTTTCCTTGTTGTTCCATTCAGTTGCAGTTCACTCTGAATAGTTATGCACATGTACATAACAGAAAATACACAAAATAAAAAGTAACGCATTGAGCTGAAAAGAGAGTACAATTTACTTTTGCTCAAAAGTACTATGTGCTAACTAGATCTAAACGTTTGTAATTGACTTTCTATATGATTTGGTGCAGTCTGCAACAAGTTTTATGTGTGTGCTACTGAAGTTACTAACGTTACAATAAACCATATCACCAGTTGCTACTAATGGTACTAGTGTTTCAAAGCAATAAAAAGCTAAATGTAGTTCCAATGTAAATGCATTGTAGTATGTTCTTGAATTCAACTTTACTTTAGGTATTCCATTGCTGTGAGTAGCTTTCCTTGTTTTTCCATTCAGTTGCAGTTCATTCTGAATAGTTACGCACATGTACATAACAGAAAACGCACAAAAAATAAGTAATGCATTCAGCTGAAAAGAGAGTACAATTTATTTCTGCTCAAAAGTACTATGTGCTAACTTGATGTAAACGTATTCACTTTACTTTCCATATGATTTAGAGTTGTCTGCAACCAGTTTTATGTGTGTGCTACTGCAGTTAGTAAAGTTACACTAAGCAATATCACCAGTTGCTCCTAATGGTACTACCGTGTTTCAAAGCAATACAAAGCTAAATGTAGTTCCAATGTAAATGCAGTGTAGTATGTTCTTGAATTCAACTTTACTTTATGTATTCCATTGCTGTGAGTAGCTTTCCTTGTTTTTCTATTCAGTTGCAGTTCACTCTGAATAGTTATGCACATGTACATAACAGAAAATACACAAAATAAAAAGTAACGCATGCAGCTGAAAAGAGAGTACAATTTACTTTTGCTCAAAAGTACTATGTGCTAACTTGATATAAACGTTTTCAATTTACTTTCCATATGATCTAGAGTTGTCTGCAACCAGTTTTATGTGTGTGCTACTAATGTTAGTAAAGTTACACTAAGCAATATCACCAGTTGCTCCTAATTGTACTAACGTGTTTCAAAGCAATACAAAGCTAAATGCAGTTCCAATTTAAATGCAGTGTAGTATGTACTTGAAATCAACTTTACTTTATGTATTCCATTGCTGTGAGTAGTTTTTTTTGTGTTTCTAATCTGTTACAGTTCGCTCTGAATAGTTACGCACATGTACATAACAGAAAATGCACAAAAAATATGTAATGCATTCAGCTGAAAACAGAGTACAATTTATTTCTGCTCAAAAGTACTATGTGCTAACTTGATGTAAACGTATTCACTTTACTTTCCATATGATTTAGAGTTGTCTGCAACCAGTTTTATGTGTGTACTACTTATGTTAGTAAAGTTACACTAAGTTGCTCCTAAAGGTACAACCGTGTTTCAAAGCAATACAAAGCTGAATGTAGTTCCAATGTAAATGCAGTGTAGTATGTTCTTGAAATCAACTTAACTTTATGTATTCCATTGCTGTGAGTAGTTTGTTTGTGTTTCTAATCTGTTACAGTTCGCTCTGAATAGTTACGCACATGTACATAACAGAAAAAGCACAAAAAATAAGTAATGCATTCAGCTGAAAACAGAGTACAATTTATTTCTGCTCAAAAGTACTATGTGCTTACTTGATGTAAACGTATTCACTTTACTTTCCATATGATTTAGAGTTGTCTGCAACCAGTTTTATGTGTGTGCTTCTGCAGTTAGTAAAGTTACACTAAGCAATATCACCAGTTGCTCCTAATGGTACTACCGTGTTTCAAAGCAATACAAAGCTAAATGTAGTTCCAATGTAAATGCATTGTAGTATGTTCTTGAAATCAACTTTACTTTATGTATTCCATTGCTGTGAGTAGCTTTCCTTGTTGTTCCATTCAGTTGCAGTTCACTCTGAATAGTTATGCACATGTACATAACAGAAAATACACAAAATAAAAAGTAACGCATTCAGCTGAAAAGAGAGAACAATTTACTTTTGCTCAAAAGTACTATGTGCTAACTAGATCTAAACGTTTGTAATTGACTTTCTATATGATTTGGTGCAGTCTGCAACAAGTTTTATGTGTGTGCTACTGAAGTTACTAACGTTACAATAAACCATATCACCAGTTGCTACTAATGGTACTAGTGTTTCAAAGCAATAAAAAGCTAAATGTAGTTCCAATGTAAATGCATTGTAGTATGTTCTTGAATTCAACTTTACTTTAGGTATTCCATTGCTGTGAGTAGCTTTCCTTGTTTTTCCATTCAGTTGCAGTTCATTCTGAATAGTTACGCACATGTACATAACAGAAAACGCACAAAAAATAAGTAATGCATTCAGCTGAAAAGAGAGTACAATTTATTTCTGCTCAAAAGTACTATGTGCTAACTTGATGTAAACGTATTCACTTTACTTTCCATATGATTTAGAGTTGTCTGCAACCAGTTTTATGTGTGTACTACTTATGTTAGTAAAGTTACACTAAGTTGCTCCTAAAGGTACAACCGTGTTTCAAAGCAATACAAAGCTGAATGTAGTTCCAATGTAAATGCAGTGTAGTATGTTCTTGAAATCAACTTAACTTTATGTATTCCATTGCTGTGAGTAGTTTTTTTGTGTTTCTAATCTGTTACAGTTCGCTCTGAATTGTTACGCACATGTACATAACAGAAAAAGCACAAAAAATAAGTAATGCATTCAGCTGAAAACAGTACAATTTATTTCTGCTCAAAAGTACTATGTGCTAACTTGATGTAAACGTATTCACTTTACTTTCCATATGATTTAGAGTTGTCTGCAACCAGTTTTATGTGTGTGCTACTGCAGTTAGTAAAGTTACACTAAGCAATATCACCAGTTGCTCCTAATGGTACTACCGTGTTTCAAAGCAATACAAAGCTAAATGTAGTTCCAATGTAAATGCAGTGTAGTATGTTCTTGAATTCAACTTTACTTTATGTATTCCATTGCTGTGAGTAGCTTTCCTTGTTTTTCTATTCAGTTGCAGTTCACTCTGAATAATGCACATGTACATAACAGAAAATGCACAAAAAATAAGTAATGCATTCAGCTGAAAAGAGAGTACAATTTACTTTTGCTCAAAAGTACTATGTGCTAACTTGATGTAAACGTATTCACGTTACTTTCCATATGATTTAGAGTTGTCTGCAACCAGTTTTATGTGTGTGCTACTGCAGTTAGTAAAGTTACACTAAGTTGCTCCTAAAGGTAGAACTGTGTTTCAAAGCAATACAATGCTGAATGTAGTTCCAATGTAAATGCAGTGTAGTATGTTCTTGAATTCAACTTTACTTTATGTATTCCATTGCTGTGAGTAGCTTTCCTTGTTTTTCTATTCAGTTGCATTTCACTCTGAATAGTTATGCACGTACATAACAGAAAATACACAAAATAAAAAGTAACGCATGTAGCTGAAAAGAGAGTACAATTTACTTTTGCTCAAAAGTACTATGTGCTAACTTGATGTAAACGTATTCACGTTACTTTCCATATGATTTAGAGTTGTCTGCAACCAGTTTTATGTGTGTTCTACCGCATTTAGTAAAGTTACACTAAGTTGCTCCTAAAGGTACAACCGTGTTTCAAAGCAAAACAAAGCTGAATGTAGTTCCAATGTAAATGCAGTGTAGTAAGTTCTTGAAATCAACTTAACTTTATGTATTCCATTGCTGTGAGTAGTTTTTTTGTGTTTCTAATCTGTTACAGTTCGCTCTGAATAGTTACGAACATGTACATAACAGAAAAAGGACAAAAAATAAGTAATGCATTCAGCTGAAAACAGAGTACAATTTATTTCTGCTCAAAAGTACTATGTGCTAACTTGATGTAAACGTATTCACTTTACTTTCCATATGATTTAGAGTTGTCTGCAACCAGTTTTATGTGTGTACTACTTATGTTAGTAAAGTTACACTAAGTTGCTCCTAAAGGTACAACCGTGTTTCAAAGCAATACAAAGCTGAATGTAGTTCCAATGTAAATGCAGTGTAGTATGTTCTTGAAATCAACTTAACTTTATGTATTCCATTGCTGTGAGTAGTTTTTTTGTGTTTCTAATCTGTTACAGTTCGCTCTGAATAGTTACGCACATGTACATAACAGAAAAAGCACAAAAAATAAGTAATGCATTCAGCTGAAAACAGTACAATTTATTTCTGCTCAAAAGTACTATGTGCTAACTTGATGTAAACGTATTCACTTTACTTTCCATATGATTTAGAGTTGTCTGCAACCAGTTTTATGTGTGTGCTACTGCAGTTAGTAAAGTTACACTAAGCAATATCACCAGTTGCTCCTAATGGTACTACCGTGTTTCAAAGCAATACAAAGCTAAATGTAGTTCCAATGTAAATGCATTGTAGTATGTTCTTGAAATCAACTTTACTTTATGTATTCCATTGCTGTGAGTAGCTTTCCTTGTTGTTCCATTCAGTTGCAGTTCACTCTGAATAGTTATGCACATGTACATAACAGAAAATACACAAAATAAAAAGTAACGCATTCAGCTGAAAAGAGAGAACAATTTACTTTTGCTCAAAAGTACTATGTGCTAACTAGATCTAAACGTTTGTAATTGACTTTCTATATGATTTGGTGCAGTCTGCAACAAGTTTTATGTGTGTGCTACTGAAGTTACTAACGTTACAATAAACCATATCACCAGTTGCTACTAATGGTACTAGTGTTTCAAAGCAATAAAAAGCTAAATGTAGTTCCAATGTAAATGCATTGTAGTATGTTCTTGAATTCAACTTTGCTTTAGGTATTCCATTGCTGTGAGTAGCTTTCCTTGTTTTTCCATTCAGTTGCAGTTCATTCTGAATAGTTACGCACGTGTACATAACAGAAAACGCACAAAAAATAAGTAATGCATTCAGCTGAAAAGAGAGTACAATTTATTTCTGCTCAAAAGTACTATGTGCTAACTTGATGTAAACGTATTCACTTTACTTTCCATATGATTTAGAGTTGTCTGCAACCAGTTTTATGTGTGTGCTACTGCAGTTAGTAAAGTTACACTAAGCAATATCACCAGTTGCTCCTAATTGTACTAACGTGTTTCAAAGCAATACAAAGCTAAATGCAGTTCCAATTTAAATGCAGTGTAGTATGTACTTGAATTCAACTTTACTTTATGTATTCCATTGCTGTGAGTAGTTTTTTTTTGTGTTTCTAATCTGTTACAGTTCGCTCTGAATAGTTACGCACATGTACATAACAGAAAATGCACAAAAAATATGTAATGCATTCAGCTGAAAACAGAGTACAATTTATTTCTGCTCAAAAGTACTATGTGCTAACTTGATGTAAACGTATTCACTTTACTTTCCATATGATTTAGAGTTGTCTGCAACCAGTTTTATGTGTGTGCTACTGCAGTTAGTAAAGTTACACTAAGCAATATCACCAGTTGCTCCTAATGGTACTACCGTGTTTCAAAGCAATACAAAGCTAAATGTAGTTCCAATGTAAATGCAGTGTAGTATGTTCTTGAATTCAACTTTACTTTATGTATTCCATTGCTGTGAGTAGCTTTCCTTGTTTTTCTATTCAGTTGCAGTTCACTCTGAATAATGCACATGTACATAACAGAAAATGCACAAAAAATAAGTAATGCATTCAGCTGAAAAGAGAGTACAATTTACTTTTGCTCAAAAGTACTATGTGCTAACTTGATGTAAACGTATTCACTTTACTTTCCATATGATTTAGAGTTGTCTGCAACCAGTTTTATGTGTGTGCTACAGCAGTTAGTAAAGTTACACTAAGCAATATCACCAGTTGCTCCTAATGGTACTACCGTGTTTCAAAGCAATACAAAGCTAAATGTAGTTCCAATGTAAATGCAGCGTAGTATGTTCTTGAATTCAACTTTACTTTATGTATTCCATTGCTGTGAGTAGCTTTCCTTGTTTTTCTATTCAGTTGCAGTTCACTCTGAATAATGCACATGTACATAACAGAAAATGCACAAAAAATAAGTAATGGATTCAGCTGAAAAGAGAGTACAATTTACTTTTGCTCAAAAGTACTATGTGCTAACTTGATGTAAACGTATTCACGTTACTTTCCATATGATTTAGAGTTGTCTGCAACCAGTTTTATGTGTGTGCTACTGATGTTAGTAAAGTTACACTAAGCAATATCACCAGTTGCTCCTAATTGTACTAACGTGTTTCAAAGCAATGCAAAGCTAAATGCAGTTCCAATTTAAATGCAGTGTAGTATGTACTTGAAATCAACTTTACTTTATGTATTCCATTGCTGTGAGTAGTTTTTTTTGTGTTTCTAATCTGTTACAGTTCGCTCTGAATAGTTACGCACATGTACATAACAGAAAATGCACAAAAAATATGTAATGCATTCAGCTGAAAACAGAGTACAATTTATTTCTGCTCAAAAGTACTATGTGCTAACTTGATGTAAACGTATTCACTTTACTTTCCATATGATCTAGAGTTGTCTGCAACCAGTTTTATGTGTCTGCTACTGATGTTAGTAAAGTTACACTAAGCAATATCACCAGTTGCTCCTAATTCTACTAACGTGTTTCAAAGCAATACAAAGCTAAATGCAGTTCCAATTTAAATGCAGTGTAGTATGTACTTGAAATCAACTTTACTTTATGTATTCCATTGCTGTGAGTAGTTTTTTTTGTGTTTCTAATCTGTTACAGTTCGCTCTGAATAGTTACGCACATGTACATAACAGAAAATGCACAAAACATATGTAATGCATTCAGCTGAAAACAGAGTACAATTTATTTCTGCTCAAAAGTACTATGTGCTAACTTGATGTAAACGTATTCACTTTACTTTCCATATGATTTAGAGTTGTCTGCAACCAGTTTTATGTGTGTACTACTTATGTTAGTAAAGTTACACTAAGTTGCTCCTAAAGGTACAACCGTGTTTCAAAGCAATACAAAGCTGAATGTAGTTCCAATGTAAATGCAGTGTAGTATGTTCTTGAAATCAACTTAACTTTATGTATTCCATTGCTGTGAGTACTTTTTTTGTGTTTCTAATCTGTTACAGTTCGCTCTGAATAGTTACGCACATGTACATAACAGAAAAAGCACAAAAAATAAGTAATGCATTCAGCTGAAAACAGTACAATTTATTTCTGCTCAAAAGTACTATGTGCTAACTTGATGTAAACGTATTCACTTTACTTTCCATATGATTTAGAGTTGTCTGCAACCAGTTTTATGTGTGTGCTACTGCAGTTAGTAAAGTTACACTAAGCAATATCACCAGTTGCTCCTAATGGTACTACCGTGTTTCAAAGCAATACAAAGCTAAATGTAGTTCCAATGTAAATGCATTGTAGTATGTTCTTGAAATCAACTTTCCTTTATGTATTCCATTGCTGTGAGTAGCTTTCCTTGTTGTTCCATTCAGTTGCAGTTCACTCTGAATAGTTATGCACATGTACATAACAGAAAATACACAAAATAAAAAGTAACGCATTCAGCTGAAAAGAGAGTACAATTTACTTTTGCTCAAAAGTACTATGTGCTAACTAGATCTAAACGTTTGTAATTGACTTTCTATATGATTTGGTGCAGTCTGCAACAAGTTTTATGTGTGTGCTACTGAAGTTACTAACGTTACAATAAACCATATCACCAGTTGCTACTAATGGTACTAGTGTTTCAAAGCAATAAAAAGCTAAATGTAGTTCCAATGTAAATGCATTGTAGTATGTTCTTGAATTCAACTTTACTTTAGGTATTCCATTGCTGTGAGTAGCTTTCCTTGTTTTTCCATTCAGTTGCAGTTCATTCTGAATAGTTACGCACATGTACATAACAGAAAACGCACAAAAAATAAGTAATGCATTCAGCTGAAAAGAGAGTACAATTTATTTCTGCTCAAAAGTACTATGTGCTAACTTGATGTAAACGTATTCACTTTACTTTCCATATGATTTAGAGTTGTCTGCAACCAGTTTTATGTGTGTGCTACTGCAGTTAGTAAAGTTACACTAAGCAATATCACCAGTTGCTCCTAATTGTACTAACGTGTTTCAAAGCAATACAAAGCTAAATGCAGTTCCAATTTAAATGCAGTGTAGTATGTACTTGAAATCAACTTTACTTTATGTATTCCATTGCTGTGAGTAGTTTTCTTTGTGTTTCTAATCTGTTACAGTTCGCTCTGAATAGTTACGCACATGTACATAACAGAAAATGCACAAAAAATATGTAATGCATTCAGCTGAAAACAGAGTACAATTTAGTTCTGCTCAAAAGTACTATGTGCTAACTTGATGTAAACGTATTCACTTTACTTTCCATATGATTTAGAGTTGTCTGCAACCAGTTTTATGTGTGTGCTACTGCAGTTAGTAAAGTTACACTAAGCAATATCACCAGTTGCTCCTAATGGTACTACCGTGTTTCAAAGCAATACAAAGCTAAATGTAGTTCCAATGTAAATGCAGTGTAGTATGTTCTTGAATTCAACTTTACTTTATGTATTCCATTGCTGTGAGTAGCTTTCCTTGTTTTTCTATTCAGTTGCAGTTCACTCTGAGTAATGCACATGTACATAACAGAAAATGCACAAAAAATAAGTAATGCATACAGCTGAAAAGAGAGTACAATTTACTTTTGCTCAAAAGTACTATGTGCTAACTTGATGTAAACGTATTCACGTTACTTTCCATATGATTTAGAGTTTTCTGCAACCAGTTTTATGTGTGTGCTACTGATGTTAGTAAAGTTACACTAAGTAATATCACCAGTTGCTCCTAATTGTACTAACGTGTTTCAAAGCAATACAAAGCTAAATGCAGTTCCAATTTAAATGCAGTGTAGTATGTACTTGAAATCAACTTTACTTTATGTATTCCATTGCTGTGAGTAGTTTTTTTTGTGTTTCTAATCTGTTACAGTTCGCTCTGAATAGTTACGCACATGTACATAACAGAAAATGCACAAAAAATATGTAATGCATTCAGCTGAAAACAGAGTACAATTTATTTCTGCTCAAAAGTACTATGTGCTAACTTGATGTAAACGTATTCACTTTACTTTCCATATGATTTAGAGTTGTCTGCAACCAGTTTTATGTGTGTACTACTTATGTTAGTAAAGTTACACTAAGTTGCTCCTAAAGGTACAACCGTGTTTCAAAGCAATACAAAGCTGAATGTAGTTCCAATGTAAATGCAGTGTAGTATGTTCTTGAAATCAACTTAACTTTATGTATTCCATTGCTGTGAGTAGTTTTTTTGTGTTTCTAATCTGTTACAGTTCGCTCTGAATAGTTACGCACATGTACATAACAGAAAAAGCACAAAAAATAAGTAATGCATTCAGCTGAAAACAGTACAATTTATTTCTGCTCAAAAGTACTATGTGCTAACTTGATGTAAACGTATTCACTTTACTTTCCATATGATTTAGAGTTGTCTGCAACCAGTTTTATGTGTGTGCTACTGCAGTTAGTAAAGTTACACTAAGCAATATCACCAGTTGCTCCTAATGGTACTACCGTGTTTCAAAGCAATACAAAGCTAAATGTAGTTCCAATGTAAATGCATTGTAGTATGTTCTTGAAATCAACTTTACTTTATGTATTCCATTGCTGTGAGTAGCTTTCCTTGTTGTTCCATTCAGTTGCAGTTCACTCTGAATAGTTATGCACATGTACATAACAGAAAATACACAAAATAAAAAGTAACGCATTCAGCTGAAAAGAGAGTACAATTTACTTTTGCTCAAAAGTACTATGTGCTAACTAGATCTAAACGTTTGTAATTGACTTTCTATATGATTTGGTGCAGTCTGCAACAAGTTTTATGTGTGTGCTACTGAAGTTACTAACGTTACAATAAACCATATCACCAGTTGCTACTAATGGTACTAGTGTTTCAAAGCAATAAAAAGCTAAATGTAGTTCCAATGTAAATGCATTGTAGTATGTTCTTGAATTCAACTTTACTTTAGGTATTCCATTGCTGTGAGTAGCTTTCCTTGTTTTTCCATTCAGTTGCAGTTCATTCTGAATAGTTACGCACATGTACATAACAGAAAACGCACAAAAAATAAGTAATGCATTCAGCTGAAAAGAGAGTACAATTTATTTCTGCTCAAAAGTACTATGTGCTAACTTGATGTAAACGTATTCACTTTACTTTCCATATGATTTAGAGTTGTCTGCAACCAGTTTTATGTGTGTGCTACTGCAGTTAGTAAAGTTACACTAAGCAATATCACCAGTTGCTCCTAATGGTACTACCGTGTTTCAAAGCAATACAAAGCTAAATGTAGTTCCAATGTAAATGCAGTGTAGTATGTTCTTGAATTCAACTTTACTTTATGTATTCCATTGCTGTGAGTAGCTTTCCTTGTTTTTCTATTCAGTTGCAGTTCACTCTGAATAATGCACATGTACATAACAGAAAATGCACAAAAAATAAGTAATGCATTCAGCTGAAAAGAGAGTACAATTTACTTTTGCTCAAAAGTACTATGTGCTAACTTGATGTAAACGTATTCACGTTACTTTCCATATGATTTAGAGTTGTCTGCAACCAGTTTTATGTGTGTGCTACTGATGTTAGTAAAGTTACACTAAGCAATATCACCAGTTGCTCCTAATTGTACTAACGTGTTTCAAAGCAATACAAAGCTAAATGCAGTTCCAATTTAAATGCAGTGTAGTATGTACTTGAAATCAACTTTACTTTATGTATTCCATTGCTGTGAGTAGTTTTTTTTGTGTTTCTAATCTGTTACAGTTCGCTCTGAATAGTTACGCACATGTACATAACAGAAAATGCACAAAAAATATGTAATGCATTCAGCTGAAAACAGAGTACAATTTATTTCTGCTCAGAAGTACTATGTGCTAACTTGATGTAAACGTATTCACTTTACTTTCCATATGATCTAGAGTTGTCTGCAACCAGTTTTATGTGTGTGCTACTGCAGTTAGTAAAGTTACACTAAGCAATATCACCAGTTGCTCCTAATGGTACTACCGTGTTTCAAAGCAATACAAAGCTAAATGTAGTTCCAATGTAAATGCAGTGTAGTATGTTCTTGAATTCAACTTTACTTTATGTATTCCATTGCTGTGAGTAGCTTTCCTTGTTTTTCTATTCAGTTGCAGTTCACTCTGAGTAATGCACATGTACATAACAGAAAATGCACAAAAAATAAGTAATGCATACAGCTGAAAAGAGAGTACAATTTACTTTTGCTCAAAAGTACTATGTGCTAACTTGATGTAAACGTATTCACGTTACTTTCCATATGATTTAGAGTTGTCTGCAACCAGTTTTATGTGTGTGCTACTGATGTTAGTAAAGTTACACTAAGCAATATCACCAGTTGCTCCTAATTGTACTAACGTGTTTCAAAGCAATACAAAGCTAAATGCAGTTCCAATTTAAATGCAGTGTAGTATGTACTTGAAATCAACTTTACTTTATGTATTCCATTGCTGTGAGTAGTTGTTTTTTGTGTTTCTAATCTGTTACAGTTCGCTCTGAATAGTTACGCACATGTACATAACAGAAAATGCACAAAAAATATGTAATGCATTCAGCTGAAAACAGAGTACAATTTATTTCTGCTCAAAAGTACTATGTGCTAACTTGATGTAAACGTATTCACTTTACTTTCCATATGATTTAGAGTTGTCTGCAACCAGTTTTATGTGTGTACTACTTATGTTAGTAAAGTTACACTAAGTTGCTCCTAAAGGTACAACCGTGTTTCAAAGCAATACAAAGCTGAATGTAGTTCCAATGTAAATGCAGTGTAGTATGTTCTTGAAATCAACTTAACTTTATGTATTCCATTGCTGTGAGTAGTTTTTTTGTGTTTCTAATCTGTTACAGTTCGCTCTGAATAGTTACGCACATGTACATAACAGAAAAAGCACAAAAAATAAGTAATGCATTCAGCTGAAAACAGTACAATTTATTTCTGCTCAAAAGTACTATGTGCTAACTTGATGTAAACGTATTCACTTTACTTTCCATATGATTTAGAGTTGTCTGCAACCAGTTTTATGTGTGTGCTACTGCAGTTAGTAAAGTTACACTAAGCAATATCACCAGTTGCTCCTAATGGTACTACCGTGTTTCAAAGCAATACAAAGCTAAATGTAGTTCCAATGTAAATGCATTGTAGTATGTTCTTGAAATCAACTTTACTTTATGTATTCCATTGCTGTGAGTAGCTTTCCTTGTTGTTCCATTCAGTTGCAGTTCACTCTGAATAGTTATGCACATGTACATAACAGAAAATACACAAAATAAAAAGTAACGCATTCAGCTGAAAAGAGAGTACAATTTACTTTTGCTCAAAAGTACTATGTGCTAACTAGATCTAAACGTTTGTAATTGACTTTCTATATGATTTGGTGCAGTCTGCAACAAGTTTTATGTGTGTGCTACTGAAGTTACTAACGTTACAATAAACCATATCACCAGTTGCTACTAATGGTACTAGTGTTTCAAAGCAATAAAAAGCTAAATGTAGTTCCAATGTAAATGCATTGTAGTATGTTCTTGAATTCAACTTTACTTTAGGTATTCCATTGCTGTGAGTAGCTTTCCTTGTTTTTCCATTCAGTTGCAGTTCATTCTGAATAGTTACGCACATGTACATAACAGAAAACGCACAAAAAATAAGTAATGCATTCAGCTGAAAAGAGAGTACAATTTATTTCTGCTCAAAAGTACTATGTGCTAACTTGATGTAAACGTATTCACTTTACTTTCCATATGATTTAGAGTTGTCTGCAACCAGTTTTATGTGTGTGCTACTGCAGTTAGTAAAGTTACACTAAGCAATATCACCAGTTGCTCCTAATTGTACTAACGTGTTTCAAAGCAATACAAAGCTAAATGCAGTTCCAATTTAAATGCAGTGTAGTATGTACTTGAAATCAACTTTACTTTATGTATTCCATTGCTGTGAGTAGTTTTTTTTTGTGTTTCTAATCTGTTACAGTTCGCTCTGAATAGTTACGCACATGTACATAACAGAAAATGCACAAAAAATATGTAATGCATTCAGCTGAAAACAGAGTACAATTTATTTCTGCTCAAAAGTACTATGTGCTAACTTGATGTAAACGTATTCACTTTACTTTCCATATGATCTAGAGTTGTCTGCAACCAGTTTTATGTGTGTGCTACTGCAGTTAGTAAAGTTACACTAAGCAATATCACCAGTTGCTCCTAATGGTACTACCGTGTTTCAAAGCAATACAAAGCTAAATGTAGTTCCAATGTAAATGCAGTGTAGTATGTTCTTGAATTCAACTTTACTTTATGTATTCCATTGCTGTGAGTAGCTTTCCTTGTTTTTCTATTCAGTTGCAGTTCACTCTGAGTAATGCACATGTACATAACAGAAAATGCACAAAAAATAAGTAATGCATACAGCTGAAAAGAGAGTACAATTTACTTTTGCTCAAAAGTACTATGTGCTAACTTGATGTAAACGTATTCACGTTACTTTCCATATGATTTAGAGTTGTCTGCAACCAGTTTTATGTGTGTGCTACTGATGTTAGTAAAGTTACACTAAGCAATATCACCAGTTGCTCCTAATTGTACTAACGTGTTTCAAAGCAATACAAAGCTAAATGCAGTTCCAATTTAAATGCAGTGTAGTATGTACTTGAAATCAACTTTACTTTATGTATTCCATTGCTGTGAGTAGTTGTTTTTTGTGTTTCTAATCTGTTACAGTTCGCTCTGAATAGTTACGCACATGTACATAACAGAAAATGCACAAAAAATATGTAATGCATTCAGCTGAAAACAGAGTACAATTTATTTCTGCTCAAAAGTACTATGTGCTAACTTAATGTAAACGTATTCACTTTACTTTCCATATGATTTAGAGTTGTCTGCAACCAGTTTTATGTGTGTACTACTTATGTTAGTAAAGTTACACTAAGTTGCTCCTAAAGGTACAACCGTGTTTCAAAGCAATACAAAGCTGAATGTAGTTCCAATGTAAATGCAGTGTAGTATGTTCTTGAAATCAACTTAACTTTATGTATTCCATTGCTGTGAGTAGTTTTTTTTGTGTTTCTAATCTGTTACAGTTCGCTCTGAATAGTTACGCACATGTACATAACAGAAAAAGCACAAAAAATAAGTAATGCATTCAGCTGAAAACAGTACAATTTATTTCTGCTCAAAAGTACTATGTGCTAACTTGATGTAAACGTATTCACTTTACTTTCCATATGATTTAGAGTTGTCTGCAACCAGTTTTATGTGTGTGCTACTGCAGTTAGTAAAGTTACACTAAGCAATATCACCAGTTGCTCCTAATGGTACTACCGTGTTTCAAAGCAATACAAAGCTAAATGTAGTTCCAATGTAAATGCATTGTAGTATGTTCTTGAAATCAACTTTACTTTATGTATTCCATTGCTGTGAGTAGCTTTCCTTGTTGTTCCATTCAGTTGCAGTTCACTCTGAATAGTTATGCACATGTACATAACAGAAAATACACAAAATAAAAAGTAACGCATTCAGCTGAAAAGAGAGTACAATTTACTTTTGCTCAAAAGTACTATGTGCTAACTAGATCTAAACGTTTGTAATTGACTTTCTATATGATTTGGTGCAGTCTGCAACAAGTTTTATGTGTGTGCTACTGAAGTTACTAACGTTACAATAAACCATATCACCAGTTGCTACTAATGGTACTAGTGTTTCAAAGCAATAAAAAGCTAAATGTAGTTCCAATGTAAATGCATTGTAGTATGTTCTTGAATTCAACTTTACTTTAGGTATTCCATTGCTGTGAGTAGCTTTCCTTGTTTTTCCATTCAGTTGCAGTTCATTCTGAATAGTTACGCACATGTACATAACAGAAAACGCACAAAAAATAAGTAATGCATTCAGCTGAAAAGAGAGTACAATTTATTTCTGCTCAAAAGTACTATGTGCTAACTTGATGTAAACGTATTCACTTTACTTTCCATATGATTTAGAGTTGTCTGCAACCAGTTTTATGTGTGTGCTACTGCAGTTAGTAAAGTTACACTAAGCAATATCACCAGTTGCTCCTAATTGTACTAACGTGTTTCAAAGCAATACAAAGCTAAATGCAGTTCCAATTTAAATGCAGTGTAGTATGTACTTGAAATCAACTTTACTTTATGTATTCCATTGCTGTGAGTAGTTTTTTTTTGTGTTTCTAATCTGTTACAGTTCGCTCTGAATAGTTACGCACATGTACATAACAGAAAATGCACAAAAAATATGTAATGCATTCAGCTGAAAACAGAGTACAATTTATTTCTGCTCAAAAGTACTATGTGCTAACTTGATGTAAACGTATTCACTTTACTTTCCATATGATCTAGAGTTGTCTGCAACCAGTTTTATGTGTGTGCTACTGATGTTAGTAAAGTTACACTAAGCAATATCACCAGTTGCTCCTAATTGTACTAACGTGTTTCAAAGCAATACAAAGCTAAATGCAGTTCCAATTTAAATGCAGTGTAGTATGTACTTGAAATCAACTTTACTTTATGTATTCCATTGCTGTGAGTAGTTTTTTTTGTGTTTCTAATCTGTTACAGTTCGCTCTGAATAGTTACGCACATGTACATAACAGAAAATGCACAAAAAATATGTAATGCATTCAGCTGAAAACAGAGTACAATTTATTTCTGCTCAAAAGTACTATGTGCTAACTTGATGTAAACGTATTCACTTTACTTTCCATATGATTTAGAGTTGTCTGCAACCAGTTTTATGTGTGTACTACTTATGTTAGTAAAGTTACACTAAGTTGCTCCTAAAGGTACAACCGTGTTTCAAAGCAATACAAAGCTGAATGTAGTTCCAATGTAAATGCAGTGTAGTATGTTCTTGAAATCAACTTAACTTTATGTATTCCATTGCTGTGAGTAGTTTTTTTGTGTTTCTAATCTGTTACAGTTCGCTCTGAATAGTTACGCACATGTACATAACAGAAAAAGCACAAAAAATAAGTAATGCATTCAGCTGAAAACAGTACAATTTATTTCTGCTCAAAAGTACTATGTGCTAACTTGATGTAAACGTATTCACTTTACTTTCCATATGATTTAGAGTTGTCTGCAACCAGTTTTATGTGTGTGCTACGGCAGTTAGTAAAGTTACACTAAGCAATATCACCAGTTGCTCCTAATGGTACTACCGTGTTTCAAAGCAATACAAAGCTAAATGTAGTTCCAATGTAAATGCATTGTAGTATGTTCTTGAAATCAACTTTACTTTATGTATTCCATTGCTGTGAGTAGCTTTCCTTGTTGTTCCATTCAGTTGCAGTTCACTCTGAATAGTTATGCACATGTACATAACAGAAAATACACAAAATAAAAAGTAACGCATTCAGCTGAAAAGAGAGTACAATTTACTTTTGCTCAAAAGTACTATGTGCTAACTAGATCTAAACGTTTGTAATTGACTTTCTATATGATTTGGTGCAGTCTGCAACAAGTTTTATGTGTGTGCTACTGAAGTTACTAACGTTACAATAAACCATATCACCAGTTGTTACTAATGGTACTAGTGTTTCAAAGCAATAAAAAGCTAAATGTAGTTCCAATGTAAATGCATTGTAGTATGTTCTTGAATTCAACTTTACTTTAGGTATTCCATTGCTGTGAGTAGCTTTCCTTGTTTTTCCATTCAGTTGCAGTTCATTCTGAATAGTTACGCACATGTACATAACAGAAAACGCACAAAAAATAAGTAATGCATTCAGCTGAAAAGAGAGTACAATTTATTTCTGCTCAAAAGTACTATGTGCTAACTTGATGTAAACGTATTCACTTTACTTTCCATATGATTTAGAGTTGTCTGCAACCAGTTTTATGTGTGTGCTACTGCAGTTAGTAAAGTTACACTAAGCAATATCACCAGTTGCTCCTAATGGTACTACCGTGTTTCAAAGCAATACAAAGCTAAATGTAGTTCCAATGTAAATGCATTGTAGTATGTTCTTGAAATCAACTTTACTTTATGTATTCCATTGCTGTGAGTAGCTTTCCTTGTTGTTCCATTCAGTTGCAGTTCACTCTGAATAGTTATGCACATGTACATAACAGAAAATACACAAAATAAAAAGTAACGCATTCAGCTGAAAAGAGAGTACAATTTACTTTTGCTCAAAAGTACTATGTGCTAACTAGATCTAAACGTTTGTAATTGACTTTCTATATGATTTGGTGCAGTCTGCAACAAGTTTTCTGTGTGTGCTACTGAAGTTACTAACGTTACAATAAACCATATCACCAGTTGCTACTAATGGTACTAGTGTTTCAAAGCAATAAAAAGCTAAATGTAGTTCCAATGTAAATGCATTGTAGTATGTTCTTGAATTCAACTTTACTTTAGGTATTCCATTGCTGTGAGTAGCTTTCCTTGTTTTTCCATTCAGTTGCAGTTCATTCTGAATAGTTACGCACATGTACATAACAGAAAACGCACAAAAAATAAGTAATGCATTCAGCTGAAAAGAGAGTACAATTTATTTCTGCTCAAAAGTACTATGTGCTAACTTGATGTAAACGTATTCACTTTACTTTCCATATGATTTAGAGTTGTCTGCAACCAGTTTTATGTGTGTGCTACTGCAGTTAGTAAAGTTACACTAAGCAATATCACCAGTTGCTCCTAATTGTACTAACGTGTTTCAAAGCAATACAAAGCTAAATGCAGTTCCAATTTAAATGCAGTGTAGTATGTACTTGAAATCAACTTTACTTTATGTATTCCATTGCTGTGAGTAGTTTTTTTTTGTGTTTCTAATCTGTTACAGTTCGCTCTGAATAGTTACGCACATGTACATAACAGAAAATGCACAAAAAATATGTAATGCATTCAGCTGAAAACAGAGTACAATTTATTTCTGCTCAAAAGTACTATGTGCTAACTTGATGTAAACGTATTCACTTTACTTTCCATATGATCTAGAGTTTTCTGCAACCAGTTTTATGTGTCTGCTACTGATGTTAGTAAAGTTACACTAAGCAATATCACCAGTTGCTCCTAATTGTACTAACGTGTTTCAAAGCAATACAAAGCTAAATGCAGTTCCAATTTAAATGCAGTGTAGTATGTACTTGAAATCAACTTTACTTTATGTATTCCATTGCTGTGAGTAGTTTTTTTTGTGTTTCTAATCTGTTACAGTTCGCTCTGAATAGTTACGCACATGTACATAACAGAAAATGCACAAAAAATATGTAATGCATTCAGCTGAAAACAGAGTACAATTTATTTCTGCTCAAAAGTACTATGTGCTAACTTGATGTAAACGTATTCACTTTACTTTCCATATGATTTAGAGTTGTCTGCAACCAGTTTTATGTGTGTACTACTTATGTTAGTAAAGTTACACTAAGTTGCTCCTAAAGGTACAACCGTGTTTCAAAGCAATACAAAGCTGAATGTAGTTCCAATGTAAATGCAGTGTAGTATGTTCTTGAAATCAACTTAACTTTATGTATTCCATTGCTGTGAGTAGTTTTTTTGTGTTTCTAATCTGTTACAGTTCGCTCTGAATAGTTACGCACATGTACATAACAGAAAAAGCACAAAAAATAAGTAATGCATTCAGCTGAAAACAGTACAATTTATTTCTGCTCAAAAGTACTATGTGCTAACTTGATGTAAACGTATTCACTTTACTTTCCATATGATTTAGAGTTGTCTGCAACCAGTTTTATGTGTGTGCTACGGCAGTTAGTAAAGTTACACTAAGCAATATCACCAGTTGCTCCTAATGGTACTACCGTGTTTCAAAGCAATACAAAGCTAAATGTAGTTCCAATGTAAATGCATTGTAGTATGTTCTTGAAATCAACTTTACTTTATGTATTCCATTGCTGTGAGTAGCTTTCCTTGTTGTTCCATTCAGTTGCAGTTCACTCTGAATAGTTATGCACATGTACATAACAGAAAATACACAAAATAAAAAGTAACGCATTCAGCTGAAAAGAGAGTACAATTTACTTTTGCTCAAAAGTACTATGTGCTAACTAGATCTAAACGTTTGTAATTGACTTTCTATATGATTTGGTGCAGTCTGCAACAAGTTTTATGTGTGTGCTACTGAAGTTACTAACGTTACAATAAACCATATCACCAGTTGTTACTAATGGTACTAGTGTTTCAAAGCAATAAAAAGCTAAATGTAGTTCCAATGTAAATGCATTGTAGTATGTTCTTGAATTCAACTTTACTTTAGGTATTCCATTGCTGTGAGTAGCTTTCCTTGTTTTTCCATTCAGTTGCAGTTCATTCTGAATAGTTACGCACATGTACATAACAGAAAACGCACAAAAAATAAGTAATGCATTCAGCTGAAAAGAGAGTACAATTTATTTCTGCTCAAAAGTACTATGTGCTAACTTGATGTAAACGTATTCACTTTACTTTCCATATGATTTAGAGTTGTCTGCAACCAGTTTTATGTGTGTGCTACTGCAGTTAGTAAAGTTACACTAAGCAATATCACCAGTTGCTCCTAATGGTACTACCGTGTTTCAAAGCAATACAAAGCTAAATGTAGTTCCAATGTAAATGCATTGTAGTATGTTCTTGAAATCAACTTTACTTTATGTATTCCATTGCTGTGAGTAGCTTTCCTTGTTGTTCCATTCAGTTGCAGTTCACTCTGAATAGTTATGCACATGTACATAACAGAAAATACACAAAATAAAAAGTAACGCATTCAGCTGAAAAGAGAGTACAATTTACTTTTGCTCAAAAGTACTATGTGCTAACTAGATCTAAACGTTTGTAATTGACTTTCTATATGATTTGGTGCAGTCTGCAACAAGTTTTCTGTGTGTGCTACTGAAGTTACTAACGTTACAATAAACCATATCACCAGTTGCTACTAATGGTACTAGTGTTTCAAAGCAATAAAAAGCTAAATGTAGTTCCAATGTAAATGCATTGTAGTATGTTCTTGAATTCAACTTTACTTTAGGTATTCCATTGCTGTGAGTAGCTTTCCTTGTTTTTCCATTCAGTTGCAGTTCATTCTGAATAGTTACGCACATGTACATAACAGAAAACGCACAAAAAATAAGTAATGCATTCAGCTGAAAAGAGAGTACAATTTATTTCTGCTCAAAAGTACTATGTGCTAACTTGATGTAAACGTATTCACTTTACTTTCCATATGATTTAGAGTTGTCTGCAACCAGTTTTATGTGTGTGCTACTGCAGTTAGTAAAGTTACACTAAGCAATATCACCAGTTGCTCCTAATTGTACTAACGTGTTTCAAAGCAATACAAAGCTAAATGCAGTTCCAATTTAAATGCAGTGTAGTATGTACTTGAAATCAACTTTACTTTATGTATTCCATTGCTGTGAGTAGTTTTTTTTTGTGTTTCTAATCTGTTACAGTTCGCTCTGAATAGTTACGCACATGTACATAACAGAAAATGCACAAAAAATATGTAATGCATTCAGCTGAAAACAGAGTACAATTTATTTCTGCTCAAAAGTACTATGTGCTAACTTGATGTAAACGTATTCACTTTACTTTCCATATGATTTAGAGTTGTCTGCAACCAGTTTTATGTGTGTGCTACTGCAGTTAGTAAAGTTACACTAAGCAATATCACCAGTTGCTCCTAATGGTACTACCGTGTTTCAAAGCAATACAAAGCTAAATGTAGTTCCAATGTAAATGCATTGTAGTATGTTCTTGAAATCAACTTTACTTTATGTATTCCATTGCTGTGAGTAGCTTTCCTTGTTGTTCCATTCAGTTGCAGTTCACTCTGAATAGTTATGCACATGTACATAACAGAAAATACACAAAATAAAAAGTAACGCATTCAGCTGAAAAGAGAGTACAATTTACTTTTGCTCAAAAGTACTATGTGCTAACTAGATCTAAACGTTTGTAATTGACTTTCTATATGATTTGGTGCAGTCTGCAACAAGTTTTATGTGTGTGCTACTGAAGTTACTAACGTTACAATAAACCATATCACCAGTTGTTACTAATGGTACTAGTGTTTCAAAGCAATAAAAAGCTAAATGTAGTTCCAATGTAAATGCATTGTAGTATGTTCTTGAATTCAACTTTACTTTAGGTATTCCATTGCTGTGAGTAGCTTTCCTTGTTTTTCCATTCAGTTGCAGTTCATTCT
Source organism: Hemitrygon akajei (assembly GCF_048418815.1). Lineage (NCBI taxonomy): Eukaryota > Metazoa > Chordata > Chondrichthyes > Myliobatiformes > Dasyatidae > Hemitrygon > Hemitrygon akajei. Next base: position 57,454,968 of record NC_133131.1, read on the forward strand.
GAATAGTTACGCACATGTACATAACAGAAAACGCACAAAAAATAAGTAATGCATTCAGCTGAAAAGAGAGTACAATTTATTTCTGCTCAAAAGTACTATGTGCTAACTTGATGTAAACGTATTCACTTTACTTTCCATATGATTTAGAGTTGTCTGCAACCAGTTTTATGTGTGTGCTACTGCAGTTAGTAAAGTTACACTAAGCAATATCACCAGTTGCTCCTAATGGTACTACCGTGTTTCAAAGCAATACAAAGCTAAATGTAGTTCCAATGTAAATGCATTGTAGTATGTTCTTGAAATCAACTTTACTTTATGTATTCCATTGCTGTGAGTAGCTTTCCTTGTTGTTCCATTCAGTTGCAGTTCACTCTGAATAGTTATGCACATGTACATAACAGAAAATACACAAAATAAAAAGTAACGCATTCAGCTGAAAAGAGAGTACAATTTACTTTTGCTCAAAAGTACTATGTGCTAACTAGATCTAAACGTTTGTAATTGACTTTCTATATGATTTGGTGCAGTCTGCAACAAGTTTTATGTGTGTGCTACTGAAGTTACTAACGTTACAATAAACCATATCAACAGTTGCTACTAATGGTACTAGTGTTTCAAAGCAATAAAAAGCTAAATGTAGTTCCAATGTAAATGCATTGTAGTATGTTCTTGAATTCAACTTTACTTTAGGTATTCCATTGCTGTGAGTAGCTTTCCTTGTTTTTCCATTCAGTTGCAGTTCATTCTGAATAGTTACGCACATGTACATAACAGAAAACGCACAAAAAATAAGTAATGCATTCAGCTGAAAAGAGAGTACAATTTATTTCTGCTCAAAAGTACTATGTGCTAACTTGATGTAAACGTATTCACTTTACTTTCCATATGATTTAGAGTTGTCTGCAACCAGTTTTATGTGTGTGCTACTGCAGTTAGTAAAGTTACACTAAGCAATATCACCAGTTGCTCCTAATTGTACTAACGTGTTTCAAAGCAATACAAAGCTAAATGCAGTTCCAATTTAAATGCAGTGTAGTATGTACTTGAAATCAACTTTACTTTATGTATTCCATTGCTGTGAGTAGTTTTTTTTTGTGTTTCTAATCTGTTACAGTTCGCTCTGAATAGTTACGCACATGTACATAACAGAAAATGCACAAAAAATATGTAATGCATTCAGCTGAAAACAGAGTACAATTTATTTCTGCTCAAAAGTACTATGTGCTAACTTGATGTAAACGTATTCACTTTACTTTCCATATGATCTAGAGTTTTCTGCAACCAGTTTTATGTGTCTGCTACTGATGTTAGTAAAGTTACACTAAGCAATATCACCAGTTGCTCCTAATTGTACTAACGTGTTTCAAAGCAATACAAAGCTAAATGCAGTTCCAATTTAAATGCAGTGTAGTATGTACTTGAAATCAACTTTACTTTATGTATTCCATTGCTGTGAGTAGTTTTTTTTGTGTTTCTAATCTGTTACAGTTCGCTCTGAATAGTTACGCACATGTACATAACAGAAAATGCACAAAAAATATGTAATGCATTCAGCTGAAAACAGAGCACAATTTATTTCTGCTCAAAAGTACTATGTGCTAACTTGATGTAAACGTATTCACTTTACTTTCCATATGATTTAGAGTTGTCTGCAACCAGTTTTATGTGTGTACTACTTATGTTAGTAAAGTTACACTAAGTTGCTCCTAAAGGTACAACCGTGTTTCAAAGCAATACAAAGCTGAATGTAGTTCCAATGTAAATGCAGTGTAGTATGTTCTTGAAATCAACTTAACTTTATGTATTCCATTGCTGTGAGTAGTTTTTTTGTGTTTCTAATCTGTTACAGTTCGCTCTGAATAGTTACGCACATGTACATAACAGAAAAAGCACAAAAAATAAGTAATGCATTCAGCTGAAAAGAGAGTACAATTTATTTCTGCTCAAAAGTACTATGTGCTAACTTGATGTAAACGTATTCACTTTACTTTCCATATGATTTAGAGTTGTCTGCAACCAGTTTTATGTGTGTGCTACTGCAGTTAGTAAAGTTACACTAAGCAATATCACCAGTTGCTCCTAATTGTACTAACGTGTTTCAAAGCAATACAAAGCTAAATGCAGTTCCAATTTAAATGCAGTGTAGTATGTACTTGAAATCAACTTTACTTTATGTATTCCATTGCTGTGAGTAGTTTTTTTTTGTGTTTCTAATCTGTTACAGTTCGCTCTGAATAGTTACGCACATGTACATAACAGAAAATGCACAAAAAATATGTAATGCATTCAGCTGAAAACAGAGTACAATTTATTTCTGCTCAAAAGTACTATGTGCTAACTTGATGTAAACGTATTCACTTTACTTTCCATATGATCTAGAGTTGTCTGCAACCAGTTTTATGTGTGTGCTACTGATGTTAGTAAAGTTACACTAAGCAATATCACCAGTTGCTCCTAATTGTACTAACGTGTTTCAAAGCAATACAAAGCTAAATGCAGTTCCAATTTAAATGCAGTGTAGTATGTACTTGAAATCAACTTTACTTTATGTATTCCATTGCTGTGAGTAGTTTTTTTTGTGTTTCTAATCTGTTACAGTTCGCTCTGAATAGTTACGCACATGTACATAACAGAAAATGCACAAAAAATATGTAATGCATTCAGCTGAAAACAGAGTACAATTTATTTCTGCTCAAAAGTACTATGTGCTAACTTGATGTAAACGTATTCACTTTACTTTCCATATGATTTAGAGTTGTCTGCAACCAGTTTTATGTGTGTACTACTTATGTTAGTAAAGTTACACTAAATTGCTCCTAAAGGTACAACCGTGTTTCAAAGCACTACAAAGCTGAATGTAGTTCCAATGTAAATGCAGTGTAGTATGTTCTTGAAATCAACTTAACTTTATGTATTCCATTGCTGTGAGTAGTTTTTTTGTGTTTCTAATCTGTTACAGTTCGCTCTGAATAGTTACGCACATGTACATAACAGAAAAAGCACAAAAAATAAGTAATGCATTCAGCTGAAAACAGTACAATTTATTTCTGCTCAAAAGTACTATGTGCTAACTTGATGTAAACGTATTCACTTTACTTTCCATATGATTTAGAGTTGTCTGCAACCAGTTTTATGTGTGTGCTACGGCAGTTAGTAAAGTTACACTAAGCAATATCACCAGTTGCTCCTAATGGTACTACCGTGTTTCAAAGCAATACAAAGCTAAATGTAGTTCCAATGTAAATGCATTGTAGTATGTTCTTGAAATCAACTTTACTTTATGTATTCCATTGCTGTGAGTAGCTTTCCTTGTTGTTCCATTCAGTTGCAGTTCACTCTGAATAGTTATGCACATGTACATAACAGAAAATACACAAAATAAAAAGTAACGCATTCAGCTGAAAAGAGAGTACAATTTACTTTTGCTCAAAAGTACTATGTGCTAACTAGATCTAAACGTTTGTAATTGACTTTCTATATGATTTGGTGCAGTCTGCAACAAGTTTTATGTGTGTGCTACTGAAGTTACTAACGTTACAATAAACCATATCACCAGTTGTTACTAATGGTACTAGTGTTTCAAAGCAATAAAAAGCTAAATGTAGTTCCAATGTAAATGCATTGTAGTATGTTCTTGAATTCAACTTTACTTTAGGTATTCCATTGCTGTGAGTAGCTTTCCTTGTTTTTCCATTCAGTTGCAGTTCATTCTGAATAGTTACGCACATGTACATAACAGAAAACGCACAAAAAATAAGTAATGCATTCAGCTGAAAAGAGAGTACAATTTATTTCTGCTCAAAAGTACTATGTGCTAACTTGATGTAAACGTATTCACTTTACTTTCCATATGATTTAGAGTTGTCTGCAACCAGTTTTATGTGTGTGCTACTGCAGTTAGTAAAGTTACACTAAGCAATATCACCAGTTGCTCCTAATGGTACTACCGTGTTTCAAAGCAATACAAAGCTAAATGTAGTTCCAATGTAAATGCATTGTAGTATGTTCTTGAAATCAACTTTACTTTATGTATTCCATTGCTGTGAGTAGCTTTCCTTGTTGTTCCATTCAGTTGCAGTTCACTCTGAATAGTTATGCACATGTACATAACAGAAAATACACAAAATAAAAAGTAACGCATTCAGCTGAAAAGAGAGTACAATTTACTTTTGCTCAAAAGTACTATGTGCTAACTAGATCTAAACGTTTGTAATTGACTTTCTATATGATTTGGTGCAGTCTGCAACAAGTTTTCTGTGTGTGCTACTGAAGTTACTAACGTTACAATAAACCATATCACCAGTTGCTACTAATGGTACTAGTGTTTCAAAGCAATAAAAAGCTAAATGTAGTTCCAATGTAAATGCATTGTAGTATGTTCTTGAATTCAACTTTACTTTAGGTATTCCATTGCTGTGAGTAGCTTTCCTTGTTTTTCCATTCAGTTGCAGTTCATTCTGAATAGTTACGCACATGTACATAACAGAAAACGCACAAAAAATAAGTAATGCATTCAGCTGAAAAGAGAGTACAATTTATTTCTGCTCAAAAGTACTATGTGCTAACTTGATGTAAACGTATTCACTTTACTTTCCATATGATTTAGAGTTGTCTGCAACCAGTTTTATGTGTGTGCTACTGCAGTTAGTAAAGTTACACTAAGCAATATCACCAGTTGCTCCTAATTGTACTAACGTGTTTCAAAGCAATACAAAGCTAAATGCAGTTCCAATTTAAATGCAGTGTAGTATGTACTTGAAATCAACTTTACTTTATGTATTCCATTGCTGTGAGTAGTTTTTTTTTGTGTTTCTAATCTGTTACAGTTCGCTCTGAATAGTTACGCACATGTACATAACAGAAAATGCACAAAAAATATGTAATGCATTCAGCTGAAAACAGAGTACAATTTATTTCTGCTCAAAAGTACTATGTGCTAACTTGATGTAAACGTATTCACTTTACTTTCCATATGATCTAGAGTTTTCTGCAACCAGTTTTATGTGTCTGCTACTGATGTTAGTAAAGTTACACTAAGCAATATCACCAGTTGCTCCTAATTGTACTAACGTGTTTCAAAGCAATACAAAGCTAAATGCAGTTCCAATTTAAATGCAGTGTAGTATGTACTTGAAATCAACTTTACTTTATGTATTCCATTGCTGTGAGTAGTTTTTTTTGTGTTTCTAATCTGTTACAGTTCGCTCTGAATAGTTACGCACATGTACATAACAGAAAATGCACAAAAAATATGTAATGCATTCAGCTGAAAACAGAGTACAATTTATTTCTGCTCAAAAGTACTATGTGCTAACTTGATGTAAACGTATTCACTTTACTTTCCATATGATTTAGAGTTGTCTGCAACCAGTTTTATGTGTGTACTACTTATGTTAGTAAAGTTACACTAAGTTGCTCCTAAAGGTACAACCGTGTTTCAAAGCAATACAAAGCTGAATGTAGTTCCAATGTAAATGCAGTGTAGTATGTTCTTGAAATCAACTTAACTTTATGTATTCCATTGCTGTGAGTAGTTTTTTTGTGTTTCTAATCTGTTACAGTTCGCTCTGAATAGTTACGCACATGTACATAACAGAAAAAGCACAAAAAATAAGTAATGCATTCAGCTGAAAACAGTACAATTTATTTCTGCTCAAAAGTACTATGTGCTAACTTGATGTAAACGTATTCACTTTACTTTCCATATGATTTAGAGTTGTCTGCAACCAGTTTTATGTGTGTGCTACGGCAGTTAGTAAAGTTACACTAAGCAATATCACCAGTTGCTCCTAATGGTACTACCGTGTTTCAAAGCAATACAAAGCTAAATGTAGTTCCAATGTAAATGCATTGTAGTATGTTCTTGAAATCAACTTTACTTTATGTATTCCATTGCTGTGAGTAGCTTTCCTTGTTGTTCCATTCAGTTGCAGTTCACTCTGAATAGTTATGCACATGTACATAACAGAAAATACACAAAATAAAAAGTAACGCATTCAGCTGAAAAGAGAGTACAATTTACTTTTGCTCAAAAGTACTATGTGCTAACTAGATCTAAACGTTTGTAATTGACTTTCTATATGATTTGGTGCAGTCTGCAACAAGTTTTATGTGTGTGCTACTGAAGTTACTAACGTTACAATAAACCATATCACCAGTTGTTACTAATGGTACTAGTGTTTCAAAGCAATAAAAAGCTAAATGTAGTTCCAATGTAAATGCATTGTAGTATGTTCTTGAATTCAACTTTACTTTAGGTATTCCATTGCTGTGAGTAGCTTTCCTTGTTTTTCCATTCAGTTGCAGTTCATTCTGAATAGTTACGCACATGTACATAACAGAAAACGCACAAAAAATAAGTAATGCATTCAGCTGAAAAGAGAGTACAATTTATTTCTGCTCAAAAGTACTATGTGCTAACTTGATGTAAACGTATTCACTTTACTTTCCATATGATTTAGAGTTGTCTGCAACCAGTTTTATGTGTGTGCTACTGCAGTTAGTAAAGTTACACTAAGCAATATCACCAGTTGCTCCTAATGGTACTACCGTGTTTCAAAGCAATACAAAGCTAAATGTAGTTCCAATGTAAATGCATTGTAGTATGTTCTTGAAATCAACTTTACTTTATGTATTCCATTGCTGTGAGTAGCTTTCCTTGTTGTTCCATTCAGTTGCAGTTCACTCTGAATAGTTATGCACATGTACATAACAGAAAATACACAAAATAAAAAGTAACGCATTCAGCTGAAAAGAGAGTACAATTTACTTTTGCTCAAAAGTACTATGTGCTAACTAGATCTAAACGTTTGTAATTGACTTTCTATATGATTTGGTGCAGTCTGCAACAAGTTTTCTGTGTGTGCTACTGAAGTTACTAACGTTACAATAAACCATATCACCAGTTGCTACTAATGGTACTAGTGTTTCAAAGCAATAAAAAGCTAAATGTAGTTCCAATGTAAATGCATTGTAGTATGTTCTTGAATTCAACTTTACTTTAGGTATTCCATTGCTGTGAGTAGCTTTCCTTGTTTTTCCATTCAGTTGCAGTTCATTCTGAATAGTTACGCACATGTACATAACAGAAAACGCACAAAAAATAAGTAATGCATTCAGCTGAAAAGAGAGTACAATTTATTTCTGCTCAAAAGTACTATGTGCTAACTTGATGTAAACGTATTCACTTTACTTTCCATATGATTTAGAGTTGTCTGCAACCAGTTTTATGTGTGTGCTACTGCAGTTAGTAAAGTTACACTAAGCAATATCACCAGTTGCTCCTAATTGTACTAACGTGTTTCAAAGCAATACAAAGCTAAATGCAGTTCCAATTTAAATGCAGTGTAGTATGTACTTGAAATCAACTTTACTTTATGTATTCCATTGCTGTGAGTAGTTTTTTTTTGTGTTTCTAATCTGTTACAGTTCGCTCTGAATAGTTACGCACATGTACATAACAGAAAATGCACAAAAAATATGTAATGCATTCAGCTGAAAACAGAGTACAATTTATTTCTGCTCAAAAGTACTATGTGCTAACTTGATGTAAACGTATTCACTTTACTTTCCATATGATCTAGAGTTTTCTGCAACCAGTTTTATGTGTCTGCTACTGATGTTAGTAAAGTTACACTAAGCAATATCACCAGTTGCTCCTAATTGTACTAACGTGTTTCAAAGCAATACAAAGCTAAATGCAGTTCCAATTTAAATGCAGTGTAGTATGTACTTGAAATCAACTTTACTTTATGTATTCCATTGCTGTGAGTAGTTTTTTTTGTGTTTCTAATCTGTTACAGTTCGCTCTGAATAGTTACGCACATGTACATAACAGAAAATGCACAAAAAATATGTAATGCATTCAGCTGAAAACAGAGTACAATTTATTTCTGCTCAAAAGTACTATGTGCTAACTTGATGTAAACGTATTCACTTTACTTTCCATATGATTTAGAGTTGTCTGCAACCAGTTTTATGTGTGTACTACTTATGTTAGTAAAGTTACACTAAGTTGCTCCTAAAGGTACAACCGTGTTTCAAAGCAATACAAAGCTGAATGTAGTTCCAATGTAAATGCAGTGTAGTATGTTCTTGAAATCAACTTAACTTTATGTATTCCATTGCTGTGAGTAGTTTTTTTGTGTTTCTAATCTGTTACAGTTCGCTCTGAATAGTTACGCACATGTACATAACAGAAAAAGCACAAAAAATAAGTAATGCATTCAGCTGAAAACAGTACAATTTATTTCTGCTCAAAAGTACTATGTGCTAACTTGATGTAAACGTATTCACTTTACTTTCCATATGATTTAGAGTTGTCTGCAACCAGTTTTATGTGTGTGCTACGGCAGTTAGTAAAGTTACACTAAGCAATATCACCAGTTGCTCCTAATGGTACTACCGTGTTTCAAAGCAATACAAAGCTAAATGTAGTTCCAATGTAAATGCATTGTAGTATGTTCTTGAAATCAACTTTACTTTATGTATTCCATTGCTGTGAGTAGCTTTCCTTGTTGTTCCATTCAGTTGCAGTTCACTCTGAATAGTTATGCACATGTACATAACAGAAAATACACAAAATAAAAAGTAACGCATTCAGCTGAAAAGAGAGTACAATTTACTTTTGCTCAAAAGTACTATGTGCTAACTAGATCTAAACGTTTGTAATTGACTTTCTATATGATTTGGTGCAGTCTGCAACAAGTTTTATGTGTGTGCTACTGAAGTTACTAACGTTACAATAAACCATATCACCAGTTGTTACTAATGGTACTAGTGTTTCAAAGCAATAAAAAGCTAAATGTAGTTCCAATGTAAATGCATTGTAGTATGTTCTTGAATTCAACTTTACTTTAGGTATTCCATTGCTGTGAGTAGCTTTCCTTGTTTTTCCATTCAGTTGCAGTTCATTCTGAATAGTTACGCACATGTACATAACAGAAAACGCACAAAAAATAAGTAATGCATTCAGCTGAAAAGAGAGTACAATTTATTTCTGCTCAAAAGTACTATGTGCTAACTTGATGTAAACGTATTCACTTTACTTTCCATATGATTTAGAGTTGTCTGCAACCAGTTTTATGTGTGTGCTACTGCAGTTAGTAAAGTTACACTAAGCAATATCACCAGTTGCTCCTAATGGTACTACCGTGTTTCAAAGCAATACAAAGCTAAATGTAGTTCCAATGTAAATGCATTGTAGTATGTTCTTGAAATCAACTTTACTTTATGTATTCCATTGCTGTGAGTAGCTTTCCTTGTTGTTCCATTCAGTTGCAGTTCACTCTGAATAGTTATGCACATGTACATAACAGAAAATACACAAAATAAAAAGTAACGCATTCAGCTGAAAAGAGAGTACAATTTACTTTTGCTCAAAAGTACTATGTGCTAACTAGATCTAAACGTTTGTAATTGACTTTCTATATGATTTGGTGCAGTCTGCAACAAGTTTTCTGTGTGTGCTACTGAAGTTACTAACGTTACAATAAACCATATCACCAGTTGCTACTAATGGTACTAGTGTTTCAAAGCAATAAAAAGCTAAATGTAGTTCCAATGTAAATGCATTGTAGTATGTTCTTGAATTCAACTTTACTTTAGGTATTCCATTGCTGTGAGTAGCTTTCCTTGTTTTTCCATTCAGTTGCAGTTCATTCTGAATAGTTACGCACATGTACATAACAGAAAACGCACAAAAAATAAGTAATGCATTCAGCTGAAAAGAGAGTACAATTTATTTCTGCTCAAAAGTACTATGTGCTAACTTGATGTAAACGTATTCACTTTACTTTCCATATGATTTAGAGTTGTCTGCAACCAGTTTTATGTGTGTGCTACTGCAGTTAGTAAAGTTACACTAAGCAATATCACCAGTTGCTCCTAATTGTACTAACGTGTTTCAAAGCAATACAAAGCTAAATGCAGTTCCAATTTAAATGCAGTGTAGTATGTACTTGAAATCAACTTTACTTTATGTATTCCATTGCTGTGAGTAGTTTTTTTTTGTGTTTCTAATCTGTTACAGTTCGCTCTGAATAGTTACGCACATGTACATAACAGAAAATGCACAAAAAATATGTAATGCATTCAGCTGAAAACAGAGTACAATTTATTTCTGCTCAAAAGTACTATGTGCTAACTTGATGTAAACGTATTCACTTTACTTTCCATATGATCTAGAGTTTTCTGCAACCAGTTTTATGTGTCTGCTACTGATGTTAGTAAAGTTACACTAAGCAATATCACCAGTTGCTCCTAATTGTACTAACGTGTTTCAAAGCAATACAAAGCTAAATGCAGTTCCAATTTAAATGCAGTGTAGTATGTACTTGAAATCAACTTTACTTTATGTATTCCATTGCTGTGAGTAGTTTTTTTTGTGTTTCTAATCTGTTACAGTTCGCTCTGAATAGTTACGCACATGTACATAACAGAAAATGCACAAAAAATATGTAATGCATTCAGCTGAAAACAGAGTACAATTTATTTCTGCTCAAAAGTACTATGTGCTAACTTGATGTAAACGTATTCACTTTACTTTCCATATGATTTAGAGTTGTCTGCAACCAGTTTTATGTGTGTGCTACTGCAGTTAGTAAAGTTACACTAAGCAATATCACCAGTTGCTCCTAATGGTACTACCGTGTTTCAAAGCAATACAAAGCTAAATGTAGTTCCAATGTAAATGCATTGTAGTATGTTCTTGAAATCAACTTTACTTTATGTATTCCATTGCTGTGAGTAGCTTTCCTTGTTGTTCCATTCAGTTGCAGTTCACTCTGAATAGTTATGCACATGTACATAACAGAAAATACACAAAATAAAAAGTAACGCATTCAGCTGAAAAGAGAGTACAATTTACTTTTGCTCAAAAGTACTATGTGCTAACTAGATCTAAACGTTTGTAATTGACTTTCTATATGATTTGGTGCAGTCTGCAACAAGTTTTATGTGTGTGCTACTGAAGTTACTAACGTTACAATAAACCATATCACCAGTTGTTACTAATGGTACTAGTGTTTCAAAGCAATAAAAAGCTAAATGTAGTTCCAATGTAAATGCATTGTAGTATGTTCTTGAATTCAACTTTACTTTAGGTATTCCATTGCTGTGAGTAGCTTTCCTTGTTTTTCCATTCAGTTGCAGTTCATTCTGAATAGTTACGCACATGTACATAACAGAAAACGCACAAAAAATAAGTAATGCATTCAGCTGAAAAGAGAGTACAATTTATTTCTGCTCAAAAGTACTATGTGCTAACTTGATGTAAACGTATTCACTTTACTTTCCATATGATTTAGAGTTGTCTGCAACCAGTTTTATGTGTGTGCTACTGCAGTTAGTAAAGTTACACTAAGCAATATCACCAGTTGCTCCTAATGGTACTACCGTGTTTCAAAGCAATACAAAGCTAAATGTAGTTCCAATGTAAATGCATTGTAGTATGTTCTTGAAATCAACTTTACTTTATGTATTCCATTGCTGTGAGTAGCTTTCCTTGTTGTTCCATTCAGTTGCAGTTCACTCTGAATAGTTATGCACATGTACATAACAGAAAATACACAAAATAAAAAGTAACGCATTCAGCTGAAAAGAGAGTACAATTTACTTTTGCTCAAAAGTACTATGTGCTAACTAGATCTAAACGTTTGTAATTGACTTTCTATATGATTTGGTGCAGTCTGCAACAAGTTTTATGTGTGTGCTACTGAAGTTACTAACGTTACAATAAACCATATCAACAGTTGCTACTAATGGTACTAGTGTTTCAAAGCAATAAAAAGCTAAATGTAGTTCCAATGTAAATGCATTGTAGTATGTTCTTGAATTCAACTTTACTTTAGGTATTCCATTGCTGTGAGTAGCTTTCCTTGTTTTTCCATTCAGTTGCAGTTCATTCTGAATAGTTACGCACATGTACATAACAGAAAACGCACAAAAAATAAGTAATGCATTCAGCTGAAAAGAGAGTACAATTTATTTCTGCTCAAAAGTACTATGTGCTAACTTGATGTAAACGTATTCACTTTACTTTCCATATGATTTAGAGTTGTCTGCAACCAGTTTTATGTGTGTGCTACTGCAGTTAGTAAAGTTACACTAAGCAATATCACCAGTTGCTCCTAATTGTACTAACGTGTTTCAAAGCAATACAAAGCTAAATGCAGTTCCAATTTAAATGCAGTGTAGTATGTACTTGAAATCAACTTTACTTTATGTATTCCATTGCTGTGAGTAGTTTTTTTTTGTGTTTCTAATCTGTTACAGTTCGCTCTGAATAGTTACGCACATGTACATAACAGAAAATGCACAAAAAATATGTAATGCATTCAGCTGAAAACAGAGTACAATTTATTTCTGCTCAAAAGTACTATGTGCTAACTTGATGTAAACGTATTCACTTTACTTTCCATATGATCTAGAGTTTTCTGCAACCAGTTTTATGTGTCTGCTACTGATGTTAGTAAAGTTACACTAAGCAATATCACCAGTTGCTCCTAATTGTACTAACGTGTTTCAAAGCAATACAAAGCTAAATGCAGTTCCAATTTAAATGCAGTGTAGTATGTACTTGAAATCAACTTTACTTTATGTATTCCATTGCTGTGAGTAGTTTTTTTTGTGTTTCTAATCTGTTACAGTTCGCTCTGAATAGTTACGCACATGTACATAACAGAAAATGCACAAAAAATATGTAATGCATTCAGCTGAAAACAGAGCACAATTTATTTCTGCTCAAAAGTACTATGTGCTAACTTGATGTAAACGTATTCACTTTACTTTCCATATGATTTAGAGTTGTCTGCAACCAGTTTTATGTGTGTACTACTTATGTTAGTAAAGTTACACTAAGTTGCTCCTAAAGGTACAACCGTGTTTCAAAGCAATACAAAGCTGAATGTAGTTCCAATGTAAATGCAGTGTAGTATGTTCTTGAAATCAACTTAACTTTATGTATTCCATTGCTGTGAGTAGTTTTTTTGTGTTTCTAATCTGTTACAGTTCGCTCTGAATAGTTACGCACATGTACATAACAGAAAAAGCACAAAAAATAAGTAATGCATTCAGCTGAAAACAGTACAATTTATTTCTGCTCAAAAGTACTATGTGCTAACTTGATGTAAACGTATTCACTTTACTTTCCATATGATTTAGAGTTGTCTGCAACCAGTTTTATGTGTGTGCTACTGCAGTTAGTAAAGTTACACTAAGCAATATCACCAGTTGCTCCTAATGGTACTACCGTGTTTCAAAGCAATACAAAGCTAAATGTAGTTCCAATGTAAATGCATTGTAGTATGTTCTTGAAATCAACTTTACTTTATGTATTCCATTGCTGTGAGTAGCTTTCCTTGTTGTTCCATTCAGTTGCAGTTCACTCTGAATAGTTATGCACATGTACATAACAGAAAATACACAAAATAAAAAGTAACGCATTCAGCTGAAAAGAGAGTACAATTTACTTTTGCTCAAAAGTACTATGTGCTAACTAGATCTAAACGTTTGTAATTGACTTTCTATATGATTTGGTGCAGTCTGCAACAAGTTTTCTGTGTGTGCTACTGAAGTTACTAACGTTACAATAAACCATATCACCAGTTGCTACTAATGGTACTAGTGTTTCAAAGCAATAAAAAGCTAAATGTAGTTCCAATGTAAATGCATTGTAGTATGTTCTTGAATTCAACTTTACTTTAGGTATTCCATTGCTGTGAGTAGCTTTCCTTGTTTTTCCATTCAGTTGCAGTTCATTCTGAATAGTTACGCACATGTACATAACAGAAAACGCACAAAAAATAAGTAATGCATTCAGCTGAAAAGAGAGTACAATTTATTTCTGCTCAAAAGTACTATGCGCTAACTTGATGTAAACGTATTCACTTTACTTTCCATATGATTTAGAGTTGTCTGCAACCAGTTTTATGTGTGTGCTACTGCAGTTAGTAAAGTTACACTAAGCAATATCACCAGTTGCTCCTAATGGTACTACCGTGTTTCAAAGCAATACAAAGCTAAATGTAGTTCCAATGTAAATGCAGTGTAGTATGTTCTTGAATTCAACTTTACTTTATGTATTCCATTGCTGTGAGTAGCTTTCCTTGTTTTTCTATTCAGTTGCAGTTCACTCTGAATAATGCACATGTACATAACAGAAAATGCACAAAAAATAAGTAATGCATTCAGCTGAAAAGAGAGTACAATTTACTTTTGCTCAAAAGTACTATGTGCTAACTTGATGTAAACGTATTCACGTTACTTTCCATATGATTTAGAGTTGTCTGCAACCAGTTTTATGTGTGTGCTACTGATGTTAGTAAAGTTACACTAAGCAATATCACCAGTTGCTCCTAATTGTACTAACGTGTTTCAAAGCAATACAAAGCTAAATGCAGTTCCAATTTAAATGCAGTGTAGTATGTACTTGAAATCAACTTTACTTTATGTATTCCATTGCTGTGAGTAGTTTTTTTTGTGTTTCTAATCTGTTACAGTTAGCTCTGAATAGTTACGCACATGTACATAACAGAAAATGCACAAAAAATATGTAATGCATTCAGCTGAAAACAGAGTACAATTTATTTCTGCTCAAAAGTACTATGTGCTAACTTGATGTAAACGTATTCACTTTACTTTCCATATGATTTAGAGTTGTCTGCAACCAGTTTTATGTGTGTGCTACTGCAGTTAGTAAAGTTACACTAAGCAATATCACCAGTTGCTCCTAATGGTACTACCGTGTTTCAAAGCAATACAAAGCTAAATGTAGTTCCAATGTAAATGCAGTGTAGTATGTTCTTGAATTCAACTTTACTTTATGTATTCCATTGCTGTGAGTAGCTTTCCTTGTTTTTCTATTCAGTTGCAGTTCACTCTGAGTAATGCACATGTACATAACAGAAAATGCACAAAAAATAAGTAATGCATACAGCTGAAAAGAGAGTACAATTTACTTTTGCTCAAAAGTACTATGTGCTAACTTGATGTAAACGTATTCACGTTACTTTCCATATGATTTAGAGTTGTCTGCAACCAGTTTTATGTGTGTGCTACTGATGTTAGTAAAGTTACACTAAGCAATATCACCAGTTGCTCCTAATTGTACTAACGTGTTTCAAAGCAATACAAAGCTAAATGCAGTTCCAATTTAAATGCAGTGTAGTATGTACTTGAAATCAACTTTACTTTATGTATTCCATTGCTGTGAGTAGTTGTTTTTTGTGTTTCTAATCTGTTACAGTTCGCTCTGAATAGTTACGCACATGTACATAACAGAAAATGCACAAAAAATATGTAATGCATTCAGCTGAAAACAGAGTACAATTTATTTCTGCTCAAAAGTACTATGTGCTAACTTGATGTAAACGTATTCACTTTACTTTCCATATGATTTAGAGTTGTCTGCAACCAGTTTTATGTGTGTACTACTTATGTTAGTAAAGTTACACTAAGTTGCTCCTAAAGGTACAACCGTGTTTCAAAGCAATACAAAGCTGAATGTAGTTCCAATGTAAATGCAGTGTAGTATGTTCTTGAAATCAACTTAACTTTATGTATTCCATTGCTGTGAGTAGTTTTTTTGTGTTTCTAATCTGTTACAGTTCGCTCTGAATAGTTACGCACATGTACATAACAGAAAAAGCACAAAAAATAAGTAATGCATTCAGCTGAAAACAGTACAATTTATTTCTGCTCAAAAGTACTATGTGCTAACTTGATGTAAACGTATTCACTTTACTTTCCATATGATTTAGAGTTGTCTGCAACCAGTTTTATGTGTGTGCTACTGCAGTTAGTAAAGTTACACTAAGCAATATCACCAGTTGCTCCTAATGGTACTACCGTGTTTCAAAGCAATACAAAGCTAAATGTAGTTCCAATGTAAATGCATTCTAGTATGTTCTTGAAATCAACTTTACTTTATGTATTCCATTGCTGTGAGTAGCTTTCCTTGTTGTTCCATTCAGTTGCAGTTCACTCTGAATACTTATGCACATGTACATAACAGAAAATACACAAAATAAAAAGTAACGCATTCAGCTGAAAAGAGAGTACAATTTACTTTTGCTCAAAAGTACTATGTGCTAACTAGATCTAAACGTTTGTAATTGACTTTCTATATGATTTGGTGCAGTCTGCAACAAGTTTTATGTGTGTGCTACTGAAGTTACTAACGTTACAATAAACCATATCACCAGTTGTTACTAATGGTACTAGTGTTTCAAAGCAATAAAAAGCTAAATGTAGTTCCAATGTAAATGCATTGTAGTATGTTCTTGAATTCAACTTTACTTTAGGTATTCCATTGCTGTGAGTAGCTTTCCTTGTTTTTCCATTCAGTTGCAGTTCATTCTGAATAGTTACGCACATGTACATAACAGAAAACGCACAAAAAATAAGTAATGCATTCAGCTGAAAAGAGAGTACAATTTATTTCTGCTCAAAAGTACTATGTGCTAACTTGATGTAAACGTATTCACTTTACTTTCCATATGATTTAGAGTTGTCTGCAACCAGTTTTATGTGTGTGCTACTGCAGTTAGTAAAGTTACACTAAGCAATATCACCAGTTGCTCCTAATGGTACTACCGTGTTTCAAAGCAACACAAAGCTAAATGTAGTTCCAATGTAAATGCATTGTAGTATGTTCTTGAAATCAACTTTACTTTATGTATTCCATTGCTGTGAGTAGCTTTCCTTGTTGTTCCATTCAGTTGCAGTTCACTCTGAATAGTTATGCACATGTACATAACAGAAAATACACAAAATAAAAAGTAACGCATTCAGCTGAAAAGAGAGTACAATTTACTTTTGCTCAAAAGTACTATGTGCTAACTAGATCTAAACGTTTGTAATTGACTTTCTATATGATTTGGTGCAGTCTGCAACAAGTTTTATGTGTGTGCTACTGAAGTTACTAACGTTACAATAAACCATATCACCAGTTGCTACTAATGGTACTAGTGTTTCAAAGCAATAAAAAGCTAAATGTAGTTCCAATGTAAATGCATTGTAGTATGTTCTTGAATTCAACTTTACTTTAGGTATTCCATTGCTGTGAGTAGCTTTCCTTGTTTTTCCATTCAGTTGCAGTTCATTCTGAATAGTTACGCACATGTACATAACAGAAAACGCACAAAAAATAAGTAATGCATTCAGCTGAAAAGAGAGTACAATTTATTTCTGCTCAAAAGTACTATGTGCTAACTTGATGTAAACGTATTCACTTTACTTTCCATATGATTTAGAGTTGTCTGCAACCAGTTTTATGTGTGTGCTACTGCAGTTAGTAAAGTTACACTAAGCAATATCACCAGTTGCTCCTAATTGTACTAACGTGTTTCAAAGCAATACAAAGCTAAATGCAGTTCCAATTTAAATGCAGTGTAGTATGTACTTGAAATCAACTTTACTTTATGTATTCCATTGCTGTGAGTAGTTTTTTTTTGTGTTTCTAATCTGTTACAGTTCGCTCTGAATAGTTACGCACATGTACATAACAGAAAATGCACAAAAAATATGTAATGCATTCAGCTGAAAACAGTACAATTTATTTCTGCTCAAAAGTACTATGTGCTAACTTGATGTAAACGTATTCACTTTACTTTCCATATGATTTAGAGTTGTCTGCAACCAGTTTTATGTGTGTGCTACTGCAGTTAGTAAAGTTACACTAAGCAATATCACCAGTTGCTCCTAATGGTACTACCGTGTTTCAAAGCAATACAAAGCTAAATGTAGTTCCAATGTAAATGCATTGTAGTATGTTCTTGAAATCAACTTTACTTTATGTATTCCATTGCTGTGAGTAGCTTTCCTTGTTGTTCCATTCAGTTGCAGTTCACTCTGAATAGTTATGCACATGTACATAACAGAAAATACACAAAATAAAAAGTAACGCATTCAGCTGAAAAGAGAGTACAATTTACTTTTGCTCAAAAGTACTATGTGCTAACTAGATCTAAACGTTTGTAATTGACTTTCTATATGATTTGGTGCAGTCTGCAACAAGTTTTATGTGTGTGCTACTGAAGTTACTAACGTTACAATAAACCATATCACCAGTTGCTACTAATGGTACTAGTGTTTCAAAGCAATAAAAAGCTAAATGTAGTTCCAATGTAAATGCAGTGTAGTATGTTCTTGAATTCAACTTTACTTTATGTATTCCATTGCTGTGAGTAGCTTTCCTTGTTTTTCTATTCAGTTGCAGTTCACTCTGAATAATGCACATGTACATAACAGAAAATGCACAAAAAATAAGTAATGCATTCAGCTGAAAAGAGAGTACAATTTACTTTTGCTCAAAAGTACTATGTGCTAACTTGATGTAAACGTATTCACGTTACTTTCCATATGATTTAGAGTTGTCTGCAACCAGTTTTATGTGTGTGCTACTGATGTTAGTAAAGTTACACTAAGCAATATCACCAGTTGCTCCTAATTGTAATAACGTGTTTCAAAGCAATACAAAGCTAAATGCAGTTCCAATTTAAATGCAGTGTAGTATGTACTTGAAATCAACTTTACTTTATGTATTCCATTGCTGTGAGTAGTTTTTTTTGTGTTTCTAATCTGTTACAGTTCGCTCTGAATAGTTACGCACATGTACATAACAGAAAATGCACAAAAAATAAGTAATGCATTCAGCTGAAAAGAGAGTACAATTTATTTCTGCTCAAAAGTACTATGTGCTAACTTGATGTAAACGTATTCACTTTACTTTCCATATGATTTAGAGTTGTCTGCAACCAGTTTTATGTGTGTGCTACTGCAGTTAGTAAAGTTACACTAAGCAATATCACCAGTTGCTCCTAATGGTACTACCGTGTTTCAAAGCAATACAAAGCTAAATGTAGTTCCAATGTAAATGCAGTGTAGTATGTTCTTGAATTCAACTTTACTTTATGTATTCCATTGCTGTGAGTAGCTTTCCTTGTTTTTCTATTCAGTTGCAGTTCACTCTGAGTAATGCACATGTACATAACAGAAAATGCACAAAAAATAAGTAATGCATACAGCTGAAAAGAGAGTACAATTTACTTTTGCTCAAAAGTACTATGTGCTAACTTGATGTAAACGTATTCACGTTACTTTCCATATGATTTAGAGTTGTCTGCAACCAGTTTTATGTGTGTGCTACTGATGTTAGTAAAGTTACACTAAGCAATATCACCAGTTGCTCCTAATTGTACTAACGTGTTTCAAAGCAATACAAAGCTAAATGCAGTTCCAATTTAAATGCAGTGTAGTATGTACTTGAAATCAACTTTACTTTATGTATTCCATTGCTGTGAGTAGTTTTTTTTGTGTTTCTAATCTGTTACAGTTCGCTCTGAATAGTTACGCACATGTACATAACAGAAAATGCACAAAAAATATGTAATGCATTCAGCTGAAAACAGAGTACAATTTATTTCTGCTCAAAAGTACTATGTGCTAACTTGATGTAAACGTATTCACTTTACTTTCCATATGATTTAGAGTTGTCTGCAACCAGTTTTATGTGTGTACTACTTATGTTAGTAAAGTTACACTAAGTTGCTCCTAAAGGTACAACCGTGTTTCAAAGCAATACAAAGCTGAATGTAGTTCCAATGTAAATGCAGTGTAGTATGTTCTTGAAATCAACTTAACTTTATGTATTCCATTGCTGTGAGTAGTTTTTTTGTGTTTCTAATCTGTTACAGTTCGCTCTGAATAGTTACGCACATGTACATAACAGAAAAAGCACAAAAAATAAGTAATGCATTCAGCTGAAAACAGTACAATTTATTTCTGCTCAAAAGTACTATGTGCTAACTTGATGTAAACGTATTCACTTTACTTTCCATATGATTTAGAGTTGTCTGCAACCAGTTTTATGTGTGTGCTACTGCAGTTAGTAAAGTTACACTAAGCAATATCACCAGTTGCTCCTAATGGTACTACCGTGTTTCAAAGCAATACAAAGCTAAATGTAGTTCCAATGTAAATGCATTGTAGTATGTTCTTGAAATCAACTTTACTTTATGTATTCCATTGCTGTGAGTAGCTTTCCTTGTTGTTCCATTCAGTTGCAGTTCACTCTGAATAGTTATGCACATGTACATAACAGAAAATACACAAAATAAAAAGTAACGCATTCAGCTGAAAAGAGAGTACAATTTACTTTTGCTCAAAAGTACTATGTGCTAACTAGATCTAAACGTTTGTAATTGACTTTCTATATGATTTGGTGCAGTCTGCAACAAGTTTTATGTGTGTGCTACTGAAGTTACTAACGTTACAATAAACCATATCACCAGTTGCTACTAATGGTACTAGTGTTTCAAAGCAATAAAAAGCTAAATGTAGTTCCAATGTAAATGCATTGTAGTATGTTCTTGAATTCAACTTTACTTTATGTATTCCATTGCTGTGAGTAGCTTTCCTTGTTTTTCTATTCAGTTGCAGTTCACTCTGAGTAATGCACATGTACATAACAGAAAATGCACAAAAAATAAGTAATGCATTCAGCTGAAAAGAGAGTACAATTTACTTTTGCTCAAAAGTACTATGTGCTAACTTGATGTAAACGTATTCACGTTACTTTCCATATGATTTAGAGTTGTCTGCAACCAGTTTTATGTGTGTGCTACTGCAGTTAGTAAAGTTACACTAAGTTGCTCCTAAAGGTAGAACTGTGTTTCAAAGCAATACAATGCTGAATGTAGTTCCAATGTAAATGCAGCGTAGTATGTTCTTGAATTCAACTTTACTTTATGTATTCCATTGCTGTGAGTAGCTTTCCTTGTTTTTCTATTCAGTTGCATTTCACTCTGAATAGTTATGCACGTACATAACAGAAAATACACAAAATAAAAAGTAACGCATGTAGCTGAAAAGAGAGTACAATTTACTTTTGCTCAAAAGTACTATGTGCTAACTTGATGTAAACGTATTCACTTTACTTTCCATATGATTTAGAGTTGTCTGCAACCAGTTTTATGTGTGTGCTACCGCATTTAGTAAAGTTACACTAAGTTGCTCCTAAAGGTACAACCGTGTTTCAAAGCAAAACAAAGCTGAATGTAGTTCCAATGTAAATGCAGTGTAGTAAGTTCTTGAAATCAACTTTACTTTATGTATTCCATTGCTGTGAGTAGCTTTCCTTGTTTTTCTATTCAGTTGCAGTTCATTCTGAATAGTTACGCACATGTACATAACAGAAAACGCACAAAAAATAAGTAATGCATTCAGCTGAAAAGAGAGTACAATTTATTTCTGCTCAAAAGTACTATGTGCTAACTTGATGTAAACGTATTCACTTTACTTTCCATATGATTTACAGTTGTCTGCAACCAGTTTTATGTGTGTGCTACTGAAGTTAGTAAAGTTACACTAAGTTGCTCCTAAAGGTACAACCGTGTTTCAAAGCAATACAATGCTGAATGTAGTTCCAATGTAAATGCAGTGTAGTATGTTCTTGAATTCAACTTTACTTTATGTATTCCATTGCTGTGAGTAGCTTTCCTTGTTTTTCTATTCAGTTGCAGTTCACTCTGAATAATGCACATGTACATAACAGAAAATGCACAAAAAATAAGTAATGCATTCAGCTGAAAACAGAGTACAATTTACTTTTGCTCAAAAGTACTATGTGCTAACTTGATGTAAACGTATTCACGTTACTTTCCATATGATTTAGAGTTGTCTGCAACCAGTTTTATGTGTGTGCTACTGCAGTTAGTAAAGTTACACTAAGTTGCTCCTAAAGGTAGAACTGTGTTTCAAAGCAATACAATGCTGAATGTAGTTCCAATGTAAATGCAGTGTAGTATGTTCTTGAATTCAACTTTACTTTATGTATTCCATTGCTGTGAGTAGCTTTCCTTGTTTTTCTATTCAGTTGCATTTCACTCTGAATAGTTATGCACGTACATCACAGAAAATACACAAAATAAAAAGTAACGCATGTAGCTGAAAAGAGAGTACAATTTACTTTTGCTCAAAAGTACTATGTGCTAACTTGATGTAAACGTATTCACTTTATTTTCCATATGATCTAGAGTTGTCTGCAACCAGTTTTATGTGTGTGCTACTGATGTTAGTAAAGTTACACTAAGCAATATCACCAGTTGCTCCTAATTGTACTAACGTGTTTCAAAGCAATACAAAGCTAAATGCAGTTCCAATTTAAATGCAGTGTAGTATGTACTTGAAATCAACTTTACTTTATGTATTCCATTGCTGTGAGTAGTTTTTTTTGTGTTTCTAATCTGTTACAGTTCGCTCTGAATAGTTACGCACATGTACATTACAGAAAATGCACAAAAAATATGTAATGCATTCAGCTGAAAACAGAGTACAATTTATTTCTGCTCAAAAGTACTATGTGCTAACTTGATGTAAACGTATTCACTTTACTTTCCATATGATCTAGAGTTGTCTGCAACCAGTTTTATGTGTGTGCTACTGATGTTAGTAAAGTTACACTAAGCAATATCACCAGTTGCTCCTAATTGTACTAACGTGTTTCAAAGCAATACAAAGCTAAATGCAGTTCCAATTTAAATGCAGTGTAGTATGTACTTGAAATCAACTTTACTTTATGTATTCCATTGCTGTGAGTAGTTTTTTTTGTGTTTCTAATCTGTTACAGTTCGCTCTGAATAGTTACGCACATGTACATAACAGAAAATGCACAAAAAATATGTAATGCATTCAGCTGAAAACAGAGTACAATTTATTTCTGCTCAAAAGTACTATGTGCTAACTTGATGTAAACGTATTCACTTTACTTTCCATATGATTTAGAGTTGTCTGCAACCAGTTTTATGTGTGTACTACTTATGTTAGTAAAGTTACACTAAGTTGCTCCTAAAGGTACAACCGTGTTTCAAAGCAATACAAAGCTGAATGTAGTTCCAATGTAAATGCAGTGTAGTATGTTCTTGAAAGCAACTTAACTTTATGTATTCCATTGCTGTGAGTAGTTTTTTTGTGTTTCTAATCTGTTACAGTTCGCTCTGAATAGTTACGCACATGTACATAACAGAAAAAGCACAAAAAATAAGTAATGCATTCAGCTGAAAACAGTACAATTTATTTCTGCTCAAAAGTACTATGTGCTAACTTGATGTAAACGTATTCACTTTACTTTCCATATGATTTAGAGTTGTCTGCAACCAATTTTATGTGTGTGCTACTGCAGTTAGTAAAATTACACTAAGCAATATCACCAGTTGGTCCTAATGGTACTACCGTGTTTCAAAGCAATACAAGGCTAAATGTAGTTCCAATGTAAATGCAGTGTAGTATGTTCTTGAATTCAACTTTACTTTATGTATTCCATTGCTGTGAGTAGCTTTCCTTGTTTTTCTATTCAGTTGCAGTTCACTCTGAATAATGCACATGTACATAACAGAAAATGCACAAAAAATAAGTAATGCATTCAGCTGAAAAGAGAGTACAATTTACTTTTGCTCAAAAGTACTATGTGCTAACTTGATGTAAACGTATTCACGTTACTTTCCATATGATTTAGAGTTGTCTGCAACCAGTTTTATGTGTGTGCTACTGCAGTTAGTAAAGTTACACTAAGTTGCTCCTAAAGGTAGAACTGTGTTTCAAAGCAATACAATGCTGAATGTAGTTCCAATGTAAATGCAGTGTAGTATGTTCTTGAATTCAACTTTACTTTATGTATTCCATTGCTGTGAGTAGCTTTCCTTGTTTTTCTATTCAGTTGCATTTCACTCTGAATAGTTATGCACGTACATAACAGAAAATACACAAAATAAAAAGTAACGCATGTAGCTGAAAAGAGAGTACAATTTACTTTTGCTCAAAAGTACTATGTGCTAACTTGATGTAAACGTATTCACTTTACTTTCCATATGATTTAGAGTTGTCTGCAACCAGTTTTATGTGTGTTCTACCGCATTTAGTAAAGTTACACTAAGTTGCTCCTAAAGGTACAACCGTGTTTCAAAGCAAAACAAAGCTGAATGTAGTTCCAATGTAAATGCAGTGTAGTAAGTTCTTGAAATCAACTTTACTTTATGTATTCCATTGCTGTGAGTAGTTTTTTTGTGTTTCTAATCTGTTACAGTTCGCTCTGAATAGTTACGCACATGTACATAACAGAAAAAGCACAAAAAATAAGTAATGCATTCAGCTGAAAACAGTACAATTTATTTCTGCTCAAAAGTACTATGTGCTAACTTGATGTAAACGTATTCACTTTACTTTCCATATGATTTAGAGTTGTCTGCAACCAGTTTTATGTGTGTGCTACTGCAGTTAGTAAAGTTACACTAAGCAATATCACCAGTTGCTCCTAATGGTACTACCGTGTTTCAAAGCAATACAAAGCTAAATGTAGTTCCAATGTAAATGCATTGTAGTATGTTCTTGAAATCAACTTTACTTTATGTATTCCATTGCTGTGAGTAGCTTTCCTTGTTGTTCCATTCAGTTGCAGTTCACTCTGAATAGTTATGCACATGTACATAACAGAAAATACACAAAATAAAAAGTAACGCATTCAGTTGAAAAGAGAGTACAATTTACTTTTGCTCAAAAGTACTATGTGCTAACTAGATCTAAACGTTTGTAATTGACTTTCTATATGATTTGGTGCAGTCTGCAACAAGTTTTATGTGTGTGCTACTGAAGTTACTAACGTTACAATAAACCATATCACCAGTTGCTACTAATGGTACTACAGTGTTTCAAAGCAATAAAAAGCTAAATGTAGTTCCAATGTAAATGCATTGTAGTATGTTCTTGAATTCAACTTTACTTTAGGTATTCCATTGCTGTGAGTAGCTTTCCTTGTTTTTCCATTCAGTTGCAGTTCATTCTGAATAGTTACGCACATGTACATAACAGAAAACGCACAAAAAATAAGTAATGCATTCAGCTGAAAAGAGAGTACAATTTATTTCTGCTCAAAAGTACTATGTGCTAACTTGATGTAAACGTATTCACTTTACTTTCCATATGATTTAGAGTTGTCTGCAACCAGTTTTATGTGTGTGCTACTGAAGTTAGTAAAGTTACACTAAGTTGCTCCTAAAGGTACAACCGTGTTTCAAAGCAATACAAAGCTGAATGTAGTTCCAATGTAAATGCAGTGTAGTAAGTTCTTGAAATCAACTTTACTTTATGTATTCCATTGCTGTGAGTAGCTTTCCTTGTTTTTCTATTCAGTTGCAGTTCACTCTGAATAGTTATGCACATGTACATAACAGAAAATACACAAAATAAAAAGTAACGCATGCAGCAGAAAAGAGAGTACAATTTACTTTTGCTCAAAAGTACTATGTGCTAACTAGATCTAAACGTTTGTAATTGACTTTCTATATGATTTGGTGCAGTCTGCAACAAGTTTTATGTGTGTGCTACCGCATTTAGTAAAGTTACACTAAGTTGCTCCTAAAGGTACAACCGTGTTTCAAAGCAAAACAAAGCTGAATGTAGTTCCAATGTAAATGCAGTGTAGTAAGTTCTTGAAATCAACTTTACTTTAGGTATTCCATTGCTGTGAGTAGCTTTCCTTGTTTTTCTATTCAGTTGCAGTTCACTCTGAATAATGCACATGTACATAACAGAAAATGCACAAAAAATAAGTAATGCATTCAGCTGAAAAGAGAGTACAATTTATTTCTGCTCAAAAGTACTATGTGCTAACTTGATGTAAACGTATTCACTTTACTTTCCATATGATTTAGAGTTGTTTGCAACCAGTTTTATGTGTGTGCTACTGAAGTTAGTAAAGTTACACTAAGTTGCTCCTAAAGGTACAACCGTGTTTCAAAGCAATACAAAGCTGAATGTAGTTCCAATGTAAATGCAGTGTAGTAAGTTCTTGAAATCAACTTTACTTTATGTATTCCATTGCTGTGAGTAGCTTTCCTTGTTTTTCTATTCAGTTGCAGTTCACTCTGAATAGTTATGCACATGTACATAACAGAAAATACACAAAATAAATAGTAACGCATGCAGCTGAAAAGAGAGTACAATTTACTTTTGCTCAAAAGTACTATGTGCTAACTTGATATAAACGTTTTCAATTTACTTTCCATATGATTTAGAGTTGTCTGCAACCAGTTTTATGTGTGTACTACTGCAGTTAGTAAAGTTACACTAAGCAATATCACCAGTTGCTCCTAATGGTACTACCGTGTTTCAAAGCAATACAAAGCTGAATGTAGTTCCAATGTAAATGCAGTGTAGTATGTTCTTGAAATCAACTTAACTTTATGTATTCCATTGCTGTGAGTAGTTTTTTTGTGTTTCTAATCTGTTACAGTTCGCTCTGAATAGTTACGCACATGTAGATAACAGAAAAAGCACAAAAAATAAGTAATGCATTCAGCTGAAAACAGTACAATTTATTTCTGCTCAAAAGTACTATGTGCTAACTTGATGTAAACGTATTCACTTTACTTTCCATATGATTTAGAGTTGTCTGCAACCAGTTTTATGTGTGTGCTACTGCAGTTAGTAAAGTTACACTAAGCAATATCACCAGTTGCTCCTAATGGTACTACCGTGTTTCAAAGCAATACAAAGCTAAATGTAGTTCCAATGTAAATGCATTGTAGTATGTTCTTGAAATCAACTTTACTTTATGTATTCCATTGCTGTGAGTAGCTTTCCTTGTTGTTCCATTCAGTTGCAGTTCACTCTGAATAGTTATGCACATGTACATAACAGAAAATACACAAAATAAAAAGTAACGCATTCAGCTGAAAAGAGAGTACAATTTACTTTTGCTCAAAAGTACTATGTGCTAACTAGATCTAAACGTTTGTAATTGACTTTCTATATGATTTGGTGCAGTCTGCAACAAGTTTTATGTGTGTGCTACTGAAGTTACTAACGTTACAATAAACAATATCACCAGTTGCTACTAATGGTACTACAGTGTTTCAAAGCAACAAAAAGCTAAATGTAGTTCCAATGTAAATGCATTGTAGTATGTTCTTGAATTCAACTTTACTTTAGGTATTCCATTGCTGTGAGTAGCTTTCCTTGTTTTTCCATTCAGTTGCAGTTCATTCTGAATAGTTACGCACATGTACATAACAGAAAACGCACAAAAAATAAGTAATGCATTCAGCTGAAAAGAGAGTACAATTTATTTCTGCTCAAAAGTACTATGTGCTAACTTGATGTAAACGTATTCACTTTACTTTCCATATGATTTAGAGTTGTCTGCAACCAGTTTTATGTGTGTGCTACTGAAGTTAGTAAAGTTACACTAAGTTGCTCCTAAAGGTACAACCGTGTTTCAAAGCAATACAATGCTGAATGTAGTTCCAATGTAAATGCAGTGTAGTATGTTCTTGAATTCAACTTTACTTTATGTATTCCATTGCTGTGAGTAGCTTTCCTTGTTTTTCTATTCAGTTGCAGTTCACTCTGAATAATGCACATGTACATAACAGAAAATGCACAAAAAATAAGTAATGCATTCAGCTGAAAAGAGAGTACAATTTACTTTTGCTCAAAAGTACTATGTGCTAACTTGATGTAAACGTATTCACTTTACTTTCCATATGATTTAGAGTTGTCTGCAACCAGTTTTATGTGTGTGCTACTGCAGTTAGTAAAGTTACGCTAAGTTGCTCCTAAAGGTACAACTGTGTTTCAAAGCAATACAATGCTGAATGTAGTTCCAATGTAAATGCAGTGTAGTATGTTCTTGAATTCAACTTTACTTTATGTATTCCATTGCTGTGAGTAGCTTTCCTTGTTTTTCTATTCAGTTGCATTTCACTCTGAATAGTTATGCACATGTACATAACAGAAAATACACAAAATAAAAAGTAACGCATGTAGCTGAAAAGAGAGTACAATTTACTTTTGCTCAAAAGTACTATGTGCTAACTTGATGTAAACGTATTCACTTTACTTTCCATATGATTTAGAGTTGTCTGCAACCAGTTTTATGTGTGTGCTACCGCATTTAGTAAAGTTACACTAAGTTGCTCCTAAAGGTACAACCGTGTTTCAAAGCAATACAATGCTGAATGTAGTTCCAATGTAAATGCAGTGTAGTATGTTCTTGAATTCAACTTTACTTTATGTATTCCATTGCTGTGAGTAGCTTTCCTTGTTTTTCTATTCAGTTGCAGTTCACTCTGAATAATGCACATGTACATAACAGAAAATGCACAAAAAATAAGTAATGCATTCAGCTGAAAAGAGAGTACAATTTACTTTTGCTCAAAAGTACTATGTGCTAACTAGATCTAAACGCTTGTAATTGACTTTCTATATGATTTGGTGCAGTCTGCAACAAGTTTTATGTGTGTGCTACCGCATTTAGTAAAGTTACACTAAGCAATATCACCAGTTGCTCCTAATTGTACTAACGTGTTTCAAAGCAATACAAAGCTAAATGCAGTTCCAATTTAAATGCAGTGTAGTATGTACTTGAAATCAACTTTACTTTATGTATTCCATTGCTGTGAGTAGTTTTTTTTTGTGTTTCTAATCTGTTACAGTTCGCTCTGAATAGTTACGCACATGTACATAACAGAAAATGCACAAAAAATATGTAATGCATTCAGCTGAAAAGAGAGTACAATTTACTTTTGCTCAAAAGTACTATGTGCTAACTAGATCTAAACGTTTGTAATTGACTTTCTATATGATTTGGTGCAGTCTGCAACAAGTTTTATGTGTGTGCTACTGAAGTTACTAACGTTACAATAAACAATATCACCAGTTGCTACTAATGGTACTACAGTGTTTCAAAGCAACAAAAAGCTAAATGTAGTTCCAATGTAAATGCATTGTAGTATGTTCTTGAATTCAACTTTACTTTAGGTATTCCATTGCTGTGAGTAGCTTTCCTTGTTTTTCCATTCAGTTGCAGTTCATTCTGAATAGTTACGCACATGTACATAACAGAAAACGCACAAAAAATAAGTAATGCATTCAGCTGAAAAGAGAGTACAATTTATTTCTGCTCAAAAGTACTATGTGCTAACTTGATGTAAACGTATTCACTTTACTTTCCATATGATTTAGAGTTGTCTGCAACCAGTTTTATGTGTGTGCTACTGAAGTTAGTAAAGTTACACTAAGTTGCTCCTAAAGGTACAACCGTGTTTCAAAGCAATACAATGCTGAATGTAGTTCCAATGTAAATGCAGTGTAGTATGTTCTTGAATTCAACTTTACTTTATGTATTCCATTGCTGTGAGTAGCTTTCCTTGTTTTTCTATTCAGTTGCAGTTCACTCTGAATAATGCACATGTACATAACAGAAAATGCACAAAAAATAAGTAATGCATTCAGCTGAAAAGAGAGTACAATTTACTTTTGCTCAAAAGTACTATGTGCTAACTTGATGTAAACGTATTCACTTTACTTTCCATATGATTTAGAGTTGTCTGCAACCAGTTTTATGTGTGTGCTACCGCATTTAGTAAAGTTACACTAAGTTGCTCCTAAAGGTACAACCGTGTTTCAAAGCAATACAAAGCTGAATGTAGTTCCAATGTAAATGCAGTGTAGTAAGTTCTTGAAATCAACTTTACTTTATGTATTCCATTGCTGTGAGTAGCTTTCCTTGTTTTTCTATTCAGTTGCAGTTCACTCTGAATAGTTATGCACATGTACATAACAGAAAAAGCACAAAAAATAAGTAATGCATTCAGCTGAAAACAGAGTACAATTTATTTCTGCTCAAAAGTACTATGTGCTTACTTGATGTAAACGTATTCACTTTACTTTCCATATGATTTAGAGTTGTCTGCAACCAGTTTTATGTGTGTGCTACTGCAGTTAGTAAAGTTACACTAAGCAATATCACCAGTTGCTCCTAATGGTACTACCGTGTTTCAAAGCAATGCAAAGCTAAATGTAGTTCCAATGTAAATGCATTGTAGTATGTTCTTGAAATCAACTTTACTTTATGTATTCCATTGCTGTGAGTAGCTTTCCTTGTTGTTCCATTCAGTTGCAGTTCACTCTGAATAGTTATGCACATGTACATAACAGAAAATACACAAAATAAAAAGTAACGCATGCAGCTGAAAAGAGAGTACAATTTACTTTTGCTCAAAAGTACTATGTGCTAACTTGATGTAAACGTTTTCAATTTACTTTCCATATGATCTAGAGTTGTCTGCAACCAGTTTTATGTGTGTGCTACCGCATTTAGTAAAGTTACACTAAGCAATATCACCAGTTGCTCCTAATTGTACTAACGTGTTTCAAAGCAATACAAAGCTAAATGCAGTTCCAATTTAAATGCAGTGTAGTATGTACTTGAAATCAACTTTACTTTATGTATTCATTTGCTGTGAGTAGTTTTTTTTTTGTGTTTCTAATCTGTTACAGTTCGCTCTGAATAGTTACGCACATGTACATAACAGAAAATGCACAAAAAATAAGTAATGCATTCAGCTGAAAAGAGAGTACAATTTACTTTTGCTCAAAAGTACTATGTGCTAACTAGATCTAAACGTTTGTAATTGACTTTCTATATGATTTGGTGCAGTCTGCAACAAGTTTTATGTGTGTGCTACTGAAGTTACTAACGTTACAATAAACAATATCACCAGTTGCTACTAATGGTACTACAGTGTTTCAAAGCAACAAAAAGCTAAATGTAGTTCCAATGTAAATGCATTGTAGTATGTTCTTGAATTCAACTTTACTTTAGGTATTCCATTGCTGTGAGTAGCTTTCCTTGTTTTTCCATTCAGTTGCAGTTCATTCTGAATAGTTACGCACATGCACATAACAGAAAACGCACAAAAAATAAGTAATGCATTCAGCTGAAAAGAGAGTACAATTTATTTCTGCTCAAAAGTACTATGTGCTAACTTGATGTAAACGTATTCACTTTACTTTCCATATGATTTAGAGTTGTCTGCAACCAGTTTTATGTGTGTGCTACTGAAGTTAGTAAAGTTACACTAAGTTGCTCCTAAAGGTACAACCGTGTTTCAAAGCAATACAATGCTGAATGTAGTTCCAATGTAAATGCAGTGTAGTATGTTCTTGAATTCAACTTTACTTTATGTATTCCATTGCTGTGAGTAGCTTTCCTTGTTTTTCTATTCAGTTGCAGTTCACTCTGAATAATGCACATGTACATAACAGAAAATGCACAAAAAATAAGTAATGCATTCAGCTGAAAAGAGAGTACAATTTACTTTTGCTCAAAAGTACTATGTGCTAACTTGATGTAAACGTATTCACTTTACTTTCCATATGATTTAGAGTTGTCTGCAACCAGTTTTATGTGTGTGCTACTGCAGTTAGTAAAGTTACGCTAAGTTGCTCCTAAAGGTACAACTGTGTTTCAAAGCAATACAATGCTGAATGTAGTTCCAATGTAAATGCAGTGTAGTATGTTCTTGAATTCAACTTTACTTTATGTATTCCATTGCTGTGAGTAGCTTTCCTTGTTTTTCTATTCAGTTGCATTTCACTCTGAATAGTTATGCACATGTACATAACAGAAAATACACAAAATAAAAAGTAACGCATGTAGCTGAAAAGAGAGTACAATTTACTTTTGCTCAAAAGTACTATGTGCTAACTTGATGTAAACGTATTCACTTTACTTTCCATATGATTTAGAGTTGTCTGCAACCAGTTTTATGTGTGTGCTACCGCATTTAGTAAAGTTACACTAAGTTGCTCCTAATGGTACTACCGTGTTTCAAAGCAATACAAAGCTAAATGTAGTTCCAATGTAAATGCATTGTAGTATGTTCTTGAAATCAACTTTACTTTATGTATTCCATTGCTGTGAGTAGCTTTCCTTGTTGTTCCATTCAGTTGCAGTTCACTCTGAATAGTTATGCACATGTACATAACAGAAAATACACAAAATAAAAAGTAACGCATTCAGCTGAAAAGAGAGTACAATTTACTTTTGCTCAAAAGTACTATGTGCTAACTAGATCTAAACGTTTGTAATTGACTTTCTATATGATTTGGTGCAGTCTGCAACAAGTTTTATGTGTGTGCTACTGAAGTTACTAACGTTACAATAAACAATATCACCAGTTGCTACTAATGGTACTACAGTGTTTCAAAGCAACAAAAAGCTAAATGTAGTTCCAATGTAAATGCATTGTAGTATGTTCTTGAATTCAACTTTACTTTAGGTATTCCATTGCTGTGAGTAGCTTTCCTTGTTTTTCCATTCAGTTGCAGTTCATTCTGAATAGTTACGCACATGTACATAACAGAAAACGCACAAAAAATAAGTAATGCATTCAGCTGAAAAGAGAGTACAATTTATTTCTGCTCAAAAGTACTATGTGCTAACTTGATGTAAACGTATTCACTTTACTTTCCATATGATTTAGAGTTGTCTGCAACCAGTTTTATGTGTGTGCTACTGAAGTTAGTAAAGTTACACTAAGTTGCTCCTAAAGGTACAACCGTGTTTCAAAGCAATACAATGCTGAATGTAGTTCCAATGTAAATGCAGTGTAGTATGATCTTGAATTCAACTTTACTTTATGTATTCCATTGCTGTGAGTAGCTTTCCTTGTTTTTCTATTCAGTTGCAGTTCACTCTGAATAATGCACATGTACATAACAGAAAATGCACAAAAAATAAGTAATGCATTCAGCTGAAAAGAGAGTACAATTTACTTTTGCTCAAAAGTACTATGTGCTAACTTGATGTAAACGTATTCACTTTACTTTCCATATGATTTAGAGTTGTCTGCAACCAGTTTTATGTGTGTGCTACTGCAGTTAGTAAAGTTACGCTAAGTTGCTCCTAAAGGTACAACTGTGTTTCAAAGCAATACAATGCTGAATGTAGTTCCAATGTAAATGCAGTGTAGTATGTTCTTGAATTCAACTTTACTTTATGTATTCCATTGCTGTGAGTAGCTTTCCTTGTTTTTCTATTCAGTTGCATTTCACTCTGAATAGTTATGCACATGTACATAACAGAAAATACACAAAATAAAAAGTAACGCATGTAGCTGAAAAGAGAGTACAATTTACTTTTGCTCAAAAGTACTATGTGCTAACTTGATGTAAACGTATTCACTTTACTTTCCATATGATTTAGAGTTGTCTGCAACCAGTTTTATGTGTGTGCTACCGCATTTAGTAAAGTTACACTAAGTTGCTCCTAAAGGTACAACCGTGTTTCAAAGCAATACAATGCTGAATGTAGTTCCAATGTAAATGCAGTGTAGTATGTTCTTGAATTCAACTTTACTTTATGTATTCCATTGCTGTGAGTAGCTTTCCTTGTTTTTCTATTCAGTTGCAGTTCACTCTGAATAATGCACATGTACATAACAGAAAATGCACAAAAAATAAGTAATGCATTCAGCTGAAAAGAGAGTACAATTTACTTTTGCTCAAAAGTACTATGTGCTAACTAGATCTAAACGCTTGTAATTGACTTTCTATATGATTTGGTGCAGTCTGCAACAAGTTTTATGTGTGTGCTACCGCATTTAGTAAAGTTACACTAAGCAATATCACCAGTTGCTCCTAATTGTACTAACGTGTTTCAAAGCAATACAAAGCTAAATGCAGTTCCAATTTAAATGCAGTGTAGTATGTACTTGAAATCAACTTTACTTTATGTATTCCATTGCTGTGAGTAGTTTTTTTTTGTGTTTCTAATCTGTTACAGTTCGCTCTGAATAGTTACGCACATGTACATAACAGAAAATGCACAAAAAATATGTAATGCATTCAGCTGAAAAGAGAGTACAATTTACTTTTGCTCAAAAGTACTATGTGCTAACTAGATCTAAACGTTTGTAATTGACTTTCTATATGATTTGGTGCAGTCTGCAACAAGTTTTATGTGTGTGCTACTGAAGTTACTAACGTTACAATAAACAATATCACCAGTTGCTACTAATGGTACTACAGTGTTTCAAAGCAACAAAAAGCTAAATGTAGTTCCAATGTAAATGCATTGTAGTATGTTCTTGAATTCAACTTTACTTTAGGTATTCCATTGCTGTGAGTAGCTTTCCTTGTTTTTCCATTCAGTTGCAGTTCATTCTGAATAGTTACGCACATGTACATAACAGAAAACGCACAAAAAATAAGTAATGCATTCAGCTGAAAAGAGAGTACAATTTATTTCTGCTCAAAAGTACTATGTGCTAACTTGATGTAAACGTATTCACTTTACTTTCCATATGATTTAGAGTTGTCTGCAACCAGTTTTATGTGTGTGCTACTGAAGTTAGTAAAGTTACACTAAGTTGCTCCTAAAGGTACAACCGTGTTTCAAAGCAATACAATGCTGAATGTAGTTCCAATGTAAATGCAGTGTAGTATGTTCTTGAATTCAACTTTACTTTATGTATTCCATTGCTGTGAGTAGCTTTCCTTGTTTTTCTATTCAGTTGCAGTTCACTCTGAATAATGCACATGTACATAACAGAAAATGCACAAAAAATAAGTAATGCATTCAGCTGAAAAGAGAGTACAATTTACTTTTGCTCAAAAGTACTATGTGCTAACTTGATGTAAACGTATTCACTTTACTTTCCATATGATTTAGAGTTGTCTGCAACCAGTTTTATGTGTGTGCTACCGCATTTAGTAAAGTTACACTAAGTTGCTCCTAAAGGTACAACCGTGTTTCAAAGCAATACAAAGCTGAATGTAGTTCCAATGTAAATGCAGTGTAGTAAGTTCTTGAAATCAACTTTACTTTATGTATTCCATTGCTGTGAGTAGCTTTCCTTGTTTTTCTATTCAGTTGCAGTTCACTCTGAATAGTTATGCACATGTACATAACAGAAAAAGCACAAAAAATAAGTAATGCATTCAGCTGAAAACAGAGTACAATTTATTTCTGCTCAAAAGTACTATGTGCTTACTTGATGTAAACGTATTCACTTTACTTTCCATATGATTTAGAGTTGTCTGCAACCAGTTTTATGTGTGTGCTACTGCAGTTAGTAAAGTTACACTAAGCAATATCACCAGTTGCTCCTAATGGTACTACCGTGTTTCAAAGCAATGCAAAGCTAAATGTAGTTCCAATGTAAATGCATTGTAGTATGTTCTTGAAATCAACTTTACTTTATGTATTCCATTGCTGTGAGTAGCTTTCCTTGTTGTTCCATTCAGTTGCAGTTCACTCTGAATAGTTATGCACATGTACATAACAGAAAATACACAAAATAAAAAGTAACGCATGCAGCTGAAAAGAGAGTACAATTTACTTTTGCTCAAAAGTACTATGTGCTAACTTGATGTAAACGTTTTCAATTTACTTTCCATATGATCTAGAGTTGTCTGCAACCAGTTTTATGTGTGTGCTACCGCATTTAGTAAAGTTACACTAAGCAATATCACCAGTTGCTCCTAATTGTACTAACGTGTTTCAAAGCAATACAAAGCTAAATGCAGTTCCAATTTAAATGCAGTGTAGTATGTACTTGAAATCAACTTTACTTTATGTATTCATTTGCTGTGAGTAGTTTTTTTTTTGTGTTTCTAATCTGTTACAGTTCGCTCTGAATAGTTACGCACATGTACATAACAGAAAATGCACAAAAAATAAGTAATGCATTCAGCTGAAAAGAGAGTACAATTTACTTTTGCTCAAAAGTACTATGTGCTAACTAGATCTAAACGTTTGTAATTGACTTTCTATATGATTTGGTGCAGTCTGCAACAAGTTTTATGTGTGTGCTACTGAAGTTACTAACGTTACAATAAACAATATCACCAGTTGCTACTAATGGTACTACAGTGTTTCAAAGCAACAAAAAGCTAAATGTAGTTCCAATGTAAATGCATTGTAGTATGTTCTTGAATTCAACTTTACTTTAGGTATTCCATTGCTGTGAGTAGCTTTCCTTGTTTTTCCATTCAGTTGCAGTTCATTCTGAATAGTTACGCACATGCACATAACAGAAAACGCACAAAAAATAAGTAATGCATTCAGCTGAAAAGAGAGTACAATTTATTTCTGCTCAAAAGTACTATGTGCTAACTTGATGTAAACGTATTCACTTTACTTTCCATATGATTTAGAGTTGTCTGCAACCAGTTTTATGTGTGTGCTACTGAAGTTAGTAAAGTTACACTAAGTTGCTCCTAAAGGTACAACCGTGTTTCAAAGCAATACAATGCTGAATGTAGTTCCAATGTAAATGCAGTGTAGTATGTTCTTGAATTCAACTTTACTTTATGTATTCCATTGCTGTGAGTAGCTTTCCTTGTTTTTCTATTCAGTTGCAGTTCACTCTGAATAATGCACATGTACATAACAGAAAATGCACAAAAAATAAGTAATGCATTCAGCTGAAAAGAGAGTACAATTTACTTTTGCTCAAAAGTACTATGTGCTAACTTGATGTAAACGTATTCACTTTACTTTCCATATGATTTAGAGTTGTCTGCAACCAGTTTTATGTGTGTGCTACTGCAGTTAGTAAAGTTACGCTAAGTTGCTCCTAAAGGTACAACTGTGTTTCAAAGCAATACAATGCTGAATGTAGTTCCAATGTAAATGCAGTGTAGTATGTTCTTGAATTCAACTTTACTTTATGTATTCCATTGCTGTGAGTAGCTTTCCTTGTTTTTCTATTCAGTTGCATTTCACTCTGAATAGTTATGCACATGTACATAACAGAAAATACACAAAATAAAAAGTAACGCATGTAGCTGAAAAGAGAGTACAATTTACTTTTGCTCAAAAGTACTATGTGCTAACTTGATGTAAACGTATTCACTTTACTTTCCATATGATTTAGAGTTGTCTGCAACCAGTTTTATGTGTGTGCTACCGCATTTAGTAAAGTTACACTAAGTTGCTCCTAAAGGTACAACCGTGTTTCAAAGCAATACAAAGCTGAATGTAGTTCCAATGTAAATGCAGTGTAGTAAGTTCTTGAAATCAACTTTACTTTATGTATTCCATTGCTGTGAGTAGCTTTCCTTGTTTTTCTATTCAGTTGCAGTTCACTCTGAATAGTGATGCACATGTACATAACAGAAAATACACAAAATAAAAAGTAACGCATGCAGCTGAAAAGAGAGTACAATTTACTTTTGCTCAAAAGTACTATGTGCTAACTTGATGTAAACGTTTTCAATTTACTTTCCATATGATCTAGAGTTGTCTGCAACCAGTTTTATGTGTGTGCTACTGATGTTAGTAAAGTTACACTAAGCAATATCACCAGTTGCTCCTAATGGTACTACCGTGTTTCAAAGCAATGCAAAGCTAAATGTAGTTCCAATGTAAATGCATTGTAGTATGTTCTTGAAATCAACTTTACTTTATGTATTCCATTGCTGTGAGTAGCTTTCCTTGTTGTTCCATTCAGTTGCAGTTCACTCTGAATAGTTATGCACATGTACATAACAGAAAATACACAAAATAAAAAGTAACGCATGCAGCTGAAAAGAGAGTACAATTTACTTTTGCTCAAAAGTACTATGTGCTAACTTGATGTAAACGTTTTCAATTTACTTTCCATATGATCTAGAGTTGTCTGCAACCAGTTTTATGTGTGTGCTACCGCATTTAGTAAAGTTACACTAAGCAATATCACCAGTTGCTCCTAATTGTACTAACGTGTTTCAAAGCAATACAAAGCTAAATGCAGTTCCAATTTAAATGCAGTGTAGTATGTACTTGAAATCAACTTTACTTTATGTATTCCATTGCTGTGAGTAGTTTTTTTTGTGTTTCTAATCTGTTACAGTTCGCTCTGAATAGTTACGCACATGTACATAACAGAAAATGCACAAAAAATATGTAATGCATTCAGCTGAAAAGAGAGTACAATTTACTTTTGCTCAAAAGTACTATGTGCTAACTAGATCTAAACGTTTGTAATTGACTTTCTATATGATTTGGTGCAGTCTGCAACAAGTTTTATGTGTGTGCTACTGAAGTTACTAACGTTACAATAAACAATATCACCAGTTGCTACTAATGGTACTACAGTGTTTCAAAGCAACAAAAAGCTAAATGTAGTTCCAATGTAAATGCATTGTAGTATGTTCTTGAATTCAACTTTACTTTAGGTATTCCATTGCTGTGAGTAGCTTTCCTTGTTTTTCCATTCAGTTGCAGTTCATTCTGAATAGTTACGCACATGTACATAACAGAAAACGCACAAAAAATAAGTAATGCATTCAGCTGAAAAGAGAGTACAATTTATTTCTGCTCAAAAGTACTATGTGCTAACTTGATATAAACGTTTTCAATTTACTTTCCATATGATTTAGAGTTGTCTGCAACCAGTTTTATGTGTGTACTACTGCAGTTAGTAAAGTTACACTAAGCAATATCACCAGTTGCTCCTAATGGTACTACCGTGTTTCAAAGCAATACAAAGCTGAATGTAGTTCCAATGTAAATGCAGTGTAGTATGTTCTTGAAATCAACTTAACTTTATGTATTCCATTGCTGTGAGTAGTTTTTTTGTGTTTCTAATCTGTTACAGTTCGCTCTGAATAGTTACGCACATGTAGATAACAGAAAAAGCACAAAAAATAAGTAATGCATTCAGCTGAAAACAGTACAATTTATTTCTGCTCAAAAGTACTATGTGCTAACTTGATGTAAACGTATTCACTTTACTTTCCATATGATTTAGAGTTGTCTGCAACCAGTTTTATGTGTGTGCTACTGCAGTTAGTAAAGTTACACTAAGCAATATCACCAGTTGCTCCTAATGGTACTACCGTGTTTCAAAGCAATACAAAGCTAAATGTAGTTCCAATGTAAATGCATTGTAGTATGTTCTTGAAATCAACTTTACTTTATGTATTCCATTGCTGTGAGTAGCTTTCCTTGTTGTTCCATTCAGTTGCAGTTCACTCTGAATAGTTATGCACATGTACATAACAGAAAATACACAAAATAAAAAGTAACGCATTCAGCTGAAAAGAGAGTACAATTTACTTTTGCTCAAAAGTACTATGTGCTAACTAGATCTAAACGTTTGTAATTGACTTTCTATATGATTTGGTGCAGTCTGCAACAAGTTTTATGTGTGTGCTACTGAAGTTACTAACGTTACAATAAACAATATCACCAGTTGCTACTAATGGTACTACAGTGTTTCAAAGCAACAAAAAGCTAAATGTAGTTCCAATGTAAATGCATTGTAGTATGTTCTTGAATTCAACTTTACTTTAGGTATTCCATTGCTGTGAGTAGCTTTCCTTGTTTTTCCATTCAGTTGCAGTTCATTCTGAATAGTTACGCACATGTACATAACAGAAAACGCACAAAAAATAAGTAATGCATTCAGCTGAAAAGAGAGTACAATTTATTTCTGCTCAAAAGTACTATGTGCTAACTTGATGTAAACGTATTCACTTTACTTTCCATATGATTTAGAGTTGTCTGCAACCAGTTTTATGTGTGTGCTACTGAAGTTAGTAAAGTTACACTAAGTTGCTCCTAAAGGTACAACCGTGTTTCAAAGCAATACAATGCTGAATGTAGTTCCAATGTAAATGCAGTGTAGTATGTTCTTGAATTCAACTTTACTTTATGTATTCCATTGCTGTGAGTAGCTTTCCTTGTTTTTCTATTCAGTTGCAGTTCACTCTGAATAATGCACATGTACATAACAGAAAATGCACAAAAAATAAGTAATGCATTCAGCTGAAAAGAGAGTACAATTTACTTTTGCTCAAAAGTACTATGTGCTAACTTGATGTAAACGTATTCACTTTACTTTCCATATGATTTAGAGTTGTCTGCAACCAGTTTTATGTGTGTTCTACTGCAGTTAGTAAAGTTACGCTAAGTTGCTCCTAAAGGTACAACTGTGTTTCAAAGCAATACAATGCTGAATGTAGTTCCAATGTAAATGCAGTGTAGTATGTTCTTGAATTCAACTTTACTTTATGTATTCCATTGCTGTGAGTAGCTTTCCTTGTTTTTCTATTCAGTTGCATTTCACTCTGAATAGTTATGCACATGTACATAACAGAAAATACACAAAATAAAAAGTAACGCATGTAGCTGAAAAGAGAGTACAATTTACTTTTGCTCAAAAGTACTATGTGCTAACTTGATGTAAACGTATTCACTTTACTTTCCATATGATTTAGAGTTGTCTGCAACCAGTTTTATGTGTGCGCTACCGCATTTAGTAAAGTTACACTAAGTTGCTCCTAAAGGTACAACCGTGTTTCAAAGCAATACAAAGCTGAATGTAGTTCCAATGTAAATGCAGTGTAGTAAGTTCTTGAAATCAACTTTACTTTATGTATTCCATTGCTGTGAGTAGCTTTCCTTGTTTTTCTATTCAGTTGCAGTTCACTCTGAATAGTGATGCACATGTACATAACAGAAAATACACAAAATAAAAAGTAACGCATGCAGCTGAGAAGAGAGTACAATTTACTTTTGCTCAAAAGTACTATGTGCTAACTTGATGTAAACGTTTTCAATTTACTTTCCATATGATCTAGAGTTGTCTGCAACCAGTTTTATGTGTGTGCTACTGATGTTAGTAAAGTTACACTAAGCAATATCACCAGTTGCTCCTAATGGTACTACCGTGTTTCAAAGCAATGCAAAGCTAAATGTAGTTCCAATGTAAATGCATTGTAGTATGTTCTTGAAATCAACTTTACTTTATGTATTCCATTGCTGTGAGTAGCTTTCCTTGTTGTTCCATTCAGTTGCAGTTCACTCTGAATAGTTATGCACATGTACATAACAGAAAATACACAAAATAAAAAGTAAAGCATGCAGCTGAAAAGAGAGTACAATTTACTTTTGCTCAAAAGTACTATGTGCTAACTTGATGTAAACGTTTTCAATTTACTTTCCATATGATCTAGAGTTGTCTGCAACCAGTTTTATGTGTGTGCTACCGCATTTAGTAAAGTTACACTAAGCAATATCACCAGTTGCTCCTAATTGTACTAACGTGTTTCAAAGCAATACAAAGCTAAATGCAGTTCCAATTTAAATGCAGTGTAGTATGTACTTGAAATCAACTTTACTTTATGTATTCCATTGCTGTGAGTAGTTTTTTTTT
The DNA here is from genome assembly GCF_048418815.1 of Hemitrygon akajei. Lineage (NCBI taxonomy): Eukaryota > Metazoa > Chordata > Chondrichthyes > Myliobatiformes > Dasyatidae > Hemitrygon > Hemitrygon akajei. The sequence continues at coordinate 57,495,953 of NC_133131.1, forward strand.
GTGTTTCTAATCTGTTACAGTTCGCTCTGAATAGTTACGCACATGTACATAACAGAAAATGCACAAAAAATATGTAATGCATTCAGCTGAAAAGAGAGTACAATTTACTTTTGCTCAAAAGTACTATGTGCTAACTAGATCTAAACGTTTGTAATTGACTTTCTATATGATTTGGTGCAGTCTGCAACAAGTTTTATGTGTGTGCTACTGAAGTTACTAACGTTACAATAAACAATATCACCAGTTGCTACTAATGGTACTACAGTGTTTCAAAGCAACAAAAAGCTAAATGTAGTTCCAATGTAAATGCATTGTAGTATGTTCTTGAATTCAACTTTACTTTAGGTATTCCATTGCTGTGAGTAGCTTTCCTTGTTTTTCCATTCAGTTGCAGTTCATTCTGAATAGTTACGCACATGTACATAACAGAAAACGCACAAAAAATAAGTAATGCATTCAGCTGAAAAGAGAGTACAATTTATTTCTGCTCAAAAGTACTATGTGCTAACTTGATGTAAACGTATTCACTTTACTTTCCATATGATTTAGAGTTGTCTGCAACCAGTTTTATGTGTGTGCTACTGAAGTTAGTAAAGTTACACTAAGTTGCTCCTAAAGGTACAACCGTGTTTCAAAGCAATACAATGCTGAATGTAGTTCCAATGTAAATGCAGTGTAGTATGTTCTTGAATTCAACTTTACTTTATGTATTCCATTGCTGTGAGTAGCTTTCCTTGTTTTTCTATTCAGTTGCAGTTCACTCTGAATAATGCACATGTACATAACAGAAAATGCACAAAAAATAAGTAATGCATTCAGCTGAAAACAGAGTACAATTTATTTCTGCTCAAAAGTACTATGTGCTTACTTGATGTAAACGTATTCACTTTACTTTCCATATGATTTAGAGTTGTCTGCAACCAGTTTTATGTGTGTGCTACTGCAGTTAGTAAAGTTACACTAAGCAATATCACCAGTTGCTCCTAATGGTACTACCGTGTTTCAAAGCAATGCAAAGCTAAATGTAGTTCCAATGTAAATGCATTGTAGTATGTTCTTGAAATCAACTTTACTTTATGTATTCCATTGCTGTGAGTAGCTTTCCTTGTTGTTCCATTCAGTTGCAGTTCACTCTGAATAGTTATGCACATGTACATAACAGAAAATACACAAAATAAAAAGTAACGCATGCAGCTGAAAAGAGAGTACAATTTACTTTTGCTCAAAAGTACTATGTGCTAACTTGATGTAAACGTTTTCAATTTACTTTCCATATGATCTAGAGTTGTCTGCAACCAGTTTTATGTGTGTGCTACCGCATTTAGTAAAGTTACACTAAGCAATATCACCAGTTGCTCCTAATTGTACTAACGTGTTTCAAAGCAATACAAAGCTAAATGCAGTTCCAATTTAAATGCAGTGTAGTATGTACTTGAAATCAACTTTACTTTATGTATTCCATTGCTGTGAGTAGTTTTTTTTTTGTGTTTCTAATCTGTTACAGTTCGCTCTGAATAGTTACGCACATGTACATAACAGAAAATGCACAAAAAATAAGTAATGCATTCAGCTGAAAAGAGAGTACAATTTACTTTTGCTCAAAAGTACTATGTGCTAACTAGATCTAAACGTTTGTAATTGACTTTCTATATGATTTGGTGCAGTCTGCAACAAGTTTTATGTGTGTGCTACTGAAGTTACTAACGTTACAATAAACAATATCACCAGTTGCTACTAATGGTACTACAGTGTTTCAAAGCAACAAAAAGCTAAATGTAGTTCCAATGTAAATGCATTGTAGTATGTTCTTGAATTCAACTTTACTTTAGGTATTCCATTGCTGTGAGTAGCTTTCCTTGTTTTTCCATTCAGTTGCAGTTCATTCTGAATAGTTACGCACATGCACATAACAGAAAACGCACAAAAAATAAGTAATGCATTCAGCTGAAAAGAGAGTACAATTTATTTCTGCTCAAAAGTACTATGTGCTAACTTGATGTAAACGTATTCACTTTACTTTCCATATGATTTAGAGTTGTCTGCAACCAGTTTTATGTGTGTGCTACTGAAGTTAGTAAAGTTACACTAAGTTGCTCCTAAAGGTACAACCGTGTTTCAAAGCAATACAATGCTGAATGTAGTTCCAATGTAAATGCAGTGTAGTATGTTCTTGAATTCAACTTTACTTTATGTATTCCATTGCTGTGAGTAGCTTTCCTTGTTTTTCTATTCAGTTGCAGTTCACTCTGAATAATGCACATGTACATAACAGAAAATGCACAAAAAATAAGTAATGCATTCAGCTGAAAAGAGAGTACAATTTACTTTTGCTCAAAAGTACTATGTGCTAACTTGATGTAAACGTATTCACTTTACTTTCCATATGATTTAGAGTTGTCTGCAACCAGTTTTATGTGTGTGCTACTGCAGTTAGTAAAGTTACGCTAAGTTGCTCCTAAAGGTACAACTGTGTTTCAAAGCAATACAATGCTGAATGTAGTTCCAATGTAAATGCAGTGTAGTATGTTCTTGAATTCAACTTTACTTTATGTATTCCATTGCTGTGAGTAGCTTTCCTTGTTTTTCTATTCAGTTGCATTTCACTCTGAATAGTTATGCACATGTACATAACAGAAAATACACAAAATAAAAAGTAACGCATGTAGCTGAAAAGAGAGTACAATTTACTTTTGCTCAAAAGTACTATGTGCTAACTTGATGTAAACGTATTCACTTTACTTTCCATATGATTTAGAGTTGTCTGCAACCAGTTTTATGTGTGTGCTACCGCATTTAGTAAAGTTACACTAAGTTGCTCCTAAAGGTACAACCGTGTTTCAAAGCAATACAAAGCTGAATGTAGTTCCAATGTAAATGCAGTGTAGTAAGTTCTTGAAATCAACTTTACTTTATGTATTCCATTGCTGTGAGTAGCTTTCCTTGTTTTTCTATTCAGTTGCAGTTCACTCTGAATAGTGATGCACATGTACATAACAGAAAATACACAAAATAAAAAGTAACGCATGCAGCTGAAAAGAGAGTACAATTTACTTTTGCTCAAAAGTACTATGTGCTAACTTGATGTAAACGTTTTCAATTTACTTTCCATATGATCTAGAGTTCTCTGCAACCAGTTTTATGTGTGTGCTACTGATGTTAGTAAAGTTACACTAAGCAATATCACCAGTTGCTCCTAATGGTACTACCGTGTTTCAAAGCAATGCAAAGCTAAATGTAGTTCCAATGTAAATGCATTGTAGTATGTTCTTGAAATCAACTTTACTTTATGTATTCCATTGCTGTGAGTAGCTTTCCTTGTTGTTCCATTCAGTTGCAGTTCACTCTGAATAGTTATGCACATGTACATAACAGAAAATACACAAAATAAAAAGTAACGCATGCAGCTGAAAAGAGAGTACAATTTACTTTTGCTCAAAAGTACTATGTGCTAACTTGATGTAAACGTTTTCAATTTACTTTCCATATGATCTAGAGTTGTCTGCAACCAGTTTTATGTGTGTGCTACCGCATTTAGTAAAGTTACACTAAGCAATATCACCAGTTGCTCCTAATTGTACTAACGTGTTTCAAAGCAATACAAAGCTAAATGCAGTTCCAATTTAAATGCAGTGTAGTATGTACTTGAAATCAACTTTACTTTATGTATTCCATTGCTGTGAGTAGTTTTTTTTTGTGTTTCTAATCTGTTACAGTTCGCTCTGAATAGTTACGCACATGTACATAACAGAAAATGCACAAAAAATATGTAATGCATTCAGCTGAAAAGAGAGTACAATTTACTTTTGCTCAAAAGTACTATGTGCTAACTAGATCTAAACGTTTGTAATTGACTTTCTATATGATTTGGTGCAGTCTGCAACAAGTTTTATGTGTGTGCTACTGAAGTTACTAACGTTACAATAAACAATATCACCAGTTGCTACTAATGGTACTACAGTGTTTCAAAGCAACAAAAAGCTAAATGTAGTTCCAATGTAAATGCATTGTAGTATGTTCTTGAATTCAACTTTACTTTAGGTATTCCATTGCTGTGAGTAGCTTTCCTTGTTTTTCCATTCAGTTGCAGTTCATTCTGAATAGTTACGCACATGTACATAACAGAAAACGCACAAAAAATAAGTAATGCATTCAGCTGAAAAGAGAGTACAATTTATTTCTGCTCAAAAGTACTATGTGCTAACTTGATGTAAACGTATTCACTTTACTTTCCATATGATTTAGAGTTGTCTGCAACCAGTTTTATGTGTGTGCTACTGAAGTTAGTAAAGTTACACTAAGTTGCTCCTAAAGGTACAACCGTGTTTCAAAGCAATACAATGCTGAATGTAGTTCCAATGTAAATGCAGTGTAGTATGTTCTTGAATTCAACTTTACTTTATGTATTCCATTGCTGTGAGTAGCTTTCCTTGTTTTTCTATTCAGTTGCAGTTCACTCTGAATAATGCACATGTACATAACAGAAAATGCACAAAAAATAAGTAATGCATTCAGCTGAAAAGAGAGTACAATTTACTTTTGCTCAAAAGTACTATGTGCTAACTTGATGTAAACGTATTCACTTTACTTTCCATATGATTTAGAGTTGTCTGCAACCAGTTTTATGTGTGTGCTACCGCATTTAGTAAAGTTACACTAAGTTGCTCCTAAAGGTACAACCGTGTTTCAAAGCAATACAAAGCTGAATGTAGTTCCAATGTAAATGCAGTGTAGTAAGTTCTTGAAATCAACTTTACTTTATGTATTCCATTGCTGTGAGTAGCTTTCCTTGTTTTTCTATTCAGTTGCAGTTCACTCTGAATAGTTATGCACATGTACATAACAGAAAAAGCACAAAAAATAAGTAATGCATTCAGCTGAAAACAGAGTACAATTTATTTCTGCTCAAAAGTACTATGTGCTTACTTGATGTAAACGTATTCACTTTACTTTCCATATGATTTAGAGTTGTCTGCAACCAGTTTTATGTGTGTGCTACTGCAGTTAGTAAAGTTACACTAAGCAATATCACCAGTTGCTCCTAATGGTACTACCGTGTTTCAAAGCAATGCAAAGCTAAATGTAGTTCCAATGTAAATGCATTGTAGTATGTTCTTGAAATCAACTTTACTTTATGTATTCCATTGCTGTGAGTAGCTTTCCTTGTTGTTCCATTCAGTTGCAGTTCACTCTGAATAGTTATGCACATGTACATAACAGAAAATACACAAAATAAAAAGTAACGCATGCAGCTGAAAAGAGAGTACAATTTACTTTTGCTCAAAAGTACTATGTGCTAACTTGATGTAAACGTTTTCAATTTACTTTCCATATGATCTAGAGTTGTCTGCAACCAGTTTTATGTGTGTGCTACCGCATTTAGTAAAGTTACACTAAGCAATATCACCAGTTGCTCCTAATTGTACTAACGTGTTTCAAAGCAATACAAAGCTAAATGCAGTTCCAATTTAAATGCAGTGTAGTATGTACTTGAAATCAACTTTACTTTATGTATTCCATTGCTGTGAGTAGTTTTTTTTTGTGTTTCTAATCTGTTACAGTTCGCTCTGAATAGTTACGCACATGTACATAACAGAAAATGCACAAAAAATAAGTAATGCATTCAGCTGAAAAGAGAGTACAATTTACTTTTGCTCAAAAGTACTATGTGCTAACTAGATCTAAACGTTTGTAATTGACTTTCTATATGATTTGGTGCAGTCTGCAACAAGTTTTATGTGTGTGCTACTGAAGTTACTAACGTTACAATAAACAATATCACCAGTTGCTACTAATGGTACTACAGTGTTTCAAAGCAACAAAAAGCTAAATGTAGTTCCAATGTAAATGCATTGTAGTATGTTCTTGAATTCAACTTTACTTTAGGTATTCCATTGCTGTGAGTAGCTTTCCTTGTTTTTCCATTCAGTTGCAGTTCATTCTGAATAGTTACGCACATGCACATAACAGAAAACGCACAAAAAATAAGTAATGCATTCAGCTGAAAAGAGAGTACAATTTATTTCTGCTCAAAAGTACTATGTGCTAACTTGATGTAAACGTATTCACTTTACTTTCCATATGATTTAGAGTTGTCTGCAACCAGTTTTATGTGTGTGCTACTGAAGTTAGTAAAGTTACACTAAGTTGCTCCTAAAGGTACAACCGTGTTTCAAAGCAATACAATGCTGAATGTAGTTCCAATGTAAATGCAGTGTAGTATGTTCTTGAATTCAACTTTACTTTATGTATTCCATTGCTGTGAGTAGCTTTCCTTGTTTTTCTATTCAGTTGCAGTTCACTCTGAATAATGCACATGTACATAACAGAAAATGCACAAAAAATAAGTAATGCATTCAGCTGAAAAGAGAGTACAATTTACTTTTGCTCAAAAGTACTATGTGCTAACTTGATGTAAACGTATTCACTTTACTTTCCATATGATTTAGAGTTGTCTGCAACCAGTTTTATGTGTGTGCTACTGCAGTTAGTAAAGTTACGCTAAGTTGCTCCTAAAGGTACAACTGTGTTTCAAAGCAATACAATGCTGAATGTAGTTCCAATGTAAATGCAGTGTAGTATGTTCTTGAATTCAACTTTACTTTATGTATTCCATTGCTGTGAGTAGCTTTCCTTGTTTTTCTATTCAGTTGCATTTCACTCTGAATAGTTATGCACATGTACATAACAGAAAATACACAAAATAAAAAGTAACGCATGTAGCTGAAAAGAGAGTACAATTTACTTTTGCTCAAAAGTACTATGTGCTAACTTGATGTAAACGTATTCACTTTACTTTCCATATGATTTAGAGTTGTCTGCAACCAGTTTTATGTGTGTGCTACCGCATTTAGTAAAGTTACACTAAGTTGCTCCTAAAGGTACAACCGTGTTTCAAAGCAATACAAAGCTGAATGTAGTTCCAATGTAAATGCAGTGTAGTAAGTTCTTGAAATCAACTTTACTTTATGTATTCCATTGCTGTGAGTAGCTTTCCTTGTTTTTCTATTCAGTTGCAGTTCACTCTGAATAGTGATGCACATGTTCATAACAGAAAATACACAAAATAAAAAGTAACGCATGCAGCTGAAAAGAGAGTACAATTTACTTTTGCTCAAAAGTACTATGTGCTAACTTGATGTAAACGTTTTCAATTTACTTTCCATATGATCTAGAGTTGTCTGCAACCAGTTTTATGTGTGTGCTACTGATGTTAGTAAAGTTACACTAAGCAATATCACCAGTTGCTCCTAATGGTACTACCGTGTTTCAAAGCAATGCAAAGCTAAATGTAGTTCCAATGTAAATGCATTGTAGTATGTTCTTGAAATCAACTTTACTTTATGTATTCCATTGCTGTGAGTAGCTTTCCTTGTTGTTCCATTCAGTTGCAGTTCACTCTGAATAGTTATGCACATGTACATAACAGAAAATACACAAAATAAAAAGTAACGCATGCAGCTGAAAAGAGAGTACAATTTACTTTTGCTCAAAAGTACTATGTGCTAACTTGATGTAAACGTTTTCAATTTACTTTCCATATGATCTAGAGTTGTCTGCAACCAGTTTTATGTGTGTGCTACCGCATTTAGTAAAGTTACACTAAGCAATATCACCAGTTGCTCCTAATTGTACTAACGTGTTTCAAAGCAATACAAAGCTAAATGCAGTTCCAATTTAAATGCAGTGTAGTATGTACTTGAAATCAACTTTACTTTATGTATTCCATTGCTGTGAGTAGTTTTTTTTTGTGTTTCTAATCTGTTACAGTTCGCTCTGAATAGTTACGCACATGTACATAACAGAAAATGCACAAAAAATATGTAATGCATTCAGCTGAAAAGAGAGTACAATTTACTTTTGCTCAAAAGTACTATGTGCTAACTAGATCTAAACGTTTGTAATTGACTTTCTATATGATTTGGTGCAGTCTGCAACAAGTTTTATGTGTGTGCTACTGAAGTTACTAACGTTACAATAAACAATATCACCAGTTGCTACTAATGGTACTACAGTGTTTCAAAGCAACAAAAAGCTAAATGTAGTTCCAATGTAAATGCATTGTAGTATGTTCTTGAATTCAACTTTACTTTAGGTATTCCATTGCTGTGAGTAGCTTTCCTTGTTTTTCCATTCAGTTGCAGTTCATTCTGAATAGTTACGCACATGTACATAACAGAAAACGCACAAAAAATAAGTAATGCATTCAGCTGAAAAGAGAGTACAATTTATTTCTGCTCAAAAGTACTATGTGCTAACTTGATGTAAACGTATTCACTTTACTTTCCATATGATTTAGAGTTGTCTGCAACCAGTTTTATGTGTGTGCTACTGAAGTTAGTAAAGTTACACTAAGTTGCTCCTAAAGGTACAACCGTGTTTCAAAGCAATACAATGCTGAATGTAGTTCCAATGTAAATGCAGTGTAGTATGTTCTTGAATTCAACTTTACTTTATGTATTCCATTGCTGTGTGTAGCTTTCCTTGTTTTTCTATTCAGTTGCAGTTCACTCTGAATAATGCACATGTACATAACAGAAAATGCACAAAAAATAAGTAATGCATTCAGCTGAAAAGAGAGTACAATTTACTTTTGCTCAAAAGTACTATGTGCTAACTTGATGTAAACGTATTCACTTTACTTTCCATATGATTTAGAGTTGTCTGCAACCAGTTTTATGTGTGTGCTACCGCATTTAGTAAAGTTACACTAAGTTGCTCCTAAAGGTACAACCGTGTTTCAAAGCAATACAAAGCTGAATGTAGTTCCAATGTAAATGCAGTGTAGTAAGTTCTTGAAATCAACTTTACTTTATGTATTCCATTGCTGTGAGTAGCTTTCCTTGTTTTTCTATTCAGTTGCAGTTCACTCTGAATAGTTATGCACATGTACATAACAGAAAAAGCACAAAAAATAAGTAATGCATTCAGCTGAAAACAGAGTACAATTTATTTCTGCTCAAAAGTACTATGTGCTTACTTGATGTAAACGTATTCACTTTACTTTCCATATGATTTAGAGTTGTCTGCAACCAGTTTTATGTGTGTGCTACTGCAGTTAGTAAAGTTACACTAAGCAATATCACCAGTTGCTCCTAATGGTACTACCGTGTTTCAAAGCAATGCAAAGCTAAATGTAGTTCCAATGTAAATGCATTGTAGTATGTTCTTGAAATCAACTTTACTTTATGTATTCCATTGCTGTGAGTAGCTTTCCTTGTTGTTCCATTCAGTTGCAGTTCACTCTGAATAGTTATGCACATGTACATAACAGAAAATACACAAAATAAAAAGTAACGCATGCAGCTGAAAAGAGAGTACAATTTACTTTTGCTCAAAAGTACTATGTGCTAACTTGATGTAAACGTTTTCAATTTACTTTCCATATGATCTAGAGTTGTCTGCAACCAGTTTTATGTGTGTGCTACCGCATTTAGTAAAGTTACACTAAGCAATATCACCAGTTGCTCCTAATTGTACTAACGTGTTTCAAAGCAATACAAAGCTAAATGCAGTTCCAATTTAAATGCAGTGTAGTATGTACTTGAAATCAACTTTACTTTATGTATTCCATTGCTGTGAGTAGTTTTTTTTGTGTTTCTAATCTGTTACAGTTCGCTCTGAATAGTTACGCACATGTACATAACAGAAAATGCACAAAAAATATGTAATGCATTCAGCTGAAAACAGAGTACAATTTATTTCTGCTCAAAAGTACTATGTGCTAACTTGATGTAAACGTATTCACTTTACTTTCCATATGATTTAGAGTTGTCTGCAACCAGTTTTATGTGTGTGCTACTGAAGTTAGTAAAGTTACACTAAGTTGCTCCTAAAGGTACAACCGTGTTTCAAAGCAATACAATGCTGAATGTAGTTCCAATGTAAATGCAGTGTAGAATGTTCTTGAATTCAACTTTACTTTATGTATTCCATTGCTGTGAGTAGCTTTCCTTGTTTTTCTATTCAGTTGCAGTTCACTCTGAATAATGCACATGTAGATAACAGAAAATGCACAAAAAATAAGTAATGCATTCAGCTGAAAAGAGAGTACAATTTACTTTTGCTCAAAAGTACTATGTGCTAACTTGATGTAAACGTATTCACTTTACGTTCCATATGATTTAGAGTTGTCTGCAACCAGTTTTATGTGTGTGCTACTGCAGTTAGTAAAGTTACACTAAGTTGCTCCTAAAGGTACAACTGTGTTTCAAAGCAATACAATGCTGAATGTAGTTCCAATGTAAATGCAGTGTAGTATGTTCTTGAATTCAACTTTACTTTATGTATTCCATTGCTGTGAGTAGCTTTCCTTGTTTTTCTATTCAGTTGCATTTCACTCTGAATAGTTATGCACATGTACATAACAGAAAATACACAAAATAAAAGGTAACGCATGTAGCTGAAAAGAGAGTACAATTTACTTTTGCTCAAAAGTACTATGTGCTAACTTGATGTAAACGTATTCACTTTACTTTCCATATGATTTAGAGTTGTCTGCAACCTGTTTTATGTGTGTGCTACCGCATTTAGTAAAGTTACACTAAGTTGCTCCTAAAGGTACAACCGTTTCAAAGCAATACAAAGCTGAATGTAGTTCCAATGTAAATGCAGTGTAGTATGTTCTTGAATTCAACTTTACTTTATGTATTCCATTGCTGTGAGTAGCTTTCCTTGTTTTTCCATTCAGTTGCAGTTCATTCTGAATAGTTACGCACATGCACATAACAGAAAACGCACAAAAAATAAGTAATGCATTCAGCTGAAAAGAGAGTACAATTTATTTCTGCTCAAAAGTACTATGTGCTAACTTGATGTAAACGTATTCACTTTACTTTCCATATGATTTAGAGTTGTCTGCAACCAGTTTTATGTGTGTGCTACTGAAGTTAGTAAAGTTACACTAAGTTGCTCCTAAAGGTACAACCGTGTTTCAAAGCAATACAATGCTGAATGTAGTTCCAATGTAAATGCAGTGTAGTATGTTCTTGAATTCAACTTTACTTTATGTATTCCATTGCTGTGAGTAGCTTTCCTTGTTTTTCTATTCAGTTGCAGTTCACTCTGAATAATGCACATGTACATAACAGAAAATGCACAAAAAATAAGTAATGCATTCAGCTGAAAAGAGAGTACAATTTACTTTTGCTCAAAAGTACTATGTGCTAACTTGATGTAAACGTATTCACTTTACTTTCCATATGATTTAGAGTTGTCTGCAACCAGTTTTATGTGTGTGCTACTGCAGTTAGTAAAGTTACACTAAGCAATATCACCAGTTGCTCCTAATGGTACTACCGTGTTTCAAAGCAATGCAAAGCTAAATGTAGTTCCAATGTAAATGCATTGTAGTATGTTCTTGAAATCAACTTTACTTTATGTATTCCATTGCTGTGAGTAGCTTTCCTTGTTGTTCCATTCAGTTGCAGTTCACTCTGAATAGTTATGCACATGTACATAACAGAAAATACACAAAATAAAAAGTAACGCATGCAGCTGAAAAGAGAGTACAATTTACTTTTGCTCAAAAGTACTATGTGCTAACTTGATGTAAACGTTTTCAATTTACTTTCCATATGATCTAGAGTTGTCTGCAACCAGTTTTATGTGTGTGCTACCGCATTTAGTAAAGTTACACTAAGCAATATCACCAGTTGCTCCTAATTGTACTAACGTGTTTCAAAGCAATACAAAGCTAAATGCAGTTCCAATTTAAATGCAGTGTAGTATGTACTTGAAATCAACTTTACTTTATGTATTCCATTGCTGTGAGTAGTTTTTTTTGTGTTTCTAATCTGTTACAGTTCGCTCTGAATAGTTACGCACATGTACATAACAGAAAATGCACAAAAAATATGTAATGCATTCAGCTGAAAACAGAGTACAATTTATTTCTGCTCAAAAGTACTATGTGCTAACTTGATGTAAACGTATTCACTTTACTTTCCATATGATTTAGAGTTGTCTGCAACCAGTTTTATGTGTGTGCTACTGAAGTTAGTAAAGTTACACTAAGTTGCTCCTAAAGGTACAACCGTGTTTCAAAGCAATACAATGCTGAATGTAGTTCCAATGTAAATGCAGTGTAGTATGTTCTTGAATTCAACTTTACTTTATGTATTCCATTGCTGTGAGTAGCTTTCCTTGTTTTTCTATTCAGTTGCAGTTCACTCTGAATAATGCACATGTAGATAACAGAAAATGCACAAAAAATAAGTAATGCATTCAGCTGAAAAGAGAGTACAATTTACTTTTGCTCAAAAGTACTATGTGCTAACTTGATGTAAACGTATTCACTTTACTTTCCATATGATTTAGAGTTGTCTGCAACCAGTTTTATGTGTGTGCTACTGCAGTTAGTAAAGTTACACTAAGTTGCTCCTAAAGGTACAACTGTGTTTCAAAGCAATACAATGCTGAATGTAGTTCCAATGTAAATGCAGTGTAGTATGTTCTTGAATTCAACTTTACTTTATGTATTCCATTGCTGTGAGTAGCTTTCCTTGTTTTTCTATTCAGTTGCATTTCACTCTGAATAGTTATGCACATGTACATAACAGAAAATACACAAAATAAAAGGTAACGCATGTAGCTGAAAAGAGAGTACAATTTACTTTTGCTCAAAAGTACTATGTGCTAACTTGATGTAAACGTATTCACTTTACTTTCCATATGATTTAGAGTTGTCTGCAACCTGTTTTATGTGTGTGCTACCGCATTTAGTAAAGTTACACTAAGTTGCTCCTAAAGGTACAACCGTTTCAAAGCAATACAAAGCTGAATGTAGTTCCAATGTAAATGCAGTGTAGTATGTTCTTGAATTCAACTTTACTTTATGTATTCCATTGCTGTGAGTAGCTTTCCTTGTTTTTCCATTCAGTTGCAGTTCATTCTGAATAGTTACGCACATGCACATAACAGAAAACGCACAAAAAATAAGTAATGCATTCAGCTGAAAAGAGAGTACAATTTATTTCTGCTCAAAAGTACTATGTGCTAACTTGATGTAAACGTATTCACTTTACTTTCCATATGATTTAGAGTTGTCTGCAACCAGTTTTATGTGTGTGCTACTGAAGTTAGTAAAGTTACACTAAGTTGCTCCTAAAGGTACAACCGTGTTTCAAAGCAATACAATGCTGAATGTAGTTCCAATGTAAATGCAGTGTAGTATGTTCTTGAATTCAACTTTACTTTATGTATTCCATTGCTGTGAGTAGCTTTCCTTGTTTTTCTATTCAGTTGCAGTTCACTCTGAATAATGCACATGTACATAACAGAAAATGCACAAAAAATAAGTAATGCATTCAGCTGAAAAGAGAGTACAATTTACTTTTGCTCAAAAGTACTATGTGCTAACTTGATGTAAACGTATTCACTTTACTTTCCATATGATTTAGAGTTGTCTGCAACCAGTTTTATGTGTGTGCTACTGCAGTTAGTAAAGTTACGCTAAGTTGCTCCTAAAGGTACAACTGTGTTTCAAAGCAATACAATGCTGAATGTAGTTCCAATGTAAATGCAGTGTAGTATGTTCTTGAATTCAACTTTACTTTATGTATTCCATTGCTGTGAGTAGCTTTCCTTGTTTTTCTATTCAGTTGCATTTCACTCTGAATAGTTATGCACATGTACATAACAGAAAATACACAAAATAAAAAGTAACGCATGTAGCTGAAAAGAGAGTACAATTTACTTTTGCTCAAAAGTACTATGTGCTAACTTGATGTAAACGTATTCACTTTACTTTCCATATGATTTAGAGTTGTCTGCAACCAGTTTTATGTGTGTGCTACCGCATTTAGTAAAGTTACACTAAGTTGCTCCTAAAGGTACAACCGTGTTTCAAAGCAATACAAAGCTGAATGTAGTTCCAATGTAAATGCAGTGTAGTAAGTTCTTGAAATCAACTTTACTTTATGTATTCCATTGCTGTGAGTAGCTTTCCTTGTTTTTCTATTCAGTTGCAGTTCACTCTGAATAGTGATGCACATGTACATAACAGAAAATACACAAAATAAAAAGTAACGCATGCAGCTGAAAAGAGAGTACAATTTACTTTTGCTCAAAAGTACTATGTGCTAACTTGATATAAACGTTTTCAATTTACTTTCCATATGATCTAGAGTTCTCTGCAACCAGTTTTATGTGTGTGCTACTGATGTTAGTAAAGTTACACTAAGCAATATCACCAGTTGCTCCTAATGGTACTACCGTGTTTCAAAGCAATGCAAAGCTAAATGTAGTTCCAATGTAAATGCATTGTAGTATGTTCTTGAAATCAACTTTACTTTATGTATTCCATTGCTGTGAGTAGCTTTCCTTGTTGTTCCATTCAGTTGCAGTTCACTCTGAATAGTTATGCACATGTACATAACAGAAAATACACAAAATAAAAAGTAACGCATGCAGCTGAAAAGAGAGTACAATTTACTTTTGCTCAAAAGTACTATGTGCTAACTTGATGTAAACGTTTTCAATTTACTTTCCATATGATCTAGAGTTGTCTGCAACCAGTTTTATGTGTGTGCTACCGCATTTAGTAAAGTTACACTAAGCAATATCACCAGTTGCTCCTAATTGTACTAACGTGTTTCAAAGCAATACAAAGCTAAATGCAGTTCCAATTTAAATGCAGTGTAGTATGTACTTGAAATCAACTTTACTTTATGTATTCCATTGCTGTGAGTAGTTTTTTTTTGTGTTTCTAATCTGTTACAGTTCGCTCTGAATAGTTACGCACATGTACATAACAGAAAATGCACAAAAAATATGTAATGCATTCAGCTGAAAAGAGAGTACAATTTACTTTTGCTCAAAAGTACTATGTGCTAACTAGATCTAAACGTTTGTAATTGACTTTCTATATGATTTGGTGCAGTCTGCAACAAGTTTTATGTGTGTGCTACTGAAGTTACTAACGTTACAATAAACAATATCACCAGTTGCTACTAATGGTACTACAGTGTTTCAAAGCAACAAAAAGCTAAATGTAGTTCCAATGTAAATGCATTGTAGTATGTTCTTGAATTCAACTTTACTTTAGGTATTCCATTGCTGTGAGTAGCTTTCCTTGTTTTTCCATTCAGTTGCAGTTCATTCTGAATAGTTACGCACATGTACATAACAGAAAACGCACAAAAAATAAGTAATGCATTCAGCTGAAAAGAGAGTACAATTTATTTCTGCTCAAAAGTACTATGTGCTAACTTGATGTAAACGTATTCACTTTACTTTCCATATGATTTAGAGTTGTCTGCAACCAGTTTTATGTGTGTGCTACTGAAGTTAGTAAAGTTACACTAAGTTGCTCCTAAAGGTACAACCGTGTTTCAAAGCAATACAATGCTGAATGTAGTTCCAATGTAAATGCAGTGTAGTATGTTCTTGAATTCAACTTTACTTTATGTATTCCATTGCTGTGAGTAGCTTTCCTTGTTTTTCTATTCAGTTGCAGTTCACTCTGAATAATGCACATGTACATAACAGAAAATGCACAAAAAATAAGTAATGCATTCAGCTGAAAAGAGAGTACAATTTACTTTTGCTCAAAAGTACTATGTGCTAACTTGATGTAAACGTATTCACTTTACTTTCCATATGATTTAGAGTTGTCTGCAACCAGTTTTATGTGTGTGCTACCGCATTTAGTAAAGTTACACTAAGTTGCTCCTAAAGGTACAACCGTGTTTCAAAGCAATACAAAGCTGAATGTAGTTCCAATGTAAATGCAGTGTAGTAAGTTCTTGAAATCAACTTTACTTTATGTATTCCATTGCTGTGAGTAGCTTTCCTTGTTTTTCTATTCAGTTGCAGTTCACTCTGAATAGTTATGCACATGTACATAACAGAAAAAGCACAAAAAATAAGTAATGCATTCAGCTGAAAACAGAGTACAATTTATTTCTGCTCAAAAGTACTATGTGCTTACTTGATGTAAACGTATTCACTTTACTTTCCATATGATTTAGAGTTGTCTGCAACCAGTTTTATGTGTGTGCTACTGCAGTTAGTAAAGTTACACTAAGCAATATCACCAGTTGCTCCTAATGGTACTACCGTGTTTCAAAGCAATACAATGCTGAATGTAGTTCCAATGTAAATGCAGTGTAGTATGTTCTTGAAATCAACTTTACTTTATGTATTCCATTGCTGTGAGTAGCTTTCCTTGTTGTTCCATTCAGTTGCAGTTCACTCTGAATAGTTATGCACATGTACATAACAGAAAATACACAAAATAAAAAGTAACGCATGCAGCTGAAAAGAGAGTACAATTTACTTTTGCTCAAAAGTACTATGTGCTAACTTGATGTAAACGTATTCACTTTACTTTCCATATGATTTAGAGTTGTCTGCAACCAGTTTTATGTGTGTGCTACTGCAGTTAGTAAAGTTACGCTAAGTTGCTCCTAAAGGTACAACTGTGTTTCAAAGCAATACAATGCTGAATGTAGTTCCAATGTAAATGCAGTGTAGTATGTTCTTGAATTCAACTTTACTTTATGTATTCCATTGCTGTGAGTAGCTTTCCTTGTTTTTCTATTCAGTTGCATTTCACTCTGAATAGTTATGCACATGTACATAACAGAAAATACACAAAATAAAAAGTAACGCATGTAGCTGAAAAGAGAGTACAATTTACTTTTGCTCAAAAGTACTATGTGCTAACTTGATGTAAACGTATTCACTTTACTTTCCATATGATTTAGAGTTGTCTGCAACCAGTTTTATGTGTGTGCTACCGCATTTAGTAAAGTTACACTAAGTTGCTCCTAAAGGTACAACCGTGTTTCAAAGCAATACAAAGCTGAATGTAGTTCCAATGTAAATGCAGTGTAGTAAGTTCTTGAAATCAACTTTACTTTATGTATTCCATTGCTGTGAGTAGCTTTCCTTGTTTTTCTATTCAGTTGCAGTTCACTCTGAATAGTGATGCACATGTACATAACAGAAAATACACAAAATAAAAAGTAACGCATGCAGCTGAAAAGAGAGTACAATTTACTTTTGCTCAAAAGTACTATGTGCTAACTTGATATAAACGTTTTCAATTTACTTTCCATATGATCTAGAGTTCTCTGCAACCAGTTTTATGTGTGTGCTACTGATGTTAGTAAAGTTACACTAAGCAATATCACCAGTTGCTCCTAATGGTACTACCGTGTTTCAAAGCAATGCAAAGCTAAATGTAGTTCCAATGTAAATGCATTGTAGTATGTTCTTGAAATCAACTTTACTTTATGTATTCCATTGCTGTGAGTAGCTTTCCTTGTTGTTCCATTCAGTTGCAGTTCACTCTGAATAGTTATGCACATGTACATAACAGAAAATACACAAAATAAAAAGTAACGCATGCAGCTGAAAAGAGAGTACAATTTACTTTTGCTCAAAAGTACTATGTGCTAACTTGATGTAAACGTTTTCAATTTACTTTCCATATGATCTAGAGTTGTCTGCAACCAGTTTTATGTGTGTGCTACCGCATTTAGTAAAGTTACACTAAGCAATATCACCAGTTGCTCCTAATTGTACTAACGTGTTTCAAAGCAATACAAAGCTAAATGCAGTTCCAATTTAAATGCAGTGTAGTATGTACTTGAAATCAACTTTACTTTATGTATTCCATTGCTGTGAGTAGTTTTTTTTTGTGTTTCTAATCTGTTACAGTTCGCTCTGAATAGTTACGCACATGTACATAACAGAAAATGCACAAAAAATATGTAATGCATTCAGCTGAAAAGAGAGTACAATTTACTTTTGCTCAAAAGTACTATGTGCTAACTAGATCTAAACGTTTGTAATTGACTTTCTATATGATTTGGTGCAGTCTGCAACAAGTTTTATGTGTGTGCTACTGAAGTTACTAACGTTACAATAAACAATATCACCAGTTGCTACTAATGGTACTACAGTGTTTCAAAGCAACAAAAAGCTAAATGTAGTTCCAATGTAAATGCATTGTAGTATGTTCTTGAATTCAACTTTACTTTAGGTATTCCATTGCTGTGAGTAGCTTTCCTTGTTTTTCCATTCAGTTGCAGTTCATTCTGAATAGTTACGCACATGTACATAACAGAAAACGCACAAAAAATAAGTAATGCATTCAGCTGAAAAGAGAGTACAATTTATTTCTGCTCAAAAGTACTATGTGCTAACTTGATGTAAACGTATTCACTTTACTTTCCATATGATTTAGAGTTGTCTGCAACCAGTTTTATGTGTGTGCTACTGAAGTTAGTAAAGTTACACTAAGTTGCTCCTAAAGGTACAACCGTGTTTCAAAGCAATACAATGCTGAATGTAGTTCCAATGTAAATGCAGTGTAGTATGTTCTTGAATTCAACTTTACTTTATGTATTCCATTGCTGTGAGTAGCTTTCCTTGTTTTTCTATTCAGTTGCAGTTCACTCTGAATAATGCACATGTACATAACAGAAAATGCACAAAAAATAAGTAATGCATTCAGCTGAAAAGAGAGTACAATTTACTTTTGCTCAAAAGTACTATGTGCTAACTTGATGTAAACGTATTCACTTTACTTTCCATATGATTTAGAGTTGTCTGCAACCAGTTTTATGTGTGTGCTACCGCATTTAGTAAAGTTACACTAAGTTGCTCCTAAAGGTACAACCGTGTTTCAAAGCAATACAAAGCTGAATGTAGTTCCAATGTAAATGCAGTGTAGTAAGTTCTTGAAATCAACTTTACTTTATGTATTCCATTGCTGTGAGTAGCTTTCCTTGTTTTTCTATTCAGTTGCAGTTCACTCTGAATAGTTATGCACATGTACATAACAGAAAAAGCACAAAAAATAAGTAATGCATTCAGCTGAAAACAGAGTACAATTTATTTCTGCTCAAAAGTACTATGTGCTTACTTGATGTAAACGTATTCACTTTACTTTCCATATGATTTAGAGTTGTCTGCAACCAGTTTTATGTGTGTGCTACTGCAGTTAGTAAAGTTACACTAAGCAATATCACCAGTTGCTCCTAATGGTACTACCGTGTTTCAAAGCAATACAATGCTGAATGTAGTTCCAATGTAAATGCAGTGTAGTATGTTCTTGAAATCAACTTTACTTTATGTATTCCATTGCTGTGAGTAGCTTTCCTTGTTGTTCCATTCAGTTGCAGTTCACTCTGAATAGTTATGCACATGTACATAACAGAAAATACACAAAATAAAAAGTAACGCATGCAGCTGAAAAGAGAGTACAATTTACTTTTGCTCAAAAGTACTATGTGCTAACTTGATGTAAACGTTTTCAATTTACTTTCCATATGATCTAGAGTTGTCTGCAACCAGTTTTATGTGTGTGCTACCGCATTTAGTAAAGTTACACTAAGCAATATCACCAGTTGCTCCTAATTGTACTAACGTGTTTCAAAGCAATACAAAGCTAAATGCAGTTCCAATTTAAATGCAGTGTAGTATGTACTTGAAATCAACTTTACTTTATGTATTCCATTGCTGTGAGTAGTTTTTTTTTGTGTTTCTAATCTGTTACAGTTCGCTCTGAATAGTTACGCACATGTACATAACAGAAAATGCACAAAAAATATGTAATGCATTCAGCTGAAAACAGAGTACAATTTATTTCTGCTCAAAAGTACTATGTGCTAACTTGATGTAAACGTATTCACTTTACTTTCCATATGATTTAGAGTTGTCTGCAACCAGTTTTATGTGTGTGCTACTGAAGTTAGTAAAGTTACACTAAGTTGCTCCTAAAGGTACAACCGTGTTTCAAAGCAATACAATGCTGAATGTAGTTCCAATGTAAATGCAGTGTAGTATGTTCTTGAATTCAACTTTACTTTATGTATTCCATTGCTGTGAGTAGCTTTCCTTGTTTTTCTATTCAGTTGCAGTTCACTCTGAATAATGCACATGTAGATAACAGAAAATGCACAAAAAATAAGTAATGCATTCAGCTGAAAAGAGAGTACAATTTACTTTTGCTCAAAAGTACTATGTGCTAACTTGATGTAAACGTATTCACTTTACTTTCCATATGATTTAGAGTTGTCTGCAACCAGTTTTATGTGTGTGCTACTGCAGTTAGTAAAGTTACACTAAGTTGCTCCTAAAGGTACAACTGTGTTTCAAAGCAATACAATGCTGAATGTAGTTCCAATGTAAATGCAGTGTAGTATGTTCTTGAATTCAACTTTACTTTATGTATTCCATTGCTGTGAGTAGCTTTCCTTGTTTTTCTATTCAGTTGCATTTCACTCTGAATAGTTATGCACATGTACATAACAGAAAATACACAAAATAAAAAGTAACGCATGTAGCTGAAAAGAGAGTACAATTTACTTTTGCTCAAAAGTACTATGTGCTAACTTGATGTAAACGTATTCACTTTACTTTCCATATGATTTAGAGTTGTCTGCAACCTGTTTTATGTGTGTGCTACCGCATTTAGTAAAGTTACACTAAGTTGCTCCTAAAGGTACAACCGTTTCAAAGCAATACAAAGCTGAATGTAGTTCCAATGTAAATGCAGTGTAGTAAGTTCTTGAAATCAACTTTACTTTATGTATTCAATTGCTGTGAGTAGCTTTCCTTGTTTTTCTATTCAGTTGCAGTTCACTCTGAATAGTTATGCACATGTACATAACAGAAAATACACAAAATAAAAAGTAACGCATGCAGCTGAAAAGAGAGTACAATTTACTTTTGCTCAAAAGTACTATGTGCTAACTTGATGTAAACGTTTTCAATTTACTTTCCATATGATCTAGAGTTGTCTGCAACCAGTTTTATGTGTGTGCTACCGCATTTAGTAAAGTTACACTAAGCAATATCACCAGTTGCTCCTAATTGTACTAACGTGTTTCAAAGCAATACAAAGCTAAATGCAGTTCCAATTTAAATGCAGTGTAGTATGTACTTGAAATCAACTTTACTTTATGTATTCCATTGCTGTGAGTAGTTTTTTTTTGTGTTTCTAATCTGTTACAGTTCGCTCTGAATAGTTACGCACATGTACATAACAGAAAATGCACAAAAAATATGTAATGCATTCAGCTGAAAAGAGAGTACAATTTACTTTTGCTCAAAAGTACTATGTGCTAACTAGATCTAAACGTTTGTAATTGACTTTCTATATGATTTGGTGCAGTCTGCAACAAGTTTTATGTGTGTGCTACTGAAGTTACTAACGTTACAATAAACAATATCACCAGTTGCTACTAATCGTACTACAGTGTTTCAAAGCAACAAAAAGCTAAATGTAGTTCCAATGTAAATGCATTGTAGTATGTTCTTGAATTCAACTTTACTTTAGGTATTCCATTGCTGTGAGTAGCTTTCCTTGTTTTTCCATTCAGTTGCAGTTCATTCTGAATAGTTACGCACATGTACATAACAGAAAACGCACAAAAAATAAGTAACGCATTCAGCTGAAAAGAGAGTACAATTTATTTCTGCTCAAAAGTACTATGTGCTAACTTGATGTAAACGTATTCACTTTACTTTCCATATGATTTAGAGTTGTCTGCAACCAGTTTTATGTGTGTGCTACTGAAGTTAGTAAAGTTACACTAAGTTGCTCCTAAAGGTACAACCGTGTTTCAAAGCAATACAATGCTGAATGTAGTTCCAATGTAAATGCAGTGTAGTATGTTCTTGAATTCAACTTTACTTTATGTATTCCATTGCTGTGAGTAGCTTTCCTTGTTTTTCTATTCAGTTGCAGTTCACTCTGAATAATGCACATGTACATAACAGAAAATGCACAAAAAATAAGTAATGCATTCAGCTGAAAAGAGAGTACAATTTACTTTTGCTCAAAAGTACTATGTGCTAACTTGATGTAAACGTATTCACTTTACTTTCCATATGATTTAGAGTTGTCTGCAACCAGTTTTATGTGTGTGCTACTGCAGTTAGTAAAGTTACACTAAGCAATATCACCAGTTGCTCCTAATGGTACTACCGTGTTTCAAAGCAATGCAAAGCTAAATGTAGTTCCAATGTAAATGCATTGTAGTATGTTCTTGAAATCAACTTTACTTTATGTATTCCATTGCTGTGAGTAGCTTTCCTTGTTGTTCCATTCAGTTGCAGTTCACTCTGAATAGTTATGCACATGTACATAACAGAAAATACACAAAATAAAAAGTAACGCATGCAGCTGAAAAGAGAGTACAATTTACTTTTGCTCAAAAGTACTATGTGCTAACTTGATGTAAACGTTTTCAATTTACTTTCCATATGATCTAGAGTTGTCTGCAACCAGTTTTATGTGTGTGCTACCGCATTTAGTAAAGTTACACTAAGCAATATCACCAGTTGCTCCTAATTGTACTAACGTGTTTCAAAGCAATACAAAGCTAAATGCAGTTCCAATTTAAATGCAGTGTAGTATGTACTTGAAATCAACTTTACTTTATGTATTCCATTGCTGTGAGTAGTTTTTTTTGTGTTTCTAATCTGTTACAGTTCGCTCTGAATAGTTACGCACATGTACATAACAGAAAATGCACAAAAAATATGTAATGCATTCAGCTGAAAACAGAGTACAATTTATTTCTGCTCAAAAGTACTATGTGCTAACTTGATGTAAACGTATTCACTTTACTTTCCATATGATTTAGAGTTGTCTGCAACCAGTTTTATGTGTGTGCTACTGAAGTTAGTAAAGTTACACTAAGTTGCTCCTAAAGGTACAACCGTGTTTCAAAGCAATACAATGCTGAATGTAGTTCCAATGTAAATGCAGTGTAGTATGTTCTTGAATTCAACTTTACTTTATGTATTCCATTGCTGTGAGTAGCTTTCCTTGTTTTTCTATTCAGTTGCAGTTCACTCTGAATAATGCACATGTAGATAACAGAAAATGCACAAAAAATAAGTAATGCATTCAGCTGAAAAGAGAGTACAATTTACTTTTGCTCAAAAGTACTATGTGCTAACTTGATGTAAACGTATTCACTTTACTTTCCATATGATTTAGAGTTGTCTGCAACCAGTTTTATGTGTGTGCTACTGCAGTTAGTAAAGTTACACTAAGTTGCTCCTAAAGGTACAACTGTGTTTCAAAGCAATACAATGCTGAATGTAGTTCCAATGTAAATGCAGTGTAGTATGTTCTTGAATTCAACTTTACTTTATGTATTCCATTGCTGTGAGTAGCTTTCCTTGTTTTTCTATTCAGTTGCATTTCACTCTGAATAGTTATGCACATGTACATAACAGAAAATACACAAAATAAAAGGTAACGCATGTAGCTGAAAAGAGAGTACAATTTACTTTTGCTCAAAAGTACTATGTGCTAACTTGATGTAAACGTATTCACTTTACTTTCCATATGATTTAGAGTTGTCTGCAACCTGTTTTATGTGT
Organism: Hemitrygon akajei; assembly: GCF_048418815.1. NCBI lineage: Eukaryota > Metazoa > Chordata > Chondrichthyes > Myliobatiformes > Dasyatidae > Hemitrygon > Hemitrygon akajei. Next base: position 57,519,305 of record NC_133131.1, read on the forward strand.
GTGCTACCGCATTTAGTAAAGTTACACTAAGTTGCTCCTAAAGGTACAACCGTTTCAAAGCAATACAAAGCTGAATGTAGTTCCAATGTAAATGCAGTGTAGTATGTTCTTGAATTCAACTTTACTTTATGTATTCCATTGCTGTGAGTAGCTTTCCTTGTTTTTCCATTCAGTTGCAGTTCATTCTGAATAGTTACGCACATGCACATAACAGAAAACGCACAAAAAATAAGTAATGCATTCAGCTGAAAAGAGAGTACAATTTATTTCTGCTCAAAAGTACTATGTGCTAACTTGATGTAAACGTATTCACTTTACTTTCCATATGATTTAGAGTTGTCTGCAACCAGTTTTATGTGTGTGCTACTGAAGTTAGTAAAGTTACACTAAGTTGCTCCTAAAGGTACAACCGTGTTTCAAAGCAATACAATGCTGAATGTAGTTCCAATGTAAATGCAGTGTAGTATGTTCTTGAATTCAACTTTACTTTATGTATTCCATTGCTGTGAGTAGCTTTCCTTGTTTTTCTATTCAGTTGCAGTTCACTCTGAATAATGCACATGTACATAACAGAAAATGCACAAAAAATAAGTAATGCATTCAGCTGAAAAGAGAGTACAATTTACTTTTGCTCAAAAGTACTATGTGCTAACTTGATGTAAACGTATTCACTTTACTTTCCATATGATTTAGAGTTGTCTGCAACCAGTTTTATGTGTGTGCTACTGCAGTTAGTAAAGTTACGCTAAGTTGCTCCTAAAGGTACAACTGTGTTTCAAAGCAATACAATGCTGAATGTAGTTCCAATGTAAATGCAGTGTAGTATGTTCTTGAATTCAACTTTACTTTATGTATTCCATTGCTGTGAGTAGCTTTCCTTGTTTTTCTATTCAGTTGCATTTCACTCTGAATAGTTATGCACATGTACATAACAGAAAATACACAAAATAAAAAGTAACGCATGTAGCTGAAAAGAGAGTACAATTTACTTTTGCTCAAAAGTACTATGTGCTAACTTGATGTAAACGTATTCACTTTACTTTCCATATGATTTAGAGTTGTCTGCAACCAGTTTTATGTGTGTGCTACCGCATTTAGTAAAGTTACACTAAGTTGCTCCTAAAGGTACAACCGTGTTTCAAAGCAATACAAAGCTGAATGTAGTTCCAATGTAAATGCAGTGTAGTAAGTTCTTGAAATCAACTTTACTTTATGTATTCCATTGCTGTGAGTAGCTTTCCTTGTTTTTCTATTCAGTTGCAGTTCACTCTGAATAGTGATGCACATGTACATAACAGAAAATACACAAAATAAAAAGTAACGCATGCAGCTGAAAAGAGAGTACAATTTACTTTTGCTCAAAAGTACTATGTGCTAACTTGATATAAACGTTTTCAATTTACTTTCCATATGATCTAGAGTTCTCTGCAACCAGTTTTATGTGTGTGCTACTGATGTTAGTAAAGTTACACTAAGCAATATCACCAGTTGCTCCTAATGGTACTACCGTGTTTCAAAGCAATGCAAAGCTAAATGTAGTTCCAATGTAAATGCATTGTAGTATGTTCTTGAAATCAACTTTACTTTATGTATTCCATTGCTGTGAGTAGCTTTCCTTGTTGTTCCATTCAGTTGCAGTTCACTCTGAATAGTTATGCACATGTACATAACAGAAAATACACAAAATAAAAAGTAACGCATGCAGCTGAAAAGAGAGTACAATTTACTTTTGCTCAAAAGTACTATGTGCTAACTTGATGTAAACGTTTTCAATTTACTTTCCATATGATCTAGAGTTGTCTGCAACCAGTTTTATGTGTGTGCTACCGCATTTAGTAAAGTTACACTAAGCAATATCACCAGTTGCTCCTAATTGTACTAACGTGTTTCAAAGCAATACAAAGCTAAATGCAGTTCCAATTTAAATGCAGTGTAGTATGTACTTGAAATCAACTTTACTTTATGTATTCCATTGCTGTGAGTAGTTTTTTTTTGTGTTTCTAATCTGTTACAGTTCGCTCTGAATAGTTACGCACATGTACATAACAGAAAATGCACAAAAAATATGTAATGCATTCAGCTGAAAAGAGAGTACAATTTACTTTTGCTCAAAAGTACTATGTGCTAACTAGATCTAAACGTTTGTAATTGACTTTCTATATGATTTGGTGCAGTCTGCAACAAGTTTTATGTGTGTGCTACTGAAGTTACTAACGTTACAATAAACAATATCACCAGTTGCTACTAATGGTACTACAGTGTTTCAAAGCAACAAAAAGCTAAATGTAGTTCCAATGTAAATGCATTGTAGTATGTTCTTGAATTCAACTTTACTTTAGGTATTCCATTGCTGTGAGTAGCTTTCCTTGTTTTTCCATTCAGTTGCAGTTCATTCTGAATAGTTACGCACATGTACATAACAGAAAACGCACAAAAAATAAGTAATGCATTCAGCTGAAAAGAGAGTACAATTTATTTCTGCTCAAAAGTACTATGTGCTAACTTGATGTAAACGTATTCACTTTACTTTCCATATGATTTAGAGTTGTCTGCAACCAGTTTTATGTGTGTGCTACTGAAGTTAGTAAAGTTACACTAAGTTGCTCCTAAAGGTACAACCGTGTTTCAAAGCAATACAATGCTGAATGTAGTTCCAATGTAAATGCAGTGTAGTATGTTCTTGAATTCAACTTTACTTTATGTATTCCATTGCTGTGAGTAGCTTTCCTTGTTTTTCTATTCAGTTGCAGTTCACTCTGAATAATGCACATGTACATAACAGAAAATGCACAAAAAATAAGTAATGCATTCAGCTGAAAAGAGAGTACAATTTACTTTTGCTCAAAAGTACTATGTGCTAACTTGATGTAAACGTATTCACTTTACTTTCCATATGATTTAGAGTTGTCTGCAACCAGTTTTATGTGTGTGCTACCGCATTTAGTAAAGTTACACTAAGTTGCTCCTAAAGGTACAACCGTGTTTCAAAGCAATACAAAGCTGAATGTAGTTCCAATGTAAATGCAGTGTAGTAAGTTCTTGAAATCAACTTTACTTTATGTATTCCATTGCTGTGAGTAGCTTTCCTTGTTTTTCTATTCAGTTGCAGTTCACTCTGAATAGTTATGCACATGTACATAACAGAAAAAGCACAAAAAATAAGTAATGCATTCAGCTGAAAACAGAGTACAATTTATTTCTGCTCAAAAGTACTATGTGCTTACTTGATGTAAACGTATTCACTTTACTTTCCATATGATTTAGAGTTGTCTGCAACCAGTTTTATGTGTGTGCTACTGCAGTTAGTAAAGTTACACTAAGCAATATCACCAGTTGCTCCTAATGGTACTACCGTGTTTCAAAGCAATACAATGCTGAATGTAGTTCCAATGTAAATGCAGTGTAGTATGTTCTTGAAATCAACTTTACTTTATGTATTCCATTGCTGTGAGTAGCTTTCCTTGTTGTTCCATTCAGTTGCAGTTCACTCTGAATAGTTATGCACATGTACATAACAGAAAATACACAAAATAAAAAGTAACGCATGCAGCTGAAAAGAGAGTACAATTTGCTTTTGCTCAAAAGTACTATGTGCTAACTTGATGTAAACGTTTTCAATTTACTTTCCATATGATCTAGAGTTGTCTGCAACCAGTTTTATGTGTGTGCTACCGCATTTAGTAAAGTTACACTAAGCAATATCACCAGTTGCTCCTAATTGTACTAACGTGTTTCAAAGCAATACAAAGCTAAATGCAGTTCCAATTTAAATGCAGTGTAGTATGTACTTGAAATCAACTTTACTTTATGTATTCCATTGCTGTGAGTAGTTTTTTTTTGTGTTTCTAATCTGTTACAGTTCGCTCTGAATAGTTACGCACATGTACATAACAGAAAATGCACAAAAAATATGTAATGCATTCAGCTGAAAACAGAGTACAATTTATTTCTGCTCAAAAGTACTATGTGCTAACTTGATGTAAACGTATTCACTTTACTTTCCATATGATTTAGAGTTGTCTGCAACCAGTTTTATGTGTGTGCTACTGAAGTTAGTAAAGTTACACTAAGTTGCTCCTAAAGGTACAACCGTGTTTCAAAGCAATACAATGCTGAATGTAGTTCCAATGTAAATGCAGTGTAGTATGTTCTTGAATTCAACTTTACTTTATGTATTCCATTGCTGTGAGTAGCTTTCCTTGTTTTTCTATTCAGTTGCAGTTCACTCTGAATAATGCACATGTAGATAACAGAAAATGCACAAAAAATAAGTAATGCATTCAGCTGAAAAGAGAGTACAATTTACTTTTGCTCAAAAGTACTATGTGCTAACTTGATGTAAACGTATTCACTTTACTTTCCATATGATTTAGAGTTGTCTGCAACCAGTTTTATGTGTGTGCTACTGCAGTTAGTAAAGTTACACTAAGTTGCTCCTAAAGGTACAACTGTGTTTCAAAGCAATACAATGCTGAATGTAGTTCCAATGTAAATGCAGTGTAGTATGTTCTTGAATTCAACTTTACTTTATGTATTCCATTGCTGTGAGTAGCTTTCCTTGTTTTTCTATTCAGTTGCATTTCACTCTGAATAGTTATGCACATGTACATAACAGAAAATACACAAAATAAAAAGTAACGCATGTAGCTGAAAAGAGAGTACAATTTACTTTTGCTCAAAAGTACTATGTGCTAACTTGATGTAAACGTATTCACTTTACTTTCCATATGATTTAGAGTTGTCTGCAACCTGTTTTATGTGTGTGCTACCGCATTTAGTAAAGTTACACTAAGTTGCTCCTAAAGGTACAACCGTTTCAAAGCAATACAAAGCTGAATGTAGTTCCAATGTAAATGCAGTGTAGTAAGTTCTTGAAATCAACTTTACTTTATGTATTCAATTGCTGTGAGTAGCTTTCCTTGTTTTTCTATTCAGTTGCAGTTCACTCTGAATAGTTATGCACATGTACATAACAGAAAATACACAAAATAAAAAGTAACGCATGCAGCTGAAAAGAGAGTACAATTTACTTTTGCTCAAAAGTACTATGTGCTAACTTGATGTAAACGTTTTCAATTTACTTTCCATATGATCTAGAGTTGTCTGCAACCAGTTTTATGTGTGTGCTACCGCATTTAGTAAAGTTACACTAAGCAATATCACCAGTTGCTCCTAATTGTACTAACGTGTTTCAAAGCAATACAAAGCTAAATGCAGTTCCAATTTAAATGCAGTGTAGTATGTACTTGAAATCAACTTTACTTTATGTATTCCATTGCTGTGAGTAGTTTTTTTTTGTGTTTCTAATCTGTTACAGTTCGCTCTGAATAGTTACGCACATGTACATAACAGAAAATGCACAAAAAATATGTAATGCATTCAGCTGAAAAGAGAGTACAATTTACTTTTGCTCAAAAGTGCTATGTGCTAACTAGATCTAAACGTTTGTAATTGACTTTCTATATGATTTGGTGCAGTCTGCAACAAGTTTTATGTGTGTGCTACTGAAGTTACTAACGTTACAATAAACAATATCACCAGTTGCTACTAATCGTACTACAGTGTTTCAAAGCAACAAAAAGCTAAATGTAGTTCCAATGTAAATGCATTGTAGTATGTTCTTGAATTCAACTTTACTTTAGGTATTCCATTGCTGTGAGTAGCTTTCCTTGTTTTTCCATTCAGTTGCAGTTCATTCTGAATAGTTACGCACATGTACATAACAGAAAACGCACAAAAAATAAGTAACGCATTCAGCTGAAAAGAGAGTACAATTTATTTCTGCTCAAAAGTACTATGTGCTAACTTGATGTAAACGTATTCACTTTACTTTCCATATGATTTAGAGTTGTCTGCAACCAGTTTTATGTGTGTGCTACTGAAGTTAGTAAAGTTACACTAAGTTGCTCCTAAAGGTACAACCGTGTTTCAAAGCAATACAATGATGAATGTAGTTCCAATGTAAATGCAGTGTAGTATGTTCTTGAATTCAACTTTACTTTATGTATTCCATTGCTGTGAGTAGCTTTCCTTGTTTTTCTATTCAGTTGCAGTTCACTCTGAATAATGCACATGTACATAACAGAAAATGCACAAAAAATAAGTAATGCATTCAGCTGAAAAGAGAGTACAATTTACTTTTTCTCAAAAGTACTATGTGCTAACCTGATGTAAACGTATTCACTTTACTTTCCATATGATTTAGAGTTGTCTGACACCAGTTTTATGTGTGTGCTACCGCATTTAGTAAAGTTACACTAAGTTGCTCCTAAAGGTACAACCGTTTCAAAGCAATACAAAGCTGAATGTAGTTCCAATGTAAATGCAGTGTAGTAAGTTCTTGAAATCAACTTTACTTTATGTATTCCATTGCTGTGAGTAGCTTTCCTTGTTTTTCTATTCAGTTGCAGTTCACTCTGAATAGTTATGCACATGTACATAACAGAAAATACACAAAATAAAAAGTAACGCATGCAGCTGAAAAGAGAGTACAATTTACTTTTGCTCAAAAGTACTATGTGCTAACTTGATGTAAACGTTTTCAATTTACTTTCCATATGATCTAGAGTTGTCTGCAACCAGTTTTATGTGTGTGCTACTGATGTTAGTAAAGTTACACTAAGCAATATCACCAGTTGCTCCTAATTGTACTAACGTGTTTCAAAGCAATACAAAGCTGAATGTAGTTCCAATGTAAATGCAGTGTAGTATGTTCTTGAAATCAGCTTAACTTTATGTATTCCATTGCTGTGAGTAGTTTTTTTGTGTTTCTAATCTGTTACAGTTCGCTCTGAATAGTTACGCACATGTACATAACAGAAAAAGCACAAAAAATAAGTAATGCATTCAGCTGAAAACAGAGTACAATTTATTTCTGCTCAAAAGTACTATGTGCTTACTTGATGTAAACGTATTCACTTTACTTTCCATATGATTTAGAGTTGTCTGCAACCAGTTTTATGTGTGTGCTACTGCAGTTAGTAAAGTTACACTAAGCAATATCACCAGTTGCTCCTAATGGTACTACCGTGTTTCAAAGCAATACAAAGCTAAATGTAGTTCCAATGTAAATGCATTGTAGTATGTTCTTGAAATCAACTTTACTTTATGTATTCCATTGCTTTGAGTAGCTTTCCTTGTTGTTCCATTCAGTTGCAGTTCACTCTGAATAGTTATGCACATGTACATAACAGAAAATACACAAAATAAAAAGTAACGCATTCAGCTGAAAAGAGAGTACAATTTACTTTTGCTCAAAAGTACTATGTGCTAACTAGATCTAAACGTTTGTAATTGACTTTCTATATGATTTGGTGCAGTCTGCAACAAGTTTTATGTGTCTGCTACTGAAGTTACTAACGTTACAATAAACAATATCACCAGTTGCTACTAATGGTACTACAGTGTTTCAAAGCAACAAAAAGCTAAATGTAGTTCCAATGTAAATGCATTGTAGTATGTTCTTGAATTCAACTTTACTTTAGGTATTCCATTGCTGTGAGTAGCTTTCCTTGTTTTTCCATTCAGTTGCAGTTCATTCTGAATAGTTACGCACATGTACATAACAGAAAACGCACAAAAAATAAGTAACGCATTCAGCTGAAAAGAGAGTACAATTTATTTCTGCTCAAAAGTACTATGTGCTAACTTGATGTAAACGTATTCACTTTACTTTCCATATGATTTAGAGTTGTCTGCAACCAGTTTTATGTGTGTGCTACTGAAGTTAGTAAAGTTACACTAAGTTGCTCCTAAAGGTACAACCGTGTTTCAAAGCAATACAATGCTGAATGTAGTTCCAATGTAAATGCAGTGTAGTATGTTCTTGAATTCAACTTTACTTTATGTATTCCATTGCTGTGAGTAGCTTTCCTTGTTTTTCTATTCAGTTGCATTTCACTCTGAATAGTTATGCACATGTACATAACAGAAAATACACAAAAAATAAGTAATGCATTCAGCTGAAAAGAGAGTACAATTTACTTTTGCTCAAAAGTACTATGTGCTAACTTGATGTAAACGTATTCACTTTACTTTCCATATGATTTAGAGTTGTCTGCAACCAGTTTTATGTGTGTGCTACTGCAGTTAGTAAAGTTACACTAAGTTGCTCCTAAAGGTACAACTGTGTTTCAAAGCAATACAATGCTGAATGTAGTTCCAATGTAAATGCAGTGTAGTAAGTTCTTGAAATCAAACTTACTTTATGTATTCCATTGCTGTGAGTAGCTTTCCTTGTTTTTCTATTCAGTTGCAGTTCACTCTGAATAGTTATGCACATGTACATAACAGAAAATACACAAAATAAAAAGTAACGCATGCAGCTGAAGAGAGTACAATTTACTTTTGCTCAAAAGTACTATGTGCTAACTTAATGTAAACGTTTTCAATTTACTTTCCATATGCTCTAGAGTTGTCTGCAACCAGTTTTATGTGTGTGCTACTGCAGTTAGTAAAGTTACACTAAGCAATATCACCAGTTGCTCCTAATGGTACTACCGTGTTTCAAAGCAATACAAAGCTAAATGTAGTTCCAATGTAAATGCATTGTAGTATGTTCTTGAAATCAACTTTACTTTATCTATTCCATTGCTGTGAGTAGCTTTCCTTGTTTTTCTATTCAGTTGCAGTTCACTCTGAATAATGCACATGTACATAACAGAAAATGCACAAAAAATAAGTAATGCATTCAGCTGAAAAGAGAGTACAATTTACTTTTGCTCAAAAGTACTATGTGCTAACCTGATGTAAACGTATTCACTTTACTTTCCATATGATTTAGAGTTGTCTGACACCAGTTTTATGTGTGTGCTACCGCATTTAGTAAAGTTACACTAAGTTGCTCCTAAAGGTACAACCGTTTCAAAGCAATACAAAGCTGAATGTAGTTCCAATGTAAATGCAGTGTAGTAAGTTCTTGAAATCAACTTTACTTTATGTATTCCATTGCTGTGAGTAGCTTTCCTTGTTTTTCTATTCAGTTGCAGTTCACTCTGAATAGTTATGCACATGTACATAACAGAAAATACACAAAATAAAAAGTAACGCATGCAGCTGAAAAGAGAGTACAATTTACTTTTGCTCAAAAGTACTATGTGCTAACTTGATGTAAACGTTTTCAATTTACTTTCCATATGATCTAGAGTTGTCTGCAACCAGTTTTATGTGTGTGCTACTGATGTTAGTAAAGTTACACTAAGCAATATCACCAGTTGCTCCTAATTGTACTAACGTGTTTCAAAGCAATACAAAGCTGAATGTAGTTCCAATGTAAATGCAGTGTAGTATGTTCTTGAAATCAACTTAACTTTATGTATTCCATTGCTGTGAGTAGTTTTTTTGTGTTTCTAATCTGTTACAGTTCGCTCTGAATAGTTACGCACATGTACATAACAGAAAAAGCACAAAAAATAAGTAATGCATTCAGCTGAAAACAGAGTACAATTTATTTCTGCTCAAAAGTACTATGTGCTTACTTGATGTAAACGTATTCACTTTACTTTCCATATGATTTAGAGTTGTCTGCAACCAGTTTTATGTGTGTGCTACTGCAGTTAGTAAAGTTACACTAAGCAATATCACCAGTTGCTCCTAATGGTACTACCGTGTTTCAAAGCAATACAAAGCTAAATGTAGTTCCAATGTAAATGCATTGTAGTATGTTCTTGAAATCAACTTTACTTTATGTATTCCATTGCTTTGAGTAGCTTTCCTTGTTGTTCCATTCAGTTGCAGTTCACTCTGAATAGTTATGCACATGTACATAACAGAAAATACACAAAATAAAAAGTAACGCATTCAGCTGAAAAGAGAGTACAATTTACTTTTGCTCAAAAGTACTATGTGCTAACTAGATCTAAACGTTTGTAATTGACTTTCTATATGATTTGGTGCAGTCTGCAACAAGTTTTATGTGTGTGCTACTGAAGTTACTAACGTTACAATAAACAATATCACCAGTTGCTACTAATGGTACTACAGTGTTTCAAAGCAACAAAAAGCTAAATGTAGTTCCAATGTAAATGCATTGTAGTATGTTCTTGAATTCAACTTTACTTTAGGTATTCCATTGCTGTGAGTAGCTTTCCTTGTTTTTCCATTCAGTTGCAGTTCATTCTGAATAGTTACGCACATGTACATAACAGAAAACGCACAAAAAATAAGTAACGCATTCAGCTGAAAAGAGAGTACAATTTATTTCTGCTCAAAAGTACTATGTGCTAACTTGATGTAAACGTATTCACTTTACTTTCCATATGATTTAGAGTTGTCTGCAACCAGTTTTATGTGTGTGCTACTGAAGTTAGTAAAGTTACACTAAGTTGCTCCTAAAGGTACAACCGTGTTTCAAAGCAATACAATGCTGAATGTAGTTCCAATGTAAATGCAGTGTAGTATGTTCTTGAATTCAACTTTACTTTATGTATTCCATTGCTGTGAGTAGCTTTCCTTGTTTTTCTATTCAGTTGCATTTCACTCTGAATAGTTATGCACATGTACATAACAGAAAATACACAAAAAATAAGTAATGCATTCAGCTGAAAAGAGAGTACAATTTACTTTTGCTCAAAAGTACTATGTGCTAACTTGATGTAAACGTATTCACTTTACTTTCCATATGATTTAGAGTTGTCTGCAACCAGTTTTATGTGTGTGCTACTGCAGTTAGTAAAGTTACACTAAGTTGCTCCTAAAGGTACAACTGTGTTTCAAAGCAATACAATGCTGAATGTAGTTCCAATGTAAATGCAGTGTAGTAAGTTCTTGAAATCAAACTTACTTTATGTATTCCATTGCTGTGAGTAGCTTTCCTTGTTTTTCTATTCAGTTGCAGTTCACTCTGAATAGTTATGCACATGTACATAACAGAAAATACACAAAATAAAAAGTAACGCATGCAGCTGAAGAGAGTACAATTTACTTTTGCTCAAAAGTACTATGTGCTAACTTAATGTAAACGTTTTCAATTTACTTTCCATATGCTCTAGAGTTGTCTGCAACCAGTTTTATGTGTGTGCTACTGCAGTTAGTAAAGTTACACTAAGCAATATCACCAGTTGCTCCTAATGGTACTACCGTGTTTCAAAGCAATACAAAGCTAAATGTAGTTCCAATGTAAATGCATTGTAGTATGTTCTTGAAATCAACTTTACTTTATCTATTCCATTGCTGTGAGTAGCTTTCCTTGTTGTTCCATTCAGTTGCAGTTCACTCTGAATAGTTATGCACATGTACATAACAGAAAATACACAAAATAAAAAGTAACGCATGCAGCTGAAAAGAGAGTACAATTTACTTTTGCTCAAAAGTACTATGTGCTAACTTGATGTAAACGTTTTCAATTTACTTTCCATATGATCTAGAGTTGTCTGCAACCAGTTTTATGTGTGTGCTACCGCATTTAGTAAAGTTACACTAAGCAATATCACCAGATGCTCCTAATTGTACTAACGTGTTTCAAAGCAATACAAAGCTAAATGCAGTTCCAATTTAAATGCAGTGTAGTATGTACTTGAAATCAACTTTACTTTATGTATTCCATTGCTGTGAGTAGTTTTTTTTTGTGTTTCTAATCTGTTACAGTTCGCTCTGAATAGTTACGCACATGTACATAACAGAAAATGCACAAAAAATATGTAATGCTTTCAGCTGAAAACAGAGTACAATTTATTTCTGCTCAAAAGTACTATGTGCTAACTTGATGTAAACGTATTCACTTTACTTTCCATATGATTTAGAGTTGTCTGCAACCAGTTTTATGTGTGTGCTACTGAAGTTAGTAAAGTTACACTAAGTTGCTCCTAAAGGTACAACCGTGTTTCAAAGCAATACAATGCTGAATGTAGTTCCAATGTAAATGCAGTGTAGTATGTTCTTGAATTCAACTTTACTTTATGTATTCCATTGCTGTGAGTAGCTTTCCTTGTTTTTCTATTCAGTTGCATTTCACTCTGAATAGTTATGCACATGTACATAACAGAAAATACACAAAAAATAAGTAATGCATTCAGCTGAAAAGAGAGTACAATTTACTTTTGCTCAAAAGTACTATGTGCTAACTTGATGTAAACGTATTCACTTTACTTTCCATATGATTTAGAGTTGTCTGCAACCAGTTTTATGTGTGTGCTACTGCAGTTAGTAAAGTTACACTAAGTTGCTCCTAAAGGTACAACTGTGTTTCAAAGCAATACAATGCTGAATGTAGTTCCAATGTAAATGCAGTGTAGTAAGTTCTTGAAATCAAATTTACTTTATGTATTCCATTGCTGTGAGTAGCTTTCCTTGTTTTTCTATTCAGTTGCAGTTCACTCTGAATAGTTATGCACATGTACATAACAGAAAATACACAAAATAAAAAGTAACGCATGCAGCTGAAGAGAGTACAATTTACTTTTGCTCAAAAGTACTATGTGCTAACTTAATGTAAACGTTTTCAATTTACTTTCCATATGATCTAGAGTTGTCTGCAACCAGTTTTATGTGTGTGCTACTGCAGTTAGTAAAGTTACACTAAGCAATATCACCAGTTGCTCCTAATGGTACTACCGTGTTTCAAAGCAATACAAAGCTAAATGTAGTTCCAATGTAAATGCATTGTAGTATGTTCTTGAAATCAACTTTACTTTATGTATTCCATTGCTGTGAGTAGCTTTCCTTGTTGTTCCATTCAGTTGCAGTTCACTCTGAATAGTTATGCACATGTACATAACAGAAAATACACAAAATAAAAAGTAACGCATGCAGCTGAAAAGAGAGTACAATTTACTTTTGCTCAAAAGTACTATGTGCTAACTTGATGTAAACGTTTTCAATTTACTTTCCATATGATCTAGAGTTGTCTGCAACCAGTTTTATGTGTGTGCTACCGCATTTAGTAAAGTTACACTAAGCAATATCACCAGTTGCTCCTAATTGTACTAACGTGTTTCAAAGCAATACAAAGCTAAATGCAGTTCCAATTTAAATGCAGTGTAGTATGTACTTGAAATCAACTTTACTTTATGTATTCCATTGCTGTGAGTAGTTTTTTTTTTGTGTTTCTAATCTGTTACAGTTCGCTCTGAATAGTTACGCACATGTACATAACAGAAAATGCACAAAAAATATGTAATGCATTCAGCTGAAAACAGAGTACAATTTATTTCTGCTCAAAAGTACTATGTGCTAACTTGATGTAAACGTATTCACTTTACTTTCCATATGATTTAGAGTTGTCTGCAACCAGTTTTATGTGTGTGCTACCGCATTTAGTAAAGTTACACTAAGTTGCTCCTAAAGGTACAACCGTTTCAAAGCAATACAAAGCTGAATGTAGTTCCAATGTAAATGCAGTGTAGTAAGTTCTTGAAATCAACTTTACTTTATGTATTCCATTGCTGTGAGTAGCTTTCCTTGTTTTTCTATTCAGTTGCAGTTCACTCTGAATAGTTATGCACATGTACATAACAGAAAATACACAAAATAAAAAGTAACGCATGCAGCTGAAAAGAGAGTACAATTTACTTTTGCTCAAAAGTACTATGTGCTAACTTGATGTAAACGTTTTCAATTTACTTTCCATATGATCTAGAGTTGTCTGCAACCAGTTTTATGTGTGTGCTACTGATGTTAGTAAAGTTACACTAAGCAATATCACCAGTTGCTCCTAATTGTACTAACGTGTTTCAAAGCAATACAAAGCTGAATGTAGTTCCAATGTAAATGCAGTGTAGTATGTTCTTGAAATCAACTTAACTTTATGTATTCCATTGCTGTGAGTAGTTTTTTTGTGTTTCTAATCTGTTACAGTTCGCTCTGAATAGTTACGCACATGTACATAACAGAAAAAGCACAAAAAATAAGTAATGCATTCAGCTGAAAACAGAGTACAATTTATTTCTGCTCAAAAGTACTATGTGCTTACTTGATGTAAACGTATTCACTTTACTTTCCATATGATTTAGAGTTGTCTGCAACCAGTTTTATGTGTGTGCTACTGTAGTTAGTAAAGTTACACTAAGCAATATCACCAGTTGCTCCTAATGGTACTACCGTGTTTCAAAGCAATACAAAGCTAAATGTAGTTCCAATGTAAATGCATTGTAGTATGTTCTTGAAATCAACTTTACTTTATGTATTCCATTGCTTTGAGTAGCTTTCCTTGTTGTTCCATTCAGTTGCAGTTCACTCTGAATAGTTATGCACATGTACATAACAGAAAATACACAAAATAAAAAGTAACGCATTCAGCTGAAAAGAGAGTACAATTTACTTTTGCTCAAAAGTACTATGTGCTAACTAGATCTAAACGTTTGTAATTGACTTTCTATATGATTTGGTGCAGTCTGCAACAAGTTTTATGTGTGTGCTACTGAAGTTACTAACGTTACAATAAACAATATCACCAGTTGCTACTAATGGTACTACAGTGTTTCAAAGCAACAAAAAGCTAAATGTAGTTCCAATGTAAATGCATTGTAGTATGTTCTTGAATTCAACTTTACTTTAGGTATTCCATTGCTGTGAGTAGCTTTCCTTGTTTTTCCATTCAGTTGCAGTTCATTCTGAATAGTTACGCACATGTACATAACAGAAAACGCACAAAAAATAAGTAATGCATTCAGCTGAAAAGAGAGTACAATTTATTTCTGCTCAAAAGTACTATGTGCTAACTTGATGTAAACGTATTCACTTTACTTTCCATATGATTTAGAGTTGTCTGCAACCAGTTTTATGTGTGTGCTACTGAAGTTAGTAAAGTTACACTAAGTTGCTCCTAAAGGTGCAACCGTGTTTCAAAGCAATACAATGCTGAATGTAGTTCCAATGTAAATGCAGTGTAGTATGTTCTTGAATTCAACTTTACTTTATGTATTCCATTGCTGTGAGTAGCTTTCCTTGTTTTTCTATTCAGTTGCATTTCACTCTGAATAGTTATGCACATGTACATAACAGAAAATACACAAAAAATAAGTAATGCATTCAGCTGAAAAGAGAGTACAATTTACTTTTGCTCAAAAGTACTATGTGCTAACTTGATGTAAACGTATTCACTTTACTTTCCATATGATTTAGAGTTGTCTGCAACCAGTTTTATGTGTGTGCTACTGCAGTTAGTAAAGTTACACTAAGTTGCTCCTAAAGGTACAACTGTGTTTCAAAGCAATACAATGCTGAATGTAGTTCCAATGTAAATGCAGTGTAGTAAGTTCTTGAAATCAAATTTACTTTATGTATTCCATTGCTGTGAGTAGCTTTCCTTGTTTTTCTATTCAGTTGCAGTTCACTCTGAATAGTTATGCACATGTACATAACAGAAAATACACAAAATAAAAAGTAACGCATGCAGCTGAAGAGAGTACAATTTACTTTTGCTCAAAAGTACTATGTGCTAACTTAATGTAAACGTTTTCAATTTACTTTCCATATGATCTAGAGTTGTCTGCAACCAGTTTTATGTGTGTGCTACTGCAGTTAGTAAAGTTACACTAAGCAATATCACCAGTTGCTCCTAATGGTACTACCGTGTTTCAAAGCAATACAAAGCTAAATGTAGTTCCAATGTAAATGCATTGTAGTGTGTTCTTGAAATCAACTTTACTTTATGTATTCCATTGCTGTGAGTAGTTTTTTTTTGTGTTTCTAATCTGTTACAGTTCGCTCTGAATAGTTACGCACATGTACATAACAGAAAATGCACAAAAAATATGTAATGCTTTCAGCTGAAAAGAGAGTACAATTTACTTTTGCTCAAAAGTACTATGTGCTAACTAGATCTAAACGTTTGTAATTGACTTTCTATATGATTTGGTGCAGTCTGCAACAAGTTTTATGTGTGTGCTACTGAAGTTACTAACGTTACAATAAACAATATCACCAGTTGCTACTAATGGTACTACAGTGTTTCAAAGCAACAAAAAGCTAAATGTAGTTCCAATGTAAATGCATTGTAGTATGTTCTTGAATTCAACTTTACTTTAGGTATTCCATTGCTGTGAGTAGCTTTCCTTGTTTTTCCATTCAGTTGCAGTTCATTCTGAATAGTTACGCACCTGTACATAACAGAAAACGCACAAAAAATAAGTAATGCATTCAGCTGAAAAGAGAGTACAATTTATTTCTGCTCAAAAGTACTATGTGCTAACTTGATGTAAACGTATTCACTTTACTTTCCATATGATTTAGAGTTGTCTGCAACCAGTTTTATGTGTGTGCTACTGCAGTTAGTAAAGTTACACTAAGTTGCTCCTAAAGGTACAACTGTGTTTCAAAGCAATACAATGCTGAATGTAGTTCCAATGTAAATGCAGTGTAGTATGTTCTTGAATTCAACTTTACTTTATGTATTCCATTGCTGTGAGTAGCTTTCCTTGTTTTTCTATTCAGTTGCATTTCACTCTGAATAGTTATGCACATGTACATAACAGAAAATACACAAAATAAAAAGTAACGCATGTAGCTGAAAAGAGAGTACAATTTACTTTTGCTCAAAAGTACTATGTGCTAACTTGATGTAAACGTATTCACTTTACTTTTCATATGATTTAGAGTTGTCTGCAACCTGTTTTATGTGTGTGCTACCGCATTTAGTAAAGTTACACTAAGTTGCTCCTAAAGGTACAACCGTTTCAAAGCAATACAAAGCTGAATGTAGTTCCAATGTAAATGCAGTGTAGTAAGTTCTTGAAATCAACTTTACTTTATGTATTCCATTGCTGTGAGTAGCTTTCCTTGTTTTTCTATTCAGTTGCAGTTCACTCTGAATAGTTATGCACATGTACATAACAGAAAATACACAAAATAAAAAGTAACGCATGCAGCTGAAAAGAGAGTACAATTTACTTTTGCTCAAAAGTACTATGTGCTAACTTGATGTAAACGTTTTCAATTTACTTTCCATATGATCTAGAGTTGTCTGCAACCAGTTTTATGTGTGTGCTACTGCAGTTAGTAAAGTTACACTAAGTTGCTCCTAAAGGTACAACTGTGTTTCAAAGCAATACAATGCTGAATGTAGTTCCAATGTAAATGCAGTGTAGTAAGTTCTTGAAATCAAATTTACTTTATGTATTCCATTGCTGTGAGTAGCTTTCCTTGTTTTTCTATTCAGTTGCAGTTCACTCTGCATAGTTATGCACATGTACATAACAGAAAATACACAAAATAAAAAGTAACGCATGCAGCTGAAGAGAGTACAATTTACTTTTGCTCAAAAGTACTATGTGCTAACTTAATGTAAACGTTTTCAATTTACTTTCCATATGATCTAGAGTTGTCTGCAACCAGTTTTATGTGTGTGCTACTGCAGTTAGTAAAGTTACACTAAGCAATATCACCAGTTGCTCCTAATGGTACTACCGTGTTTCAAAGCAATACAAGGATAAATGTAGTTCCAATGTAAATGCATTGTAGTGTGTTCTTGAAATCAACTTTACTTTATGTATTCCATTGCTGTGAGTAGGTTTTTTTTGTGTTTCTAATCTGTTACAGTTCGCTCTGAATAGTTACGCACATGTACATAACAGAAAATGCACAAAAAATATGTAACGCATGCAGCTGAAAAGAGAGTACAATTTACTTTTGCTCAAAAGTACTATGTGCTAACTAGATCTAAACGTTTGTAATTGACTTTCTATATGATTTGGTGCAGTCTGCAACAAGTTTTATGTGTGTGCTACCGCATTTAGTAAAGTTACACTAAGCAATATCACCAGTTGCTCCTAATTGTACTAACGTGTTTCAAAGCAATACAAAGCTAAATGCAGTTCCAATTTAAATGCAGTGTAGTATGTACTTGAAATCAACTTTACTTTATGTATTCCATTGCTGTGAGTAGTTTTTTTTGTGTTTCTAATCTGTTACAGTTCGCTCTGAATAGTTACGCACATGTACATAACAGAAAATGCACAAAAAATATGTAATGCATTCAGCTGAAAACAGAGTACAATTTATTTCTGCTCAAAAGTACTATGTGCTAACTTGATGTAAACGTATTCACTTTACTTTCCATATGATTTAGAGTTGTCTGCAACCAGTTTTATGTGTGTGCTACCGCATTTAGTAAAGTTACACTAAGTTGCTCCTAAAGGTACAACCGTTTCAAAGCAATACAAAGCTGAATGTAGTTCCAATGTAAATGCAGTGTAGTAAGTTCTTGAAATCAACTTTACTTTATGTATTCCATTGCTGTGAGTAGCTTTCCTTGTTTTTCTATTCAGTTGCAGTTCACTCTGAATAGTTATGCACATGTACATAACAGAAAATACACAAAATAAAAAGTAACGCATGCAGCTGAAAAGAGAGTACAATTTACTTTTGCTCAAAAGTACTATGTGCTAACTTGATGTAAACGTTTTCAATTTACTTTCCATATGATCTAGAGTTGTCTGCAACCAGTTTTATGTGTGTGCTACTGATGTTAGTAAAGTTACACTAAGCAATATCACCAGTTGCTCCTAATTGTACTAACGTGTTTCAAAGCAATACAAAGCTGAATGTAGTTCCAATGTAAATGCAGTGTAGTATGTTCTTGAAATCAACTTAACTTTATGTATTCCATTGCTGTGAGTAGTTTTTTTGTGTTTCTAATCTGTTACAGTTCGCTCTGAATAGTTACGCACATGTACATAACAGAAAAAGCACAAAAAATAAGTAATGCATTCAGCTGAAAACAGAGTACAATTTATTTCTGCTCAAAAGTACTATGTGCTTACTTGATGTAAACGTATTCACTTTACTTTCCATATGATTTAGAGTTGTCTGCAACCAGTTTTATGTGTGTGCTACTGTAGTTAGTAAAGTTACACTAAGCAATATCACCAGTTGCTCCTAATGGTACTACCGTGTTTCAAAGCAATACAATGCTGAATGTAGTTCCAATGTAAATGCAGTGTAGTATGTTCTTGAATTCAACTTTACTTTATGTATTCCATTGCTGTGAGTAGCTTTCCTTGTTTTTCTATTCAGTTGCATTTCACTCTGAATAGTTATGCACATGTACATAACAGAAAATACACAAAAAATAAGTAATGCATTCAGCTGAAAAGAGAGTACAATTTACTTTTGCTCAAAAGTACTATGTGCTAACTTGATGTAAACGTATTCACTTTACTTTCCATATGATTTAGAGTTGTCTGCAACCAGTTTTATGTGTGTGCTACTGCAGTTAGTAAAGTTACACTAAGTTGCTCCTAAAGGTACAACTGTGTTTCAAAGCAATACAATGCTGAATGTAGTTCCAATGTAAATGCAGTGTAGTAAGTTCTTGAAATCAAATTTACTTTATGTATTCCATTGCTGTGAGTAGCTTTCCTTGTTTTTCTATTCAGTTGCAGTTCACTCTGAATAGTTATGCACATGTACATAACAGAAAATACACAAAATAAAAAGTAACGCATGCAGCTGAAGAGAGTACAATTTACTTTTGCTCAAAAGTACTATGTGCTAACTTAATGTAAACGTTTTCAATTTACTTTCCATATGATCTAGAGTTGTCTGCAACCAGTTTTATGTGTGTGCTACCGCATTTAGTAAAGTTACACTAAGCAATATCACCAGTTGCTCCTAATTGTACTAACGTGTTTCAAAGCAATACAAAGCTAAATGCAGTTCCAATTTAAATGCAGTGTAGTATGTACTTGAAATCAACTTTACTTTATGTATTCCATTGCTGTGAGTAGTTTTTTTTTGTGTTTCTAATCTGTTACAGTTCGCTCTGAATAGTTACGCACATGTACATAACAGAAAACGCACAAAAAATACGTAATGCATTCAGCTGAAAAGAGAGTACAATTTATTTCTGCTCAAAAGTACTATGTGCTAACTTGATGTAAACGTATTCACTTTACTTTCCATATGATTTAGAGTTGTCTGCAACCAGTTTTATGTGTGTGCTACTGAAGTTAGTAAAGTTACACTAAGTTGCTCCTAAAGGTACAACCGTGTTTCAAAGCAATACAATGCTGAATGTAGTTCCAATGTAAATGCAGTGTAGTATGTTCTTGAATTCAACTTTACTTTATGTATTCCATTGCTGTGAGTAGCTTTCCTTGTTTTTCTATTCAGTTGCAGTTCACTCTGAATAATGCACATGTACATAACAGAAAATGCACAAAAAATAAGTAATGCATTCAGCTGAAAAGAGAGTACAATTTACTTTTGCTCAAAAGTACTATGTGCTAACTTGATGTAAACGTATTCACTTTACTTTCCATATGATTTAGAGTTGTCTGACACCAGTTTTATGTGTGTGCTACCGCATTTAGTAAAGTTACACTAAGTTGCTCCTAAAGGTACAACCGTTTCAAAGCAATACAAAGCTGAATGTAGTTCCAATGTAAATGCAGTGTAGTAAGTTCTTGAAATCAACTTTACTTTATGTATTCCATTGCTGTGAGTAGCTTTCCTTGTTTTTCTATTCAGTTGCAGTTCACTCTGAATAGTTATGCACATGTACATAACAGAAAATACACAAAATAAAAAGTAACGCATGCAGCTGAAAAGAGAGTACAATTTACTTTTGCTCAAAAGTACTATGTGCTAACTTGATGTAAACGTTTTCAATTTACTTTCCATATGATCTAGAGTTGTCTGCAACCAGTTTTATGTGTGTGCTACTGATGTTAGTAAAGTTACACTAAGCAATATCACCAGTTGCTCCTAATTGTACTAACGTGTTTCAAAGCAATACAAAGCTGAATGTAGTTCCAATGTAAATGCAGTGTAGTATGTTCTTGAAATCAACTTAACTTTATGTATTCCATTGCTGTGAGTAGTTTTTTTGTGTTTCTAATCTGTTACAGTTCGCTCTGAATAGTTACGCACATGTACATAACAGAAAAAGCACAAAAAATAAGTAATGCATTCAGCTGAAAACAGAGTACAATTTATTTCTGCTCAAAAGTACTATGTGCTTACTTGATGTAAACGTATTCACTTTACTTTCCATATGATTTAGAGTTGTCTGCAACCAGTTTTATGTGTGTGCTACTGCAGTTAGTAAAGTTACACTAAGCAATATCACCAGTTGCTCCTAATGGTACTACCGTGTTTCAAAGCAATACAAAGCTAAATGTAGTTCCAATGTAAATGCATTGTAGTATGTTCTTGAAATCAACTTTACTTTATGTATTCCATTGCTTTGAGTAGCTTTCCTTGTTGTTCCATTCAGTTGCAGTTCACTCTGAATAGTTATGCACATGTACATAACAGAAAATACACAAAATAAAAAGTAACGCATTCAGCTGAAAAGAGAGTACAATTTACTTTTGCTCAAAAGTACTATGTGCTAACTAGATCTAAACGTTTGTAATTGACTTTCTATATGATTTGGTGCAGTCTGCAACAAGTTTTATGTGTGTGCTACTGAAGTTACTAACGTTACAATAAACAATATCACCAGTTGCTACTAATGGTACTACAGTGTTTCAAAGCAACAAAAAGCTAAATGTAGTTCCAATGTAAATGCATTGTAGTATGTTCTTGAATTCAACTTTACTTTAGGTATTCCATTGCTGTGAGTAGCTTTCCTTGTTTTTCCATTCAGTTGCAGTTCATTCTGAATAGTTACGCACATGTACATAACAGAAAACGCACAAAAAATAAGTAATGCATTCAGCTGAAAAGAGAGTACAATTTATTTCTGCTCAAAAGTACAATGTGCTAACTTGATGTAAACGTATTCACTTTACTTTCCATATGATTTAGAGTTGTCTGCAACCAGTTTTATGTGTGTGCTACTGAAGTTAGTAAAGTTACACTAAGTTGCTCCTAAAGGTACAACCGTGTTTCAAAGCAATACAATGCTGAATGTAGTTCCAATGTAAATGCAGTGTAGTATGTTCTTGAATTCAACTTTACTTTATGTATTCCATTGCTGTGAGTAGCTTTCCTTGTTTTTCTATTCAGTTGCATTTCACTCTGAATAGTTATGCACATGTACATAACAGAAAATACACAAAAAATAAGTAATGCATTCAGCTGAAAAGAGAGTACAATTTACTTTTGCTCAAAAGTACTATGTGCTAACTTGATGTAAACGTATTCACTTTACTTTCCATATGATTTAGAGTTGTCTGCAACCAGTTTTATGTGTGTGCTACTGCAGTTAGTAAAGTTACACTAAGTTGCTCCTAAAGGTACAACTGTGTTTCAAAGCAATACAATGCTGAATGTAGTTCCAATGTAAATGCAGTGTAGTAAGTTCTTGAAATCAAATTTACTTTATGTATTCCATTGCTGTGAGTAGCTTTCCTTGTTTTTCTATTCAGTTGCAGTTCACTCTGAATAGTTATGCACATGTACATAACAGAAAATACACAAAATAAAAAGTAACGCATGCAGCTGAAGAGAGTACAATTTACTTTTGCTCAAAAGTACTATGTGCTAACTTAATGTAAACGTTTTCAATTTACTTTCCATATGATCTAGAGTTGTCTGCAACCAGTTTTATGTGTGTGCTACTGCAGTTAGTAAAGTTACACTAAGCAATATCACCAGTTGCTCCTAATGGTACTACCGTGTTTCAAAGCAATACAAAGCTAAATGTAGTTCCAATGTAAATGCATTGTAGTATGTTCTTGAAATCAACTTTACTTTATGTATTCCATTGCTGTGAGTAGCTTTCCTTGTTGTTCCATTCAGTTGCAGTTCACTCTGAATAGTTATGCACATGTACATAACAGAAAATACACAAAATAAAAAGTAACGCATGCAGCTGAAAAGAGAGTACAATTTACTTTTGCTCAAAAGTACTATGTGCTAACTTGATGTAAACGTTTTCAATTTACTTTCCATATGATCTAGAGTTGTCTGCAACCAGTTTTATGTGTGTGCTACCGCATTTAGTAAAGTTACACTAAGCAATATCACCAGTTGCTCCTAATTGTACTAACGTGTTTCAAAGCAATACAAAGCTAAATGCAGTTCCAATTTAAATGCAGTGTAGTATGTACTTGAAATCAACTTTACTTTATGTATTCCATTGCTGTGAGTAGTTTTTTTTTGTGTTTCTAATCTGTTACAGTTCGCTCTGAATAGTTACGCACATGTACATAACAGAAAATGCACAAAAAATATGTAATGCATTCAGCTGAAAACAGAGTACAATTTATTTCTGCTCAAAAGTACTATGTGCTAACTTGATGTAAACGTATTCACTTTACTTTCCATATGATTTAGAGTTGTCTGCAACCAGTTTTATGTGTGTGCTACCGCATTTAGTAAAGTTACACTAAGTTGCTCCTAAAGGTACAACCGTTTCAAAGCAATACAAAGCTGAATGTAGTTCCAATGTAAATGCAGTGTAGTAAGTTCTTGAAATCAACTTTACTTTATGTATTCCATTGCTGTGAGTAGCTTTCCTTGTTTTTCTATTCAGTTGCAGTTCACTCTGAATAGTTATGCACATGTACATAACAGAAAATACACAAAATAAAAAGTAACGCATGCAGCTGAAAAGAGAGTACAATTTACTTTTGCTCAAAAGTACTATGTGCTAACTTGATGTAAACGTTTTCAGTTTACTTTCCATATGATCTAGAGTTGTCTGCAACCAGTTTTATGTGTGTGCTACTGATGTTAGTAAAGTTACACTAAGCAATATCACCAGTTGCTCCTAATTGTACTAACGTGTTTCAAAGCAATACAAAGCTGAATGTAGTTCCAATGTAAATGCAGTGTAGTATGTTCTTGAAATCAACTTAACTTTATGTATTCCATTGCTGTGAGTAGTTTTTTTGTGTTTCTAATCTGTTACAGTTCGCTCTGAATAGTTACGCACATGTACATAACAGAAAAAGCACAAAAAATAAGTAATGCATTCAGCTGAAAACAGAGTACAATTTATTTCTGCTCAAAAGTACTATGTGCTTACTTGATGTAAACGTATTCACTTTACTTTCCATATGATTTAGAGTTGTCTGCAACCAGTTTTATGTGTGTGCTACTGTAGTTAGTAAAGTTACACTAAGCAATATCACCAGTTGCTACTAATGGTACTACAGTGTTTCAAAGCAACAAAAAGCTAAATGTAGTTCCAATGTAAATGCATTGTAGTATGTTCTTGAATTCAACTTTACTTTAGGTATTCCATTGCTGTGAGTAGCTTTCCTTGTTTTTCCATTCAGTTGCAGTTCATTCTGAATAGTTACGCACCTGTACATAACAGAAAACGCACAAAAAATAAGTAATGCATTCAGCTGAAAAGAGAGTACAATTTATTTCTGCTCAAAAGTACTATGTGCTAACTTGATGTAAACGTATTCACTTTACTTTCCATATGATTTAGAGTTGTCTGCAACCAGTTTTATGTGTGTGCTACTGCAGTTAGTAAAGTTACACTAAGTTGCTCCTAAAGGTACAACTGTGTTTCAAAGCAATACAATGCTGAATGTAGTTCCAATGTAAATGCAGTGTAGTATGTTCTTGAATTCAACTTTACTTTATGTATTCCATTGCTGTGAGTAGCTTTCCTTGTTTTTCTATTCAGTTGCAGTTCACTCTGAATAGTTATGCACATGTACATAACAGAAAATACACAAAATAAAAAGTAACGCATGCAGCTGAAAAGAGAGTACAATTTACTTTTGCTCAAAAGTACTATGTGCTAACTTGATGTAAACGTTTTCAATTTACTTTCCATATGATCTAGAGTTGTCTGCAACCAGTTTTATGTGTGTGCTACCGCATTTAGTAAAGTTACACTAAGCAATATCACCAGTTGCTCCTAATTGTACTAACGTGTTTCAAAGCAATACAAAGCTAAATGCAGTTCCAATTTAAATGCAGTGTAGTATGTACTTGAAATCAACTTTACTTTATGTATTCCATTGCTGTGAGTAGTTTTTTTTTGTGTTTCTAATCTGTTACAGTTCGCTCTGAATAGTTACGCACATGTACATAACAGAAAATGCACAAAAAATATGTAATGCATTCAGCTGAAAAGAGAGTACAATTTACTTTTGCTCAAAAGTACTATGTGCTAACTAGATCTAAACGTTTGTAATTGACTTTCTATATGATTTGGTGCAGTCTGCAACAAGTTTTATGTGTGTGCTACTGAAGTTACTAACGTTACAATAAACAATATCACCAGTTGCTACTAATGGTACTACAGTGTTTCAAAGCAACAAAAAGCTAAATGTAGTTCCAATGTAAATGCATTGTAGTATGTTCTTGAATTCAACTTTACTTTAGGTATTCCATTGCTGTGAGTAGCTTTCCTTGTTTTTCCATTCAGTTGCAGTTCATTCTGAATAGTTACGCACATGTACATAACAGAAAACGCACAAAAAATAAGTAATGCATTCAGCTGAAAAGAGAGTACAATTTATTTCTGCTCAAAAGTACTATGTGCTAACTTGATGTAAACGTATTCACTTTACTTTCCATATGATTTAGAGTTGTCTGCAACCAGTTTTATGTGTGTGCTACTGAAGTTAGTAAAGTTACACTAAGTTGCTCCTAAAGGTACAACCGTGTTTCAAAGCAATACAATGCTGAATGTAGTTCCAATGTAAATGCAGTGTAGTATGTTCTTGAATTCAACTTTACTTTATGTATTCCATTGCTGTGAGTAGCTTTCCTTGTTTTTCTATTCAGTTGCAGTTCACTCTGAATAATGCACATGTACATAACAGAAAATGCACAAAAAATAAGTAATGCATTCAGCTGAAAAGAGAGTACAATTTACTTTTGCTCAAAAGTACTATGTGCTAACTTGATGTAAACGTATTCACTTTACTTTCCATATGATTTAGAGTTGTCTGCAACCAGTTTTATGTGTGTGCTACCGCATGTAGTAAAGTTACACTAAGTTGCTCCTAAAGGTACAACCGTGTTTCAAAGCAATACAAAGCTGAATGTAGTTCCAATGTAAATGCAGTGTAGTAAGTTCTTGAAATCAACTTTACTTTATGTATTCCATTGCTGTGAGTAGCTTTCCTTGTTTTTCTATTCAGTTGCAGTTCACTCTGAATAGTTATGCACATGTACATAACAGAAAATACACAAAATAAAAAGTAACGCATGCAGCTGAAAAGAGAGTACAATTTACTTTTGCTCAAAAGTACTATGTGCTAACTTGATGTAAACGTTTTCAATTTACTTTCCATATGATCTAGAGTTGTCAGCAACCAGTTTTATGTGTGTGCTACTGATGTTAGTAAAGTTACACTAAGCAATATCACCAGTTGCTCCTAATTGTACTAACGTGTTTCAAAGCAATGCAAAGCTAAATGTAGTTCGGATGTAAATGCATTGTAGTATGTTCTTGAAATCAACTTTACTTTATGTATTCCATTGCTGTGAGTAGCTTTCCTTGTTGTTCCATTCAGTTGCAGTTCACTCTGAATAGTTATGCACATGTACATAACAGAAAATACACAAAATAAAAAGTAACGCATGCAGCTGAAAAGAGAGTACAATTTACTTTTGCTCAAAAGTACTATGTGCTAACTTGATGTAAACGTTTTCAATTTACTTTCCATATGATCTAGAGTTGTCTGCAACCAGTTTTATGTGTGTGCTACCGCATTTAGTAAAGTTACACTAAGCAATATCACCAGTTGCTCCTAATTGTACTAACGTGTTTCAAAGCAATACAAAGCTAAATGCAGTTCCAATTTAAATGCAGTGTAGTATGTACTTGAAATCAACTTTACTTTATGTATTCCATTGCTGTGAGTAGTTTTTTTTTGTGTTTCTAATCTGTTACAGTTCGCTCTGAATAGTTACGCACATGTACATAACAGAAAACGCACAAAAAATAAGTAATGCATTCAGCTGAAAAGAGAGTACAATTTATTTCTGCTCAAAAGTACTATGTGCTAACTTGATGTAAACGTATTCACTTTACTTTCCATATGATTTAGAGTTGTCTGCAACCAGTTTTATGTGTGTGCTACTGAAGTTAGTAAAGTTACACTAAGTTGCTCCTAAAGGTACAACCGTGTTTCAAAGCAATACAATGCTGAATGTAGTTCCAATGTAAATGCAGTGTAGTATGTTCTTGAATTCAACTTTACTTTATGTATTCCATTGCTGTGAGTAGCTTTCCTTGTTTTTCTATTCAGTTGCAGTTCACTCTGAATAATGCACATGTACATAACAGAAAATGCACAAAAAATAAGTAATGCATTCAGCTGAAAAGAGAGTACAATTTACTTTTGCTCAAAAGTACTATGTGCTAACTTGATGTAAACGTATTCACTTTACTTTCCATATGATTTAGAGTTGTCTGACACCAGTTTTATGTGTGTGCTACCGCATTTAGAAAAGTTACACTAAGTTGCTCCTAAAGGTACAACCGTTTCAAAGCAATACAAAGCTGAATGTAGTTCCAATGTAAATGCAGTGTAGTAAGTTCTTGAAATCAACATTACTTTATGTATTCCATTGCTGTGAGTAGCTTTCCTTGTTTTTCTATTCAGTTGCATTTCACTCTGAATAGATATGCACATGTACATAACAGAAAATACACAAAATAAAAAGTAACGCATGTAGCTGAAAAGAGAGTACAATTTACTTTTGCTCAAAAGTACTATGTGCTAACTTGATGTAAACGTATTCACTTTACTTTCCATATGATTTAGAGTTGTCTGACACCAGCTTTATGTGTGTGCTACCGCATTTAGTAAAGTTACACTAAGTTGCTCCTAAAGGTACAACCGTTTCAAAGCAATACAAAGCTGAATGTAGTTCCAATGTAAATGCAGAGTAGTAAGTTCTTGAAATCAACTTTACTTTATGTATTCCATTGCTGTGAGTTGCTTTCCTTGTTTTTCTATTCAGTTGCAGTTCACTCTGAATAGTTATGCACATGTACATAACAGAAAATACACAAAATAAAAAGTAACGCATGCAGCTGAAAAGAGAGTACAATTTACTTTTGCTCAAAAGTACTATGTGCTAACTAGATCTAAACGTTTGTAATTGACTTTCTATATGATTTGGTGCAGTCTGCAACAAGTTTTATGTGTGTGCTACTGAAGTTACTAACGTTACAATAAACAATATCACCAGTTGCTACTAATGGTACTACAGTGTTTCAAAGCAACAAAAAGCTAAATGTAGTTCCAATGTAAATGCATTGTAGTATGTTCTTGAATTCAACTTTACTTTAGGTATTCCATTGCTGTGAGTAGCTTTCCTTGTTTTTCCATTCAGTTGCAGTTCATTCTGAATAGTTACGCACATGTACATAACAGAAAACGCACAAAAAATAAGTAATGCATTCAGCTGAAAAGAGAGTACAATTTATTTCTGCTCAAAAGTACAATGTGCTAACTTGATGTAAACGTATTCACTTTACTTTCCATATGATTTAGAGTTGTCTGCAACCAGTTTTATGTGTGTGCTACTGAAGTTAGTAAAGTTACACTAAGTTGCTCCTAAAGGTACAACCGTGTTTCAAAGCAATACAATGCTGAATGTAGTTCCAATGTAAATGCAGTGTAGTATGTTCTTGAATTCAACTTTACTTTATGTATTCCATTGCTGTGAGTAGCTTTCCTTGTTTTTCTATTCAGTTGCATTTCACTCTGAATAGTTATGCACATGTACATAACAGAAAATACACAAAAAATAAGTAATGCATTCAGCTGAAAAGAGAGTACAATTTACTTTTGCTCAAAAGTACTATGTGCTAACTTGATGTAAACGTATTCACTTTACTTTCCATATGATTTAGAGTTGTCTGCAACCAGTTTTATGTGTGTGCTACTGCAGTTAGTAAAGTTACACTAAGTTGCTCCTAAAGGTACAACTGTGTTTCAAAGCAATACAATGCTGAATGTAGTTCCAATGTAAATGCAGTGTAGTAAGTTCTTGAAATCAAATTTACTTTATGTATTCCATTGCTGTGAGTAGCTTTCCTTGTTTTTCTATTCAGTTGCAGTTCACTCTGAATAGTTATGCACATGTACATAACAGAAAATACACAAAATAAAAAGTAACGCATGCAGCTGAAGAGAGTACAATTTACTTTTGCTCAAAAGTACTATGTGCTAACTTAATGTAAACGTTTTCAATTTACTTTCCATATGATCTAGAGTTGTCTGCAACCAGTTTTATGTGTGTGCTACTGCAGTTAGTAAAGTTACACTAAGCAATATCACCAGTTGCTCCTAATGGTACTACCGTGTTTCAAAGCAATACAAAGCTAAATGTAGTTCCAATGTAAATGCATTGTAGTATGTTCTTGAAATCAACTTTACTTTATGTATTCCATTGCTGTGAGTAGCTTTGCTTGTTGTTCCATTCAGTTGCAGTTCACTCTGAATAGTTATGCACATGTACATAACAGAAAATACACAAAATAAAAAGTAACGCATGCAGCTGAAAAGAGAGTACAATTTACTTTTGCTCAAAAGTACTATGTGCTAACTTGATGTAAACGTTTTCAATTTACTTTCCATATGATCTAGAGTTGTCTGCAACCAGTTTTACGTGTGTGCTACCGCATTTAGTAAAGTTACACTAAGCAATATCACCAGTTGCTCCTAATTGTACTAACGTGTTTCAAAGCAATACAAAGCTAAATGCAGTTCCAATTTAAATGCAGTGTAGTATGTACTTGAAATCAACTTTACTTTATGTATTCCATTGCTGTGAGTAGTTTTTTTTTGTGTTTCTAATCTGTTACAGTTCGCTCTGAATAGTTACGCACATGTACATAACAGAAAATGCACAAAAAATATGTAATGCATTCAGCTGAAAACAGAGTACAATTTATTTCTGCTCAAAAGTACTATGTGCTAACTTGATGTAAACGTATTCACTTTACTTTCCATATGATTTAGAGTTGTCTGCAACCAGTTTTATGTGTGTGCTACCGCATTTAGTAAAGTTACACTAAGTTGCTCCTAAAGGTACAACCGTTTCAAAGCAATACAAAGCTGAATGTAGTTCCAATGTAAATGCAGTGTAGTAAGTTCTTGAAATCAACTTTACTTTATGTATTCCATTGCTGTGAGTAGCTTTCCTTGTTTTTCTATTCAGTTGCAGTTCACTCTGAATAGTTATGCACATGTACATAACAGAAAATACACAAAATAAAAAGTAACGCATGCAGCTGAAAAGAGAGTACAATTTACTTTTGCTCAAAAGTACTATGTGCTAACTTGATGTAAACGTTTTCAATTTACTTTCCATATGATCTAGAGTTGTCTGCAACCAGTTTTATGTGTGTGCTACTGATGTTAGTAAAGTTACACTAAGCAATATCACCAGTTGCTCCTAATTGTACTAACGTGTTTCAAAGCAATACAAAGCTGAATGTAGTTCCAATGTAAATGCAGTGTAGTATGTTCTTGAAATCAACTTAACTTTATGTATTCCATTGCTGTGAGTAGTTTTTTTGTGTTTCTAATCTGTTACAGTTCGCTCTGAATAGTTACGCACATGTACATAACAGAAAAAGCACAAAAAATAAGTAATGCATTCAGCTGAAAACAGAGTACAATTTATTTCTGCTCAAAAGTACTATGTGCTTACTTGATGTAAACGTATTCACTTTACTTTCCATATGATTTAGAGTTGTCTGCAACCAGTTTTATGTGTGTGCTACTGTAGTTAGTAAAGTTACACTAAGCAATATCACCAGTTGCTACTAATGGTACTACAGTGTTTCAAAGCAACAAAAAGCTAAATGTAGTTCCAATGTAAATGCAGTGTAGTAAGTTCTTGAAATCAAATTTACTTTATGTATTCCATTGCTGTGAGTAGCTTTCCTTGTTTTTCTATTCAGTTGCAGTTCACTCTGAATAGTTATGCACATGTACATAACAGAAAATACACAAAATAAAAAGTAACGCATGCAGCTGAAAAGAGAGTACAATTTACTTTTGCTCAAAAGTACTATGTGCTAACTTGATGTAAACGTTTTCAATTTACTTTCCATATGATCTAGAGTTGTCTGCAACCAGTTTTATGTGTGTGCTACCGCATTTAGTAAAGTTACACTAAGCAATATCACCAGTTGCTCCTAATTGTACTAACGTGTTTCAAAGCAATACAAAGCTAAATGCAGTTCCAATTTAAATGCAGTGTAGTATGTACTTGAAATCAACTTTACTTTATGTATTCCATTGCTGTGAGTAGTTTTTTTTTGTGTTTCTAATCTGTTACAGTTCGCTCTGAATAGTTACGCACATGTACATAACAGAAAATGCACAAAAAATATGTAATGCATTCAGCTGAAAAGAGAGTACAATTTACTTTTGCTCAAAAGTACTATGTGCTAACTAGATCTAAACGTTTGTAATTGACTTTCTATATGATTTGGTGCAGTCTGCAACAAGTTTTATGTGTGTGCTACTGAAGTTACTAACGTTACAATAAACAATATCACCAGTTGCTACTAATGGTACTACAGTGTTTCAAAGCAACAAAAAGCTAAATGTAGTTCCAATGTAAATGCATTGTAGTATGTTCTTGAATTCAACTTTACTTTAGGTATTCCATTGCTGTGAGTAGCTTTCCTTGTTTTTCCATTCAGTTGCAGTTCATTCTGAATAGTTACGCACATGTACATAACAGAAAACGCACAAAAAATAAGTAATGCATTCAGCTGAAAAGAGAGTACAATTTATTTCTGCTCAAAAGTACTATGTGCTAACTTGATGTAAACGTATTCACTTTACTTTCCATATGATTTAGAGTTGTCTGCAACCAGTTTTATGTGTGTGCTACTGAAGTTAGTAAAGTTACACTAAGTTGCTCCTAAAGGTACAACCGTGTTTCAAAGCAATACAATGCTGAATGTAGTTCCAATGTAAATGCAGTGTAGTATGTTCTTGAATTCAACTTTACTTTATGTATTCCATTGCTGTGAGTAGCTTTCCTTGTTTTTCTATTCAGTTGCAGTTCACTCTGAATAATGCACATGTACATAACAGAAAATGCACAAAAAATAAGTAATGCATTCAGCTGAAAAGAGAGTACAATTTACTTTTGCTCAAAAGTACTATGTGCTAACTTGATGTAAACGTATTCACTTTACTTTCCATATGATTTAGAGTTGTCTGCAACCAGTTTTATGTGTGTGCTACCGCATGTAGTAAAGTTACACTAAGTTGCTCCTAAAGGTACAACCGTGTTTCAAAGCAATACAAAGCTGAATGTAGTTCCAATGTAAATGCAGTGTAGTAAGTTCTTGAAATCAACTTTACTTTATGTATTCCATTGCTGTGAGTAGCTTTCCTTGTTTTTCTATTCAGTTGCAGTTCACTCTGAATAGTTATGCACATGTACATAACAGAAAATACACAAAATAAAAAGTAACGCATGCAGCTGAAAAGAGAGTACAATTTACTTTTGCTCAAAAGTACTATGTGCTAACTTGATGTAAACGTTTTCAATTTACTTTCCATATGATCTAGAGTTGTCAGCAACCAGTTTTATGTGTGTGCTACTGATGTTAGTAAAGTTACACTAAGCAATATCACCAGTTGCTCCTAATTGTACTAACGTGTTTCAAAGCAATGCAAAGCTAAATGTAGTTCGGATGTAAATGCATTGTAGTATGTTCTTGAAATCAACTTTACTTTATGTATTCCATTGCTGTGAGTAGCTTTCCTTGTTGTTCCATTCAGTTGCAGTTCACTCTGAATAGTTATGCACATGTACATAACAGAAAATACACAAAATAAAAAGTAACGCATGCAGCTGAAAAGAGAGTACAATTTACTTTTGCTCAAAAGTACTATGTGCTAACTTGATGTAAACGTTTTCAATTTACTTTCCATATGATCTAGAGTTGTCTACAACCAGTTTTATGTGTGTGCTACCGCATTTAGTAAAGTTACACTAAGCAATATCACCAGTTGCTCCTAATTGTACTAACGTGTTTCAAAGCAATACAAAGCTAAATGCAGTTCCAATTTAAATGCAGTGTAGTATGTACTTGAAATCAACTTTACTTTATGTATTCCATTGCTGTGAGTAGTTTTTTTTTGTGTTTCTAATCTGTTACAGTTCGCTCTGAATAGTTACGCACATGTACATAACAGAAAACGCACAAAAAATAAGTAATGCATTCAGCTGAAAAGAGAGTACAATTTATTTCTGCTCAAAAGTACTATGTGCTAACTTGATGTAAACGTATTCACTTTACTTTCCATATGATTTAGAGTTGTCTGCAACCAGTTTTATGTGTGTGCTACTGAAGTTAGTAAAGTTACACTAAGTTGCTCCTAAAGGTACAACCGTGTTTCAAAGCAATACAATGCTGAATGTAGTTCCAATGTAAATGCAGTGTAGTATGTTCTTGAATTCAACTTTACTTTATGTATTCCATTGCTGTGAGTAGCTTTCCTTGTTTTTCTATTCAGTTGCAGTTCACTCTGAATAATGCACATGTACATAACAGAAAATGCACAAAAAATAAGTAATGCATTCAGCTGAAAAGAGAGTACAATTTACTTTTGCTCAAAAGTACTATGTGCTAACTTGATGTAAACGTATTCACTTTACTTTCCATATGATTTAGAGTTGTCTGACACCAGTTTTATGTGTGTGCTACCGCATTTAGAAAAGTTACACTAAGTTGCTCCTAAAGGTACAACCGTTTCAAAGCAATACAAAGCTGAATGTAGTTCCAATGTAAATGCAGTGTAGTAAGTTCTTGAAATCAACATTACTTTATGTATTCCATTGCTGTGAGTAGCTTTCCTTGTTTTTCTATTCAGTTGCATTTCACTCTGAATAGATATGCACATGTACATAACAGAAAATACACAAAATAAAAAGTAACGCATGTAGCTGAAAAGAGAGTACAATTTACTTTTGCTCAAAAGTACTATGTGCTAACTTGATGTAAACGTATTCACTTTACTTTCCATATGATTTAGAGTTGTCTGACACCAGTTTTATGTGTGTGCTACCGCATTTAGTAAAGTTACACTAAGTTGCTCCTAAAGGTACAACCGTTTCAAAGCAATACAAAGCTGAATGTAGTTCCAATGTAAATGCAGTGTAGTAAGTTCTTGAAATCAACTTTACTTTATGTATTCCATTGCTGTGAGTTGCTTTCCTTGTTTTTCTATTCAGTTGCAGTTCACTCTGAATAGTTATGCACATGTACATAACAGAAAATACAGAAAATAAAAAGTAACGCATGCAGCTGAAAAGAGAGTACAATTTACTTTTGCTCAAAAGTACTATGTGCTAACTTGATGTAAACGTTTTCAATTTACTTTCCATATGATCTAGAGTTGTCTGCAACCAGTTTTATGTGTGTGCTACTGATGTTAGTAAAGTTACACTAAGCAATATCACCAGTTGCTCCTAATTGTACTAACGTGTTTCAAAGCAATACAAAGCTGAATGTAGTTCCAATGTAAATGCAGTGTAGTATGTTCTTGAAATCAACTTAACTTTATGTATTCCATTGCTTTGAGTAGCTTTCCTTGTTGTTCCATTCAGTTGCAGTTCACTCTGAATAGTTATGCACATGTACATAACAGAAAATACACAAAATAAAAAGTAACGCATTCAGCTGAAAAGAGAGTACAATTTATTTCTGCTCAAAAGTACTATGTGCTAACTTGATGTAAACGTATTCACTTTACTTTCCATATGATTTAGAGTTGTCTGCAACCAGTTTTATGTGTGTGCTACTGAAGTTAGTAAAGTTACACTAAGTTGCTCCTAAAGGTACAACCGTGTTTCAAAGCAATACAATGCTGAATGTAGTTCCAATGTAAATGCAGTGTAGTATGTTCTTGAATTCAACTTTACTTTATGTATTCCATTGCTGTGAGTAGCTTTCCTTGTTTTTCTATTCAGTTGCATTTCACTCTGAATAGTTATGCACATGTACATAACAGAAAATACACAAAAAATAAGTAATGCATTCAGCTGAAAAGAGAGTACAATTTACTTTTGCTCAAAAGTACTATGTGCTAACTTGATGTAAACGTATTCACTTTACTTTCCATATGATTTAGAGTTGTCTGCAACCAGTTTTATGTGTGTGCTACTGCAGTTAGTAAAGTTACACTAAGTTGCTCCTAAAGGTACAACTGTGTTTCAAAGCAATACAATGCTGAATGTAGTTCCAATGTAAATGCAGTGTAGTAAG
This sequence comes from Hemitrygon akajei, assembly GCF_048418815.1. Taxonomy (NCBI): domain Eukaryota; kingdom Metazoa; phylum Chordata; class Chondrichthyes; order Myliobatiformes; family Dasyatidae; genus Hemitrygon; species Hemitrygon akajei. The sequence goes on from NC_133131.1 coordinate 57,554,367, forward strand.
TTCTTGAAATCAAATTTACTTTATGTATTCCATTGCTGTGAGTAGCTTTCCTTGTTTTTCTATTCAGTTGCAGTTCACTCTGAATAGTTATGCACATGTACATAACAGAAAATACACAAAATAAAAAGTAACGCATGCAGCTGAAGAGAGTACAATTTACTTTTGCTCAAAAGTACTATGTGCTAACTTAATGTAAACGTTTTCAATTTACTTTCCATATGCTCTAGAGTTGTCTGCAACCAGTTTTATGTGTGTGCTACTGCAGTTAGTAAAGTTACACTAAGCAATATCACCAGTTGCTCCTAATGGTACTACCGTGTTTCAAAGCAATACAAAGCTAAATGTAGTTCCAATGTAAATGCATTGTAGTATGTTCTTGAAATCAACTTTACTTTATCTATTCCATTGCTGTGAGTAGCTTTCCTTGTTGTTCCATTCAGTTGCAGTTCACTCTGAATAGTTATGCACATGTACATAACAGAAAATACACAAAATAAAAAGTAACGCATGCAGCTGAAAAGAGAGTACAATTTACTTTTGCTCAAAAGTACTATGTGCTAACTTGATGTAAACGTTTTCAATTTACTTTCCATATGATCTAGAGTTGTCTGCAACCAGTTTTATGTGTGTGCTACCGCATTTAGTAAAGTTACACTAAGCAATATCACCAGATGCTCCTAATTGTACTAACGTGTTTCAAAGCAATACAAAGCTAAATGCAGTTCCAATTTAAATGCAGTGTAGTATGTACTTGAAATCAACTTTACTTTATGTATTCCATTGCTGTGAGTAGTTTTTTTTTGTGTTTCTAATCTGTTACAGTTCGCTCTGAATAGTTACGCACATGTACATAACAGAAAATGCACAAAAAATATGTAATGCTTTCAGCTGAAAAGAGAGTACAATTTACTTTTGCTCAAAAGTACTATGTGCTAACTAGATCTAAACGTTTGTAATTGACTTTCTATATGATTTGGTGCAGTCTGCAACAAGTTTTATGTGTGTGCTACTGAAGTTACTAACGTTACAATAAACAATATCACCAGTTGCTACTAATGGTACTACAGTGTTTCAAAGCAACAAAAAGCTAAATGTAGTTCCAATGTAAATGCATTGTAGTATGTTCTTGAATTCAACTTTACTTTAGGTATTCCATTGCTGTGAGTAGCTTTCCTTGTTTTTCCATTCAGTTGCAGTTCATTCTGAATAAATACGCACATGTACATAACAGAAAACGCACAAAAAATAAGTAATGCATTCAGCTGAAAAGAGAGTACAATTTATTTCTGCTCAAAAGTACTATGTGCTAACTTGATGTAAACGTATTCACTTTACTTTCCATATGTTTAGAGTTGTCTGCAACCAGTTTTATGTGTGTGCTACTGAAGTTAGTAAAGTTACACTAAGTTGCTCCTAAAGGTACAACCGTGTTTCAAAGCAATACTAAGCTGAATGTAGTTCCAATGTAAATGCAGTGTAGTAAGTTCTTGAAATCAACTTTACTTTATGTATTCCATTGCTGTGAGTAGCTTTGCTTGTTGTTCTATTCAGTTGCAGTTCACTCTGAATAGTTATGCACATGTACATAACAGAAAATACACAAAATAAAAAGTAACGCATGCAGCTGAAAAGAGAGTACAATTTACTTTTGCTCAAAAGTACTATGTGCTAACTTGATGTAAACGTTTTCAATTTACTTTCCATATGATCTAGAGTTGTCTGCAACCAGTTTTATGTGTGTGCTACCGCATTTAGTAAAGTTACACTAAGCAATATCACCAGTTGCTCCTAATTGTACTAACGTGTTTCAAAGCAATACAAAGCTAAATGCAGTTCCAATTTAAATGCAGTGTAGTATGTACTTGAAATCAACTTTACTTTATGTATTCCTTTGCTGTGAGTAGTTTTTTTTTGTGTTTCTAATCTGTTACAGTTCGCTCTGAATAGTTACGCACATGTACATAACAGAAAATGCACAAAAAATATGTAATGCATTCAGCTGAAAACAGAGTACAATTTATTTCTGCTCAAAAGTACTATGTGCTAACTTGATGTAAACGTATTCACTTTACTTTCCATATGATTTAGAGTTGTCTGCAACCAGTTTTATGTGTGTGCTACTGAAGTTAGTAAAGTTACACTAAGTTGCTCCTAAAGGTACAACCGTGTTTCAAAGCAATACAATGCTGAATGTAGTTCCAATGTAAATGCAGTGTAGTATGTTCTTGAATTCAACTTTACTTTATGTATTCCATTGCTGTGAGTAGCTTTCCTTGTTTTTCTATTCAGTTGCATTTCACTCTGAATAGTTATGCACATGTACATAACAGAAAATACACAAAAAATAAGTAATGCATTCAGCTGAAAAGAGAGTACAATTTACTTTTGCTCAAAAGTACTATGTGCTAACTTGATGTAAACGTATTCACTTTACTTTCCATATGATTTAGAGTTGTCTGCAACCAGTTTTATGTGTGTGCTACTGCAGTTAGTAAAGTTACACTAAGTTGCTCCTAAAGGTACAACTGTGTTTCAAAGCAATACAATGCTGAATGTAGTTCCAATGTAAATGCAGTGTAGTAAGTTCTTGAAATCAAATTTACTTTATGTATTCCATTGCTGTGAGTAGCTTTCCTTGTTTTTCTATTCAGTTGCAGTTCACTCTGAATAGTTATGCACATGTACATAACAGAAAATACACAAAATAAAAAGTAACGCATGCAGCTGAAGAGAGTACAATTTACTTTTGCTCAAAAGTACTATGTGCTAACTTAATGTAAACGTTTTCAATTTACTTTCCATATGATCTAGAGTTGTCTGCAAACAGTTTTATGTGTGTGCTACTGCAGTTAGTAAAGTTACACTAAGCAATATCACCAGTTGCTCCTAATGGTACTACCGTGTTTCAAAGCAATACAAAGCTAAATGTAGTTCCAATGTAAATGCATTGTAGTATGTTCTTGAAATCAACTTTACTTTATGTATTCCATTGCTGTGAGTAGCTTTCCTTGTTGTTCCATTCAGTTGCAGTTCACTCTGAATAGTTATGCACATGTACATAACAGAAAATACACAAAATAAAAAGTAACGCATGCAGCTGAAAAGAGAGTACAATTTACTTTTGCTCAAAAGTACTATGTGCTAACTTGATGTAAACGTTTTCAATTTACTTTCCATATGATCTAGAGTTGTCTGCAACCAGTTTTATGTGTGTGCTACCGCATTTAGTAAAGTTACACTAAGCAATATCACCAGTTGCTCCTAATTGTACTAACGTGTTTCAAAGCAATACAAAGCTAAATGCAGTTCCAATTTAAATGCAGTGTAGTATGTACTTGAAATCAACTTTACTTTATGTATTCCATTGCTGTGAGTAGTTTTTTTTTGTGTTTCTAATCTGTTACAGTTCGCTCTGAATAGTTACGCACATGTACATAACAGAAAATGCACAAAAAATATGTAATGCATTCAGCTGAAAACAGAGTACAATTTATTTCTGCTCAAAAGTACTATGTGCTAACTTGATGTAAACGTATTCACTTTACTTTCCATATGATTTAGAGTTGTCTGCAACCAGTTTTATGTGTGTGCTACCGCATTTAGTAAAGTTACACTAAGTTGCTCCTAAAGGTACAACCGTTTCAAAGCAATACAAAGCTGAATGTAGTTCCAATGTAAATGCAGTGTAGTAAGTTCTTGAAATCAACTTTACTTTATGTATTCCATTGCTGTGAGTAGCTTTCCTTGTTTTTCTATTCAGTTGCAGTTCACTCTGAATAGTTATGCACATGTACATAACAGAAAATACACAAAATAAAAAGTAACGCATGCAGCTGAAAAGAGAGTACAATTTACTTTTGCTCAAAAGTACTATGTGCTAACTTGATGTAAACGTTTTCAATTTACTTTCCATATGATCTAGAGTTGTCTGCAACCAGTTTTATGTGTGTGCTACTGATGTTAGTAAAGTTACACTAAGCAATATCACCAGTTGCTCCTAATTGTACTAACGTGTTTCAAAGCAATACAAAGCTGAATGTAGTTCCAATGTAAATGCAGTGTAGTATGTTCTTGAAATCAACTTAACTTTATGTATTCCATTGCTGTGAGTAGTTTTTTTGTGTTTCTAATCTGTTACAGTTCGCTCTGAATAGTTACGCACATGTACATAACAGAAAAAGCACAAAAAATAAGTAATGCATTCAGCTGAAAACAGAGTACAATTTATTTCTGCTCAAAAGTACTATGTGCTTACTTGATGTAAACGTATTCACTTTACTTTCCATATGATTTAGAGTTGTCTGCAACCAGTTTTATGTGTGTGCTACTGTAGTTAGTAAAGTTACACTAAGCAATATCACCAGTTGCTCCTAATGGTACTACCGTGTTTCAAAGCAATACAAAGCTAAATGTAGTTCCAATGTAAATGCATTGTAGTATGTTCTTGAAATCAACTTTACTTTATGTATTCCATTGCTTTGAGTAGCTTTCCTTGTTGTTCCATTCAGTTGCAGTTCACTCTGAATAGTTATGCACATGTACATAACAGAAAATACACAAAATAAAAAGTAACGCATGCAGCTGAAAAGAGAGTACAATTTACTTTTGCTCAAAAGTACTATGTGCTAACTTGATGTAAACGTTTTCAATTTACTTTCCATATGATCTAGAGTTGTCTGCAACCAGTTTTATGTGTGTGCTACCGCATTTAGTAAAGTTACACTAAGCAATATCACCAGATGCTCCTAATTGTACTAACGTGTTTCAAAGCAATACAAAGCTAAATGCAGTTCCAATTTAAATGCAGTGTAGTATGTACTTGAAATCAACTTTACTTTATGTATTCCATTGCTGTGAGTAGTTTTTTTTTGTGTTTCTAATCTGTTACAGTTCGCTCTGAATAGTTACGCACATGTACATAACAGAAAATGCACAAAAAATATGTAATGCTTTCAGCTGAAAAGAGAGTACAATTTACTTTTGCTCAAAAGTACTATGTGCTAACTAGATCTAAACGTTTGTAATTGACTTTCTATATGATTTGGTGCAGTCTGCAACAAGTTTTATGTGTGTGCTACTGAAGTTACTAACGTTACAATAAACAATATCACCAGTTGCTACTAATGGTACTACAGTGTTTCAAAGCAACAAAAAGCTAAATGTAGTTCCAATGTAAATGCATTGTAGTATGTTCTTGAATTCAACTTTACTTTAGGTATTCCATTGCTGTGAGTAGCTTTCCTTGTTTTTCCATTCAGTTGCAGTTCATTCTGAATAAATACGCACATGTACATAACAGAAAACGCACAAAAAATAAGTAATGCATTCAGCTGAAAAGAGAGTACAATTTATTTCTGCTCAAAAGTACTATGTGCTAACTTGATGTAAACGTATTCACTTTACTTTCCATATGTTTAGAGTTGTCTGCAACCAGTTTTATGTGTGTGCTACTGAAGTTAGTAAAGTTACACTAAGTTGCTCCTAAAGGTACAACCGTGTTTCAAAGCAATACTAAGCTGAATGTAGTTCCAATGTAAATGCAGTGTAGTAAGTTCTTGAAATCAACTTTACTTTATGTATTCCATTGCTGTGAGTAGCTTTGCTTGTTGTTCTATTCAGTTGCAGTTCACTCTGAATAGTTATGCACATGTACATAACAGAAAATACACAAAATAAAAAGTAACGCATGCAGCTGAAAAGAGAGTACAATTTACTTTTGCTCAAAAGTACTATGTGCTAACTTGATGTAAACGTTTTCAATTTACTTTCCATATGATCTAGAGTTGTCTGCAACCAGTTTTATGTGTGTGCTACCGCATTTAGTAAAGTTACACTAAGCAATATCACCAGTTGCTCCTAATTGTACTAACGTGTTTCAAAGCAATACAAAGCTAAATGCAGTTCCAATTTAAATGCAGTGTAGTATGTACTTGAAATCAACTTTACTTTATGTATTCCTTTGCTGTGAGTAGTTTTTTTTTGTGTTTCTAATCTGTTACAGTTCGCTCTGAATAGTTACGCACATGTACATAACAGAAAATGCACAAAAAATATGTAATGCATTCAGCTGAAAACAGAGTACAATTTATTTCTGCTCAAAAGTACTATGTGCTAACTTGATGTAAACGTATTCACTTTACTTTCCATATGATTTAGAGTTGTCTGCAACCAGTTTTATGTGTGTGCTACTGAAGTTAGTAAAGTTACACTAAGTTGCTCCTAAAGGTACAACCGTGTTTCAAAGCAATACAATGCTGAATGTAGTTCCAATGTAAATGCAGTGTAGTATGTTCTTGAATTCAACTTTACTTTATGTATTCCATTGCTGTGAGTAGCTTTCCTTGTTTTTCTATTCAGTTGCATTTCACTCTGAATAGTTATGCACATGTACATAACAGAAAATACACAAAAAATAAGTAATGCATTCAGCTGAAAAGAGAGTACAATTTACTTTTGCTCAAAAGTACTATGTGCTAACTTGATGTAAACGTATTCACTTTACTTTCCATATGATTTAGAGTTGTCTGCAACCAGTTTTATGTGTGTGCTACTGCAGTTAGTAAAGTTACACTAAGTTGCTCCTAAAGGTACAACTGTGTTTCAAAGCAATACAATGCTGAATGTAGTTCCAATGTAAATGCAGTGTAGTAAGTTCTTGAAATCAAATTTACTTTATGTATTCCATTGCTGTGAGTAGCTTTCCTTGTTTTTCTATTCAGTTGCAGTTCACTCTGAATAGTTATGCACATGTACATAACAGAAAATACACAAAATAAAAAGTAACGCATGCAGCTGAAGAGAGTACAATTTACTTTTGCTCAAAAGTACTATGTGCTAACTTAATGTAAACGTTTTCAATTTACTTTCCATATGATCTAGAGTTGTCTGCAAACAGTTTTATGTGTGTGCTACTGCAGTTAGTAAAGTTACACTAAGCAATATCACCAGTTGCTCCTAATGGTACTACCGTGTTTCAAAGCAATACAAAGCTAAATGTAGTTCCAATGTAAATGCATTGTAGTATGTTCTTGAAATCAACTTTACTTTATGTATTCCATTGCTGTGAGTAGCTTTCCTTGTTGTTCCATTCAGTTGCAGTTCACTCTGAATAGTTATGCACATGTACATAACAGAAAATACACAAAATAAAAAGTAACGCATGCAGCTGAAAAGAGAGTACAATTTACTTTTGCTCAAAAGTACTATGTGCTAACTTGATGTAAACGTTTTCAATTTACTTTCCATATGATCTAGAGTTGTCTGCAACCAGTTTTATGTGTGTGCTACCGCATTTAGTAAAGTTACACTAAGCAATATCACCAGTTGCTCCTAATTGTACTAACGTGTTTCAAAGCAATACAAAGCTAAATGCAGTTCCAATTTAAATGCAGTGTAGTATGTACTTGAAATCAACTTTACTTTATGTATTCCATTGCTGTGAGTAGTTTTTTTTTGTGTTTCTAATCTGTTACAGTTCGCTCTGAATAGTTACGCACATGTACATAACAGAAAATGCACAAAAAATATGTAATGCATTCAGCTGAAAACAGAGTACAATTTATTTCTGCTCAAAAGTACTATGTGCTAACTTGATGTAAACGTATTCACTTTACTTTCCATATGATTTAGAGTTGTCTGCAACCAGTTTTATGTGTGTGCTACCGCATTTAGTAAAGTTACACTAAGTTGCTCCTAAAGGTACAACCGTTTCAAAGCAATACAAAGCTGAATGTAGTTCCAATGTAAATGCAGTGTAGTAAGTTCTTGAAATCAACTTTACTTTATGTATTCCATTGCTGTGAGTAGCTTTCCTTGTTTTTCTATTCAGTTGCAGTTCACTCTGAATAGTTATGCACATGTACATAACAGAAAATACACAAAATAAAAAGTAACGCATGCAGCTGAAAAGAGAGTACAATTTACTTTTGCTCAAAAGTACTATGTGCTAACTTGATGTAAACGTTTTCAATTTACTTTCCATATGATCTAGAGTTGTCTGCAACCAGTTTTATGTGTGTGCTACTGATGTTAGTAAAGTTACACTAAGCAATATCACCAGTTGCTCCTAATTGTACTAACGTGTTTCAAAGCAATACAAAGCTGAATGTAGTTCCAATGTAAATGCAGTGTAGTATGTTCTTGAAATCAACTTAACTTTATGTATTCCATTGCTGTGAGTAGTTTTTTTGTGTTTCTAATCTGTTACAGTTCGCTCTGAATAGTTACGCACATGTACATAACAGAAAAAGCACAAAAAATAAGTAATGCATTCAGCTGAAAACAGAGTACAATTTATTTCTGCTCAAAAGTACTATGTGCTTACTTGATGTAAACGTATTCACTTTACTTTCCATATGATTTAGAGTTGTCTGCAACCAGTTTTATGTGTGTGCTACTGTAGTTAGTAAAGTTACACTAAGCAATATCACCAGTTGCTCCTAATGGTACTACCGTGTTTCAAAGCAATACAAAGCTAAATGTAGTTCCAATGTAAATGCATTGTAGTATGTTCTTGAAATCAACTTTACTTTATGTATTCCATTGCTTTGAGTAGCTTTCCTTGTTGTTCCATTCAGTTGCAGTTCACTCTGAATAGTTATGCACATGTACATAACAGAAAATACACAAAATAAAAAGTAACGCATTCAGCTGAAAAGAGAGTACAATTTACTTTTGCTCAAAAGTACTATGTGCTAACTAGATCTAAACGTTTGTAATTGACTTTCTATATGATTTGGTGCAGTCTGCAACAAGTTTTATGTGTGTGCTACTGAAGTTACTAACGTTACAATAAACAATATCACCAGTTGCTACTAATGGTACTACAGTGTTTCAAAGCAACAAAAAGCTAAATGTAGTTCCAATGTAAATGCATTGTAGTATGTTCTTGAATTCAACTTTACTTTAGGTATTCCATTGCTGTGAGTAGCTTTCCTTGTTTTTCCATTCAGTTGCAGTTCATTCTGAATAGTTACGCACATGTACATAACAGAAAACGCACAAAAAATAAGTAATGCATTCAGCTGAAAAGAGAGTACAATTTATTTCTGCTCAAAAGTACTATGTGCTAACTTGATGTAAACGTATTCACTTTACTTTCCATATGATTTAGAGTTGTCTGCAACCAGTTTTATGTGTGTGCTACTGAAGTTAGAAAAGTTACACTAAGTTGCTCCTAAAGGTGCAACCGTGTTTCAAAGCAATACAATGCTGAATGTAGTTCCAATGTAAATGCAGTGTAGTATGTTCTTGAATTCAACTTTACTTTATGTATTCCATTGCTGTGAGTAGCTTTCCTTGTTTTTCTATTCAGTTGCATTTCACTCTGAATAGTTATGCACATGTACATAACAGAAAATACACAAAAAATAAGTAATGCATTCAGCTGAAAAGAGAGTACAATTTACTTTTGCTCAAAAGTACTATGTGCTAACTTGATGTAAACGTATTCACTTTACTTTCCATATGATTTAGAGTTGTCTGCAACCAGTTTTATGTGTGTGCTACTGCAGTTAGTAAAGTTACACTAAGTTGCTCCTAAAGGTACAACTGTGTTTCAAAGCAATACAATGCTGAATGTAGTTCCAATGTAAATGCAGTGTAGTAAGTTCTTGAAATCAAATTTACTTTATGTATTCCATTGCTGTGAGTAGCTTTCCTTGTTTTTCTATTCAGTTGCAGTTCACTCTGAATAGTTATGCACATGTACATAACAGAAAATACACAAAATAAAAAGTAACGCATGCAGCTGAAGAGAGTACAATTTACTTTTGCTCAAAAGTACTATGTGCTAACTTAATGTAAACGTTTTCAATTTACTTTCCATATGATCTAGAGTTGTCTGCAACCAGTTTTATGTGTGTGCTACTGCAGTTAGTAAAGTTACACTAAGCAATATCACCAGTTGCTCCTAATGGTACTACCGTGTTTCAAAGCAATACAAAGCTAAATGTAGTTCCAATGTAAATGCATTGTAGTGTGTTCTTGAAATCAACTTTACTTTATGTATTCCATTGCTGTGAGTAGTTTTTTTTTGTGTTTCTAATCTGTTACAGTTCGCTCTGAATAGTTACGCACATGTACATAACAGAAAATGCACAAAAAATATGTAATGCTTTCAGCTGAAAAGAGAGTACAATTTACTTTTGCTCAAAAGTACTATGTGCTAACTAGATCTAAACGTTTGTAATTGACTTTCTATATGATTTGGTGCAGTCTGCAACAAGTTTTATGTGTGTGCTACTGAAGTTACTAACGTTACAATAAACAATATCACCAGTTGCTACTAATGGTACTACAGTGTTTCAAAGCAACAAAAAGCTAAATGTAGTTCCAATGTAAATGCATTGTAGTATGTTCTTGAATTCAACTTTACTTTAGGTATTCCATTGCTGTGAGTAGCTTTCCTTGTTTTTCCATTCAGTTGCAGTTCATTCTGAATAGTTACGCACCTGTACATAACAGAAAACGCACAAAAAATAAGTAATGCATTCAGCTGAAAAGAGAGTACAATTTATTTCTGCTCAAAAGTACTATGTGCTAACTTGATGTAAACGTATTCACTTTACTTTCCATATGATTTAGAGTTGTCTGCAACCAGTTTTATGTGTGTGCTACTGCAGTTAGTAAAGTTACACTAAGTTGCTCCTAAAGGTACAACTGTGTTTCAAAGCAATACAATGCTGAATGTAGTTCCAATGTAAATGCAGTGTAGTATGTTCTTGAATTCAACTTTACTTTATGTATTCCATTGCTGTGAGTAGCTTTCCTTGTTTTTCTATTCAGTTGCATTTCACTCTGAATAGTTATGCACATGTACATAACAGAAAATACACAAAATAAAAAGTAACGCATGTAGCTGAAAAGAGAGTACAATTTACTTTTGCTCAAAAGTACTATGTGCTAACTTGATGTAAACGTATTCACTTTACTTTTCATATGATTTAGAGTTGTCTGCAACCTGTTTTATGTGTGTGCTACCGCATTTAGTAAAGTTACACTAAGTTGCTCCTAAAGGTACAACCGTTTCAAAGCAATACAAAGATGAATGTAGTTCCAATGTAAATGCAGTGTAGTAAGTTCTTGAAATCAACTTTACTTTATGTATTCCATTGCTGTGAGTAGTTTTTTTTTGTGTTTCTAATCTGTTACAGTTCGCTCTGAATAGTTACGCACATGTACATAACAGAAAATGCACAAAAAATATGTAATGCATTCAGCTGAAAAGAGAGTACAATTTACTTTTGCTCAAAAGTACTATGTGCTAACTAGATCTAAACGTTTGTAATTGACTTTCTATATGATTTGGTGCAGTCTGCAACAAGTTTTATGTGTGTGCTACTGAAGTTACTAACGTTACAATAAACAATATCACCAGTTGCTACTAATGGTACTACAGTGTTTCAAAGCAACAAAAAGCTAAATGTAGTTCCAATGTAAATGCATTGTAGTATGTTCTTGAATTCAACTTTACTTTAGGTATTCCATTGCTGTGAGTAGCTTTCCTTGTTTTTCCATTCAGTTGCAGTTCATTCTTAATAGTTACGCACATGTACATAACAGAAAACGCACAAAAAATAAGTAATGCATTCAGCTGAAAAGAGAGTACAATTTATTTCTGCTCAAAAGTACTATGTGCTAACTTGATGTAAACGTATTCACTTTACTTTCCATATGATTTAGAGTTGTCTGCAACCAGTTTTATGTGTGTGCTACTGAAGTTAGTAAAGTTACACTAAGTTGCTCCTAAAGGTACAACCGTGTTTCAAAGCAATACAATGCTGAATGTAGTTCCAATGTAAATGCAGTGTAGTATGTTCTTGAATTCAACTTTACTTTATGTATTCCATTGCTGTGAGTAGCTTTCCTTGTTTTTCTATTCAGTTGCAGTTCACTCTGAATAATGCACATGTACATAACAGAAAATGCACAAAAAATAAGTAATGCATTCAGCTGAAAAGAGAGTACAATTTAATTTTGCTCAAAAGTACTATGTGCTAACTTGATGTAAACGTATTCACTTTACTTTCCATATGATTTAGAGTTGTCTGCAACCAGTTTTATGTGTGTGCTACCGCATGTAGTAAAGTTACACTAAGTTGCTCCTAAAGGTACAACCGTGTTTCAAAGCAATACAAAGCTGAATGTAGTTCCAATGTAAATGCAGTGTAGTAAGTTCTTGAAATCAACTTTACTTTATGTATTCCATTGCTGTGAGTAGCTTTCCTTGTTTTTCTATTCAGTTGCAGTTCACTCTGAATAGTTATGCACATGTACATAACAGAAAATACACAAAATAAAAAGTAACGCATGCAGCTGAAAAGAGAGTACAATTTACTTTTGCTCAAAAGTACTATGTGCTAACTTGATGTAAACGTTTTCAATTTACTTTCCATATGATCTAGAGTTGTCAGCAACCAGTTTTATGTGTGTGCTACTGATGTTAGTAAAGTTACACTAAGCAATATCACCAGTTGCTCCTAATTGTACTAACGTGTTTCAAAGCAATGCAAAGCTAAATGTAGTTCGGATGTAAATGCATTGTAGTATGTTCTTGAAATCAACTTTACTTTATGTATTCCATTGCTGTGAGTAGCTTTCCTTGTTGTTCCATTCAGTTGCAGTTCACTCTGAATAGTTATGCACATGTACATAACAGAAAATACACAAAATAAAAAGTAACGCATGCAGCTGAAAAGAGAGTACAATTTACTTTTGCTCAAAAGTACTATGTGCTAACTTGATGTAAACGTTTTCAATTTACTTTCCATATGATCTAGAGTTGTCTGCAACCAGTTTTATGTGTGTGCTACCGCATTTAGTAAAGTTACACTAAGCAATATCACCAGTTGCTCCTAATTGTACTAACGTGTTTCAAAGCAATACAAAGCTAAATGCAGTTCCAATTTAAATGCAGTGTAGTATGTACTTGAAATCAACTTTACTTTATGTATTCCATTGCTGTGAGTAGTTTTTTTTTGTGTTTCTAATCTGTTACAGTTCGCTCTGAATAGTTACGCACATGTACATAACAGAAAACGCACAAAAAATAAGTAATGCATTCAGCTGAAAAGAGAGTACAATTTATTTCTGCTCAAAAGTACTATGTGCTAACTTGATGTAAACGTATTCACTTTACTTTCCATATGATTTAGAGTTGTCTGCAACCAGTTTTATGTGTGTGCTACTGAAGTTAGTAAAGTTACACTAAGTTGCTCCTAAAGGTACAACCGTGTTTCAAAGCAATACAATGCTGAATGTAGTTCCAATGTAAATGCAGTGTAGTATGTTCTTGAATTCAACTTTACTTTATGTATTCCATTGCTGTGAGTAGCTTTCCTTGTTTTTCTATTCAGTTGCAGTTCACTCTGAATAATGCACATGTACATAACAGAAAATGCACAAAAAATAAGTAATGCATTCAGCTGAAAAGAGAGTACAATTTACTTTTGCTCAAAAGTACTATGTGCTAACTTGATGTAAACGTATTCACTTTACTTTCCATATGATTTAGAGTTGTCTGACACCAGTTTTATGTGTGTGCTACCGCATTTAGAAAAGTTACACTAAGTTGCTCCTAAAGGTACAACCGTTTCAAAGCAATACAAAGCTGAATGTAGTTCCAATGTAAATGCAGTGTAGTAAGTTCTTGAAATCAACATTACTTTATGTATTCCATTGCTGTGAGTAGCTTTCCTTGTTTTTCTATTCAGTTGCATTTCACTCTGAATAGATATGCACATGTACATAACAGAAAATACACAAAATAAAAAGTAACGCATGTAGCTGAAAAGAGAGTACAATTTACTTTTGCTCAAAAGTACTATGTGCTAACTTGATGTAAACGTATTCACTTTACTTTCCATATGATTTAGAGTTGTCTGACACCAGCTTTATGTGTGTGCTACCGCATTTAGTAAAGTTACACTAAGTTGCTCCTAAAGGTACAACCGTTTCAAAGCAATACAAAGCTGAATGTAGTTCCAATGTAAATGCAGTGTAGTAAGTTCTTGAAATCAACTTTACTTTATGTATTCCATTGCTGTGAGTAGCTTTCCTTGTTTTTCTATTCAGTTGCAGTTCACTCTGAATAGTTATGCACATGTACATAACAGAAAATACACAAAATAAAAAGTAACGCATGCAGCTGAAAAGAGAGTACAATTTACTTTTGCTCAAAAGTACTATGTGCTAACTTGATGTAAACGTTTTCAATTTACTTTCCATATGATCTAGAGTTGTCTGCAACCAGTTTTATGTGTGTGCTACTGATGTTAGTAAAGTTACACTAAGCAATATCACCAGTTGCTCCTAATTGTACTAACGTGTTTCAAAGCAATACAAAGCTGAATGTAGTTCCAATGTAAATGCAGTGTAGTATGTTCTTGAAATCAACTTAACTTTATGTATTCCATTGCTTTGAGTAGCTTTCCTTGTTGTTCCATTCAGTTGCAGTTCACTCTGAATAGTTATGCACATGTACATAACAGAAAATACACAAAATAAAAAGTAACGCATTCAGCTGAAAAGAGAGTACAATTTATTTCTGCTCAAAAGTACTATGTGCTAACTTGATGTAAACGTATTCACTTTACTTTCCATATGATTTAGAGTTGTCTGCAACCAGTTTTATGTGTGTGCTACTGAAGTTAGTAAAGTTACACTAAGTTGCTCCTAAAGGTACAACCGTGTTTCAAAGCAATACAATGCTGAATGTAGTTCCAATGTAAATGCAGTGTAGTATGTTCTTGAATTCAACTTTACTTTATGTATTCCATTGCTGTGAGTAGCTTTCCTTGTTTTTCTATTCAGTTGCATTTCACTCTGAATAGTTATGCACATGTACATAACAGAAAATACACAAAAAATAAGTAATGCATTCAGCTGAAAAGAGAGTACAATTTACTTTTGCTCAAAAGTTATATGTGCTAACTTGATGTAAACGTATTCACTTTACTTTCCATATGATTTAGAGTTGTCTGCAACCAGTTTTATGTGTGTGCTACTGCAGTTAGTAAAGTTACACTAAGTTGCTCCTAAAGGTACAACTGTGTTTCAAAGCAATACAATGCTGAATGTAGTTCCAATGTAAATGCAGTGTAGTAAGTTCTTGAAATCAAATTTACTTTATGTATTCCATTGCTGTGAGTAGCTTTCCTTGTTTTTCTATTCAGTTGCAGTTCACTCTGAATAGTTATGCACATGTACATAACAGAAAATACACAAAATAAAAAGTAACGCATGCAGCTGAAGAGAGTACAATTTACTTTTGCTCAAAAGTACTATGTGCTAACTTAATGTAAACGTTTTCAATTTACTTTCCATATGCTCTAGAGTTGTCTGCAACCAGTTTTATGTGTGTGCTACTGCAGTTAGTAAAGTTACACTAAGCAATATCACCAGTTGCTCCTAATGGTACTACCGTGTTTCAAAGCAATACAAAGCTAAATGTAGTTCCAATGTAAATGCATTGTAGTATGTTCTTGAAATCAACTTTACTTTATGTATTCCATTGCTGTGAGTAGCTTTCCTTGTTGTTCCATTCAGTTGCAGTTCACTCTGAATAGTTATGCACATGTACATAACAGAAAATACACAAAATAAAAAGTAACGCATGTAGCTGAAAAGAGAGTACAATTTACTTTTGCTCAAAAGTACTATGTGCTAACTTGATGTAAACGTATTCACTTTACTTTTCATATGATTTAGAGTTGTCTGCAACCTGTTTTATGTGTGTGCTACCGCATTTAGTAAAGTTACACTAAGTTGCTCCTAAAGGTACAACCGTTTCAAAGCAATACAAAGATGAATGTAGTTCCAATGTAAATGCAGTGTAGTAAGTTCTTGAAATCAACTTTACTTTATGTATTCCATTGCTGTGAGTAGTTTTTTTTTGTGTTTCTAATCTGTTACAGTTCGCTCTGAATAGTTACGCACATGTACATAACAGAAAATGCACAAAAAATATGTAATGCATTCAGCTGAAAAGAGAGTACAATTTACTTTTGCTCAAAAGTACTATGTGCTAACTAGATCTAAACGTTTGTAATTGACTTTCTATATGATTTGGTGCAGTCTGCAACAAGTTTTATGTGTGTGCTACTGAAGTTACTAACGTTACAATAAACAATATCACCAGTTGCTACTAATGGTACTACAGTGTTTCAAAGCAACAAAAAGCTAAATGTAGTTCCAATGTAAATGCATTGTAGTATGTTCTTGAATTCAACTTTACTTTAGGTATTCCATTGCTGTGAGTAGCTTTCCTTGTTTTTCCATTCAGTTGCAGTTCATTCTTAATAGTTACGCACATGTACATAACAGAAAACGCACAAAAAATAAGTAATGCATTCAGCTGAAAAGAGAGTACAATTTATTTCTGCTCAAAAGTACTATGTGCTAACTTGATGTAAACGTATTCACTTTACTTTCCATATGATTTAGAGTTGTCTGCAACCAGTTTTATGTGTGTGCTACTGAAGTTAGTAAAGTTACACTAAGTTGCTCCTAAAGGTACAACCGTGTTTCAAAGCAATACAATGCTGAATGTAGTTCCAATGTAAATGCAGTGTAGTATGTTCTTGAATTCAACTTTACTTTATGTATTCCATTGCTGTGAGTAGCTTTCCTTGTTTTTCTATTCAGTTGCAGTTCACTCTGAATAATGCACATGTACATAACAGAAAATGCACAAAAAATAAGTAATGCATTCAGCTGAAAAGAGAGTACAATTTAATTTTGCTCAAAAGTACTATGTGCTAACTTGATGTAAACGTATTCACTTTACTTTCCATATGATTTAGAGTTGTCTGCAACCAGTTTTATGTGTGTGCTACCGCATGTAGTAAAGTTACACTAAGTTGCTCCTAAAGGTACAACCGTGTTTCAAAGCAATACAAAGCTGAATGTAGTTCCAATGTAAATGCAGTGTAGTAAGTTCTTGAAATCAACTTTACTTTATGTATTCCATTGCTGTGAGTAGCTTTCCTTGTTTTTCTATTCAGTTGCAGTTCACTCTGAATAGTTATGCACATGTACATAACAGAAAATACACAAAATAAAAAGTAACGCATGCAGCTGAAAAGAGAGTACAATTTACTTTTGCTCAAAAGTACTATGTGCTAACTTGATGTAAACGTTTTCAATTTACTTTCCATATGATCTAGAGTTGTCAGCAACCAGTTTTATGTGTGTGCTACTGATGTTAGTAAAGTTACACTAAGCAATATCACCAGTTGCTCCTAATTGTACTAACGTGTTTCAAAGCAATGCAAAGCTAAATGTAGTTCGGATGTAAATGCATTGTAGTATGTTCTTGAAATCAACTTTACTTTATGTATTCCATTGCTGTGAGTAGCTTTCCTTGTTGTTCCATTCAGTTGCAGTTCACTCTGAATAGTTATGCACATGTACATAACAGAAAATACACAAAATAAAAAGTAACGCATGCAGCTGAAAAGAGAGTACAATTTACTTTTGCTCAAAAGTACTATGTGCTAACTTGATGTAAACGTTTTCAATTTACTTTCCATATGATCTAGAGTTGTCTGCAACCAGTTTTATGTGTGTGCTACCGCATTTAGTAAAGTTACACTAAGCAATATCACCAGTTGCTCCTAATTGTACTAACGTGTTTCAAAGCAATACAAAGCTAAATGCAGTTCCAATTTAAATGCAGTGTAGTATGTACTTGAAATCAACTTTACTTTATGTATTCCATTGCTGTGAGTAGTTTTTTTTTGTGTTTCTAATCTGTTACAGTTCGCTCTGAATAGTTACGCACATGTACATAACAGAAAACGCACAAAAAATAAGTAATGCATTCAGCTGAAAAGAGAGTACAATTTATTTCTGCTCAAAAGTACTATGTGCTAACTTGATGTAAACGTATTCACTTTACTTTCCATATGATTTAGAGTTGTCTGCAACCAGTTTTATGTGTGTGCTACTGAAGTTAGTAAAGTTACACTAAGTTGCTCCTAAAGGTACAACCGTGTTTCAAAGCAATACAATGCTGAATGTAGTTCCAATGTAAATGCAGTGTAGTATGTTCTTGAATTCAACTTTACTTTATGTATTCCATTGCTGTGAGTAGCTTTCCTTGTTTTTCTATTCAGTTGCAGTTCACTCTGAATAATGCACATGTACATAACAGAAAATGCACAAAAAATAAGTAATGCATTCAGCTGAAAAGAGAGTACAATTTACTTTTGCTCAAAAGTACTATGTGCTAACTTGATGTAAACGTATTCACTTTACTTTCCATATGATTTAGAGTTGTCTGACACCAGTTTTATGTGTGTGCTACCGCATTTAGAAAAGTTACACTAAGTTGCTCCTAAAGGTACAACCGTTTCAAAGCAATACAAAGCTGAATGTAGTTCCAATGTAAATGCAGTGTAGTAAGTTCTTGAAATCAACATTACTTTATGTATTCCATTGCTGTGAGTAGCTTTCCTTGTTTTTCTATTCAGTTGCATTTCACTCTGAATAGATACGCACATGTACATAACAGAAAATACACAAAATAAAAAGTAACGCATGTAGCTGAAAAGAGAGTACAATTTACTTTTGCTCAAAAGTACTATGTGCTAACTTGATGTAAACGTATTCACTTTACTTTCCATATGATTTAGAGTTGTCTGACACCAGCTTTATGTGTGTGCTACCGCATTTAGTAAAGTTACACTAAGTTGCTCCTAAAGGTACAACCGTTTCAAAGCAATACAAAGCTGAATGTAGTTCCAATGTAAATGCAGTGTAGTAAGTTCTTGAAATCAACTTTACTTTATGTATTCCATTGCTGTGAGTAGCTTTCCTTGTTTTTCTATTCAGTTGCAGTTCACTCTGAATAGTTATGCACATGTACATAACAGAAAATACACAAAATAAAAAGTAACGCATGCAGCTGAAAAGAGAGTACAATTTACTTTTGCTCAAAAGTACTATGTGCTAACTTGATGTAAACGTTTTCAATTTACTTTCCATATGATCTAGAGTTGTCTGCAACCAGTTTTATGTGTGTGCTACTGATGTTAGTAAAGTTACACTAAGCAATATCACCAGTTGCTCCTAATTGTACTAACGTGTTTCAAAGCAATACAAAGCTGAATGTAGTTCCAATGTAAATGCAGTGTAGTATGTTCTTGAAATCAACTTAACTTTATGTATTCCATTGCTTTGAGTAGCTTTCCTTGTTGTTCCATTCAGTTGCAGTTCACTCTGAATAGTTATGCACATGTACATAACAGAAAATACACAAAATAAAAAGTAACGCATTCAGCTGAAAAGAGAGTACAATTTATTTCTGCTCAAAAGTACTATGTGCTAACTTGATGTAAACGTATTCACTTTACTTTCCATATGATTTAGAGTTGTCTGCAACCAGTTTTATGTGTGTGCTACTGAAGTTAGTAAAGTTACACTAAGTTGCTCCTAAAGGTACAACCGTGTTTCAAAGCAATACAATGCTGAATGTAGTTCCAATGTAAATGCAGTGTAGTATGTTCTTGAATTCAACTTTACTTTATGTATTCCATTGCTGTGAGTAGCTTTCCTTGTTTTTCTATTCAGTTGCATTTCACTCTGAATAGTTATGCACATGTACATAACAGAAAATACACAAAAAATAAGTAATGCATTCAGCTGAAAAGAGAGTACAATTTACTTTTGCTCAAAAGTACTATGTGCTAACTTGATGTAAACGTATTCACTTTACTTTCCATATGATTTAGAGTTGTCTGCAACCAGTTTTATGTGTGTGCTACTGCAGTTAGTAAAGTTACACTAAGTTGCTCCTAAAGGTACAACTGTGTTTCAAAGCAATACAATGCTGAATGTAGTTCCAATGTAAATGCAGTGTAGTAAGTTCTTGAAATCAAATTTACTTTATGTATTCCATTGCTGTGAGTAGCTTTCCTTGTTTTTCTATTCAGTTGCAGTTCACTCTGAATAGTTATGCACATGTACATAACAGAAAATACACAAAATAAAAAGTAACGCATGCAGCTGAAGAGAGTACAATTTACTTTTGCTCAAAAGTACTATGTGCTAACTTAATGTAAACGTTTTCAATTTACTTTCCATATGCTCTAGAGTTGTCTGCAACCAGTTTTATGTGTGTGCTACTGCAGTTAGTAAAGTTACACTAAGCAATATCACCAGTTGCTCCTAATGGTACTACCGTGTTTCAAAGCAATACAAAGCTAAATGTAGTTCCAATGTAAATGCATTGTAGTATGTTCTTGAAATCAACTTTACTTTATGTATTCCATTGCTGTGAGTAGCTTTCCTTGTTGTTCCATTCAGTTGCAGTTCACTCTGAATAGTTATGCACATGTACATAACAGAAAATACACAAAATAAAAAGTAACGCATGCAGCTGAAAAGAGAGTACAATTTACTTTTGCTCAAAAGTACTATGTGCTAACTTGATGTAAACGTTTTCAATTTACTTTCCATATGATCTAGAGTTGTCTGCAACCAGTTTTATGTGTGTGCTACCGCATTTAGTAAAGTTACACTAAGCAATATCACCAGATGCTCCTAATTGTACTAACGTGTTTCAAAGCAATACAAAGCTAAATGCAGTTCCAATTTAAATGCAGTGTAGTATGTACTTGAAATCAACTTTACTTTATGTATTCCATTGCTGTGAGTAGTTTTTTTTTGTGTTTCTAATCTGTTACAGTTCGCTCTGAATAGTTACGCACATGTACATAACAGAAAATGCACAAAAAATATGTAATGCTTTCAGCTGAAAAGAGAGTACAATTTACTTTTGCTCAAAAGTACTATGTGCTAACTAGATCTAAACGTTTGTAATTGACTTTCTATATGATTTGGTGCAGTCTGCAACAAGTTTTATGTGTGTGCTACTGAAGTTACTAACGTTACAATAAACAATATCACCAGTTGCTACTAATGGTACTACAGTGTTTCAAAGCAACAAAAAGCTAAATGTAGTTCCAATGTAAATGCATTGTAGTATGTTCTTGAATTCAACTTTACTTTAGGTATTCCATTGCTGTGAGTAGCTTTCCTTGTTTTTCCATTCAGTTGCAGTTCATTCTGAATAGTTACGCACATGTACATAACAGAAAACGCACAAAAAATAAGTAATGCATTCAGCTGAAAAGAGAGTACAATTTATTTCTGCTCAAAAGTACTATGTGCTAACTTGATGTAAACGTATTCACTTTACTTTCCATATGTTTAGAGTTGTCTGCAACCAGTTTTATGTGTGTGCTACTGAAGTTAGTAAAGTTACACTAAGTTGCTCCTAAAGGTACAACCGTGTTTCAAAGCAATACTAAGCTGAATGTAGTTCCAATGTAAATGCAGTGTAGTAAGTTCTTGAAATCAACTTTACTTTATGTATTCCATTGCTGTGAGTAGCTTTGCTTGTTGTTCTATTCAGTTGCAGTTCACTCTGAATAGTTATGCACATGTACATAACAGAAAATACACAAAATAAAAAGTAACGCATGCAGCTGAAAAGAGAGTACAATTTACTTTTGCTCAAAAGTACTATGTGCTAACTTGATGTAAACGTTTTCAATTTACTTTCCATATGATCTAGAGTTGTCTGCAACCAGTTTTATGTGTGTGCTACCGCATTTAGTAAAGTTACACTAAGCAATATCACCAGTTGCTCCTAATTGTACTAACGTGTTTCAAAGCAATACAAAGCTAAATGCAGTTCCAATTTAAATGCAGTGTAGTATGTACTTGAAATCAACTTTACTTTATGTATTCCTTTGCTGTGAGTAGTTTTTTTTTGTGTTTCTAATCTGTTACAGTTCGCTCTGAATAGTTACGCACATGTACATAACAGAAAATGCACAAAAAATATGTAATGCATTCAGCTGAAAACAGAGTACAATTTATTTCTGCTCAAAAGTACTATGTGCTAACTTGATGTAAACGTATTCACTTTACTTTCCATATGATTTAGAGTTGTCTGCAACCAGTTTTATGTGTGTGCTACCGCATGTAGTAAAGTTACACTAAGTTGCTCCTAAAGGTACAACCGTGTTTCAAAGCAATACAATGCTGAATGTAGTTCCAATGTAAATGCAGTGTAGTATGTTCTTGAATTCAACTTTACTTTATGTATTCCATTGCTGTGAGTAGCTTTCCTTGTTTTTCTATTCAGTTGCATTTCACTCTGAATAGTTATGCACATGTACATAACAGAAAATACACAAAAAATAAGTAATGCATTCAGCTGAAAAGAGAGTACAATTTACTTTTGCTTAAAAGTACTATGTGCTAACTTGATGTAAACGTATTCACTTTACTTTCCATATGATTTAGAGTTGTCTGCAACCAGTTTTATGTGTGTGCTACCGCATGTAGTAAAGTTACACTAAGTTGCTCCTAAAGGTACAACCGTGTTTCAAAGCAATACAAAGCTGAATGTAGTTCCAATGTAAATGCAGTGTAGTAAGTTCTTGAAATCAACTTTACTTTATGTATTCCATTGCTGTGAGTAGCTTTCCTTGTTTTTCTATTCAGTTGCAGTTCACTCTGAATAGTTATGCACATGTACATAACAGAAAATACACAAAATAAAAAGTAACGCATGCAGCTGAAAAGAGAGTACAATTTACTTTTGCTCAAAAGTACTATGTGCTAACTTGATGTAAACGTTTTCAATTTACTTTCCATATGATCTAGAGTTGTCAGCAACCAGTTTTATGTGTGTGCTACTGATGTTAGTAAAGTTACACTAAGCAATATCACCAGTTGCTCCTAATTGTACTAACGTGTTTCAAAGCAATGCAAAGCTAAATGTAGTTCGGATGTAAATGCATTGTAGTATGTTCTTGAAATCAACTTTACTTTATGTATTCCATTGCTGTGAGTAGCTTTCCTTGTTGTTCCATTCAGTTGCAGTTCACTCTGAATAGTTATGCACATGTACATAACAGAAAATACACAAAATAAAAAGTAACGCATGCAGCTGAAAAGAGAGTACAATTTACTTTTGCTCAAAAGTACTATGTGCTAACTTGATGTAAACGTTTTCAATTTACTTTCCATATGATCTAGAGTTGTCTGCAACCAGTTTTATGTGTGTGCTACCGCATTTAGTAAAGTTACACTAAGCAATATCACCAGTTGCTCCTAATTGTACTAACGTGTTTCAAAGCAATACAAAGCTAAATGCAGTTCCAATTTAAATGCAGTGTAGTATGTACTTGAAATCAACTTTACTTTATGTATTCCATTGCTGTGAGTAGTTTTTTTTTGTGTTTCTAATCTGTTACAGTTCGCTCTGAATAGTTACGCACATGTACATAACAGAAAACGCACAAAAAATAAGTAATGCATTCAGCTGAAAAGAGAGTACAATTTATTTCTGCTCAAAAGTACTATGTGCTAACTTGATGTAAACGTATTCACTTTACTTTCCATATGATTTAGAGTTGTCTGCAACCAGTTTTATGTGTGTGCTACTGAAGTTAGTAAAGTTACACTAAGTTGCTCCTAAAGGTACAACCGTGTTTCAAAGCAATACAATGCTGAATGTAGTTCCAATGTAAATGCAGTGTAGTATGTTCTTGAATTCAACTTTACTTTATGTATTCCATTGCTGTGAGTAGCTTTCCTTGTTTTTCTATTCAGTTGCAGTTCACTCTGAATAATGCACATGTACATAACAGAAAATGCACAAAAAATAAGTAATGCATTCAGCTGAAAAGAGAGTACAATTTACTTTTGCTCAAAAGTACTATGTGCTAACTTGATGTAAACGTATTCACTTTACTTTCCATATGATTTAGAGTTGTCTGACACCAGTTTTATGTGTGTGCTACCGCATTTAGAAAAGTTACACTAAGTTGCTCCTAAAGGTACAACCGTTTCAAAGCAATACAAAGCTGAATGTAGTTCCAATGTAAATGCAGTGTAGTAAGTTCTTGAAATCAACATTACTTTATGTATTCCATTGCTGTGAGTAGCTTTCCTTGTTTTTCTATTCAGTTGCATTTCACTCTGAATAGATATGCACATGTACATAACAGAAAATACACAAAATAAAAAGTAACGCATGTAGCTGAAAAGAGAGTACAATTTACTTTTGCTCAAAAGTACTATGTGCTAACTTGATGTAAACGTATTCACTTTACTTTCCATATGATTTAGAGTTGTCTGACACCAGCTTTATGTGTGTGCTACCGCATTTAGTAAAGTTACACTAAGTTGCTCCTAAAGGTACAACCGTTTCAAAGCAATACAAAGCTGAATGTAGTTCCAATGTAAATGCAGTGTAGTAAGTTCTTGAAATCAACTTTACTTTATGTATTCCATTGCTGTGAGTAGCTTTCCTTGTTTTTCTATTCAGTTGCAGTTCACTCTGAATAGTTATGCACATGTACATAACAGAAAATACACAAAATAAAAAGTAACGCATGCAGCTGAAAAGAGAGTACAATTTACTTTTGCTCAAAAGTACTATGTGCTAACTTGATGTAAACGTTTTCAATTTACTTTCCATATGATCTAGAGTTGTCTGCAACCAGTTTTATGTGTGTGCTACTGATGTTAGTAAAGTTACACTAAGCAATATCACCAGTTGCTCCTAATTGTACTAACGTGTTTCAAAGCAATACAAAGCTGAATGTAGTTCCAATGTAAATGCAGTGTAGTATGTTCTTGAAATCAACTTAACTTTATGTATTCCATTGCTTTGAGTAGCTTTCCTTGTTGTTCCATTCAGTTGCAGTTCACTCTGAATAGTTATGCACATGTACATAACAGAAAATACACAAAATAAAAAGTAACGCATTCAGCTGAAAAGAGAGTACAATTTATTTCTGCTCAAAAGTACTATGTGCTAACTTGATGTAAACGTATTCACTTTACTTTCCATATGATTTAGAGTTGTCTGCAACCAGTTTTATGTGTGTGCTACTGAAGTTAGTAAAGTTACACTAAGTTGCTCCTAAAGGTACAACCGTGTTTCAAAGCAATACAATGCTGAATGTAGTTCCAATGTAAATGCAGTGTAGTATGTTCTTGAATTCAACTTTACTTTATGTATTCCATTGCTGTGAGTAGCTTTCCTTGTTTTTCTATTCAGTTGCATTTCACTCTGAATAGTTATGCACATGTACATAACAGAAAATACACAAAAAATAAGTAATGCATTCAGCTGAAAAGAGAGTACAATTTACTTTTGCTCAAAAGTTATATGTGCTAACTTGATGTAAACGTATTCACTTTGCTTTCCATATGATTTAGAGTTGTCTGCAACCAGTTTTATGTGTGTGCTACTGCAGTTAGTAAAGTTACACTAAGTTGCTCCTAAAGGTACAACTGTGTTTCAAAGCAATACAATGCTGAATGTAGTTCCAATGTAAATGCAGTGTAGTAAGTTCTTGAAATCAAATTTACTTTATGTATTCCATTGCTGTGAGTAGCTTTCCTTGTTTTTCTATTCAGTTGCAGTTCACTCTGAATAGTTATGCACATGTACATAACAGAAAATACACAAAATAAAAAGTAACGCATGCAGCTGAAGAGAGTACAATTTACTTTTGCTCAAAAGTACTATGTGCTAACTTAATGTAAACGTTTTCAATTTACTTTCCATATGCTCTAGAGTTGTCTGCAACCAGTTTTATGTGTGTGCTACTGCAGTTAGTAAAGTTACACTAAGCAATATCACCAGTTGCTCCTAATGGTACTACCGTGTTTCAAAGCAATACAAAGCTAAATGTAGTTCCAATGTAAATGCATTGTAGTATGTTCTTGAAATCAACTTTACTTTATGTATTCCATTGCTGTGAGTAGCTTTCCTTGTTGTTCCATTCAGTTGCAGTTCACTCTGAATAGTTATGCACATGTACATAACAGAAAATACACAAAATAAAAAGTAACGCATGCAGCTGAAAAGAGAGTACAATTTACTTTTGCTCAAAAGTACTATGTGCTAACTTGATGTAAACGTTTTCAATTTACTTTCCATATGATCTAGAGTTGTCTGCAACCAGTTTTATGTGTGTGCTACCGCATTTAGTAAAGTTACACTAAGCAATATCACCAGATGCTCCTAATTGTACTAACCTGTTTCAAAGCAATACAAAGCTAAATGCAGTTCCAATTTAAATGCAGTGTAGTATGTACTTGAAATCAACTTTACTTTATGTATTCCATTGCTGTGAGTAGTTTTTTTTTGTGTTTCTAATCTGTTACAGTTCGCTCTGAATAGTTACGCACATGTACATAACAGAAAATGCACAAAAAATATGTAATGCTTTCAGCTGAAAAGAGAGTACAATTTACTTTTGCTCAAAAGTACTATGTGCTAACTAGATCTAAACGTTTGTAATTGACTTTCTATATGATTTGGTGCAGTCTGCAACAAGTTTTATGTGTGTGCTACTGAAGTTACTAACGTTACAATAAACAATATCACCAGTTGCTACTAATGGTACTACAGTGTTTCAAAGCAACAAAAAGCTAAATGTAGTTCCAATGTAAATGCATTGTAGTATGTTCTTGAATTCAACTTTACTTTAGGTATTCCATTGCTGTGAGTAGCTTTCCTTGTTTTTCCATTCAGTTGCAGTTCATTCTGAATAGTTACGCACATGTACATAACAGAAAACGCACAAAAAATAAGTAATGCATTCAGCTGAAAAGAGAGTACAATTTATTTCTGCTCAAAAGTACTATGTGCTAACTTGATGTAAACGTATTCACTTTACTTTCCATATGTTTAGAGTTGTCTGCAACCAGTTTTATGTGTGTGCTACTGAAGTTAGTAAAGTTACACTAAGTTGCTCCTAAAGGTACAACCGTGTTTCAAAGCAATACTAAGCTGAATGTAGTTCCAATGTAAATGCAGTGTAGTAAGTTCTTGAAATCAACTTTACTTTATGTATTCCATTGCTGTGAGTAGCTTTGCTTGTTATTCTATTCAGTTGCAGTTCACTCTGAATAGTTATGCACATGTACATAACAGAAAATACACAAAATAAAAAGTAACGCATGCAGCTGAAAAGAGAGTACAATTTACTTTTGCTCAAAAGTACTATGTGCTAACTTGATGTAAACGTTTTCAATTTACTTTCCATATGATCTAGAGTTGTCTGCAACCAGTTTTATGTGTGTGCTACCGCATTTAGTAAAGTTACACTAAGCAATATCACCAGTTGCTCCTAATTGTACTAATGTGTTTCAAAGCAATACAAAGCTAAATGCAGTTCCAATTTAAATGCAGTGTAGTATGTACTTGAAATCAACTTTACTTTATGTATTCCTTTGCTGTGAGTAGTTTTTTTTTGTGTTTCTAATCTGTTACAGTTCGCTCTGAATAGTTACGCACATGTACATAACAGAAAATGCACAAAAAATATGTAATGCATTCAGCTGAAAACAGAGTACAATTTATTTCTGCTCAAAAGTACTATGTGCTAACTTGATGTAAACGTATTCACTTTACTTTCCATATGATTTAGAGTTGTCTGCAACCAGTTTTATGTGTGTGCTACCGCATGTAGTAAAGTTACACTAAGTTGCTCCTAAAGGTACAACCGTGTTTCAAAGCAATACAATGCTGAATGTAGTTCCAATGTAAATGCAGTGTAGTATGTTCTTGAATTCAACTTTACTTTATGTATTCCATTGCTGTGAGTAGCTTTCCTTGTTTTTCTATTCAGTTGCATTTCACTCTGAATAGTTATGCACATGTACATAACAGAAAATACACAAAAAATAAGTAATGCATTCAGCTGAAAAGAGAGTACAATTTACTTTTGCTCAAAAGTACTATGTGCTAACTTGATGTAAACGTATTCACTTTACTTTCCATATGATTTAGAGTTGTCTGCAACCAGTTTTATGTGTGTGCTACCGCATGTAGTAAAGTTACACTAAGTTGCTCCTAAAGGTACAACCGTGTTTCAAAGCAATACAAAGCTGAATGTAGTTCCAATGTAAATGCAGTGTAGTAAGTTCTTGAAATCAACTTTACTTTATGTATTCCATTGCTGTGAGTAGCTTTCCTTGTTTTTCTATTCAGTTGCAGTTCACTCTGAATAGTTATGCACATGTACATAACAGAAAATACACAAAATAAAAAGTAACGCATGCAGCTGAAAAGAGAGTACAATTTACTTTTGCTCAAAAGTGCTATGTGCTAACTTGATGTAAACGTTTTCAATTTACTTTCCATATGATCTAGAGTTGTCAGCAACCAGTTTTATGTGTGTGCTACTGTAGTTAGTAAAGTTACACTAAGCAATATCACCAGTTGCTCCTAATGGTACTACCGTGTTTCAAAGCAATACAATGCTGAATGTAGTTCCAATGTAAATGCAGTGTAGTATGTTCTTGAATTCAACTTTACT
Organism: Hemitrygon akajei; assembly: GCF_048418815.1. NCBI lineage: Eukaryota > Metazoa > Chordata > Chondrichthyes > Myliobatiformes > Dasyatidae > Hemitrygon > Hemitrygon akajei. The sequence continues at coordinate 57,582,728 of NC_133131.1, forward strand.
TTATGTATTCCATTGCTGTGAGTAGCTTTCCGTGTTGTTCCATTCAGTTGCAGTTCACTCTGAATAGTTATGCACATGTACATAACAGAAAATACACAAAAAATAAGTAATGCATTCAGCTGAAAAGAGAGTACAATTTACTTTTGCTCAAAAGTACTATGTGCTAACTTGATGTAAACGTATTCACTTTACTTTCCATATGATTTAGAGTTGTCTGCAACCAGTTTTATGTGTGTGCTACCGCATGTAGTAAAGTTACACTAAGTTGCTCCTAAAGGTACAACCGTGTTTCAAAGCAATACAAAGCTGAATGTAGTTCCAATGTAAATGCAGTGTAGTAAGTTCTTGAAATCAACTTTACTTTATGTATTCCATTGCTGTGAGTAGCTTTCCTTGTTTTTCTATTCAGTTGCAGTTCACTCTGAATAGTTATGCACATGTACATAACAGAAAATACACAAAATAAAAAGTAACGCATGCAGCTGAAAAGAGAGTACAATTTACTTTTGCTCAAAAGTACTATGTGCTAACTTGATGTAAACGTTTTCAATTTACTTTCCATATGATCTAGAGTTGTCAGCAACCAGTTTTATGTGTGTGCTACTGATGTTAGTAAAGTTACACTAAGCAATATCACCAGTTGCTCCTAATTGTACTAACGTGTTTCAAAGCAATGCAAAGCTAAATGTAGTTCGAATGTAAATGCATTGTAGTATGTTCTTGAAATCAACTTTACTTTATGTATTCCATTGCTGTGAGTAGCTTTCCGTGTTGTTCCATTCAGTTGCAGTTCACTCTGAATAGTTATGCACATGTACATAACAGAAAATACACAAAATAAAAAGTAACGCATGCAGCTGAAAAGAGAGTACAATTTACTTTTGCTCAAAAGTTCTATGTGCTAACTTGATGTAAACGTTTTCAATTTACTTTCCATATGATCTAGAGTTGTCTGCAACCAGTTTTATGTGTGTGCTACCGCATTTAGTAAAGTTACACTAAGCAATATCACCAGTTGCTCCTAATTGTACTAACGTGTTTCAAAGCAATACAAAGCTAAATGCAGTTCCAATTTAAATGCAGTGTAGTATGTACTTGAAATCAACTTTACTTTATGTATTCCATTGCTGTGAGTAGTTTTTTTTTGTGTTTCTAATCTGTTACAGTTCGCTCTGAATAGTTACGCACATGTACATAACAGAAAACGCACAAAAAATAAGTAATGCATTCAGCTGAAAAGAGAGTACAATTTACTTTTGCTCAAAAGTACTATGTGCTACCTAGATCTAAACGTTTGTAATTGACTTTCTATATGATTTGGTGCAGTCTGCAACAAGTTTTATGTGTGTGCTACTGAAGTTACTAACGTTACAATAAACAATATCACCAGTTGCTACTAATGGTACTACAGTGTTTCAAAGCAACAAAAAGCTAAATGTAGTTCCAATGTAAATGCATTGTAGTATGTTCTTGAATTCAACTTTACTTTATGTATTCCATTGCTGTGAGTAGCTTTCCTTGTTTTTCCATTCAGTTGCAGTTCATTCTGAATAGTTACGCACATGTACATAACAGAAAACGCACAAAAAATAAGTAATGCATTCAGCTGAAAAGAGAGTACAATTTATTTCTGCTCAAAAGTACTATGTGCTAACTTGATGTAAACGTATTCACTTTACTTTCCATATGATTTAGAGTTGTCTGCAACCAGTTTTATGTGTGTGCTACTGAAGTTAGTAAAGTTACACTAAGTTGCTCCTAAAGGTACAACCGTGTTTCAAAGCAATACAATGCTGAATGTAGTTCCAATGTAAATGCAGTGTAGTATGTTCTTGAATTCAACTTTACTTTATGTATTCCATTGCTGTGAGTAGCTTTCCTTGTTTTTCTATTCAGTTGCAGTTCACTCTGAATAATGCACATGTACATAACAGAAAATGCACAAAAAATAAGTAATGCATTCAGCTGAAAAGAGAGTACAATTTACTTTTGCTCAAAAGTACTATGTGCTAACTTGATGTAAACGTATTCACTTTACTTTCCATATGATTTAGAGTTGTCTGCAACCAGTTTTATGTGTCTGCTACCGCATTTAGTAAAGTTACACTAAGTTGCTCCTAAAGGTACAACCGTGTTTCAAAGCAATACAAAGCTGAATGTAGTTCCAATGTAAATGCAGTGTAGTAAGTTCTTGAAATCAACTTTACTTTATGTATTCCATTGCTGTGAGTAGCTTTGCTTGTTGTTCTATTCAGTTGCAGTTCACTCTGAATAGTTATGCACATGTACATAACAGAAAATACACAATATAAAAAGTAACGCATGCAGCTGAAAAGAGAGTACAATTTACTTTTGCTCAAAAGTACTATGTGCTAACTTGATGTAAACGTTTTCAATTTACTTTCCATATGATCTAGAGTTCTCTGCAACCAGTTTTATGTGTGTGCTGCTGCAGTTAGTAAAGTTACACTAAGCAATATCACCAGTTGCTCCTAATGGTACTACCGTGTTTCAAAGCAATACAAAGCTAAATGTAGTTCCAATGTAAATGCATTGTAGTATGTTCTTGAATTCAACTTTACTTTAGGTATTCCATTGCTGTGAGTAGCTTTCCTTGTTTTTCCATTCAGTTGCAGTTCATTCTGAATAGTTACGCACATGTACATAACAGAAAACGCACAAAAAATAAGTAATGCATTCAGCTGAAAAGAGAGTACAATTTATTTCTGCTCAAAAGTACTATGTGCTAACTTGATGTAAACGTATTCACTTTACTTTCCATATGATTTAGAGTTGTCTGCAACCAGTTTTATGTGTGGCTACTGAAGTTAGTAAAGTTACACTAAGTTGCTCCTAAAGGTACAACCGTGTTTCAAAGCAATACAATGCTGAATGTAGTTCCAATGTAAATGCAGTGTAGTATGTTCTTGAATTCAACTTTACTTTATGTATTCCATTGCTGTGAGTAGCTTTCCTTGTTTTTCTATTCAGTTGCAGTTCACTCTGAATAATGCACATGTACATAACAGAAAATGCACAAAAAATAAGTAATGCATTCAGCTGAAAAGAGAGTACAATTTACTTTTGCTCAAAAGTACTATGTGCTAACTTGATGTAAACGTATTCACTTTACTTTCCATATGATTTAGAGTTGTCTGCATCCAGTTTTATGTGTGTGCTACTGCAGTTAGTAAAGTTACACTAAGTTGCTCCTAAAGGTACAACTGTGTTTCAAAGCAATACAATGCTGAATGTAGTTCCAATGTAAATGCAGTGTAGTATGTTCTTGAATTCAACTTTACTTTATGTATTCCATTGCTGTGAGTAGCTTTCCTTGTTTTTCTATTCAGTTGCATTTCACTCTGAATAGTTATGCACATGTACATAACAGAAAATACACAAAATAAAAAGTAACGCATGTAGCTGAAAAGAGAGTACAATTTACTTTTGCTCAAAAGTACTATGTGCTACCTAGATCTAAACGTTTGTAATTGACTTTCTATATGATTTGGTGCAGTCTGCAACAAGTTTTATGTGTGTGCTACTGAAGTTACTAACGTTACAATAAACAATATCACCAGTTGCTACTAATGGTACTACAGTGTTTCAAAGCAACAAAAAGCTAAATGTAGTTCCAATGTAAATGCATTGTAGTATGTTCTTGAATTCAACTTTACTTTAGGTATTCCATTGCTGTGAGTAGCTTTCCTTGTTTTTCCATTCAGTTGCAGTTCATTCTGAATAGTTACGCACATGTACATAACAGAAAACGCACAAAAAATAAGTAATGCATTCAGCTGAAAAGAGAGTACAATTTATTTCTGCTCAAAAGTACTATGTGCTAACTTGATGTAAACGTATTCACTTTACTTTCCATATGATTTAGAGTTGTCTGCAACCAGTTTTATGTGTGTGCTACTGAAGTTAGTAAAGTTACACTAAGTTGCTCCTAAAGGTACAACCGTGTTTCAAAGCAATACAATGCTGAATGTAGTTCCAATGTAAATGCAGTGTAGTATGTTCTTGAATTCAACTTTACTTTATGTATTCCATTGCTGTGAGTAGCTTTCCTTGTTTTTCTATTCAGTTGCAGTTCACTCTGAATAATGCACATGTACATAACAGAAAATGCACAAAAAATAAGTAATGCATTCAGCTGAAAAGAGAGTACAATTTATTTCTGCTCAAAAGTACTATGTGCTAACTTGATGTAAACGTATTCACTTTACTTTCCATATGTTTAGAGTTGTCTGCAACCAGTTTTATGTGTGTGCTACTGAAGTTAGTAAAGTTACACTAAGTTGCTCCTAAAGGTACAACCGTGTTTCAAAGCAATACTAAGCTGAATGTAGTTCCAATGTAAATGCAGTGTAGTAAGTTCTTGAAATCAACTTTACTTTATGTATTCCATTGCTGTGAGTAGCTTTGCTTGTTGTTCTATTCAGTTGCAGTTCACTCTGAATAGTTATGCACATGTACATAACAGAAAATACACAAAATAAAAAGTAACGCATGCAGCTGAAAAGAGAGTACAATTTACTTTTGCTCAAAAGTACTATGTGCTAACTTGATGTAAACGTTTTCAATTTACTTTCCATATGATCTAGAGTTGTCTGCAACCAGTTTTATGTGTGTGCTACCGCATTTAGTAAAGTTACACTAAGCAATATCACCAGTTGCTCCTAATTGTACTAACGTGTTTCAAAGCAATACAAAGCTAAATGCAGTTCCAATTTAAATGCAGTGTAGTATGTACTTGAAATCAACTTTACTTTATGTATTCCTTTGCTGTGAGTAGTTTTTTTTTGTGTTTCTAATCTGTTACAGTTCGCTCTGAATAGTTACGCACATGTACATAACAGAAAATGCACAAAAAATATGTAATGCATTCAGCTGAAAACAGAGTACAATTTATTTCTGCTCAAAAGTACTATGTGCTAACTTGATGTAAACGTATTCACTTTACTTTCCATATGATTTAGAGTTGTCTGCAACCAGTTTTATGTGTGTGCTACCGCATGTAGTAAAGTTACACTAAGTTGCTCCTAAAGGTACAACCGTGTTTCAAAGCAATACAATGCTGAATGTAGTTCCAATGTAAATGCAGTGTAGTATGTTCTTGAATTCAACTTTACTTTATGTATTCCATTGCTGTGAGTAGCTTTCCTTGTTTTTCTATTCAGTTGCATTTCACTCTGAATAGTTATGCACATGTACATAACAGAAAATACACAAAAAATAAGTAATGCATTCAGCTGAAAAGAGAGTACAATTTACTTTTGCTCAAAAGTACTATGTGCTAACTTGATGTAAACGTATTCACTTTACTTTCCATATGATTTAGAGTTGTCTGCAACCAGTTTTATGTGTGTGCTACCGCATGTAGTAAAGTTACACTAAGTTGCTCCTAAAGGTACAACCGTGTTTCAAAGCAATACAAAGCTGAATGTAGTTCCAATGTAAATGCAGTGTAGTAAGTTCTTGAAATCAACTTTACTTTATGTATTCCATTGCTGTGAGTAGCTTTCCTTGTTTTTCTATTCAGTTGCAGTTCACTCTGAATAGTTATGCACATGTACATAACAGAAAATACACAAAATAAAAAGTAACGCATGCAGCTGAAAAGAGAGTACAATTTACTTTTGCTCAAAAGTACTATGTGCTAACTTGATGTAAACGTTTTCAATTTACTTTCCATATGATCTAGAGTTGTCAGCAACCAGTTTTATGTGTGTGCTACTGTAGTTAGTAAAGTTACACTAAGCAATATCACCAGTTGCTCCTAATGGTACTACCGTGTTTCAAAGCAATACAATGCTGAATGTAGTTCCAATGTAAATGCAGTGTAGTATGTTCTTGAATTCAACTTTACTTTATGTATTCCATTGCTGTGAGTAGCTTTCCGTGTTGTTCCATTCAGTTGCAGTTCACTCTGAATAGTTATGCACATGTACATAACAGAAAATACACAAAAAATAAGTAATGCATTCAGCTGAAAAGAGAGTACAATTTACTTTTGCTCAAAAGTACTATGTGCTAACTTGATGTAAACGTATTCACTTTACTTTCCATATGATTTAGAGTTGTCTGCAACCAGTTTTATGTGTGTGCTACCGCATGTAGTAAAGTTACACTAAGTTGCTCCTAAAGGTACAACCGTGTTTCAAAGCAATACAAAGCTGAATGTAGTTCCAATGTAAATGCAGTGTAGTAAGTTCTTGAAATCAACTTTACTTTATGTATTCCATTGCTGTGAGTAGCTTTCCTTGTTTTTCTATTCAGTTGCAGTTCACTCTGAATAGTTATGCACATGTACATAACAGAAAATACACAAAATAAAAAGTAACGCATGCAGCTGAAAAGAGAGTACAATTTACTTTTGCTCAAAAGTACTATGTGCTAACTTGATGTAAACGTTTTCAATTTACTTTCCATATGATCTAGAGTTGTCAGCAACCAGTTTTATGTGTGTGCTACTGATGTTAGTAAAGTTACACTAAGCAATATCACCAGTTGCTCCTAATTGTACTAACGTGTTTCAAAGCAATGCAAAGCTAAATGTAGTTCGAATGTAAATGCATTGTAGTATGTTCTTGAAATCAACTTTACTTTATGTATTCCATTGCTGTGAGTAGCTTTCCGTGTTGTTCCATTCAGTTGCAGTTCACTCTGAATAGTTATGCACATGTACATAACAGAAAATACACAAAATAAAAAGTAACGCATGCAGCTGAAAAGAGAGTACAATTTACTTTTGCTCAAAAGTTCTATGTGCTAACTTGATGTAAACGTTTTCAATTTACTTTCCATATGATCTAGAGTTGTCTGCAACCAGTTTTATGTGTGTGCTACCGCATTTAGTAAAGTTACACTAAGCAATATCACCAGTTGCTCCTAATTGTACTAACGTGTTTCAAAGCAATACAAAGCTAAATGCAGTTCCAATTTAAATGCAGTGTAGTATGTACTTGAAATCAACTTTACTTTATGTATTCCATTGCTGTGAGTAGTTTTTTTTTGTGTTTCTAATCTGTTACAGTTCGCTCTGAATAGTTACGCACATGTACATAACAGAAAACGCACAAAAAATAAGTAATGCATTCAGCTGAAAAGAGAGTACAATTTACTTTTGCTCAAAAGTACTATGTGCTACCTAGATCTAAACGTTTGTAATTGACTTTCTATATGATTTGGTGCAGTCTGCAACAAGTTTTATGTGTGTGCTACTGAAGTTACTAACGTTACAATAAACAATATCACCAGTTGCTACTAATGGTACTACAGTGTTTCAAAGCAACAAAAAGCTAAATGTAGTTCCAATGTAAATGCATTGTAGTATGTTCTTGAATTCAACTTTACTTTATGTATTCCATTGCTGTGAGTAGCTTTCCTTGTTTTTCCATTCAGTTGCAGTTCATTCTGAATAGTTAAGCACATGTACATAACAGAAAACGCACAAAAAATAAGTAATGCATTCAGCTGAAAAGAGAGTACAATTTATTTCTGCTCAAAAGTACTATGTGCTAACTTGATGTAAACGTATTCACTTTACTTTCCATATGATTTAGAGTTGTCTGCAACCAGTTTTATGTGTGTGCTACTGAAGTTAGTAAAGTTACACTAAGTTGCTCCTAAAGGTACAACCGTGTTTCAAAGCAATACAATGCTGAATGTAGTTCCAATGTAAATGCAGTGTAGTATGTTCTTGAATTCAACTTTACTTTATGTATTCCATTGCTGTGAGTAGCTTTCCTTGTTTTTCTATTCAGTTGCAGTTCACTCTGAATAATGCACATGTACATAACAGAAAATGCACAAAAAATAAGTAATGCATTCAGCTGAAAAGAGAGTACAATTTACTTTTGCTCAAAAGTACTATGTGCTAACTTGATGTAAACGTATTCACTTTACTTTCCATATGATTTAGAGTTGTCTGCAACCAGTTTTATGTGTCTGCTACCGCATTTAGTAAAGTTACACTAAGTTGCTCCTAAAGGTACAACCGTGTTTCAAAGCAATACAAAGCTGAATGTAGTTCCAATGTAAATGCAGTGTAGTAAGTTCTTGAAATCAACTTTACTTTATGTATTCCATTGCTGTGAGTAGCTTTGCTTGTTGTTCTATTCAGTTGCAGTTCACTCTGAATAGTTATGCACATGTACATAACAGAAAATACACAAAATAAAAAGTAACGCATGCAGCTGAAAAGAGAGTACAATTTACTTTTGCTCAAAAGTACTATGTGCTAACTTGATGTAAACGTTTTCAATTTACTTTCCATATGATCTAGAGTTCTCTGCAACCAGTTTTATGTGTGTGCTGCTGCAGTTAGTAAAGTTACACTAAGCAATATCACCAGTTGCTCCTAATGGTACTACCGTGTTTCAAAGCAATACAAAGCTAAATGTAGTTCCAATGTAAATGCATTGTAGTATGTTCTTGAATTCAACTTTACTTTAGGTATTCCATTGCTGTGAGTAGCTTTCCTTGTTTTTCCATTCAGTTGCAGTTCATTCTGAATAGTTACGCACATGTACATAACAGAAAACGCACAAAAAATAAGTAATGCATTCAGCTGAAAAGAGAGTACAATTTATTTCTGCTCAAAAGTACTATGTGCTAACTTGATGTAAACGTATTCACTTTACTTTCCATATGATTTAGAGTTGTCTGCAAACAGTTTTATGTGTGGCTACTGAAGTTAGTAAAGTTACACTAAGTTGCTCCTAAAGGTACAACCGTGTTTCAAAGCAATACAATGCTGAATGTAGTTCCAATGTAAATGCAGTGTAGTATGTTCTTGAATTCAACTTTACTTTATGTATTCCATTGCTGTGAGTAGCTTTCCTTGTTTTTCTATTCAGTTGCAGTTCACTCTGAATAATGCACATGTACATAACAGAAAATGCACAAAAAATAAGTAATGCATTCAGCTGAAAAGAGAGTACAATTTACTTTTGCTCAAAAGTACTATGTGCTAACTTGATGTAAACGTATTCACTTTACTTTCCATATGATTTAGAGTTGTCTGCATCCAGTTTTATGTGTGTGCTACTGCAGTTAGTAAAGTTACACTAAGTTGCTCCTAAAGGTACAACTGTGTTTCAAAGCAATACAATGCTGAATGTAGTTCCAATGTAAATGCAGTGTAGTATGTTCTTGAATTCAACTTTACTTTATGTATTCCATTGCTGTGAGTAGCTTTCCTTGTTTTTCTATTCAGTTGCAGTTCACTCTGAATAATGCACATGTACATAACAGAAAATGCACAAAAAATAAGTAATGCATTCAGCTGAAAAGAGAGTACAATTTACTTTTGCTCAAAAGTACTATGTGCTAACTTGATGTAAACGTATTCACTTTACTTTCCATATGATTTAGAGTTGTCTGCAACCAGTTTTATGTGTCTGCTACCGCATTTAGTAAAGTTACACTAAGTTGCTCCTAAAGGTACAACCGTGTTTCAAAGCAATACAAAGCTGAATGTAGTTCCAATGTAAATGCAGTGTAGTAAGTTCTTGAAATCAACTTTACTTTATGTATTCCATTGCTGTGAGTAGCTTTGCTTGTTGTTCTATTCAGTTGCAGTTCACTCTGAATAGTTATGCACATGTACATAACAGAAAATACACAAAATAAAAAGTAACGCATGCAGCTGAAAAGAGAGTACAATTTACTTTTGCTCAAAAGTACTATGTGCTAACTTGATGTAAACGTTTTCAATTTACTTTCCATATGATCTAGAGTTCTCTGCAACCAGTTTTATGTGTGTGCTGCTGCAGTTAGTAAAGTTACACTAAGCAATATCACCAGTTGCTCCTAATGGTACTACCGTGTTTCAAAGCAATACAAAGCTAAATGTAGTTCCAATGTAAATGCATTGTAGTATGTTCTTGAATTCAACTTTACTTTAGGTATTCCATTGCTGTGAGTAGCTTTCCTTGTTTTTCCATTCAGTTGCAGTTCATTCTGAATAGTTACGCACATGTACATAACAGAAAACGCACAAAAAATAAGTAATGCATTCAGCTGAAAAGAGAGTACAATTTATTTCTGCTCAAAAGTACTATGTGCTAACTTGATGTAAACGTATTCACTTTACTTTCCATATGATTTAGAGTTGTCTGCAACCAGTTTTATGTGTGGCTACTGAAGTTAGTAAAGTTACACTAAGTTGCTCCTAAAGGTACAACCGTGTTTCAAAGCAATACAATGCTGAATGTAGTTCCAATGTAAATGCAGTGTAGTATGTTCTTGAATTCAACTTTACTTTATGTATTCCATTGCTGTGAGTAGCTTTCCTTGTTTTTCTATTCAGTTGCAGTTCACTCTGAATAATGCACATGTACATAACAGAAAATGCACAAAAAATAAGTAATGCATTCAGCTGAAAAGAGAGTACAATTTACTTTTGCTCAAAAGTACTATGTGCTAACTTGATGTAAACGTATTCACTTTACTTTCCATATGATTTAGAGTTGTCTGCATCCAGTTTTATGTGTGTGCTACTGCAGTTAGTAAAGTTACACTAAGTTGCTCCTAAAGGTACAACTGTGTTTCAAAGCAATACAATGCTGAATGTAGTTCCAATGTAAATGCAGTGTAGTATGTTCTTGAATTCAACTTTACTTTATGTATTCCATTGCTGTGAGTAGCTTTCCTTGTTTTTCTATTCAGTTGCATTTCACTCTGAATAGTTATGCACATGTACATAACAGAAAATACACAAAATAAAAAGTAACGCATGTAGCTGAAAAGAGAGTACAATTTACTTTTGCTCAAAAGTACTATGTGCTACCTAGATCTAAACGTTTGTAATTGACTTTCTATATGATTTGGTGCAGTCTGCAACAAGTTTTATGTGTGTGCTACTGAAGTTACTAACGTTACAATAAACAATATCACCAGTTGCTACTAATGGTACTACAGTGTTTCAAAGCAACAAAAAGCTAAATGTAGTTCCAATGTAAATGCATTGTAGTATGTTCTTGAATTCAACTTTACTTTAGGTATTCCATTGCTGTGAGTAGCTTTCCTTGTTTTTCCATTCAGTTGCAGTTCATTCTGAATAGTTACGCACATGTACATAACAGAAAACGCACAAAAAATAAGTAATGCATTCAGCTGAAAAGAGAGTACAATTTATTTCTGCTCAAAAGTACTATGTGCTAACTTGATGTAAACGTATTCACTTTACTTTCCATATGATTTAGAGTTGTCTGCAACCAGTTTTATGTGTGTGCTACTGAAGTTAGTAAAGTTACACTAAGTTGCTCCTAAAGGTACAACCGTGTTTCAAAGCAATACAATGCTGAATGTAGTTCCAATGTAAATGCAGTGTAGTATGTTCTTGAATTCAACTTTACTTTATGTATTCCATTGCTGTGAGTAGCTTTCCTTGTTTTTCTATTCAGTTGCAGTTCACTCTGAATAATGCACATGTACATAACAGAAAATGCACAAAAAATAAGTAATGCATTCAGCTGAAAAGAGAGTACAATTTACTTTTGCTCAAAAGTACTATGTGCTAACTTGATGTAAACGTATTCACTTTACTTTCCATATGATTTAGAGTTGTCTGCATCCAGTTTTATGTGTGTGCTACTGCAGTTAGTAAAGTTACACTAAGTTGCTCCTAAAGGTACAACTGTGTTTCAAAGCAATACAATGCTGAATGTAGTTCCAATGTAAATGCAGTGTAGTATGTTCTTGAATTCAACTTTACTTTATGTATTCCATTGCTGTGAGTAGCTTTCCTTGTTTTTCTATTCAGTTGCAGTTCACTCTGAATAATGCACATGTACATAACAGAAAATGCACAAAAAATAAGTAATGCATTCAGCTGAAAAGAGAGTACAATTTACTTTTGCTCAAAAGTACTATGTGCTAACTTGATGTAAACGTATTCACTTTACTTTCCATATGATTTAGAGTTGTCTGCAACCAGTTTTATGTGTCTGCTACCGCATTTAGTAAAGTTACACTAAGTTGCTCCTAAAGGTACAACCGTGTTTCAAAGCAATACAAAGCTGAATGTAGTTCCAATGTAAATGCAGTGTAGTAAGTTCTTGAAATCAACTTTACTTTATGTATTCCATTGCTGTGAGTAGCTTTGCTTGTTGTTCTATTCAGTTGCAGTTCACTCTGAATAGTTATGCACATGTACATAACAGAAAATACACAAAATAAAAAGTAACGCATGCAGCTGAAAAGAGAGTACAATTTACTTTTGCTCAAAAGTACTATGTGCTAACTTGATGTAAACGTTTTCAATTTACTTTCCATATGATCTAGAGTTCTCTGCAACCAGTTTTATGTGTGTGCTGCTGCAGTTAGTAAAGTTACACTAAGCAATATCACCAGTTGCTCCTAATGGTACTACCGTGTTTCAAAGCAATACAAAGCTAAATGTAGTTCCAATGTAAATGCATTGTAGTATGTTCTTGAATTCAACTTTACTTTAGGTATTCCATTGCTGTGAGTAGCTTTCCTTGTTTTTCCATTCAGTTGCAGTTCATTCTGAATAGTTACGCACATGTACATAACAGAAAACGCACAAAAAATAAGTAATGCATTCAGCTGAAAAGAGAGTACAATTTATTTCTGCTCAAAAGTACTATGTGCTAACTTGATGTAAACGTATTCACTTTACTTTCCATATGATTTAGAGTTGTCTGCAACCAGTTTTATGTGTGGCTACTGAAGTTAGTAAAGTTACACTAAGTTGCTCCTAAAGGTACAACCGTGTTTCAAAGCAATACAATGCTGAATGTAGTTCCAATGTAAATGCAGTGTAGTATGTTCTTGAATTCAACTTTACTTTATGTATTCCATTGCTGTGAGTAGCTTTCCTTGTTTTTCTATTCAGTTGCAGTTCACTCTGAATAATGCACATGTACATAACAGAAAATGCACAAAAAATAAGTAATGCATTCAGCTGAAAAGAGAGTACAATTTACTTTTGCTCAAAAGTACTATGTGCTAACTTGATGTAAACGTATTCACTTTACTTTCCATATGATTTAGAGTTGTCTGCATCCAGTTTTATGTGTGTGCTACTGCAGTTAGTAAAGTTACACTAAGTTGCTCCTAAAGGTACAACTGTGTTTCAAAGCAATACAATGCTGAATGTAGTTCCAATGTAAATGCAGTGTAGTATGTTCTTGAATTCAACTTTACTTTATGTATTCCATTGCTGTGAGTAGCTTTCCTTGTTTTTCTATTCAGTTGCATTTCACTCTGAATAGTTATGCACATGTACATAACAGAAAATACACAAAATAAAAAGTAACGCATGTAGCTGAAAAGAGAGTACAATTTACTTTTGCTCAAAAGTACTATGTGCTACCTAGATCTAAACGTTTGTAATTGACTTTCTATATGATTTGGTGCAGTCTGCAACAAGTTTTATGTGTGTGCTACTGAAGTTACTAACGTTACAATAAACAATATCACCAGTTGCTACTAATGGTACTACAGTGTTTCAAAGCAACAAAAAGCTAAATGTAGTTCCAATGTAAATGCATTGTAGTATGTTCTTGAATTCAACTTTACTTTAGGTATTCCATTGCTGTGAGTAGCTTTCCTTGTTTTTCCATTCAGTTGCAGTTCATTCTGAATAGTTACGCACATGTACATAACAGAAAACGCACAAAAAATAAGTAATGCATTCAGCTGAAAAGAGAGTACAATTTATTTCTGCTCAAAAGTACTATGTGCTAACTTGATGTAAACGTATTCACTTTACTTTCCATATGATTTAGAGTTGTCTGCAACCAGTTTTATGTGTGTGCTACTGAAGTTAGTAAAGTTACACTAAGTTGCTCCTAAAGGTACAACCGTGTTTCAAAGCAATACAATGCTGAATGTAGTTCCAATGTAAATGCAGTGTAGTATGTTCTTGAATTCAACTTTACTTTATGTATTCCATTGCTGTGAGTAGCTTTCCTTGTTTTTCTATTCAGTTGCAGTTCACTCTGAATAATGCACATGTACATAACAGAAAATGCACAAAAAATAAGTAATGCATTCAGCTGAAAAGAGAGTACAATTTACTTTTGCTCAAAAGTACTATGTGCTAACTTGATGTAAACGTATTCACTTTACTTTCCATATGATTTAGAGTTGTCTGCAACCAGTTTTATGTGTCTGCTACCGCATTTAGTAAAGTTACACTAAGTTGCTCCTAAAGGTACAACCGTGTTTCAAAGCAATACAAAGCTGAATGTAGTTCCAATGTAAATGCAGTGTAGTAAGTTCTTGAAATCAACTTTACTTTATGTATTCCATTGCTGTGAGTAGCTTTGCTTGTTGTTCTATTCAGTTGCAGTTCACTCTGAATAGTTATGCACATGTACATAACAGAAAATACACAAAATAAAAAGTAACGCATGCAGCTGAAAAGAGAGTACAATTTACCTTTGCTCAAAAGTACTATGTGCTAACTTGATGTAAACGTTTTCAATTTACTTTCCATATGATCTAGAGTTCTCTGCAACCAGTTTTATGTGTGTGCTACTGCAGTTAGTAAAGTTACACTAAGCAATATCACCAGTTGCTCCTAATGGTACTACCGTGTTTCAAAGCAATACAAAGCTAAATGTAGTTCCAATGTAAATGCATTGTAGTATGTTCTTGAATTCAACTTTACTTTAGGTATTCCATTGCTGTGAGTAGCTTTCCTTGTTTTTCCATTCAGTTGCAGTTCATTCTGAATAGTTACGCACATGTACATAACAGAAAACGCACAAAAAATAAGTAATGCATTCAGCTGAAAAGAGAGTACAATTTATTTCTGCTCAAAAGTACTATGTGCTAACTTGATGTAAACGTATTCACTTTACTTTCCATATGATTTAGAGTTGTCTGCAACCAGTTTTATGTGTGGCTACTGAAGTTAGTAAAGTTACACTAAGTTGCTCCTAAAGGTACAACCGTGTTTCAAAGCAATACAATGCTGAATGTAGTTCCAATGTAAATGCAGTGTAGTATGTTCTTGAATTCAACTTTCCTTTATGTATTCCATTGCTGTGAGTAGCTTTCCTTGTTTTTCTATTCAGTTGCAGTTCACTCTGAATAATGCACATGTACATAACAGAAAATGCACAAAAAATAAGTAATGCATTCAGCTGAAAAGAGAGTTCAATTTACTTTTGCTCAAAAGTACTATGTGCTAACTTGATGTAAACGTATTCACTTTACTTTCCATATGATTTAGAGTTGTCTGCATCCAGTTTTATGTGTGTGCTACTGCAGTTAGTAAAGTTACACTAAGTTGCTCCTAAAGGTACAACTGTGTTTCAAAGCAATACAATGCTGAATGTAGTTCCAATGTAAATGCAGTGTAGTATGTTCTTGAATTCAACTTTACTTTATGTATTCCATTGCTGTGAGTAGCTTTCCATGTTTTTCTATTCAGTTGCATTTCACTCTGAATAGTTATGCACATGTACATAACAGAAAATACACAAAATAAAAAGTAACGCATGTAGCTGAAAAGAGAGTACAATTTACTTTTGCTCAAAAGTACTAGGTGCTAACTTGATGTAAACGTATTCACTTTACTTTCCATATGATTTAGAGTTGTCTGCAACCAGTTTTATGTGTGTGCTACCGCATTTAGTAAAGTTACACTAAGTTGCTCCTAAAGGTACAACCGTGTTTCAAAGCAATACAAAGCTGAATGTAGTTCCAATGTAAATGCAGTGTAGTGTTCTTGAAATCAACTTTACTTTATGTATTCCATTGCTGTGAGTAGCTTTCCTTGTTTTTCTATTCAGTTGCAGTTCACTCTGAATAGTTATGCACATGTACATAACAGAAAATACACAAAATAAAAAGTAACGCATGCAGCTGAAAAGAGAGTACAATTTACTTTTGCTCAAAAGTACTATGTGCTAACTTGATGTAAACGTTTTCAATTTACTTTCCATATGATCTAGAGTTGTCTGCAACCAGTTCTATGTGTGTGCTACCGCATTTAGTAAAGTTACACTAAGCAATATCACCAGTTGCTCCTAATTGTACTAACGTGTTTCAAAGCAATACAAAGCTGAATGTAGTTAAAATGTAAATGCAGTGTAGTATGTTCTTGAAATCAACTTAACTTTATGTATTCCATTGCTGTGAGTAGTTTTTTTGTGTTTCTAATCTGTTACAGTTCGCTCTGAATAGTTACGCACATGTACATAACAGAAAAAGCACAAAAAATAAGTAATGCATTCAGCTGAAAACAGAGTACAATTTATTTCTGCTCAAAAGTACTATGTGCTTACTTGATGTAAACGTATTCACTTTACTTTCCATATGATTTAGAGTTGTCTGCAACCAGTTTTATGTGTGTGCTTCTGCAGTTAGTAAAGTTACACTAAGCAATATCACCAGTTGCTCCTAATTGTACTAACGTGTTTCAAAGCAATACAAAGCTGAATGTAGTTCCAATGTAAATGCAGTGTAGTATGTTCTTGAAATCAACTTAACTTTATGTATTCCATTGCTTTGAGTAGCTTTCCTTGTTGTTCCATTCAGTTGCAGTTCACTCTGAATAGTTATGCACATGTACATAACAGAAAATACACAAAATAAAAAGTAACGCATTCAGCTGAAAAGAGAGTACAATTTATTTCTGCTCAAAAGTACTATGTGCTAACTTGATGTAAACGTATTCACTTTACTTTCCATATGATTTAGAGTTGTCTGCAACCAGTTTTATGTGTGTGCTACTGAAGTTAGTAAAGTTACACTAAGTTGCTCCTAAAGGTACAACCGTGTTTCAAAGCAATACAATGCTGAATGTAGTTCCAATGTAAATGCAGTGTAGTATGTTCTTGAATTCAACTTTACTTTATGTATTCCATTGCTGTGAGTAGCTTTCCTTGTTTTTCTATTCAGTTGCATTTCACTCTGAATAGTTATGCACATGTACATAACAGAAAATACACAAAAAATAAGTAATGCATTCAGCTGAAAAGAGAGTACAATTTACTTTTGCTCAAAAGTACTATGTGCTAACTTGATGTAAACGTATTCACTTTACTTTCCATATGATTTAGAGTTGTCTGCAACCAGTTTTATGTGTGTGCTACTGCAGTTAGTAAAGTTACACTAAGTTGCTCCTAAAGGTACAACTGTGTTTCAAAGCAATACAATGCTGAATGTAGTTCCAATGTAAATGCAGTGTAGTAAGTTCTTGAAATCAAATTTACTTTATGTATTCCATTGCTGTGAGTAGCTTTCCTTGTTTTTCTATTCAGTTGCAGTTCACTCTGAATAGTTATGCACATGTACATAACAGAAAATACACAAAATAAAAAGTAACGCATGCAGCTGAAGAGAGTACAATTTACTTTTGCTCAAAAGTACTATGTGCTAACTTAATGTAAACGTTTTCAATTTACTTTCCATATGCTCTAGAGTTGTCTGCAACCAGTTTTATGTGTGTGCTACTGCAGTTAGTAAAGTTACACTAAGCAATATCACCAGTTGCTCCTAATGGTACTACCGTGTTTCAAAGCAATACAAAGCTAAATGTAGTTCCAATGTAAATGCATTGTAGTATGTTCTTGAAATCAACTTTACTTTATGTATTCCATTGCTGTGAGTAGCTTTCCTTGTTGTTCCATTCAGTTGCAGTTCACTCTGAATAGTTATGCACATGTACATAACAGAAAATACACAAAATAAAAAGTAACGCATGCAGCTGAAAAGAGAGTACAATTTACTTTTGCTCAAAAGTACTATGTGCTAACTTGATGTAAACGTTTTCAATTTACTTTCCATATGATCTAGAGTTGTCTGCAACCAGTTTTATGTGTGTGCTACCGCATTTAGTAAAGTTACACTAAGCAATATCACCAGATGCTCCTAATTGTACTAACGTGTTTCAAAGCAATACAAAGCTAAATGCAGTTCCAATTTAAATGCAGTGTAGTATGTACTTGAAATCAACTTTACTTTATGTATTCCATTGCTGTGAGTAGTTTTTTTTTGTGTTTCTAATCTGTTACAGTTCGCTCTGAATAGTTACGCACATGTACATAACAGAAAATGCACAAAAAATATGTAATGCTTTCAGCTGAAAAGAGAGTACAATTTACTTTTGCTCAAAAGTACTATGTGCTAACTAGATCTAAACGTTTGTAATTGACTTTCTATATGATTTGGTGCAGTCTGCAACAAGTTTTATGTGTGTGCTACTGAAGTTACTAACGTTACAATAAACAATATCACCAGTTGCTACTAATGGTACTACAGTGTTTCAAAGCAACAAAAAGCTAAATGTAGTTCCAATGTAAATGCATTGTAGTATGTTCTTGAATTCAACTTTACTTTAGGTATTCCATTGCTGTGAGTAGCTTTCCTTGTTTTTCCATTCAGTTGCAGTTCATTCTGAATAGTTACGCACATGTACATAACAGAAAACGCACAAAAAATAAGTAATGCATTCAGCTGAAAAGAGAGTACAATTTATTTCTGCTCAAAAGTACTATGTGCTAACTTGATGTAAACGTATTCACTTTACTTTCCATATGTTTAGAGTTGTCTGCAACCAGTTTTATGTGTGTGCTACTGAAGTTAGTAAAGTTACACTAAGTTGCTCCTAAAGGTACAACCGTGTTTCAAAGCAATACTAAGCTGAATGTAGTTCCAATGTAAATGCAGTGTAGTAAGTTCTTGAAATCAACTTTACTTTATGTATTCCATTGCTGTGAGTAGCTTTGCTTGTTGTTCTATTCAGTTGCAGTTCACTCTGAATAGTTATGCACATGTACATAACAGAAAATGCACAAAAAATAAGTAATGCATTCAGCTGAAAAGAGAGTACAATTTACTTTTGCTCAAAAGTACTATGTGCTAACTTGATGTAAACGTATTCACTTTACTTTCCATATGATTTAGAGTTGTCTGCAACCAGTTTTATGTGTGTGCTACCGCATGTAGTAAAGTTACACTAAGTTGCTCCTAAAGGTACAACCGTGTTTCAAAGCAATACAAAGCTGAATGTAGTTCCAATGTAAATGCAGTGTAGTAAGTTCTTGAAATCAACTTTACTTTATGTATTCCATTGCTGTGAGTAGCTTTCCTTGTTTTTCTATTCAGTTGCAGTTCACTCTGAATAGTTATGCACATGTACATAACAGAAAATACACAAAATAAAAAGTAACGCATGCAGCTGAAAAGAGAGTACAATTTACTTTTGCTCAAAAGTACTATGTGCTAACTTGATGTAAACGTTTTCAATTTACTTTCCATATGATCTAGAGTTGTCAGCAACCAGTTTTATGTGTGTGCTACTGATGTTAGTAAAGTTACACTAAGCAATATCACCAGTTGCTCCTAATTGTACTAACGTGTTTCAAAGCAATGCAAAGCTAAATGTAGTTCGAATGTAAATGCATTGTAGTATGTTCTTGAAATCAACTTTACTTTATGTATTCCATTGCTGTGAGTAGCTTTCCGTGTTGTTCCATTCAGTTGCAGTTCACTCTGAATAGTTATGCACATGTACATAACAGAAAATACACAAAATAAAAAGTAACGCATGCAGCTGAAAAGAGAGTACAATTTACTTTTGCTCAAAAGTTCTATGTGCTAACTTGATGTAAACGTTTTCAATTTACTTTCAATATGATCTAGAGTTGTCTGCAACCAGTTTTATGTGTGTGCTACCGCATTTAGTAAAGTTACACTAAGCAATATCACCAGTTGCTCCTAATTGTACTAACGTGTTTCAAAGCAATACAAAGCTAAATGCAGTTCCAATTTAAATGCAGTGTAGTATGTACTTGAAATCAACTTTACTTTATGTATTCCATTGCTGTGAGTAGTTTTTTTTTGTGTTTCTAATCTGTTACAGTTCGCTCTGAATAGTTACGCACATGTACATAACAGAAAACGCACAAAAAATAAGTAATGCATTCAGCTGAAAAGAGAGTACAATTTACTTTTGCTCAAAAGTACTATGTGCTACCTAGATCTAAACGTTTGTAATTGACTTTCTATATGATTTGGTGCAGTCTGCAACAAGTTTTATGTGTGTGCTACTGAAGTTACTAACGTTACAATAAACAATATCACCAGTTGCTACTAATGGTACTACAGTGTTTCAAAGCAACAAAAAGCTAAATGTAGTTCCAATGTAAATGCATTGTAGTATGTTCTTGAATTCAACTTTACTTTATGTATTCCATTGCTGTGAGTAGCTTTCCTTGTTTTTCCATTCAGTTGCAGTTCATTCTGAATAGTTACGCACATGTACATAACAGAAAACGCACAAAAAATAAGTAATGCATTCAGCTGAAAAGAGAGTACAATTTATTTCTGCTCAAAAGTACTATGTGCTAACTTGATGTAAACGTATTCACTTTACTTTCCATATGATTTAGAGTTGTCTGCAACCAGTTTTATGTGTGTGCTACTGAAGTTAGTAAAGTTACACTAAGTTGCTCCTAAAGGTACAACCGTGTTTCAAAGCAATACAATGCTGAATGTAGTTCCAATGTAAATGCAGTGTAGTATGTTCTTGAATTCAACTTTACTTTATGTATTCCATTGCTGTGAGTAGCTTTCCTTGTTTTTCTATTCAGTTGCAGTTCACTCTGAATAATGCACATGTACATAACAGAAAATGCACAAAAAATAAGTAATGCATTCAGCTGAAAAGAGAGTACAATTTACTTTTGCTCAAAAGTACTATGTGCTAACTTGATGTAAACGTATTCACTTTACTTTCCATATGATTTAGAGTTGTCTGCAACCAGTTTTATGTGTCTGCTACCGCATTTAGTAAAGTTACACTAAGTTGCTCCTAAAGGTACAACCGTGTTTCAAAGCAATACAAAGCTGAATGTAGTTCCAATGTAAATGCAGTGTAGTAAGTTCTTGAAATCAACTTTACTTTATGTATTCCATTGCTGTGAGTAGCTTTGCTTGTTGTTCTATTCAGTTGCAGTTCACTCTGAATAGTTATGCACATGTACATAACAGAAAATACACAAAATAAAAAGTAACGCATGCAGCTGAAAAGAGAGTACAATTTACTTTTGCTCAAAAGTACTATGTGCTAACTTGATGTAAACGTTTTCAATTTACTTTCCATATGATCTAGAGTTCTCTGCAACCAGTTTTATGTGTGTGCTGCTGCAGTTAGTAAAGTTACACTAAGCAATATCACCAGTTGCTCCTAATGGTACTACCGTGTTTCAAAGCAATACAAAGCTAAATGTAGTTCCAATGTAAATGCATTGTAGTATGTTCTTGAATTCAACTTTACTTTAGGTATTCCATTGCTGTGAGTAGCTTTCCTTGTTTTTCCATTCAGTTGCAGTTCATTCTGAATAGTTACGCACATGTACATAACAGAAAACGCACAAAAAATAAGTAATGCATTCAGCTGAAAAGAGAGTACAATTTATTTCTGCTCAAAAGTACTATGTGCTAACTTGATGTAAACGTATTCACTTTACTTTCCATATGATTTAGAGTTGTCTGCAACCAGTTTTATGTGTGGCTACTGAAGTTAGTAAAGTTACACTAAGTTGCTCCTAAAGGTACAACCGTGTTTCAAAGCAATACAATGCTGAATGTAGTTCCAATGTAAATGCAGTGTAGTATGTTCTTGAATTCAACTTTACTTTATGTATTCCATTGCTGTGAGTAGCTTTCCTTGTTTTTCTATTCAGTTGCAGTTCACTCTGAATAATGCACATGTACATAACAGAAAATGCACAAAAAATAAGTAATGCATTCAGCTGAAAAGAGAGTACAATTTACTTTTGCTCAAAAGTACTATGTGCTAACTTGATGTAAACGTATTCACTTTACTTTCCATATGATTTAGAGTTGTCTGCATCCAGTTTTATGTGTGTGCTACTGCAGTTAGTAAAGTTACACTAAGTTGCTCCTAAAGGTACAACTGTGTTTCAAAGCAATACAATGCTGAATGTAGTTCCAATGTAAATGCAGTGTAGTATGTTCTTGAATTCAACTTTACTTTATGTATTCCATTGCTGTGAGTAGCTTTCCTTGTTTTTCTATTCAGTTGCATTTCACTCTGAATAGTTATGCACATGTACATAACAGAAAATACACAAAATAAAAAGTAACGCATGTAGCTGAAAAGAGAGTACAATTTACTTTTGCTCAAAAGTACTATGTGCTAACTTGATGTAAACGTATTCACTTTACTTTCCATATGATTTAGAGTTGTCTGCAACCAGTTTTATGTGTGTGCTACCGCATTTAGTAAAGTTACACTAAGTTGCTCCTAAAGGTACAACCGTGTTTCAAAGCAATACAAAGCTGAATGTAGTTCCAATGTAAATGCAGTGTAGTGTTCTTGAAATCAACTTTACTTTATGTATTCCATTGCTGTGAGAGGCTTTCCTTGTTTTTCTATTCAGTTGCAGTTCACTCTGAATAGTTATGCACATGTACATAACAGAAAATACACAAAATAAAAAGTAACGCATGCAGCTGAAAAGAGAGTACAATTTACTTTTGCTCAAAAGTACTATGTGCTAACTTGATGTAAACGTTTTCAATTTACTTTCCATATGATCTAGAGTTGTCTGCAACCAGTTTTATGTGTGTGCTACCGCATTTAGTAAAGTTACACTAAGCAATATCACCAGTTGCTCCTAATTGTACTAACGTGTTTCAAAGCAATACAAAGCTAAATGCAGTTCCAATTTAAATGCAGTGTAGTATGTACTTGAAATCAACTTTACTTTATGTATTCCATTGCTGTGAGTAGTTTTTTTTTGTGTTTCTAATCTGTTACAGTTCGCTCTGAATAGTTACGCACATGTACATAACAGAAAATGCACAAAAAATATGTAATGCATTCAGCTGAAAAGAGAGTACAGTTTACTTTTGCTCAAAAGTACTATGTGCTAACTAGATCTAAACGTTTGTAATTGACTTTCTATATGATTTGGTGCAGTCTGCAACAAGTTTTATGTGTGTGCTACTGAAGTTACTAACGTTACAATAAACAATATCACCAGTTGCTACTAATGGTACTACAGTGTTTCAAAGCAACAAAAAGCTAAATGTAGTTCCAAAGTAAATGCATTGTAGTATGTTCTTGAATTCAACTTTACTTTAGGTATTCCATTGCTGTGAGTAGCTTTCCTTGTTTTTCCATTCAGTTGCAGTTCATTCTGAATAGTTACGCACATGTACATAACAGAAAACGCACAAAAAATAAGTAATGCATTCAGCTGAAAAGAGAGTACAATTTATTTCTGCTCAAAAGTACTATGTGCTAACTTGATGTAAACGTATTCACTTTACTTTCCATATGATTTAGAGTTGTCTGCAACCAGTTTTATGTGTGTGCTACTGAAGTTAGTAAAGTTACACTAAGCAATATCACCAGTTGCTCCTAATGGTACTACCGTGTTTCAAAGCAATACAAAGCTAAATGTAGTTCCAATGTAAATGCATTGTAGTATGTTCTTGAATTCAACTTTACTTTAGGTATTCCATTGCTGTGAGTAGCTTTCCTTGTTTTTCCATTCAGTTGCAGTTCATTCTGAATAGTTACGCACATGTACATAACAGAAAACGCACAAAAAATAAGTAATGCATTCAGCTGAAAAGAGAGTACAATTTATTTCTGCTCAAAAGTACTATGTGCTAACTTGATATAAACGTATTCAGTTTACTTTCCATATGATTTAGAGTTGTCTGCAACCAGTTTTATGTGTGGCTACTGAAGTTAGTAAAGTTACACTAAGTTGCTCCTAAAGGTACAACCGTGTTTCAAAGCAATACAATGCTGAATGTAGTTCCAATGTAAATGCAGTGTAGTATGTTCTTGAATTCAACTTTACTTTTTGTATTCCATTGCTGTGAGTAGCTTTCCTTGTTTTTCTATTCAGTTGCAGTTCACTCTGAATAATGCACATGTACATAACAGAAAATGCACAAAAAATAAGTAATGCATTCAGCTGAAAAGAGAGTACAATTTACTTTTGCTCAAAAGTACTATGTGCTAACTTGATGTAAACGTATTCACTTTACTTTCCATATGATTTAGAGTTGTCTGCATCCAGTTTTATGTGTGTGCTACTGCAGTTAGTAAAGTTACACTAAGTTGCTCCTAAAGGTACAACTGTGTTTCAAAGCAATACAATGCTGAATGTAGTTCCAATGTAAATGCAGTGTAGTATGTTCTTGAATTCAACTTTACTTTATGTATTCCATTGCTGTGAGTAGCTTTCCTTGTTTTTCTATTCAGTTGCATTTCACTCTGAATAGTTATGCACATGTACATAACAGAAAATACACAAAATAAAAAGTAACGCATGTAGCTGAAAAGAGAGTACAATTTACTTTTGCTCAAAAGTACTATGTGCTAACTTGATGTAAACGTATTCACTTTACTTTCCATATGATTTAGAGTTGTCTGCAACCAGTTTTATGTGTGTGCTACCGCATTTAGTAAAGTTACACTAAGTTGCTCCTAAAGGTACAACCGTGTTTCAAAGCAATACAAAGCTGAATGTAGTTCCAATGTAAATGCAGTGTAGTGTTCTTGAAATCAACTTTACTTTATGTATTCCATTGCTGTGAGAGGCTTTCCTTGTTTTTCTATTCAGTTGCAGTTCACTCTGAATAGTTATGCACATGTACATAACAGAAAATACACAAAATAAAAAGTAACGCATGCAGCTGAAAAGAGAGTACAATTTACTTTTGCTCAAAAGTACTATGTGCTAACTTGATGTAAACGTTTTCAATTTACTTTCCATATGATCTAGAGTTGTCTGCAACCAGTTTTATGTGTGTGCTACCGCATTTAGTAAAGTTACACTAAGCAATATCACCAGTTGCTCCTAATTGTACTAACGTGTTTCAAAGCAATACAAAGCTAAATGCAGTTCCAATTTAAATGCAGTGTAGTATGTACTTGAAATCAACTTTACTTTATGTATTCCATTGCTGTGAGTAGTTTTTTTTTGTGTTTCTAATCTGTTACAGTTCGCTCTGAATAGTTACGCACATGTACATAACAGAAAATGCACAAAAAATATGTAATGCATTCAGCTGAAAAGAGAGTACAGTTTACTTTTGCTCAAAAGTACTATGTGCTAACTAGATCTAAACGTTTGTAATTGACTTTCTATATGATTTGGTGCAGTCTGCAACAAGTTTTATGTGTGTGCTACTGAAGTTACTAACGTTACAATAAACAATATCACCAGTTGCTACTAATGGTACTACAGTGTTTCAAAGCAACAAAAAGCTAAATGTAGTTCCAATGTAAATGCATTGTAGTATGTTCTTGAATTCAACTTTACTTTAGGTATTCCATTGCTGTGAGTAGCTTTCCTTGTTTTTCCATTCAGTTGCAGTTCATTCTGAATAGTTACGCACATGTACATAACAGAAAACGCACAAAAAATAAGTAATGCATTCAGCTGAAAAGAGAGTACAATTTATTTCTGCTCAAAAGTACTATGTGCTAACTTGATGTAAACGTATTCACTTTACTTTCCATATGATTTAGAGTTGTCTGCAACCAGTTTTATGTGTGTGCTACTGCAGTTAGTAAAGTTACACTAAGCAATATCACCAGTTGCTCCTAATGGTACTACCGTGTTTCAAAGCAATACAAAGCTAAATGTAGTTCCAATGTAAATGCATTGTAGTATGTTCTTGAATTCAACTTTACTTTAGGTATTCCATTGCTGTGAGTAGCTTTCCTTGTTTTTCCATTCAGTTGCAGTTCATTCTGAATAGTTACGCACATGTACATAACAGAAAACGCACAAAAAATAAGTAATGCATTCAGCTGAAAAGAGAGTACAATTTATTTCTGCTCAAAAGTACTATGTGCTAACTTGATATAAACGTATTCAGTTTACTTTCCATATGATTTAGAGTTGTCTGCAACCAGTTTTATGTGTGGCTACTGAAGTTAGTAAAGTTACACTAAGTTGCTCCTAAAGGTACAACCGTGTTTCAAAGCAATACAATGCTGAATGTAGTTCCAATGTAAATGCAGTGTAGTATGTTCTTGAATTCAACTTTACTTTATGTATTCCATTGCTGTGAGTAGCTTTCCTTGTTTTTCTATTCAGTTGCAGTTCACTCTGAATAATGCACATGTACATAACAGAAAATGCACAAAAAATAAGTAATGCATTCAGCTGAAAAGAGAGTACAATTTACTTTTGCTCAAAAGTACTATGTGCTAACTTGATGTAAACGTTTTCAATTTACTTTCCATATGATCTAGAGTTCTCTGCAACCAGTTTTATGTGTGTGCTACTGCAGTTAGTAAAGTTACACTAAGCAATATCACCAGTTGCTCCTAATGGTACTACCGTGTTTCAAAGCAATACAAAGCTAAATGTAGTTCCAATGTAAATGCATTGTAGTATGTTCTTGAATTCAACTTTACTTTAGGTATTCCATTGCTGTGAGTAGCTTTCCTTGTTTTTCCATTCAGTTGCAGTTCATTCTGAATAGTTACGCACATGTACATAACAGAAAACGCACAAAAAATAAGTAATGCATTCAGCTGAAAAGAGAGTACAATTTATTTCTGCTCAAAAGTACTATGTGCTAACTTGATGTAAACGTATTCACTTTACTTTCCATATGATTTAGAGTTGTCTGCAACCAGTTTTATGTGTGGCTACTGAAGTTAGTAAAGTTACACTAAGTTGCTCCTAAAGGTACAACCGTGTTTCAAAGCAATACAATGCTGAATGTAGTTCCAATGTAAATGCAGTGTAGTATGTTCTTGAATTCAACTTTACTTTATGTATTCCATTGCTGTGAGTAGCTTTCCTTGTTTTTCTATTCAGTTGCAGTTCACTCTGAATAATGCACATGTACATAACAGAAAATGCACAAAAAATAAGTAATGCATTCAGCTGAAAAGAGAGTACAATTTACTTTTGCTCAAAAGTACTATGTGCTAACTTGATGTAAACGTATTCACTTTACTTTCCATATGATTTAGAGTTGTCTGCATCCAGTTTTATGTGTGTGCTACTGCAGTTAGTAAAGTTACACTAAGTTGCTCCTAAAGGTACAACTGTGTTTCAAAGCAATACAATGCTGAATGTAGTTCCAATGTAAATGCAGTGTAGTATGTTCTTGAATTCAACTTTACTTTATGTATTCCATTGCTGTGAGTAGCTTTCCTTGTTTTTCTATTCAGTTGCATTTCACTCTGAATAGTTATGCACATGTACATAACAGAAAATACACAAAATAAAAAGTAACGCATGTAGCTGAAAAGAGAGTACAATTTACTTTTGCTCAAAAGTACTATGTGCTAACTTGATGTAAACGTATTCACTTTACTTTCCATATGATTTAGAGTTGTCTGCAACCAGTTTTATGTGTGTGCTACCGCATTTAGTAAAGTTACACTAAGTTGCTCCTAAAGGTACAACCGTGTTTCAAAGCAATACAAAGCTGAATGTAGTTCCAATGTAAATGCAGTGTAGTGTTCTTGAAATCAACTTTACTTTATGTATTCCATTGCTGTGAGAGGCTTTCCTTGTTTTTCTATTCAGTTGCAGTTCACTCTGAATAGTTATGCACATGTACATAACAGAAAATACACAAAATAAAAAGTAACGCATGCAGCTGAAAAGAGAGTACAATTTACTTTTGCTCAAAAGTACTATGTGCTAACTTGATGTAAACGTTTTCAATTTACTTTCCATATGATCTAGAGTTGTCTGCAACCAGTTTTATGTGTGTGCTACCGCATTTAGTAAAGTTACACTAAGCAATATCACCAGTTGCTCCTAATTGTACTAACGTGTTTCAAAGCAATACAAAGCTAAATGCAGTTCCAATTTAAATGCAGTGTAGTATGTACTTGAAATCAACTTTACTTTATGTATTCCATTGCTGTGAGTAGTTTTTTTTTGTGTTTCTAATCTGTTACAGTTCGCTCTGAATAGTTACGCACATGTACATAACAGAAAATGCACAAAAAATATGTAATGCATTCAGCTGAAAAGAGAGTACAGTTTACTTTTGCTCAAAAGTACTATGTGCTAACTAGATCTAAACGTTTGTAATTGACTTTCTATATGATTTGGTGCAGTCTGCAACAAGTTTTATGTGTGTGCTACTGAAGTTACTAACGTTACAATAAACAATATCACCAGTTGCTACTAATGGTACTACAGTGTTTCAAAGCAACAAAAAGCTAAATGTAGTTCCAAAGTAAATGCATTGTAGTATGTTCTTGAATTCAACTTTACTTTAGGTATTCCATTGCTGTGAGTAGCTTTCCTTGTTTTTCCATTCAGTTGCAGTTCATTCTGAATAGTTACGCACATGTACATAACAGAAAACGCACAAAAAATAAGTAATGCATTCAGCTGAAAAGAGAGTACAATTTATTTCTGCTCAAAAGTACTATGTGCTAACTTGATGTAAACGTATTCACTTTACTTTCCATATGATTTAGAGTTGTCTGCAACCAGTTTTATGTGTGTGCTACTGAAGTTAGTAAAGTTACACTAAGCAATATCACCAGTTGCTCCTAATGGTACTACCGTGTTTCAAAGCAATACAAAGCTAAATGTAGTTCCAATGTAAATGCATTGTAGTATGTTCTTGAATTCAACTTTACTTTAGGTATTCCATTGCTGTGAGTAGCTTTCCTTGTTTTTCCATTCAGTTGCAGTTCATTCTGAATAGTTACGCACATGTACATAACAGAAAACGCACAAAAAATAAGTAATGCATTCAGCTGAAAAGAGAGTACAATTTATTTCTGCTCAAAAGTACTATGTGCTAACTTGATATAAACGTATTCAGTTTACTTTCCATATGATTTAGAGTTGTCTGCAACCAGTTTTATGTGTGGCTACTGAAGTTAGTAAAGTTACACTAAGTTGCTCCTAAAGGTACAACCGTGTTTCAAAGCAATACAATGCTGAATGTAGTTCCAATGTAAATGCAGTGTAGTATGTTCTTGAATTCAACTTTACTTTTTGTATTCCATTGCTGTGAGTAGCTTTCCTTGTTTTTCTATTCAGTTGCAGTTCACTCTGAATAATGCACATGTACATAACAGAAAATGCACAAAAAATAAGTAATGCATTCAGCTGAAAAGAGAGTACAATTTACTTTTGCTCAAAAGTACTATGTGCTAACTTGATGTAAACGTATTCACTTTACTTTCCATATGATTTAGAGTTGTCTGCATCCAGTTTTATGTGTGTGCTACTGCAGTTAGTAAAGTTACACTAAGTTGCTCCTAAAGGTACAACTGTGTTTCAAAGCAATACAATGCTGAATGTAGTTCCAATGTAAATGCAGTGTAGTATGTTCTTGAATTCAACTTTACTTTATGTATTCCATTGCTGTGAGTAGCTTTCCTTGTTTTTCTATTCAGTTGCATTTCACTCTGAATAGTTATGCACATGTACATAACAGAAAATACACAAAATAAAAAGTAACGCATGTAGCTGAAAAGAGAGTACAATTTACTTTTGCTCAAAAGTACTATGTGCTAACTTGATGTAAACGTATTCACTTTACTTTCCATATGATTTAGAGTTGTCTGCAACCAGTTTTATGTGTGTGCTACCGCATTTAGTAAAGTTACACTAAGTTGCTCCTAAAGGTACAACCGTGTTTCAAAGCAATACAAAGCTGAATGTAGTTCCAATGTAAATGCAGTGTAGTGTTCTTGAAATCAACTTTACTTTATGTATTCCATTGCTGTGAGAGGCTTTCCTTGTTTTTCTATTCAGTTGCAGTTCACTCTGAATAGTTATGCACATGTACATAACAGAAAATACACAAAATAAAAAGTAACGCATGCAGCTGAAAAGAGAGTACAATTTACTTTTGCTCAAAAGTACTATGTGCTAACTTGATGTAAACGTTTTCAATTTACTTTCCATATGATCTAGAGTTGTCTGCAACCAGTTTTATGTGTGTGCTACCGCATTTAGTAAAGTTACACTAAGCAATATCACCAGTTGCTCCTAATTGTACTAACGTGTTTCAAAGCAATACAAAGCTAAATGCAGTTCCAATTTAAATGCAGTGTAGTATGTACTTGAAATCAACTTTACTTTATGTATTCCATTGCTGTGAGTAGTTTTTTTTTGTGTTTCTAATCTGTTACAGTTCGCTCTGAATAGTTACGCACATGTACATAACAGAAAATGCACAAAAAATATGTAATGCATTCAGCTGAAAAGAGAGTACAGTTTACTTTTGCTCAAAAGTACTATGTGCTAACTAGATCTAAACGTTTGTAATTGACTTTCTATATGATTTGGTGCAGTCTGCAACAAGTTTTATGTGTGTGCTACTGAAGTTACTAACGTTACAATAAACAATATCACCAGTTGCTACTAATGGTACTACAGTGTTTCAAAGCAACAAAAAGCTAAATGTAGTTCCAATGTAAATGCATTGTAGTATGTTCTTGAATTCAACTTTACTTTAGGTATTCCATTGCTGTGAGTAGCTTTCCTTGTTTTTCCATTCAGTTGCAGTTCATTCTGAATAGTTACGCACATGTACATAACAGAAAACGCACAAAAAATAAGTAATGCATTCAGCTGAAAAGAGAGTACAATTTATTTCTGCTCAAAAGTACTATGTGCTAACTTGATGTAAACGTATTCACTTTACTTTCCATATGATTTAGAGTTGTCTGCAACCAGTTTTATGTGTGTGCTACTGCAGTTAGTAAAGTTACACTAAGCAATATCACCAGTTGCTCCTAATGGTACTACCGTGTTTCAAAGCAATACAAAGCTAAATGTAGTTCCAATGTAAATGCATTGTAGTATGTTCTTGAATTCAACTTTACTTTAGGTATTCCATTGCTGTGAGTAGCTTTCCTTGTTTTTCCATTCAGTTGCAGTTCATTCTGAATAGTTACGCACATGTACATAACAGAAAACGCACAAAAAATAAGTAATGCATTCAGCTGAAAAGAGAGTACAATTTATTTCTGCTCAAAAGTACTATGTGCTAACTTGATATAAACGTATTCAGTTTACTTTCCATATGATTTAGAGTTGTCTGCAACCAGTTTTATGTGTGGCTACTGAAGTTAGTAAAGTTACACTAAGTTGCTCCTAAAGGTACAACCGTGTTTCAAAGCAATACAATGCTGAATGTAGTTCCAATGTAAATGCAGTGTAGTATGTTCTTGAATTCAACTTTACTTTATGTATTCCATTGCTGTGAGTAGCTTTCCTTGTTTTTCTATTCAGTTGCAGTTCACTCTGAATAATGCACATGTACATAACAGAAAATGCACAAAAAATAAGTAATGCATTCAGCTGAAAAGAGAGTACAATTTACTTTTGCTCAAAAGTACTATGTGCTAACTTGATGTAAACGTATTCACTTTACTTTCCATATGATTTAGAGTTGTCTGCATCCAGTTTTATGTGTGTGCTACTGCAGTTAGTAAAGTTACACTAAGTTGCTCCTAAAGGTACAACTGTGTTTCAAAGCAATACAATGCTGAATGTAGTTCCAATGTAAATGCAGTGTAGTATGTTCTTGAATTCAACTTTACTTTATGTATTCCATTGCTGTGAGTAGCTTTCCTTGTTTTTCTATTCAGTTGCATTTCACTCTGAATAGTTATGCACATGTACATAACAGAAAATACACAAAATAAAAAGTAACGCATGTAGCTGAAAAGAGAGTACAATTTACTTTTGCTCAAAAGTACTATGTGCTAACTTGATGTAAACGTATTCACTTTACTTTCCATATGATTTAGAGTTGTCTGCAACCAGTTTTATGTGTGTGCTACCGCATTTAGTAAAGTTACACTAAGTTGCTCCTAAAGGTACAACCGTGTTTCAAAGCAATACAAAGCTGAATGTAGTTCCAATGTAAATGCAGTGTAGTGTTCTTGAAATCAACTTTACTTTATGTATTCCATTGCTGTGAGAGGCTTTCCTTGTTTTTCTATTCAGTTGCAGTTCACTCTGAATAGTTATGCACATGTACATAACAGAAAATACACAAAATAAAAAGTAACGCATGCAGCTGAAAAGAGAGTACAATTTACTTTTGCTCAAAAGTACTATGTGCTAACTTGATGTAAACGTTTTCAATTTACTTTCCATATGATCTAGAGTTGTCTGCAACCAGTTTTATGTGTGTGCTACCGCATTTAGTAAAGTTA
Organism: Hemitrygon akajei; assembly: GCF_048418815.1. Taxonomy (NCBI): domain Eukaryota; kingdom Metazoa; phylum Chordata; class Chondrichthyes; order Myliobatiformes; family Dasyatidae; genus Hemitrygon; species Hemitrygon akajei. Next base: position 57,614,892 of record NC_133131.1, read on the forward strand.
CACTAAGCAATATCACCAGTTGCTCCTAATTGTACTAACGTGTTTCAAAGCAATACAAAGCTAAATGCAGTTCCAATTTAAATGCAGTGTAGTATGTACTTGAAATCAACTTTACTTTATGTATTCCATTGCTGTGAGTAGTTTTTTTTTGTGTTTCTAATCTGTTACAGTTCGCTCTGAATAGTTACGCACATGTACATAACAGAAAATGCACAAAAAATATGTAATGCATTCAGCTGAAAAGAGAGTACAGTTTACTTTTGCTCAAAAGTACTATGTGCTAACTAGATCTAAACGTTTGTAATTGACTTTCTATATGATTTGGTGCAGTCTGCAACAAGTTTTATGTGTGTGCTACTGAAGTTACTAACGTTACAATAAACAATATCACCAGTTGCTACTAATGGTACTACAGTGTTTCAAAGCAACAAAAAGCTAAATGTAGTTCCAATGTAAATGCATTGTAGTATGTTCTTGAATTCAACTTTACTTTAGGTATTCCATTGCTGTGAGTAGCTTTCCTTGTTTTTCCATTCAGTTGCAGTTCATTCTGAATAGTTACGCACATGTACATAACAGAAAACGCACAAAAAATAAGTAATGCATTCAGCTGAAAAGAGAGTACAATTTATTTCTGCTCAAAAGTACTATGTGCTAACTTGATGTAAACGTATTCACTTTACTTTCCATATGATTTAGAGTTGTCTGCAACCAGTTTTATGTGTGTGCTACTGCAGTTAGTAAAGTTACACTAAGCAATATCACCAGTTGCTCCTAATGGTACTACCGTGTTTCAAAGCAATACAAAGCTAAATGTAGTTCCAATGTAAATGCATTGTAGTATGTTCTTGAATTCAACTTTACTTTAGGTATTCCATTGCTGTGAGTAGCTTTCCTTGTTTTTCCATTCAGTTGCAGTTCATTCTGAATAGTTACGCACATGTACATAACAGAAAACGCACAAAAAATAAGTAATGCATTCAGCTGAAAAGAGAGTACAATTTATTTCTGCTCAAAAGTACTATGTGCTAACTTGATATAAACGTATTCAGTTTACTTTCCATATGATTTAGAGTTGTCTGCAACCAGTTTTATGTGTGGCTACTGAAGTTAGTAAAGTTACACTAAGTTGCTCCTAAAGGTACAACCGTGTTTCAAAGCAATACAATGCTGAATGTAGTTCCAATGTAAATGCAGTGTAGTATGTTCTTGAATTCAACTTTACTTTATGTATTCCATTGCTGTGAGTAGCTTTCCTTGTTTTTCTATTCAGTTGCAGTTCACTCTGAATAATGCACATGTACATAACAGAAAATGCACAAAAAATAAGTAATGCATTCAGCTGAAAAGAGAGTACAATTTACTTTTGCTCAAAAGTACTATGTGCTAACTTGATGTAAACGTATTCACTTTACTTTCCATATGATTTAGAGTTGTCTGCATCCAGTTTTATGTGTGTGCTACTGCAGTTAGTAAAGTTACACTAAGTTGCTCCTAAAGGTACAACTGTGTTTCAAAGCAATACAATGCTGAATGTAGTTCCAATGTAAATGCAGTGTAGTATGTTCTTGAATTCAACTTTACTTTATGTATTCCATTGCTGTGAGTAGCTTTCCTTGTTTTTCTATTCAGTTGCATTTCACTCTGAATAGTTATGCACATGTACATAACAGAAAATACACAAAATAAAAAGTAACGCATGTAGCTGAAAAGAGAGTACAATTTACTTTTGCTCAAAAGTACTATGTGCTAACTTGATGTAAACGTATTCACTTTACTTTCCATATGATTTAGAGTTGTCTGCAACCAGTTTTATGTGTGTGCTACCGCATTTAGTAAAGTTACACTAAGTTGCTACTAAAGGTACAACCGTGTTTCAAAGCAATACAAAGCTGAATGTAGTTCCAATGTAAATGCAGTGTAGTAAGTTCTTGAAATCAACTTTACTTTATGTATTCCATTGCTGTGAGTAGCTTTCCTTGTTTTTCTATTCAGTTGCAGTTCACTCTGAATAGTTATGCACATGTACATAACAGAAAATACACAAAATAAAAAGTAACGCATGCAGCTGAAAAGAGAGTACAATTTACTTTTGCTCAAAAGTACTATGTGCTAACTTGATGTAAACGTTTTCAATTTACTTTCCATATGATCTAGAGTTGTCTGCAACCAGTTTTATGTGTGTGCTACCGCATTTAGTAGTTACACTAAGCAATATCACCAGTTGCTCCTAATTGTACTAACGTGTTTCAAAGCAATACAAAGCTAAATGCAGTTCCAATTTAAATGCAGTGTAGTATGTACTTGAAATCAACTTTACTTTATGTATTCCATTGCTGTGAGTAGTTTTTTTTTGTGTTTCTAATCTGTTACAGTTCGCTCTGAATAGTTACGCACATGTACATAACAGAAAATGCACAAAAAATATGTAATGCATTCAGCTGAAAAGAGAGTACAATTTACTTTTGCTCAAAAGTACTATGTGCTACCTAGATCTAAACGTTTGTAATTGACTTTCTATATGATTTGGTGCAGTCTGCAACAAGTTTTATGTGTGTGCTACTGAAGTTACTAACGTTACAATAAACAATATCACCAGTTGCTACTAATGGTACTACAGTGTTTCAAAGCAACAAAAAGCTAAATGTAGTTCCAATGTAAATGCATTGTAGTATGTTCTTGAATTCAACTTTACTTTAGGTATTCCATTGCTGTGAGTAGCTTTCCTTGTTTTTCCATTCAGTTGCAGTTCATTCTGAATAGTTACGCACATGTACATAACAGAAAACGCACAAAAAATAAGTAATGCATTCAGCTGAAAAGAGAGTACAATTTATTTCTGCTGAAAAGTACTATGTGCTAACTTGATGTAAACGAATTCACTTTACTTTCCATATGATTTAGAGTTGTCTGCAACCAGTTTTATGTGTGTGCTACTGAAGTTAGTAAAGTTACACTAAGTTGCTCCTAAAGGTACAACCGTGTTTCAAAGCAATACAATGCTGAATGTAGTTCCAATGTAAATGCAGTGTAGTATGTTCTTGAATTCAACTTTACTTTATGTATTCCATTGCTGTGAGTAGCTTTCCTTGTTTTTCTATTCAGTTGCAGTTCACTCTGAATAATGCACATGTACATAACAGAAAATGCACAAAAAATAAGTAATGCATTCAGCTGAAAAGAGAGTACAATTTACTTTTGCTCAAAAGTACTATGTGCTAACTTGATGTAAACGTATTCACTTTACTTTCCATATGATTTAGAGTTGTCTGCAACCAGTTTTATGTGTGGCTACTGAAGTTAGTAAAGTTACACTAAGTTGCTCCTAAAGGTACAACCGTGTTTCAAAGCAATACAATGCTGAATGTAGTTCCAATGTAAATGCAGTGTAGTATGTTCTTGAATTCAACTTTACTTTATGTATTCCATTGCTGTGAGTAGCTTTCCTTGTTTTTCTATTCAGTTGCAGTTCACTCTGAATAATGCACATGTACATAACAGAAAATGCACAAAAAATAAGTAATGCATTCAGCTGAAAAGAGAGTACAATTTACTTTTGCTCAAAAGTACTATGTGCTATCTTGATGTAAACGTATTCACTTTACTTTCCATATGATTTAGAGTTGTCTGCATCCAGTTTTATGTGTGTGCTACTGCAGTTAGTAAAGTTACACTAAGTTGCTCCTAAAGGTACAACTGTTTCAAAGCAATACAATGCTGAATGTAGTTCCAATGTAAATGCAGTGTAGTATGTTCTTGAATTCAACTTTACTTTATGTATTCCATTGCTGTGAGTAGCTTTCCTTGTTTTTCTATTCAGTTGCAGTTCACTCTGAATAGTTATGCACATGTACATAACAGAAAATACACAAAATAAAAAGTAACGCATGCAGCTGAAAAGAGAGTACAATTTACTTTTGCTCAAAAGTACTATGTGCTAACTTGATGTAAACGTTTTCAATTTACTTTCCATATGATCTAGAGTTGTCTGCAACCAGTTTTATGTGTGTGCTACCGCATTTAGTAAAGTTACACTAAGCAATATCACCAGTTGCTCCTAATTGTACTAACGTGTTTCAAAGCAATACAAAGCTGAATGTAGTTCCAATGTAAATGCAGTGTAGTATGTTCTTGAAATCAACTTAACTTTATGTATTCCATTGCTGTGAGTAGTTTTTTTGTGTTTCTAATCTGTTACAGTTCGCTCTGAATAGTTACGCACATGTACATAACAGAAAAAGCACAAAAAATAAGTAATGCATTCAGCTGAAAACAGAGTACAATTTATTTCTGCTCAAAAGTACTATGTGCTTACTTGATGTAAACGTATTCACTTTACTTTCCATATGATTTAGAGTTGTCTGCAACCAGTTTTATGTGTGTGCTACTGCAGTTAGTAAAGTTACACTAAGCAATATCACCAGTTGCTCCTAATGGTACTACCGTGTTTCAAAGCAATACAAAGCTAAATGTAGTTCCAATGTAAATGCATTGTAGTATGTTCTTGAAATCAACTTTACTTTATGTATTCCATTGCTGTGAGTAGCTTTCCTTGTTGTTCCATTCAGTTGCAGTTCACTCTGAATAGTTATGCACATGTACATAACAGAAAATACACAATATAAAAAGTAACGCATTCAGCTGAAAAGAGAGTACAATTTACTTTTGCTCAAAACTACTATGTGCTAACTAGATCTAAACGTTTGTAATTGACTTTCTATATGATTTGGTGCAGTCTGCAACAAGTTTTATGTGTGTGCTACTGAAGTTACTAACGTTACAATAAACAATATCACCAGTTGCTACTAATGGTACTACAGTGTTTCAAAGCAACAAAAAGCTAAATGTAGTTCCAATGTAAATGCATTGTAGTATGTTCTTGAATTCAACTTTACTTTAGGTATTCCATTGCTGTGAGTAGCTTTCCTTGTTTTTCCATTCAGTTGCAGTTCATTCTGAATAGTTACGCACATGTACATAACAGAAAACGCACAAAAAATAAGTAATGCATTCAGCTGAAAAGAGAGTACAATTTATTTCTGCTCAAAAGTACTATGTGCTAACTTGATGTAAACGTATTCACTTTACTTTCCATATGATTTAGAGTTGTCTGCAACCAGTTTTATGTGTGTGCTACTGAAGTTAGTAAAGTTACACTAAGTTGCTCCTAAAGGTACAACCGTGTTTCAAAGCAATACAATGCTGAATGTAGTTCCAATGTAAATGCAGTGTAGTATGTTCTTGAATTCAACTTTACTTTATGTATTCCATTGCTGTGAGTAGCTTTCCTTGTTTTTCTATTCAGTTGCAGTTCACTCTGAATAATGCACATGTACATAACAGAAAATGCACAAAAAATAAGTAATGCATTCAGCTGAAAAGAGAGTACAATTTACTTTTGCTCAAAAGTACTATGTGCTAACTTGATGTAAACGTATTCACTTTACTTTCCATATGATTTAGAGTTGTCTGCAACCAGTTTTATGTGTCTGCTACCGCATTTAGTAAAGTTACACTAAGTTGCTCCTAAAGGTACAACCGTGTTTCAAAGCAATACAAAGCTGAATGTAGTTCCAATGTAAATGCAGTGTAGTAAGTTCTTGAAATCAACTTTACTTTATGTATTCCATTGCTGTGAGTAGCTTTGCTTGTTGTTCTATTCAGTTGCAGTTCACTCTGAATAGTTATGCACATGTACATAACAGAAAATACACAAAATAAAAAGTAACGCATGCAGCTGAAAAGAGAGTACAATTTACTTTTGCTCAAAAGTACTATGTGCTAACTTGATGTAAACGTTTTCAATTTACTTTCCATATGATCTAGAGTTCTCTGCAACCAGTTTTATGTGTGTGCTACTGCAGTTAGTAAAGTTACACTAAGCAATATCACCAGTTGCTCCTAATGGTACTACCGTGTTTCAAAGCAATACAAAGCTAAATGTAGTTCCAATGTAAATGCATTGTAGTATGTTCTTGAATTCAACTTTACTTTAGGTATTCCATTGCTGTGAGTAGCTTTCCTTGTTTTTCCATTCAGTTGCAGTTCATTCTGAATAGTTACGCACATGTACATAACAGAAAACGCACAAAAAATAAGTAATGCATTCAGCTGAAAAGAGAGTACAATTTATTTCTGCTCAAAAGTACTATGTGCTAACTTGATGTAAACGTATTCACTTTACTTTCCATATGATTTAGAGTTGTCTGCAACCAGTTTTATGTGTGGCTACTGAAGTTAGTAAAGTTACACTAAGTTGCTCCTAAAGGTACAACCGTGTTTCAAAGCAATACAATGCTGAATGTAGTTCCAATGTAAATGCAGTGTAGTATGTTCTTGAATTCAACTTTACTTTATGTATTCCATTGCTGTGAGTAGCTTTCCTTGTTTTTCTATTCAGTTGCAGTTCACTCTGAATAATGCACATGTACATAACAGAAAATGCACAAAAAATAAGTAATGCATTCAGCTGAAAAGAGAGTACAATTTACTTTTGCTCAAAAGTACTATGTGCTAACTTGATGTAAACGTATTCACTTTACTTTCCATATGATTTAGAGTTGTCTGCATCCAGTTTTATGTGTGTGCTACTGCAGTTAGTAAAGTTACACTAAGTTGCTCCTAAAGGTACAACTGTGTTTCAAAGCAATACAATGCTGAATGTAGTTCCAATGTAAATGCAGTGTAGTATGTTCTTGAATTCAACTTTACTTTATGTATTCCATTGCTGTGAGTAGCTTTCCTTGTTTTTCTATTCAGTTGCATTTCACTCTGAATAGTTATGCACATGTACATAACAGAAAATACACAAAATAAAAAGTAACGCATGTAGCTGAAAAGAGAGTACAATTTACTTTTGCTCAAAAGTACTATGTGCTAACTTGATGTAAACGTATTCACTTTACTTTCCATATGATTTAGAGTTGTCTGCAACCAGTTTTATGTGTGTGCTACCGCATTTAGTAAAGTTACACTAAGTTGCTCCTAAAGGTACAACCGTGTTTCAAAGCAATACAAAGCTGAATGTAGTTCCAATGTAAATGCAGTGTAGTGTTCTTGAAATCAACTTTACTTTATGTATTCCATTGCTGTGAGTAGCTTTCCTTGTTTTTCTATTCAGTTGCAGTTCACTCTGAATAGTTATGCACATGTACATAACAGAAAATACACAAAATAAAAAGTAACGCATGCAGCTGAAAAGAGAGTACAATTTACTTTTGCTCAAAAGTACTATGTGCTAACTTGATGTAAACGTTTTCAATTTACTTTCCATATGATCTAGAGTTGTCTGCAACCAGTTTTATGTGTGTGCTACCGCATTTAGTAAAGTTACACTAAGCAATATCACCAGTTGCTCCTAATTGTACTAACGTGTTTCAAAGCAATACAAAGCTGAATGTAGTTCCAATGTAAATGCAGTGTAGTATGTTCTTGAAATCAACTTAACTTTATGTATTCCATTGCTGTGAGTAGTTTTTTTGTGTTTCTAATCTGTTACAGTTCGCTCTGAATAGTTACGCACATGTACATAACAGAAAAAGCACAAAAAATAAGTAATGCATTCAGCTGAAAACAGAGTACAATTTATTTCTGCTCAAAAGTACTATGTGCTTACTTGATGTAAACGTATTCACTTTACTTTCCATATGATTTAGAGTTGTCTGCAACCAGTTTTATGTGTGTGCTACTGCAGTTAGTAAAGTTACACTAAGCAATATCACCAGTTGCTCCTAATGGTACTACCGTGTTTCAAAGCAATACAAAGCTAAATGTAGTTCCAATGTAAATGCATTGTAGTATGTTCTTGAAATCAACTTTACTTTATGTATTCCATTGCTGTGAGTAGCTTTCCTTGTTGTTCCATTCAGTTGCAGTTCACTCTGAATAGTTATGCACATGTACATAACAGAAAATACACAATATAAAAAGTAACGCATTCAGCTGAAAAGAGAGTACAATTTACTTTTGCTCAAAAGTACTATGTGCTAACTAGATCTAAACGTTTGTAATTGACTTTCTATATGATTTGGTGCAGTCTGCAACAAGTTTTATGTGTGTGCTACTGAAGTTACTAACGTTACAATAAACAATATCACCAGTTGCTACTAATGGTACTACAGTGTTTCAAAGCAACAAAAAGCTAAATGTAGTTCCAATGTAAATGCATTGTAGTATGTTCTTGAATTCAACTTTACTTTAGGTATTCCATTGCTGTGAGTAGCTTTCCTTGTTTTTCCATTCAGTTGCAGTTCATTCTGAATAGTTACGCACATGTACATAACAGAAAACGCACAAAAAATAAGTAATGCATTCAGCTGAAAAGAGAGTACAATTTATTTCTGCTGAAAAGTACTATGTGCTAACTTGATGTAAACGTATTCACTTTACTTTCCATATGATTTAGAGTTGTCTGCAACCAGTTTTATGTGTGTGCTACTGAAGTTAGTAAAGTTACACTAAGTTGCTCCTAAAGGTACAACCGTGTTTCAAAGCAATACAATGCTGAATGTAGTTCCAATGTAAATGCAGTGTAGTATGTTCTTGAATTCAACTTTACTTTATGTATTCCATTGCTGTGAGTAGCTTTCCTTGTTTTTCTATTCAGTTGCAGTTCACTCTGAATAATGCACATGTACATAACAGAAAATGCACAAAAAATAAGTAATGCATTCAGCTGAAAAGAGAGTACAATTTACTTTTGCTCAAAAGTACTATGTGCTAACTTGATGTAAACGTATTCACTTTACTTTCCATATGATTTAGAGTTGTCTGCAACCAGTTTTATGTGTCTGCTACCGCATTTAGTAAAGTTACACTAAGTTGCTCCTAAAGGTACAACCGTGTTTCAAAGCAATACAAAGCTGAATGTAGTTCCAATGTAAATGCAGTGTAGTAAGTTCTTGAAATCAACTTTACTTTATGTATTCCATTGCTGTGAGTAGCTTTGCTTGTTGTTCTATTCAGTTGCAGTTCACTCTGAATAGTTATGCACATGTACATAACAGAAAATACACAAAATAAAAAGTAACGCATGCAGCTGAAAAGAGAGTACAATTTACTTTTGCTCAAAAGTACTATGTGCTAACTTGATGTAAACGTTTTCAATTTACTTTCCATATGATCTAGAGTTCTCTGCAACCAGTTTTATGTGTGTGCTACTGCAGTTAGTAAAGTTACACTAAGCAATATCACCAGTTGCTCCTAATGGTACTACCGTGTTTCAAAGCAATACAAAGCTAAATGTAGTTCCAATGTAAATGCATTGTAGTATGTTCTTGAATTCAACTTTACTTTAGGTATTCCATTGCTGTGAGTAGCTTTCCTTGTTTTTCCATTCAGTTGCAGTTCATTCTGAATAGTTACGCACATGTACATAACAGAAAACGCACAAAAAATAAGTAATGCATTCAGCTGAAAAGAGAGTACAATTTATTTCTTCTCAAAAGTACTATGTGCTAACTTGATGTAAACGTATTCACTTTACTTTCCATATGATTTAGAGTTGTCTGCAACCAGTTTTATGTGTGGCTACTGAAGTTAGTAAAGTTACACTAAGTTGCTCCTAAAGGTACAACCGTGTTTCAAAGCAATACAATGCTGAATGTAGTTCCAATGTAAATGCAGTGTAGTATGTTCTTGAATTCAACTTTACTTTATGTATTCCATTGCTGTGAGTAGCTTTCCTTGTTTTTCTATTCAGTTGCAGTTCACTCTGAATAATGCACATGTACATAACAGAAAATGCACAAAAAATAAGTAATGCATTCAGCTGAAAAGAGAGTACAATTTACTTTTGCTCAAAAGTACTATGTGCTAACTTGATGTAAACGTATTCACTTTACTTTCCATATGATTTAGAGTTGTCTGCATCCAGTTTTATGTGTGTGCTACTGCAGTTAGTAAAGTTACACTAAGTTGCTCCTAAAGGTACAACTGTGTTTCAAAGCAATACAATGCTGAATGTAGTTCCAATGTAAATGCAGTGTAGTATGTTCTTGAATTCAACTTTACTTTATGTATTCCATTGCTGTGAGTAGCTTTCCTTGTTTTTCTATTCAGTTGCATTTCACTCTGAATAGTTATGCACATGTACATAACAGAAAATACACAAAATAAAAAGTAACGCATGTAGCTGAAAAGAGAGTACAATTTACTTTTGCTCAAAAGTACTATGTGCTAACTTGATGTAAACGTATTCACTTTACTTTCCATATGATTTAGAGTTGTCTGCAACCAGTTTTATGTGTGTGCTACCGCATTTAGTAAAGTTACACTAAGTTGCTCCTAAAGGTACAACCGTGTTTCAAAGCAATACAAAGCTGAATGTAGTTCCGATGTAAATGCAGTGTAGTGTTCTTGAAATCAACTTTACTTTATGTATTCCATTGCTGTGAGTAGCTTTCCTTGTTTTTCTATTCAGTTGCAGTTCACTCTGAATAGTTATGCACATGTACATAACAGAAAATACACAAAATAAAAAGTAACGCATGCAGCTGAAAAGAGAGTACAATTTACTTTTGCTCAAAAGTACTATGTGCTAACTTGATGTAAACGTTTTCAATTTACTTTCCATATGATCTAGAGTTGTCTGCAACCAGTTTTATGTGTGTGCTACCGCATTTAGTAAAGTTACACTAAGCAATATCACCAGTTGCTCCTAATTGTACTAACGTGTTTCAAAGCAATACAAAGCTGAATGTAGTTCCAATGTAAATGCAGTGTAGTATGTTCTTGAAATCAACTTAACTTTATGTATTCCATTGCTGTGAGTAGTTTTTTTGTGTTTCTAATCTGTTACAGTTCGCTCTGAATAGTTACGCACATGTACATAACAGAAAAAGCACACAAAATAAGTAATGCATTCAGCTGAAAACAGAGTACAATTTATTTCTGCTCAAAAGTACTATGTGCTTACTTGATGTAAACGTATTCACTTTACTTTCCATATGATTTAGAGTTGTCTGCAACCAGTTTTATGTGTGTGCTACTGCAGTTAGTAAAGTTACACTAAGCAATATCACCAGTTGCTCCTAATGGTACTACCGTGTTTCAAAGCAATACAAAGCTAAATGTAGTTCCAATGTAAATGCATTGTAGTATGTTCTTGAAATCAACTTTACTTTATGTATTCCATTGCTGTGAGTAGCTTTCCTTGTTGTTCCATTCAGTTGCAGTTCACTCTGAATAGTTATGCACATGTACATAACAGAAAATACACAATATAAAAAGTAACGCATTCAGCTGAAAAGAGAGTACAATTTACTTTTGCTCAAAAGTACTATGTGCTAACTAGATCTAAACGTTTGTAATTGACTTTCTATATGATTTGGTGCAGTCTGCAACAAGTTTTATGTGTGTGCTACTGAAGTTACTAACGTTACAATAAACAATATCACCAGTTGCTACTAATGGTACTACAGTGTTTCAAAGCAACAAAAAGCTAAATGTAGTTCCAATGTAAATGCATTGTAGTATGTTCTTGAATTCAACTTTACTTTAGGTATTCCATTGCTGTGAGTAGCTTTCCTTGTTTTTCCATTCAGTTGCAGTTCATTCTGAATAGTTACGCACATGTACATAACAGAAAACGCACAAAAAATAAGTAATGCATTCAGCTGAAAAGAGAGTACAATTTATTTCTGCTCAAAAGTACTATGTGCTAACTTGATGTAAACGTATTCACTTTACTTTCCATATGATTTAGAGTTGTCTGCAACCAGTTTTATGTGTGTGCTACTGAAGTTAGTAAAGTTACACTAAGTTGCTCCTAAAGGTACAACCGTGTTTCAAAGCAATACAATGCTGAATGTAGTTCCAATGTAAATGCAGTGTAGTATGTTCTTGAATTCAACTTTACTTTATGTATTCCATTGCTGTGAGTAGCTTTCCTTGTTTTTCTATTCAGTTGCAGTTCACTCTGAATAATGCACATGTACATAACAGAAAATGCACAAAAAATAAGTAATGCATTCAGCTGAAAAGAGAGTACAATTTACTTTTGCTCAAAAGTACTATGTGCTAACTTGATGTAAACGTATTCACTTTACTTTCCATATGATTTAGAGTTGTCTGCAACCAGTTTTATGTGTCTGCTACCGCATTTAGTAAAGTTACACTAAGTTGCTCCTAAAGGTACAACCGTGTTTCAAAGCAATACAAAGCTGAATGTAGTTCCAATGTAAATGCAGTGTAGTAAGTTCTTGAAATCAACTTTACTTTATGTATTCCATTGCTGTGAGTAGCTTTGCTTGTTGTTCTATTCAGTTGCAGTTCACTCTGAATAGTTATGCACATGTACATAACAGAAAATACACAAAATAAAAAGTAACGCATGCAGCTGAAAAGAGAGTACAATTTACTTTTGCTCAAAAGTACTATGTGCTAACTTGATGTAAACGTTTTCAATTTACTTTCCATATGATTTAGAGTTGTCTGCAACCAGTTTTATGTGTCTGCTACCGCATTTAGTAAAGTTACACTAAGTTGCTCCTAAAGGTACAACCGTGTTTCAAAGCAATACAAAGCTGAATGTAGTTCCAATGTAAATGCAGTGTAGTAAGTTCTTGAAATCAACTTTACTTTAGGTATTCCATTGCTGTGAGTAGCTTTCCTTGTTTTTCCATTCAGTTGCAGTTCATTCTGAATAGTTACGCACATGTACATAACAGAAAACGCACAAAAAATAAGTAATGCATTCAGCTGAAAAGAGAGTACAATTTACTTTTGCTCAAAAGTACTATGTGCTAACTTGATGTAAACGTATTCACTTTACTTTCCATATGATTTAGAGTTGTCTGCATCCAGTTTTATGTGTGTGCTACTGCAGTTAGTAAAGTTACACTAAGTTGCTCCTAAAGGTACAACTGTGTTTCAAAGCAATACAATGCTGAATGTAGTTCCAATGTAAATGCAGTGTAGTATGTTCTTGAATTCAACTTTACTTTATGTATTCCATTGCTGTGAGTAGCTTTCCTTGTTTTTCTATTCAGTTGCATTTCACTCTGAATAGTTATGCACATGTACATAACAGAAAATGCACAAAAAATAAGTAATGCATTCAGCTGAAAAGAGAGTACAATTTACTTTTGCTCAAAAGTACTATGTGCTAACTTGATGTAAACGTATTCACTTTACTTTCCATATGATTTAGAGTTGTCTGCATCCAGTTTTATGTGTGTGCTACTGCAGTTAGTAAAGTTACACTAAGTTGCTCCTAAAGGTACAACTGTGTTTCAAAGCAATACAATGCTGAATGTAGTTCCAATGTAAATGCAGTGTAGTATGTTCTTGAATTCAACTTTACTTTATGTATTCCATTGCTGTGAGTAGCTTTCCTTGTTTTTCTATTCAGTTGCATTTCACTCTGAATAGTTATGCACATGTACATAACAGAAAATACACAAAATAAAAAGTAACGCATGTAGCTGAAAAGAGAGTACAATTTACTTTTGCTCAAAAGTACTATGTGCTAACTTGATGTAAACGTATTCACTTTACTTTCCATATGATTTAGAGTTGTCTGCAACCAGTTTTATGTGTGTGCTACCGCATTTAGTAAAGTTACACTAAGTTGCTCCTAAAGGTACAACCGTGTTTCAAAGCAATACAAAGCTGAATGTAGTTCCAATGTAAATGCAGTGTAGTGTTCTTGAAATCAACTTTACTTTATGTATTCCATTGCTGTGAGTAGCTTTCCTTGTTTTTCTATTCAGTTGCAGTTCACTCTGAATAATGCACATGTACATAACAGAAAATGCACAAAAAATAAGTAATGCATTCAGCTGAAAAGAGAGTACAATTTACTTTTGCTCAAAAGTACTATGTGCTAACTTGATGTAAACGTATTCACTTTACTTTCCATATGATTTAGAGTTGTCTGCAACCAGTTTTATGTGTCTGCTACCGCATTTAGTAAAGTTACACTAAGTTGCTCCTAAAGGTACAACCGTGTTTCAAAGCAATACAAAGCTGAATGTAGTTCCAATGTAAATGCAGTGTAGTAAGTTCTTGAAATCAACTTTACTTTATGTATTCCATTGCTGTGAGTAGCTTTGCTTGTTGTTCTATTCAGTTGCAGTTCACTCTGAATAGTTATGCACATGTACATAACAGAAAATACACAAAATAAAAAGTAACGCATGCAGCTGAAAAGAGAGTACAATTTACTTTTGCTCAAAAGTACTATGTGCTAACTTGATGTAAACGTTTTCAATTTACTTTCCATATGATCTAGAGTTCTCTGCAACCAGTTTTATGTGTGTGCTACTGCAGTTAGTAAAGTTACACTAAGCAATATCACCAGTTGCTCCTAATGGTACTACCGTGTTTGAAAGCAATACAAAGCTAAATGTAGTTCCAATGTAAATGCATTGTAGTATGTTCTTGAATTCAACTTTACTTTAGGTATTCCATTGCTGTGAGTAGCTTTCCTTGTTTTTCCATTCAGTTGCAGTTCATTCTGAATAGTTACGCACATGTACATAACAGAAAACGCACAAAAAATAAGTAATGCATTCAGCTGAAAAGAGAGTACAATTTATTTCTTCTCAAAAGTACTATGTGCTAACTTGATGTAAACGTATTCACTTTACTTTCCATATGATTTAGAGTTGTCTGCAACCAGTTTTATGTGTGGCTACTGAAGTTAGTAAAGTTACACTAAGTTGCTCCTAAAGGTACAACCGTGTTTCAAAGCAATACAATGCTGAATGTAGTTCCAATGTAAATGCAGTGTAGTATGTTCTTGAATTCAACTTTACTTTATGTATTCCATTGCTGTGAGTAGCTTTCCTTGTTTTTCTATTCAGTTGCAGTTCACTCTGAATAATGCACATGTACATAACAGAAAATGCACAAAAAATAAGTAATGCATTCAGCTGAAAAGAGAGTACAATTTACTTTTGCTCAAAAGTACTATGTGCTAACTTGATGTAAACGTATTCACTTTACTTTCCATATGATTTAGAGTTGTCTGCATCCAGTTTTATGTGTGTGCTACTGCAGTTAGTAAAGTTACACTAAGTTGCTCCTAAAGGTACAACTGTGTTTCAAAGCAATACAATGCTGAATGTAGTTCCAATGTAAATGCAGTGTAGTATGTTCTTGAATTCAACTTTACTTTATGTATTCCATTGCTGTGAGTAGCTTTCCTTGTTTTTCTATTCAGTTGCATTTCACTCTGAATAGTTATGCACATGTACATAACAGAAAATACACAAAATAAAAAGTAACGCATGTAGCTGAAAAGAGAGTACAATTTACTTTTGCTCAAAAGTACTATGTGCTAACTTGATGTAAACGTATTCACTTTACTTTCCATATGATTTAGAGTTGTCTGCAACCAGTTTTATGTGTGTGCTACCGCATTTAGTAAAGTTACACTAAGTTGCTCCTAAAGGTACAACCGTGTTTCAAAGCAATACAAAGCTGAATGTAGTTCCAATGTAAATGCAGTGTAGTGTTCTTGAAATCAACTTTACTTTATGTATTCCATTGCTGTGAGTAGCTTTCCTTGTTTTTCTATTCAGTTGCAGTTCACTCTGAATAGTTATGCACATGTACATAACAGAAAATACACAAAATAAAAAGTAACGCATGCAGCTGAAAAGAGAGTACAATTTACTTTTGCTCAAAAGTACTATGTGCTAACTTGATGTAAACGTTTTCAATTTACTTTCCATATGATCTAGAGTTGTCTGCAACCAGTTTTATGTGTGTGCTACCGCATTTAGTAAAGTTACACTAAGCAATATCACCAGTTGCTCCTAATTGTACTAACGTGTTTCAAAGCAATACAAAGCTGAATGTAGTTCCAATGTAAATGCAGTGTAGTATGTTCTTGAAATCAACTTAACTTTATGTATTCCATTGCTGTGAGTAGTTTTTTTGTGTTTCTAATCTGTTACAGTTCGCTCTGAATAGTTACGCACATGTACATAACAGAAAAAGCACACAAAATAAGTAATGCATTCAGCTGAAAACAGAGTACAATTTATTTCTGCTCAAAAGTACTATGTGCTTACTTGATGTAAACGTATTCACTTTACTTTCCATATGATTTAGAGTTGTCTGCAACCAGTTTTATGTGTGTGCTACTGCAGTTAGTAAAGTTACACTAAGCAATATCACCAGTTGCTCCTAATGGTACTACCGTGTTTCAAAGCAATACAAAGCTAAATGTAGTTCCAATGTAAATGCATTGTAGTATGTTCTTGAAATCAACTTTACTTTATGTATTCCATTGCTGTGAGTAGCTTTCCTTGTTGTTCCATTCAGTTGCAGTTCACTCTGAATAGTTATGCACATGTACATAACAGAAAATACACAATATAAAAAGTAACGCATTCAGCTGAAAAGAGAGTACAATTTACTTTTGCTCAAAAGTACTATGTGCTAACTAGATCTAAACGTTTGTAATTGACTTTCTATATGATTTGGTGCAGTCTGCAACAAGTTTTATGTGTGTGCTACTGAAGTTACTAACGTTACAATAAACAATATCACCAGTTGCTACTAATGGTACTACAGTGTTTCAAAGCAACAAAAAGCTAAATGTAGTTCCAATGTAAATGCATTGTAGTATGTTCTTGAATTCAACTTTACTTTAGGTATTCCATTGCTGTGAGTAGCTTTCCTTGTTTTTCCATTCAGTTGCAGTTCATTCTGAATAGTTACGCACATGTACATAACAGAAAACGCACAAAAAATAAGTAATGCATTCAGCTGAAAAGAGAGTACAATTTATTTCTGCTCAAAAGTACTATGTGCTAACTTGATGTAAACGTATTCACTTTACTTTCCATATGATTTAGAGTTGTCTGCAACCAGTTTTATGTGTGTGCTACTGAAGTTAGTAAAGTTACACTAAGTTGCTCCTAAAGGTACAACCGTGTTTCAAAGCAATACAATGCTGAATGTAGTTCCAATGTAAATGCAGTGTAGTATGTTCTTGAATTCAACTTTACTTTATGTATTCCATTGCTGTGAGTAGCTTTCCTTGTTTTTCTATTCAGTTGCAGTTCACTCTGAATAATGCACATGTACATAACAGAAAATGCACAAAAAATAAGTAATGCATTCAGCTGAAAAGAGAGTACAATTTACTTTTGCTCAAAAGTACTATGTGCTAACTTGATGTAAACGTATTCACTTTACTTTCCATATGATTTAGAGTTGTCTGCAACCAGTTTTATGTGTCTGCTACCGCATTTAGTAAAGTTACACTAAGTTGCTCCTAAAGGTACAACCGTGTTTCAAAGCAATACAAAGCTGAATGTAGTTCCAATGTAAATGCAGTGTAGTAAGTTCTTGAAATCAACTTTACTTTATGTATTCCATTGCTGTGAGTAGCTTTGCTTGTTGTTCTATTCAGTTGCAGTTCACTCTGAATAGTTATGCACATGTACATAACAGAAAATACACAAAATAAAAAGTAACGCATGCAGCTGAAAAGAGAGTACAATTTACTTTTGCTCAAAAGTACTATGTGCTAACTTGATGTAAACGTTTTCAATTTACTTTCCATATGATCTAGAGTTCTCTGCAACCAGTTTTATGTGTGTGCTACTGCAGTTAGTAAAGTTACACTAAGCAATATCACCAGTTGCTCCTAATGGTACTACCGTGTTTCAAAGCAATACAAAGCTAAATGTAGTTCCAATGTAAATGCATTGTAGTATGTTCTTGAATTCAACTTTACTTTAGGTATTCCATTGCTGTGAGTAGCTTTCCTTGTTTTTCCATTCAGTTGCAGTTCATTCTGAATAGTTACGCACATGTACATAACAGAAAACGCACAAAAAATAAGTAATGCATTCAGCTGAAAAGAGAGTACAATTTACTTTTGCTCAAAAGTACTATGTGCTAACTTGATGTAAACGTATTCACTTTACTTTCCATATGATTTAGAGTTGTCTGCATCCAGTTTTATGTGTGTGCTACTGCAGTTAGTAAAGTTACACTAAGTTGCTCCTAAAGGTACAACTGTGTTTCAAAGCAATACAATGCTGAATGTAGTTCCAATGTAAATGCAGTGTAGTATGTTCTTGAATTCAACTTTACTTTATGTATTCCATTGCTGTGAGTAGCTTTCCTTGTTTTTCTATTCAGTTGCATTTCACTCTGAATAGTTATGCACATGTACATAACAGAAAATGCACAAAAAATAAGTAATGCATTCAGCTGAAAAGAGAGTACAATTTACTTTTGCTCAAAAGTACTATGTGCTAACTTGATGTAAACGTATTCACTTTACTTTCCATATGATTTAGAGTTGTCTGCATCCAGTTTTATGTGTGTGCTACTGCAGTTAGTAAAGTTACACTAAGTTGCTCCTAAAGGTACAACTGTGTTTCAAAGCAATACAATGCTGAATGTAGTTCCAATGTAAATGCAGTGTAGTATGTTCTTGAATTCAACTTTACTTTATGTATTCCATTGCTGTGAGTAGCTTTCCTTGTTTTTCTATTCAGTTGCATTTCACTCTGAATAGTTATGCACATGTACATAACAGAAAATACACAAAATAAAAAGTAACGCATGTAGCTGAAAAGAGAGTACAATTTACTTTTGCTCAAAAGTACTATGTGCTAACTTGATGTAAACGTATTCACTTTACTTTCCATATGATTTAGAGTTGTCTGCAACCAGTTTTATGTGTGTGCTACCGCATTTAGTAAAGTTACACTAAGTTGCTCCTAAAGGTACAACCGTGTTTCAAAGCAATACAAAGCTGAATGTAGTTCCAATGTAAATGCAGTGTAGTGTTCTTGAAATCAACTTTACTTTATGTATTCCATTGCTGTGAGTAGCTTTCCTTGTTTTTCTATTCAGTTGCAGTTCACTCTGAATAGTTATGCACATGTACATAACAGAAAATACACAAAATAAAAAGTAACGCATGCAGCTGAAAAGAGAGTACAATTTACTTTTGCTCAAAAGTACTATGTGCTAACTTGATGTAAACGTTTTCAATTTACTTTCCATATGATCTAGAGTTGTCTGCAACCAGTTTTATGTGTGTGCTACCGCATTTAGTAAAGTTACACTAAGCAATATCACCAGTTGCTCCTAATTGTACTAACGTGTTTCAAAGCAATACAAAGCTGAATGTAGTTCCAATGTAAATGCAGTGTAGTATGTTCTTGAAATCAACTTAACTTTATGTATTCCATTGCTGTGAGTAGTTTTTTTGTGTTTCTAATCTGTTACAGTTCGCTCTGAATAGTTACGCACATGTACATAACAGAAAAAGCACACAAAATAAGTAATGCATTCAGCTGAAAACAGAGTACAATTTATTTCTGCTCAAAAGTACTATGTGCTTACTTGATGTAAACGTATTCACTTTACTTTCCATATGATTTAGAGTTGTCTGCAACCAGTTTTATGTGTGTGCTACTGCAGTTAGTAAAGTTACACTAAGCAATATCACCAGTTGCTCCTAATGGTACTACCGTGTTTCAAAGCAATACAAAGCTAAATGTAGTTCCAATGTAAATGCATTGTAGTATGTTCTTGAAATCAACTTTACTTTATGTATTCCATTGCTGTGAGTAGCTTTCCTTGTTGTTCCATTCAGTTGCAGTTCACTCTGAATAGTTATGCACATGTACATAACAGAAAATACACAATATAAAAAGTAACGCATTCAGCTGAAAAGAGAGTACAATTTACTTTTGCTCAAAAGTACTATGTGCTAACTAGATCTAAACGTTTGTAATTGACTTTCTATATGATTTGGTGCAGTCTGCAACAAGTTTTATGTGTGTGCTACTGAAGTTACTAACGTTACAATAAACAATATCACCAGTTGCTACTAATGGTACTACAGTGTTTCAAAGCAACAAAAAGCTAAATGTAGTTCCAATGTAAATGCATTGTAGTATGTTCTTGAATTCAACTTTACTTTAGGTATTCCATTGCTGTGAGTAGCTTTCCTTGTTTTTCCATTCAGTTGCAGTTCATTCTGAATAGTTACGCACATGTACATAACAGAAAACGCACAAAAAATAAGTAATGCATTCAGCTGAAAAGAGAGTACAATTTATTTCTGCTCAAAAGTACTATGTGCTAACTTGATGTAAACGTATTCACTTTACTTTCCATATGATTTAGAGTTGTCTGCAACCAGTTTTATGTGTGTGCTACTGAAGTTAGTAAAGTTACACTAAGTTGCTCCTAAAGGTACAACCGTGTTTCAAAGCAATACAATGCTGAATGTAGTTCCAATGTAAATGCAGTGTAGTATGTTCTTGAATTCAACTTTACTTTATGTATTCCATTGCTGTGAGTAGCTTTCCTTGTTTTTCTATTCAGTTGCAGTTCACTCTGAATAATGCACATGTACATAACAGAAAATGCACAAAAAATAAGTAATGCATTCAGCTGAAAAGAGAGTACAATTTACTTTTGCTCAAAAGTACTATGTGCTAACTTGATGTAAACGTATTCACTTTACTTTCCATATGATTTAGAGTTGTCTGCAACCAGTTTTATGTGTCTGCTACCGCATTTAGTAAAGTTACACTAAGTTGCTCCTAAAGGTACAACCGTGTTTCAAAGCAATACAAAGCTGAATGTAGTTCCAATGTAAATGCAGTGTAGTGTTCTTGAAATCAACTTTACTTTATGTATTCCATTGCTGTGAGTAGCTTTCCTTGTTTTTCTATTCAGTTGCAGTTCACTCTGAATAATGCACATGTACATAACAGAAAATGCACAAAAAATAAGTAATGCATTCAGCTGAAAAGAGAGTACAATTTACTTTTGCTCAAAAGTACTATGTGCTAACTTGATGTAAACGTATTCACTTTACTTTCCATATGATTTAGAGTTGTCTGCAACCAGTTTTATGTGTCTGCTACCGCATTTAGTAAAGTTACACTAAGTTGCTCCTAAAGGTACAACCGTGTTTCAAAGCAATACAAAGCTGAATGTAGTTCCAATGTAAATGCAGTGTAGTAAGTTCTTGAAATCAACTTTACTTTATGTATTCCATTGCTGTGAGTAGCTTTGCTTGTTGTTCTATTCAGTTGCAGTTCACTCTGAATAGTTATGCACATGTACATAACAGAAAATACACAAAATAAAAAGTAACGCATGCAGCTGAAAAGAGAGTACAATTTACTTTTGCTCAAAAGTACTATGTGCTAACTTGATGTAAACGTTTTCAATTTACTTTCCATATGATCTAGAGTTCTCTGCAACCAGTTTTATGTGTGTGCTACTGCAGTTAGTAAAGTTACACTAAGCAATATCACCAGTTGCTCCTAATGGTACTACCGTGTTTCAAAGCAATACAAAGCTAAATGTAGTTCCAATGTAAATGCATTGTAGTATGTTCTTGAATTCAACTTTACTTTAGGTATTCCATTGCTGTGAGTAGCTTTCCTTGTTTTTCCATTCAGTTGCAGTTCATTCTGAATAGTTACGCACATGTACATAACAGAAAACGCACAAAAAATAAGTAATGCATTCAGCTGAAAAGAGAGTACAATTTATTTCTGCTCAAAAGTACTATGTGCTAACTTGATGTAAACGTATTCACTTTACTTTCCATATGATTTAGAGTTGTCTGCAACCAGTTTTATGTGTGGCTACTGAAGTTAGTAAAGTTACACTAAGTTGCTCCTAAAGGTACAACCGTGTTTCAAAGCAATACAATGCTGAATGTAGTTCCAATGTAAATGCAGTGTAGTATGTTCTTGAATTCAACTTTACTTTATGTATTCCATTGCTGTGAGTAGCTTTCCTTGTTTTTCTATTCAGTTGCAGTTCACTCTGAATAATGCACATGTACATAACAGAAAATGCACAAAAAATAAGTAATGCATTCAGCTGAAAAGAGAGTACAATTTACTTTTGCTCAAAAGTACTATGTGCTAACTTGATGTAAACGTATTCACTTTACTTTCCATATGATTTAGAGTTGTCTGCATCCAGTTTTATGTGTGTGCTACTGCAGTTAGTAAAGTTACACTAAGTTGCTCCTAAAGGTACAACTGTGTTTCAAAGCAATACAATGCTGAATGTAGTTCCAATGTAAATGCAGTGTAGTATGTTCTTGAATTCAACTTTACTTTATGTATTCCATTGCTGTGAGTAGCTTTCCTTGTTTTTCTATTCAGTTGCATTTCACTCTGAATAGTTATGCACATGTACATAACAGAAAATACACAAAATAAAAAGTAACGCATGTAGCTGAAAAGAGAGTACAATTTACTTTTGCTCAAAAGTACTATGTGCTAACTTGATGTAAACGTATTCACTTTACTTTCCATATGATTTAAAGTTGTCTGCAACCAGTTTTATGTGTGTGCTACCGCATTTAGTAAAGTTACACTAAGTTGCTCCTAAAGGTACAACCGTGTTTCAAAGCAATACAAAGCTGAATGTAGTTCCAATGTAAATGCAGTGTAGTGTTCTTGAAATCAACTTTACTTTATGTATTCCATTGCTGTGAGTAGCTTTCCTTGTTTTTCTATTCAGTTGCAGTTCACTCTGAATAGTTATGCACATGTACATAACAGAAAATACACAAAATAAAAAGTAACGCATGCAGCTGAAAAGAGAGTACAATTTACTTTTGCTCAAAAGTACTATGTGCTAACTTGATGTAAACGTTTTCAATTTACTTTCCATATGATCTAGAGTTGTCTGCAACCAGTTTTATGTGTGTGCTACCGCATTTAGTAAAGTTACACTAAGCAATATCACCAGTTGCTCCTAATTGTACTAACGTGTTTCAAAGCAATACAAAGCTGAATGTAGTTCCAATGTAAATGCAGTGTAGTATGTTCTTGAAATCAAATTAACTTTATGTATTCCATTGCTGTGAGTAGTTTTTTTGTGTTTCTAATCTGTTACAGTTCGCTCTGAATAGTTACGCACATGTACATAACAGAAAAAGCACAAAAAATAAGTAATGCATCCAGCTGAAAACAGAGTACAATTTATTTCTGCTCAAAAGTACTATGTGCTTACTTGATGTAAACGTATTCACTTTACTTTCCATATGATTTAGAGTTGTCTGCAACCAGTTTTATGTGTGTGCTACTGCAGTTAGTAAAGTTACACTAAGCAATATCACCAGTTGCTCCTAATGGTACTACCGTGTTTCAAAGCAATACAAAGCTAAATGTAGTTCCAATGTAAATGCATTGTAGTATGTTCTTGAAATCAACTTTACTTTATGTATTCCATTGCTGTGAGTAGCTTTCCTTGTTGTTCCATTCAGTTGCAGTTCACTCTGAATAGTTATGCACATGTACATAACAGAAAATACACAATATAAAAAGTAACGCATTCAGCTGAAAAGAGAGTACAATTTACTTTTGCTCAAAAGTACTATGTGCTAACTAGATCTAAACGTTTGTAATTGACTTTCTATATGATTTGGTGCAGTCTGCAACAAGTTTTATGTGTGTGCTACTGAAGTTACTAACGTTACAATAAACAATATCACCAGTTGCTACTAATGGTACTACAGTGTTTCAAAGCAACAAAAAGCTAAATGTAGTTCCAATGTAAATGCATTGTAGTATGTTCTTGAATTCAACTTTACTTTAGGTATTCCATTGCTGTGAGTAGCTTTCCTTGTTTTTCCATTCAGTTGCAGTTCATTCTGAATAGTTACGCACATGTACATAACAGAAAACGCACAAAAAATAAGTAATGCATTCAGCTGAAAAGAGAGTACAATTTATTTCTGCTCAAAAGTACTATGTGCTAACTTGATGTAAACGTTTTCAATTTACTTTCCATATGATCTAGAGTTGTCTGCAACCAGTTTTATGTGTGTGCTACTGCAGTTAGTAAAGTTACACTAAGCAATATCACCAGTTGCTCCTAATGGTACTACCGTGTTTCAAAGCAATACAAAGCTAAATGTAGTTCCAATGTAAATGCATTGTAGTATGTTCTTGAATTCAACTTTACTTTAGGTATTCCATTGCTGTGAGTAGCTTTCCTTGTTTTTCCATTCAGTTGCAGTTCATTCTGAATAGTTACGCACATGTACATAACAGAAAACGCACAAAAAATAAGTAATGCATTCAGCTGAAAAGAGAGTACAATTTATTTCTGCTCAAAAGTACTATGTGCTAACTTGATGTAAACGTATTCACTTTACTTTCCATATGATTTAGAGTTGTCTGCAACCAGTTTTATGTGTGTGCTACTGCAGTTAGTAAAGTTACACTAAGTTCCTCCTAAAGGTACAACTGTGTTTCAAAGCAATACAATGCTGAATGTAGTTCCAATGTAAATGCAGTGTAGTATGTTCTTGAATTCAACTTTACTTTATGTATTCCATTGCTGTGAGTAGCTTTCCTTGTTTTTCTATTCAGTTGCATTTCACTCTGAATAGTTATGCACATGTACATAACAGAAAATACACAAAATAAAAAGTAACGCATGTAGCTGAAAAGAGAGTACAATTTACTTTTGCTCAAAAGTACTATGTGCTAACTTGATGTAAACGTATTCACTTTACTTTCCATATGATTTAGAGTTGTCTGCAACCAGTTTTATGTGTGTGCTACCGCATTTAGTAAAGTTACACTAAGTTGCTCCTAAAGGTACAACCGTGTTTCAAAGCAATACAAAGCTGAATGTAGTTCCAATGTAAATGCAGTGTAGTGTTCTTGAAATCAACTTTACTTTATGTATTCCATTGCTGTGAGTAGCTTTCCTTGTTTTTCTATTCAGTTGCAGTTCACTCTGAATAGTTATGCACATGTACATAACAGAAAATACACAAAATAAAAAGTAACGCATGCAGCTGAAAAGAGAGTACAATTTACTTTTGCTCAAAAGTACTATGTGCTAACTTGATGTAAACGTTTTCAATTTACTTTCCATATGATCTAGAGTTGTCTGCAACCAGTTTTATGTGTGTGCTACCGCATTTAGTAAAGTTACACTAAGCAATATCACCAGTTGCTCCTAATTGTACTAACGTGTTTCAAAGCAATACAAAGCTGAATGTAGTTCCAATGTAAATGCAGTGTAGTATGTTCTTGAAATCAACTTAACTTTATGTATTCCATTGCTGTGAGTAGTTTTTTTGTGTTTCTAATCTGTTACAGTTCGCTCTGAATAGTTACGCACATGTACATAACAGAAAAAGCACAAAAAATAAGTAATGCATCCAGCTGAAAACAGAGTACAATTTATTTCTGCTCAAAAGTACTATGTGCTTACTTGATGTAAACGTATTCACTTTACTTTCCATATGATTTAGAGTTGTCTGCAACCAGTTTTATGTGTGTGCTACTGCAGTTAGTAAAGTTACACTAAGCAATATCACCAGTTGCTCCTAATGGTACTACCGTGTTTCAAAGCAATACAAAGCTAAATGTAGTTCCAATGTAAATGCATTGTAGTATGTTCTTGAATTCAACTTTACTTTAGGTATTCCATTGCTGTGAGTAGCTTTCCTTGTTTTTCCATTCAGTTGCAGTTCATTCTGAATAGTTACGCACATGTACATAACAGAAAACGCACAAAAAATAAGTAATGCATTCAGCTGAAAAGAGAGTACAATTTATTTCTGCTCAAAAGTACTATGTGCTAACTTGATGTAAACGTATTCACTTTACTTTCCATATGATTTAGAGTTGTCTGCAACCAGTTTTATGTGTGGCTACTGAAGTTAGTAAAGTTACACTAAGTTGCTCCTAAAGGTACAACCGTGTTTCAAAGCAATACAATGCTGAATGTAGTTCCAATGTAAATGCAGTGTAGTATGTTCTTGAATTCAACTTTACTTTATGTATTCCATTGCTGTGAGTAGCTTTCCTTGTTTTTCTATTCAGTTGCAGTTCACTCTGAATAATGCACATGTACATAACAGAAAATGCACAAAAAATAAGTAATGCATTCAGCTGAAAAGAGAGTACAATTTACTTTTGCTCAAAAGTACTATGTGCTAACTTGATGTAAACGTATTCACTTTACTTTCCATATGATTTAGAGTTGTCTGCATCCAGTTTTATGTGTGTGCTACTGCAGTTAGTAAAGTTACACTAAGTTGCTCCTAAAGGTACAACTGTGTTTCAAAGCAATACAATGCTGAATGTAGTTCCAATGTAAATGCAGTGTAGTATGTTCTTGAATTCAACTTTACTTTATGTATTCCATTGCTGTGAGTAGCTTTCCTTGTTTTTCTATTCAGTTGCATTTCACTCTGAATAGTTATGCACATGTACATAACAGAAAATACACAAAATAAAAAGTAACGCATGTAGCTGAAAAGAGAGTACAATTTACTTTTGCTCAAAAGTACTATGTGCTAACTTGATGTAAACGTATTCACTTTACTTTCCATATGATTTAGAGTTGTCTGCAACCAGTTTTATGTGTGTGCTACCGCATTTAGTAAAGTTACACTAAGTTGCTCCTAAAGGTACAACCGTGTTTCAAAGCAATACAAAGCTGAATGTAGTTCCAATGTAAATGCAGTGTAGTGTTCTTGAAATCAACTTTACTTTATGTATTCCATTGCTGTGAGTAGCTTTCCTTGTTTTTCTATTCAGTTGCAGTTCACTCTGAATAGTTATGCACATGTACATAACAGAAAATACACAAAATAAAAAGTAACGCATGCAGCTGAAAAGAGAGTACAATTTACTTTTGCTCAAAAGTACTATGTGCTAACTTGATGTAAACGTTTTCAATTTACTTTCCATATGATCTAGAGTTGTCTGCAACCAGTTTTATGTGTGTGCTACCGCATTTAGTAAAGTTACACTAAGCAATATCACCAGTTGCTCCTAATTGTACTAACGTGTTTCAAAGCAATACAAAGCTGAATGTAGTTCCAATGTAAATGCAGTGTAGTATGTTCTTGAAATCAACTTAACTTTATGTATTCCATTGCTGTGAGTAGTTTTTTTGTGTTTCTAATCTGTTACAGTTCGCTCTGAATAGTTACGCACATGTACATAACAGAAAAAGCACAAAAAATAAGTAATGCATCCAGCTGAAAACAGAGTACAATTTATTTCTGCTCAAAAGTACTATGTGCTTACTTGATGTAAACGTATTCACTTTACTTTCCATATGATTTAGAGTTGTCTGCAACCAGTTTTATGTGTGTGCTACTGCAGTTAGTAAAGTTACACTAAGCAATATCACCAGTTGCTCCTAATGGTACTACCGTGTTTCAAAGCAATACAAAGCTAAATGTAGTTCCAATGTAAATGCATTGTAGTATGTTCTTGAAATCAACTTTACTTTATGTATTCCATTGCTGTGAGTAGCTTTCCTTGTTGTTCCATTCAGTTGCAGTTCACTCTGAATAGTTATGCACATGTACATAACAGAAAATACACAATATAAAAAGTAACGCATTCAGCTGAAAAGAGAGTACAATTTACTTTTGCTCAAAAGTACTATGTGCTAACTAGATCTAAACGTTTGTAATTGACTTTCTATATGATTTGGTGCAGTCTGCAACAAGTTTTATGTGTGTGCTACTGAAGTTACTAACGTTACAATAAACAATATCACCAGTTGCTACTAATGGTACTACAGTGTTTCAAAGCAACAAAAAGCTAAATGTAGTTCCAATGTAAATGCATTGTAGTATGTTCTTGAATTCAACTTTACTTTAGGTATTCCATTGCTGTGAGTAGCTTTCCTTGTTTTTCCATTCAGTTGCAGTTCATTCTGAATAGTTACGCACATGTACATAACAGAAAACGCACAAAAAATAAGTAATGCATTCAGCTGAAAAGAGAGTACAATTTATTTCTGCTCAAAAGTACTATGTGCTAACTTGATGTAAACGTATTCACTTTACTTTCCATATGATTTAGAGTTGTCTGCAACCAGTTTTATGTGTGTGCTACTGAAGTTAGTAAAGTTACACTAAGTTGCTCCTAAAGGTACAACCGTGTTTCAAAGCAATACAATGCTGAATGTAGTTCCAATGTAAATGCAGTGTAGTATGTTCTTGAATTCAACTTTACTTTATGTATTCCATTGCTGTGAGTAGCTTTCCTTGTTTTTCTATTCAGTTGCAGTTCACTCTGAATAATGCACATGTACATAACAGAAAATGCACAAAAAATAAGTAATGCATTCAGCTGAAAAGAGAGTACAATTTACTTTTGCTCAAAAGTACTATGTGCTAACTTGATGTAAACGTATTCACTTTACTTTCCATATGATTTAGAGTTGTCTGCAACCAGTTTTATGTGTCTGCTACCGCATTTAGTAAAGTTACACTAAGTTGCTCCTAAAGGTACAACCGTGTTTCAAAGCAATACAAAGCTGAATGTAGTTCCAATGTAAATGCAGTGTAGTAAGTTCTTGAAATCAACTTTACTTTATGTATTCCATTGCTGTGAGTAGCTTTGCTTGTTGTTCTATTCAGTTGCAGTTCACTCTGAATAGTTATGCACATGTACATAACAGAAAATACACAAAATAAAAAGTAACGCATGCAGCTGAAAAGAGAGTACAATTTACTTTTGCTCAAAAGTACTATGTGCTAACTTGATGTAAACGTTTTCAATTTACTTTCCATATGATTTAGAGTTGTCTGCAACCAGTTTTATGTGTCTGCTACCGCATTTAGTAAAGTTACACTAAGTTGCTCCTAAAGGTACAACCGTGTTTCAAAGCAATACAAAGCTGAATGTAGTTCCAATGTAAATGCAGTGTAGTAAGTTCTTGAAATCAACTTTACTTTAGGTATTCCATTGCTGTGAGTAGCTTTCCTTGTTTTTCCATTCAGTTGCAGTTCATTCTGAATAGTTACGCACATGTACATAACAGAAAACGCACAAAAAATAAGTAATGCATTCAGCTGAAAAGAGAGTACAATTTACTTTTGCTCAAAAGTACTATGTGCTAACTTGATGTAAACGTATTCACTTTACTTTCCATATGATTTAGAGTTGTCTGCATCCAGTTTTATGTGTGTGCTACTGCAGTTAGTAAAGTTACACTAAGTTGCTCCTAAAGGTACAACTGTGTTTCAAAGCAATACAATGCTGAATGTAGTTCCAATGTAAATGCAGTGTAGTATGTTCTTGAATTCAACTTTACTTTATGTATTCCATTGCTGTGAGTAGCTTTCCTTGTTTTTCTATTCAGTTGCATTTCACTCTGAATAGTTATGCACATGTACATAACAGAAAATGCACAAAAAATAAGTAATGCATTCAGCTGAAAAGAGAGTACAATTTACTTTTGCTCAAAAGTACTATGTGCTAACTTGATGTAAACGTATTCACTTTACTTTCCATATGATTTAGAGTTGTCTGCATCCAGTTTTATGTGTGTGCTACTGCAGTTAGTAAAGTTACACTAAGTTGCTCCTAAAGGTACAACTGTGTTTCAAAGCAATACAATGCTGAATGTAGTTCCAATGTAAATGCAGTGTAGTATGTTCTTGAATTCAACTTTACTTTATGTATTCCATTGCTGTGAGTAGCTTTCCTTGTTTTTCTATTCAGTTGCATTTCACTCTGAATAGTTATGCACATGTACATAACAGAAAATACACAAAATAAAAAGTAACGCATGTAGCTGAAAAGAGAGTACAATTTACTTTTGCTCAAAAGTACTATGTGCTAACTTGATGTAAACGTATTCACTTTACTTTCCATATGATTTAGAGTTGTCTGCAACCAGTTTTATGTGTGTGCTACCGCATTTAGTAAAGTTACACTAAGTTGCTCCTAAAGGTACAACCGTGTTTCAAAGCAATACAAAGCTGAATGTAGTTCCAATGTAAATGCAGTGTAGTGTTCTTGAAATCAACTTTACTTTATGTATTCCATTGCTGTGAGTAGCTTTCCTTGTTTTTCTATTCAGTTGCAGTTCACTCTGAATAATGCACATGTACATAACAGAAAATGCACAAAAAATAAGTAATGCATTCAGCTGAAAAGAGAGTACAATTTACTTTTGCTCAAAAGTACTATGTGCTAACTTGATGTAAACGTATTCACTTTACTTTCCATATGATTTAGAGTTGTCTGCAACCAGTTTTATGTGTCTGCTACCGCATTTAGTAAAGTTACACTAAGTTGCTCCTAAAGGTACAACCGTGTTTCAAAGCAATACAAAGCTGAATGTAGTTCCAATGTAAATGCAGTGTAGTAAGTTCTTGAAATCAACTTTACTTTATGTATTCCATTGCTGTGAGTAGCTTTGCTTGTTGTTCAATTCAGTTGCAGTTCACTCTGAATAGTTATGCACATGTACATAACAGAAAATACACAAAATAAAAAGTAACGCATGCAGCTGAAAAGAGAGTACAATTTACTTTTGCTCAAAAGTACTATGTGCTAACTTGATGTAAACGTTTTCAATTTACTTTCCATATGATCTAGAGTTCTCTGCAACCAGTTTTATGTGTGTGCTACTGCAGTTAGTAAAGTTACACTAAGCAATATCACCAGTTGCTCCTAATGGTACTACCGTGTTTCAAAGCAATACAAAGCTAAATGTAGTTCCAATGTAAATGCATTGTAGTATGTTCTTGAATTCAACTTTACTTTAGGTATTCCATTGCTGTGAGTAGCTTTCCTTGTTTTTCCATTCAGTTGCAGTTCATTCTGAATAGTTACGCACATGTACATAACAGAAAACGCACAAAAAATAAGTAATGCATTCAGCTGAAAAGAGAGTACAATTTATTTCTTCTCAAAAGTACTATGTGCTAACTTGATGTAAACGTATTCACTTTACTTTCCATATGATTTAGAGTTGTCTGCAACCAGTTTTATGTGTGGCTACTGAAGTTAGTAAAGTTACACTAAGTTGCTCCTAAAGGTACAACCGTGTTTCAAAGCAATACAATGCTGAATGTAGTTCCAATGTAAATGCAGTGTAGTATGTTCTTGAATTCAACTTTACTTTATGTATTCCATTGCTGTGAGTAGCTTTCCTTGTTTTTCTATTCAGTTGCAGTTCACTCTGAATAATGCACATGTACATAACAGAAAATGCACAAAAAATAAGTAATGCATTCAGCTGAAAAGAGAGTACAATTTACTTTTGCTCAAAAGTACTATGTGCTAACTTGATGTAAACGTATTCACTTTACTTTCCATATGATTTAGAGTTGTCTGCATCCAGTTTTATGTGTGTGCTACTGCAGTTAGTAAAGTTACACTAAGTTGCTCCTAAAGGTACAACTGTGTTTCAAAGCAATACAATGCTGAATGTAGTTCCAATGTAAATGCAGTGTAGTATGTTCTTGAATTCAACTTTACTTTATGTATTCCATTGCTGTGAGTAGCTTTCCTTGTTTTTCTATTCAGTTGCATTTCACTCTGAATAGTTATGCACATGTACATAACAGAAAATACACAAAATAAAAAGTAACGCATGTAGCTGAAAAGAGAGTACAATTTACTTTTGCTCAAAAGTACTATGTGCTAACTTGATGTAAACGTATTCACTTTACTTTCCATATGATTTAGAGTTGTCTGCAACCAGTTTTATGTGTGTGCTACCGCATTTAGTAAAGTTACACTAAGTTGCTCCTAAAGGTACAACCGTGTTTCAAAGCAATACAAAGCTGAATGTAGTTCCAATGTAAATGCAGTGTAGTGTTCTTGAAATCAACTTTACTTTATGTATTCCATTGCTGTGAGTAGCTTTCCTTGTTTTTCTATTCAGTTGCAGTTCACTCTGAATAGTTATGCACATGTACATAACAGAAAATACACAAAATAAAAAGTAACGCATGCAGCTGAAAAGAGAGTACAATTTACTTTTGCTCAAAAGTACTATGTGCTAACTTGATGTAAACGTTTTCAATTTACTTTCCATATGATCTAGAGTTGTCTGCAACCAGTTTTATGTGTGTGCTACCGCATTTAGTAAAGTTACACTAAGCAATATCACCAGTTGCTCCTAATTGTACTAACGTGTTTCAAAGCAATACAAAGCTGAATGTAGTTCCAATGTAAATGCAGTGTAGTATGTTCTTGAAATCAAATTAACTTTATGTATTCCATTGCTGTGAGTAGTTTTTTTGTGTTTCTAATCTGTTACAGTTCGCTCTGAATAGTTACGCACATGTACATAACAGAAAAAGCACAAAAAATAAGTAATGCATCCAGCTGAAAACAGAGTACAATTTATTTCTGCTCAAAAGTACTATGTGCTTACTTGATGTAAACGTATTCACTTTACTTTCCATATGATTTAGAGTTGTCTGCAACCAGTTTTATGTGTGTGCTACTGCAGTTAGTAAAGTTACACTAAGCAATATCACCAGTTGCTCCTAATGGTACTACCGTGTTTCAAAGCAATACAAAGCTAAATGTAGTTCCAATGTAAATGCATTGTAGTATGTTCTTGAAATCAACTTTACTTTATGTATTCCATTGCTGTGAGTAGCTTTCCTTGTTGTTCCATTCAGTTGCAGTTCACTCTGAATAGTTATGCACATGTACATAACAGAAAATACACAATATAAAAAGTAACGCATTCAGCTGAAAAGAGAGTACAATTTACTTTTGCTCAAAAGTACTATGTGCTAACTAGATCTAAACGTTTGTAATTGACTTTCTATATGATTTGGTGCAGTCTGCAACAAGTTTTATGTGTGTGCTACTGAAGTTACTAACGTTACAATAAACAATATCACCAGTTGCTACTAATGGTACTACAGTGTTTCAAAGCAACAAAAAGCTAAATGTAGTTCCAATGTAAATGCATTGTAGTATGTTCTTGAATTCAACTTTACTTTAGGTATTCCATTGCTGTGAGTAGCTTTCCTTGTTTTTCCATTCAGTTGCAGTTCATTCTGAATAGTTACGCACATGTACATAACAGAAAACGCACAAAAAATAAGTAATGCATTCAGCTGAAAAGAGAGTACAATTTATTTCTGCTCAAAAGTACTATGTGCTAACTTGATGTAAACGTTTTCAATTTACTTTCCATATGATCTAGAGTTGTCTGCAACCAGTTTTATGTGTGTGCTACTGCAGTTAGTAAAGTTACACTAAGCAATATCACCAGTTGCTCCTAATGGTACTACCGTGTTTCAAAGCAATACAAAGCTAAATGTAGTTCCAATGTAAATGCATTGTAGTATGTTCTTGAATTCAACTTTACTTTAGGTATTCCATTGCTGTGAGTAGCTTTCCTTGTTTTTCCATTCAGTTGCAGTTCATTCTGAATAGTTACGCACATGTACATAACAGAAAACGCACAAAAAATAAGTAATGCATTCAGCTGAAAAGAGAGTACAATTTATTTCTGCTCAAAAGTACTATGTGCTAACTTGATGTAAACGTATTCACTTTACTTTCCATATGATTTAGAGTTGTCTGCAACCAGTTTTATGTGTGTGCTACTGCAGTTAGTAAAGTTACACTAAGTTCCTCCTAAAGGTACAACTGTGTTTCAAAGCAATACAATGCTGAATGTAGTTCCAATGTAAATGCAGTGTAGTATGTTCTTGAATTCAACTTTACTTTATGTATTCCATTGCTGTGAGTAGCTTTCCTTGTTTTTCTATTCAGTTGCATTTCACTCTGAATAGTTATGCACATGTACATAACAGAAAATACACAAAATAAAAAGTAACGCATGTAGCTGAAAAGAGAGTACAATTTACTTTTGCTCAAAAGTACTATGTGCTAACTTGATGTAAACGTATTCACTTTACTTTCCATATGATTTAGAGTTGTCTGCAACCAGTTTTATGTGTGTGCTACCGCATTTAGTAAAGTTACACTAAGTTGCTCCTAAAGGTACAACCGTGTTTCAAAGCAATACAAAGCTGAATGTAGTTCCAATGTAAATGCAGTGTAGTGTTCTTGAAATCAACTTTACTTTATGTATTCCATTGCTGTGAGTAGCTTTCCTTGTTTTTCTATTCAGTTGCAGTTCACTCTGAATAGTTATGCACATGTACATAACAGAAAATACACAAAATAAAAAGTAACGCATGCAGCTGAAAAGAGAGTACAATTTACTTTTGCTCAAAAGTACTATGTGCTAACTTGATGTAAACGTTTTCAATTTACTTTCCATATGATCTAGAGTTGTCTGCAACCAGTTTTATGTGTGTGCTACCGCATTTAGTAAAGTTACACTAAGCAATATCACCAGTTGCTCCTAATTGTACTAACGTGTTTCAAAGCAATACAAAGCTGAATGTAGTTCCAATGTAAATGCAGTGTAGTATGTTCTTGAAATCAACTTAACTTTATGTATTCCATTGCTGTGAGTAGTTTTTTTGTGTTTCTAATCTGTTACAGTTCGCTCTGAATAGTTACGCACATGTACATAACAGAAAAAGCACAAAAAATAAGTAATGCATCCAGCTGAAAACAGAGTACAATTTATTTCTGCTCAAAAGTACTATGTGCTTACTTGATGTAAACGTATTCACTTTACTTTCCATATGATTTAGAGTTGTCTGCAACCAGTTTTATGTGTGTGCTACTGCAGTTAGTAAAGTTACACTAAGCAATATCACCAGTTGCTCCTAATGGTACTACCGTGTTTCAAAGCAATACAAAGCTAAATGTAGTTCCAATGTAAATGCATTGTAGTATGTTCTTGAATTCAACTTTACTTTAGGTATTCCATTGCTGTGAGTAGCTTTCCTTGTTTTTCCATTCAGTTGCAGTTCATTCTGAATAGTTACGCACATGTACATAACAGAAAACGCACAAAAAATAAGTAATGCATTCAGCTGAAAAGAGAGTACAATTTATTTCTGCTCAAAAGTACTATGTGCTAACTTGATGTAAACGTATTCACTTTACTTTCCATATGATTTAGAGTTGTCTGCAACCAGTTTTATGTGTGGCTACTGAAGTTAGTAAAGTTACACTAAGTTGCTCCTAAAGGTACAACCGTGTTTCAAAGCAATACAATGCTGAATGTAGTTCCAATGTAAATGCAGTGTAGTATGTTCTTGAATTCAACTTTACTTTATGTATTCCATTGCTGTGAGTAGCTTTCCTTGTTTTTCTATTCAGTTGCAGTTCACTCTGAATAATGCACATGTACATAACAGAAAATGCACAAAAAATAAGTAATGCATTCAGCTGAAAAGAGAGTACAATTTACTTTTGCTCAAAAGTACTATGTGCTAACTTGATGTAAACGTATTCACTTTACTTTCCATATGATTTAGAGTTGTCTGCATCCAGTTTTATGTGTGTGCTACTGCAGTTAGTAAAGTTACACTAAGTTGCTCCTAAAGGTACAACTGTGTTTCAAAGCAATACAATGCTGAATGTAGTTCCAATGTAAATGCAGTGTAGTATGTTCTTGAATTCAACTTTACTTTATGTATTCCATTGCTGTGAGTAGCTTTCCTTGTTTTTCTATTCAGTTGCATTTCACTCTGAATAGTTATGCACATGTACATAACAGAAAATACACAAAATAAAAAGTAACGCATGTAGCTGAAAAGAGAGTACAATTTACTTTTGCTCAAAAGTACTATGTGCTAACTTGATGTAAACGTATTCACTTTACTTTCCATATGATTTAGAGTTGTCTGCAACCAGTTTTATGTGTGTGCTACCGCATTTAGTAAAGTTACACTAAGTTGCTCCTAAAGGTACAACCGTGTTTCAAAGCAATACAAAGCTGAATGTAGTTCCAATGTAAATGCAGTGTAGTGTTCTTGAAATCAACTTTACTTTATGTATTCCATTGCTGTGAGTAGCTTTCCTTGTTTTTCTATTCAGTTGCAGTTCACTCTGAATAGTTATGCACATGTACATAACAGAAAATACACAAAATAAAAAGTAACGCATGCAGCTGAAAAGAGAGTACAATTTACTTTTGCTCAAAAGTACTATGTGCTAACTTGATGTAAACGTTTTCAATTTACTTTCCATATGATCTAGAGTTGTCTGCAACCAGTTTTATGTGTGTGCTACCGCATTTAGTAAAGTTACACTAAGCAATATCACCAGTTGCTCCTAATTGTACTAACGTGTTTCAAAGCAATACAAAGCTGAATGTAGTTCCAATGTAAATGCAGTGTAGTATGTTCTTGAAATCAACTTAACTTTATGTATTCCATTGCTGTGAGTAGTTTTTTTGTGTTTCTAATCTGTTACAGTTCGCTCTGAATAGTTACGCACATGTACATAACAGAAAAAGCACACAAAATAAGTAATGCATTCAGCTGAAAACAGAGTACAATTTATTTCTGCTCAAAAGTACTATGTGCTTACTTGATGTAAACGTATTCACTTTACTTTCCATATGATTTAGAGTTGTCTGCAACCAGTTTTATGTGTGTGCTACTGCAGTTAGTAAAGTTACACTAAGCAATATCACCAGTTGCTCCTAATGGTACTACCGTGTTTCAAAGCAATACAAAGCTAAATGTAGTTCCAATGTAAATGCATTGTAGTATGTTCTTGAAATCAACTTTACTTTATGTATTCCATTGCTGTGAGTAGCTTTCCTTGTTGTTCCATTCAGTTGCAGTTCACTCTGAATAGTTATGCACATGTACATAACAGAAAATACACAATATAAAAAGTAACGCATTCAGCTGAAAAGAGAGTACAATTTACTTTTGCTCAAAAGTACTATGTGCTAACTAGATCTAAACGTTTGTAATTGACTTTCTATATGATTTGGTGCAGTCTGCAACAAGTTTTATGTGTGTGCTACTGAAGTTACTAACGTTACAATAAACAATATCACCAGTTGCTACTAATGGTACTACAGTGTTTCAAAGCAACAAAAAGCTAAATGTAGTTCCAATGTAAATGCATTGTAGTATGTTCTTGAATTCAACTTTACTTTAGGTATTCCATTGCTGTGAGTAGCTTTCCTTGTTTTTCCATTCAGTTGCAGTTCATTCTGAATAGTTACGCACATGTACATAACAGAAAACGCACAAAAAATAAGTAATGCATTCAGCTGAAAAGAGAGTACAATTTATTTCTGCTCAAAAGTACTATGTGCTAACTTGATGTAAACGTATTCACTTTACTTTCCATATGATTTAGAGTTGTCTGCAACCAGTTTTATGTGTGTGCTACTGAAGTTAGTAAAGTTACACTAAGTTGCTCCTAAAGGTACAACCGTGTTTCAAAGCAATACAATGCTGAATGTAGTTCCAATGTAAATGCAGTGTAGTATGTTCTTGAATTCAACTTTACTTTATGTATTCCATTGCTGTGAGTAGCTTTCCTTGTTTTTCTATTCAGTTGCAGTTCACTCTGAATAATGCACATGTACATAACAGAAAATGCACAAAAAATAAGTAATGCATTCAGCTGAAAAGAGAGTACAATTTACTTTTGCTCAAAAGTACTATGTGCTAACTTGATGTAAACGTATTCACTTTACTTTCCATATGATTTAGAGTTGTCTGCAACCAGTTTTATGTGTCTGCTACCGCATTTAGTAAAGTTACACTAAGTTGCTCCTAAAGGTACAACCGTGTTTCAAAGCAATACAAAGCTGAATGTAGTTCCAATGTAAATGCAGTGTAGTAAGTTCTTGAAATCAACTTTACTTTATGTATTCCATTGCTGTGAGTAGCTTTGCTTGTTGTTCTATTCAGTTGCAGTTCACTCTGAATAGTTATGCACATGTACATAACAGAAAATACACAAAATAAAAAGTAACGCATGCAGCTGAAAAGAGAGTACAATTTACTTTTGCTCAAAAGTACTATGTGCTAACTTGATGTAAACGTTTTCAATTTACTTTCCATATGATTTAGAGTTGTCTGCAACCAGTTTTATGTGTCTGCTACCGCATTTAGTAAAGTTACACTAAGTTGCTCCTAAAGGTACAACCGTGTTTCAAAGCAATACAAAGCTGAATGTAGTTCCAATGTAAATGCAGTGTAGTAAGTTCTTGAAATCAACTTTACTTTAGGTATTCCATTGCTGTGAGTAGCTTTCCTTGTTTTTCCATTCAGTTGCAGTTCATTCTGAATAGTTACGCACATGTACATAACAGAAAACGCACAAAAAATAAGTAATGCATTCAGCTGAAAAGAGAGTACAATTTACTTTTGCTCAAAAGTACTATGTGCTAACTTGATGTAAACGTATTCACTTTACTTTCCATATGATTTAGAGTTGTCTGCATCCAGTTTTATGTGTGTGCTACTGCAGTTAGTAAAGTTACACTAAGTTGCTCCTAAAGGTACAACTGTGTTTCAAAGCAATACAATGCTGAATGTAGTTCCAATGTAAATGCAGTGTAGTATGTTCTTGAATTCAACTTTACTTTATGTATTCCATTGCTGTGAGTAGCTTTCCTTGTTTTTCTATTCAGTTGCATTTCACTCTGAATAGTTATGCACATGTACATAACAGAAAATGCACAAAAAATAAGTAATGCATTCAGCTGAAAAGAGAGTACAATTTACTTTTGCTCAAAAGTACTATGTGCTAACTTGATGTAAACGTATTCACTTTACTTTCCATATGATTTAGAGTTGTCTGCATCCAGTTTTATGTGTGTGCTACTGCAGTTAGTAAAGTTACACTAAGTTGCTCCTAAAGGTACAACTGTGTTTCAAAGCAATACAATGCTGAATGTAGTTCCAATGTAAATGCAGTGTAGTATGTTCTTGAATTCAACTTTACTTTATGTATTCCATTGCTGTGAGTAGCTTTCCTTGTTTTTCTATTCAGTTGCATTTCACTCTGAATAGTTATGCACATGTACATAACAGAAAATACACAAAATAAAAAGTAACGCATGTAGCTGAAAAGAGAGTACAATTTACTTTTGCTCAAAAGTACTATGTGCTAACTTGATGTAAACGTATTCACTTTACTTTCCATATGATTTAGAGTTGTCTGCAACCAGTTTTATGTGTGTGCTACCGCATTTAGTAAAGTTACACTAAGTTGCTCCTAAAGGTACAACCGTGTTTCAAAGCAATACAAAGCTGAATGTAGTTCCAATGTAAATGCAGTGTAGTGTTCTTGAAATCAACTTTACTTTATGTATTCCATTGCTGTGAGTAGCTTTCCTTGTTTTTCTATTCAGTTGCAGTTCACTCTGAATAATGCACATGTACATAACAGAAAATGCACAAAAAATAAGTAATGCATTCAGCTGAAAAGAGAGTACAATTTACTTTTGCTCAAAAGTACTATGTGCTAACTTGATGTAAACGTATTCACTTTACTTTCCATATGATTTAGAGTTGTCTGCAACCAGTTTTATGTGTCTGCTACCGCATTTAGTAAAGTTACACTAAGTTGCTCCTAAAGGTACAACCGTGTTTCAAAGCAATACAAAGCTGAATGTAGTTCCAATGTAAATGCAGTGTAGTAAGTTCTTGAAATCAACTTTACTTTATGTATTCCATTGCTGTGAGTAGCTTTGCTTGTTGTTCTATTCAGTTGCAGTTCACTCTGAATAGTTATGCACATGTACATAACAGAAAATACACAAAATAAAAAGTAACGCATGCAGCTGAAAAGAGAGTACAATTTACTTTTGCTCAAAAGTACTATGTGCTAACTTGATGTAAACGTTTTCAATTTACTTTCCATATGATCTAGAGTTCTCTGCAACCAGTTTTATGTGTGTGCTACTGCAGTTAGTAAAGTTACACTAAGCAATATCACCAGTTGCTCCTAATGGTACTACCGTGTTTCAAAGCAATACAAAGCTAAATGTAGTTCCAATGTAAATGCATTGTAGTATGTTCTTGAATTCAACTTTACTTTAGGTATTCCATTGCTGTGAGTAGCTTTCCTTGTTTTTCCATTCAGTTGCAGTTCATTCTGAATAGTTACGCACATGTACATAACAGAAAACGCACAAAAAATAAGTAATGCATTCAGCTGAAAAGAGAGTACAATTTATTTCTTCTCAAAAGTACTATGTGCTAACTTGATGTAAACGTATTCACTTTACTTTCCATATGATTTAGAGTTGTCTGCAACCAGTTTTATGTGTGGCTACTGAAGTTAGTAAAGTTACACTAAGTTGCTCCTAAAGGTACAACCGTGTTTCAAAGCAATACAATGCTGAATGTAGTTCCAATGTAAATGCAGTGTAGTATGTTCTTGAATTCAACTTTACTTTATGTATTCCATTGCTGTGAGTAGCTTTCCTTGTTTTTCTATTCAGTTGCAGTTCACTCTGAATAATGCACATGTACATAACAGAAAATGCACAAAAAATAAGTAATGCATTCAGCTGAAAAGAGAGTACAATTTACTTTTGCTCAAAAGTACTATGTGCTAACTTGATGTAAACGTATTCACTTTACTTTCCATATGATTTAGAGTTGTCTGCATCCAGTTTTATGTGTGTGCTACTGCAGTTAGTAAAGTTACACTAAGTTGCTCCTAAAGGTACAACTGTGTTTCAAAGCAATACAATGCTGAATGTAGTTCCAATGTAAATGCAGTGTAGTATGTTCTTGAATTCAACTTTACTTTATGTATTCCATTGCTGTGAGTAGCTTTCCTTGTTTTTCTATTCAGTTGCATTTCACTCTGAATAGTTATGCACATGTACATAACAGAAAATACACAAAATAAAAAGTAACGCATGTAGCTGAAAAGAGAGTACAATTTACTTTTGCTCAAAAGTACTATGTGCTAACTTGATGTAAACGTATTCACTTTACTTTCCATATGATTTAGAGTTGTCTGCAACCAGTTTTATGTGTGTGCTACCGCATTTAGTAAAGTTACACTAAGTTGCTCCTAAAGGTACAACCGTGTTTCAAAGCAATACAAAGCTGAATGTAGTTCCAATGTAAATGCAGTGTAGTGTTCTTGAAATCAACTTTACTTTATGTATTCCATTGCTGTGAGTAGCTTTCCTTGTTTTTCTATTCAGTTGCAGTTCACTCTGAATAGTTATGCACATGTACATAACAGAAAATACACAAAATAAAAAGTAACGCATGCAGCTGAAAAGAGAGTACAATTTACTTTTGCTCAAAAGTACTATGTGCTAACTTGATGTAAACGTTTTCAATTTACTTTCCATATGATCTAGAGTTGTCTGCAACCAGTTTTATGTGTGTGCTACCGCATTTAGTAAAGTTACACTAAGCAATATCACCAGTTGCTCCTAATTGTACTAACGTGTTTCAAAGCAATACAAAGCTGAATGTAGTTCCAATGTAAATGCAGTGTAGTATGTTCTTGAAATCAACTTAACTTTATGTATTCCATTGCTGTGAGTAGTTTTTTTGTGTTTCTAATCTGTTACAGTTCGCTCTGAATAGTTACGCACATGTACATAACAGAAAAAGCACACAAAATAAGTAATGCATTCAGCTGAAAACAGAGTACAATTTATTTCTGCTCAAAAGTACTATGTGCTTACTTGATGTAAACGTATTCACTTTACTTTCCATATGATTTAGAGTTGTCTGCAACCAGTTTTATGTGTGTGCTACTGCAGTTAGTAAAGTTACACTAAGCAATATCACCAGTTGCTCCTAATGGTACTACCGTGTTTCAAAGCAATACAAAGCTAAATGTAGTTCCAATGTAAATGCATTGTAGTATGTTCTTGAAATCAACTTTACTTTATGTATTCCATTGCTGTGAGTAGCTTTCCTTGTTGTTCCATTCAGTTGCAGTTCACTCTGAATAGTTATGCACATGTACATAACAGAAAATACACAATATAAAAAGTAACGCATTCAGCTGAAAAGAGAGTACAATTTACTTTTGCTCAAAAGTACTATGTGCTAACTAGATCTAAACGTTTGTAATTGACTTTCTATATGATTTGGTGCAGTCTGCAACAAGTTTTATGTGTGTGCTACTGAAGTTACTAACGTTACAATAAACAATATCACCAGTTGCTACTAATGGTACTACAGTGTTTCAAAGCAACAAAAAGCTAAATGTAGTTCCAATGTAAATGCATTGTAGTATGTTCTTGAATTCAACTTTACTTTAGGTAGTCCATTGCTGTGAGTAGCTTTCCTTGTTTTTCCATTCAGTTGCAGTTCATTCTGAATAGTTACGCACATGTACATAACAGAAAACGCACAAAAAATAAGTAATGCATTCAGCTGAAAAGAGAGTACAATTTATTTCTGCTCAAAAGTACTATGTGCTAACTTGATGTAAACGTATTCACTTTACTTTCCATATGATTTAGAGTTGTCTGCAACCAGTTTTATGTGTGTGCTACTGAAGTTAGTAAAGTTACACTAAGTTGCTCCTAAAGGTACAACCGTGTTTCAAAGCAATACAATGCTGAATGTAGTTCCAATGTAAATGCAGTGTAGTATGTTCTTGAATTCAACTTTACTTTATGTATTCCATTGCTGTGAGTAGCTTTCCTTGTTTTTCTATTCAGTTGCAGTTCACTCTGAATAATGCACATGTACATAACAGAAAATGCACAAAAAATAAGTAATGCATTCAGCTGAAAAGAGAGTACAATTTACTTTTGCTCAAAAGTACTATGTGCTAACTTGATGTAAACGTATTCACTTTACTTTCCATATGATTTAGAGTTGTCTGCAACCAGTTTTATGTGTCTGCTACCGCATTTAGTAAAGTTACACTAAGTTGCTCCTAAAGGTACAACCGTGTTTCAAAGCAATACAAAGCTGAATGTAGTTCCAATGTAAATGCAGTGTAGTAAGTTCTTGAAATCAACTTTACTTTATGTATTCCATTGCTGTGAGTAGCTTTGCTTGTTGTTCTATTCAGTTGCAGTTCACTCTGAATAGTTATGCACATGTACATAACAGAAAATACACAAAATAAAAAGTAACGCATGCAGCTGAAAAGAGAGTACAATTTACTTTTGCTCAAAAGTACTATGTGCTAACTTGATGTAAACGTTTTCAATTTACTTTCCATATGATCTAGAGTTCTCTGCAACCAGTTTTATGTGTGTGCTACTGCAGTTAGTAAAGTTACACTAAGCAATATCACCAGTTGCTCCTAATGGTACTACCGTGTTTCAAAGCAATACAAAGCTAAATGTAGTTCCAATGTAAATGCATTGTAGTATGTTCTTGAATTCAACTTTACTTTAGGTATTCCATTGCTGTGAGTAGCTTTCCTTGTTTTTCCATTCAGTTGCAGTTCATTCTGAATAGTTACGCACATGTACATAACAGAAAACGCACAAAAAATAAGTAATGCATTCAGCTGAAAAGAGAGTACAATTTACTTTTGCTCAAAAGTACTATGTGCTAACTTGATGTAAACGTATTCACTTTACTTTCCATATGATTTAGAGTTGTCTGCATCCAGTTTTATGTGTGTGCTACTGCAGTTAGTAAAGTTACACTAAGTTGCTCCTAAAGGTACAACTGTGTTTCAAAGCAATACAATGCTGAATGTAGTTCCAATGTAAATGCAGTGTAGTATGTTCTTGAATTCAACTTTACTTTATGTATTCCATTGCTGTGAGTAGCTTTCCTTGTTTTTCTATTCAGTTGCATTTCACTCTGAATAGTTATGCACATGTACATAACAGAAAATGCACAAAAAATAAGTAATGCATTCAGCTGAAAAGAGAGTACAATTTACTTTTGCTCAAAAGTACTATGTGCTAACTTGATGTAAACGTATTCACTTTACTTTCCATATGATTTAGAGTTGTCTGCATCCAGTTTTATGTGTGTGCTACTGCAGTTAGTAAAGTTACACTAAGTTGCTCCTAAAGGTACAACTGTGTTTCAAAGCAATACAATGCTGAATGTAGTTCCAATGTAAATGCAGTGTAGTATGTTCTTGAATTCAACTTTACTTTATGTATTCCATTGCTGTGAGTAGCTTTCCTTGTTTTTCTATTCAGTTGCATTTCACTCTGAATAGTTATGCACATGTACATAACAGAAAATACACAAAATAAA
This sequence comes from Hemitrygon akajei, assembly GCF_048418815.1. Classification (NCBI taxonomy): domain Eukaryota; kingdom Metazoa; phylum Chordata; class Chondrichthyes; order Myliobatiformes; family Dasyatidae; genus Hemitrygon; species Hemitrygon akajei. Next base: position 57,658,693 of record NC_133131.1, read on the forward strand.
AAGTAACGCATGTAGCTGAAAAGAGAGTACAATTTACTTTTGCTCAAAAGTACTATGTGCTAACTTGATGTAAACGTATTCACTTTACTTTCCATATGATTTAGAGTTGTCTGCAACCAGTTTTATGTGTGTGCTACCGCATTTAGTAAAGTTACACTAAGTTGCTCCTAAAGGTACAACCGTGTTTCAAAGCAATACAAAGCTGAATGTAGTTCCAATGTAAATGCAGTGTAGTGTTCTTGAAATCAACTTTACTTTATGTATTCCATTGCTGTGAGTAGCTTTCCTTGTTTTTCTATTCAGTTGCAGTTCACTCTGAATAGTTATGCACATGTACATAACAGAAAATACACAAAATAAAAAGTAACGCATGCAGCTGAAAAGAGAGTACAATTTACTTTTGCTCAAAAGTACTATGTGCTAACTTGATGTAAACGTTTTCAATTTACTTTCCATATGATCTAGAGTTGTCTGCAACCAGTTTTATGTGTGTGCTACCGCATTTAGTAAAGTTACACTAAGCAATATCACCAGTTGCTCCTAATTGTACTAACGTGTTTCAAAGCAATACAAAGCTGAATGTAGTTCCAATGTAAATGCAGTGTAGTATGTTCTTGAAATCAACTTAACTTTATGTATTCCATTGCTGTGAGTAGTTTTTTTGTGTTTCTAATCTGTTACAGTTCGCTCTGAATAGTTACGCACATGTACATAACAGAAAAAGCACACAAAATAAGTAATGCATTCAGCTGAAAACAGAGTACAATTTATTTCTGCTCAAAAGTACTATGTGCTTACTTGATGTAAACGTATTCACTTTACTTTCCATATGATTTAGAGTTGTCTGCAACCAGTTTTATGTGTGTGCTACTGCAGTTAGTAAAGTTACACTAAGCAATATCACCAGTTGCTCCTAATGGTACTACCGTGTTTCAAAGCAATACAAAGCTAAATGTAGTTCCAATGTAAATGCATTGTAGTATGTTCTTGAAATCAACTTTACTTTATGTATTCCATTGCTGTGAGTAGCTTTCCTTGTTGTTCCATTCAGTTGCAGTTCACTCTGAATAGTTATGCACATGTACATAACAGAAAATACACAATATAAAAAGTAACGCATTCAGCTGAAAAGAGAGTACAATTTACTTTTGCTCAAAAGTACTATGTGCTAACTAGATCTAAACGTTTGTAATTGACTTTCTATATGATTTGGTGCAGTCTGCAACAAGTTTTATGTGTGTGCTACTGAAGTTACTAACGTTACAATAAACAATATCACCAGTTGCTACTAATGGTACTACAGTGTTTCAAAGCAACAAAAAGCTAAATGTAGTTCCAATGTAAATGCATTGTAGTATGTTCTTGAATTCAACTTTACTTTAGGTGTTCCATTGCTGTGAGTAGCTTTCCTTGTTTTTCCATTCAGTTGCAGTTCATTCTGAATAGTTACGCACATGTACATAACAGAAAACGCACAAAAAATAAGTAATGCATTCAGCTGAAAAGAGAGTACAATTTATTTCTGCTCAAAAGTACTATGTGCTAACTTGATGTAAACGTATTCACTTTACTTTCCATATGATTTAGAGTTGTCTGCAACCAGTTTTATGTGTGTGCTACTGAAGTTAGTAAAGTTACACTAAGTTGCTCCTAAAGGTACAACCGTGTTTCAAAGCAATACAATGCTGAATGTAGTTCCAATGTAAATGCAGTGTAGTATGTTCTTGAATTCAACTTTACTTTATGTATTCCATTGCTGTGAGTAGCTTTCCTTGTTTTTCTATTCAGTTGCAGTTCACTCTGAATAATGCACATGTACATAACAGAAAATGCACAAAAAATAAGTAATGCATTCAGCTGAAAAGAGAGTACAATTTACTTTTGCTCAAAAGTACTATGTGCTAACTTGATGTAAACGTATTCACTTTACTTTCCATATGATTTAGAGTTGTCTGCAACCAGTTTTATGTGTCTGCTACCGCATTTAGTAAAGTTACACTAAGTTGCTCCTAAAGGTACAACCGTGTTTCAAAGCAATACAAAGCTGAATGTAGTTCCAATGTAAATGCAGTGTAGTAAGTTCTTGAAATCAACTTTACTTTATGTATTCCATTGCTGTGAGTAGCTTTGCTTGTTGTTCTATTCAGTTGCAGTTCACTCTGAATAGTTATGCACATGTACATAACAGAAAATACACAAAATAAAAAGTAACGCATGCAGCTGAAAAGAGAGTACAATTTACTTTTGCTCAAAAGTACTATGTGCTAACTTGATGTAAACGTTTTCAATTTACTTTCCATATGATCTAGAGTTCTCTGCAACCAGTTTTATGTGTGTGCTACTGCAGTTAGTAAAGTTACACTAAGCAATATCACCAGTTGCTCCTAATGGTACTACCGTGTTTCAAAGCAATACAAAGCTAAATGTAGTTCCAATGTAAATGCATTGTAGTATGTTCTTGAATTCAACTTTACTTTAGGTATTCCATTGCTGTGAGTAGCTTTCCTTGTTTTTCCATTCAGTTGCAGTTCATTCTGAATAGTTACGCACATGTACATAACAGAAAACGCACAAAAAATAAGTAATGCATTCAGCTGAAAAGAGAGTACAATTTATTTCTGCTCAAAAGTACTATGTGCTAACTTGATGTAAACGTATTCACTTTACTTTCCATATGATTTAGAGTTGTCTGCAACCAGTTTTATGTGTGGCTACTGAAGTTAGTAAAGTTACACTAAGTTGCTCCTAAAGGTACAACCGTGTTTCAAAGCAATACAATGCTGAATGTAGTTCCAATGTAAATGCAGTGTAGTATGTTCTTGAATTCAACTTTACTTTATGTATTCCATTGCTGTGAGTAGCTTTCCTTGTTTTTCTATTCAGTTGCAGTTCACTCTGAATAATGCACATGTACATAACAGAAAATGCACAAAAAATAAGTAATGCATTCAGCTGAAAAGAGAGTACAATTTACTTTTGCTCAAAAGTACTATGTGCTAACTTGATGTAAACGTATTCACTTTACTTTCCATATGATTTAGAGTTGTCTGCATCCAGTTTTATGTGTGTGCTACTGCAGTTAGTAAAGTTACACTAAGTTGCTCCTAAAGGTACAACTGTGTTTCAAAGCAATACAATGCTGAATGTAGTTCCAATGTAAATGCAGTGTAGTATGTTCTTGAATTCAACTTTACTTTATGTATTCCATTGCTGTGAGTAGCTTTCCTTGTTTTTCTATTCAGTTGCATTTCACTCTGAATAGTTATGCACATGTACATAACAGAAAATACACAAAATAAAAAGTAACGCATGTAGCTGAAAAGAGAGTACAATTTACTTTTGCTCAAAAGTACTATGTGCTAACTTGATGTAAACGTATTCACTTTACTTTCCATATGATTTAGAGTTGTCTGCAACCAGTTTTATGTGTGTGCTACCGCATTTAGTAAAGTTACACTAAGCAATATCACCAGTTGCTCCTAATTGTACTAACGTGTTTCAAAGCAATACAAAGCTGAATGTAGTTCCAATGTAAATGCAGTGTAGTATGTTCTTGAAATCAAATTAACTTTATGTATTCCATTGCTGTGAGTAGTTTTTTTGTGTTTCTAATCTGTTACAGTTCGCTCTGAATAGTTACGCACATGTACATAACAGAAAAAGCACAAAAAATAAGTAATGCATCCAGCTGAAAACAGAGTACAATTTATTTCTGCTCAAAAGTACTATGTGCTTACTTGATGTAAACGCATTCACTTTACTTTCCATATGATTTAGAGTTGTCTGCAACCAGTTTTATGTGTGTGCTACTGCAGTTAGTAAAGTTACACTAAGCAATATCACCAGTTGCTCCTAATGGTACTACCGTGTTTCAAAGCAATACAAAGCTAAATGTAGTTCCAATGTAAATGCATTGTAGTATGTTCTTGAAATCAACTTTACTTTATGTATTCCATTGCTGTGAGTAGCTTTCCTTGTTGTTCCATTCAGTTGCAGTTCACTCTGAATAGTTATGCACATGTACATAACAGAAAATACACAATATAAAAAGTAACGCATTCAGCTGAAAAGAGAGTACAATTTACTTTTGCTCAAAAGTACTATGTGCTAACTAGATCTAAACGTTTGTAATTGACTTTCTATATGATTTGGTGCAGTCTGCAACAAGTTTTATGTGTGTGCTACTGAAGTTACTAACGTTACAATAAACAATATCACCAGTTGCTACTAATGGTACTACAGTGTTTCAAAGCAACAAAAAGCTAAATGTAGTTCCAATGTAAATGCATTGTAGTATGTTCTTGAATTCAACTTTACTTTAGGTATTCCATTGCTGTGAGTAGCTTTCCTTGTTTTTCCATTCAGTTGCAGTTCATTCTGAATAGTTACGCACATGTACATAACAGAAAACGCACAAAAAATAAGTAATGCATTCAGCTGAAAAGAGAGTACAATTTATTTCTGCTCAAAAGTACTATGTGCTAACTTGATGTAAACGTATTCACTTTACTTTCCATATGATTTAGAGTTGTCTGCAACCAGTTTTATGTGTGTGCTACTGAAGTTAGTAAAGTTACACTAAGTTGCTCCTAAAGGTACAACCGTGTTTCAAAGCAATACAATGCTGAATGTAGTTCCAATGTAAATGCAGTGTAGTATGTTCTTGAATTCAACTTTACTTTATGTATTCCATTGCTGTGAGTAGCTTTCCTTGTTGTTCTATTCAGTTGCAGTTCACTCTGAATAGTTATGCACATGTACATAACAGAAAATACACAAAATAAAAAGAAACGCATGCAGCTGAAAAGAGAGTACAATTTACTTTTGCTCAAAAGTACTATGTGCTAACTTGATGTAAACGTTTTCAATTTACTTTCCATATGATCTAGAGTTGTCTGCAACCAGTTTTATGTGTGTGCTACTGCAGTTAGTAAAGTTACACTAAGCAATATCACCAGTTGCTCCTAATGGTACTACCGTGTTTCAAAGCAATACAAAGCTAAATGTAGTTCCAATGTAAATGCATTGTAGTATGTTCTTGAATTCAACTTTACTTTAGGTATTCCATTGCTGTGAGTAGCTTTCCTTGTTTTTCCATTCAGTTGCAGTTCATTCTGAATAGTTACGCACATGTACATAACAGAAAACGCACAAAAAATAAGTAATGCATTCAGCTGAAAAGAGAGTACAATTTATTTCTGCTCAAAAGTACTATGTGCTAACTTGATGTAAACGTATTCACTTTACTTTCCATATGATTTAGAGTTGTCTGCAACCAGTTTTATGTGTGTGCTACTGCAGTTAGTAAAGTTACACTAAGTTCCTCCTAAAGGTACAACTGTGTTTCAAAGCAATACAATGCTGAATGTAGTTCCAATGTAAATGCAGTGTAGTATGTTCTTGAATTCAACTTTACTTTATGTATTCCATTGCTGTGAGTAGCTTTCCTTGTTTTTCTATTCAGTTGCAGTTCACTCTGAATAGTTATGCACATGTACATAACAGAAAATACACAAAATAAAAAGTAACGCATGCAGCTGAAAAGAGAGTACAATTTACTTTTGCTCAAAAGTACTATGTGCTAACTTGATGTAAACGTTTTCAATTTACTTTCCATATGATCTAGAGTTGTCTGCAACCAGTTTTATGTGTGTGCTACCGCATTTAGTAAAGTTACACTAAGCAATATCACCAGTTGCTCCTAATTGTACTAACGTGTTTCAAAGCAATACAAAGCTGAATGTAGTTCCAATGTAAATGCAGTGTAGTATGTTCTTGAAATCAACTTAACTTTATGTATTCCATTGCTGTGAGTAGTTTTTTTGTGTTTCTAATCTGTTACAGTTCGCTCTGAATAGTTACGCACATGTACATAACAGAAAAAGCACAAAAAATAAGTAATGCATCCAGCTGAAAACAGAGTACAATTTATTTCTGCTCAAAAGTACTATGTGCTTACTTGATGTAAACGTATTCACTTTACTTTCCATATGATTTAGAGTTGTCTGCAACCAGTTTTATGTGTGTGCTACTGCAGTTAGTAAAGTTACACTAAGCAATATCAGCAGTTGCTCCTAATGGTACTACCGTGTTTCAAAGCAATACAAAGCTAAATGTAGTTCCAATGTAAATGCATTGTAGTATGTTCTTGAATTCAACTTTACTTTAGGTATTCCATTGCTGTGAGTAGCTTTCCTTGTTTTTCCATTCAGTTGCAGTTCATTCTGAATAGTTACGCACATGTACATAACAGAAAACGCACAAAAAATAAGTAATGCATTCAGCTGAAAAGAGAGTACAATTTATTTCTGCTCAAAAGTACTATGTGCTAACTTGATGTAAACGTATTCACTTTACTTTCCATATGATTTAGAGTTGTCTGCAACCAGTTTTATGTGTGGCTACTGAAGTTAGTAAAGTTACACTAAGTTGCTCCTAAAGGTACAACCGTGTTTCAAAGCAATACAATGCTGAATGTAGTTCCAATGTAAATGCAGTGTAGTATGTTCTTGAATTCAACTTTACTTTATGTATTCCATTGCTGTGAGTAGCTTTCCTTGTTTTTCTATTCAGTTGCAGTTCACTCTGAATAATGCACATGTACATAACAGAAAATGCACAAAAAATAAGTAATGCATTCAGCTGAAAAGAGAGTACAATTTACTTTTGCTCAAAAGTACTATGTGCTAACTTGATGTAAACGTATTCACTTTACTTTCCATATGATTTAGAGTTGTCTGCATCCAGTTTTATGTGTGTGCTACTGCAGTTAGTAAAGTTACACTAAGTTGCTCCTAAAGGTACAACTGTGTTTCAAAGCAATACAATGCTGAATGTAGTTCCAATGTAAATGCAGTGTAGTATGTTCTTGAATTCAACTTTACTTTATGTATTCCATTGCTGTGAGTAGCTTTCCTTGTTTTTCTATTCAGTTGCATTTCACTCTGAATAGTTATGCACATGTACATAACAGAAAATACACAAAATAAAAAGTAACGCATGTAGCTGAAAAGAGAGTACAATTTACTTTTGCTCAAAAGTACTATGTGCTAACTTGATGTAAACGTATTCACTTTACTTTCCATATGATTTAGAGTTGTCTGCAACCAGTTTTATGTGTGTGCTACCGCATTTAGTAAAGTTACACTAAGTTGCTCCTAAAGGTACAACCGTGTTTCAAAGCAATACAAAGCTGAATGTAGTTCCAATGTAAATGCAGTGTAGTGTTCTTGAAATCAACTTTACTTTATGTATTCCATTGCTGTGAGTAGCTTTCCTTGTTTTTCTATTCAGTTGCAGTTCACTCTGAATAGTTATGCACATGTACATAACAGAAAATACACAAAATAAAAAGTAACGCATGCAGCTGAAAAGAGAGTACAATTTACTTTTGCTCAAAAGTACTATGTGCTAACTTGATGTAAACGTTTTCAATTTACTTTCCATATGATCTAGAGTTGTCTGCAACCAGTTTTATGTGTGTGCTACCGCATTTAGTAAAGTTACACTAAGCAATATCACCAGTTGCTCCTAATTGTACTAACGTGTTTCAAAGCAATACAAAGCTGAATGTAGTTCCAATGTAAATGCAGTGTAGTATGTTCTTGAAATCAAATTAACTTTATGTATTCCATTGCTGTGAGTAGTTTTTTTGTGTTTCTAATCTGTTACAGTTCGCTCTGAATAGTTACGCACATGTACATAACAGAAAAAGCACAAAAAATAAGTAATGCATCCAGCTGAAAACAGAGTACAATTTATTTCTGCTCAAAAGTACTATGTGCTTACTTGATGTAAACGTATTCACTTTACTTTCCATATGATTTAGAGTTGTCTGCAACCAGTTTTATGTGTGTGCTACTGCAGTTAGTAAAGTTACACTAAGCAATATCACCAGTTGCTCCTAATGGTACTACCGTGTTTCAAAGCAATACAAAGCTAAATGTATTTCCAATGTAAATGCATTGTAGTATGTTCTTGAAATCAACTTTACTTTATGTATTCCATTGCTGTGAGTAGCTTTCCTTGTTGTTCCATTCAGTTGCAGTTCACTCTGAATAGTTATGCACATGTACATAACAGAAAATACACAATATAAAAAGTAACGCATTCAGCTGAAAAGAGAGTACAATTTACTTTTGCTCAAAAGTACTATGTGCTAACTAGATCTAAACGTTTGTAATTGACTTTCTATATGATTTGGTGCAGTCTGCAACAAGTTTTATGTGTGTGCTACTGAAGTTACTAACGTTACAATAAACAATATCACCAGTTGCTACTAATGGTACTACAGTGTTTCAAAGCAACAAAAAGCTAAATGTAGTTCCAATGTAAATGCATTGTAGTATGTTCTTGAATTCAACTTTACTTTAGGTATTCCATTGCTGTGAGTAGCTTTCCTTGTTTTTCCATTCAGTTGCAGTTCATTCTGAATAGTTACGCACATGTACATAACAGAAAACGCACAAAAAATAAGTAATGCATTCAGCTGAAAAGAGAGTACAATTTATTTCTGCTCAAAAGTACTATGTGCTAACTTGATGTAAACGTATTCACTTTACTTTCCATATGATTTAGAGTTGTCTGCAACCAGTTTTATGTGTGTGCTACTGAAGTTAGTAAAGTTACACTAAGTTGCTCCTAAAGGTACAACCGTGTTTCAAAGCAATACAATGCTGAATGTAGTTCCAATGTAAATGCAGTGTAGTATGTTCTTGAATTCAACTTTACTTTATGTATTCCATTGCTGTGAGTAGCTTTCCTTGTTGTTCTATTCAGTTGCAGTTCACTCTGAATAGTTATGCACATGTACATAACAGAAAATACACAAAATAAAAAGAAACGCATGCAGCTGAAAAGAGAGTACAATTTACTTTTGCTCAAAAGTACTATGTGCTAACTTGATGTAAACGTTTTCAATTTACTTTCCATATGATCTAGAGTTGTCTGCAACCAGTTTTATGTGTGTGCTACTGCAGTTAGTAAAGTTACACTAAGCAATATCACCAGTTGCTCCTAATGGTACTACCGTGTTTCAAAGCAATACAAAGCTAAATGTAGTTCCAATGTAAATGCATTGTAGTATGTTCTTGAATTCAACTTTACTTTAGGTATTCCATTGCTGTGAGTAGCTTTCCTTGTTTTTCCATTCAGTTGCAGTTCATTCTGAATAGTTACGCACATGTACATAACAGAAAACGCACAAAAAATAAGTAATGCATTCAGCTGAAAAGAGAGTACAATTTATTTCTGCTCAAAAGTACTATGTGCTAACTTGATGTAAACGTATTCACTTTACTTTCCATATGATTTAGAGTTGTCTGCAACCAGTTTTATGTGTGTGCTACTGCAGTTAGTAAAGTTACACTAAGTTCCTCCTAAAGGTACAACTGTGTTTCAAAGCAATACAATGCTGAATGTAGTTCCAATGTAAATGCAGTGTAGTATGTTCTTGAATTCAACTTTACTTTATGTATTCCATTGCTGTGAGTAGCTTTCCTTGTTTTTCTATTCAGTTGCATTTCACTCTGAATAGTTATGCACATGTACATAACAGAAAATACACAAAATAAAAAGTAACGCATGTAGCTGAAAAGAGAGTACAATTTACTTTTGCTCAAAAGTACTATGTGCTAACTTGATGTAAACGTATTCACTTTACTTTCCATATGATTTAGAGTTGTCTGCAACCAGTTTTATGTGTGTGCTACCGCATTTAGTAAAGTTACACTAAGTTGCTCCTAAAGGTACAACCGTGTTTCAAAGCAATACAAAGCTGAATGTAGTTCCAATGTAAATGCAGTGTAGTGTTCTTGAAATCAACTTTACTTTATGTATTCCATTGCTGTGAGTAGCTTTCCTTGTTTTTCTATTCAGTTGCAGTTCACTCTGAATAGTTATGCACATGTACATAACAGAAAATACACAAAATAAAAAGTAACGCATGCAGCTGAAAAGAGAGTACAATTTACTTTTGCTCAAAAGTACTATGTGCTAACTTGATGTAAACGTTTTCAATTTACTTTCCATATGATCTAGAGTTGTCTGCAACCAGTTTTATGTGTGTGCTACCGCATTTAGTAAAGTTACACTAAGCAATATCACCAGTTGCTCCTAATTGTACTAACGTGTTTCAAAGCAATACAAAGCTGAATGTAGTTCCAATGTAAATGCAGTGTAGTATGTTCTTGAAATCAACTTAACTTTATGTATTCCATTGCTGTGAGTAGTTTTTTTGCGTTTCTAATCTGTTACAGTTCGCTCTGAATAGTTACGCACATGTACATAACAGAAAAAGCACAAAAAATAAGTAATGCATCCAGCTGAAAACAGAGTACAATTTATTTCTGCTCAAAAGTACTATGTGCTTACTTGATGTAAACGTATTCACTTTACTTTCCATATGATTTAGAGTTGTCTGCAACCAGTTTTATGTGTGTGCTACTGCAGTTAGTAAAGTTACACTAAGCAATATCACCAGTTGCTCCTAATGGTACTACCGTGTTTCAAAGCAATACAAAGCTAAATGTAGTTCCAATGTAAATGCATTGTAGTATGTTCTTGAAATCAACTTTACTTTATGTATTCCATTGCTGTGAGTAGCTTTCCTTGTTGTTCCATTCAGTTGCAGTTCACTCTGAATAGTTATGCACATGTACATAACAGAAAATACACAATATAAAAAGTAACGCATTCAGCTGAAAAGAGAGTACAATTTACTTTTGCTCAAAAGTACTATGTGCTAACTAGATCTAAACGTTTGTAATTGACTTTCTATATGATTTGGTGCAGTCTGCAACAAGTTTTATGTGTGTGCTACTGAAGTTACTAACGTTACAATAAACAATATCACCAGTTGCTACTAATGGTACTACAGTGTTTCAAAGCAACAAAAAGCTAAATGTAGTTCCAATGTAAATGCATTGTAGTATGTTCTTGAATTCAACTTTACTTTAGGTATTCCATTGCTGTGAGTAGCTTTCCTTGTTTTTCCATTCAGTTGCAGTTCATTCTGAATAGTTACGCACATGTACATAACAGAAAACGCACAAAAAATAAGTAATGCATTCAGCTGAAAAGAGAGTACAATTTATTTCTGCTCAAAAGTACTATGTGCTAACTTGATGTAAACGTATTCACTTTACTTTCCATATGATTTAGAGTTGTCTGCAACCAGTTTTATGTGTGTGCTACTGAAGTTAGTAAAGTTACACTAAGTTGCTCCTAAAGGTACAACCGTGTTTCAAAGCAATACAATGCTGAATGTAGTTCCAATGTAAATGCAGTGTAGTATGTTCTTGAATTCAACTTTACTTTATGTATTCCATTGCTGTGAGTAGCTTTCCTTGTTTTTCTATTCAGTTGCAGTTCACTCTGAATAATGCACATGTACATAACAGAAAATGCACAAAAAATAAGTAATGCATTCAGCTGAAAAGAGAGTACAATTTACTTTTGCTCAAAAGTACTATGTGCTAACTTGATGTAAACGTATTCACTTTACTTTCCATATGATTTAGAGTTGTCTGCAACCAGTTTTATGTGTCTGCTACCGCATTTAGTAAAGTTACACTAAGTTGCTCCTAAAGGTACAACCGTGTTTCAAAGCAATACAAAGCTGAATGTAGTTCCAATGTAAATGCAGTGTAGTAAGTTCTTGAAATCAACTTTACTTTATGTATTCCATTGCTGTGAGTAGCTTTGCTTGTTGTTCTATTCAGTTGCAGTTCACTCTGAATAGTTATGCACATGTACATAACAGAAAATACACAAAATAAAAAGAAACGCATGCAGCTGAAAAGAGAGTACAATTTACTTTTGCTCAAAAGTACTATGTGCTAACTTGATGTAAACGTTTTCAATTTACTTTCCATATGATCTAGAGTTGTCTGCAACCAGTTTTATGTGTGTGCTACTGCAGTTAGTAAAGTTACACTAAGCAATATCACCAGTTGCTCCTAATGGTACTACCGTGTTTCAAAGCAATACAAAGCTAAATGTAGTTCCAATGTAAATGCATTGTAGTATGTTCTTGAATTCAACTTTACTTTAGGTATTCCATTGCTGTGAGTAGCTTTCCTTGTTTTTCCATTCAGTTGCAGTTCATTCTGAATAGTTACGCACATGTACATAACAGAAAACGCACAAAAAATAAGTAATGCATTCAGCTGAAAAGAGAGTACAATTTATTTCTGCTCAAAAGTACTATGTGCTAACTTGATGTAAACGTATTCACTTTACTTTCCATATGATTTAGAGTTGTCTGCAACCAGTTTTATGTGTGTGCTACTGCAGTTAGTAAAGTTACACTAAGTTCCTCCTAAAGGTACAACTGTGTTTCAAAGCAATACAATGCTGAATGTAGTTCCAATGTAAATGCAGTGTAGTATGTTCTTGAATTCAACTTTACTTTATGTATTCCATTGCTGTGAGTAGCTTTCCTTGTTTTTCTATTCAGTTGCATTTCACTCTGAATAGTTATGCACATGTACATAACAGAAAATACACAAAATAAAAAGTAACGCATGTAGCTGAAAAGAGAGTACAATTTACTTTTGCTCAAAAGTACTATGTGCTAACTTGATGTAAACGTATTCACTTTACTTTCCATATGATTTAGAGTTGTCTGCAACCAGTTTTATGTGTGTGCTACCGCATTTAGTAAAGTTACACTAAGTTGCTCCTAAAGGTACAACTGTGTTTCAAAGCAATACAAAGCTGAATGTAGTTACAATGTAAATGCAGTGTAGTGTTCTTGAAATCAACTTTACTTTATGTATTCCATTGCTGTGAGTAGCTTTCCTTGTTTTTCTATTCAGTTGCAGTTCACTCTGAATAGTTATGCACATGTACATAACAGAAAATACACAAAATAAAAAGTAACGCATGCAGCTGAAAAGAGAGTACAATTTACTTTTGCTCAAAAGTACTATGTGCTAACTTGATGTAAACGTTTTCAATTTACTTTCCATATGATCTAGAGTTGTCTGCAACCAGTTTTATGTGTGTGCTACCGCATTTAGTAAAGTTACACTAAGCAATATCACCAGTTGCTCCTAATTGTACTAACGTGTTTCAAAGCAATACAAAGCTGAATGTAGTTCCAATGTAAATGCAGTGTAGTATGTTCTTGAAATCAACTTAACTTTATGTATTCCATTGCTGTGAGTAGTTTTTTTGTGTTTCTAATCTGTTACAGTTCGCTCTGAATAGTTACGCACATGTACATAACAGAAAAAGCACAAAAAATAAGTAATGCATTCAGCTGAAAACAGAGTACAATTTATTTCTGCTCAAAAGTACTATGTGCTTACTTGATGTAAACGTATTCACTTTACTTTCCATATGATTTAGAGTTGTCTGCAACCAGTTTTATGTGTGTGCTACTGAAGTTACTAACGTTACAATAAACAATATCACCAGTTGCTACTAATGGTACTACAGTGTTTCAAAGCAACAAAAAGCTAAATGTAGTTCCAATGTAAATGCATTGTAGTATGTTCTTGAATTCAACTTTACTTTAGGTATTCCATTGCTGTGAGTAGCTTTCCTTGTTTTTCCATTCAGTTGCAGTTCATTCTGAATAGTTACGCACATGTACATAACAGAAAACGCACAAAAAATAAGTAATGCATTCAGCTGAAAACAGAGTACAATTTATTTCTGCTCAAAAGTACTATGTGCTTAATTGATGTAAACGTATTCACTTTACTTTCCATATGATTTAGCGTTGTCTGCAAGCAGTTTTATGTGTGTGCTACTGCAGTTAGTAAAGTTACACTAAGCAATATCACCAGTTGCTCCTAATGGTACTACCGTGTTTCAAAGCAATACAAAGCTAAATGTAGTTCCAATGTAAATGCATTGTAGTATGTTCTTGAAATCAACTTTACTTTATGTATTCCATTGCTGTGAGTAGCTTTCCTTGTTGTTCCATTCAGTTGCAGTTCACTCTGAATAGTTATGCACATGTACATAACAGAAAATACACAATATAAAAAGTAACGCATTCAGCTGAAAAGAGAGTACAATTTACTTTTGCTCAAAACTACTATGTGCTAACTAGATCTAAACGTTTGTAATTGACTTTCTATATGATTTGGTGCAGTCTGCAACAAGTTTTATGTGTGTGCTACTGAAGTTACTAACGTTACAATAAACAATATCACCAGTTGCTACTAATGGTACTACAGTGTTTCAAAGCAACAAAAAGCTAAATGTAGTTCCAATGTAAATGCATTGTAGTATGTTCTTGAATTCAACTTTACTTTAGGTATTCCATTGCTGTGAGTAGCTTTCCTTGTTTTTCCATTCAGTTGCAGTTCATTCTGAATAGTTACGCACATGTACATAACAGAAAACGCACAAAAAATAAGTAATGCATTCAGCTGAAAAGAGAGTACAATTTATTTCTGCTCAAAAGTACTATGTGCTAACTTGATGTAAACGTATTCTCTTTACTTTCCATATGATTTAGAGTTGTCTGCAACCAGTTTTATGTGTGTGCTACTGAAGTTAGTAAAGTTACACTAAGTTGCTCCTAAAGGTACAACCGTGTTTCAAAGCAATACAATGCTGAATGTAGTTCCAATGTAAATGCATTGTAGTATGTTCTTGAAATCAACTTTACTTTATGTATTCCATTGCTGTGAGTAGCTTTCCTTGTTGTTCCATTCAGTTGCAGTTCACTCTGAATAGTTATGCACATGTACATAACAGAAAATACACAAAATAAAAAGTAAGGCATTCAGCTGAAAAGAGAGTACAATTTACTTTTGCTCAAAAGTACTATGTGGTAACTTGATGTAAACGTTTTCAATTTACTTTCCATATGATCTAGAGTTGTCTGCAACCAGTTTTATGTGTGTGCTGCTGATGTTAGTAAAGTTACACTAAGCAATATCACCAGTTGCTCCTAATTGTACTAACGTGTTTCAAAGCAATACAAAGCTAAATGCAGTTCCAATTTAAATGCAGTGTAGTATGTACTTGAATTCAACATTACTTTATGTATTCCATTGCTGTGAGTCGTTTTCTTTGTGTTTCTATTCAGTTACAGTGCACTCTGAATAGTTACGCACATGTACATAACAGAAAATGCACAAAAAATAAGTAATGCATTCAGCTGAAAAGAGAGTACAATTTATTTCTGCTCAAAAGTACTATGTGCTAACTTGATGTAAACGTATTCTCTTTACTTTCCATATGATTTAGAGTTGTCTGCAACCAGTTTTATGTGTGTGCTACTGAAGTTAGTAAAGTTACACTAAGTTGCTCCTAAAGGTACAACCGTGTTTCAAAGCAATACAATGCTGAATGTAGTTCCAATGTAAATGCAGTGTAGTATGTTCTTGAATTCAACTTTACTTTATGTATTCCATTGCTGTGAGTAGCTTTCCTTGTTTTTCTATTCAGTTGCAGTTCACTCTGAATAATGCACATGTACATAACAGAAAATGCACAAAAAATAAGTAATGCATTCAGCTGAAAAGAGAGTACAATTTACTTTTGCTCAAAAGTACTATGTGCTAACTTGATGTAAACGTATTCACTTTACTTTCCATATGATTTAGAGTTGTCTGCAACCAGTTTTATGTGTGTGCTACTGCAGTTAGTAAAGTTACACTAAGCAATATCACCAGTTGCTCCTAATGGTACTACCGTGTTTCAAAGCAATACAAAGCTAAATGTAGTTCCAATGTAAATGCATTGTAGTATGTTCTTGAAATCAACTTTACTTTATGTATTCCATTGCTGTGAGTAGCTTTCCTTGTTGTTCCATTCAGTTGCAGTTCACTCTGAATAGTTATGCACATGTACATAACAGAAAATACACAAAATAAAAAGTAACGCATTCAGCTGAAAAGAGAGTACAATTTACTTTTGCTCAAAAGTACTATGTGGTAACTTGATGTAAACGTTTTCAATTTACTTTCCATATGATCTAGAGTTGTCTGCAACCAGTTTTATGTGTGTGCTGCTGATGTTAGTAAAGTTACACTAAGCAATATCACCAGTTGCTCCTAATTGTACTAACGTGTTTCAAAGCAATACAAAGCTAAATGCAGTTCCAATTTAAATGCAGTGTAGTATGTACTTGAATTCAACATTACTTTATGTATTCCATTGCTGTGAGTCGTTTTCTTTGTGTTTCTATTCAGTTACAGTGCACTCTGAATAGTTACGCACATGTACATAACAGAAAATGCACAAAAAATAAGTAATGCATTCAGCTGAAAAGAGAGTACAATTTATTTCTGCTCAAAAGTACTATGTGCTAACTTGATGTAAACGTTTGTAATTGACTTTCTATATGATTTGGTGCAGTCTGCAACAAGTTTTATGTGTGTGCTACTGAAGTTACTAACGTTACAATAAACAATATCACCAGTTGCTACAAATGGTACTACAGTGTTTCAAAGCAACAAAAAGCTAAATGTAGTTCCAATGTAAATGCATTGTAGTATGTTCTTGAATTCAACTTTACTTTAGGTATTCCATTGCTGTGAGTAGCTTTCCTTGTTTTTCCATTCAGTTGCAGTTCATTCCGAATAGTTACGCACATGTACATAACAGAAAACGCACAAAAAATAAGTAATGCATTCAGCTGAAAAGAGAGTACAATTTATTTCTGCTCAAAAGTACTATGTGCTAACTTGATGTAAACGTATTCACTTTACTTTCCATATGATTTAGAGTTGTCTGCAACCAGTTTTATGTGTGTGCTACTGAAGTTAGTAAAGTTACACTAAGTTGCTCCTAAAGGTACAACCGTGTTTCAAAGCAATACAATGCTGAATGTAGTTCCAATGTAAATGCAGTGTAGTATGTTCTTGAATTCAACTTTACTTTATGTATTCCATTGCTGTGAGTAGCTTTCCTTGTTTTTCTATTCAGTTGCAGTTCACTCTGAATAATGCACATGTACATAACAGAAAATGCACAAAAAATAAGTAATGCATTCAGCTGAAAAGAGAGTACAATTTACTTTTGCTCAAAAGTACTATGTGCTAACTTGATGTAAACGTATTCACTTTACTTTCCATATGATTTAGAGTTGTCTGCAACCAGTTTTATGTGTCTGCTACCGCATTTAGTAAAGTTACACTAAGTTGCTCCTAAAGGTACAACCGTGTTTCAAAGCAATACAAAGCTGAATGTAGTTCCAATGTAAATGCAGTGTAGTAAGTTCTTGAAATCAACATTACTTTATGTATTCCATTGCTGTGAGTAGCTTTGCTTGTTGTTCTATTCAGTTGCAGTTCACTCTGAATAGTTATGCACATGTACATAACAGAAAATACACAAAATAAAAAGTAACGCATGCAGCTGAAAAGAGAGTACAATTTACTTTTGCTGAAAAGTACTATGTGCTAACTTGATG
This sequence comes from Hemitrygon akajei, assembly GCF_048418815.1. NCBI lineage: Eukaryota > Metazoa > Chordata > Chondrichthyes > Myliobatiformes > Dasyatidae > Hemitrygon > Hemitrygon akajei. The sequence continues at coordinate 57,676,076 of NC_133131.1, forward strand.
TAAACGTTTTCAATTTACTTTCCATATGATCTAGAGTTGTCTGCAACCAGTTTTATGTGTGTGCTACTGCAGTCAGTAAAGTTACACTAAGCAATATCACCAGTTGCTCCTAATGGTACTACCGTGTTTCAAAGCAATACAAAGCTAAATGTAGTTCCAATGTAAATGCATTGTAGTATGTTCTTGAATTCAACTTTACTTTAGGTATTCCATTGCTGTGAGTAGCTTTCCTTGTTTTTCCATTCAGTTGCAGTTCATTCTGAATAGTTACGCACATGTACATAACAGAAAACGCACAAAAAATAAGTAATGCATTCAGCTGAAAAGAGAGTACAATTTATTTCTGCTCAAAAGTACTATGTGCTAACTTGATGTAAACGTATTCACTTTACTTTCCATATGATTTAGAGTTGTCTGCAACCAGTTTTATGTGTGGCTACTGAAGTTAGTAAAGTTACACTAAGTTGCTCCTAAAGGTACAACCGTGTTTCAAAGCAATACAATGCTGAATGTAGTTCCAATGTAAATGCAGTGTAGTATGTTCTTGAATTCAACTTTACTTTATGTATTCCATTGCTGTGAGTAGCTTTCCTTGTTTTTCTATTCAGTTGCAGTTCACTCTGAATAATGCACATGTACATAACAGAAAATGCACAAAAAATAAGTAATGCATTCAGCTGAAAAGAGAGTACAATTTACTTTTGCTCAAAAGAACTATGTGCTAACTTGATGTAAACGTATTCACTTTACTTTCCATATGATTTAGAGTTGTCTGCAACCAGTTTTATGTGTGTGCTACTGCAGTTAGTAAAGTTACACTAAGTTGCTCCTAAAGGTACAACTGTGTTTCAAAGCAATACAATGCTGAATGTAGTTCCAATGTAAATGCAGTGTAGTATGTTCTTGAATTCAACTTTACTTTATGTATTCCATTGCTGTGAGTAGCTTTCCTTGTTTTTCTATTCAGTTGCATTTCACTCTGAATAGTTATGCACATGTACATAACAGAAAATACACAAAATAAAAAGTAACGCATGTAGCTGAAAAGAGAGTACAATTTACTTTTGCTCAAAAGTACTATGTGCTAACTTGATGTAAACGTATTCACTTTACTTTCCATATGATTTAGAGTTGTCTGCAACCAGTTTTATGTGTGTGCTACCGCATTTAGTAAAGTTACACTAAGTTGCTCCTAAAGGTACAACCGTGTTTCAAAGCAATACAAAGCTGAATGTAGTTCCAATGTAAATGCAGTGTAGTGTTCTTGAAATCAACTTTACTTTATGTATTCCATTGCTGTGAGTAGCTTTCCTTGTTTTTCTATTCAGTTGCAGTTCACTCTGAATAGTTATGCACATGTACATAACAGAAAATACACAAAATAAAAAGTAACGCATGCAGCTGAAAAGAGAGTACAATTTACTTTTGCTCAAAAGTACTATGTGCTAACTTGATGTAAACGTTTTCAATTTACTTTCCATATGATATAGAGTTGTCTGCAACCAGTTTTATGTGTGTGCTACCGCATTTAGTAAAGTTACACTAAGCAATATCACCAGTTGCTCCTAATTGTACTAACGTGTTTCAAAGCAATACAAAGCTGAATGTAGTTCCAATGTAAATGCAGTGTAGTATATTCTTGAAATCAACTTAACTTTATGTATTCCATTGCTGTGAGTAGTTTTTTTGTGTTTCTAATCTGTTACAGTTCGCTCTGAATAGTTACGCACATGTACATAACAGAAAAAGCACAAAAAATAAGTAATGCATTCAGCTGAAAACAGAGTACAATTTATTTCTGCTCAAAAGTACTATGTGCTTACTTGATGTAAACGTATTCACTTTACTTTCCATATGATTTAGAGTTGTCTGCAACCAGTTTTATGTGTGTGCTACTGAAGTTAGTAAAGTTACACTAAGTTGCTCCTAAAGGTACAACCGTGTTTCAAAGCAATACAATGCTGAATGTAGTTCCAATGTAAATGCAGTGTAGTATGTTCTTGAATTCAACTTTACTTTATGTATTCCATTGCTGTGAGTAGCTTTCCTTGTTTTTCTATTCAGTTGCAGTTCACTCTGAATAATGCACATGTACATAACAGAAAATGCACAAAAAATAAGTAATGCATTCAGCTGAAAAGAGAGTACAATTTACTTTTGCTCAAAAGTACTATGTGCTAACTTGATGTAAACGTATTCACTTTACTTTCCATATGATTTAGAGTTGTCTGCAACCAGTTTTATGTGTGTGCTACTGCAGTTAGTAAAGTTACACTAAGCAATATCACCAGTTGCTCCTAATGGTACTACCGTGTTTCAAAGCAATACAAAGCTAAATGTAGTTCCAATGTAAATGCATTGTAGTATGTTCTTGAAATCAACTTTACTTTATGTATTCCATTGCTGTGAGTAGCTTTCCTTGTTGTTCCATTCAGTTGCAGTTCACTCTGAATAGTTATGCACATGTACATAACAGAAAATACACAAAATAAAAAGTAACGCATTCAGCTGAAAAGAGAGTACAATTTACTTTTGCTCAAAAGTACTATGTGGTAACTTGATGTAAACGTTTTCAATTTACTTTCCATATGATCTAGAGTTGTCTGCAACCAGTTTTATGTGTGTGCTACTGATGTTAGTAAAGTTACACTAAGCAATATCACCAGTTGCTCCTAATTGTACTAACGTGTTTCAAAGCAATACAAAGCTAAATGCAGTTCCAATTTAAATGCAGTGTAGTATGTACTTGAATTCAACATTACTTTATGTATTCCATTGCTGTGAGTCGTTTTCTTTGTGTTTCTATTCAGTTACAGTGCACTCTGAATAGTTACGCACATGTACATAACAGAAAATGCACAAAAAATAAGTAATGCATTCAGCTGAAAAGAGAGTACAATTTATTTCTGCTCAAAAGTACTATGTGCTAACTTGATGTAAACGTTTGTAATTGACTTTCTATATGATTTGGTGCAGTCTGCAACAAGTTTTATGTGTGTGCTACTGAAGTTACTAACGTTACAATAAACAATATCACCAGTTGCTACAAATGGTACTACAGTGTTTCAAAGCAACAAAAAGCTAAATGTAGTTCCAATGTAAATGCATTGTAGTATGTTCTTGAATTCAACTTTACTTTAGGTATTCCATTGCTGTGAGTAGCTTTCCTTGTTTTTCCATTCAGTTGCAGTTCATTCTGAATAGTTACGCACATGTACATAACAGAAAACGCACAAAAAATAAGTAATGCATTCAGCTGAAAAGAGAGTACAATTTATTTCTGCTCAAAAGTACTATGTGCTAACTTGATGTAAACGTATTCTCTTTACTTTCCATATGATTTAGAGTTGTCTGCAACCAGTTTTATGTGTGTGCTACTGAAGTTAGTAAAGTTACACTAAGTTGCTCCTAAAGGTAAAACCGTGTTTCAAAGCAATACAATGCTGAATGTAGTTCCAATGTAAATGCAGTGTAGTATGTTCTTGAATTCAACTTTACTTTATGTATTCCATTGCTGTGAGTAGCTTTCCTTGTTTTTCTATTCAGTTGCAGTTCACTCTGAATAATGCACATGTACATAACAGAAAATGCACAAAAAATAAGTAATGCATTCAGCTGAAAAGAGAGTACAATTTACTTTTGCTCAAAAGTACTATGTGCTACCTTTATGTAAACGTATTCACTTTACTTTCCATATGATTTAGAGTTGTCTGCAACCAGTTTTATGTGTGTGCTACTGCAGTTAGTAAAGTTACACTAAGCAATATCACCAGTTGCTCCTAATGGTACTACCGTGTTTCAAAGCAATACAAAGCTAAATGTAGTTCCAATGTAAATGCATTGTAGTATGTTCTTGAAATCAACTTTACTTTATGTATTCCATTGCTGTGAGTAGCTTTCCTTGTTGTTCCATTCAGTTGCAGTTCACTCTGAATAGTTATGCACATGTACATAACAGAAAATACACAAAATAAAAAGTAAGGCATTCAGCTGAAAAGAGAGTACAATTTACTTTTGCTCAAAAGTACTATGTGGTAACTTGATGTAAACGTTTTCAATTTACTTTTGTTACGAAACCAGTAACTGGTTTCACTTACCAGCAAAGATAGATATGTCAGTTGAAGTCCAATGGTACTATTTTCAAAAGTTTTATTAATAAAGGGGCACAAAAATTAAGGTTAATACAAACATTCAGATAACATGCGTCAATACTCAATCTAAAACGCAGGTACATTAATAATCACTCAGAAATAAGCTCTTTCGTTGTCTAGGGTATATAATACTGAGTCCAATTGGAAATATAAAGAGTCACTCTGAAGTCTGCAGGCTTTTCTCTTTTGGTTTCACGTGTTGGAGAGAGAGAGAGATAAAACGGAAAAACTTGCCGTTTACATCCGTGTAATCAGGGGAGCGATCTTCCCCGTTGTTAGTTAAAAGCGATCTTCCGTTGGTTCCAGCCACAAACCCCGCATTCGGAATTTAACGCACGTGGCTTATTTCAAAATGGCTTCCCGTTCCCACGGGAAGCGTTATCGTGCTTCTTGGTGTCTCCTTGGTGCGTCTGAGGGTCGTCCTCTTTCAGACCCTTCTTTATACTGCCTCACGGGATCTCAGGTGTCAATCAGGTTGCAGGTGGTGCAATCTCTCTCTCAACCAGCCCACTTTGCCCGAGGGCTTTACAATGTCCCTGCGAGTTGGCACGTCTGCAGTCCCCAGGTGTCTCCTGAGAACAATGCCACAGTCACCAGCTTTTGTCCCAGTGGAATGTCTTTCCATTTCCTGTGTCCATTCAGCCTGTCTCTCTCTCTCTCTTGGGTCATTGACCCCCCTTTGACTAGGGCTCTTGCAATTCTCACAAAGGAGGGGGCTGGTATCATAACACCTCCCCTCTTAAAAAGGTTTTTACCAGCGGTTAAAACCCAGAGTGGTACAGTCTTACAGAAATTTTGAATCTAATACAGAGTAATACAGTTATACATTCAAGTCAGCATCTAAACAGTTAACAAGTACAGTGCCCCTTTCCTTTAATACCTTAACCTCATGTGCCCTACTAACGCCTGGTAGCATCAAACTTCAGCTCAATAACCACCTTATTTATTTGCTTTCTTCGGCAACATAACTAAGGAGGTGTGATCTTAGCTTAGGTGCATCTACAAAAGTTTATGCGAATACTAATCGTTTCGGTCGGTTTACTTCGCCGGCAGGTCTCCAAAGGTCTGTCTTTATTATTCACAGGCTTTAGCGCAACCCGTAAAACCTGCTTTGCTGTTTAAAAAAAATGGCATCCCCATTAACCGTCACCTCTCTTCTGGCGAGTCCCCCCGTTGGGACTTTGAGTAATTTGGCGTGGTGAACTCCCGCCCGCCTCGTTCATCGGGGCTATTTTTTTCAACACCATGCCCCAAACTGTCAAGACCCTTCAGGCTATTTGTTTTTAATTCCAACTCCTCTTTCAGGTAGCATTTCGAATGCAACCTCTTCACACCCCACCCTGGCGTAACAATAGAGTGGGGGGCCCCGCTATTTCCCGACTCACTCTGTGAGCGATCTGCCAGGTTTAAAATTTCTTCCTTCGACTTGGGAACTACAGACCCTCCTTCAACAATAATCCTCATTCCCCCCTTAAATTCGGCACTAACCTTGGCCCCACTCTCGAACACAAACACCGTGGAACTCACACTTCCCACGGTTACCAAGGTTAACCCTTTTCCTACTGAACCAACCCTATCTGATCCACAAAGACGGCCGCCCCGTCCCCCTGAATCAAACACCTCAGACTTCCTCTGAGCTCTGTTACCAGGTTCAGCACCACGTGCGCCCCCATCTTGGACACACTCAAACGGGACATTGGCCCCTTCCAGGCTTTCAATACCCGTACCTTTTTCAAATTCTAACGTCCCCCGATCCTTCCAGCTACTCTCTAGGCAGCCCCCCGTTGGGGAAGGCGCAACCCTGCGAGCTGAGACAACCTCCTCGGCCATTTCAGCTGACTTCTCCACAGCAAGGATACCCTTCCTCTCTAAGACTGCCCTCATTTCACTCTCGGGACCATCGAGAACACCTTTAGAACTCTGAACTTCTTCAAACAATTCTGCCAAACCAGACAGATTAACCATGTCCAACTCTGGACATTTTAACAACTTTATCCGTTTCTCAACTTTAGATCCTACCTCTAGGACCTTTCTCTTCACTAAGGGCAGGGCTATTTCCTCTCCCTTACCCCCTTTTACTATACTGCTTTCTGTTTTACCACCCTCGGAACCCTCATGGTACAGGGTCGGTAAAAACATCTTGGCCAGATTACTGCTGGCTTCATTTAAACTGTCCTCTTTCTCAGCCGCTTTTTCCGACAGGCTGCGAGTGACCGCGCATGCGCGATAGCTTTGGGACTCTAGGGGCGGGGCCACCGCACTCGCCGGTCGGCGGGTCCTCCCTCCTGCTAACACACTTCGCAACAACGCGACCCACTGCTCCCCCGGCCACTTCTGATTCACTGCCACCTTTTCAAAAAGCAAGAAATAACTATCAACATCCGTCTTCTCGAACGGAGGTACTACTCTCAGCTCCCGACTAACATTAAACCGCTCTCTCCTTAGCTCCTCCCTCTCTCTTTCTCTCCCCGCTGCCGCTCTCTTGGCTGCTGCTAACTCTCTGATCCGAATTTCATGCTGTCTTTGCCTCTCAGCTTGATTCTGCTCGTTTTCCACCTCTAACCCCTTCGCCAAATTTAACAAGTCTGCTTTGGCGCTCACCTCTAGCGCCGCCACAGTCGCGTTTTTCATAAATTCACACACGTCCATCTTTGCTGGTTTTCCTGTCTGGCTACCTGCGTACCAGATCCAAATTATTTTGTTTTGACTTACAATCCCGATTGACTGACCTCCCCCTTTTTGGTGTCAAATCCCGAGACGAGAACCCCACTTGTTACGAAACCAGTAACTGGTTTCACTTACCAGCAAAGATAGATATGTCAGTTGAAGTCCAATGGTACTATTTTCAAAAGTTTTATTAATAAAGGGGCACAAAAATTAAGGTTAATACAAACATTCAGATAACATGCGTCAATACTCAATCTAAAACGCAGGTACATTAATAATCACTCAGAAATAAGCTCTTTCGTTGTCTAGGGTATATAATACTGAGTCCAATTGGAAATATAAAGAGTCACTCTGAAGTCTGCAGGCTTTTCTCTTTTGGTTTCACGTGTTGGAGAGAGAGAGAGATAAAACGGAAAAACTTGCCGTTTACATCCGTGTAATCAGGGGAGCGATCTTCCCCGTTGTTAGTTAAAAGCGATCTTCCGTTGGTTCCAGCCACAAACCCCGCATTCGGAATTTAACGCACGTGGCTTATTTCAAAATGGCTTCCCGTTCCCACGGGAAGCGTTATCGTGCTTCTTGGTGTCTCCTTGGTGCGTCTGAGGGTCGTCCTCTTTCAGACCCTTCTTTATACTGCCTCACGGGATCTCAGGTGTCAATCAGGTTGCAGGTGGTGCAATCTCTCTCTCAACCAGCCCACTTTGCCCGAGGGCTTTACAATGTCCCTGCGAGTTGGCACGTCTGCAGTCCCCAGGTGTCTCCTGAGAACAATGCCACAGTCACCAGCTTTTGTCCCAGTGGAATGTCTTTCCATTTCCTGTGTCCATTCAGCCTGTCTCTCTCTCTCTCTTGGGTCATTGACCCCCCTTTGACTAGGGCTCTTGCAATTCTCACAAAGGAGGGGGCTGGTATCATAACACTTTCCATATGATCTAGAGTTGTCTGCAACCAGTTTTATGTGTGTGCTGCTGATGTTAGTAAAGTTACACTAAGCAATATCACCAGTTGCTCCTAATTGTACTAACGTGTTTCAAAGCAATACAAAGCTAAATGCAGTTCCAATTTAAATGCAGTGTAGTATGTACTTGAATTCAACATTACTTTATGTATTCCATTGCTGTGAGTCGTTTTCTTTGTGTTTCTATTCAGTTACAGTGCACTCTGAATAGTTACGCACATGTACATAACAGAAAATGCACAAAAAATAAGTAATGCATTCAGCTGAAAAGAGAGTACAATTTATTTCTGCTCAAAAGTACTATGTGCTAACTTGATGTAAACGTTTGTAATTGACTTTATATATGATTTGGTGCAGTCTGCAACAAGTTTTATGTGTGTGCTACTGAAGTTACTAACGTTACAATAAACAATATCACCAGTTGCTACAAATGGTACTACAGTGTTTCAAAGCAACAAAAAGCTAAATGTAGTTCCAATGTAAATGCATTGTAGTATGTTCTTGAATTCAACTTTACTTTAGGTATTCCATTGCTGTGAGTAGTTTTTTTTTGTGTTTCTAATCTGTTACAGTTCGCTCTGAATAGTTACGCACATGTACATAACAGAAAACGCACAAAAAATAAGTAATGCATTCAGCTGAAAAGAGAGTACAATTTATTTCTGCTCAAAAGTACTATGTGCTAACTTGATGTAAACGTATTCACTTTACTTTCCATATGATTTAGAGTTGTCTGCAACCAGTTTTATGTGTCTGCTACCGCATTTAGTAAAGTTACACCAAGTTGCTCCTAAAGGTACAACCGTGTTTCAAAGCAATACAAAGCTGAATGTAGTTCCAATGTAAATGCAGTGTAGTAAGTTCTTGAAATGAACTTTACTTTATGTATTCCATTGCTGTGAGTAGCTTTGCTTGTTGTTCTATTCAGTTGCAGTTCACTCTGAATAGTTATGCACATGTACATAACAGAAAATACACAAAATAAAAAGTAACGCATGCAGCTGAAAAGAGAGTACAATTTACTTTTGCTCAAAAGTACTATGTGCTAACTTGATGTAAACGTTTTCAATTTACTTTCCATATGATCTAGAGTTGTCTGCAACCAGTTTTATGTGTGTGCTACTGCAGTCAGTAAAGTTACACTAAGCAATATCACCAGTTGCTCCTAATGGTACTACCGTGTTTCAAAGCAATACAAAGCTAAATGTAGTTCCAATGTAAATGCATTGTAGTATGTTCTTGAATTCAACTTTACTTTAGGTATTCCATTGCTGTGAGTAGCTTTCCTTGTTTTTCCATTCAGTTGCAGTTCATTCTGAATAGTTACGCACATGTACATAACAGAAAACGCACAAAAAATAAGTAATGCATTCAGCTGAAAAGAGAGTACAATTTATTTCTGCTCAAAAGTACTATGTGCTAACTTGATGTAAACGTATTCACTTTACTTTCCATATGATTTAGAGTTGTCTGCAACCAGTTTTATGTGTGGCTACTGAAGTTAGTAAAGTTACACTAAGTTGCTCCTAAAGGTACAACCGTGTTTCAAAGCAATACAATGCTGAATGTAGTTCCAATGTAAATGCAGTGTAGTATGTTCTTGAATTCAACTTTACTTTATGTATTCCATTGCTGTGAGTAGCTTTCCTTGTTTTTCTATTCAGTTGCAGTTCACTCTGAATAATGCACATGTACATAACAGAAAATGCACAAAATAAAAAGTAACGCATGTAGCTGAAAAGAGAGTACAATTTACTTTTGCTCAAAAGTACTATGTGCTAACTTGATGTAAACGTATTCACTTTACTTTCCATATGATTTAGAGTTGTCTGCAACCAGTTTTATGTGTGTGCTACCGCATTTAGTAAAGTTACACTAAGCAATATCACCAGTTGCTCCTAATGGTACTACCGTGTTTCAAAGCAATACAAAGCTAAATGTAGTTCCAATGTAAATGCATTGTAGTATGTTCTTGAAATCAACTTTACTTTATGTATTCCATTGCTGTGAGTAGCTTTCCTTGTTGTTCCATTCAGTTGCAGTTCACTCTGAATAGTTATGCACATGTACATAACAGAAAATACACAATATAAAAAGTAACGCATTCAGCTGAAAAGAGAGTACAATTTACTTTTGCTCAAAAGTACTATGTGCTAACTAGATCTAAACGTTTGTAATTGACTTTCTATATGATTTGGTGCAGTCTGCAACAAGTTTTATGTGTGTGCTACTGAAGTTACTAACGTTACAATAAACAATATCACCAGTTGCTACTAATGGTACTACAGTGTTTCAAAGCAACAAAAAGCTAAATGTAGTTCCAATGTAAATGCATTGTAGTATGTTCTTGAAATCAACTTTACTTTATGTATTCCATTGCTGTGAGTAGCTTTCCTTGTTGTTCCATTCAGTTGCAGTTCACTCTGAATAGTTATGCACATGTACATAACAGAAAATACACAAAATAAAAAGTAAGGCATTCAGCTGAAAAGAGAGTACAATTTACTTTTGCTCAAAAGTACTATGTGGTAACTTGATGTAAACGTTTTCAATTTACTTTCCATATGATCTAGAGTTGTCTGCAACCAGTTTTATGTGTGTGCTGCTGATGTTAGTAAAGTTACACTAAGCAATATCACCAGTTGCTCCTAATTGTACTAACGTGTTTCAAAGCAATACAAAGCTAAATGCAGTTCCAATTTAAATGCAGTGTAGTATGTACTTGAATTCAACATTACTTTATGTATTCCATTGCTGTGAGTCGTTTTCTTTGTGTTTCTATTCAGTTACAGTGCACTCTGAATAGTTACGCACATGTACATAACAGAAAATGCACAAAAAATAAGTAATGCATTCAGCTGAAAAGAGAGTACAATTTATTTCTGCTCAAAAGTACTATGTGCTAACTTGATGTAAACGTATTCTCTTTACTTTCCATATGATTTAGAGTTGTCTGCAACCAGTTTTATGTGTGTGCTACTGAAGTTAGTAAAGTTACACTAAGTTGCTCCTAAAGGTACAACCGTGTTTCAAAGCAATACAATGCTGAATGTAGTTCCAATGTAAATGCAGTGTAGTATGTTCTTGAATTCAACTTTACTTTATGTATTCCATTGCTGTGAGTAGCTTTCCTTGTTTTTCTATTCAGTTGCAGTTCACTCTGAATAATGCACATGTACATAACAGAAAATGCACAAAAAATAAGTAATGCATTCAGCTGAAAAGAGAGTACAATTTACTTTTGCTCAAAAGTACTATGTGCTAACTTGATGTAAACGTATTCACTTTACTTTCCATATGATTTAGAGTTGTCTGCAACCAGTTTTATGTGTGTGCTACTGCAGTTAGTAAAGTTACACTAAGCAATATCACCAGTTGCTCCTAATGGTACTACCGTGTTTCAAAGCAATACAAAGCTAAATGTAGTTGCAATGTAAATGCATTGTAGTATGTTCTTGAAATCAACTTTACTTTATGTATTCCATTGCTGTGAGTAGCTTTCCTTGTTGTTCCATTCAGTTGCAGTTCACTCTGAATAGTTATGCACATGTACATAACAGAAAATACACAAAATAAAAAGTAACGCATTCAGCTGAAAAGAGAGTACAATTTACTTTTGCTCAAAAGTACTATGTGGTAACTTGATGTAAACGTTTTCAATTTACTTTCCATATGATCTAGAGTTGTCTGCAACCAGTTTTATGTGTGAGCTACTGATGTTAGTAAAGTTACACTAAGCAATATCACCAGTTGCTCCTAATTGTACTAACGTGTTTCAAAGCAATACAAAGCTAAATGCAGTTCCAATTTAAATGCAGTGTAGTATGTACTTGAATTCAACATTACTTTATGTATTCCATTGCTGTGAGTCGTTTTCTTTGTGTTTCTATTCAGTTACAGTGCACTCTGAATAGTTACGCACATGTACATAACAGAAAATACACAATATAAAAAGTAACGCATTCAGCTGAAAAGAGAGTACAATTTACTTTTGCTCAAAAGTACTATGTGCTAACTAGATCTAAACGTTTGTATTTGACTTTCTATATGATTTGGTGCAGTCTGCAACAAGTTTTATGTGTGTGCTACTGAAGTTACTAACGTTACAATAAACAATATCACCAGTTGCTACTAATGGTACTACAGTGTTTCAAAGCAACAAAAAGCTAAATGTAGTTCCAATGTAAATGCATTGTAGTATGTTCTTGAATTCAACTTTACTTTAGGTATTCCATTGCTGTGAGTAGCTTTCCTTGTTTTTCCATTCAGTTGCAGTTCATTCTGAATAGTTACGCACATGTACATAACAGAAAACGCACAAAAAATAAGTAATGCATTCAGCTGAAAACAGAGTACAATTTATTTCTGCTCAAAAGTACTATGTGCTTAATTGATGTAAACGTATTCACTTTACTTTCCATATGATTTAGCGTTGTCTGCAACCAGTTTTATGTGTGTGCTACTGCAGTTAGTAAAGTTACACTAAGCAATATCACCAGTTGCTCCTAATGGTACTACCGTGTTTCAAAGCAATACAAAGCTAAATGTAGTTCCAATGTAAATGCATTGTAGTATGTTCTTGAAATCAACTTTACTTTATGTATTCCATTGCTGTGAGTAGCTTTCCTTGTTGCTCCATTCAGTTGCAGTTCACTCTGAATAGTTATGCACATGTACATAACAGAAAATACACAATATAAAAAGTAACGCATTCAGCTGAAAAGAGAGTACAATTTACTTTTGCTCAAAACTACTATGTGCTAACTAGATCTAAACGTTTGTAATTGACTTTCTATATGATTTGGTGCAGTCTGCAACAAGTTTTATGTGTGTGCTACTGAAGTTACTAACGTTACAATAAACAATATCACCAGTTGCTACTAATGGTACTACAGTGTTTCAAAGCAACAAAAAGCTAAATGTAGTTCCAATGTAAATGCATTGTAGTATGTTCTTGAATTCAACTTTACTTTAGGTATTCCATTGCTGTGAGTAGCTTTCCTTGTTTTTCCATTCAGTTGCAATTCATTCTGAATAGTTACGCACATGTACATAACAGAAAACGCACAAAAAATAAGTAATGCATTCAGCCGAAAAGAGAGTACAATTTATTTCTGCTCAAAAGTACTATGTGCTAACTTGATGTAAACGTATTCTCTTTACTTTCCATATGATTTAGAGTTGTCTGCAACCAGTTTTATGTGTGTGCTACTGAAGTTAGTAAAGTTACACTAAGTTGCTCCTAAAGGTACAACCGTGTTTCAAAGCAATACAATGCTGAATGTAGTTCCAATGTAAATGCAGTGTAGTATGTTCTTGAATTCAACTTTACTTTATGTATTCCATTGCTGTGAGTAGCTTTCCTTGTTTTTCTATTCAGTTGCAGTTCACTCTGAATAATGCACATGTACATAACAGAAAATGCACAAAAAATAAGTAATGCATTCAGCTGAAAAGAGAGTACAATTTACTTTTGCTCAAAAGTACTATGTGCTAACTTTATGTAAACGTATTCACTTTACTTTCCATATGATTTAGAGTTGTCTGCAACCAGTTTTATGTGTGTGCTACTGCAGTTAGTAAAGTTACACTATGCAATATCACCAGTTGCTCCTAATGGTACTACCGTGTTTCAAAGCAATACAAAGCTAAATGTAGTTCCAATGTAAATGCATTGTAGTATGTTCTTGAAATCAACTTTACTTTATGTATTCCATTGCTGTGAGTAGCTTTCCTTGTTGTTCCATTCAGTTGCAGTTCACTCTGAATAGTTATGCACATGTACATAACAGAAAATACACAAAATAAAAAGTAAGGCATTCAGCTGAAAAGAGAGTACAATTTACTTTTGCTCAAAAGTACTATGTGGTAACTTGATGTAAACGTTTTCAATTTACTTTCCATATGATCTAGAGTTGTCTGCAACCAGTTTTATGTGTGTGCTGCTGATGTTAGTAAAGTTACACTAAGCAATATCACCAGTTGCTCCTAATTGTACTAACGTGTTTCAAAGCAATACAAAGCTAAATGCAGTTCCAATTTAAATGCAGTGTAGTATGTACTTGAATTCAACATTACTTTATGTATTCCATTGCTGTGAGTCGTTTTCTTTGTGTTTCTATTCAGTTACAGTGCACTCTGAATAGTTACGCACATGTACATAACAGAAAATGCACAAAAAATAAGTAATGCATTCAGCTGAAAAGAGAGTACAATTTATTTCTGCTCAAAAGTACTATGTGCTAACTTGATGTAAACGTTTGTAATTGACTTTCTATATGATTTGGTGCAGTCTGCAACAAGTTTTATGTGTGTGCTACTGAAGTTACTAACGTTACAATAAACAATATCACCAGTTGCTACAAATGGTACTACAGTGTTTCAAAGCAACAAAAAGCTAAATGTAGTTCCAATGTAAATGCATTGTAGTATGTTCTTGAATTCAACTTTACTTTAGGTATTCCATTGCTGTGAGTAGCTTTCCTTGTTTTTCCATTCAGTTGCAGTTCATTCTGAATAGTTACGCACATGTACATAACAGAAAACGCACAAAAAATAAGTAATGCATTCAGCTGAAAAGAGAGTACAATTTATTTCTGCTCAAAAGTACTATGTGCTAACTTGATGTAAACGTATTCACTTTACTTTCCATATGATTTAGAGTTGTCTGCAACCAGTTTTATGTGTGTGCTACTGAAGTTAGTAAAGTTACACTAAGTTGCTCCTAAAGGTACAACCGTGTTTCAAAGCAATACAATGCTGAATGTAGTTCCAATGTAAATGCAGTGTAGTATGTTCTTGAATTCAACTTTACTTTATGTATTCCATTGCTGTGAGTAGCTTTCCTTGTTTTTCTATTCAGTTGCAGTTCACTCTGAATAATGCACATGTACATAACAGAAAATGCACAAAAAATAAGTAATGCATTCAGCTGAAAAGAGAGTACAATTTACTTTTGCTCAAAAGTACTATGTGCTAACTTGATGTAAACGTATTCACTTTACTTTCCATATGATTTAGAGTTGTCTGCAACCAGTTTTATGTGTCTGCTACCGCATTTAGTAAAGTTACACTAAGTTGCTCCTAAAGGTACAACCGTGTTTCAAAGCAATACAAAGCTGAATGTAGTTCCAATGTAAATGCAGTGTAGTAAGTTCTTGAAATCAACATTACTTTATGTATTCCATTGCTGTGAGTAGCTTTGCTTGTTGTTCTATTCAGTTGCAGTTCACTCTGAATAATGCACATGTACATAACAGAAAATGCACAAAAAATAAGTAATGCATTCAGCTGAAGAGAGAGTACAATTTACTTTT
Source organism: Hemitrygon akajei (assembly GCF_048418815.1). NCBI lineage: Eukaryota > Metazoa > Chordata > Chondrichthyes > Myliobatiformes > Dasyatidae > Hemitrygon > Hemitrygon akajei. Next base: position 57,691,168 of record NC_133131.1, read on the forward strand.
GCTCAAAAGTACTATGTGCTAACTTGATGTAAACGTATTCACTTTACTTTCCATATGATTTAGAGTTGTCTGCAACCAGTTTTATGTGTCTGCTACCGCATTTAGTAAAGTTACACTAAGTTGCTCCTAAAGGTACAACCGTGTTTCAAAGCAATACAAAGCTGAATGTAGTTCCAATGTAAATGCAGTGTAGTAAGTTCTTGAAATCAACATTACTTTATGTATTCCATTGCTGTGAGTAGCTTTGCTTGTTGTTCTATTCAGTTGCAGTTCACTCTGAATAGTTATGCACATGTACATAACAGAAAATACACAAAATAAAAAGTAACGCATGCAGCTGAAAAGAGAGTACAATTTACTTTTGCTGAAAAGTACTATGTGCTAACTTGATGTAAACGTTTTCAATTTACTTTCCATATGATCTAGAGTTGTCTGCAACCAGTTTTATGTGTGTGCTACTGCAGTCAGTAAAGTTACACTAAGCAATATCACCAGTTGCTCCTAATGGTACTACCGTGTTTCAAAGCAATACAAAGCTAAATGTAGTTCCAATGTAAATGCATTGTAGTATGTTCTTGAATTCAACTTTACTTTAGGTATTCCATTGCTGTGAGTAGCTTTCCTTGTTTTTCCATTCAGTTGCAGTTCATTCTGAATAGTTACGCACATGTACATAACAGAAAACGCACAAAAAATAAGTAATGCATTCAGCTGAAAAGAGAGTACAATTTATTTCTGCTCAAAAGTACTATGTGCTAACTTGATGTAAACGTATTCACTTTACTTTCCATATGATTTAGAGTTGTCTGCAACCAGTTTTATGTGTGGCTACTGAAGTTAGTAAAGTTACACTAAGTTGCTCCTAAAGGTACAACCGTGTTTCAAAGCAATACAATGCTGAATGTAGTTCCAATGTAAATGCAGTGTAGTATGTTCTTGAATTCAACTTTACTTTATGTATTCCATTGCTGTGAGTAGCTTTCCTTGTTTTTCTATTCAGTTGCAGTTCACTCTGAATAATGCACATGTACATAACAGAAAATGCACAAAAAATAAGTAATGCATTCAGCTGAAAAGAGAGTACAATTTACTTTTGCTCAAAAGAACTATGTGCTAACTTGATGTAAACGTATTCACTTTACTTTCCATATGATTTAGAGTTGTCTGCAACCAGTTTTATGTGTGTGCTACTGCAGTTAGTAAAGTTACACTAAGTTGCTCCTAAAGGTACAACTGTGTTTCAAAGCAATACAATGCTGAATGTAGTTCCAATGTAAATGCAGTGTAGTATGTTCTTGAATTCAACTTTACTTTATGTATTCCATTGCTGTGAGTAGCTTTCCTTGTTTTTCTATTCAGTTGCATTTCACTCTGAATAGTTATGCACATGTACATAACAGAAAATACACAAAATAAAAAGTAAGGCATTCAGCTGAAAAGAGAGTACAATTTACTTTTGCTCAAAAGTACTATGTGGTAACTTGATGTAAACGTTTTCAATTTACTTTCCATATGATCTAGAGTTGTCTGCAACCAGTTTTATGTGTGTGCTGCTGATGTTAGTAAAGTTACACTAAGCAATATCACCAGTTGCTCCTAATTGTACTAACGTGTTTCAAAGCAATACAAAGCTAAATGCAGTTCCAATTTAAATGCAGTGTAGTATGTACTTGAATTCAACATTACTTTATGTATTCCATTGCTGTGAGTCGTTTTCTTTGTGTTTCTATTCAGTTACAGTGCACTCTGAATAGTTACGCACATGTACATAACAGAAAATGCACAAAAAATAAGTAATGCATTCAGCTGAAAAGAGAGTACAATTTATTTCTGCTCAAAAGTACTATGTGCTAACTTGATGTAAACGTTTGTAATTGACTTTCTATATGATTTGGTGCAGTCTGCAACAAGTTTTATGTGTGTGCTACTGAAGTTACTAACGTTACAATAAACAATATCACCAGTTGCTACAAATGGTACTACAGTGTTTCAAAGCAACAAAAAGCTAAATGTTGTTCCAATGTAAATGCATTGTAGTATGTTCTTGAATTCAACTTTACTTTAGGTATTCCATTGCTGTGAGTAGCTTTCCTTGTTTTTCCATTCAGTTGCAGTTCATTCTGAATAGTTACGCACATGTACATAACAGAAAACGCACAAAAAATAAGTAATGCATTCAGCTGAAAAGAGAGTACAATTTATTTCTGCTCAAAAGTACTATGTGCTAACTTGATGTAAACGTATTCACTTTACTTTCCATATGATTTAGAGTTGTCTGCAACCAGTTTTATGTGTGTGCTACTGAAGTTAGTAAAGTTACACTAAGTTGCTCCTAAAGGTACAACCGTGTTTCAAAGCAATACAATGCTGAATGTAGTTCCAATGTAAATGCAGTGTAGTATGTTCTTGAATTCAACTTTACTTTATGTATTCCATTGCTGTGAGTAGCTTTCCTTGTTTTTCTATTCAGTTGCAGTTCACTCTGAATAATGCACATGTACATAACAGAAAATGCACAAAAAATAAGTAATGCATTCAGCTGAAAAGAGAGTACAATTTACTTTTGCTCAAAAGTACTATGTGCTAACTTGATGTAAACGTATTCACTTTACTTTCCATATGATTTAGAGTTGTCTGCAACCAGTTTTATGTGTCTGCTACCGCATTTAGTAAAGTTACACTAAGTTGCTCCTAAAGGTACAACCGTGTTTCAAAGCAATACAAAGCTGAATGTAGTTCCAATGTAAATGCAGTGTAGTAAGTTCTTGAAATCAACATTACTTTATGTATTCCATTGCTGTGAGTAGCTTTGCTTGTTGTTCTATTCAGTTGCAGTTCACTCTGAATAGTTATGCACATGTACATAACAGAAAATACACAAAATAAAAAGTAACGCATGCAGCTGAAAAGAGAGTACAATTTACTTTTGCTGAAAAGTACTATGTGCTAACTTGATGTAAACGTTTTCAATTTACTTTCCATATGATCTAGAGTTGTCTGCAACCAGTTTTATGTGTGTGCTACTGCAGTCAGTAAAGTTACACTAAGCAATATCACCAGTTGCTCCTAATGGTACTACCGTGTTTCAAAGCAATACAAAGCTAAATGTAGTTCCAATGTAAATGCATTGTAGTATGTTCTTGAATTCAACTTTACTTTAGGTATTCCATTGCTGTGAGTAGCTTTCCTTGTTTTTCCATTCAGTTGCAGTTCATTCTGAATAGTTACGCACATGTACATAACAGAAAACGCACAAAAAATAAGTAATGCATTCAGCTGAAAAGAGAGTACAATTTATTTCTGCTCAAAAGTACTATGTGCTAACTTGATGTAAACGTATTCACTTTACTTTCCATATGATTTAGAGTTGTCTGCAACCAGTTTTATGTGTGTGCTACTGCAGTTAGTAAAGTTACACTAAGTTGCTCCTAAAGGTACAACTGTGTTTCAAAGCAATACAATGCTGAATGTAGTTCCAATGTAAATGCAGTGTAGTATGTTCTTGAATTCAACTTTACTTTATGTATTCCATTGCTGTGAGTAGCTTTCCTTGTTTTTCTATTCAGTTGCAGTTCACTCTGAATAGTTATGCACATGTACATAACAGAAAATACACAAAATAAAAAGTAACGCATGCAGCTGAAAAGAGAGTACAATTTACTTTTGCTCAAAAGTACTATGTGCTAACTTGATGTAAACGTTTTCAATTTACTTTCCATATGATATAGAGTTGTCTGCAACCAGTTTTATGTGTGTGCTACCGCATTTAGTAAAGTTACACTAAGCAATATCACCAGTTGCTCCTAATTGTACTACCGTGTTTCAAAGCAATACAAAGCTGAATGTAGTTCCAATGTAAATGCAGTGTAGTATGTTCTTGAAATCAACTTAACTTTATGTATTCCATTGCTGTGAGTAGTTTTTTTGTGTTTCTAATCTGTTACAGTTCGCTCTGAATAGTTACGCACATGTACATAACAGAAAAAGCACAAAAAATAAGTAATGCATTCAGCTGAAAACAGAGTACAATTTATTTCTGCTCAAAAGTACTATGTGCTTACTTGATGTAAACGTATTCACTTTACTTTCCATATGATTTAGAGTTGTCTGCAACCAGTTTTATGTGTGTGCTACTGCAGTTAGTAAAGTTACACTAAGCAATATCACCAGTTGCTCCTAATGGTACTACCGTGTTTCAAAGCAATACAAAGCTAAATGTAGTTCCAATGTAAATGCATTGTAGTATGTTCTTGAAATCAACTTTACTTTATGTAATCCATTGCTGTGAGTAGCTTTCCATGTTGTTCCATTCAGTTGCAGTTCACTCTGAATAGTTATGCACATGTACATAACAGAAAATACACAATATAAAAAGTAACGCATTCAGCTGAAAAGAGAGTACAATTTACTTTTGCTCAAAAGTACTATGTGCTAACTAGATCTAAACGTTTGTAATTGACTTTCTATATGATTTGGTGCAGTCTGCAACAAGTTTTATGTGTGTGCTACTGAAGTTACTAACGTTACAATAAACAATATCACCAGTTGCTACTAATGGTACTACAGTGTTTCAAAGCAACAAAAAGCTAAATGTAGTTCCAATGTAAATGCATTGTAGTATGTTCTTGAATTCAACTTTACTTTAGGTATTCCATTGCTGTGAGTAGCTTTCCTTGTTTTTCCATTCAGTTGCAGTTCATTCTGAATAGTTACGCACATGTACATAACAGAAAACGCACAAAAAATAAGTAATGCATTCAGCTGAAAAGAGAGTACAATTTATTTCTGCTCAAAAGTACTATGTGCTAACTTGATGTAAACGTATTCTCTTTACTTTCCATATGATTTAGAGTTGTCTGCAACCAGTTTTATGTGTGTGCTACTGAAGTTAGTAAAGTTACACTAAGTTGCTCCTAAAGGTACAACCGTGTTTCAAAGCAATACAATGCTGAATGTAGTTCCAATGTAAATGCAGTGTAGTATGTTCTTGAATTCAACTTTACTTTATGTATTCCATTGCTGTGAGTAGCTTTCCTTGTTTTTCTATTCAGTTGCAGTTCACTCTGAATAATGCACATGTACATAACAGAAAATGCACAAAAAATAAGTAATGCATTCAGCTGAAAAGAGAGTACAATTTACTTTTGCTCAAAAGTACTATGTGCTAACTTGATGTAAACGTTTTCAATTTACTTTCCATATGATCTAGAGTTGTCTGCAACCAGTTTTATGTGTGTGCTACTGCAGTCAGTAAAGTTACACTAAGCAATATCACCAGTTGCTCCTAATGGTACTACCGTGTTTCAAAGCAATACAAAGCTAAATGTAGTTCCAATGTAAATGCATTGTAGTATGTTCTTGAATTCAACTTTACTTTAGGTATTCCATTGCTGTGAGTAGCTTTCCTTGTTTTTCCATTCAGTTGCAGTTCATTCTGTATAGTTACGCACATGTACATAACAGAAAACGCACAAAAAATAAGTAATGCATTCAGCTGAAAAGAGAGTACAATTTATTTCTGCTCAAAAGTACTATGTGCTAACTTGATGTAAACGTATTCACTTTACTTTCCATATGATTTAGAGTTGTCTGCAACCAGTTTTATGTGTGGCTACTGAAGTTAGTAAAGTTACACTAAGTTGCTCCTAAAGGTACAACCGTGTTTCAAAGCAATACAATGCTGAATGTAGTTCCAATGTAAATGCAGTGTAGTATGTTCTTGAATTCAACTTTACTTTATGTATTCCATTGCTGTGAGTAGCTTTCCTTGTTTTTCTATTCAGTTGCAGTTCACTCTGAATAATGCACATGTACATAACAGAAAATGCACAAAAAATAAGTAATGCATTCAGCTGAAAAGAGAGTACAATTTACTTTTGCTCAAAAGAACTATGTGCTAACTTGATGTAAACGTATTCACTTTACTTTCCATATGATTTAGAGTTGTCTGCAACCAGTTTTATGTGTGTGCTACTGCAGTTAGTAAAGTTACACTAAGTTGCTCCTAAAGGTACAACTGTGTTTCAAAGCAATACAATGCTGAATGTAGTTCCAATGTAAATGCAGTGTAGTATGTTCTTGAATTCAACTTTACTTTATGTATTCCATTGCTGTGAGTAGCTTTCCTTGTTTTTCTATTCAGTTGCATTTCACTCTGAATAGTTATGCACATGTACATAACAGAAAATACACAAAATAAAAAGTAAGGCATTCAGCTGAAAAGAGAGTACAATTTACTTTTGCTCAAAAGTACTATGTGGTAACTTGATGTAAACGTTTTCAATTTACTTTCCATATGATCTAGAGTTGTCTGCAACCAGTTTTATGTGTGTGCTGCTGATGTTAGTAAAGTTACACTAAGCAATATCACCAGTTGCTCCTAATTGTACTAACGTGTTTCAAAGCAATACAAAGCTAAATGCAGTTCCAATTTAAATGCAGTGTAGTATGTACTTGAATTCAACATTACTTTATGTATTCCATTGCTGTGAGTCGTTTTCTTTGTGTTTCTATTCAGTTACAGTGCACTCTGAATAGTTACGCACATGTACATAACAGAAAATGCACAAAAAATAAGTAATGCATTCAGCTGAAAAGAGAGTACAATTTATTTCTGCTCAAAAGTACTATGTGCTAACTTGATGTAAACGTTTGTAATTGACTTTCTATATGATTTGGTGCAGTCTGCAACAAGTTTTATGTGTGTGCTACTGAAGTTACTAACGTTACAATAAACAATATCACCAGTTGCTACAAATGGTACTACAGTGTTTCAAAGCAACAAAAAGCTAAATGTTGTTCCAATGTAAATGCATTGTAGTATGTTCTTGAATTCAACTTTACTTTAGGTATTCCATTGCTGTGAGTAGCTTTCCTTGTTTTTCCATTCAGTTGCAGTTCATTCTGAATAGTTACGCACATGTACATAACAGAAAACGCACAAAAAATAAGTAATGCATTCAGCTGAAAAGAGAGTACAATTTATTTCTGCTCAAAAGTACTATGTGCTAACTTGATGTAAACGTATTCACTTTACTTTCCATATGATTTAGAGTTGTCTGCAACCAGTTTTATGTGTGTGCTACTGAAGTTAGTAAAGTTACACTAAGTTGCTCCTAAAGGTACAACCGTGTTTCAAAGCAATACAATGCTGAATGTAGTTCCAATGTAAATGCAGTGTAGTATGTTCTTGAATTCAACTTTACTTTATGTATTCCATTGCTGTGAGTAGCTTTCCTTGTTTTTCTATTCAGTTGCAGTTCACTCTGAATAATGCACATGTACATAACAGAAAATGCACAAAAAATAAGTAATGCATTCAGCTGAAAAGAGAGTACAATTTACTTTTGCTCAAAAGTACTATGTGCTAACTTGATGTAAACGTATTCACTTTACTTTCCATATGATTTAGAGTTGTCTGCAACCAGTTTTATGTGTCTGCTACCGCATTTAGTAAAGTTACACTAAGTTGCTCCTAAAGGTACAACCGTGTTTCAAAGCAATACAAAGCTGAATGTAGTTCCAATGTAAATGCAGTGTAGTAAGTTCTTGAAATCAACATTACTTTATGTATTCCATTGCTGTGAGTAGCTTTGCTTGTTGTTCTATTCAGTTGCAGTTCACTCTGAATAGTTATGCACATGTACATAACAGAAAATACACAAAATAAAAAGTAACGCATGCAGCTGAAAAGAGAGTACAATTTACTTTTGCTGAAAAGTACTATGTGCTAACTTGATGTAAACGTTTTCAATTTACTTTCCATATGATCTAGAGTTGTCTGCAACCAGTTTTATGTGTGTGCTACTGCAGTCAATAAAGTTACACTAAGCAATATCACCAGTTGCTCCTAATGGTACTACCGTGTTTCAAAGCAATACAAAGCTAAATGTAGTTCCAATGTAAATGCATTGTAGTATGTTCTTGAATTCAACTTTACTTTAGGTATTCCATTGCTGTGAGTAGCTTTCCTTGTTTTTCCATTCAGTTGCAGTTCATTCTGAATAGTTACGCACATGTACATAACAGAAAACGCACAAAAAATAAGTAATGCATTCAGCTGAAAAGAGAGTACAATTTATTTCTGCTCAAAAGTACTATGTGCTAACTTGATGTAAACGTATTCACTTTACTTTCCATATGATTTAGAGTTGTCTGCAACCAGTTTTATGTGTGGCTACTGAAGTTAGTAAAGTTACACTAAGTTGCTCCTAAAGGTACAACCGTGTTTCAAAGCAATACAATGCTGAATGTAGTTCCAATGTAAATGCAGTGTAGTATGTTCTTGAATTCAACTTTACTTTATGTATTCCATTGCTGTGAGTAGCTTTCCTTGTTTTTCTATTCAGTTGCAGTTCACTCTGAATAATGCACATGTACATAACAGAAAATGCACAAAAAATAAGTAATGCATTCAGCTGAAAAGAGAGTACAATTTACTTTTGCTCAAAAGAACTATGTGCTAACTTGATGTAAACGTATTCACTTTACTTTCCATATGATTTAGAGTTGTCTGCAACCAGTTTTATGTGTGTGCTACTGCAGTTAGTAAAGTTACACTAAGTTGCTCCTAAAGGTACAACTGTGTTTCAAAGCAATACAATGCTGAATGTAGTTCCAATGTAAATGCAGTGTAGTATGTTCTTGAATTCAACTTTACTTTATGTATTCCATTGCTGTGAGTAGCTTTCCTTGTTTTTCTATTCAGTTGCATTTCACTCTGAATAGTTATGCACATGTACATAACAGAAAATACACAAAATAAAAAGTAACGCATGTAGCTGAAAAGAGAGTACAATTTACTTTTGCTCAAAAGTACTATGTGCTAACTTGATGTAAACGTATTCACTTTACTTTCCATATGATTTAGAGTTGTCTGCAACCAGTTTTATGTGTGTGCTACCGCATTTAGTAAAGTTACACTAAGTTGCTCCTAAAGGTACAACCGTGTTTCAAAGCAATACAAAGCTGAATGTAGTTCCAATGTAAATGCAGTGTAGTGTTCTTGAAATCAACTTTACTTTATGTATTCCATTGCTGTGAGTAGCTTTCCTTGTTTTTCTATTCAGTTGCAGTTCACTCTGAATAGTTATGCACATGTACATAACAGAAAATACACAAAATAAAAAGTAACGCATGCAGCTGAAAAGAGAGTACAATTTACTTTTGCTCAAAAGTACTATGTGCTAACTTGATGTAAACGTTTTCAATTTACTTTCCATATGATATAGAGTTGTCTGCAACCAGTTTTATGTGTGTGCTACCGCATTTAGTAAAGTTACACTAAGCAATATCACCAGTTGCTCCTAATTGTACTAACGTGTTTCAAAGCAATACAAAGCTGAATGTAGTTCCAATGTAAATGCAGTGTAGTATGTTCTTGAAATCAACTTAACTTTATGTATTCCATTGCTGTGAGTAGTTTTTTTGTGTTTCTAATCTGTTACAGTTCGCTCTGAATAGTTACGCACATGTACATAACAGAAAAAGCACAAAAAATAAGTAATGCATTCAGCTGAAAACAGAGTACAATTTATTTCTGCTCAAAAGTACTATGTGCTTACTTGATGTAAACGTATTCACTTTACTTTCCATATGATTTAGAGTTGTCTGCAACCAGTTTTATGTGTGTGCTACTGCAGTTAGTAAAGTTACACTAAGCAATATCACCAGTTGCTCCTAATGGTACTACCGTGTTTCAAAGCAATACAAAGCTAAATGTAGTTCCAATGTAAATGCATTGTAGTATGTTCTTGAAATCAACTTTACTTTATGTATTCCATTGCTGTGAGTAGCTTTCCTTGTTGTTCCATTCAGTTGCAGTTCACTCTGAATAGTTATGCACATGTACATAACAGAAAATACACAATATAAAAAGTAACGCATTCAGCTGAAAAGAGAGTACAATTTACTTTTGCTCAAAAGTACTATGTGCTAACTAGATCTAAACGTTTGTAATTGACTTTCTATATGATTTGGTGCAGTCTGCAACAAGTTTTATGTGTGTGCTACTGAAGTTACTAACGTTACAATAAACAATATCACCAGTTGCTACTAATGGTACTACAGTGTTTCAAAGCAACAAAAAGCTAAATGTAGTTCCAATGTAAATGCATTGTAGTATGTTCTTGAATTCAACTTTACTTTAGGTATTCCATTGCTGTGAGTAGCTTTCCTTGTTTTTCCATTCAGTTGCAGTTCATTCTGAATAGTTACGCACATGTACATAACAGAAAACGCACAAAAAATAAGTAATGCATTCAGCTGAAAAGAGAGTACAATTTATTTCTGCTCAAAAGTACTATGTGCTAACTTGATGTAAACGTATTCTCTTTACTTTCCATATGATTTAGAGTTGTCTGCAACCAGTTTTATGTGTGTGCTACTGAAGTTAGTAAAGTTACACTAAGTTGCTCCTAAAGGTACAACCGTGTTTCAAAGCAATACAATGCTGAATGTAGTTCCAATGTAAATGCAGTGTAGTATGTTCTTGAATTCAACTTTACTTTATGTATTCCATTGCTGTGAGTAGCTTTCCTTGTTTTTCTATTCAGTTGCAGTTCACTCTGAATAATGCACATGTACATAACAGAAAATGCACAAAAAATAAGTAATGCATTCAGCTGAAAAGAGAGTACAATTTACTTTTGCTCAAAAGTACTATGTGCTAACTTGATGTAAACGTATTCACTTTACTTTCCATATGATTTAGAGTTGTCTGCAACCAGTTTTATGTGTGTGCTACTGCAGTTAGTAAAGTTACACTAAGCAATATCACCAGTTGCTCCTAATGGTACTACCGTGTTTCAAAGCAATACAAAGCTAAATGTAGTTCCAATGTAAATGCATTGTAGTATGTTCTTGAAATCAACTTTACTTTATGTATTCCATTGCTGTGAGTAGCTTTCCTTGTTGTTCCATTCAGTTGCAGTTCACTCTGAATAGTTATGCACATGTACATAACAGAAAATACACAAAATAAAAAGTAACGCATTCAGCTGAAAAGAGAGTACAATTTACTTTTGCTCAAAAGTACTATGTGGTAACTTGATGTAAACGTTTTCAATTTACTTTCCATATGATCTAGAGTTGTCTGCAACCAGTTTTATGTGTGTGCTACTGATGTTAGTAAAGTTACACTAAGCAATATCACCAGTTGCTCCTAATTGTACTAACGTGTTTCAAAGCAATACAAAGCTAAATGCAGTTCCAATTTAAATGCAGTGTAGTATGTACTTGAATTCAACATTACTTTATGTATTCCATTGCTGTGAGTCGTTTTCTTTGTGTTTCTATTCAGTTACAGTGCACTCTGAATAGTTACGCACATGTACATAACAGAAAATGCACAAAAAATAAGTAATGCATTCAGCTGAAAAGAGAGTACAATTTATTTCTGCTCAAAAGTACTATGTGCTAACTTGATGTAAACGTTTGTAATTGACTTTATATATGATTTGGTGCAGTCTGCAACAAGTTTTATGTGTGTGCTACTGAAGTTACTAACGTTACAATAAACAATATCACCAGTTGCTACAAATGGTACTACAGTGTTTCAAAGCAACAAAAAGCTAAATGTAGTTCCAATGTAAATGCATTGTAGTATGTTCTTGAATTCAACTTTACTTTAGGTATTCCATTGCTGTGAGTAGCTTTCCTTGTTTTTCCATTCAGTTGCAGTTCATTCTGAATAGTTACGCACATGTACATAACAGAAAACGCACAAAAAATAAGTAATGCATTCAGCTGAAAAGAGAGTACAATTTATTTCTGCTCAAAAGTACTATGTGCTAACTTGATGTAAACGTATTCTCTTTACTTTCCATATGATTTAGAGTTGTCTGCAACCAGTTTTATGTGTGTGCTACTGAAGTTAGTAAAGTTACACTAAGTTGCTCCTAAAGGTACAACCGTGTTTCAAAGCAATACAATGCTGAATGTAGTTCCAATGTAAATGCAGTGTAGTATGTTCTTGAATTCAACTTTACTTTATGTATTCCATTGCTGTGAGTAGCTTTCCTTGTTTTTCTATTCAGTTGCAGTTCACTCTGAATAATGCACATGTACATAACAGAAAATGCACAAAAAATAAGTAACGCATTCAGCTGAAAAGAGAGTACAATTTACTTTTGCTCAAAAGTACTATGTGCTAACTTTATGTAAACGTATTCACTTTACTTTCCATATGATTTAGAGTTGTCTGCAACCAGTTTTATGTGTGTGCTACTGCAGTTAGTAAAGTTACACTAAGCAATATCACCAGTTGCTCCTAATGGTACTACCGTGTTTCAAAGCAATACAAAGCTAAATGTAGTTCCAATGTAAATGCATTGTAGTATGTTCTTGAAATCAACTTTACTTTATGTATTCCATTGCTGTGAGTAGCTTTCCTTGTTGTTCCATTCAGTTGCAGTTCACTCTGAATAGTTATGCACATGTACATAACAGAAAATACACAAAATAAAAAGTAAGGCATTCAGCTGAAAAGAGAGTACAATTTACTTTTGCTCAAAAGTACTATGTGGTAACTTGATGTAAACGTTTTCAATTTACTTTCCATATGATCTAGAGTTGTCTGCAACCAGTTTTATGTGTGTGCTGCTGATGTTAGTAAAGTTACACTAAGCAATATCACCAGTTGCTCCTAATTGTACTAACGTGTTTCAAAGCAATACAAAGCTAAATGCAGTTCCAATTTAAATGCAGTGTAGTATGTACTTGAATTCAACATTACTTTATGTATTCCATTGCTGTGAGTCGTTTTCTTTGTGTTTCTATTCAGTTACAGTGCACTCTGAATAGTTACGCACATGTACATAACAGAAAATGCACAAAAAATAAGTAATGCATTCAGCTGAAAAGAGAGTACAATTTATTTCTGCTCAAAAGTACTATGTGCTAACTTGATGTAAACGTTTGTAATTGACTTTCTATATGATTTGGTGCAGTCTGCAACAAGTTTTATGTGTGTGCTACTGAAGTTACTAACGTTACAATAAACAATATCACCAGTTGCTACAAATGGTACTACAGTGTTTCAAAGCAACAAAAAGCTAAATGTAGTTCCAATGTAAATGCATTGTAGTATGTTCTTGAATTCAACTTTACTTTAGGTATTCCATTGCTGTGAGTAGCTTTCCTTGTTTTTCCATTCAGTTGCAGTTCATTCTGAATAGTTACGCACATGTACATAACAGAAAACGCACAAAAAATAAGTAATGCATTCAGCTGAAAAGAGAGTACAATTTATTTCTGCTCAAAAGTACTATGTGCTAACTTGATGTAAACGTATTCACTTTACTTTCCATATGATTTAGTTGTCTGCAACCAGTTTTATGTGTGTGCTACTGAAGTTAGTAAAGTTACACTAAGTTGCTCCTAAAGGTACAACCGTGTTTCAAAGCAATACAATGCTGAATGTAGTTCCAATGTAAATGCAGTGTAGTATGTTCTTGAATTCAACTTTACTTTATGTATTCCATTGCTGTGAGTAGCTTTCCTTGTTTTTCTATTCAGTTGCAGTTCACTCTGAATAATGCACATGTACATAACAGAAAATGCACAAAGAATAAGTAATGCATTCAGCTGAAAAGAGAGTACAATTTACTTTTGCTCAAAAGTACTATGTGCTAACTTGATGTAAACGTTTGTAATTGACTTTCTATATGATTTGGTGCAGTCTGCAACAAGTTTTATGTGTGTGCTACTGAAGTTACTAACGTTACAATAAACAATATCACCAGTTGCTACAAATGGTACTACAGTGTTTCAAAGCAACAAAAAGCTAAATGTAGTTCCAATGTAAATGCATTGTAGTATGTTCTTGAATTCAACTTTACTTTAGGTATTCCATTGCTGTGAGTAGCTTTCCTTGTTTTTCCATTCAGTTGCAGTTCATTCTGAATAGTTACGCACATGTACATAACAGAAAACGCACAAAAAATAAGTAATGCATTCAGCTGAAAAGAGAGTACAATTTATTTCTGCTCAAAAGTACTATGTGCTAACTTGATGTAAACGTATTCACTTTACTTTCCATATGATTTAGTTGTCTGCAACCAGTTTTATGTGTGTGCTACTGAAGTTAGTAAAGTTACACTAAGTTGCTCCTAAAGGTACAACCGTGTTTCAAAGCAATACAATGCTGAATGTAGTTCCAATGTAAATGCAGTGTAGTATGTTCTTGAATTCAACTTTACTTTATGTATTCCATTGCTGTGAGTAGCTTTCCTTGTTTTTCTATTCAGTTGCAGTTCACTCTGAATAATGCACATGTACATAACAGAAAATGCACAAAGAATAAGTAATGCATTCAGCTGAAAAGAGAGTACAATTTACTTTTGCTCAAAAGTACTATGTGCTAACTTGATGTAAACGTATTCACTTTACTTTCCATATGATTTAGAGTTGTCTGCAACCAGTTTTATGTGTCTGCTACCGCATTTAGTAAAGTTACACTAAGTTGCTCCTAAAGGTACAACCGTGTTTCAAAGCAATACAAAGCTGAATGTAGTTCCAATGTAAATGCAGTGTAGTAAGTTCTTGAAATGAACTTTACTTTATGTATTCCATTGCTGTGAGTAGCTTTGCTTGTTGTTCTATTCAGTTGCAGTTCACTCTGAATAGTTATGCACATGTACATAACAGAAAATACACAAAATAAAAAGTAACGCATGCAGCTGAAAAGAGAGTACAATTTACTTTTGCTCAAAAGTACTATGTGCTAACTTGATGTAAACGTTTTCAATTTACTTTCCATATGATCTAGAGTTGTCTGCAACCAGTTTTATGTGTGTGCTACTGCAGTCAGTAAAGTTACACTAAGCAATATCACCAGTTGCTCCTAATGGTACTACCGTGTTTCAAAGCAATACAAAGCTAAATGTAGTTCCAATGTAAATGCATTGTAGTATGTTCTTGAATTCAACTTTACTTTAGGTATTCCATTGCTGTGAGTAGCTTTCCTTGTTTTTCCATTCAGTTGCAGTTCATTCTGAATAGTTACGCACATGTACATAACAGAAAACGCACAAAAAATAAGTAATGCATTCAGCTGAAAAGAGAGTACAATTTATTTCTGCTCAAAAGTACTATGTGCTAACTTGATGTAAACGTATTCACTTTACTTTCCATATGATTTAGAGTTGTCTGCAACCAGTTTTATGTGTGGCTACTGAAGTTAGTAAAGTTACACTAAGTTGCTCCTAAAGGTACAACCGTGTTTCAAAGCAGTACAATGCTGAATGTAGTTCCAATGTAAATGCAGTGTAGTATGTTCTTGAATTCAACTTTACTTTATGTATTCCATTGCTGTGAGTAGCTTTCCTTGTTTTTCTATTCAGTTGCAGTTCACTCTGAATAATGCACATGTACATAACAGAAAATGCACAAAATAAAAAGTAACGCATGTAGCTGAAAAGAGAGTACAATTTACTTTTGCTCAAAAGTACTATGTGCTAACTTGATGTAAACGTATTCACTTTACTTTCCATATGATTTAGAGTTGTCTGCAACCAGTTTTATGTGTGTGCTACCGCATTTAGTAAAGTTACACTAAGTTGCTCCTAAAGGTACAACCGTGTTTCAAAGCAATACAAAGCTGAATGTAGTTCCAATGTAAATGCAGTGTAGTGTTCTTGAAATCAACTTTACTTTATGTATTCCATTGCTGTGAGTAGCTTTCCTTGTTTTTCTATTCAGTTGCAGTTCACTCTGAATAGTTATGCACATGTACATAACAGAAAATACACAAAATAAAAAGTAACGCATGCAGCTGAAAAGAGAGTACAATTTACTTTTGCTCAAAAGGACTATGTGCTAACTTGATGTAAACGTTTTCAATTTACTTTCCATATGATCTAGAGTTGTCTGCAACCAGTTTTATGTGTGTGCTACCGCATTTAGTAAAGTTACACTAAGCAATATCACCAGTTGCTCCTAATTGTACTAACGTGTTTCAAAGCAATACAAAGCTGAATGTAGTTCCAATGTAAATGCAGTGTAGTATGTTCTTGAAATCAACTTAACTTTATGTATTCCATTGCTGTGAGTAGTTTTTTTGTGTTTCTAATCTGTTACAGTTCGCTCTGAATAGTTACGCACATGTACATAACAGAAAAAGCACAAAAAATAAGTAATGCATTCAGCTGAAAACAGAGTACAATTTATTTCTGCTCAAAAGTACTATGTGCTTACTTGATGTAAACGTATTCACTTTACTTTCCATATGATTTAGAGTTGTCTGCAACCAGTTTTATGTGTGTGCTACTGCAGTTAGTAAAGTTACACTAAGCAATATCACCAGTTGCTCCTAATGGTACTACCGTGTTTCAAAGCAATACAAAGCTAAATGTAGTTCCAATGTAAATGCATTGTAGTATGTTCTTGAAATCAACTTTACTTTATGTATTCCATTGCTGTGAGTAGCTTTCCTTGTTGTTCCATTCAGTTGCAGTTCACTCTGAATAGTTATGCACATGTACATAACAGAAAATACACAATATAAAAAGTAACGCATTCAGCTGAAAAGAGAGTACAATTTACTTTTGCTCAAAAGTACTATGTGCTAACTAGATCTAAACGTTTGTAATTGACTTTCTATATGATTTGGTGCAGTCTGCAACAAGTTTTATGTGTGTGCTACTGAAGTTACTAACGTTACAATAAACAATATCACCAGTTGCTACTAATGGTACTACAGTGTTTCAAAGCAACAAAAAGCTAAATGTAGTTCCAATGTAAATGCATTGTAGTATGTTCTTGAAATCAACTTTACTTTATGTATTCCATTGCTGTGAGTAGCTTTCCTTGTTGTTCCATTCAGTTGCAGTTCACTCTGAATAGTTATGCACATGTACATAACAGAAAATACACAAAATAAAAAGTAAGGCATTCAGCTGAAAAGAGAGTACAATTTACTTTTGCTCAAAAGTACTATGTGGTAACTTGATGTAAACGTTTTCAATTTACTTTCCATATGATCTAGAGTTGTCTGCAACCAGTTTTATGTGTGTGCTGCTGATGTTAGTAAAGTTACACTAAGCAATATCACCAGTTGCTCCTAATTGTACTAACGTGTTTCAAAGCAATACAAATTTAAATGCAGTTCCAATTTAAATGCAGTGTAGTATGTACTTGAATTCAACATTACTTTATGTATTCCATTGCTGTGAGTCGTTTTCTTTGTGTTTCTATTCAGTTACAGTGCACTCTGAATAGTTACGCACATGTACATAACAGAAAATGCACAAAAAATAAGTAATGCATTCAGCTGAAAAGAGAGTACAATTTATTTCTGCTCAAAAGTACTATGTGCTAACTTGATGTAAACGTTTGTAATTGACTTTCTATATGATTTGGTGCAGTCTGCAACAAGTTTTATGTGTGTGCTACTGAAGTTACTAACGTTACAATAAACAATATCACCAGTTGCTACAAATGGTACTACAGTGTTTCAAAGCAACAAAAAGCTAAATGTAGTTCCAATGTAAATGCATTGTAGTATGTTCTTGAATTCAACTTTACTTTAGGTATTCCATTGCTGTGAGTAGCTTTCCTTGTTTTTCCATTCAGTTGCAGTTCATTCTGAATAGTTACGCACATGTACATAACAGAAAACGCACAAAAAATAAGTAATGCATTCAGCTGAAAAGAGAGTACAATTTATTTCTGCTCAAAAGTACTATGTGCTAACTTGATGTAAACGTATTCACTTTACTTTCCATATGATTTAGTTGTCTGCAACCAGTTTTATGTGTGTGCTACTGAAGTTAGTAAAGTTACACTAAGTTGCTCCTAAAGGTACAACCGTGTTTCAAAGCAATACAATGCTGAATGTAGTTCCAATGTAAATGCAGTGTAGTATGTTCTTGAATTCAACTTTACTTTATGTATTCCATTGCTGTGAGTAGCTTTCCTTGTTTTTCTATTCAGTTGCAGTTCACTCTGAATAATGCACATGTACATAACAGAAAATGCACAAAGAATAAGTAATGCATTCAGCTGAAAAGAGAGTACAATTTACTTTTGCTCAAAAGTACTATGTGCTAACTTGATGTAAACGTATTCACTTTACTTTCCATATGATTTAGAGTTGTCTGCAACCAGTTTTATGTGTCTGCTACCGCATTTAGTAAAGTTACACTAAGTTGCTCCTAAAGGTACAACCGTGTTTCAAAGCAATACAAAGCTGAATGTAGTTCCAATGTAAATGCAGTGTAGTAAGTTCTTGAAATGAACTTTACTTTATGTATTCCATTGCTGTGAGTAGCTTTGCTTGTTGTTCTATTCAGTTGCAGTTCACTCTGAATAGTTATGCACATGTACATAACAGAAAATACACAAAATAAAAAGTAACGCATGCAGCTGAAAAGAGAGTACAATTTACTTTTGCTCAAAAGTACTATGTGCTAACTTGATGTAAACGTTTTCAATTTACTTTCCATATGATCTAGAGTTGTCTGCAACCAGTTTTATGTGTGTGCTACTGCAGTCAGTAAAGTTACACTAAGCAATATCACCAGTTGCTCCTAATGGTACTACCGTGTTTCAAAGCAATACAAAGCTAAATGTAGTTCCAATGTAAATGCATTGTAGTATGTTCTTGAATTCAACTTTACTTTAGGTATTCCATTGCTGTGAGTAGCTTTCCTTGTTTTTCCATTCAGTTGCAGTTCATTCTGAATAGTTACGCACATGTACATAACAGAAAACGCACAAAAAATAAGTAATGCATTCAGCTGAAAAGAGAGTACAATTTATTTCTGCTCAAAAGTACTATGTGCTAACTTGATGTAAACGTATTCACTTTACTTTCCATATGATTTAGAGTTGTCTGCAACCAGTTTTATGTGTGGCTACTGAAGTTAGTAAAGTTACACTAAGTTGCTCCTAAAGGTACAACCGTGTTTCAAAGCAGTACAATGCTGAATGTAGTTCCAATGTAAATGCAGTGTAGTATGTTCTTGAATTCAACTTTACTTTATGTATTCCATTGCTGTGAGTAGCTTTCCTTGTTTTTCTATTCAGTTGCAGTTCACTCTGAATAATGCACATGTACATAACAGAAAATGCACAAAATAAAAAGTAACGCATGTAGCTGAAAAGAGAGTACAATTTACTTTTGCTCAAAAGTACTATGTGCTAACTTGATGTAAACGTATTCACTTTACTTTCCATATGATTTAGAGTTGTCTGCAACCAGTTTTATGTGTGTGCTACCGCATTTAGTAAAGTTACACTAAGTTGCTCCTAAAGGTACAACCGTGTTTCAAAGCAATACAAAGCTGAATGTAGTTCCAATGTAAATGCAGTGTAGTGTTCTTGAAATCAACTTTACTTTATGTATTCCATTGCTGTGAGTAGCTTTCCTTGTTTTTCTATTCAGTTGCAGTTCACTCTGAATAGTTATGCACATGTACATAACAGAAAATACACAAAATAAAAAGTAACGCATGCAGCTGAAAAGAGAGTACAATTTACTTTTGCTCAAAAGGACTATGTGCTAACTTGATGTAAACGTTTTCAATTTACTTTCCATATGATCTAGAGTTGTCTGCAACCAGTTTTATGTGTGTGCTACCGCATTTAGTAAAGTTACACTAAGCAATATCACCAGTTGCTCCTAATTGTACTAACGTGTTTCAAAGCAATACAAAGCTGAATGTAGTTCCAATGTAAATGCAGTGTAGTATGTTCTTGAAATCAACTTAACTTTATGTATTCCATTGCTGTGAGTAGTTTTTTTGTGTTTCTAATCTGTTACAGTTCGCTCTGAATAGTTACGCACATGTACATAACAGAAAAAGCACAAAAAATAAGTAATGCATTCAGCTGAAAACAGAGTACAATTTATTTCTGCTCAAAAGTACTATGTGCTTACTTGATGTAAACGTATTCACTTTACTTTCCATATGATTTAGAGTTGTCTGCAACCAGTTTTATGTGTGTGCTACTGCAGTTAGTAAAGTTACACTAAGCAATATCACCAGTTGCTCCTAATGGTACTACCGTGTTTCAAAGCAATACAAAGCTAAATGTAGTTCCAATGTAAATGCATTGTAGTATGTTCTTGAAATCAACTTTACTTTATGTATTCCATTGCTGTGAGTAGCTTTCCTTGTTGTTCCATTCAGTTGCAGTTCACTCTGAATAGTTATGCACATGTACATAACAGAAAATACACAATATAAAAAGTAACGCATTCAGCTGAAAAGAGAGTACAATTTACTTTTGCTCAAAAGTACTATGTGCTAACTAGATCTAAACGTTTGTAATTGACTTTCTATATGATTTGGTGCAGTCTGCAACAAGTTTTATGTGTGTGCTACTGAAGTTACTAACGTTACAATAAACAATATCACCAGTTGCTACTAATGGTACTACAGTGTTTCAAAGCAACAAAAAGCTAAATGTAGTTCCAATGTAAATGCATTGTAGTATGTTCTTGAAATCAACTTTACTTTATGTATTCCATTGCTGTGAGTAGCTTTCCTTGTTGTTCCATTCAGTTGCAGTTCACTCTGAATAGTTATGCACATGTACATAACAGAAAATACACAAAATAAAAAGTAAGGCATTCAGCTGAAAAGAGAGTACAATTTACTTTTGCTCAAAAGTACTATGTGGTAACTTGATGTAAACGTTTTCAATTTACTTTCCATATGATCTAGAGTTGTCTGCAACCAGTTTTATGTGTGTGCTGCTGATGTTAGTAAAGTTACACTAAGCAATATCACCAGTTGCTCCTAATTGTACTAACGTGTTTCAAAGCAATACAAATTTAAATGCAGTTCCAATTTAAATGCAGTGTAGTATGTACTTGAATTCAACATTACTTTATGTATTCCATTGCTGTGAGTCGTTTTCTTTGTGTTTCTATTCAGTTACAGTGCACTCTGAATAGTTACGCACATGTACATAACAGAAAATGCACAAAAAATAAGTAATGCATTCAGCTGAAAAGAGAGTACAATTTATTTCTGCTCAAAAGTACTATGTGCTAACTTGATGTAAACGTTTGTAATTGACTTTCTATATGATTTGGTGCAGTCTGCAACAAGTTTTATGTGTGTGCTACTGAAGTTACTAACGTTACAATAAACAATATCACCAGTTGCTACAAATGGTACTACAGTGTTTCAAAGCAACAAAAAGCTAAATGTAGTTCCAATGTAAATGCATTGTAGTATGTTCTTGAATTCAACTTTACTTTAGGTATTCCATTGCTGTGAGTAGCTTTCCTTGTTTTTCCATTCAGTTGCAGTTCATTCTGAATAGTTACGCACATGTACATAACAGAAAACGCACAAAAAATAAGTAATGCATTCAGCTGAAAAGAGAGTACAATTTATTTCTGCTCAAAAGTACTATGTGCTAACTTGATGTAAACGTATTCACTTTACTTTCCATATGATTTAGTTGTCTGCAACCAGTTTTATGTGTGTGCTACTGAAGTTAGTAAAGTTACACTAAGTTGCTCCTAAAGGTACAACCGTGTTTCAAAGCAATACAATGCTGAATGTAGTTCCAATGTAAATGCAGTGTAGTATGTTCTTGAATTCAACTTTACTTTATGTATTCCATTGCTGTGAGTAGCTTTCCTTGTTTTTCTATTCAGTTGCAGTTCACTCTGAATAATGCACATGTACATAACAGAAAATGCACAAAGAATAAGTAATGCATTCAGCTGAAAAGAGAGTACAATTTACTTTTGCTCAAAAGTACTATGTGCTAACTTGATGTAAACGTATTCACTTTACTTTCCATATGATTTAGAGTTGTCTGCAACCAGTTTTATGTGTCTGCTACCGCATTTAGTAAAGTTACACTAAGTTGCTCCTAAAGGTACAACCGTGTTTCAAAGCAATACAAAGCTGAATGTAGTTCCAATGTAAATGCAGTGTAGTAAGTTCTTGAAATGAACTTTACTTTATGTATTCCATTGCTGTGAGTAGCTTTGCTTGTTGTTCTATTCAGTTGCAGTTCACTCTGAATAGTTATGCACATGTACATAACAGAAAATACACAAAATAAAAAGTAACGCATGCAGCTGAAAAGAGAGTACAATTTACTTTTGCTCAAAAGTACTATGTGCTAACTTGATGTAAACGTTTTCAATTTACTTTCCATATGATCTAGAGTTGTCTACAACCAGTTTTATGTGTGTGCTACTGCAGTCAGTAAAGTTACACTAAGCAATATCACCAGTTGCTCCTAATGGTACTACCGTGTTTCAAAGCAATACAAAGCTAAATGTAGTTCCAATGTAAATGCATTGTAGTATGTTCTTGAATTCAACTTTACTTTAGGTATTCCATTGCTGTGAGTAGCTTTCCTTGTTTTTCCATTCAGTTGCAGTTCATTTTGAATAGTTACGCACATGTACATAACAGAAAACGCACAAAAAATGTAATGCATTCAGCTGAAAAGAGAGTACAATTTATTTCTGCTCAAAAGTACTATGTGCTAACTTGATGTAAACGTATTCACTTTACTTTCCATATGATTTAGAGTTGTCTGCAACCAGTTTTATGTGTGGCTACTGAAGTTAGTAAAGTTACACTAAGTTGCTCCTAAAGGTACAACCGTGTTTCAAAGCAGTACAATGCTGAATGTAGTTCCAATGTAAATGCAGTGTAGTATGTTCTTGAATTCAACTTTACTTTATGTATTCCATTGCTGTGAGTAGCTTTCCTTGTTTTTCTATTCAGTTGCAGTTCACTCTGAATAATGCACATGTACATAACAGAAAATGCACAAAATAAAAAGTAACGCATGTAGCTGAAAAGAGAGTACAATTTACTTTTGCTCAAAAGTACTATGTGCTAACTTGATGTAAACGTATTCACTTTACTTTCCATATGATTTAGAGTTGTCTGCAACCAGTTTTATGTGTGTGCTACCGCATTTAGTAAAGTTACACTAAGTTGCTCCTAAAGGTACAACCGTGTTTCAAAGCAATACAAAGCTGAATGTAGTTCCAATGTAAATGCAGTGTAGTGTTCTTGAAATCAACTTTACTTTATGTATTCCATTGCTGTGAGTAGCTTTCCTTGTTTTTCTATTCAGTTGCAGTTCACTCTGAATAGTTATGCACATGTACATAACAGAAAATACACAAAATAAAAAGTAACGCATGCAGCTGAAAAGAGAGTACAATTTACTTTTGCTCAAAAGGACTATGTGCTAACTTGATGTAAACGTTTTCAATTTACTTTCCATATGATCTAGAGTTGTCTGCAACCAGTTTTATGTGTGTGCTACCGCATTTAGTAAAGTTACACTAAGCAATATCACCAGTTGCTCCTATTTGTACTAACGTGTTTCAAAGCAATACAAAGCTGAATGTAGTTCCAATGTAAATGCAGTGTAGTATGTTCTTGAAATCAACTTAACTTTATGTATTCCATTGCTGTGAGTAGTTTTTTTGTGTTTCTAATCTGTTACAGTTCGCTCTGAATAGTTACGCACATGTACATAACAGAAAAAGCACAAAAAATAAGTAATGCATTCAGCTGAAAACAGAGTACAATTTATTTCTGCTCAAAAGTACTATGTGCTTACTTGATGTAAACGTATTCACTTTACTTTCCATATGATTTAGAGTTGTCTGCAACCAGTTTTATGTGTGTGCTACTGCAGTTAGTAAAGTTACACTAAGCAATATCACCAGTTGCTCCTAATGGTACTACCGTGTTTCAAAGCAATACAAAGCTAAATGTAGTTCCAATGTAAATGCATTGTAGTATGTTCTTGAAATCAACTTTACTTTATGTATTCCATTGCTGTGAGTAGCTTTCCTTGTTGTTCCATTCAGTTGCAGTTCACTCTGAATAGTTATGCACATGTACATAACAGAAAATACACAATATAAAAAGTAACGCATTCAGCTGAAAAGAGAGTACAATTTACTTTTGCTCAAAAGTACTATGTGCTAACTAGATCTAAACGTTTGTAATTGACTTTCTATATGATTTGGTGCAGTCTGCAACAAGTTTTACGTGTGTGCTACTGAAGTTACTAACGTTACAATAAACAATATCACCAGTTGCTACTAATGGTACTACAGTGTTTCAAAGCAACAAAAAGCTAAATGTAGTTCCAATGTAAATGCATTGTAGTATGTTCTTGAAATCAACTTTACTTTATGTATTCCATTGCTGTGAGTAGCTTTCCTTGTTGTTCCATTCAGTTGCAGTTCACTCTGAATAGTTATGCACATGTACATAACAGAAAATACACAAAATAAAAAGTAAGGCATTCAGCTGAAAAGAGAGTACAATTTACTTTTGCTCAAAAGTACTATGTGGTAACTTGATGTAAACGTTTTCAATTTACTTTCCATATGATCTAGAGTTGTCTGCAACCAGTTTTATGTGTGTGCTGCTGATGTTAGTAAAGTTACACTAAGCAATATCACCAGTTGCTCCTAATTGTACTAACGTGTTTCAAAGCAATACAAAGCTAAATGCAGTTCCAATTTAAATGCAGTGTAGTATGTACTTGAATTCAACATTACTTTATGTATTCCATTGCTGTGAGTCGTTTTCTTTGTGTTTCTATTCAGTTACAGTGCACTCTGAATAGTTACGCACATGTACATAACAGAAAATGCACAAAAAATAAGTAATGCATTCAGCTGAAAAGAGAGTACAATTTATTTCTGCTCAAAAGTACTATGTGCTAACTTGATGTAAACGTTTGTAATTGACTTTCTATATGATTTGGTGCAGTCTGCAACAAGTTTTATGTGTGTGCTACTGAAGTTACTAACGTTACAATAAACAATATCACCAGTTGCTACAAATGGTACTACAGTGTTTCAAAGCAACAAAAAGCTAAATGTAGTTCCAATGTAAATGCATTGTAGTATGTTCTTGAATTCAACTTTACTTTAGGTATTCCATTGCTGTGAGTAGCTTTCCTTGTTTTTCCATTCAGTTGCAGTTCATTCTGAATAGTTACGCACATGTACATAACAGAAAACGCACAAAAAATAAGTAATGCATTCAGCTGAAAAGAGAGTACAATTTATTTCTGCTCAAAAGTACTATGTGCTAACTTGATGTAAACGTATTCACTTTACTTTCCATATGATTTAGAGTTGTCTGCAACCAGTTTTATGTGTGTGCTACTGAAGTTAGTAAAGTTACACTAAGTTGCTCCTAAAGGTACAACCGTGTTTCAAAGCAATACAATGCTGAATGTAGTTCCAATGTAAATGCAGTGTAGTATGTTCTTGAATTCAACTTTACTTTATGTATTCCATTGCTGTGAGTAGCTTTCCTTGTTTTTCTATTCAGTTGCAGTTCACTCTGAATAATGCACATGTACATAACAGAAAATGCACAAAAAATAAGTAATGCATTCAGCTGAAAAGAGAGTACAATTTACTTTTGCTCAAAAGTACTATGTGCTAACTTGATGTAAACGTATTCACTTTACTTTCCATATGATTTAGAGTTGTCTGCAACCAGTTTTATGTGTCTGCTACCGCATTTAGTAAAGTTACACTAAGTTGCTCCTAAAGGTACAACCGTGTTTCAAAGCAATACAAAGCTGAATGTAGTTCCAATGTAAATGCAGTGTAGTAAGTTCTTGAAATCAACTTTACTTTATGTATTCCATTGCTGTGAGTAGCTTTGCTTGTTGTTCTATTCAGTTGCAGTTCACTCTGAATAGTTATGCACATGTACATAACAGAAAATACACAAAATAAAAAGTAACGCATGCAGCTGAAAAGAGAGTACAATTTACTTTTGCTCAAAAGTACTATGTGCTAACTTGACGTAAACGTTTTCAATTTACTTTCCATATGATCTAGAGTTGTCTGCAACCAGTTTTATGTGTGTGCTACTGCAGTCAGTAAAGTTACACTAAGCAATATCACCAGTTGCTCCTAATGGTACTACCGTGTTTCAAAGCAATACAAAGCTAAATGTAGTTCCAATGTAAATGCATTGTAGTATGTTCTTGAATTCAACTTTACTTTAGGTATTCCATTGCTGTGAGTAGCTTTCCTTGTTTTTCCATTCAGTTGCAGTTCATTCTGAATAGTTACGCACATGTACATAACAGAAAACGCACAAAAAATAAGTAATGCATTCAGCTGAAAAGAGAGTACAATTTATTTCTGCTCAAAAGTACTATGTGCTAACTTGATGTAAACGTATTCACTTTACTTTCCATATGATTTAGAGTTGTCTGCAACCAGTTTTATGTGTGGCTACTGAAGTTAGTAAAGTTACACTAAGTTGCTCCTAAAGGTACAACCGTGTTTCAAAGCAATACAATGCTGAATGTAGTTCCAATGTAAATGCAGTGTAGTATGTTCTTGAATTCAACTTTACTTTATGTATTCCATTGCTGTGAGTAGCTTTCCTTGTTTTTCTATTCAGTTGCAGTTCACTCTGAATAATGCACATGTACATAACAGAAAATGCACAAAAAATAAGTAATGCATTCAGCTGAAAAGAGAGTACAATTTACTTTTGCTCAAAAGTACTATGTGCTAACTTGATGTAAACGTATTCACTTTACTTTCAATATGATTTAGAGTTGTCTGCAACCAGTTTTATGTGTGTGCTACTGCAGTTAGTAAAGTTACACTAAGTTGCTCCTAAAGGTACAACTGTGTTTCAAAGCAATACAATGCTGAATGTAGTTCCAATGTAAATGCAGTGTAGTATGTTCTTGAATTCAACTTTACTTTATGTATTCCATTGCTGTGAGTAGCTTTCCTTGTTTTTCTATTCAGTTGCATTTCACTCTGAATAGTTATGCACATGTACATAACAGAAAATACACAAAATAAAAAGTAACGCATGTAGCTGAAAAGAGAGTACAATTTACTTTTGCTCAAAAGTACTATGTGCTAACTTGATGTAAACGTATTCACTTTACTTTCCATATGATTTAGAGTTGTCTGCAACCAGTTTTATGTGTGTGCTACCGCATTTAGTAAAGTTACACTAAGTTGCTCCTAAAGGTACAACCGTGTTTCAAAGCAATACAAAGCTGAATGTAGTTCCAATGTAAATGCAGTGTAGTGTTCTTGAAATCAACTTTACTTTATGTATTCCATTGCTGTGAGTAGCTTTCCTTGTTTTTCTATTCAGTTGCAGTTCACTCTGAATAGTTATGCACATGTACATAACAGAAAATACACAAAATAAAAAGTAACGCATGCAGCTGAAAAGAGAGTACAATTTACTTTTGCTCAAAAGGACTATGTGCTAACTTGATGTAAACGTTTTCAATTTACTTTCCATATGATCTAGAGTTGTCTGCAACCAGTTTTATGTGTGTGCTACCGCATTTAGTAAAGTTACACTAAGCAATATCACCAGTTGCTCCTAATTGTACTAACGTGTTTCAAAGCATTACAAAGCTGAATGTAGTTCCAATGTAAATGCAGTGTAGTATGTTCTTGAAATCAACTTAACTTTATGTATTCCATTGCTGTGAGTAGTTTTTTTGTGTTTCTAATCTGTTACAGTTCGCTCTGAATAGTTACGCACATGTACATAACAGAAAAAGCACAAAAAATAAGTAATGCATTCAGCTGAAAACAGAGTACAATTTATTTCTGCTCAAAAGTACTGTGTGCTTACTTGATGTAAACGTATTCACTTTACTTTCCATATGATTTAGAGTTGTCTGCAACCAGTTTTATGTGTGTGCTACTGCAGTTAGTAAACTTACACTAAGCAATATCACCAGTTGCTCCTAATGGTACTACCGTGTTTCAAAGCAATACAA
Source organism: Hemitrygon akajei (assembly GCF_048418815.1). Lineage (NCBI taxonomy): Eukaryota > Metazoa > Chordata > Chondrichthyes > Myliobatiformes > Dasyatidae > Hemitrygon > Hemitrygon akajei. The sequence continues at coordinate 57,718,927 of NC_133131.1, forward strand.
AGCTAAATGTAGTTCCAATGTAAATGCATTGTAGTATGTTCTTGAAATCAACTTTACTTTATGTATTCCATTGCTGTGAGTAGCTTTCCTTGTTGTTCCATTCAGTTGCAGTTCACTCTGAATAGTTATGCACATGTACATAACAGAAAATACACAATATAAAAAGTAACGCATTCAGCTGAAAAGAGAGTACAATTTACTTTTGCTCAAAAGTACTATGTGCTAACTAGATCTAAACGTTTGTAATTGACTTTCTATATGATTTGGTGCAGTCTGCAACAAGTTTTATGTGTGTGCTACTGAAGTTACTAACGTTACAATAAACAATATCACCAGTTGCTACTAATGGTACTACAGTGTTTCAAAGCAACAAAAAGCTAAATGTAGTTCCAATGTAAATGCATTGTAGTATGTTCTTGAAATCAACTTTACTTTATGTATTCCATTGCTGTGAGTAGCTTTCCTTGTTGTTCCATTCAGTTGCAGTTCACTCTGAATAGTTATGCACATGTACATAACAGAAAATACACAAAATAAAAAGTAAGGCATTCAGCTGAAAAGAGAGTACAATTTACTTTTGCACAAAAGTACTATGTGGTAACTTGATGTAAACGTTTTCAATTTACTTTCCATATGATCTAGAGTTGTCTGCAACCAGTTTTATGTGTGTGCTGCTGATGTTAGTAAAGTTACACTAAGCAATATCACCAGTTGCTCCTAATTGTACTAACGTGTTTCAAAGCAATACAAAGCTAAATGCAGTTCCAATTTAAATGCAGTGTAGTATGTACTTGAATTCAACATTACTTTATGTATTCCATTGCTGTGAGTCGTTTTCTTTGTGTTTCTATTCAGTTACAGTGCACTCTGAATAGTTACGCACATGTACATAACAGAAAATGCACAAAAAATAAGTAATGCATTCAGCTGAAAAGAGAGTACAATTTATTTCTGCTCAAAAGTACTATGTGCTAACTTGATGTAAACGTTTGTAATTGACTTTCTATATGATTTGGTGCAGTCTGCAACAAGTTTTATGTGTGTGCTACTGAAGTTACTAACGTTACAATAAACAATATCACCAGTTGCTACAAATGGTACTACAGTGTTTCAAAGCAACAAAAAGCTAAATATAGTTCCAATGTAAATGCATTGTAGTATGTTCTTGAATTCAACTTTACTTTAGGTATTCCATTGCTGTGAGTAGCTTTCCTTGTTTTTCCATTCAGTTGCAGTTCATTCTGAATAGTTACGCACATGTACATAACAGAAAACGCACAAAAAATAAGTAATGCATTCAGCTGAAAAGAGAGTACAATTTATTTCTGCTCAAAAGTACTATGTGCTAACTTGATGTAAACGTATTCACTTTACTTTCCATATGATTTAGAGTTGACTGCAACCAGTTTCATGTGTGTGCTACTGAAGTTAGTAAAGTTACACTAAGTTGCTCCTAAAGGTACAACCGTGTTTCAAAGCAATACAATGCTGAATGTAGTTCCAATGTAAATGCAGTGTAGTATGTTCTTGAATTCAACTTTACTTTATGTATTCCATTGCTGTGAGTAGCTTTCCTTGTTTTTCTATTCAGTTGCAGTTCACTCTGAATAATGCACATGTACATAACAGAAAATGCACAAAAAATAAGTAATGCATTCAGCTGAAAAGAGAGTACAATTTACTTTTGCTCAAAAGTACTATGTGCTAACTTGATGTAAACGTATTCACTTTACTTTCCATATGATTTAGAGTTGTCTGCAACCAGTTTTATGTGTCTGCTACCGCATTTAGTAAAGTTACACTAAGTTGCTCCTAAAGGTACAACCGTGTTTCAAAGCAATACAAAGCTGAATGTAGTTCCAATGTAAATGCAGTGTAGTAAGTTCTTGAAATCAACTTTACTTTATGTATTCCATTGCTGTGAGTAGCTTTGCTTGTTGTTCTATTCAGTTGCAGTTCACTCTGAATAGTTATGCACATGTACATAACAGAAAATACACAAAATAAAAAGTAACGCATGCAGCTGAAAAGAGAGTACAATTTACTTTTGCTCAAAAGTACTATGTGCTAACTTGATGTAAACGTTTTCAATTTACTTTCCATATGATCTAGAGTTGTCTGCAACCAGTTTTATGTGTGTGCTACTGCAGTCAGTAAAGTTACACTAAGCAATATCACCAGTTGCTCCTAATGGTACTACCGTGTTTCAAAGCAATACAAAGCTAAATGTAGTTCCAATGTAAATGCATTGTAGTATGTTCTTGAATTCAACTTTACTTTAGGTATTCCATTGCTGTGAGTAGCTTTCCTTGTTTTTCCATTCAGTTGCAGTTCATTCTGAATAGTTACGCACATGTACATAACAGAAAACGCACAAAAAATAAGTAATGCATTCAGCTGAAAAGAGAGTACAATTTATTTCTGCTCAAAAGTACTATGTGCTAACTTGATGTAAACGTATTCACTTTACTTTCCATATGATTTAGAGTTGTCTGCAACCAGTTTTATGTGTGGCTACTGAAGTTAGTAAAGTTACACTAAGTTGCTCCTAAAGGTACAACCGTGTTTCAAAGCAATACAATGCTGAATGTAGTTCCAATGTAAATGCAGTGTAGTATGTTCTTGAATTCAACTTTACTTTATGTATTCCATTGCTGTGAGTAGCTTTCCTTGTTTTTCTATTCAGTTGCAGTTCACTCTGAATAATGCACATGTACATAACAGAAAATGCACAAAAAATAAGTAATGCATTCAGCTGAAAAGAGAGTACAATTTACTTTTGCTCAAAAGTACTATGTGCTAACTTGATGTAAACGTATTCACTTTACTTTCAATATGATTTAGAGTTGTCTGCAACCAGTTTTATGTGTGTGCTACTGCAGTTAGTAAAGTTACACTAAGTTGCTCCTAAAGGTACAACTGTGTTTCAAAGCAATACAATGCTGAATGTAGTTCCAATGTAAATGCAGTGTAGTATGTTCTTGAATTCAACTTTACTTTATGTATTCCATTGCTGTGAGTAGCTTTCCTTGTTTTTCTATTCAGTTGCATTTCACTCTGAATAGTTATGCACATGTACATAACAGAAAATACACAAAATAAAAAGTAACGCATGTAGCTGAAAAGAGAGTACAATTTACTTTTGCTCAAAAGTACTATGTGCTAACTTGATGTAAACGTATTCACTTTACTTTCCATATGATTTAGAGTTGTCTGCAACCAGTTTTATGTGTGTGCTACCGCATTTAGTAAAGTTACACTAAGTTGCTCCTAAAGGTACAACCGTGTTTCAAAGCAATACAAAGCTGAATGTAGTTCCAATGTAAATGCAGTGTAGTGTTCTTGAAATCAACTTTACTTTATGTATTCCATTGCTGTGAGTAGCTTTCCTTGTTTTTCTATTCAGTTGCAGTTCACTCTGAATAGTTATGCACATGTACATAACAGAAAATACACAAAATAAAAAGTAACGCATGCAGCTGAAAAGAGAGTACAATTTACTTTTGCTCAAAAGGACTATGTGCTAACTTGATGTAAACGTTTTCAATTTACTTTCCATATGATCTAGAGTTGTCTGCAACCAGTTTTATGTGTGTGCTACCGCATTTAGTAAAGTTACACTAAGCAATATCACCAGTTGCTCCTAATTGTACTAACGTGTTTCAAAGCATTACAAAGCTGAATGTAGTTCCAATGTAAATGCAGTGTAGTATGTTCTTGAAATCAACTTAACTTTATGTATTCCATTGCTGTGAGTAGTTTTTTTGTGTTTCTAATCTGTTACAGTTCGCTCTGAATAGTTACGCACATGTACATAACAGAAAAAGCACAAAAAATAAGTAATGCATTCAGCTGAAAACAGAGTACAATTTATTTCTGCTCAAAAGTACTGTGTGCTTACTTGATGTAAACGTATTCACTTTACTTTCCATATGATTTAGAGTTGTCTGCAACCAGTTTTATGTGTGTGCTACTGCAGTTAGTAAACTTACACTAAGCAATATCACCAGTTGCTCCTAATGGTACTACCGTGTTTCAAAGCAATACAAAGCTAAATGTAGTTCCAATGTAAATGCATTGTAGTATGTTCTTGAAATCAACTTTACTTTATGTATTCCATTGCTGTGAGTAGCTTTCCTTGTTGTTCCATTCAGTTGCAGTTCACTCTGAATAGTTATGCACATGTACATAACAGAAAATACACAATATAAAAAGTAACGCATTCAGCTGAAAAGAGAGTACAATTTACTTTTGCTCAAAAGTACTATGTGCTAACTAGATCTAAACGTTTGTAATTGACTTTCTATATGATTTGGTGCAGTCTGCAACAAGTTTTATGTGTGTGCTACTGAAGTTACTAACGTTACAATAAACAATATCACCAGTTGCTACTAATGGTACTACAGTGTTTCAAAGCAACAAAAAGCTAAATGTAGTTCCAATGTAAATGCATTGTAGTATGTTCTTGAAATCAACTTTACTTTATGTATTCCATTGCTGTGAGTAGCTTTCCTTGTTGTTCCATTCAGTTGCAGTTCACTCTGAATAGTTATGCACATGTACATAACAGAAAATACACAAAATAAAAAGTAAGGCATTCAGCTGAAAAGAGAGTACAATTTACTTTTGCACAAAAGTACTATGTGGTAACTTGATGTAAACGTTTTCAATTTACTTTCCATATGATCTAGAGTTGTCTGCAACCAGTTTTATGTGTGTGCTGCTGATGTTAGTAAAGTTACACTAAGCAATATCACCAGTTGCTCCTAATTGTACTAACGTGTTTCAAAGCAATACAAAGCTAAATGCAGTTCCAATTTAAATGCAGTGTAGTATGTACTTGAATTCAACATTACTTTATGTATTCCATTGCTGTGAGTCGTTTTCTTTGTGTTTCTATTCAGTTACAGTGCACTCTGAATAGTTACGCACATGTACATAACAGAAAATGCACAAAAAATAAGTAATGCATTCAGCTGAAAAGAGAGTACAATTTATTTCTGCTCAAAAGTACTATGTGCTAACTTGATGTAAACGTTTGTAATTGACTTTCTATATGATTTGGTGCAGTCTGCAACAAGTTTTATGTGTGTGCTACTGAAGTTACTAACGTTACAATAAACAATATCACCAGTTGCTACAAATGGTACTACAGTGTTTCAAAGCAACAAAAAGCTAAATATAGTTCCAATGTAAATGCATTGTAGTATGTTCTTGAATTCAACTTTACTTTAGGTATTCCATTGCTGTGAGTAGCTTTCCTTGTTTTTCCATTCAGTTGCAGTTCATTCTGAATAGTTACGCACATGTACATAACAGAAAACGCACAAAAAATAAGTAATGCATTCAGCTGAAAAGAGAGTACAATTTATTTCTGCTCAAAAGTACTATGTGCTAACTTGATGTAAACGTATTCACTTTACTTTCCATATGATTTAGAGTTGACTGCAACCAGTTTCATGTGTGTGCTACTGAAGTTAGTAAAGTTACACTAAGTTGCTCCTAAAGGTACAACCGTGTTTCAAAGCAATACAATGCTGAATGTAGTTCCAATGTAAATGCAGTGTAGTATGTTCTTGAATTCAACTTTACTTTATGTATTCCATTGCTGTGAGTAGCTTTCCTTGTTTTTCTATTCAGTTGCAGTTCACTCTGAATAATGCACATGTACATAACAGAAAATGCACAAAAAATAAGTAATGCATTCAGCTGAAAAGAGAGTACAATTTACTTTTGCTCAAAAGTACTATGTGCTAACTTGATGTAAACGTATTCACTTTACTTTCCATATGATTTAGAGTTGTCTGCAACCAGTTTTATGTGTCTGCTACCGCATTTAGTAAAGTTACACTAAGTTGCTCCTAAAGGTACAACCGTGTTTCAAAGCAATACAAAGCTGAATGTAGTTCCAATGTAAATGCAGTGTAGTAAGTTCTTGAAATCAACTTTACTTTATGTATTCCATTGCTGTGAGTAGCTTTGCTTGTTGTTCTATTCAGTTGCAGTTCACTCTGAATAGTTATGCACATGTACATAACAGAAAATACACAAAATAAAAAGTAACGCATGCAGCTGAAAAGAGAGTACAATTTACTTTTGCTCAAAAGTACTATGTGCTAACTTGATGTAAACGTTTTCAATTTACTTTCCATATGATCTAGGGTTGTCTGCAACCAGTTTTATGTGTGTGCTACTGCAGTCAGTAAAGTTACACTAAGCAATATCACCAGTTGCTCCTAATGGTACTACCGTGTTTCAAAGCAATACAAAGCTAAATGTAGTTCCAATGTAAATGCATTGTAGTATGTTCTTGAATTCAACTTTACTTTAGGTATTCCATTGCTGTGAGTAGCTTTCCTTGTTTTTCCATTCAGTTGCAGTTCATTCTGAATAGTTACGCACATGTACATAACAGAAAACGCACAAAAAATAAGTAATGCATTCAGCTGAAAAGAGAGTACAATTTATTTCTGCTCAAAAGTACTATGTGCTAACTTGATGTAAACGTATTCACTTTACTTTCCATATGATTTAGAGTTGTCTGCAACCAGTTTTATGTGTGGCTACTGAAGTTAGTAAAGTTACACTAAGTTGCTCCTAAAGGTACAACCGTGTTTCAAAGCAATACAATGCTGAATGTAGTTCCAATGTAAATGCAGTGTAGTATGTTCTTGAATTCAACTTTACTTTATGTATTCCATTGCTGTGAGTAGCTTTCCTTGTTTTTCTATTCAGTTGCAGTTCACTCTGAATAATGCACATGTACATAACAGAAAATGCACAAAAAATAAGTAATGCATTCAGCTGAAAAGAGAGTACAATTTACTTTTGCTCAAAAGTACTATGTGCTAACTTGATGTAAACGTATTCACTTTACTTTCAATATGATTTAGAGTTGTCTGCAACCAGTTTTATGTGTGTGCTACTGCAGTTAGTAAAGTTGCACTAAGTTGCTCCTAAAGGTACAACTGTGTTTCAAAGCAATACAATGCTGAATGTAGTTCCAATGTAAATGCAGTGTAGTATGTTCTTGAATTCAACTTTACTTTATGTATTCCATTGCTGTGAGTAGCTTTCCTTGTTTTTCTATTCAGTTGCATTTCACTCTGAATAGTTATGCACATGTACATAACAGAAAATACACAAAATAAAAAGTAACGCATGTAGCTGAAAAGAGAGTACAATTTACTTTTGCTCAAAAGTACTATGTGCTAACTTGATGGAAACGTATTCACTTTACTTTCCATATGATTTAGAGTTGTCTGCAACCAGTTTTATGTGTGTGCTACCGCATTTAGTAAAGTTACACTAAGTTGCTCCTAAAGGTACAACCGTGTTTCAAAGCAATACAAAGCTGAATGTAGTTCCAATGTAAATGCAGTGTAGTGTTCTTGAAATCAACTTTACTTTATGTATTCCATTGCTGTGAGTAGCTTTCCTTGTTTTTCTATTCAGTTGCAGTTCACTCTGAATAGTTATGCACATGTACATAACAGAAAATACACAAAATAAAAAGTAACGCATGCAGCTGAAAAGAGAGTACAATTTACTTTTGCTCAAAAGGACTATGTGCTAACTTGATGTAAACGTTTTCAATTTACTTTCCATATGATCTAGAGTTGTCTGCAACCAGTTTTATGTGTGTGCTACCGCATTTAGTAAAGTTACACTAAGCAATATCACCAGTTGCTCCTAATTGTACTAACGTGTTTCAAAGCATTACAAAGCTGAATGTAGTTCCAATGTAAATGCAGTGTAGTATGTTCTTGAAATCAACTTAACTTTATGTATTCCATTGCTGTGAGTAGTTTTTTTGTGTTTCTAATCTGTTACAGTTCGCTCTGAATAGTTACGCACATGTACATAACAGAAAAAGCACAAAAAATAAGTAATGCATTCAGCTGAAAACAGAGTACAATTTATTTCTGCTCAAAAGTACTGTGTGCTTACTTGATGTAAACGTATTCACTTTACTTTCCATATGATTTAGAGTTGTCTGCAACCAGTTTTATGTGTGTGCTACTGCAGTTAGTAAACTTACACTAAGCAATATCACCAGTTGCTCCTAATGGTACTACCGTGTTTCAAAGCAATACAAAGCTAAATGTAGTTCCAATGTAAATGCATTGTAGTATGTTCTTGAAATCAACTTTACTTTATGTATTCCATTGCTGTGAGTAGCTTTCCTTGTTGTTCCATTCAGTTGCAGTTCACTCTGAATAGTTATGCACATGTACATAACAGAAAATACACAATATAAAAAGTAACGCATTCAGCTGAAAAGAGAGTACAATTTACTTTTGCTCAAAAGTACTATGTGCTAACTAGATCTAAACGTTTGTAATTGACTTTCTATATGATTTGGTGCAGTCTGCAACAAGTTTTATGTGTGTGCTACTGAAGTTACTAACGTTACAATAAACAATATCACCAGTTGCTACTAATGGTACTACAGTGTTTCAAAGCAACAAAAAGCTAAATGTAGTTCCAATGTAAATGCATTGTAGTATGTTCTTGAAATCAACTTTACTTTATGTATTCCATTGCTGTGAGTAGCTTTCCTTGTTGTTCCATTCAGTTGCAGTTCACTCTGAATAGTTATGCACATGTACATAACAGAAAATACACAAAATAAAAAGTAAGGCATTCAGCTGAAAAGAGAGTACAATTTACTTTTGCTCAAAAGTACTATGTGGTAACTTGATGTAAACGTTTTCAATTTACTTTCCATATGATCTAGAGTTGTCTGCAACCAGTTTTATGTGTGTGCTGCTGATGTTAGTAAAGTTACACTAAGCAATATCACCAGTTGCTCCTAATTGTACTAACGTGTTTCAAAGCAATACAAAGCTAAATGCAGTTCCAATTTAAATGCAGTGTAGTATGTACTTGAATTCAACATTACTTTATGTATTCCATTGCTGTGAGTCGTTTTCTTTGTGTTTCTATTCAGTTACAGTGCACTCTGAATAGTTACGCACATGTACATAACAGAAAATGCACAAAAAATAAGTAATGCATTCAGCTGAAAAGAGAGTACAATTTATTTCTGCTCAAAAGTACTATGTGCTAACTTGATGTAAACGTATTCTCTTTACTTTCCATATGATTTAGAGTTGTCTGCAACCAGTTTTATGTGTGTGCTACTGAAGTTAGTAAAGTTACACTAAGTTGCTCCTAAAGGTACAACCGTGTTTCAAAGCAATACAATGCTGAATGTAGTTCCAATGTAAATGCAGTGTAGTATGTTCTTGAATTCAACTTTACTTTATGTATTCCATTGCTGTGAGTAGCTTTCCTTGTTTTTCTATTCAGTTGCAGTTCACTCTGAATAATGCACATGTACATAACAGAAAATGCACAAAAAATAAGTAATGCATTCAGCTGAAAAGAGAGTACAATTTACTTTTGCTCAAAAGTACTATGTGCTAACTTGATGTAAACGTATTCACTTTACTTTCCATATGATTTAGAGTTGTCTGCAACCAGTTTTATGTGTGTGCTACTGCAGTTAGTAAAGTTACACTAAGCAATATCACCAGTTGCTCCTAATGGTACTACCGTGTTTCAAAGCAATCCAGTTACAGTGCACTCTGAATAGTTACGCACATGTACATAACAGAAAATGCACAAAAAATAAGTAATGCATTCAGCTGAAAAGGGAGTACAATTTATTTCTGCTCAAAAGTACTATGTGCTAACTTGATGTAAACGTTTGTAATTGACTTTCTATATGATTTGTTGCAGTCTGCAACAAGTTTTATGTGTGTGCTACTGAAGTTACTAACGTTACAATAAACAATATCACCAGTTGCTACAAATGGTACTACAGTGTTTCAAAGCAACAAAAAGCTAAATGTAGTTCCAATGTAAATGCATTGTAGTATGTTCTTGAATTCAACTTTACTTTAGGTATTCCATTGCTGTGAGTAGCTTTCCTTGTTTTTCCATTCAGTTGCAGTTCATTCTGAATAGTTACGCACATGTACATAACAGAAAACGCACAAAAAATAAGTAATGCATTCAGCTGAAAAGAGAGTACAATTTATTTCTGCTCAAAAGTACTATGTGCTAACTTGATGTAAACGTATTCACTTTACTTTCCATATGATTTAGAGTTGTCTGCAACCAGTTTTATGTGTGGCTACTGAAGTTAGTAAAGTTACACTAAGTTGCTCCTAAAGGTACAACCGTGTTTCAAAGCAATACAATGCTGAATGTAGTTCCAATGTAAATGCAGTGTAGTATGTTCTTGAATTCAACTTTACTTTATGTATTCCATTGCTGTGAGTAGCTTTCCTTGTTTTTCTATTCAGTTGCAGTTCACTCTGAATAATGCACATGTACATAACAGAAAATGCACAAAAAATAAGTAATGCATTCAGCTGAAAAGAGAGTACAATTTACTTTTGCTCAAAAGTACTATGTGCTAACTTGATGTAAACGTATTCACTTTACTTTCAATATGATTTAGAGTTGTCTGCAACCGGTTTTATGTGTGTGCTACTGCAGTTAGTAAAGTTACACTAAGTTGCTCCTAAAGGTACAACTGTGTTTCAAAGCAATACAATGCTGAATGTAGTTCCAATGTAAATGCAGTGTAGTATGTTCTTGAATTCAACTTTACTTTATGTATTCCATTGCTGTGAGTAGCTTTCCTTGTTTTTCTATTCAGTTGCATTTCACTCTGAATAGTTATGCACATGTACATAACAGAAAATACACAAAATAAAAAGTAACGCATGTAGCTGAAAAGAGAGTACAATTTACTTTTGCTCAAAAGTACTATGTGCTAACTTGATGTAAACGTATTCACTTTACTTTCCATATGATTTAGAGTTGTCTGCAACCAGTTTTATGTGTGTGCTACCGCATTTAGTAAAGTTACACTAAGTTGCTCCTAAAGGTACAACCGTGTTTCAAAGCAATACAAAGCTGAATGTAGTTCCAATGTAAATGCAGTGTAGTGTTCTTGAAATCAACTTTACTTTATGTATTCCATTGCTGTGAGTAGCTTTCCTTGTTTTTCTATTCAGTTGCAGTTCACTCTGAATAGTTATGCACATGTACATAACAGAAAATACACAAAATAAAAAGTAACGCATGCAGCTGAAAAGAGAGTACAATTTACTTTTCCTCAAAAGGACTATGTGCCAACTTGATGTAAACGTTTTCAATTTACTTTCCATATGATCTAGAGTTGTCTGCAACCAGTTTTATGTGTGTGCTACCGCATTTAGTAAAGTTACACTAAGCAATATCACCAGTTGCTCCTAATTGTACTAACGTGTTTCAAAGCAATACAAAGCTGAATGTAGTTCCAATGTAAATGCAGTGTAGTATGTTCTTGAAATCAACTTAACTTTATGTATTCCATTGCTGTGAGTAGTTTTTTTGTGTTTCTAATCTGTTACAGTTCGCTCTGAATAGTTACGCACATGTACATAACAGAAAAAGCACAAAAAATAAGTAATGCATTCAGCTGAAAACAGAGTACAATTTATTTCTGCTCAAAAGTACTATGTGCTTACTTGATGTAAACGTATTCACTTTACTTTCCATATGATTTAGAGTTGTCTGCAACCAGTTTTATGTGTGTGCTACTGCAGTTAGTAAAGTTACACTAAGCAATATCACCAGTTGCTCCTAATGGTACTACCGTGTTTCAAAGCAATACAAAGCTAAATGTAGTTCCAATGTAAATGCATTGTAGTATGTTCTTGAAATCAACTTTACTTTATGTATTCCATTGCTGTGAGTAGCTTTCCTTGTTGTTCCATTCAGTTGCAGTTCACTCTGAATAGTTATGCACATGTACATAACAGAAAATACACAAAATAAAAAGTAAGGCATTCAGCTGAAAAGAGAGTACAATTTACTTTTGCTCAAAAGTACTATATGGTAACTTGATGTAAACGTTTTCAATTTACTTTCCATATGATCTAGAGTTGTCTGCAAACAGTTTTATGTGTGTGCTGCTGATGTTAGTAAAGTTACACTAAGCAATATCACCAGTTGCTCCTAATTGTACTAACGTGTTTCAAAGCAATACAAAGCTAAATGCAGTTCCAATTTAAATGCAGTGTAGTATGTACTTGAATTCAACATTACTTTATGTATTCCATTGCTGTGAGTCGTTTTCTTTGTGTTTCTATTCAGTTACAGTGCACTCTGAATAGTTACGCACATGTACATAACAGAAAATGCACAAAAAATAAGTAATGCATTCAGCTGAAAAGAGAGTACAATTTATTTCTGCTCAAAAGTACTATGTGCTAACTTGATGTAAACGTTTGTAATTGACTTTCTATATGATTTGGTGCAGTCTGCAACAAGTTTTATGTGTGTGCTACTGAAGTTACTAACGTTACACTAAGCAATATCACCAGTTGCTACAAATGGTACTACAGTGTTTCAAAGCAACAAAAAGCTAAATGTAGTTCCAATGTAAATTCATTGTAGTATGTTCTTGAATTCAACTTTACTTTAGGTATTCCATTGCTGTGAGTAGCTTTCCTTGTTTTTCCATTCAGTTGCAGTTCATTCTGAATAGTTACGCACATGTACATAACAGAAAACGCACAAAAAATAAGTAATGCATTCAGCTGAAAAGAGAGTACAATTTATTTCTGCTCAAAAGTACTATGTGCTAACTTGATGTAAACGTATTCACTTTACTTTCCATATGATTTAGAGTTGTCTGCAACCAGTTTTATGTGTGTGCTACTGAAGTTAGTAAAGTTACACTAAGTTGCTCCTAAAGGTACAACCGTGTTTCAAAGCAATACAATGCTGAATGTAGTTCCAATGTAAATGCAGTGTAGTATGTTCTTGAATTCAACTTTACTTTATGTATTCCATTGCTGTGAGTAGCTTTCCTTGTTTTTCTATTCAGTTGCAGTTCACTCTGAATAATGCACATGTACATAACAGAAAATGCACAAAAAATAAGTAATGCATTCAGCTGAAAAGAGAGTACAATTTACTTTTGCTCAAAAGTACTATGTGCTAACTTGATGTAAACGTATTCACTTTACTTTCCATATGATTTAGAGTTGTCTGCAACCAGTTTTATGTGTCTGCTACCGCATTTAGTAAAGTTACACTAAGTTGCTCCTAAAGGTACAACCGTGTTTCAAAGCAATACAAAGCTGAATGTAGTTCCAATGTAAATGCAGTGTAGTAAGTTCTTGAAATCAACTTTACTTTATGTATTCCATTGCTGTGAGTAGCTTTGCTTGTTGTTCTATTCAGTTGCAGTTCACTCTGAATAGTTATGCACATGTACATAACAGAAAATACACAAAATAAAAAGTAACGCATGCAGCTGAAAAGAGAGTACAATTTACTTTTGCTCAAAAGTACTATGTGCTAACTTGATGTAAACGTTTTCAATTTACTTTCCATATGATCTAGAGTTGTCTGCAACCAGTTTTATGTGTGTGCTACTGCAGTCAGTAAAGTTACACTAAGCAATATCACCAGTTGCTCCTAATGGTACTACCGTGTTTCAAAGCAATACAAAGCTAAATGTAGTTCCAATGTAAATGCATTGTAGTATGTTCTTGAATTCAACTTTACTTTAGGTATTCCATTGCTGTGAGTAGCTTTCCTTGTTTTTCCATTCAGTTGCAGTTCATTCTGAATAGTTACGCACATGTACATAACAGAAAACGCACAAAAAATAAGTAATGCATTCAGCTGAAAAGAGAGTACAATTTATTTCTGCTCAAAAGTACTATGTGCTAACTTGATGTAAACGTATTCACTTTACTTTCCATATGATTTAGAGTTGTCTGCAACCAGTTTTATGTGTGGCTACTGAAGTTAGTAAAGTTACACTAAGTTGCTCCTAAAGGTACAACCGTGTTTCAAAGCAATACAATGCTGAATGTAGTTCCAATGTAAATGCAGTGTAGTATGTTCTTGAATTCAACTTTACTTTATGTATTCCATTGCTGTGAGTAGCTTTCCTTGTTTTTCTATTCAGTTGCAGTTCACTCTGAATAATGCACATGTACATAACAGAAAATGCACAAAAAATAAGTAATGCATTCAGCTGAAAAGAGAGTACAATTTACTTTTGCTCAAAAGTACTATGTGCTAACTTGATGTAAACGTATTCACTTTACTTTCAATATGATTTAGAGTTGTCTGCAACCAGTTTTATGTGTGTGCTACTGCAGTTAGTAAAGTTACACTAAGTTGCTCCTAAAGGTACAACTGTGTTTCAAAGCAATACAATGCTGAATGTAGTTCCAATGTAAATGCAGTGTAGTATGTTCTTGAATTCAACTTTACTTTATGTATTCCATTGCTGTGAGTAGCTTTCCTTGTTTTTCTATTCAGTTGCATTTCACTCTGAATAGTTATGCACATGTACATAACAGAAAATACACAAAATAAAAAGTAACGCATGTAGCTGAAAAGAGAGTACAATTTACTTTTGCTCAAAAGTACTATGTGCTAACTTGATGTAAACGTATTCACTTTACTTTCCATATGATTTAGAGTTGTCTGCAACCAGTTTTATGTGTGTGCTACCGCATTTAGTAAAGTTACACTAAGTTGCTCCTAAAGGTACAACCGTGTTTCAAAGCAATACAAAGCTGAATGTAGTTCCAATGTAAATGCAGTGTAGTGTTCTTGAAATCAACTTTACTTTATGTATTCCATTGCTGTGAGTAGCTTTCCTTGTTTTTCTATTCAGTTGCAGTTCACTCTGAATAGTTATGCACATGTACATAACAGAAAATACACAAAATAAAAAGTAACGCATGCAGCTGAAAAGAGAGTACAATTTACTTTTGCTCAAAAGGACTATGTGCTAACTTGATGTAAACGTTTTCAATTTACTTTCCATATGATCTAGAGTTGTCTGCAACCAGTTTTATGTGTGTGCTACCGCATTTAGTAAAGTTACACTAAGCAATATCACCAGTTGCTCCTAATTGTACTAACGTGTTTCAAAGCATTACAAAGCTGAATGTAGTTCCAATGTAAATGCAGTGTAGTATGTTCTTGAAATCAACTTAACTTTATGTATTCCATTGCTGTGAGTAGTTTTTTTGTGTTTCTAATCTGTTACAGTTCGCTCTGAATAGTTACGCACATGTACATAACAGAAAAAGCACAAAAAATAAGTAATGCATTCAGCTGAAAACAGAGTACAATTTATTTCTGCTCAAAAGTACTGTGTGCTTACTTGATGTAAACGTATTCACTTTACTTTCCATATGATTTAGAGTTGTCTGCAACCAGTTTTATGTGTGTGCTACTGCAGTTAGTAAACTTACACTAAGCAATATCACCAGTTGCTCCTAATGGTACTACCGTGTTTCAAAGCAATACAAAGCTAAATGTAGTTCCAATGTAAATGCATTGTAGTATGTTCTTGAAATCAACTTTACTTTATGTATTCCATTGCTGTGAGTAGCTTTCCTTGTTGTTCCATTCAGTTGCAGTTCACTCTGAATAGTTATGCACATGTACATAACAGAAAATACACAATATAAAAAGTAACGCATTCAGCTGAAAAGAGAGTACAATTTACTTTTGCTCAAAAGTACTATGTGCTAACTAGATCTAAACGTTTGTAATTGACTTTCTATATGATTTGGTGCAGTCTGCAACAAGTTTTATGTGTGTGCTACTGAAGTTACTAACGTTACAATAAACAATATCACCAGTTGCTACTAATGGTACTACAGTGTTTCAAAGCAACAAAAAGCTAAATGTAGTTCCAATGTAAATGCATTGTAGTATGTTCTTGAAATCAACTTTACTTTATGTATTCCATTGCTGTGAGTAGCTTTCCTTGTTGTTCCATTCAGTTGCAGTTCACTCTGAATAGTTATGCACATGTACATAACAGAAAATACACAAAATAAAAAGTAAGGCATTCAGCTGAAAAGAGAGTACAATTTACTTTTGCTCAAAAGTACTATGTGGTAACTTGATGTAAACGTTTTCAATTTACTTTCCATATGATCTAGAGTTGTCTGCAACCAGTTTTATGTGTGTGCTGCTGATGTTAGTAAAGTTACACTAAGCAATATCACCAGTTGCTCCTAATTGTACTAACGTGTTTCAAAGCAATACAAAGCTAAATGCAGTTCCAATTTAAATGCAGTGTAGTATGTACTTGAATTCAACATTACTTTATGTATTCCATTGCTGTGAGTCGTTTTCTTTGTGTTTCTATTCAGTTACAGTGCACTCTGAATAGTTACGCACATGTACATAACAGAAAATGCACAAAAAATAAGTAATGCATTCAGCTGAAAAGAGAGTACAATTTATTTCTGCTCAAAAGTACTATGTGCTAACTTGATGTAAACGTATTCTCTTTACTTTCCATATGATTTAGAGTTGTCTGCAACCAGTTTTATGTGTGTGCTACTGAAGTTAGTAAAGTTACACTAAGTTGCTCCTAAAGGTACAACCGTGTTTCAAAGCAATACAATGCTGAATGTAGTTCCAATGTAAATGCAGTGTAGTATGTTCTTGAATTCAACTTTACTTTATGTATTCCATTGCTGTGAGTAGCTTTCCTTGTTTTTCTATTCAGTTGCAGTTCACTCTGAATAATGCACATGTACATAACAGAAAATGCACAAAAAATAAGTAATGCATTCAGCTGAAAAGAGAGTACAATTTACTTTTGCTCAAAAGTACTATGTGCTAACTTGATGTAAACGTATTCACTTTACTTTCCATATGATTTAGAGTTGTCTGCAACCAGTTTTATGTGTGTGCTACTGCAGTTAGTAAAGTTACACTAAGCAATATCACCAGTTGCTCCTAATGGTACTACCGTGTTTCAAAGCAATACAAAGCTAAATGTAGTTCCAATGTAAATGCATTGTAGTATGTTCTTGAAATCAACTTTACTTTATGTATTCCATTGCTGTGAGTAGCTTTCCTTGTTGTTCCATTCAGTTGCAGTTCACTCTGAATAGTTATGCACATGTACATAACAGAAAATACACAAAATAAAAAGTAACGCATTCAGCTGAAAAGAGAGTACAATTTACTTTTGCTCAAAAGTACTATGTGGTAACTTGATGTAAACGTTTTCAATTTACTTTCCATATGATCTAGAGTTGTCTGCAACCAGTTTTATGTGTGAGCTACTGATGTTAGTAAAGTTACACTAAGCAATATCACCAGTTGCTCCTAATTGTACTAACGTGTTTCAAAGCAATACAAAGCTAAATGCAGTTCCAATTTAAATGCAGTGTAGTATGTACTTGAATTCAACATTACTTTATGTATTCCATTGCTGTGAGTCGTTTTCTTTGTGTTTCTATTCAGTTACAGTGCACTCTGAATAGTTACGCACATGTACATAACAGAAAATGCACAAAAAATAAGTAATGCATTCAGCTGAAAAGGGAGTACAATTTATTTCTGCTCAAAAGTACTATGTGCTAACTTGATGTAAACGTTTGTAATTGACTTTCTATATGATTTGGTGCAGTCTGCAACAAGTTTTATGTGTGTGCTACTGAAGTTACTAACGTTACAATAAACAATATCACCAGTTGCTACAAATGGTACTACAGTGTTTCAAAGCAACAAAAAGCTAAATGTAGTTCCAATGTAAATGCATTGTAGTATGTTCTTGAATTCAACTTTACTTTAGGTATTCCATTGCTGTGAGTAGCTTTCCTTGTTTTTCCATTCAGTTGCAGTTCATTCTGAATAGTTACGCACATGTACATAACAGAAAACGCACAAAAAATAAGTAATGCATTCAGCTGAAAAGAGAGTACAATTTATTTCTGCTCAAAAGTACTATGTGCTAACTTGATGTAAACGTATTCACTTTACTTTCCATATGATTTAGAGTTGTCTGCAACCAGTTTTATGTGTGGCTACTGAAGTTAGTAAAGTTACACTAAGTTGCTCCTAAAGGTACAACCGTGTTTCAAAGCAATACAATGCTGAATGTAGTTCCAATGTAAATGCAGTGTAGTATGTTCTTGAATTCAACTTTACTTTATGTATTCCATTGCTGTGAGTAGCTTTCCTTGTTTTTCTATTCAGTTGCAGTTCACTCTGAATAATGCACATGTACATAACAGAAAATGCACAAAAAATAAGTAATGCATTCAGCTGAAAAGAGAGTACAATTTACTTTTGCTCAAAAGTACTATGTGCTAACTTGATGTAAACGTATTCACTTTACTTTCAATATGATTTAGAGTTGTCTGCAACCAGTTTTATGTGTGTGCTACTGCAGTTAGTAAAGTTACACTAAGTTGCTCCTAAAGGTACAACTGTGTTTCAAAGCAATACAATGCTGAATGTAGTTCCAATGTAAATGCAGTGTAGTATGTTCTTGAATTCAACTTTACTTTATGTATTCCATTGCTGTGAGTAGCTTTCCTTGTTTTTCTATTCAGTTGCATTTCACTCTGAATAGTTATGCACATGTACATAACAGAAAATACACAAAATAAAAAGTAACGCATGTAGCTGAAAAGAGAGTACAATTTACTTTTGCTCAAAAGTACTATGTGCTAACTTGATGTAAACGTATTCACTTTACTTTCCATATGATTTAGAGTTGTCTGCAACCAGTTTTATGTGTGTGCTACCGCATTTAGTAAAGTTACACTAAGTTGCTCCTAAAGGTACAACCGTGTTTCAAAGCAATACAAAGCTGAATGTAGTTCCAATGTAAATGCAGTGTAGTGTTCTTGAAATCAACTTTACTTTATGTATTCCATTGCTGTGAGTAGCTTTCCTTGTTTTTCTATTCAGTTGCAGTTCACTCTGAATAGTTATGCACATGTACATAACAGAAAATACACAAAATAAAAAGTAACGCATGCAGCTGAAAAGAGAGTACAATTTACTTTTGCTCAAAAGGACTATGTGCCAACTTGATGTAAACGTTTTCAATTTACTTTCCATATGATCTAGAGTTGTCTGCAACCAGTTTTATGTGTGTGCTACCGCATTTAGTAAAGTTACACTAAGCAATATCACCAGTTGCTCCTAATTGTACTAACGTGTTTCAAAGCAATACAAAGCTGAATGTAGTTCCAATGTAAATGCAGTGTAGTATGTTCTTGAAATCAACTTAACTTTATGTATTCCATTGCTGTGAGTAGTTTTTTTGTGTTTCTAATCTGTTACAGTTCGCTCTGAATAGTTACGCACATGTACATAACAGAAAAAGCACAAAAAATAAGTAATGCATTCAGCTGAAAAGAGAGTACAATTTACTTTTGCTCAAAAGTACTATGTGCTAACTTGATGTAAACGTATTCACTTTACTTTCCATATGATTTAGAGTTGTCTGCAACCAGTTTTATGTGTGTGCTACTGCAGTTAGTAAAGTTACACTAAGCAATATCACCAGTTGCTCCTAATGGTACTACCGTGTTTCAAAGCAATACAAAGCTAAATGTAGTTCCAATGTAAATGCATTGTAGTATGTTCTTGAAATCAACTTTACTTTATGTATTCCATTGCTGTGAGTAGCTTTCCTTGTTGTTCCATTCAGTTGCAGTTCACTCTGAATAGTTATGCACATGTACATAACAGAAAATACACAAAATAAAAAGTAACGCATTCAGCTGAAAAGAGAGTACAATTTACTTTTGCTCAAAAGTACTATGTGGTAACTTGATGTAAACGTTTTCAATTTACTTTCCATATGATCTAGAGTTGTCTGCAACCAGTTTTATGTGTGAGCTACTGATGTTAGTAAAGTTACACTAAGCAATATCACCAGTTGCTCCTAATTGTACTAACGTGTTTCAAAGCAATACAAAGCTAAATGCAGTTCCAATTTAAATGCAGTGTAGTATGTACTTGAATTCAACATTACTTTATGTATTCCATTGCTGTGAGTCGTTTTCTTTGTGTTTCTATTCAGTTACAGTGCACTCTGAATAGTTACGCACATGTACATAACAGAAAATGCACAAAAAATAAGTAATGCATTCAGCTGAAAAGGGAGTACAATTTATTTCTGCTCAAAAGTACTATGTGCTAACTTGATGTAAACGTTTGTAATTGACTTTCTATATGATTTGGTGCAGTCTGCAACAAGTTTTATGTGTGTGCTACTGAAGTTACTAACGTTACAATAAACAATATCACCAGTTGCTACAAATGGTACTACAGTGTTTCAAAGCAACAAAAAGCTAAATGTAGTTCCAATGTAAATGCATTGTAGTATGTTCTTGAATTCAACTTTACTTTAGGTATTCCATTGCTGTGAGTAGCTTTCCTTGTTTTTCCATTCAGTTGCAGTTCATTCTGAATAGTTACGCACATGTACATAACAGAAAACGCACAAAAAATAAGTAATGCATTCAGCTGAAAAGAGAGTACAATTTATTTCTGCTCAAAAGTACTATGTGCTAACTTGATGTAAACGTATTCACTTTACTTTCCATATGATTTAGAGTTGTCTGCAACCAGTTTTATGTGTGGCTACTGAAGTTAGTAAAGTTACACTAAGTTGCTCCTAAAGGTACAACCGTGTTTCAAAGCAATACAATGCTGAATGTAGTTCCAATGTAAATGCAGTGTAGTATGTTCTTGAATTCAACTTTACTTTATGTATTCCATTGCTGTGAGTAGCTTTCCTTGTTTTTCTATTCAGTTGCATTTCACTCTGAATAGTTATGCACATGTACATAACAGAAAATACACAAAATAAAAAGTAACGCATGTAGCTGAAAAGAGAGTACAATTTACTTTTGCTCAAAAGTACTATGTGCTAACTTGATGTAAACGTATTCACTTTACTTTCCATATGATTTAGAGTTGTCTGCAACCAGTTTTATGTGTGTGCTACCGCATTTAGTAAAGTTACACTAAGTTGCTCCTAAAGGTACAACCGTGTTTCAAAGCAATACAAAGCTGAATGTAGTTCCAATGTAAATGCAGTGTAGTGTTCTTGAAATCAACTTTACTTTATGTATTCCATTGCTGTGAGTAGCTTTCCTTGTTTTTCTATTCAGTTGCAGTTCACTCTGAATAGTTATGCACATGTACATAACAGAAAATACACAAAATAAAAAGTAACGCATGCAGCTGAAAAGAGAGTACAATTTACTTTTGCTCAAAAGGACTATGTGCCAACTTGATGTAAACGTTTTCAATTTACTTTCCATATGATCTAGAGTTGTCTGCAACCAGTTTTATGTGTGTGCTACCGCATTTAGTAAAGTTACACTAAGCAATATCACCAGTTGCTCCTAATTGTACTAACGTGTTTCAAAGCAATACAAAGCTGAATGTAGTTCCAATGTAAATGCAGTGTAGTATGTTCTTGAAATCAACTTAACTTTATGTATTCCATTGCTGTGAGTAGTTTTTTTGTTTCTAATCTGTTACAGTTCGCTCTGAATAGTTACGCACATGTACATAACAGAAAAAGCACAAAAAATAAGTAATGCATTCAGCTGAAAACAGAGTACAATTTATTTCTGCTCAAAAGTACTATGTGCTTACTTGATGTAAACGTATTCACTTTACTTTCCATATGATTTAGAGTTGTCTGCAACCAGTTTTATGTGTGTGCTACTGCAGTTAGTAAAGTTACACTAAGCAATATCACCAGTTGCTCCTAATGGTACTACCGTGTTTCAAAGCAATACAAAGCTAAATGTAGTTCCAATGTAAATGCATTGTAGTATGTTCTTGAAATCAACTTTACTTTATGTATTCCATTGCTGTGAGTAGCTTTCCTTGTTGTTCCATTCAGTTGCAGTTCACTCTGAATAGTTATGCACATGTACATAACAGAAAATACACAATATAAAAAGTAACGCATTCAGCTGAAAAGAGAGTACAATTTACTTTTGCTCAAAAGTACTATGTGCTAACTAGATCTAAACGTTTGTAATTGACTTTCTATATGATTTGGTGCAGTCTGCAACAAGTTTTATGTGTGTGCTACTGAAGTTACTAACGTTACAATAAACAATATCACCAGTTGCTACTAATGGTACTACAGTGTTTCAAAGCAACAAAAAGCTAAATGTAGTTCCAATGTAAATGCATTGTAGTATGTTCTTGAAATCAACTTTACTTTATGTATTCCATTGCTGTGAGTAGCTTTCCTTGTTGTTCCATTCAGTTGCAGTTCACTCTGAATAGTTATGCACATGTACATAACAGAAAATACACAAAATAAAAAGTAAGGCATTCAGCTGAAAAGAGAGTACAATTTACTTTTGCTCAAAAGTACTATATGGTAACTTGATGTAAACGTTTTCAATTTACTTTCCATATGATCTAGAGTTGTCTGCAAACAGTTTTATGTGTGTGCTGCTGATGTTAGTAAAGTTACACTAAGCAATATCACCAGTTGCTCCTAATTGTACTAACGTGTTTCAAAGCAATACAAAGCTAAATGCAGTTCCAATTTAAATGCAGTGTAGTATGTACTTGAATTCAACATTACTTTATGTATTCCATTGCTGTGAGTCGTTTTCTTTGTGTTTCTATTCAGTTACAGTGCACTCTGAATAGTTACGCATATGTACATAACAGAAAATGCACAAAAAATAAGTAATGCATTCAGCTGAAAAGAGAGTACAATTTATTTCTGCTCAAAAGTACTATGTGCTAACTTGATGTAAACGTATTCACTTTACTTTCCATATGATTTAGAGTTGTCTGCAACCAGTTTTATGTGTGGCTACTGAAGTTAGTAAAGTTACACTAAGTTGCTCCTAAAGGTACAACCGTGTTTCAAAGCAATACAATGCTGAATGTAGTTCCAATGTAAATGCAGTGTAGTATGTTCTTGAATTCAACTTTACTTTATGTATTCCATTGCTGTGAGTAGCTTTCCTTGTTTTTCTATTCAGTTGCAGTTCACTCTGAATAATGCACATGTACATAACAGAAAATGCACAAAAAATAAGTAATGCATTCAGCTGAAAAGAGAGTACAATTTACTTTTGCTCAAAAGTACTATGTGCTAACTTGATGTAAACGTATTCACTTTACTTTCAATATGATTTAGAGTTGTCTGCAACCAGTTTTATGTGTGTGCTACTGCAGTTAGTAAAGTTACACTAAGTTGCTCCTAAAGGTACAACTGTGTTTCAAAGCAATACAATGCTGAATGTAGTTCCAATGTAAATGCAGTGTAGTATGTTCTTGAATTCAACTTTACTTTATGTATTCCATTGCTGTGAGTAGCTTTCCTTGTTTTTCTATTCAGTTGCATTTCACTCTGAATAGTTATGCACATGTACATAACAGAAAATACACAAAATAAAAAGTAACGCATGTAGCTGAAAAGAGAGTACAATTTACTTTTGCTCAAAAGTACTATGTGCTAACTTGATGTAAACGTATTCACTTTACTTTCCATATGATTTAGAGTTGTCTGCAACCAGTTTTATGTGTGTGCTACCGCATTTAGTAAAGTTACACTAAGTTGCTCCTAAAGGTACAACCGTGTTTCAAAGCAATACAAAGCTGAATGTAGTTCCAATGTAAATGCAGTGTAGTGTTCTTGAAATCAACTTTACTTTATGTATTCCATTGCTGTGAGTAGCTTTCCTTGTTTTTCTATTCAGTTGCAGTTCACTCTGAATAGTTATGCACATGTACATAACAGAAAATACACAAAATAAAAAGTAACGCATGCAGCTGAAAAGAGAGTACAATTTACTTTTGCTCAAAAGGACTATGTGCCAACTTGATGTAAACGTTTTCAATTTACTTTCCATATGATCTAGAGTTGTCTGCAACCAGTTTTATGTGTGTGCTACCGCATTTAGTAAAGTTACACTAAGCAATATCACCAGTTGCTCCTAATTGTACTAACGTGTTTCAAAGCAATACAAAGCTGAATGTAGTTCCAATGTAAATGCAGTGTAGTATGTTCTTGAAATCAACTTAACTTTATGTATTCCATTGCTGTGAGTAGTTTTTTTGTGTTTCTAATCTGTTACAGTTCGCTCTGAATAGTTACGCACATGTACATAACAGAAAAAGCACAAAAAATAAGTAATGCATTCAGCTGAAAACAGAGTACAATTTATTTCTGCTCAAAAGTACTATGTGCTTACTTGATGTAAACGTATTCACTTTACTTTCCATATGATTTAGAGTTGTCTGCAACCAGTTTTATGTGTGTGCTACTGCAGTTAGTAAAGTTACACTAAGCAATATCACCAGTTGCTCCTAATGGTACTACCGTGTTTCAAAGCAATACAAAGCTAAATGTAGTTCCAATGTAAATGCATTGTAGTATGTTCTTGAAATCAACTTTACTTTATGTATTCCATTGCTGTGAGTAGCTTTCCTTGTTGTTCCATTCAGTTGCAGTTCACTCTGAATAGTTATGCACATGTACATAACAGAAAATACACAATATAAAAAGTAACGCATTCAGCTGAAAAGAGAGTACAATTTACTTTTGCTCAAAAGTACTATGTGCTAACTAGATCTAAACGTTTGTAATTGACTTTCTATATGATTTGGTGCAGTCTGCAACAAGTTTTATGTGTGTGCTACTGAAGTTACTAACGTTACAATAAACAATATCACCAGTTGCTACTAATGGTACTACAGTGTTTCAAAGCAACAAAAAGCTAAATGTAGTTCCAATGTAAATGCATTGTAGTATGTTCTTGAAATCAACTTTACTTTATGTATTCCATTGCTGTGAGTAGCTTTCCTTGTTGTTCCATTCAGTTGCAGTTCACTCTGAATAGTTATGCACATGTACATAACAGAAAATACACAAAATAAAAAGTAAGGCATTCAGCTGAAAAGAGAGTACAATTTACTTTTGCTCAAAAGTACTATATGGTAACTTGATGTAAACGTTTTCAATTTACTTTCCATATGATCTAGAGTTGTCTGCAAACAGTTTTATGTGTGTGCTGCTGATGTTAGTAAAGTTACACTAAGCAATATCACCAGTTGCTCCTAATTGTACTAACGTGTTTCAAAGCAATACAAAGCTAAATGCAGTTCCAATTTAAATGCAGTGTAGTATGTACTTGAATTCAACATTACTTTATGTATTCCATTGCTGTGAGTCGTTTTCTTTGTGTTTCTATTCAGTTACAGTGCACTCTGAATAGTTACGCACATGTACATAACAGAAAATGCACAAAAAATAAGTAATGCATTCAGCTGAAAAGAGAGTACAATTTATTTCTGCTCAAAAGTACTATGTGCTAACTTGATGTAAACGTTTGTAATTGACTTTCTATATGATTTGGTGCAGTCTGCAACAAGTTTTATGTGTGTGCTACTGAAGTTACTAACGTTACAATAAACAATATCACCAGTTGCTACAAATGGTACTACAGTGTTTCAAAGCAACAAAAAGCTAAATGTAGTTCCAATGTAAATGCATTGTAGTATGTTCTTGAATTCAACTTTACTTTAGGTATTCCATTGCTGTGAGTCGTTTTCTTTGTGTTTCTATTCAGTTACAGTGCACTCTGAATAGTTACGCACATGTACATAACAGAAAATGCACAAAAAATAAGTAATGCATTCAGCTGAAAAGAGAGTACAATTTATTTCTGCTCAAAAGTACTATGTGCTAACTTGATGTAAACGTTTGTAATTGACTTTCTATATGATTTGGTGCAGTCTGCAACAAGTTTTATGTGTGTGCTACTGAAGTTACTAACGTTACAATAAACAATATCACCAGTTGCTACAAATGGTACTACAGTGTTTCAAAGCAACAAAAAGCTAAATGTAGTTCCAATGTAAATGCATTGTAGTATGTTCTTGAATTCAACTTTACTTTAGGTATTCCATTGCTGTGAGTCGTTTTCTTTGTGTTTCTATTCAGTTACAGTGCACTCTGAATAGTTACGCACATGTACATAACAGAAAATGCACAAAAAATAAGTAATGCATTCAGCTGAAAAGAGAGTACAATTTATTTCTGCTCAAAAGTACTATGTGCTAACTTGATGTAAACGTATTCACTTTACTTTCCATATGATTTAGAGTTGTCTGCAACCAGTTTTATGTGTGTGCTACTGAAGTTAGTAAAGTTACACTAAGTTGCTCCTAAAGGTACAACCGTGTTTCAAAGCAATACAATGCTGAATGTAGTTCCAATGTAAATGCAGTGTAGTATGTTCTTGAATTCAACTTTACTTTATGTATTCCATTGCTGTGAGTAGCTTTCCTTGTTTTTCTATTCAGTTGCAGTTCACTCTGAATAATGCACATGTACATAACAGAAAATGCACAAAAAATAAGTAATGCATTCAGCTGAAAAGAGAGTACAATTTACTTTTGCTCAAAAGTACTATGTGCTAACTTGATGTAAACGTATTCACTTTACTTTCCATATGATTTAGAGTTGTCTGCAACCAGTTTTATGTGTCTGCTACCGCATTTAGTAAAGTTACACTAAGTTGCTCCTAAAGGTACAACCGTGTTTCAAAGCAATACAAAGCTGAATGTAGTTCCAATGTAAATGCAGTGTAGTAAGTTCTTGAAATCAACTTTACTTTATGTATTCCATTGCTGTGAGTAGCTTTGCTTGTTGTTCTATTCAGTTGCAGTTCACTCTGAATAGTTATGCACATGTACATAACAGAAAATACACAAAATAAAAAGTAACGCATGCAGCTGAAAAGAGAGTACAATTTACTTTTGCTCAAAAGTACTATGTGCTAACTTGATGTAAACGTTTTCAATTTACTTTCCATATGATCTAGAGTTGTCTGCAACCAGTTTTATGTGTGTGCTACTGCAGTCAGTAAAGTTACACTAAGCAATATCACCAGTTGCTCCTAATGGTACTACCGTGTTTCAAAGCAATACAAAGCTAAATGTAGTTCCAATGTAAATGCATTGTAGTATGTTCTTGAATTCAACTTTACTTTAGGTATTCCATTGCTGTGAGTAGCTTTCCTTGTTTTTCCATTCAGTTGCAGTTCATTCTGAATAGTTACGCACATGTACATAACAGAAAACGCACAAAAATAAGTAATGCATTCAGCTGAAAAGAGAGTACAATTTATTTCTGCTCAAAAGTACTATGTGCTAACTTGATGTAAACGTATTCACTTTACTTTCCATATGATTTAGAGTTGTCTGCAACCAGTTTTATGTGTGGCTACTGAAGTTAGTAAAGTTACACTAAGTTGCTCCTAAAGGTACAACCGTGTTTCAAAGCAATACAATGCTGAATGTAGTTCCAATGTAAATGCAGTGTAGTATGTTCTTGAATTCAACTTTACTTTATGTATTCCATTGCTGTGAGTAGCTTTCCTTGTTTTTCTATTCAGTTGCAGTTCACTCTGAATAATGCACATGTACATAACAGAAAATGCACAAAAAATAAGTAATGCATTCAGCTGAAAAGAGAGTACAATTTACTTTTGCTCAAAAGTACTATGTGCTAACTTGATGTAAACGTATTCACTTTACTTTCCATATGATTTAGAGTTGTCTGCAACCAGTTTTATGTGTGTGCTACCGCATTTAGTAAAGTTACACTAAGTTGCTCCTAAAGGTACAACCGTGTTTCAAAGCAATACAAAGCTGAATGTAGTTCCAATGTAAATGCAGTGTAGTGTTCTTGAAATCAACTTTACTTTATGTATTCCATTGCTGTGAGTAGCTTTCCTTGTTTTTCTATTCAGTTGCAGTTCACTCTGAATAGTTATGCACATGTACATAACAGAAAATACACAAAATAAAAAGTATCGCATGCAGCTGAAAAGAGAGTACAATTTACTTTTGCTCAAAAGGACTATGTGCTAACTTGATGTAAACGTTTTCAATTTACTTTCCATATGATCTAGAGTTGTCTGCAACCAGTTTTATGTGTGTGCTACCGCATTTAGTAAAGTTACACTAAGCAATATCACCAGTTGCTCCTAATTGTACTAACGTGTTTCAAAGCAATACAAAGCTGAATGTAGTTCCAATGTAAATGCAGTGTAGTATGTTCTTGAAATCAACTTAACTTTATGTATTCCATTGCTGTGAGTAGTTTTTTTGTGTTTCTAATCTGTTACAGTTCGCTCTGAATAGTTACGCACATGTACATAACAGAAAAAGCACAAAAAATAAGTAATGCATTCAGCTGAAAACAGAGTACAATTTATTTCTGCTCAAAAGTACTATGTGCTTACTTGATGTAAACGTATTCACTTTACTTTCCATATGATTTAGAGTTGTCTGCAACCAGTTTTATGTGTGTGCTACTGCAGTTAGTAAAGTTACACTAAGCAATATCACCAGTTGCTCCTAATGGTACTACCGTGTTTCAAAGCAATACAAAGCTAAATGTAGTTCCAATGTAAATGCATTGTAGTATGTTCTTGAAATCAACTTTACTTTATGTATTCCATTGCTGTGAGTAGCTTTCCTTGTTGTTCCATTCAGTTGCAGTTCACTCTGAATAGTTATGCACATGTACATAACAGAAAATACACAATATAAAAAGTAACGCATTCAGCTGAAAAGAGAGTACAATTTACTTTTGCTCAAAAGTACTATGTGCTAACTAGATCTAAACGTTTGTAATTGACTTTCTATATGATTTGGTGCAGTCTGCAACAAGTTTTATGTGTGTGCTACTGAAGTTACTAACGTTACAATAAACAATATCACCAGTTGCTACTAATGGTACTACAGTGTTTCAAAGCAACAAAAAGCTAAATGTAGTTCCAATGTAAATGCATTGTAGTATGTTCTTGAATTCAACTTTACTTTAGGTATTCCATTGCTGTGAGTAGCTTTCCTTGTTTTTCCATTCAGTTGCAGTTCATTCTGAATAGTTACGCACATGTACATAACAGAAAACGCACAAAAAATAAGTAATGCATTCAGCTGAAAAGAGAGTACAATTTATTTCTGCTCAAAAGTACTATGTGCTAACTTGATGTAAACGTTTTCAATTTACTTTCCATATGATCTAGAGTTGTCTGCAACCAGTTTTATGTGTGAGCTACTGATGTTAGTAAAGTTACACTAAGCAATATCACCAGTTGCTCCTAATTGTACTAACGTGTTTCAAAGCAATACAAAGCTAAATGCAGTTCCAATTTAAATGCAGTGTAGTATGTACTTGAATTCAACATTACTTTATGTATTCCATTGCTGTGAGTCGTTTTCTTTGTGTTTCTATTCAGTTACAGTGCACTCTGAATAGTTACGCACATGTACATAACAGAAAATGCACAAAAAATAAGTAATGCATTCAGCTGAAAAGAGAGTACAATTTATTTCTGCTCAAAAGTACTATGTGCTAACTTGATGTAAACGTTTGTAATTGACTTTCTATATGATTTGGTGCAGTCTGCAACAAGTTTTATGTGTGTGCTACTGAAGTTACTAACGTTACAATAAACAATATCACCAGTTGCTACAAATGGTACTACAGTGTTTCAAAGCAACAAAAAGCTAAATGTAGTTCCAATGTAAATGCATTGTAGTATGTTCTTGAATTCAACTTTACTTTAGGTATTCCATTGCTGTGAGTAGCTTTCCTTGTTTTTCCATTCAGTTGCAGTTCATTCTGAATAGTTACGCACATGTACATAACAGAAAACGCACAAAAAATAAGTAATGCATTCAGCTGAAAAGAGAGTACAATTTATTTCTGCTCAAAAGTACTATGTGCTAACTTGATGTAAACGTATTCACTTTACTTTCCATATGATTTAGAGTTGTCTGCAACCAGTTTTATGTGTGGCTACTGAAGTTAGTAAAGTTACACTAAGTTGCTCCTAAAGGTACAACCGTGTTTCAAAGCAATACAATGCTGAATGTAGTTCCAATGTAAATGCAGTGTAGTATGTTCTTGAATTCAACTTTACTTTATGTATTCCATTGCTGTGAGTAGCTTTCCTTGTTTTTCTATTCAGTTGCAGTTCACTCTGAATAATGCACATGTACATAACAGAAAATGCACAAAAAATAAGTAATGCATTCAGCTGAAAAGAGAGTACAATTTACTTTTGCTCAAAAGTACTATGTGCTAACTTGATGTAAACGTATTCACTTTACTTTCAATATGATTTAGAGTTGTCTGCAACCAGTTTTATGTGTGTGCTACTGCAGTTAGTAAAGTTACACTAAGTTGCTCCTAAAGGTACAACTGTGTTTCAAAGCAATACAATGCTGAATGTAGTTCCAATGTAAATGCAGTGTAGTATGTTCTTGAATTCAACTTTACTTTATGTATTCCATTGCTGTGAGTAGCTTTCCTTGTTTTTCTATTCAGTTGCATATCACTCTGAATAGTTATGCACATGTACATAACAGAAAATACACAAAATAAAAAGTAACGCATGTAGCTGAAAAGAGAGTACAATTTACTTTTGCTCAAAAGTACTATGTGCTAACTTGATGTAAACGTATTCACTTTACTTTCCATATGATTTAGAGTTGTCTGCAACCAGTTTTATGTGTGTGCTACCGCATTTAGTAAAGTTACACTAAGTTGCTCCTAAAGGTACAACCGTGTTTCAAAGCAATACAAAGCTGAATGTAGTTCCAATGTAAATGCAGTGTAGTGTTCTTGAAATCAACTTTACTTTATGTATTCCATTGCTGTGAGTAGCTTTCCTTGTTTTTCTATTCAGTTGCAGTTCACTCTGAATAGTTATGCACATGTACATAACAGAAAATACACAAAATAAAAAGTAACGCATGCAGCTGAAAAGAGAGTAGAATTTACTTTTGCTCAAAAGGACTATGTGCTAACTTGATGTAAACGTTTTCAATTTACTTTCCATATGATCTAGAGTTGTCTGCAACCAGTTTTATGTGTGTGCTACCGCATTTAGTAAAGTTACACTAAGCAATATCACCAGTTGCTCCTAATTGTACTAACGTGTTTCAAAGCAATACAAAGCTGAATGTAGTTCCAATGTAAATGCAGTGTAGTATGTTCTTGAAATCAACTTAACTTTATGTATTCCATTGCTGTGAGTAGTTTTTTTGTGTTTCTAATCTGTTACAGTTCGCTCTGAATAGTTACGCACATGTACCTAACAGAAAAAGCACAAAAAATAAGTAATGCATTCAGCTGAAAACAGAGTACAATTTATTTCTGCTCAAAAGTACTATGTGCTTACTTGATGTAAACGTATTCACTTTACTTTCCATATGATTTAGAGTTGTCTGCAACCAGTTTTATGTGTGT
This sequence comes from Hemitrygon akajei, assembly GCF_048418815.1. Classification (NCBI taxonomy): domain Eukaryota; kingdom Metazoa; phylum Chordata; class Chondrichthyes; order Myliobatiformes; family Dasyatidae; genus Hemitrygon; species Hemitrygon akajei. The sequence continues at coordinate 57,750,068 of NC_133131.1, forward strand.
GCTACTGCAGTTAGTAAAGTTACACTAAGCAATATCACCAGTTGCTCCTAATGGTACTACCGTGTTTCAAAGCAATACAAAGCTAAATGTAGTTCCAATGTAAATGCATTGTAGTATGTTCTTGAAATCAACTTTACTTTATGTATTCCATTGCTGTGAGTAGCTTTCCTTGTTGTTCCATTCAGTTGCAGTTCACTCTGAATAGTTATGCACATGTACATAACAGAAAATACACAATATAAAAAGTAACGCATTCAGCTGAAAAGAGAGTACAATTTACTTTTGCTCAAAAGTACTATGTGCTAACTAGATCTAAACGTTTGTAATTGACTTTCTATATGATTTGGTGCAGTCTGCAACAAGTTTTATGTGTGTGCTACTGAAGTTACTAACGTTACAATAAACAATATCACCAGTTGCTACTAATGGTACTACAGTGTTTCAAAGCAACAAAAAGCTAAATGTAGTTCCAATGTAAATGCATTGTAGTATGTTCTTGAAATCAACTTTACTTTATGTATTCCATTGCTGTGAGTAGCTTTCCTTGTTGTTCCATTCAGTTGCAGTTCACTCTGAATAGTTATGCACATGTACATAACAGAAAATACACAAAATAAAAAGTAAGGCATTCAGCTGAAAAGAGAGTACAATTTACTTTTGCTCAAAAGTACTATATGGTAACTTGATGTAAACGTTTTCAATTTACTTTCCATATGATCTAGAGTTGTCTGCAAACAGTTTTATGTGTGTGCTGCTGATGTTAGTAAAGTTACACTAAGCAATATCACCAGTTGCTCCTAATTGTACTAACGTGTTTCAAAGCAATACAAAGCTAAATGCAGTTCCAATTTAAATGCAGTGTAGTATGTACTTGAATTCAACATTACTTTATGTATTCCATTGCTGTGAGTCGTTTTCTTTGTGTTTCTATTCAGTTACAGTGCACTCTGAATAGTTACGCACATGTACATAACAGAAAATGCACAAAAAATAAGTAATGCATTCAGCTGAAAAGAGAGTACAATTTATTTCTGCTCAAAAGTACTATGTGCTAACTTGATGTAAACGTTTGTAATTGACTTTCTATATGATTTGGTGCAGTCTGCAACAAGTTTTATGTGTGTGCTACTGAAGTTACTAACGTTACAATAAACAATATCACCAGTTGCTACAAATGGTACTACAGTGTTTCAAAGCAACAAAAAGCTAAATGTAGTTCCAATGTAAATGCATTGTAGTATGTTCTTGAATTCAACTTTACTTTAGGTATTCCATTGCTGTGAGTAGCTTTCCTTGTTTTTCCATTCAGTTGCAGTTCATTCTGAATAGTTACGCACATGTACATAACAGAAAACGCACAAAAAATAAGTAATGCATTCAGCTGAAAAGAGAGTACAATTTATTTTGCTCAAAAGTACTATGTGCTAACTTGATGTAAACGTATTCACTTTACTTTCCATATGATTTAGAGTTGTCTGCAACCAGTTTTATGTGTCTGCTACCGCATTTAGTAAAGTTACACTAAGTTGCTCCTAAAGGTACAACCGTGTTTCAAAGCAATACAAAGCTGAATGTAGTTCCAATGTAAATGCAGTGTAGTAAGTTCTTGAAATCAACTTTACTTTATGTATTCCATTGCTGTGAGTAGCTTTGCTTGTTGTTCTATTCAGTTGCAGTTCACTCTGAATAGTTATGCACATGTACATAACAGAAAATACACAAAATAAAAAGTAACGCATGCAGCTGAAAAGAGAGTACAATTTACTTTTGCTCAAAAGTACTATGTGCTAACTTGATGTAAACGTTTTCAATTTACTTTCCATATGATCTAGAGTTGTCTGCAACCAGTTTTATGTGTGTGCTACTGCAGTCAGTAAAGTTACACTAAGCAATATCACCAGTTGCTCCTAATGGTACTACCGTGTTTCAAAGCAATACAAAGCTAAATGTAGTTCCAATGTAAATGCATTGTAGTATGTTCTTGAATTCAACTTTACTTTAGGTATTCCATTGCTGTGAGTAGCTTTCCTTGTTTTTCCATTCAGTTGCAGTTCATTCTGAATAGTTACGCACATGTACATAACAGAAAACGCACAAAAATAAGTAATGCATTCAGCTGAAAAGAGAGTACAATTTATTTCTGCTCAAAAGTACTATGTGCTAACTTGATGTAAACGTATTCACTTTACTTTCCATATGATTTAGAGTTGTCTGCAACCAGTTTTATGTGTGGCTACTGAAGTTAGTAAAGTTACACTAAGTTGCTCCTAAAGGTACAACCGTGTTTCAAAGCAATACAATGCTGAATGTAGTTCCAATGTAAATGCAGTGTAGTATGTTCTTGAATTCAACTTTACTTTATGTATTCCATTGCTGTGAGTAGCTTTCCTTGTTTTTCTATTCAGTTGCAGTTCACTCTGAATAATGCACATGTACATAACAGAAAATGCACAAAAAATAAGTAATGCATTCAGCTGAAAAGAGAGTACAATTTACTTTTGCTCAAAAGTACTATGTGCTAACTTGATGTAAACGTATTCACTTTACTTTCAATATGATTTAGAGTTGTCTGCAACCAGTTTTATGTGTGTGCTACTGCAGTTAGTAAAGTTACACTAAGTTGCTCCTAAAGGTACAACTGTGTTTCAAAGCAATACAATGCTGAATGTAGTTCCAATGTAAATGCAGTGTAGTATGTTCTTGAATTCAACTTTACTTTATGTATTCCATTGCTGTGAGTAGCTTTCCTTGTTTTTCTATTCAGTTGCATTTCACTCTGAATAGTTATGCACATGTACATAACAGAAAATACACAAAATAAAAAGTAACGCATGTAGCTGAAAAGAGAGTACAATTTACTTTTGCTCAAAAGTACTATGTGCTAACTTGATGTAAACGTATTCACTTTACTTTCCATATGATTTAGAGTTGTCTGCAACCAGTTTTATGTGTGTGCTACCGCATTTAGTAAAGTTACACTAAGTTGCTCCTAAAGGTACAACCGTGTTTCAAAGCAATACAAAGCTGAATGTAGTTCCAATGTAAATGCAGTGTAGTGTTCTTGAAATCAACTTTACTTTATGTATTCCATTGCTGTGAGTAGCTTTCCTTGTTTTTCTATTCAGTTGCAGTTCACTCTGAATAGTTATGCACATGTACATAACAGAAAATACACAAAATAAAAAGTAACGCATGCAGCTGAAAAGAGAGTACAATTTACTTTTGCTCAAAAGGACTATGTGCTAACTTGATGTAAACGTTTTCAATTTACTTTCCATATGATCTAGAGTTGTCTGCAACCAGTTTTATGTGTGTGCTACCGCATTTAGTAAAGTTACACTAAGCAATATCACCAGTTGCTCCTAATTGTACTAACGTGTTTCAAAGCAATACAAAGCTGAATGTAGTTCCAATGTAAATGCAGTGTAGTATGTTCTTGAAATCAACTTAACTTTATGTATTCCATTGCTGTGAGTAGTTTTTTTGTGTTTCTAATCTGTTACAGTTCGCTCTGAATAGTTACGCACATGTACATAACAGAAAAAGCACAAAAAATAAGTAATGCATTCAGCTGAAAACAGAGTACAATTTATTTCTGCTCAAAAGTACTATGTGCTTACTTGATGTAAACGTATTCACTTTACTTTCCATATGATTTAGAGTTGTCTGCAACCAGTTTTATGTGTGTGCTACTGCAGTTAGTAAAGTTACACTAAGCAATATCACCAGTTGCTCCTAATGGTACTACCGTGTTTCAAAGCAATACAAAGCTAAATGTAGTTCCAATGTAAATGCATTGTAGTATGTTCTTGAAATCAACTTTACTTTATGTATTCCATTGCTGTGAGTAGCTTTCCTTGTTGTTCCATTCAGTTGCAGTTCACTCTGAATAGTTATGCACATGTACATAACAGAAAATACACAATATAAAAAGTAACGCATTCAGCTGAAAAGAGAGTACAATTTACTTTTGCTCAAAAGTACTATGTGCTAACTAGATCTAAACGTTTGTAATTGACTTTCTATATGATTTGGTGCAGTCTGCAACAAGTTTTATGTGTGTGCTACTGAAGTTACTAACGTTACAATAAACAATATCACCAGTTGCTACTAATGGTACTACAGTGTTTCAAAGCAACAAAAAGCTAAATGTAGTTCCAATGTAAATGCATTGTAGTATGTTCTTGAATTCAACTTTACTTTAGGTATTCCATTGCTGTGAGTAGCTTTCCTTGTTTTTCCATTCAGTTGCAGTTCATTCTGAATAGTTACGCACATGTACATAACAGAAAACGCACAAAAAATAAGTAATGCATTCAGCTGAAAAGAGAGTACAATTTATTTCTGCTCAAAAGTACTATGTGCTAACTTGATGTAAACGTTTGTAATTGACTTTCTATATGATTTGGTGCAGTCTGCAACAAGTTTTATGTGTGTGCTACTGAAGTTACTAACGTTACAATAAACAATATCACCAGTTGCTACAAATGGTACTACAGTGTTTCAAAGCAACAAAAAGCTAAATGTAGTTCCAATGTAAATGCATTGTAGTATGTTCTTGAATTCAACTTTACTTTAGGTATTCCATTGCTGTGAGTAGCTTTCCTTGTTTTTCCATTCAGTTGCAGTTCATTCTGAATAGTTACGCACATGTACATAACAGAAAACGCACAAAAAATAAGTAATGCATTCAGCTGAAAAGAGAGTACAATTTATTTCTGCTCAAAAGTACTATGTGCTAACTTGATGTAAACGTATTCACTTTACTTTCCATATGATTTAGAGTTGTCTGCAACCAGTTTTATGTGTGTGCTACTGAAGTTAGTAAAGTTACACTAAGTTGCTCCTAAAGGTACAACCGTGTTTCAAAGCAATACAATGCTGAATGTAGTTCCAATGTAAATGCAGTGTAGTATGTTCTTGAATTCAACTTTACTTTATGTATTCCATTGCTGTGAGTAGCTTTCCTTGTTTTTCTATTCAGTTGCAGTTCACTCTGAATAATGCACATGTACATAACAGAAAATGCACAAAAAATAAGTAATGCATTCAGCTGAAAAGAGAGTACAATTTACTTTTGCTCAAAAGTACTATGTGCTAACTTGATGTAAACGTATTCACTTTACTTTCCATATGATTTAGAGTTGTCTGCAACCAGTTTTATGTGTCTGCTACCGCATTTAGTAAAGTTACACTAAGTTGCTCCTAAAGGTACAACCGTGTTTCAAAGCAATACAAAGCTGAATGTAGTTCCAATGTAAATGCAGTGTAGTAAGTTCTTGAAATCAACTTTACTTTATGTATTCCATTGCTGTGAGTAGCTTTGCTTGTTGTTCTATTCAGTTGCAGTTCACTCTGAATAGTTATGCACATGTACATAACAGAAAATACACAAAATAAAAAGTAACGCATGCAGCTGAAAAGAGAGTACAATTTACTTTTGCTCAAAAGTACTATGTGCTAACTTGATGTAAACGTTTTCAATTTACTTTCCATATGATCTAGAGTTGTCTGCAACCAGTTTTATGTGTGTGCTACTGCAGTCAGTAAAGTTACACTAAGCAATATCACCAGTTGCTCCTAATGGTACTACCGTGTTTCAAAGCAATACAAAGCTAAATGTAGTTCCAATGTAAATGCATTGTAGTATGTTCTTGAATTCAACTTTACTTTAGGTATTCCATTGCTGTGAGTAGCTTTCCTTGTTTTTCCATTCAGTTGCAGTTCATTCTGAATAGTTACGCACATGTACATAACAGAAAACGCACAAAAAATAAGTAATGCATTCAGCTGAAAAGAGAGTACAATTTATTTCTGCTCAAAAGTACTATGTGCTAACTTGATGTAAACGTATTCACTTTACTTTCCATATGATTTAGAGTTGTCTGCAACCAGTTTTATGTGTGGCTACTGAAGTTAGTAAAGTTACACTAAGTTGCTCCTAAAGGTACAACCGTGTTTCAAAGCAATACAATGCTGAATGTAGTTCCAATGTAAATGCAGTGTAGTATGTTCTTGAATTCAACTTTACTTTATGTATTCCATTGCTGTGAGTAGCTTTCCTTGTTTTTCTATTCAGTTGCAGTTCACTCTGAATAATGCACATGTACATAACAGAAAATGCACAAAAAATAAGTAATGCATTCAGCTGAAAAGAGAGTACAATTTACTTTTGCTCAAAAGTACTATGTGCTAACTTGATGTAAACGTATTCACTTTACTTTCAATATGATTTAGAGTTGTCTGCAACCAGTTTTATGTGTGTGCTACTGCAGTTAGTAAAGTTACACTAAGTTGCTCCTAAAGGTACAACTGTGTTTCAAAGCAATACAATGCTGAATGTAGTTCCAATGTAAATGCAGTGTAGTATGTTCTTGAATTCAACTTTACTTTATGTATTCCATTGCTGTGAGTAGCTTTCCTTGTTTTTCTATTCAGTTGCATTTCACTCTGAATAGTTATGCACATGTACATAACAGAAAATACACAAAATAAAAAGTAACGCATGTAGCTGAAAAGAGAGTACAATTTACTTTTGCTCAAAAGTACTATGTGCTAACTTGATGTAAACGTATTCACTTTACTTTCCATATGATTTAGAGTTGTCTGCAACCAGTTTTATGTGTGTGCTACCGCATTTAGTAAAGTTACACTAAGTTGCTCCTAAAGGTACAACCGTGTTTCAAAGCAATACAAAGCTGAATGTAGTTCCAATGTAAATGCAGTGTAGTGTTCTTGAAATCAACTTTACTTTATGTATTCCATTGCTGTGAGTAGCTTTCCTTGTTTTTCTATTCAGTTGCAGTTCACTCTGAATAGTTATGCACATGTACATAACAGAAAATACACAAAATAAAAAGTAACGCATGCAGCTGAAAAGAGAGTACAATTTACTTTTGCTCAAAAGGACTATGTGCTAACTTGATGTAAACGTTTTCAATTTACTTTCCATATGATCTAGAGTTGTCTGCAACCAGTTTTATGTGTGTGCTACCGCATTTAGTAAAGTTACACTAAGCAATATCACCAGTTGCTCCTAATTGTACTAACGTGTTTCAAAGCAATACAAAGCTGAATGTAGTTCCAATGTAAATGCAGTGTAGTATGTTCTTGAAATCAACTTAACTTTATGTATTCCATTGCTGTGAGTAGTTTTTTTGTGTTTCTAATCTGTTACAGTTCGCTCTGAATAGTTACGCACATGTACATAACAGAAAAAGCACAAAAAATAAGTAATGCATTCAGCTGAAAACAGAGTACAATTTATTTCTGCTCAAAAGTACTATGTGCTTACTTGATGTAAACGTATTCACTTTACTTTCCATATGATTTAGAGTTGTCTGCAACCAGTTTTATGTGTGTGCTACTGCAGTTAGTAAAGTTACACTAAGCAATATCACCAGTTGCTCCTAATGGTACTACCGTGTTTCAAAGCAATACAAAGCTAAATGTAGTTCCAATGTAAATGCATTGTAGTATGTTCTTGAAATCAACTTTACTTTATGTATTCCATTGCTGTGAGTAGCTTTCCTTGTTGTTCCATTCAGTTGCAGTTCACTCTGAATAGTTATGCACATGTACATAACAGAAAATACACAATATAAAAAGTAACGCATTCAGCTGAAAAGAGAGTACAATTTACTTTTGCTCAAAAGTACTATGTGCTAACTAGATCTAAACGTTTGTAATTGACTTTCTATATGATTTGGTGCAGTCTGCAACAAGTTTTATGTGTGTGCTACTGAAGTTACTAACGTTACAATAAACAATATCACCAGTTGCTACTAATGGTACTACAGTGTTTCAAAGCAACAAAAAGCTAAATGTAGTTCCAATGTAAATGCATTGTAGTATGTTCTTGAATTCAACTTTACTTTAGGTATTCCATTGCTGTGAGTAGCTTTCCTTGTTTTTCCATTCAGTTGCAGTTCATTCTGAATAGTTACGCACATGTACATAACAGAAAACGCACAAAAAATAAGTAATGCATTCAGCTGAAAAGAGAGTACAATTTATTTCTGCTCAAAAGTACTATGTGCTAACTTGATGTAAACGTATTCACTTTACTTTCCATATGATTTAGAGTTGTCTGCAACCAGTTTTATGTGTGTGCTACTGAAGTTAGTAAAGTTACACTAAGTTGCTCCTAAAGGTACAACCGTGTTTCAAAGCAATACAATGCTGAATGTAGTTCCAATGTAAATGCAGTGTAGTATGTTCTTGAATTCAACTTTACTTTATGTATTCCATTGCTGTGAGTAGCTTTCCTTGTTTTTCTATTCAGTTGCAGTTCACTCTGAATAATGCACATGTACATAACAGAAAATGCACAAAAAATAAGTAATGCATTCAGCTGAAAAGAGAGTACAATTTACTTTTGCTCAAAAGTACTATGTGCTAACTTGATGTAAACGTATTCACTTTACTTTCCATATGATTTAGAGTTGTCTGCAACCAGTTTTATGTGTCTGCTACCGCATTTAGTAAAGTTGCACTAAGTTGCTCCTAAAGGTACAACCGTGTTTCAAAGCAATACAAAGCTGAATGTAGTTCCAATGTAAATGCAGTGTAGTAAGTTCTTGAAATCAACTTTACTTTATGTATTCCATTGCTGTGAGTAGCTTTGCTTGTTGTTCTATTCAGTTGCAGTTCACTCTGAATAGTTATGCACATGTACATAAAAGAAAATACACAAAATAAAAAGTAACGCATGCAGCTGAAAAGAGAGTACAATTTACTTTTGCTCAAAAGTACTATGTGCTAACTTGATGTAAACGTTTTCAATTTACTTTCCATATGATCTAGAGTTGTCTGCAACCAGTTTTATGTGTGTGCTACTGCAGTCAGTAAAGTTACACTAAGCAATATCACCAGTTGCTCCTAATGGTACTACCGTGTTTCAAAGCAATACAAAGCTAAATGTAGTTCCAATGTAAATGCATTGTAGTATGTTCTTGAATTCAACTTTACTTTAGGTATTCCATTGCTGTGAGTAGCTTTCCTTGTTTTTCCATTCAGTTGCAGTTCATTCTGAATAGTTATGCACATGTACATAACAGAAAATACACAAAATAAAAAGTAACGCATGCAGCTGAAAAGAGAGTACAATTTACTTTTGCTCAAAAGGACTATGTGCTAACTTGATGTAAACGTTTTCAATTTACTTTCCATATGATCTAGAGTTGTCTGCAACCAGTTTTATGTGTGTGCTACCGCATTTAGTAAAGTTACACTAAGCAATATCACCAGTTGCTCCTAATTGTACTAACGTGTTTCAAAGCAATACAAAGCTGAATGTAGTTCCAATGTAAATGCAGTGTAGTATGTTCTTGAAATCAACTTAACTTTATGTATTCCATTGCTGTGAGTAGTTTTTTTGTGTTTCTAATCTGTTACAGTTCGCTCTGAATAGTTACGCACATGTACATAACAGAAAAAGCACAAAAAATAAGTAATGCATTCAGCTGAAAACAGAGTACAATTTATTTCTGCTCAAAAGTACTATGTGCTTACTTGATGTAAACGTATTCACTTTACTTTCCATATGATTTAGAGTTGTCTGCAACCAGTTTTATGTGTGTGCTACTGCAGTTAGTAAAGTTACACTAAGCAATATCACCAGTTGCTCCTAATGGTACTACCGTGTTTCAAAGCAATACAAAGCTAAATGTAGTTCCAATGTAAATGCATTGTAGTATGTTCTTGAAATCAACTTTACTTTATGTATTCCATTGCTGTGAGTAGCTTTCCTTGTTGTTCCATTCAGTTGCAGTTCACTCTGAATAGTTATGCACATGTACATAACAGAAAATACACAATATAAAAAGTAACGCATTCAGCTGAAAAGAGAGTACAATTTACTTTTGCTCATAAGTACTATGTGCTAACTAGATCTAAACGTTTGTAATTGACTTTCTATATGATTTGGTGCAGTCTGCAACAAGTTTTATGTGTGTGCTACTGAAGTTACTAACGTTACAATAAACAATATCACCAGTTGCTACTAATGGTACTACAGTGTTTCAAAGCAACAAAAAGCTAAATGTAGTTCCAATGTAAATGCATTGTAGTATGTTCTTGAATTCAACTTTACTTTAGGTATTCCATTGCTGTGAGTAGCTTTCCTTGTTTTTCCATTCAGTTGCAGTTCATTCTGAATAGTTACGCACATGTACATAACAGAAAACGCACAAAAAATAAGTAATGCATTCAGCTGAAAAGAGAGTACAATTTATTTCTGCTCAAAAGTACTATGTGCTAACTTGATGTAAACGTATTCACTTTACTTTCCATATGATTTAGAGTTGTCTGCAACCAGTTTTATGTGTGTGCTACTGAAGTTAGTAAAGTTACACTAAGTTGCTCCTAAAGGTACAACAGTGTTTCAAAGCAATACAATGCTGAATGTAGTTCCAATGTAAATGCAGTGTAGTATGTTCTTGAATTCAACTTTACTTTATGTATTCCATTGCTGTGAGTAGCTTTGCTTGTTGTTCTATTCAGTTGCAGTTCACTCTGAATAGTTATGCACATGTACATAACAGAAAATACACAAAATAAAAAGTAACGCATGCAGCTGAAAAGAGAGTACAATTTACTTTTGCTCAAAAGTACTATGTGCTAACTTGATGTAAACGTTTTCAATTTACTTTCCATATGATCTAGAGTTGTCTGCAACCAGTTTTATGTGTGTGCTACTGCAGTCAGTAAAGTTACACTAAGCAATATCACCAGTTGCTCCTAATGGTACTACCGTGTTTCAAAGCAATACAAAGCTAAATGTAGTTCCAATGTAAATGCATTGTAGTATGTTCTTGAATTCAACTTTACTTTAGGTATTCCATTGCTGTGAGTAGCTTTCCTTGTTTTTCCATTCAGTTGCAGTTCATTCTGAATAGTTATGCACATGTACATAACAGAAAATACACAAAATAAAAAGTAACGCATGCAGCTGAAAAGAGAGTACAATTTACTTTTGCTCAAAAGGACTATGTGCTAACTTGATGTAAACGTTTTCAATTTACTTTCCATATGATCTAGAGTTGTCTGCAACCAGTTTTATGTGTGTGCTACCGCATTTAGTAAAGTTACACTAAGCAATATCACCAGTTGCTCCTAATTGTACTAACGTGTTTCAAAGCAATACAAAGCTGAATGTAGTTCCACTGTAAATGCAGTGTAGTATGTTCTTGAAATCAACTTAACTTTATGTATTCCATTGCTGTGTGTAGTTTTTTTGTGTTTCTAATCTGTTACAGTTCGCTCTGAATAGTTACGCACATGTACATAACAGAAAAAGCACAAATAATAAGTAATGCATTCAGCTGAAAACAGAGTACAATTTATTTCTGCTCAAAAGTACTATGTGCTTACTTGATGTAAACGTATTCACTTTACTTTCCATATGATTTAGAGTTGTCTGCAACCAGTTTTATGTGTGTGCTACTGCAGTTAGTAAAGTTACACTAAGCAATATCACCAGTTGCTCCTAATGGTACTACCGTGTTTCAAAGCAATACAAAGCTAAATGTAGTTCCAATGTAAATGCATTGTAGTATGTTCTTGAAATCAACTTTACTTTATGTATTCCATTGCTGTGAGTAGCTTTCCTTGTTGTTCCATTCAGTTGCAGTTCACTCTGAATAGTTATGCACATGTACATAACAGAAAATACACAATATAAAAAGTAACGCATTCAGCTGAAAAGAGAGTACAATTTACTTTTGCTCAAAAGTACTATGTGCTAACTAGATCTAAACGTTTGTAATTGACTTTCTATATGATTTGGTGCAGTCTGCAACAAGTTTTATGTGTGTGCTACTGAAGTTACTAACGTTACAATAAACAATATCACCAGTTGCTACTAATGGTACTACAGTGTTTCAAAGCAACAAAAAGCTAAATGTAGTTCCAATGTAAATGCATTGTAGTATGTTCTTGAATTCAACTTTACTTTAGGTATTCCATTGCTGTGAGTAGCTTTCCTTGTTTTTCCATTCAGTTGCAGTTCATTCTGAATAGTTACGCACATGTACATAACAGAAAACGCACAAAAAATAAGTAATGCATTCAGCTGAAAAGAGAGTACAATTTATTTCTGCTCAAAAGTACTATGTGCTAACTTGATGTAAACGTATTCACTTTACTTTCCATATGATTTAGAGTTGTCTGCAACCAGTTTTATGTGTGTGCTACTGAAATTAGTAAAGTTACACTAAGTTGCTCCTAAAGGTACAACAGTGTTTCAAAGCAATACAATGCTGAATGTAGTTCCAATGTAAATGCAGTGTAGTATGTTCTTGAATTCAACTTTACTTTATGTATTCCATTGCTGTGAGTAGCTTTCCTTGTTTTTCTATTCAGTTGCAGTTCACTCTGAATAATGCACATGTACATAACAGAAAATGCACAAAAAATAAGTAATGCATTCAGCTGAAAAGAGAGTACAATTTACTTTTGCTCAAAAGTACTATGTGCTAACTTGATGTAAACGTATTCACTTTACTTTCCATATGATTTAGAGTTGTCTGCAACCAGTTTTATGTGTCTGCTACCGCATTTAGTAAAGTTGCACTAAGTTGCTCCTAAAGGTACAACCGTGTTTCAAAGCAATACAAAGCTGAATGTAGTTCCAATGTAAATGCAGTGTAGTAAGTTCTTGAAATCAACTTTACTTTATGTATTCCATTGCTGTGAGTAGCTTTGCTTGTTGTTCTATTCAGTTGCAGTTCACTCTGAATAGTTATGCACATGTACATAAAAGAAAATACACAAAATAAAAAGTAACGCATGCAGCTGAAAAGAGAGTACAATTTACTTTTGCTCAAAAGTACTATGTGCTAACTTGATGTAAACGTTTTCAATTTACTTTCCATATGATCTAGAGTTGTCTGCAACCAGTTTTATGTGTGTGCTACTGCAGTCAGTAAAGTTACACTAAGCAATATCACCAGTTGCTCCTAATGGTACTACCGTGTTTCAAAGCAATACAAAGCTAAATGTAGTTCCAATGTAAATGCATTGTAGTATGTTCTTGAATTCAACTTTACTTTAGGTATTCCATTGCTGTGAGTAGCTTTCCTTGTTTTTCCATTCAGTTGCAGTTCATTCTGAATAGTTACGCACATGTACATAACAGAAAACGCACAAAAAATAAGTAATGCATTCAGCTGAAAAGAGAGTACAATTTATTTCTGCTCAAAAGTACTATGTGCTAACTTGATGTAAACGTATTCACTTTACTTTCCATATGATTTAGAGTTGTCTGCAACCAGTTTTATGTGTGGCTACTGAAGTTAGTAAAGTTACACTAAGTTGCTCCTAAAGGTACAACCGTGTTTCAAAGCAATACAATGCTGAATGTAGTTCCAATGTAAATGCAGTGTAGTATGTTCTTGAATTCAACTTTACTTTATGTATTCCATTGCTGTGAGTAGCTTTCCTTGTTTTTCTATTCAGTTGCAGTTCACTCTGAATAATGCACATGTACATAACAGAAAATGCACAAAAAATAAGTAATGCATTCAGCTGAAAAGAGAGTACAATTTACTTTTGCTCAAAAGTACTATGTGCTAACTTGATGTAAACGTATTCACTTTACTTTCCATATGATTTAGAGTTGTCTGCAACCAGTTTTATGTGTGTGCTACTGCAGTTAGTAAAGTTACACTAAGTTGCTCCTAAAGGTACAACTGTGTTTCAAAGCAATACAATGCTGAATGTTGTTCCAATGTAAATGCAGTGTAGTATGTTCTTGAAATCAACTTTACTTTATGTATTCCATTGCTGTGAGTAGCTTTCCTTGTTTTTCTATTCAGTTGCAGTTCACTCTGAATAGTTATGCACATGTACATAACAGAAAATACACAAAATAAAAAGTAACGCATGCAGCTGAAAAGAGAGTACAATTTACTTTTGCTCAAAAGGACTATGTGCTAACTTGATGTAAACGTTTTCAATTTACTTTCCATATGATCTAGAGTTGTCTGCAACCAGTTTTATGTGTGTGCTACTGCAGTCAGTAAAGTTACACTAAGCAATATCACCAGTTGCTCCTAATGGTACTACCGTGTTTCAAAGCAATACAAAGCTAAATGTAGTTCCAATGTAAATGCATTGTAGTATGTTCTTGAATTCAACTTTACTTTAGGTATTCCATTGCTGTGAGTAGCTTTCCTTGTTTTTCCATTCAGTTGCAGTTCATTCTGAATAGTTATGCACATGTACATAACAGAAAATACACAAAATAAAAAGTAACGCATGCAGCTGAAAAGAGAGTACAATTTACTTTTGCTCAAAAGGACTATGTGCTAACTTGATGTAAACGTTTTCAATTTACTTTCCATATGATCTAGAGTTGTCTGCAACCAGTTTTATGTGTGTGCTACCGCATTTAGTAAAGTTACACTAAGCAATATCACCAGTTGCTCCTAATTGTACTAACGTGTTTCAAAGCAATACAAAGCTGAATGTAGTTCCACTGTAAATGCAGTGTAGTATGTTCTTGAAATCAACTTAACTTTATGTATTCCATTGCTGTGTGTAGTTTTTTTGTGTTTCTAATCTGTTACAGTTCGCTCTGAATAGTTACGCACATGTACATAACAGAAAAAGCACAAACAATAAGTAATGCATTCAGCTGAAAACAGAGTACAATTTATTTCTGCTCAAAAGTACTATGTGCTTACTTGATGTAAACGTATTCACTTTACTTTCCATATGATTTAGAGTTGTCTGCAACCAGTTTTATGTGTGTGCTACTGCAGTTAGTAAAGTTACACTAAGCAATATCACCAGTTGCTCCTAATGGTACTACCGTGTTTCAAAGCAATACAAAGCTAAATGTAGTTCCAATGTAAATGCATTGTACTATGTTCTTGAAATCAACTTTACTTTATGTATTCCATTGCTGTGAGTAGCTTTCCTTGTTGTTCCATTCAGTTGCAGTTCACTCTGAATAGTTATGCACATGTACATAACAGAAAATACACAATATAAAAAGTAACGCATTCAGCTGAAAAGAGAGTACAATTTACTTTTGCTCAAAAGTACTATGTGCTAACTAGATCTAAACGTTTGTAATTGACTTTCTATATGATTTGGTGCAGTCTGCAACAAGTTTTATGTGTGTGCTACTGAAGTTACTAACGTTACAATAAACAATATCACCAGTTGCTACTAATGGTACTACAGTGTTTCAAAGCAACAAAAAGCTAAATGTAGTTCCAATGTAAATGCATTGTAGTATGTTCTTGAATTCAACTTTACTTTAGGTATTCCATTGCTGTGAGTAGCTTTCCTTGTTTTTCCATTCAGTTGCAGTTCATTCTGAATAGTTACGCACATGTACATAACAGAAAACGCACAAAAAATAAGTAATGCATTCAGCTGAAAAGAGAGTACAATTTATTTCTGCTCAAAAGTACTATGTGCTAACTTGATGTAAACGTATTCACTTTACTTTCCATATGATTTAGAGTTGTCTGCAACCAGTTTTATGTGTGTGCTACTGAAGTTAGTAAAGTTACACTAAGTTGCTCCTAAAGGTACAACAGTGTTTCAAAGCAATACAATGCTGAATGTAGTTCCAATATAAATGCAGTGTAGTATGTTCTTGAATTCAACTTTACTTTATGTATTCCATTGCTGTGAGTAGCTTTCCTTGTTTTTCTATTCAGTTGCAGTTCACTCTGAATAATGCACATGTACATAACAGAAAATGCACAAAAAATAAGTAATGCATTCAGCTGAAAAGAGAGTACAATTTACTTTTGCTCAAAAGTACTATGTGCTAACTTGATGTAAACGTATTCACTTTACTTTCCATATGATTTAGAGTTGTCTGCAACCAGTTTTATGTGTCTGCTACCGCATTTAGTAAAGTTGCACTAAGTTGCTCCTAAAGGTACAACCGTGTTTCAAAGCAATACAAAGCTGAATGTAGTTCCAATGTAAATGCAGTGTAGTAAGTTCTTGAAATCAACTTTACTTTATGTATTCCATTGCTGTGAGTAGCTTTGCTTGTTGTTCTATTCAGTTGCAGTTCACTCTGAATAGTTATGCACATGTACATAAAAGAAAATACACAAAATAAAAAGTAACGCATGCAGCTGAAAAGAGAGTACAATTTACTTTTGCTCAAAAGTACTATGTGCTAACTTGATGTAAACGTTTTCAATTTACTTTCCATATGATCTAGAGTTGTCTGCAACCAGTTTTATGTGTGTGCTACTGCAGTCAGTAAAGTTACACTAAGCAATATCACCAGTTGCTCCTAATGGTACTACCGTGTTTCAAAGCAATACAAAGCTAAATGTAGTTCCAATGTAAATGCATTGTAGTATGTTCTTGAATTCAACTTTACTTTAGGTATTCCATTGCTGTGAGTAGCTTTCCTTGTTTTTCCATTCAGTTGCAGTTCATTCTGAATAGTTACGCACATGTACATAACAGAAAACGCACAAAAAATAAGTAATGCATTCAGCTGAAAAGAGAGTACAATTTATTTCTGCTCAAAAGTACTATGTGCTAACTTGATGTAAACGTATTCACTTTACTTTCCATATGATTTAGAGTTGTCTGCAACCAGTTTTATGTGTGGCTACTGAAGTTAGTAAAGTTACACTAAGTTGCTCCTAAAGGTACAACCGTGTTTCAAAGCAATACAATGCTGAATGTAGTTCCAATGTAAATGCAGTGTAGTATGTTCTTGAATTCAACTTTACTTTATGTATTCCATTGCTGTGAGTAGCTTTCCTTGTTTTTCTATTCAGTTGCAGTTCACTCTGAATAATGCACATGTACATAACAGAAAATGCACAAAAAATAAGTAATGCATTCAGCTGAAAAGAGAGTACAATTTACTTTTGCTCAAAAGTACTATGTGCTAACTTGATGTAAACGTATTCACTTTACTTTCCATATGATTTAGAGTTGTCTGCAACCAGTTTTATGTGTGTGCTACTGCAGTTAGTAAAGTTACACTAAGTTGCTCCTAAAGGTACAACTGTGTTTCAAAGCAATACAATGCTGAATGTTGTTCCAATGTAAATGCAGTGTAGTATGTTCTTGAAATCAACTTTACTTTATGTATTCCATTGCTGTGAGTAGCTTTCCTTGTTTTTCTATTCAGTTGCAGTTCACTCTGAATAGTTATGCACATGTACATAACAGAAAATACACAAAATAAAAAGTAACGCATGCAGCTGAAAAGAGAGTACAATTTACTTTTGCTCAAAAGGACTATGTGCTAACTTGATGTAAACGTTTTCAATTTACTTTCCATATGATCTAGAGTTGTCTGCAACCAGTTTTATGTGTGTGCTACCGCATTTAGTAAAGTTACACTAAGCAATATCACCAGTTGCTCCTAATTGTACTAACGTGTTTCAAAGCAATACAAAGCTGAATGTAGTTCCAATGTAAATGCAGTGTAGTATGTTCTTGAAATCAACTTAACTTTATGTATTCCATTGCTGTGAGTAGTTTTTTTGTGTTTCTAATCTGTTACAGTTCGCTCTGAATAGTTACGCACATGTACATAACAGAAAAAGCACAAAAAATAAGTAATGCATTCAGCTGAAAACAGAGTACAATTTATTTCTGCTCAAAAGTACTATGTGCTTACTTGATGTAAACGTATTCACTTTACTTTCCATATGATTTAGAGTTGTCTGCAACCAGTTTTATGTGTGTGCTACTGCAGTTAGTAAAGTTACACTAAGCAATATCACCAGTTGCTCCTAATGGTACTACCGTGTTTCAAAGCAATACAAAGCTAAATGTAGTTCCAATGTAAATGCATTGTAGTATGTTCTTGAAATCAACTTTACTTTATGTATTCCATTGCTGTGAGTAGCTTTCCTTGTTGTTCCATTCAGTTGCAGTTCACTCTGAATAGTTATGCACATGTACATAACAGAAAATACACAATATAAAAAGTAACGCATTCAGCTGAAAAGAGAGTACAATTTACTTTTGCTCAAAAGTACTATGTGCTAACTAGATCTAAACGTTTGTAATTGACTTTCTATATGATTTGGTGCAGTCTGCAACAAGTTTTATGTGTGTGCTACTGAAGTTACTAACGTTACAATAAACAATATCACCAGTTGCTACTAATGGTACTACAGTGTTTCAAAGCAACAAAAAGCTAAATGTAGTTCCAATGTAAATGCATTGTAGTATGTTCTTGAATTCAACTTTACTTTAGGTATTCCATTGCTGTGAGTAGCTTTCCTTGTTTTTCCATTCAGTTGCAGTTCATTCTGAATAGTTACGCACATGTACATAACAGAAAACGCACAAAAAATAAGTAATGCATTCAGCTGAAAAGAGAGTACAATTTATTTCTGCTCAAAAGTACTATGTGCTAACTTGATGTAAACGTATTCTCTTTACTTTCCATATGATTTAGAGTTGTCTGCAACCAGTTTTATGTGTGTGCTACTGAAGTTAGTAAAGTTACACTAAGTTGCTCCTAAAGGTACAACCGTGTTTCAAAGCAATACAATGCTGAATGTAGTTCCAATGTAAATGCAGTGTAGTATGTTCTTGAATTCAACTTTACTTTATGTATTCCATTGCTGTGAGTAGCTTTCCTTGTTTTTCTATTCAGTTGCAGTTCACTCTGAATAATGCACATGTACATAACAGAAAATGCACAAAAAATAAGTAATGCATTCAGCTGAAAAGAGAGTACAATTTACTTTTGCTCAAAAGTACTATGTGCTAACTTGATGTAAACGTATTCACTTTACTTTCCATATGATTTAGAGTTGTCTGCAACCAGTTTTATGTGTGTGCTACTGCAGTTAGTAAAGTTACACTAAGCAATATCACCAG
This sequence comes from Hemitrygon akajei, assembly GCF_048418815.1. Classification (NCBI taxonomy): domain Eukaryota; kingdom Metazoa; phylum Chordata; class Chondrichthyes; order Myliobatiformes; family Dasyatidae; genus Hemitrygon; species Hemitrygon akajei. The sequence continues at coordinate 57,768,911 of NC_133131.1, forward strand.
TTGCTCCTAATGGTACTACCGTGTTTCAAAGCAATACAAAGCTAAATGTAGTTCCAATGTAAATGCATTGTAGTATGTTCTTGAAATCAACTTTACTTTATGTATTCCATTGCTGTGAGTAGCTTTCCTTGTTGTTCCATTCAGTTGCAGTTCACTCTGAATAGTTATGCACATGTACATAACAGAAAATACACAAAATAAAAAGTAACGCATTCAGCTGAAAAGAGAGTACAATTTACTTTTGCTCAAAAGTACTATGTGGTAACTTGATGTAAACGTTTTCAATTTACTTTCCATATGATCTAGAGTTGTCTGCAACCAGTTTTATGTGTGTGCTACTGATGTTAGTAAAGTTACACTAAGCAATATCACCAGTTGCTCCTAATTGTACTAACGTGTTTCAAAGCAATACAAAGCTAAATGCAGTTCCAATTTAAATGCAGTGTAGTATGTAATTGAATTCAACATTACTTTATGTATTCCATTGCTGTGAGTCGTTTTCTTTGTGTTTCTATTCAGTTACAGTGCACTCTGAATAGTTACGCACATGTACATAACAGAAAATGCACAAAAAATAAGTAATGCATTCAGCTGAAAAGAGAGTACAATTTATTTCTGCTCAAAAGTACTATGTGCTAACTTGATGTAAACGTTTGTAATTGACTTTCTATATGATTTGGTGCAGTCTGCAGCAAGTTTTATGTGTGTGCTACTGAAGTTACTAACGTTACAATAAACAATATCACCAGTTGCTACAAATGGTACTACAGTGTTTCAAAGCAACAAAAAGCTAAATGTAGTTCCAATGTAAATGCATTGTAGTATGTTCTTGAATTCAACTTTACTTTAGGTATTCCATTGCTGTGAGTAGCTTTCCTTGTTTTTCCATTCAGTTGCAGTTCATTCTGAATAGTTACGCACATGTACATAACAGAAAACGCACAAAAAATAAGTAATGCATTCAGCTGAAAAGAGAGTACAATTTATTTCTGCTCAAAAGTACTATGTGCTAACTTGATGTAAACGTATTCACTTTACTTTCCATATGATTTAGAGTTGTCTGCAACCAGTTTTATGTGTGTGCTACTGAAGTTAGTAAAGTTACACTAAGTTGCTCCTAAAGGTACAACTGTGTTTCAAAGCAATACAATGCTGAATGTTGTTCCAATGTAAATGCAGTGTAGTATGTTCTTGAATTCAACTTTACTTTATGTATTCCATTGCTGTGAGTAGCTTTCCTTGTTTTTCTATTCAGTTGCATTTCACTCTGAATAGTTATGCACATGTACATAACAGAAAATACACAAAATAAAAAGTAACGCATGTAGCTGAAAAGAGAGTACAATTTACTTTTGCTCAAAAGGACTATGTGCTAACTTGATGTAAACGTATTCACTTTACTTTCCATATGATTTAGAGTTGTCTGCAACCAGTTTTATGTGTGTGCTACCGCATTTAGTAAAGTTACACTAAGCAATATCACCAGTTGCTCCTAATTGTACTAACGTGTTTCAAAGCAATACAAAGCTGAATGTAGTTCCAATGTAAATGCAGTGTAGTATGTTCTTGAAATCAACTTAACTTTATGTATTCCATTGCTGTGAGTAGTTTTTTTGTGTTTCTAATCTGTTACAGTTCGCTCTGAATAGTTACGCACATGTACATAACAGAAAAAGCACAAAAAATAAGTAATGCATTCAGCTGAAAACAGAGTACAATTTATTTCTGCTCAAAAGTACTATGTGCTTACTTGATGTAAACGTATTCACTTTACTTTCCATATGATTTAGAGTTGTCTGCAACCAGTTTTATGTGTGTGCTACTGCAGTTAGTAAAGTTACACTAAGCAATATCACCAGTTGCTCCTAATGGTACTACCGTGTTTCAAAGCAATACAATGCTAAATGTAGTTCCAATGTAAATGCATTGTAGTATGTTCTTGAAATCAACTTTACTTTATGTATTCCATTGCTGTGAGTAGCTTTCCTTGTTGTTCCATTCAGTTGCAGTTCACTCTGAATAGTTATGCACATGTACATAACAGAAAATACACAATATAAAAAGTAACGCATTCAGCTGAAAAGAGAGTACAATTTACTTTTGCTCAAAAGTACTATGTGCTAACTAGATCTAAACGTTTGTAATTGACTTTCTATATGATTTGGTGCAGTCTGCAACAAGTTTTATGTGTGTGCTACTGAAGTTACTAACGTTACAATAAACAATATCACCAGTTGCTACTAATGGTACTACAGTGTTTCAAAGCAACAAAAAGCTAAATGTAGTTCCAATGTAAATGCATTGTAGTATGTTCTTGAATTCAACTTTACTTTAGGTATTCCATTGCTGTGAGTAGCTTTCCTTGTTTTTCCATTCAGTTGCAGTTCATTCTGAATAGTTACGCACATGTACATAACAGAAAACGCACAAAAAATAAGTAATGCATTCAGCTGAAAAGAGAGTACAATTTATTTCTGCTCAAAAGTACTATGTGCTAACTTGATGTAAACGTATTCTCTTTACTTTCCATATGATTTAGAGTTGTCTGCAACCAGTTTTATGTGTGTGCTACTGAAGTTAGTAAAGTTACACTAAGTTGCTCCTAAAGGTACAACCGTGTTTCAAAGCAATACAATGCTGAATGTAGTTCCAATGTAAATGCAGTGTAGTATGTTCTTGAATTCAACTTTACTTTATGTATTCCATTGCTGTGAGTAGCTTTCCTTGTTTTTCTATTCAGTTGCAGTTCACTCTGAATAATGCACATGTACATAACAGAAAATGCACAAAAAATAAGTAATGCATTCAGCTGAAAAGAGAGTACAATTTACTTTTGCTCAAAAGTACTATGTGCTAACTTGATGTAAACGTATTCACTTTACTTTCCATATGATTTAGAGTTGTCTGCAACCAGTTTTATGTGTGTGCTACTGCAGTTAGTGAAGTTACACTAAGCAATATCACCAGTTGCTCCTAATGGTACTACCGTGTTTCAAAGCAATACAAAGCTAAATGTAGTTCCAATGTAAATGCATTGTAGTATGTTCTTGAAATCAACTTTACTTTATGTATTCCATTGCTGTGAGTAGCTTTCCTTGTTGTTCCATTCAGTTGCAGTTCACTCTGAATAGTTATGCACATGTACATAACAGAAAATACACAAAATAAAAAGTAACGCATTCAGCTGAAAAGAGAGTACAATTTACTTTTGCTCAAAAGTACTATGTGGTAACTTGATGTAAACGTTTTCAATTTACTTTCCATATGATCTAGAGTTGTCTGCAACCAGTTTTATGTGTGTGCTACTGATGTTAGTAAAGTTACACTAAGCAATATCACCAGTTGCTCCTAATTGTACTAACGTGTTTCAAAGCAATACAAAGCTAAATGCAGTTCCAATTTAAATGCAGTGTAGTATGTACTTGAATTCAACATTACTTTATGTATTCCATTGCTGTGAGTCGTTTTCTTTGTGTTTCTATTCAGTTACAGTGCACTCTGAATAGTTACGCACATGTACATAACAGAAAATGCACAAAAAATAAGTAATGCATTCAGCTGAAAAGAGAGTACAATTTATTTCTGCTCAAAAGTACTATGTGCTAACTTGATGTAAACGTTTGTAATTGACTTTCTATATGATTTGGTGCAGTCTGCAACAAGTTTAATGTGTGTGCTACTGAAGTTACTAACGTTACAATAAACAATATCACCAGTTGCTACAAATGGTACTACAGTGTTTCAAAGCAACAAAAAGCTAAATGTAGTTCCAATGTAAATGCATTGTAGTATGTTCTTGAATTCAACTTTACTTTAGGTATTCCATTGCTGTGAGTAGCTTTCCTTGTTTTTCCATTCAGTTGCAGTTCATTCTGAATAGTTACGCACATGTACATAACAGAAAACGCACAAAAAATAAGTAATGCATTCAGCTCAAAAGAGAGTACAATTTATTTCTGCTCAAAAGTACTATGTGCTAACTTGATGTAAACGTATTCACTTTACTTTCCATATGATTTAGAGTTGTCTGCAACCAGTTTTATGTGTGTGCTACTGAAGTTAGTAAAGTTACACTAAGTTGCTCCTAAAGGTACAACCGTGTTTCAAAACAATACAATGCTGAATGTAGTTCCAATGTAAATGCAGTGTAGTATGTTCTTGAATTCAACTTTACTTTATGTATTCCATTGCTGTGAGTAGCTTTCCTTGTTTTTCTATTCAGTTGCAGTTCACTCTGAATAATGCACATGTACATAACAGAAAATGCACAAAAAATAAGTAATGCATTCAGCTGAAAAGAGAGTACAATTTACTTTTGCTCAAAAGTACTATGTGCTAACTTGATGTAAACGTATTCACTTTACTTTCCATATGATTTAGAGTTGTCTGCAACCAGTTTTATGTGTCTGCTACCGCATTTAGTAAAGTTACATTAAGTTGCTCCTAAAGGTACAACCGTGTTTCAAAGCAATACAAAGCTGAATGTAGTTCCAATGTAAATGCAGTGTAGTAAGTTCTTGAAATCAACTTTACTTTATGTATTCCATTGCTGTGAGTAGCTTTGCTTGTTGTTCTATTCAGTTGCAGTTCACTCTGAATAGTTATGCACATGTACATAACAGAAAATACACAAAATAAAAAGTAACGCATGCAGCTGAAAAGAGAGTACAATTTACTTTTGCTCAAAAGTACTATGTGCTAACTTGATGTAAACGTTTTCAATTTACTTTCCATATGATCTAGAGTTGTCTGCAACCAGTTTTATGTGTGTGCTACTGCAGTTAGTAAAGTTACACTAAGCAATATCACCAGTTGCTCCTAATGGTACTACAGTGTTTCAAAGCAATACAAAGCTAAATGTAGTTCCAATGTAAATGCATTGTAGTATGTTCTTGAATTCAACTTTACTTTAGGTATTCCATTGCTGTGAGTAGCTTTCCTTGTTTTTCCATTCAGTTGCAGTTCATTCTGAATAGTTACGCACATGTACATAACAGAAAACGCACAAAAAATAAGTAATGCATTCAGCTGAAAAGAGAGTACAATTTATTTCTGCTCAAAAGTACTATGTGCTAACTTGATGTAAACGTATTCACTTTACTTTCCATATGATTTAGAGTTGTCTGCAACCAGTTTTATGTGTGGCTACTGAAGTTAGTAAAGTTACACTAAGTTGCTCCTAAAGGTACAACCGTGTTTCAAAGCAATACAATGCTGAATGTAGTTCCAATGTAAATGCAGTGTAGTATGTTCTTGAATTCAACTTTACTTTATGTATTCCATTGCTGTGAGTAGCTTTCCTTGTTTTTCTATTCAGTTGCAGTTCACTCTGAATAATGCACATGTACATAACAGAAAATGCACAAAAAATAAGTAATGCATTCAGCTGAAAAGAGAGTACAATTTACTTTTGCTCAAAAGTACTATGTGCTAACTTGATGTAAACGTATTCACTTTACTTTCAATATGATTTAGAGTTGTCTGCAACCAGTTTTATGTGTGTGCTACTGCAGTTAGTAAAGTTACACTAAGTTGCTCCTAAAGGTACAACTGTGTTTCAAAGCAATACAATGCTGAATGTAGTTCCAATGTAAATGCAGTGTAGTATGTTCTTGAATTCAACTTTACTTTATGTATTCCATTGCTGTGAGTAGCTTTCCTTGTTTTTCTATTCAGTTGCATATCACTCTGAATAGTTATGCACATGTACATAACAGAAAATACACAAAATAAAAAGTAACGCATGTAGCTGAAAAGAGAGTACAATTTACTTTTGCTCAAAAGTACTATGTGCTAACTTGATGTAAACGTTTTCACTTTACTTTCCATATGATTTAGAGTTGTCTGCAACCAGTTTTATGTGTGTGCTACCGCATTTAGTAAAGTTACACTAAGTTGCTCCTAAAGGTACAACCGTGTTTCAAAGCAATTGTTATGATACCAGCCCCCTCCTTTGTGAGAATTGCAAGAGCCCTAGAAAAGGGGGGTCAATGACCCAAAAGAGAGAGAGAGAGACCGGCTGAATGGACACAGGAAATGGAAAGACATTCCACTGGGACAAAAGCTGGGGACTGTGGCATTGTTCTCAGGAGACACCTGGGAACTGCAGACGTGCCAACTCGCAGGGACATTGTAAAGCCCTCGGGCAAAGTGGGCTGGTTGAGAGAGAGATTGCATCACCTGCAACCTGATTGACACCTGAGATCCCGTGAGGCAGTATAAAGAAGGGTCTGAAAGAGGACGACCCTCAGACGCACCAAGGAGACACCAAGAAGCACGACACCGCTTCCCGTGGGAACGGGAAGCCATTTTGAAATAAGCCACGTGCGCTAAATTCCGAATGCGGGGTTTGTGGCTGGAACCAACGGAAGATCGCTTTTAACAAACAACGGGGAAGATCGCTCCTCTGATCCCACGGATATTTCGGGCAAGTTTTTCCGTTTATCTCTCTCTCTCTCCAACACGTGAAACCAAAAGAGAAAAGCCTGCAGACTTCAGAGTGACTCTTTATATTTCCAATTGGACTCAGTATTATATACCCTAGACAACGAAAGAGCTTATTTCTGATTGATTATGGTTACACCGGTGTTTTAGATTGAGTTTTGACGATTTGAATGTTTTGTATTAACCATACGTTTGTGCCCTTATTGAATAAAACGTTTGAAAATAGTAGCATCCGACTCAGCTGATCCATCTATCTTTGCTGGTAAGTTACCTGGTTACGGGGTTTTCGTAACAAGTGGGGTTCTCGTCTCGGGATTTGAAACCAAACGGGAGGGTCAGTGAATCGGGCTGTAAGTCCAAACTTAAATCTGGTTTCGCAGGTAGCCAGACAGAAAACCAGCAAAGATGGACGTGTGTGAATTTATGAAAAACGCGACTGTGGCGGCGCTAGAGGTGAGCGCCAAAGCAGACTTGTTAAATTTGGCGAAGGGGTTAGAGGTGGAAAACGAGCAGAATCACGCTGAGAGGCAAAGACAGCATGAAATTCGGATCAGAGAGTTAGCAGCAGCCGAGAGAGCGGCAGCGGGGAGAGAAAGAGAGAGGGAGGAGCTAAGGAGAGAGCGGTTTAATGTTAGTCGGGAGCTGAGATTAGTACCTCCGTTCGAGAAGACGGATGTTGATAGTTATTTCATTACTATATACCAGAATCAGAAGTGGCCGGGGGAGCAGTGGGTCGCGTTGTTGCGAAGTGTGTTAGCAGGAGGGAGGACCCGCAGACCAGCGAGTGCGGTGGCCCCGCCCCTGGAGTACCAAAGCTTTCGCGCATGCGCGGTCACTCGCAGCCTGTCGGAAAAAGCGGCTGAGAAAGAGGACAGTTTAAATGAAGCCAGCGGTGATCTGGCCAAGATGTTTTTACCGACCCTGTACCATGAGGGTTCCGAGGGTGGTAAAACAGAAAGCAGTATAGTGAAAGGGGGTAAGGGAGAGGAAATAGCCCTGCCCTTAGTGAAGAGAAAGGTCCTAGAGGTAGGAACTAAAGTTGAGAAACGGATAAAGTTGTTAAAATGTCCAGAGTTGGACATGGTTAATCTGTCTGGTTTGGCAGAATTGTTTGAAGAAGTTCAGAGTTCTAAAGGTGTTCTCGATGGTCCCGAGAGTGAAATGAGGGCAGTCTTAGAGAGGAAGGGTATCCTTGCTGTGGAGAAGTCAGCTGAAATGGCCGAGGAGGTTGTTTCAGCTCGCAGGGTTGCGCCTTCCCCAACGGGGGGCTGCCTAGAGAGTAGCTGGAAGGATCGGGGGACGTTAGAATTTGAAAAAGGTACGGGTATTGAAAGCCTGGAAGGGGCCAATGTCCCGTTTGAGTGTGTCCAAGATGGGGGCGCACGTGGTGCTGAACCTGGTAACAGAGCTCAGGGGAAGTCTGAGGTGTTTGCTCAGGGGAAGTCTGAGGTGTTTGATTCAGGGGGACGGGGCGGCCGTCTTTGTGGATCAGATAGGGTTGGTTCAGTAGGAAAAGGGTTAACCTTGGTAACCGTGGGAAGTGTGAGTTCCACGGTGTTTGTGTTCGAGAGTGGGGCCAAGGTTAGTGCCGAATTTAAGGGGGGAATGAGGATTGTTACTGAAGGAAACGGAAAGTCTGTAGTTCCCAAGTCGAAGGAAGAAATTTTAAACCTGGCAGATCGCTCACAGAGTGAGTCGGGAAATAGCGGGGCCCCCCACTCTATTGTTACGCCAGGGTGGGGTGTGAGGAGGTTGCATTCGAAATGCTACCTGAAAGAGGAGTTGGAATTAAAAACAAATAGCCTGAAGGGTCTTGACAGTTTGGGGCATGGTGTTGAAAAAATAGCCCTGATGAACGAGGCGGGCGGGAGTTCACCACGCCAAATTACTCAAAGTCCCAACGGGGGGACTCGCCAGAAAAGAGGTGACGGTTAATGGGGATGCCATTTTTTTTAAACAGCAAAGCAGGTTTTACGGGTTGCGCCAAAGCCTGTGAATAATAAAGACAGACCTTTGGAGACCTGCCGGCGAAGTAAACCGACCGAAACGATTAGTATTCGCATAAACTTTTGTAGATGCACCTAAGCTAAGATCACACCTCCTTAGTTATGTTGCCGAAGAAAGCAAATAAATAAGGTGGTTATTGAGCTGAAGTTTGATGCTACCAGGCGTTAGTAGGGCACATGAGGTTAAGGTATTAAAGGAAAGGGGCACTGTACTTGTTAACTGTTTAGATGCTGACTTGAATGTATAACTGTATTACTCTGTATTAGATTCAAAATTTCTGTAAGACTGTACCACTCTGGGTTTTAACCGCTGGTAAAAACCTTTTTTTAAGAGGGGAGGTGTTATGATACCAGCCCCCTCCTTTGTGAGAATTGCAAGAGCCCTAGAAAAGGGGGGTCAATGACCCAAAAGAGAGAGAGAGAGACAGGCTGAATGGACACAGGAAATGGAAAGACATTCCACTGGGACAAAAGCTGGGGACTGTGGCATTGTTCTCAGGAGACACCTGGGAACTGCAGACGTGCCAACTCGCAGGGACATTGTAAAGCCCTCGGGCAAAGTGGGCTGGTTGAGAGAGAGATTGCATCACCTGCAACCTGATTGACACCTGAGATCCCGTGAGGCAGTATAAAGAAGGGTCTGAAAGAGGACGACCCTCAGACGCACCAAGGAGACACCAAGAAGCACGACACCGCTTCCCGTGGGAACGGGAAGCCATTTTGAAATAAGCCACGTGCGCTAAATTCCGAATGCGGGGTTTGTGGCTGGAACCAACGGAAGATCGCTTTTAACAAACAACGGGGAAGATCGCTCCTCTGATCCCACGGATATTTCGGGCAAGTTTTTCCGTTTATCTCTCTCTCTCTCCAACACGTGAAACCAAAAGAGAAAAGCCTGCAGACTTCAGAGTGACTCTTTATATTTCCAATTGGACTCAGTATTATATACCCTAGACAACGAAAGAGCTTATTTCTGATTGATTATGGTTACACCGGTGTTTTAGATTGAGTTTTGACGATTTGAATGTTTTGTATTAACCATACGTTTGTGCCCTTATTGAATAAAACGTTTGAAAATAGTAGCATCCGACTCAGCTGATCCATCTATCTTTGCTGGTAAGTTACCTGGTTACGGGGTTTTCGTAACACAATACAAAGCTGAATGTAGTTCCAATGTAAATGCAGTGTAGTGTTCTTGAAATCAACTTTACTTTATGTATTCCATTGCTGTGAGTAGCTTTCCTTGTTTTTCTATTCAGTTGCAGTTCACTCTGAATAGTTATGCACATGTACATAACAGAAAATACACAAAATAAAAAGTAACGCATGCAGCTGAAAAGAGAGTACAATTTACTTTTGCTCAAAAGGACTATGTGCTAACTTGATGTAAACGTTTTCAATTTACTTTCCATATGATCTAGAGTTGTCTGCAACCAGTTTTATGTGTGTGCTACCGCATTTAGTAAAGTTACACTAAGCAATATCACCAGTTGCTCCTAATTGTACTAACGTGTTTCAAAGCAATACAAAGCTGAATGTAGTTCCAATGTAAATGCAGTGTAGTATGTTCTTGAAATCAACTTAACTTTATGTATTCCATTGCTGTGAGTAGTTTTTTTGTGTTTCTAATCTGTTACAGTTCGCTCTGAATAGTTACGCACATGTACATAACAGAAAAAGCACAAAAAATAAGTAATGCATTCAGCTGAAAACAGAGTACAATTTATTTCTGCTCAAAAGTACTATGTGCTTACTTGATGTAAACGTATTCACTTTACTTTCCATATGATTTAGAGTTGTCTGCAACCAGTTTTATGTGTGTGCTACTGCAGTTAGTAAAGTTACACTAAGCAATATCACCAGTTGCTCCTAATGGTACTACCGTGTTTCAAAGCAATACAAAGCTAAATGTAGTTCCAATGTAAATGCATTGTAGTATGTTCTTGAAATCAACTTTACTTTATGTATTCCATTGCTGTGAGTAGCTTTCCTTGTTGTTCCATTCAGTTGCAGTTCACTCTGAATAGTTATGCACATGTACATAACAGAAAATACACAATATAAAAAGTAACGCATTCAGCTGAAAAGAGAGTACAATTTACTTTTGCTCAAAAGTACTATGTGCTAACTAGATCTAAACGTTTGTAATTGACTTTCTATATGATTTGGTGCAGTCTGCAACAAGTTTTATGTGTGTGCTACTGAAGTTACTAACGTTACAATAAACAATATCACCAGTTGCTACTAATGGTACTACAGTGTTTCAAAGCAACAAAAAGCTAAATGTAGTTCCAATGTAAATGCATTGTAGTATGTTCTTGAAATCAACTTTACTTTATGTATTCCATTGCTGTGAGTAGCTTTCCTTGTTGTTCCATTCAGTTGCAGTTCACTCTGAATAGTTATGCACATGTACATAACAGAAAATACACAAAATAAAAAGTAAGGCATTCAGCTGAAAAGAGAGTACAATTTACTTTTGCTCAAAAGTACTATATGGTAACTTGATGTAAACGTTTTCAATTTACTTTCCATATGATCTAGAGTTGTCTGCAAACAGTTTTATGTGTGTGCTGCTGATGTTAGTAAAGTTACACTAAGCAATATCACCAGTTGCTCCTAATTGTACTAACGTGTTTCAAAGCAATACAAAGCTAAATGCAGTTCCAATTTAAATGCAGTGTAGTATGTACTTGAATTCAACATTACTTTATGTATTCCATTGCTGTGAGTCGTTTTCTTTGTGTTTCTATTCAGTTACAGTGCACTCTGAATAGTTACGCACATGTACATAACAGAAAATGCACAAAAAATAAGTAATGCATTCAGCTGAAAAGAGAGTACAATTTATTTCTGCTCAAAAGTACTATGTGCTAACTTGATGTAAACGTTTGTAATTGACTTTCTATATGATTTGGTGCAGTCTGCAACAAGTTTTATGTGTGTGCTACTGAAGTTACTAACGTTACAATAAACAATATCACCAGTTGCTACAAATGGTACTACAGTGTTTCAAAGCAACAAAAAGCTAAATGTAGTTCCAATGTAAATGCATTGTAGTATGTTCTTGAATTCAACTTTACTTTAGGTATTCCATTGCTGTGAGTAGCTTTCCTTGTTTTTCCATTCAGTTGCAGTTCATTCTGAATAGTTACGCACATGTACATAACAGAAAACGCACAAAAAATAAGTAATGCATTCAGCTGAAAAGAGAGCACAATTTATTTCTGCTCAAAAGTACTATGTGCTAACTTGATGTAAACGTATTCACTTTTCTTTCCATATGATTTAGAGTTGTCTGCAACCAGTTTTATGTGTGTGCTACTGAAGTTAGTAAAGTTACACTAAGTTGCTCCTAAAGGTACAACCGTGTTTCAAAGCAATACAATGCTGAATGTAGTTCCAATGTAAATGCAGTGTAGTATGTTCTTGAATTCAACTTTACTTTATGTATTCCATTGCTGTGAGTAGCTTTCCTTGTTTTTCTATTCAGTTGCAGTTCACTCTGAATAATGCACATGTACATAACAGAAAATGCACAAAAAATAAGTAATGCATTCAGCTGAAAAGAGAGTACAATTTACTTTTGCTCAAAAGTACTATGTGCTAACTTGATGTAAACGTATTCACTTTACTTTCCATATGATTTAGAGTTGTCTGCAACCAGTTTTATGTGTCTGCTACCGCATTTAGTAAAGTTACACTAAGTTGCTCCTAAAGGTACAACCGTGTTTCAAAGCAATACAAAGCTGAATGTAGTTCCAATGTAAATGCAGTGTAGTAAGTTCTTGAAATCAACTTTACTTTATGTATTCCATTGCTGTGAGTAGCTTTGCTTGTTGTTCTATTCAGTTGCAGTTCACTCTGAATAGTTATGCACATGTACATAACAGAAAATACACAAAATAAAAAGTAACGCATGCAGCTGAAAAGAGAGTACAATTTACTTTTGCTCAAAAGTACTATGTGCTAACTTGATGTAAACGTTTTCAATTTACTTTCCATATGATCTAGAGTTGTCTGCAACCAGTTTTATGTGTGTGCTACTGCAGTCAGTAAAGTTACACTAAGCAATATCACCAGTTGCTCCTAATGGTACTACCGTGTTTCAAAGCAATACAAAGCTAAATGTAGTTCCAATGTAAATGCATTGTAGTATGTTCTTGAATTCAACTTTACTTTAGGTATTCCATTGCTGTGAGTAGCTTTCCTTGTTTTTCCATTCAGTTGCAGTTCATTCTGAATAGTTACGCACATGTACATAACAGAAAACGCACAAAAATAAGTAATGCATTCAGCTGAAAAGAGAGTACAATTTATTTCTGCTCAAAAGTACTATGTGCTAACTTGATGTAAACGTATTCACTTTACTTTCCATATGATTTAGAGTTGTCTGCAACCAGTTTTATGTGTGGCTACTGAAGTTAGTAAAGTTACACTAAGTTGCTCCTAAAGGTACAACCGTGTTTCAAAGCAATACAATGCTGAATGTAGTTCCAATGTAAATGCAGTGTAGTATGTTCTTGAATTCAACTTTACTTTATGTATTCCATTGCTGTGAGTAGCTTTCCTTGTTTTTCTATTCAGTTGCAGTTCACTCTGAATAATGCACATGTACATAACAGAAAATGCACAAAAAATAAGTAATGCATTCAGCTGAAAAGAGAGTACAATTTACTTTTGCTCAAAAGTACTATGTGCTAACTTGATGTAAACGTATTCACTTTACTTTCAATATGATTTAGAGTTGTCTGCAACCAGTTTTATGTGTGTGCTACTGCAGTTAGTAAAGTTACACTAAGTTGCTCCTAAAGGTACAACTGTGTTTCAAAGCAATACAATGCTGAATGTAGTTCCAATGTAAATGCAGTGTAGTATGTTCTTGAATTCAACTTTACTTTATGTATTCCATTGCTGTGAGTAGCTTTCCTTGTTTTTCTATTCAGTTGCATTTCACTCTGAATAGTTATGCACATGTACATAACAGAAAATACACAAAATAAAAAGTAACGCATGTAGCTGAAAAGAGAGTACAATTTACTTTTGCTCAAAAGTACTATGTGCTAACTTGATGTAAACGTATTCACTTTACTTTCCATATGATTTAGAGTTGTCTGCAACCAGTTTTATGTGTGTGCTACCGCATTTAGTAAAGTTACACTAAGTTGCTCCTAAAGGTACAACCGTGTTTCAAAGCAATACAAAGCTGAATGTAGTTCCAATGTAAATGCAGTGTAGTGTTCTTGAAGTCAACTTTACTTTATGTATTCCATTGCTGTGAGTAGCTTTCCTTGTTTTTCTATTCAGTTGCAGTTCACTCTGAATAGTTATGCACATGTACATAACAGAAAATACACAAAATAAAAAGTAACGCATGCAGCTGAAAAGAGAGTACAATTTACTTTTGCTCAAAAGGACTATGTGCTAACTTGATGTAAACGTTTTCAATTTACTTTCCATATGATCTAGAGTTGTCTGCAACCAGTTTTATGTGTGTGCTACCGCATTTAGTAAAGTTACACTAAGCAATATCACCAGTTGCTCCTAATTGTACTAACGTGTTTCAAAGCAATACAAAGCTGAATGTAGTTCCAATGTAAATGCAGTGTAGTATGTTCTTGAAATCAACTTAACTTTATGTATTCCATTGCTGTGAGTAGTTTTTTTGTGTTTCTAATCTGTTACAGTTCGCTCTGAATAGTTACGCACATGTACATAACAGAAAAAGCACAAAAAATAAGTAATGCATTCAGCTGAAAACAGAGTACAATTAATTTCTGCTCAAAAGTACTATGTGCTTACTTGATGTAAACGTATTCACTTTACTTTCCATATGATTTAGAGTTGTCTGCAACCAGTTTTATGTGTGTGCTACTGCAGTTAGTAAAGTTACACTAAGCAATATCACCAGTTGCTCCTAATGGTACTACCGTGTTTCAAAGCAATACAAAGCTAAATGTAGTTCCAATGTAAATGCATTGTAGTATGTTCTTGAAATCAACTTTACTTTATGTATTCCATTGCTGTGAGTAGCTTTCCTTGTTGTTCCATTCAGTTGCAGTTCACTCTGAATAGTTATGCACATGTACATAACAGAAAATACACAATATAAAAAGTAACGCATTCAGCTGAAAAGAGAGTACAATTTACTTTTGCTCAAAAGTACTATGTGCTAACTAGATCTAAACGTTTGTAATTGACTTTCTATATGATTTGGTGCAGTCTGCAACAAGTTTTATGTGTGTGCTACTGAAGTTACTAACGTTACAATAAACAATATCACCAGTTGCTACTAATGGTACTACAGTGTTTCAAAGCAACAAAAAGCTAAATGTAGTTCCAATGTAAATGCATTGTAGTATGTTCTTGAATTCAACTTTACTTTAGGTATTCCATTGCTGTGAGTAGCTTTCCTTGTTTTTCCATTCAGTTGCAGTTCATTCTGAATAGTTACGCACATGTACATAACAGAAAACGCACAAAAAATAAGTAATGCATTCAGCTGAAAAGAGAGTACAATTTATTTCTGCTCAAAAGTACTATGTGCTAACTTGATGTAAACGTTTGTAATTGACTTTCTATATGATTTGGTGCAGTCTGCAACAAGTTTTATGTGTGTGCTACTGAAGTTACTAACGTTACAATAAACAATATCACCAGTTGCTACAAATGGTACTACAGTGTTTCAAAGCAACAAAAAGCTAAATGTAGTTCCAATGTAAATGCATTGTAGTATGTTCTTGAATTCAACTTTACTTTAGGTATTCCATTGCTGTGAGTAGCTTTCCTTGTTTTTCCATTCAGTTGCAGTTCATTCTGAATAGTTACGCACATGTACATAACAGAAAACGCACAAAAAATAAGTAATGCATTCAGCTGAAAAGAGAGTACAATTTATTTCTGCTCAAAAGTACTATGTGCTAACTTGATGTAAACGTATTCACTTTACTTTCCATATGATTTAGAGTTGTCTGCAACCAGTTTTATGTGTGTGCTACTGAAGTTAGTAAAGTTACACTAAGTTGCTCCTAAAGGTACAACCGTGTTTCAAAGCAATACAATGCTGAATGTAGTTCCAATGTAAATGCAGTGTAGTATGTTCTTGAATTCAACTTTACTTTATGTATTCCATTGCTGTGAGTAGCTTTCCTTGTTTTTCTATTCAGTTGCAGTTCACTCTGAATAATGCACATGTACATAACAGAAAATGCACAAAAAATAAGTAATGCATTCAGCTGAAAAGAGAGTACAATTTACTTTTGCTCAAAAGTACTATGTGCTAACTTGATGTAAACGTATTCACTTTACTTTCCATATGATTTAGAGTTGTCTGCAACCAGTTTTATGTGTCTGCTATCGCATTTAGTAAAGTTACACTAAGTTGCTCCTAAAGGTACAACCGTGTTTCAAAGCAATACAAAGCTGAATGTAGTTCCAATGTAAATGCAGTGTAGTAAGTTCTTGAAATCAACTTTACTTTATGTATTCCATTGCTGTGAGTAGCTTTGCTTGTTGTTCTATTCAGTTGCAGTTCACTCTGAATAGTTATGCACATGTACATAACAGAAAATACACAAAATAAAAAGTAACGCATGCAGCTGAAAAGAGAGTACAATTTACTTTTGCTCAAAAGTACTATGTGCTAACTTGATGTAAACGTTTTCAATTTACTTTCCATATGATCTAGAGTTGTCTGCAACCAGTTTTATGTGTGTGCTACTGCAGTCAGTAAAGTTACACTAAGCAATATCACCAGTTGCTCCTAATGGTACTACCGTGTTTCAAAGCAATACAAAGCTAACTGTAGTTCCAATGTAAATGCATTGTAGTATGTTCTTGAATTCAACTTTACTTTAGGTATTCCATTGCTGTGTGTAGCTTTCCTTGTTTTTCCATTCAGTTGCAGTTCATTCTGAATAGTTACGCACATGTACATAACAGAAAACGCACAAAAAATAAGTAATGCATTCAGCTGAAAAGAGAGTACAATTTATTTCTGCTCAAAAGTACTATGTGCTAACTTGATGTAAACGTATTCACTTTACTTTCCATATGATTTAGAGTTGTCTGCAACCAGTTTTATGTGTGGCTACTGAAGTTAGTAAAGTTACACTAAGTTGCTCCTAAAGGTACAACCGTGTTTCAAAGCAATACAATGCTGAATGTAGTTCCAATGTAAATGCAGTGTAGTATGTTCTTGAATTCAACTTTACTTTATGTATTCCATTGCTGTGAGTAGCTTTCCTTGTTTTTCTATTCAGTTGCAGTTCACTCTGAATAATGCACATGTACATAACAGAAAATGCACAAAAAATAAGTAATGCATTCAGCTGAAAAGAGAGTACAATTTACTTTTGCTCAAAAGTACTATGTGCTAACTTGATGTAAACGTATTCACTTTACTTTCAATATGATTTAGAGTTGTCTGCAACCAGTTTTATGTGTGTGCTACTGCAGTTAGTAAAGTTACACTAAGTTGCTCCTAAAGGTACAACTGTGTTTCAAAGCAATACAATGCTGAATGTAGTTCCAATGTAAATGCAGTGTAGTATGTTCTTGAATTCAACTTTACTTTATGTATTCCATTGCTGTGAGTAGCTTTCCTTGTTTTTCTATTCAGTTGCATTTCACTCTGAATAGTTATGCACATGTACATAACAGAAAATACACAAAATAAAAAGTAACGCATGTAGCTGAAAAGAGAGTACAATTTACTTTTGCTCAAAAGTACTATGTGCTAACTTGATGTAAACGTATTCACTTTACTTTCCATATGATTTAGAGTTGTCTGCAACCAGTTTTATGTGTGTGCTACCGCATTTAGTAAAGTTACACTAAGTTGCTCCTAAAGGTACAACCGTGTTTCAAAGCAATACAAAGCTGAATGTAGTTCCAATGTAAATGCAGTGTAGTGTTCTTGAAATCAACTTTACTTTATGTATTCCATTGCTGTGAGTAGCTTTCCTTGTTTTTCTATTCAGTTGCAGTTCACTCTGAATAGTTATGCACATGTACATAACAGAAAATACACAAAATAAAAAGTAACGCATGCAGCTGAAAAGAGAGTACAATTTACTTTTGCTCAAAAGGACTATGTGCTAACTTGATGTAAACGTTTTCAATTTACTTTCCATATGATCTAGAGTTGTCTGCAACCAGTTTTATGTGTGTGCTACCGCATTTAGTAAAGTTACACTAAGCAATATCACCAGTTGCTCCTAATTGTACTAACGTGTTTCAAAGCAATACAAAGCTGAATGTAGTTCCAATGTAAATGCAGTGTAGTATGTTCTTGAAATCAACTTAACTTTATGTATTCCATTGCTGTGAGTAGTTTTTTTGTGTTTCTAATCTGTTACAGTTCGCTCTGAATAGTTACGCACATGTACATAACAGAAAAAGCACAAAAAATAAGTAATGCATTCAGCTGAAAACAGAGTACAATTTATTTCTGCTCAAAAGTACTATGTGCTTACTTGATGTAAACGTATTCACTTTACTTTCCATATGATTTAGAGTTGTCTGCAACCAGTTTTATGTGTGTGCTACTGCAGTTAGTAAAGTTACACTAAGCAATATCACCAGTTGCTCCTAATGGTACTACCGTGTTTCAAAGCAATACAAAGCTAAATGTAGTTCCAATGTAAATGCATTGTAGTATGTTCTTGAAATCAACTTTACTTTATGTATTCCATTGCTGTGAGTAGCTTTCCTTGTTGTTCCATTCAGTTGCAGTTCACTCTGAATAGTTATGCACATGTACATAACAGAAAATACACAATATAAAAAGTAACGCATTCAGCTGAAAAGAGAGTACAATTTACTTTTGCTCAAAAGTACTATGTGCTAACTAGATCTAAACGTTTGTAATTGACTTTCTATATGATTTGGTGCAGTCTGCAACAAGTTTTATGTGTGTGCTACTGAAGTTACTAACGTTACAATAAACAATATCACCAGTTGCTACTAATGGTACTACAGTGTTTCAAAGCAACAAAAAGCTAAATGTAGTTCCAATGTAAATGCATTGTAGTATGTTCTTGAATTCAACTTTACTTTAGGTATTCCATTGCTGTGAGTAGCTTTCCTTGTTTTTCCATTCAGTTGCAGTTCATTCTGAATAGTTACGCACATGTACATAACAGAAAACGCACAAAAAATAAGTAATGCATTCAGCTGAAAAGAGAGTACAATTTATTTCTGCTCAAAAGTACTATGTGCTAACTTGATGTAAACGTATTCACTTTACTTTCCATATGATTTAGAGTTGTCTGCAACCAGTTTTATGTGTGTGCTACTGAAGTTAGTAAAGTTACACTAAGTTGCTCCTAAAGGTACAACAGTGTTTCAAAGCAATACAATGCTGAATGTAGTTCCAATGTAAATGCAGTGTAGTATGTTCTTGAATTCAACTTTACTTTATGTATTCCATTGCTGTGAGTAGCTTTCCTTGTTTTTCTATTCAGTTGCAGTTCACTCTGAATAATGCACATGTACATAACAGAAAATGCACAAAAAATAAGTAATGCATTCAGCTGAAAAGAGAGTACAATTTACTTTTGCTCAAAAGTACTATGTGCTAACTTGATGTAAACGTATTCACTTTACTTTCCATATGATTTAGAGTTGTCTGCAACCAGTTTTATGTGTCTGCTACCGCATTTAGTAAAGTTGCACTAAGTTGCTCCTAAAGGTACAACCGTGTTTCAAAGCAATACAAAGCTGAATGTAGTTCCAATGTAAATGCAGTGTAGTAAGTTCTTGAAATCAACTTTACTTTATGTATTCCATTGCTGTGAGTAGCTTTGCTTGTTGTTCTATTCAGTTGCAGTTCACTCTGAATAGTTATGCACATGTACATAAAAGAAAATACACAAAATAAAAAGTAACGCATGCAGCTGAAAAGAGAGTACAATTTACTTTTGCTCAAAAGTACTATGTGCTAACTTGATGTAAACGTTTTCAATTTACTTTCCATATGATCTAGAGTTGTCTGCAACCAGTTTTATGTGTGTGCTACTGCAGTCAGTAAAGTTACACTAAGCAATATCACCAGTTGCTCCTAATGGTACTACCGTGTTTCAAAGCAATACAAAGCTAAATGTAGTTCCAATGTAAATGCATTGTAGTATGTTCTTGAATTCAACTTTACTTTAGGTATTCCATTGCTGTGAGTAGCTTTCCTTGTTTTTCCATTCAGTTGCAGTTCATTCTGAATAGTTATGCACATGTACATAACAGAAAATACACAAAATAAAAAGTAACGCATGCAGCTGAAAAGAGAGTACAATTTACTTTTGCTCAAAAGGACTATGTGCTAACTTGATGTAAACGTTTTCAATTTACTTTCCATATGATCTAGAGTTGTCTGCAACCAGTTTTATGTGTGTGCTACCGCATTTAGTAAAGTTACACTAAGCAATATCACCAGTTGCTCCTAATTGTACTAACGTGTTTCAAAGCAATACAAAGCTGAATGTAGTTCCAATGTAAATGCAGTGTAGTATGTTCTTGAAATCAACTTAACTTTATGTATTCCATTGCTGTGAGTAGTTTTTTTGTGTTTCTAATCTGTTACAGTTCGCTCTGAATAGTTACGCACATGTACATAACAGAAAAAGCACAAAAAATAAGTAATGCATTCAGCTGAAAACAGAGTACAATTTATTTCTGCTCAAAAGTACTATGTGCTTACTTGATGTAAACGTATTCACTTTACTTTCCATATGATTTAGAGTTGTCTGCAACCAGTTTTATGTGTGTGCTACTGCAGTTAGTAAAGTTACACTAAGCAATATCACCAGTTGCTCCTAATGGTACTACCGTGTTTCAAAGCAATACAAAGCTAAATGTAGTTCCAATGTAAATGCATTGTAGTATGTTCTTGAAATCAACTTTACTTTATGTATTCCATTGCTGTGAGTAGCTTTCCTTGTTGTTCCATTCAGTTGCAGTTCACTCTGAATAGTTATGCACATGTACATAACAGAAAATACACAATATAAAAAGTAACGCATTCAGCTGAAAAGAGAGTACAATTTACTTTTGCTCAAAAGTACTATGTGCTAACTAGATCTAAACGTTTGTAATTGACTTTCTATATGATTTGGTGCAGTCTGCAACAAGTTTTATGTGTGTGCTACTGAAGTTACTAACGTTACAATAAACAATATCACCAGTTGCTACTAATGGTACTACAGTGTTTCAAAGCAACAAAAAGCTAAATGTAGTTCCAATGTAAATGCATTGTAGTATGTTCTTGAATTCAACTTTACTTTAGGTATTCCATTGCTGTGAGTAGCTTTCCTTGTTTTTCCATTCAGTTGCAGTTCATTCTGAATAGTTACGCACATGTACATAACAGAAAACACACAAAAAATAAGTAATGCATTCAGCTGAAAAGAGAGTACAATTTATTTCTGCTCAAAAGTACTATGTGCTAACTTGATGTAAACGTATTCACTTTACTTTCCATATGATTTAGAGTTGTCTGCAACCAGTTTTATGTGTGTGCTACTGAAGTTAGTAAAGTTACACTAAGTTGCTCCTAAAGGTACAACAGTGTTTCAAAGCAATACAATGCTGAATGTAGTTCCAATGTAAATGCAGTGTAGTATGTTCTTGAATTCAACTTTACTTTATGTATTCCATTGCTGTGAGTAGCTTTCCTTGTTTTTCTATTCAGTTGCAGTTCACTCTGAATAATGCACATGTACATAACAGAAAATGCACAAAAAATAAGTAATGCATTCAGCTGAAAAGAGAGTACAATTTACTTTTGCTCAAAAGTACTATGTGCTAACTTGATGTAAACGTATTCACTTTACTTTCCATATGATTTAGAGTTGTCTGCAACCAGTTTTATGTGTCTGCTACCGCATTTAGTAAAGTTGCACTAAGTTGCTCCTAAAGGTACAACCGTGTTTCAAAGCAATACAAAGCTGAATGTAGTTCCAATGTAAATGCAGTGTAGTAAGTTCTTGAAATCAACTTTACTTTATGTATTCCATTGCTGTGAGTAGCTTTGCTTGTTGTTCTATTCAGTTGCAGTTCACTCTGAATAGTTATGCACATGTACATAAAAGAAAATACACAAAATAAAAAGTAACGCATGCAGCTGAAAAGAGAGTACAATTTACTTTTGCTCAAAAGTACTATGTGCTAACTTGATGTAAACGTTTTCAATTTACTTTCCATATGATCTAGAGTTGTCTGCAACCAGTTTTATGTGTGTGCTACTGCAGTCAGTAAAGTTACACTAAGCAATATCACCAGTTGCTCCTAATGGTACTACCGTGTTTCAAAGCAATACAAAGCTAAATGTAGTTCCAATGTAAATGCATTGTAGTATGTTCTTGAATTCAACTTTACTTTAGGTATTCCATTGCTGTGAGTAGCTTTCCTTGTTTTTCCATTCAGTTGCAGTTCATTCTGAATAGTTATGCACATGTACATAACAGAAAATACACAAAATAAAAAGTAACGCATGCAGCTGAAAAGAGAGTACAATTTACTTTTGCTCAAAAGGACTATGTGCTAACTTGATGTAAACGTTTTCAATTTACTTTCCATATGATCTAGAGTTGTCTGCAACCAGTTTTATGTGTGTGCTACCGCATTTAGTAAAGTTACACTAAGCAATATCACCAGTTGCTCCTAATTGTACTAACGTGTTTCAAAGCAATACAAAGCTGAATGTAGTTCCAATGTAAATGCAGTGTAGTATGTTCTTGAAATCAACTTAACTTTATGTATTCCATTGCTGTGAGTAGTTTTTTTGTGTTTCTAATCTGTTACAGTTCGCTCTGAATAGTTACGCACATGTACATAACAGAAAAAGCACAAAAAATAAGTAATGCATTCAGCTGAAAACAGAGTACAATTTATTTCTGCTCAAAAGTACTATGTGCTTACTTGATGTAAACGTATTCACTTTACTTTCCATATGATTTAGAGTTGTCTGCAACCAGTTTTATGTGTGTGCTACTGCAGTTAGTAAAGTTACACTAAGCAATATCACCAGTTGCTCCTAATGGTACTACCGTGTTTCAAAGCAATACAAAGCTAAATGTAGTTCCAATGTAAATGCATTGTAGTATGTTCTTGAAATCAACTTTACTTTATGTATTCCATTGCTGTGAGTAGCTTTCCTTGTTGTTCCATTCAGTTGCAGTTCACTCTGAATAGTTATGCACATGTACATAACAGAAAATACACAATATAAAAAGTAACGCATTCAGCTGAAAAGAGAGTACAATTTACTTTTGCTCAAAAGTACTATGTGCTAACTAGATCTAAACGTTTGTAATTGACTTTCTATATGATTTGGTGCAGTCTGCAACAAGTTTTATGTGTGTGCTACTGAAGTTACTAACGTTACAATAAACAATATCACCAGTTGCTACTAATGGTACTACAGTGTTTCAAAGCAACAAAAAGCTAAATGTAGTTCCAATGTAAATGCATTGTAGTATGTTCTTGAATTCAACTTTACTTTAGGTATTCCATTGCTGTGAGTAGCTTTCCTTGTTGTTCCATTCAGTTGTTGTTCATTCTGAATAGTTACGCACATGTACATAACAGAAAACGCACAAAAAATAAGTAATGCATTCAGCTGAAAAGAGAGTACAATTTATTTCTGCTCAAAAGTACTATGTGCTAACTTGATGTAAACGTATTCTCTTTACTTTCCATATGATTTAGAGTTGTCTGCAACCAGTTTTATGTGTGTGCTACTGAAGTTAGTAAAGTTACACTAAGTTGCTCCTAAAGGTACAACCGTGTTTCAAAGCAATACAATGCTGAATGTAGTTCCAATGTAAATGCAGTGTAGTATGTTCTTGAATTCAACTTTACTTTATGTATTCCATTGCTGTGAGTAGCTTTCCTTGTTTTTCTATTCAGTTGCAGTTCACTCTGAATAATGCACATGTACATAACAGAAAATGCACAAAAAATAAGTAATGCATTCAGCTGAAAAGAGAGTACAATTTACTTTTGCTCAAAAGTACTATGTGCTAACTTGATGTAAACGTATTCACTTTACTTTCCATATGATTTAGAGTTGTCTGCAACCAGTTTTATGTGTGTGCTACTGCAGTTAGTAAAGTTACACTAAGCAATATCACCAGTTGCTCCTAATGGTACTACCGTGTTTCAAAGCAATACAAAGCTAAATGTAGTTCCAATGTAAATGCATTGTAGTATGTTCTTGAAATCAACTTTACTTTATGTATTCCATTGCTGTGAGTAGCTTTCCTTGTTGTTCCATTCAGTTGCAGTTCACTCTGAATAGTTATGCACATGTACATAACAGAAAATACACAAAATAAAAAGTAACGCATTCAGCTGAAAAGAGAGTACAATTTACTTTTGCTCAAAAGTACTATGTGGTAACTTGATGTAAACGTTTTCAATTTACTTTCCATATGATCTAGAGTTGTCTGCAACCAGTTTTATGTGTGTGCTACTGATGTTAGTAAAGTTACACTAAGCAATATCACCAGTTGCTCCTAATTGTACTAACGTGTTTCAAAGCAATACAAAGCTAAATGCAGTTCCAATTTAAATGCAGTGTAGTATGTAATTGAATTCAACATTACTTTATGTATTCCATTGCTGTGAGTCGTTTTCTTTGTGTTTCTATTCAGTTACAGTGCACTCTGAATAGTTACGCACATGTACATAACAGAAAATGCACAAAAAATAAGTAATGCATTCAGCTGAAAAGAGAGTACAATTTATTTCTGCTCAAAAGTACTATGTGCTAACTTGATGTAAACGTTTGTAATTGACTTTCTATATGATTTGGTGCAGTCTGCAGCAAGTTTTATGTGTGTGCTACTGAAGTTACTAACGTTACAATAAACAATATCACCAGTTGCTACAAATGGTACTACAGTGTTTCAAAGCAACAAAAAGCTAAATGTAGTTCCAATGTAAATGCATTGTAGTATGTTCTTGAATTCAACTTTACTTTAGGTATTCCATTGCTGTGAGTAGCTTTCCTTGTTTTTCCATTCAGTTGCAGTTCATTCTGAATAGTTACGCACATGTACATAACAGAAAACGCACAAAAAATAAGTAATGCATTCAGCTGAAAAGAGAGTACAATTTATTTCTGCTCAAAAGTACTATGTGCTAACTTGATGTAAACGTATTCACTTTACTTTCCATATGATTTAGAGTTGTCTGCAACCAGTTTTATGTGTGTGCTACTGAAGTTAGTAAAGTTACACTAAGTTGCTCCTAAAGGTACAACTGTGTTTCAAAGCAATACAATGCTGAATGTTGTTCCAATGTAAATGCAGTGTAGTATGTTCTTGAATTCAACTTTACTTTATGTATTCCATTGCTGTGAGTAGCTTTCCTTGTTTTTCTATTCAGTTGCATTTCACTCTGAATAGTTATGCACATGTACATAACAGAAAATACACAAAATAAAAAGTAACGCATGTAGCTGAAAAGAGAGTACAATTTACTTTTGCTCAAAAGGACTATGTGCTAACTTGATGTAAACGTATTCACTTTACTTTCCATATGATTTAGAGTTGTCTGCAACCAGTTTTATGTGTGTGCTACCGCATTTAGTAAAGTTACACTAAGCAATATCACCAGTTGCTCCTAATTGTACTAACGTGTTTCAAAGCAATACAAAGCTGAATGTAGTTCCAATGTAAATGCAGTGTAGTATGTTCTTGAAATCAACTTAACTTTATGTATTCCATTGCTGTGAGTAGTTTTTTTGTGTTTCTAATCTGTTACAGTTCGCTCTGAATAGTTACGCACATGTACATAACAGAAAAAGCACAAAAAATAAGTAATGCATTCAGCTGAAAACAGAGTACAATTTATTTCTGCTCAAAAGTACTATGTGCTTACTTGATGTAAACGTATTCACTTTACTTTCCATATGATTTAGAGTTGTCTGCAACCAGTTTTATGTGTGTGCTACTGCAGTTAGTAAAGTTACACTAAGCAATATCACCAGTTGCTCCTAATGGTACTACCGTGTTTCAAAGCAATACAAAGCTAAATGTAGTTCCAATGTAAATGCATTGTAGTATGTTCTTGAAATCAACTTTACTTTATGTATTCCATTGCTGTGAGTAGCTTTCCTTGTTGTTCCATTCAGTTGCAGTTCACTCTGAATAGTTATGCACATGTACATAACAGAAAATACACAATATAAAAAGTAACGCATTCAGCTGAAAAGAGAGTACAATTTACTTTTGCTCAAAAGTACTATGTGCTAACTAGATCTAAACGTTTGTAATTGACTTTCTATATGATTTGGTGCAGTCTGCAACAAGTTTTATGTGTGTGCTACTGAAGTTACTAACGTTACAATAAACAATATCACCAGTTGCTACTAATGGTACTACAGTGTTTCAAAGCAACAAAAAGCTAAATGTAGTTCCAATGTAAATGCATTGTAGTATGTTCTTGAATTCAACTTTACTTTAGGTATTCCATTGCTGTGAGTAGCTTTCCTTGTTTTTCCATTCAGTTGCAGTTCATTCTGAATAGTTACGCACATGTACATAACAGAAAACGCACAAAAAATAAGTAATGCATTCAGCTGAAAAGAGAGTACAATTTATTTCTGCTCAAAAGTACTATGTGCTAACTTGATGTAAACGTATTCTCTTTACTTTCCATATGATTTAGAGTTGTCTGCAACCAGTTTTATGTGTGTGCTACTGAAGTTAGTAAAGTTACACTAAGTTGCTCCTAAAGGTACAACCGTGTTTCAAAGCAATACAATGCTGAATGTAGTTCCAATGTAAATGCAGTGTAGTATGTTCTTGAATTCAACTTTACTTTATGTATTCCATTGCTGTGAGTAGCTTTCCTTGTTTTTCTATTCAGTTGCAGTTCACTCTGAATAATGCACATGTACATAACAGAAAATGCACAAAAAATAAGTAATGCATTCAGCTGAAAAGAGAGTACAATTTACTTTTGCTCAAAAGTACTATGTGCTAACTTGATGTAAACGTATTCACTTTACTTTCCATATGATTTAGAGTTGTCTGCAACCAG
Source organism: Hemitrygon akajei (assembly GCF_048418815.1). Taxonomy (NCBI): domain Eukaryota; kingdom Metazoa; phylum Chordata; class Chondrichthyes; order Myliobatiformes; family Dasyatidae; genus Hemitrygon; species Hemitrygon akajei. The sequence continues at coordinate 57,795,406 of NC_133131.1, forward strand.
TTTTATGTGTGTGCTACTGCAGTTAGTAAAGTTACACTAAGCAATATCACCAGTTGCTCCTAATGGTACTACCGTGTTTCAAAGCAATACAAAGCTAAATGTAGTTCCAATGTAAATGCATTGTAGTATGTTCTTGAAATCAACTTTACTTTATGTATTCCATTGCTGTGAGTAGCTTTCCTTGTTGTTCCATTCAGTTGCAGTTCACTCTGAATAGTTATGCACATGTACATAACAGAAAATACACAAAATAAAAAGTAACGCATTCAGCTGAAAAGAGAGTACAATTTACTTTTGCTCAAAAGTACTATGTGGTAACTTGATGTAAACGTTTTCAATTTACTTTCCATATGATCTAGAGTTGTCTGCAACCAGTTTTATGTGTGTGCTACTGATGTTAGTAAAGTTACACTAAGCAATATCACCAGTTGCTCCTAATTGTACTAACGTGTTTCAAAGCAATACAAAGCTAAATGCAGTTCCAATTTAAATGCAGTGTAGTATGTACTTGAATTCAACATTACTTTATGTATTCCATTGCTGTGAGTCGTTTTCTTTGTGTTTCTATTCAGTTACAGTGCACTCTGAATAGTTACGCACATGTACATAACAGAAAATGCACAAAAAATAAGTAATGCATTCAGCTGAAAAGAGAGTACAATTTATTTCTGCTCAAAAGTACTATGTGCTAACTTGATGTAAACGTTTGTAATTGACTTTCTATATGATTTGGTGCAGTCTGCAACAAGTTTTATATGTGTGCTACTGAAGTTACTAACGTTACAATAAACAATATCACCAGTTGCTACAAATGGTACTACAGTGTTTCAAAGCAACAAAAAGCTAAATGTAGTTCCAATGTAAATGCATTGTAGTATGTTCTTGAATTCAACTTTACTTTAGGTATTCCATTGCTGTGAGTAGCTTTCCTTGTTTTTCCATTCAGTTGCAGTTCATTCTGAATAGTTACGCACATGTACATAACAGAAAACGCACAAAAAATAAGTAATGCATTCAGCTGAAAAGAGAGTACAATTTATTTCTGCTCAAAAGTACTATGTGCTAACTTGATGTAAACGTATTCTCTTTACTTTCCATATGATTTAGAGTTGTCTGCAACCAGATTTATGTGTGTGCTACTGAAGTTAGTAAAGTTACACTAAGTTGCTCCTAAAGGTACAACCGTGTTTCAAAGCAATACAATGCTGAATGTAGTTCCAATGTAAATGCAGTGTAGTATGTTCTTGAATTAAACTTTACTTTATGTATTCCATTGCTGTGAGTAGCTTTCCTTGTTTTTCTATTCAGTTGCAGTTCACTCTGAATAATGCACATGTACATAACAGAAAATGCACAAAAAATAAGTAATGCATTCAGCTGAAAAGAGAGTACAATTTACTTTTGCTCAAAAGTACTATGTGCTAACTTTATGTAAACGTATTCACTTTACTTTCCATATGATTTAGAGTTGTCTGCAACCAGTTTTATGTGTGTGCTACTGCAGTTAGTAAAGTTACACTAAGCAATATCACCAGTTGCTCCTAATGGTACTACCGTGTTTCAAAGCAATACAAAGCTAAATGTAGTTCCAATGTAAATGCATTGTAGTATGTTCTTGAAATCAACTTTACTTTATGTATTCCATTGCTGTGAGTAGCTTTCCTTGTTGTTCCATTCAGTTGCAGTTCACTCTGAATAGTTATGCACATGTACATAACAGAAAATACACAAAATAAAAAGTAAGGCATTCAGCTGAAAAGAGAGTACAATTTACTTTTGCTCAAAAGTACTATGTGGTAACTTGATGTAAACGTTTTCAATTTACTTTCCATATGATCTAGAGTTGTCTGCAACCAGTTTTATGTGTGTGCTGCTGATGTTAGTAAAGTTACACTAAGCAATATCACCAGTTGCTCCTAATTGTACTAACGTGTTTCAAAGCAATACAAAGCTAAATGCAGTTCCAATTTAAATGCAGTGTAGTATGTACTTGAATTCAACATTACTTTATGTATTCCATTGCTGTGAGTCGTTTTCTTTGTGTTTCTATTCAGTTACAGTGCACTCTGAATAGTTACGCACATGTACATAACAGAAAATGCACACAAAATAAGTAATGCATTCAGCTGAAAAGAGAGTACAATTTATTTCTGCTCAAAAGTACTATGTGCTAACTTGATGTAAACGTTTGTAATTGACTTTCTATATGATTTGGTGCAGTCTGCAACAAGTTTTATGTGTGTGCTACTGAAGTTACTAACGTTACAATAAACAATATCACCAGTTGCTACAAATGGTACTACAGTGTTTCAAAGCAACAAAAAGCTAAATGTAGTTCCAATGTAAATGCATTGTAGTATGTTCTTGAATTCAACTTTACTTTAGGTATTCCATTGCTGTGAGTAGCTTTCCTTGTTTTTCCATTCAGTTGCAGTTCATTCTGAATAGTTACGCACATGTACATAACAGAAAACGCACAAAAAATAAGTAATGCATTCAGCTGAAAAGAGAGTACAATTTATTTCTGCTCAAAAGTACTATGTGCTAACTTGATGTAAACGTATTCACTTTACTTTCCATATGATTTAGAGTTGTCTGCAACCAGTTTTATGTGTGTGCTACTGAAGTTAGTAAAGTTACACTAAGTTGCTCCTAAAGGTACAACCGTGTTTCAAAGCAATACAATGCTGAATGTAGTTCCAATGTAAATGCAGTGTAGTATGTTCTTGAATTCAACTTTACTTTATGTATTCCATTGCTGTGAGTAGCTTTCCTTGTTTTTCTATTCAGTTGCAGTTCACTCTGAATAATGCACATGTACATAACAGAAAATGCACAAAAAATAAGTAATGCATTCAGCTGAAAAGAGAGTACAATTTACTTTTGCTCAAAAGTACTATGTGCTAACTTGATGTAAACGTATTCACTTTACTTTCCATATGATTTAGAGTTGTCTGCAACCAGTTTTATGTGTCTGCTACCGCATTTAGTAAAGTTACACTAAGTTGCTCCTAAAGGTACAACCGTGTTTCAAAGCAATACAAAGCTGAATGTAGTTCCAATGTAAATGCAGTGTAGTAAGTTCTTGAAATCAACTTTACTTTATGTATTCCATTGCTGTGAGTAGCTTTGCTTGTTGTTCTATTCAGTTGCAGTTCACTCTGAATAGTTATGCACATGTACATAACAGAAAATACACAAAATAAAAAGTAACGCATGCAGCTGAAAAGAGAGTACAATTTACTTTTGCTCAAAAGTACTATGTGCTAACTTGATGTAAACGTTTTCAATTTACTTTCCATATGATCTAGAGTTGTCTGCAACCAGTTTTATGTGTGTGCTACTGCAGTCAGTAAAGTTACACTAAGCAATATCACCAGTTGCTCCTAATGGTACTACCGTGTTTCAAAGCAATACAAAGCTAAATGTAGTTCCAATGTAAATGCATTGTAGTATGTTCTTGAATTCAACTTTACTTTAGGTATTCCATTGCTGTGAGTAGCTTTCCTTGTTTTTCCATTCAGTTGCAGTTCATTCTGAATAGTTACGCACATGTACATAACAGAAAACGCACAAAAAATAAGTAATGCATTCAGCTGAAAAGAGAGTACAATTTATTTCTGCTCAAAAGTACTATGTGCTAACTTGATGTAAACGTATTCACTTTACTTTCCATATGATTTAGAGTTGTCTGCAACCAGTTTTATGTGTGGCTACTGAAGTTAGTAAAGTTACACTAAGTTGCTCCTAAAGGTACAACCGTGTTTCAAAGCAATACAATGCTGAATGTAGTTCCAATGTAAATGCAGTGTAGTATGTTCTTGAATTCAACTTTACTTTATGTATTCCATTGCTGTGAGTAGCTTTCCTTGTTTTTCTATTCAGTTGCATTTCACTCTGAATAGTTATGCACATGTACATAACAGAAAATACACAAAATAAAAAGTAACGCATGTAGCTGAAAAGAGAGTACAATTTACTTTTGCTCAAAAGTACTATGTGCTAACTTGATGTAAACGTATTCACTTTACTTTCCATATGATTTAGAGTTGTCTGCAACCAGTTTTATGTGTGTGCTACTGCAGTTAGTAAAGTTACACTAAGTTGCTCCTAAAGGTACAACCGTGTTTCAAAGCAATACAATGCTGAATGTAGTTCCAATGTAAATGCAGTGTAGTATGTTCTTGAATTCAACTTTACTTTATGTATTCCATTGCTGTGAGTAGCTTTCCTTGTTTTTCTATTCAGTTGCATTTCACTCTGAATAGTTATGCACATGTACATAACAGAAAATACACAAAATAAAAAGTAACGCATGTAGCTGAAAAGAGAGTACAATTTACTTTTGCTCAAAAGTACTATGTGCTAACTTGATGTAAACGTATTCACTTTACTTTCCATATGATTTAGAGTTGTCTGCAACCAGTTTTATGTGTGTGCTACCGCATTTAGTAAAGTTACACTAAGTTGCTCCTAAAGGTACAACCGTGTTTCAAAGCAATACAAAGCTGAATGTAGTTCCAATGTAAATGCAGTGTAGTGTTCTTGAAATCAACTTTACTTTATGTATTCCATTGCTGTGAGTAGCTTTCCTTGTTTTTCTATTCAGTTGCAGTTCACTCTGAATAGTTATGCACATGTACATAACAGAAAATACACAAAATAAAAAGTAACGCATGCAGCTGAAAAGAGAGTACAATTTACTTTTGCTCAAAAGGACTATGTGCTAACTTGATGTAAACGTTTTCAATTTACTTTCCATATGATCTAGAGTTGTCTGCAACCAGTTTTATGTGTGTGCTACCGCAGTTAGTAAAGTTACACTAAGCAATATCACCAGTTGCTCCTAATTGTACTAACGTGTTTCAAAGCAATACAAAGCTGAATGTAGTTCCAATGTAAATGCAGTGTAGTATGTTCTTGAAATCAACTTAACTTTATGTATTCCATTGCTGTGAGTAGTTTTTTTGTGTTTCTAATCTGTTACAGTTCGCTCTGAATAGTTACGCACATGTACATAACAGAAAAAGCACAAAAAATAAGTAATGCATTCAGCTGAAAAGAGAGTACAATTTACTTTTGCTCAAAAGTACTATGTGGTAACTTGATGTAAACGTTTTCAATTTACTTTCCATATGATCTAGAGTTGTCTGCAACCAGTTTTATGTGTGTGCTGCTGATGTTAGTAAAGTTACACTAAGCAATATCACCAGTTGCTCCTAATTGTACTAACGTGTTTCAAAGCAATACAAAGCTAAATGCAGTTCCAATTTAAATGCAGTGTAGTATGTACTTGAATTCAACATTACTTTATGTATTCCATTGCTGTGAGTCGTTTTCTTTGTGTTTCTATTCAGTTACAGTGCACTCTGAATAGTTACGCACATGTACATAACAGAAAATGCACAAAAAATAAGTAATGCATTCAGCTGAAAAGAGAGTACAATTTATTTCTGCTCAAAAGTACTATGTGCTAACTTGATGTAAACGTATTCTCTTTACTTTCCATATGATTTAGAGTTGTCTGCAACCAGTTTTATGTGTGTGCTACTGAAGTTAGTAAAGTTACACTAAGTTGCTCCTAAAGGTACAACCGTGTTTCAAAGCAATACAATGCTGAATGTAGTTCCAATGTAAATGCAGTGTAGTATGTTCTTGAATTCAACTTTACTTTATGTATTCCATTGCTGTGAGTAGCTTTCCTTGTTTTTCTATTCAGTTGCAGTTCACTCTGAATAATGCACATGTACATAACAGAAAAAGCACAAAAAATAAGTAATGCATTCAGCTGAAAACAGAGTACAATTTATTTCTGCTCAAAAGTACTATGTGCTTACTTGATGTAAACGTATTCACTTTACTTTCCATATGATTTAGAGTTGTCTGCAACCAGTTTTATGTGTGTGCTACTGCAGTTAGTAAAGTTACACTAAGCAATATCACCAGTTGCTCCTAATGGTACTACCGTGTTTCAAAGCAATACAAAGCTAAATGTAGTTCCAATGTAAATGCATTGTAGTATGTTCTTGAAATCAACTTTACTTTATGTATTCCATTGCTGTGAGTAGCTTTCCTTGTTGTTCCATTCAGTTGCAGTTCACTCTGAATAGTTATGCACATGTACATAACAGAAAATACACAAAATAAAAAGTAAGGCATTCAGCTGAAAAGAGAGTACAATTTACTTTTGCTCAAAAGTACTATGTGGTAACTTGATGTAAACGTTTTCAATTTACTTTCCATATGATCTAGAGTTGTCTGCAACCAGTTTTATGTGTGTGCTGCTGATGTTAGTAAAGTTACACTAAGCAATATCACCAGTTGCTCCTAATTGTACTAACGTGTTTCAAAGCAATACAAAGCTAAATGCAGTTCCAATTTAAATGCAGTGTAGTATGTACTTGAATTCAACATTACTTTATGTATTCCATTGCTGTGAGTCGTTTTCTTTGTGTTTCTATTCAGTTACAGTGCACTCTGAATAGTTACGCACATGTACATAACAGAAAATGCACAAAAAATAAGTAATGCATTCAGCTGAAAAGAGAGTACAATTTATTTCTGCTCAAAAGTACTATGTGCTAACTTGATGTAAACGTTTGTAATTGACTTTCTATATGATTTGGTGCAGTCTGCAACAAGTTTTATGTGTGTGCTACTGAAGTTACTAACGTTACAATAAACAATATCACCAGTTGCTACAAATGGTACTACAGTGTTTCAAAGCAACAAAAAGCTAAATGTAGTTCCAATGTAAATGCATTGTAGTATGTTCTTGAATTCAACTTTACTTTAGGTATTCCATTGCTGTGAGTAGCTTTCCTTGTTTTTCCATTCAGTTGCAGTTCATTCTGAATAGTTACGCACATGTACATAACAGAAAACGCACAAAAAATAAGTAATGCATTCAGCTGAAAAGAGAGTACAATTTATTTCTGCTCAAAAGTACTATGTGCTAACTTGATGTAAACGTATTCACTTTACTTTCCATATGATTTAGAGTTGTCTGCAACCAGTTTTATGTGTGTGCTACTGAAGTTAGTAAAGTTACACTAAGTTGCTCCTAAAGGTACAACCGTGTTTCAAAGCAATACAATGCTGAATGTAGTTCCAATGTAAATGCAGTGTAGTATGTTCTTGAATTCAACTTTACTTTATGTATTCCATTGCTGTGAGTAGCTTTCCTTGTTTTTCTATTCAGTTGCAGTTCACTCTGAATAATGCACATGTACATAACAGAAAATGCACAAAAAATAAGTAATGCATTCAGCTGAAAAGAGAGTACAATTTACTTTTGCTCAAAAGTACTATGTGCTAACTTGATGTAAACGTATTCACTTTACTTTCCATATGATTTAGAGTTGTCTGCAACCAGTTTTATGTGTCTGCTACCGCATTTAGTAAAGTTACACTAAGTTGCTCCTAAAGGTACAACCGTGTTTCAAAGCAATACAAAGCTGAATGTAGTTCCAATGTAAATGCAGTGTAGTAAGTTCTTGAAATCAACTTTACTTTATGTATTCCATTGCTGTGAGTAGCTTTGCTTGTTGTTCTATTCAGTTGCAGTTCACTCTGAATAGTTATGCACATGTACATAACAGAAAATACACAAAATAAAAAGTAACGCATGCAGCTGAAAAGAGAGTACAATTTACTTTTGCTCAAAAGTACTATGTGCTAACTTGATGTAAACGTTTTCAATTTACTTTCCATATGATCTAGAGTTGTCTGCAACCAGTTTTATGTGTGTGCTACTGCAGTCAGTAAAGTTACACTAAGCAATATCACCAGTTGCTCCTAATGGTACTACCGTGTTTCAAAGCAATACAAAGCTAAATGTAGTTCCAATGTAAATGCATTGTAGTATGTTCTTGAATTCAAGTTTACTTTAGGTATTCCATTGCTGTGAGTAGCTTTCCTTGTTTTTCCATTCAGTTGCAGTTCATTCTGAATAGTTACGCACATGTACATAACAGAAAACGCACAAAAAATAAGTAATGCATTCAGCTGAAAAGAGAGTACAATTTATTTCTGCTCAAAAGTACTATGTGCTAACTTGATGTAAACGTATTCACTTTACTTTCCATATGATTTAGAGTTGTCTGCAACCAGTTTTATGTGTGGCTACTGAAGTTAGTAAAGTTACACTAAGTTGCTCCTAAAGGTACAACCGTGTTTCAAAGCAATACAATGCTGAATGTAGTTCCAATGTAAATGCAGTGTAGTATGTTCTTGAATTCAACTTTACTTTATGTATTCCATTGCTGTGAGTAGCTTTCCTTGTTTTTCTATTCAGTTGCATTTCACTCTGAATAGTTATGCACATGTACATAACAGAAAATACACAAAATAAAAAGTAACGCATGTAGCTGAAAAGAGAGTACAATTTACTTTTGCTCAAAAGTACTATGTGCTAACTTGATGTAAACGTATTCACTTTACTTTCCATATGATTTAGAGTTGTCTGCAACCAGTTTTATGTGTGTGCTACTGCAGTTAGTAAAGTTACACTAAGTTGCTCCTAAAGGTACAACTGTGTTTCAAAGCAATACAATGCTGAATGTAGTTCCAATGTAAATGCAGTGTAGTATGTTCTTGAATTCAACTTTACTTTATGTATTCCATTGCTGTGAGTAGCTTTCCTTGTTTTTCTATTCAGTTGCATTTCACTCTGAATAGTTATGCACATGTACATAACAGAAAATACACAAAATAAAAAGTAACGCATGTAGCTGAAAAGAGAGTACAATTTACTTTTGCTCAAAAGTACTATGTGCTAACTTGATGTAAACGTATTCACTTTACTTTCCATATGATTTAGAGTTGTCTGCAACCAGTTTTATGTGTGTGCTACCGCATTTAGTAAAGTTACACTAAGTTGCTCCTAAAGGTACAACCGTGTTTCAAAGCAATACAAAGCTGAATGTAGTTCCAATGTAAATGCAGTGTAGTGTTCTTGAAATCAACTTTACTTTATGTATTCCATTGCTGTGAGTAGCTTTCCTTGTTTTTCTATTCAGTTGCAGTTCACTCTGAATAGTTATGCACATGTACATAACAGAAAATACACAAAATAAAAAGTAACGCATGCAGCTGAAAAGAGAGTACAATTTACTTTTGCTCAAAAGGACTATGTGCTAACTTGATGTAAACGTTTTCAATTTACTTTCCATATGATCTAGAGTTGTCTGCAACCAGTTTTATGTGTGTGCTACCGCAGTTAGTAAAGTTACACTAAGCAATATCACCAGTTGCTCCTAATTGTACTAACGTGTTTCAAAGCAATACAAAGCTGAATGTAGTTCCAATGTAAATGCAGTGTAGTATGTTCTTGAAATCAACTTAACTTTATGTATTCCATTGCTGTGAGTAGTTTTTTTGTGTTTCTAATCTGTTACAGTTCGCTCTGAATAGTTACGCACATGTACATAACAGAAAAAGCACAAAAAATAAGTAATGCATTCAGCTGAAAACAGAGTACAATTTATTTCTGCTCAAAAGTACTATGTGCTTACTTGATGTAAACGTATTCACTTTACTTTCCATATGATTTAGAGTTGTCTGCAACCAGTTTTATGTGTGTGCTACTGCAGTTAGTAAAGTTACACTAAGCAATATCACCAGTTGCTCCTAATGGTACTACCGTGTTTCAAAGCAATACAAAGCTAAATGTAGTTCCAATGTAAATGCATTGTAGTATGTTCTTGAAATCAACTTTACTTTATGTATTCCATTGCTGTGAGTAGCTTTCCTTGTTGTTCCATTCAGTTGCAGTTCACTCTGAATAGTTATGCACATGTACATAACAGAAAATACACAATATAAAAAGTAACGCATTCAGCTGAAAAGAGAGTACAATTTACTTTTGCTCAAAAGTACTATGTGCTAACTAGATCTAAACGTTTGTAATTGACTTTCTATATGATTTGGTGCAGTCTGCAACAAGTTTTATGTGTGTGCTACTGAAGTTACTAACGTTACAATAAACAATATCACCAGTTGCTACAAATGGTACTACAGTGTTTCAAAGCAACAAAAAGCTAAATGTAGTTCCAATGTAAATGCATTGTAGTATGTTCTTGAATTCAACTTTACTTTAGGTATTCCATTGCTGTGAGTAGCTTTCCTTGTTTTTCCATTCAGTTGCAGTTCATTCTGAATAGTTACGCACATGTACATAACAGAAAACGCACAAAAAATAAGTAATGCATTCAGCTGAAAAGAGAGTACAATTTATTTCTGCTCAAAAGTACTATGTGCTAACTTGATGTAAACGTATTCACTTTACTTTCCATATGATTTAGAGTTGTCTGCAACCAGTTTTATGTGTGTGCTACTGAAGATAGTAAAGTTACACTAAGTTGCTCCTAAAGGTACAACAGTGTTTCAAAGCAATACAATGCTGAATGTAGTTCCAATGTAAATGCAGTGTAGTATGTTCTTGAATTCAACTTTACTTTATGTATTCCATTGCTGTGAGTAGCTTTCCTTGTTTTTCTATTCAGTTGCAGTTCACTCTGAATAATGCACATGTACATAACAGAAAATGCACAAAAAATAAGTAATGCATTCAGCTGAAAAGAGAGTACAATTTACTTTTGCTCAAAAGTACTATGTGCTAACTTGATGTAAACGTATTCACTTTACTTTCCATATGATTTAGAGTTGTCTGCAACCAGTTTTATGTGTCTGCTACCGCATTTAGTAAAGTTACACTAAGTTGCTCCTAAAGGTACAACCGTGTTTCAAAGCAATACAAAGCTGAATGTAGTTCCAATGTAAATGCAGTGTAGTAAGTTCTTGAAATCAACTTTACTTTATGTATTCCATTGCTGTGAGTAGCTTTGCCTGTTGTTCTATTCAGTTGCAGTTCACTCTGAATAGTTATGCACATATACATAACAGAAAATACACAAAATAAAAAGTAACGCATGCAGCTGAAAAGAGAGTACAATTTACTTTTGCTCAAAAGTACTATGTGCTAACTTGATGTAAACGTTTTCAATTTACTTTCCATATGATCTAGAGTTGTCTGCAACCAGTTTTATGTGTGTGCTACTGCAGTCAGTAAAGTTACACTAAGCAATATCACCAGTTGCTCCTAATGGTACTACCGTGTTTCAAAGCAATACAAAGCTAAATGTAGTTCCAATGTAAATGCATTGTAGTATGTTCTTGAATTCAACTTTACTTTAGGTATTCCATTGCTGTGAGTAGCTTTCCTTGTTTTTCCATTCAGTTGCAGTTCATTCTGAATAGTTACGCACATGTACATAACAGAAAACGCACAAAAAATAAGTAATGCATTCAGCTGAAAAGAGAGTACAATTTATTTCTGCTCAAAAGTACTATGTGCTAACTTGATGTAAACGTATTCACTTTACTTTCCATATGATTTAGAGTTGTCTGCAACCAGTTTTATGTGTGGCTACTGAAGTTAGTAAAGTTACACTAAGTTGCTCCTAAAGGTACAACCGTGTTTCAAAGCAATACAATGCTGAATGTAGTTCCAATGTAAATGCAGTGTAGTATGTTCTTGAATTCAACTTTACTTTATGTATTCCATTGCTGTGAGTAGCTTTCCTTGTTTTTCTATTCAGTTGCATTTCACTCTGAATAGTTATGCACATGTACATAACAGAAAATACACAAAATAAAAAGTAACGCATGTAGCTGAAAAGAGAGTACAATTTACTTTTGCTCAAAAGTACTATGTGCTAACTTGATGTAAACGTATTCACTTTACTTTCCATATGATTTAGAGTTGTCTGCAACCAGTTTTATGTGTGTGCTACTGCAGTTAGTAAAGTTACACTAAGTTGCTCCTAAAGGTACAACTGTGTTTCAAAGCAATACAATGCTGAATGTAGTTCCAATGTAAATGCAGTGTAGTATGTTCTTGAATTCAACTTTACTTTATGTATTCCATTGCTGTGAGTAGCTTTCCTTGTTTTTCTATTCAGTTGCATTTCACTCTGAATAGTTATGCACATGTACATAACAGAAAATACACAAAATAAAAAGTAACGCATGTAGCTGAAAAGAGAGTACAATTTACTTTTGCTCAAAAGTACTATGTGCTAACTTGATGTAAACGTATTCACTTTACTTTCCATATGATTTAGAGTTGTCTGCAACCAGTTTTATGTGTGTGCTACCGCATTTAGTAAAGTTACACTAAGTTGCTCCTAAAGGTACAACCGTGTTTCAAAGCAATACAAAGCTGAATGTAGTTCCAATGTAAATGCAGTGTAGTGTTCTTGAAATCAACTTTACTTTATGTATTCCATTGCTGTGAGTAGCTTTCCTTGTTTTTCTATTCAGTTGCAGTTCACTCTGAATAGTTATGCACATGTACATAACAGAAAATACACAAAATAAAAAGTAACGCATGCAGCTGAAAAGAGAGTACAATTTACTTTTGCTCAAAAGGACTATGTGCTAACTTGATGTAAACGTTTTCAATTTACTTTCCATATGATCTAGAGTTGTCTGCAACCAGTTTTATGTGTGTGCTACCGCAGTTAGTAAAGTTACACTAAGCAATATCACCAGTTGCTCCTAATTGTACTAACGTGTTTCAAAGCAATACAAAGCTGAATGTAGTTCCAATGTAAATGCAGTGTAGTATGTTCTTGAAATCAACTTAACTTTATGTATTCCATTGCTGTGAGTAGTTTTTTTGTGTTTCTAATCTGTTACAGTTCGCTCTGAATAGTTACGCACATGTACATAACAGAAAAAGCACAAAAAATAAGTAATGCATTCAGCTGAAAACAGAGTACAATTTATTTCTGCTCAAAAGTACTATGTGCTTACTTGATGTAAACGTATTCACTTTACTTTCCATATGATTTAGAGTTGTCTGCAACCAGTTTTATGTGTGTGCTACTGCAGTTAGTAAAGTTACACTAAGCAATATCACCAGTTGCTCCTAATGGTACTACCGTGTTTCAAAGCAATACAAAGCTAAATGTAGTTCCAATGTAAATGCATTGTAGTATGTTCTTGAAATCAACTTTACTTTATGTATTCCATTGCTGTGAGTAGCTTTCCTTGTTGTTCCATTCAGTTGCAGTTCACTCTGAATAGTTATGCACATGTACATAACAGAAAATACACAATATAAAAAGTAACGCATTCAGCTGAAAAGAGAGTACAATTTACTTTTGCTCAAAAGTACTATGTGCTAACTAGATCTAAACGTTTGTAATTGACTTTCTATATGATTTGGTGCAGTCTGCAACAAGTTTTATGTGTGTGCTACTGAAGTTACTAACGTTACAATAAACAATATCACCAGTTGCTACAAATGGTACTACAGTGTTTCAAAGCAACAAAAAGCTAAATGTAGTTCCAATGTAAATGCATTGTAGTATGTTCTTGAATTCAACTTTACTTTAGGTATTCCATTGCTGTGAGTAGCTTTCCTTGTTTTTCCATTCAGTTGCAGTTCATTCTGAATAGTTACGCACATGTACATAACAGAAAACGCACAAAAAATAAGTAATGCATTCAGCTGAAAAGAGAGTACAATTTATTTCTGCTCAAAAGTACTATGTGCTAACTTGATGTAAACGTATTCACTTTACTTTCCATATGATTTAGAGTTGTCTGCAACCAGTTTTATGTGTGTGCTACTGAAGATAGTAAAGTTACACTAAGTTGCTCCTAAAGGTACAACAGTGTTTCAAAGCAATACAATGCTGAATGTAGTTCCAATGTAAATGCAGTGTAGTATGTTCTTGAATTCAACTTTACTTTATGTATTCCATTGCTGTGAGTAGCTTTCCTTGTTTTTCTATTCAGTTGCAGTTCACTCTGAATAATGCACATGTACATAACAGAAAATGCACAAAAAATAAGTAATGCATTCAGCTGAAAAGAGAGTACAATTTACTTTTGCTCAAAAGTACTATGTGCTAACTTGATGTAAACGTATTCACTTTACTTTCCATATGATTTAGAGTTGTCTGCAACCAGTTTTATGTGTCTGCTACCGCATTTAGTAAAGTTACACTAAGTTGCTCCTAAAGGTACAACCGTGTTTCAAAGCAATACAAAGCTGAATGTAGTTCCAATGTAAATGCAGTGTAGTAAGTTCTTGAAATCAACTTTACTTTATGTATTCCATTGCTGTGAGTAGCTTTGCCTGTTGTTCTATTCAGTTGCAGTTCACTCTGAATAGTTATGCACATGTACATAACAGAAAATACACAAAATAAAAAGTAACGCATGCAGCTGAAAAGAGAGTACAATTTACTTTTGCTCAAAAGTACTATGTGCTAACTTGATGTAAACGTTTTCAATTTACTTTCCATATGATCTAGAGTTGTCTGCAACCAGTTTTATGTGTGTGCTACTGCAGTCAGTAAAGTTACACTAAGCAATATCACCAGTTGCTCCTAATGGTACTACCGTGTTTCAAAGCAATACAAAGCTAAATGTAGTTCCAATGTAAATGCATTGTAGTATGTTCTTGAATTCAACTTTACTTTAGGTATTCCATTGCTGTGAGTAGCTTTCCTTGTTTTTCCATTCAGTTGCAGTTCATTCTGAATAGTTACGCACATGTACATAACAGAAAACGCACAAAAAATAAGTAATGCATTCAGCTGAAAAGAGAGTACAATTTATTTCTGCTCAAAAGTACTATGTGCTAACTTGATGTAAACGTATTCACTTTACTTTCCATATGATTTAGAGTTGTCTGCAACCAGTTTTATGTGTGGCTACTGAAGTTAGTAAAGTTACACTAAGTTGCTCCTAAAGGTACAACCGTGTTTCAAAGCAATACAATGCTGAATGTAGTTCCAATGTAAATGCAGTGTAGTATGTTCTTGAATTCAACTTTACTTTATGTATTCCATTGCTGTGAGTAGCTTTCCTTGTTTTTCTATTCAGTTGCATTTCACTCTGAATAGTTATGCACATGTACATAACAGAAAATACACAAAATAAAAAGTAACGCATGTAGCTGAAAAGAGAGTACAATTTACTTTTGCTCAAAAGTACTATGTGCTAACTTGATGTAAACGTATTCACTTTACTTTCCATATGATTTAGAGTTGTCTGCAACCAGTTTTATGTGTGTGCTACCGCATTTAGTAAAGTTACACTAAGTTGCTCCTAAAGGTACAACCGTGTTTCAAAGCAATACAAAGCTGAATGTAGTTCCAATGTAAATGCAGTGTAGTGTTCTTGAAATCAACTTTACTTTATGTATTCCATTGCTGTGAGTAGCTTTCCTTGTTTTTCTATTCAGTTGCAGTTCACTCTGAATAGTTATGCACATGTACATAACAGAAAATACACAAAATAAAAAGTAACGCATGCAGCTGAAAAGAGAGTACAATTTACTTTTGCTCAAAAGGACTATGTGCTAACTTGATGTAAACGTTTTCAATTTACTTTCCATATGATCTAGAGTTGTCTGCAACCAGTTTTATGTGTGTGCTACCGCAGTTAGTAAAGTTACACTAAGCAATATCACCAGTTGCTCCTAATTGTACTAACGTGTTTCAAAGCAATACAAAGCTGAATGTAGTTCCAATGTAAATGCAGTGTAGTATGTTCTTGAAATCAACTTAACTTTATGTATTCCATTGCTGTGAGTAGTTTTTTTGTGTTTCTAATCTGTTACAGTTCGCTCTGAATAGTTACGCACATGTACATAACAGAAAAAGCACAAAAAATAAGTAATGCATTCAGCTGAAAACAGAGTACAATTTATTTCTGCTCAAAAGTACTATGTGCTTACTTGATGTAAACGTATTCACTTTACTTTCCATATGATTTAGAGTTGTCTGCAACCAGTTTTATGTGTGTGCTACTGCAGTTAGTAAAGTTACACTAAGCAATATCACCAGTTGCTCCTAATGGTACTACCGTGTTTCAAAGCAATACAAAGCTAAATGTAGTTCCAATGTAAATGCATTGTAGTATGTTCTTGAAATCAACTTTACTTTATGTATTCCATTGCTGTGAGTAGCTTTCCTTGTTGTTCCATTCAGTTGCAGTTCACTCTGAATAGTTATGCACATGTACATAACAGAAAATACACAAAATAAAAAGTAAGGCATTCAGCTGAAAAGAGAGTACAATTTACTTTTGCTCAAAAGTACTATGTGGTAACTTGATGTAAACGTTTTCAATTTACTTTCCATATGATCTAGAGTTGTCTGCAACCAGTTTTATGTGTGTGCTGCTGATGTTAGTAAAGTTACACTAAGCAATATCACCAGTTGCTCCTAATTGTACTAACGTGTTTCAAAGCAATACAAAGCTAAATGCAGTTCCAATTTAAATGCAGTGTAGTATGTACTTGAATTCAACATTACTTTATGTATTCCATTGCTGTGAGTCGTTTTCTTTGTGTTTCTATTCAGTTACAGTGCACTCTGAATAGTTACGCACATGTACATAACAGAAAATGCACAAAAAATAAGTAATGCATTCAGCTGAAAAGAGAGTACAATTTATTTCTGCTCAAAAGTACTATGTGCTAACTTGATGTAAACGTTTGTAATTGACTTTCTATATGATTTGGTGCAGTCTGCAACAAGTTTTATGTGTGTGCTACTGAAGTTACTAACGTTACAATAAACAATATCACCAGTTGCTACAAATGGTACTACAGTGTTTCAAAGCAACAAAAAGCTAAATGTAGTTCCAATGTAAATACATTGTAGTATGTTCTTGAATTCAACTTTACTTTAGGTATTCCATTGCTGTGAGTAGCTTTCCTTGTTTTTCCATTCAGTTGCAGTTCATTCTGAATAGTTACGCACATGTACATAACAGAAAACGCACAAAAAATAAGTAATGCATTCAGCTGAAAAGAGAGTACAATTTATTTCTGCTCAAAAGTACTATGTGCTAACTTGATGTAAACGTATTCACTTTACTTTCCATATGATTTAGAGTTGTCTGCAACCAGTTTTATGTGTGTGCTACTGAAGTTAGTAAAGTTACACTAAGTTGCTCCTAAAGGTACAACCGTGTTTCAAAGCAATACAATGCTGAATGTAGTTCCAATGTAAATGCAGTGTAGTATGTTCTTGAATTCAACTTTACTTTATGTATTCCATTGCTGTGAGTAGCTTTCCTTGTTTTTCTATTCAGTTGCAGTTCACTCTGAATAATGCACATGTACATAACAGAAAATGCACAAAAAATAAGTAATGCATTCAGCTGAAAAGAGAGTACAATTTACTTTTGCTCAAAAGTACTATGTGCTAACTTGATGTAAACGTATTCACTTTACTTTCCATATGATTTAGAGTTGTCTGCAACCAGTTTTATGTGTCTGCTACCGCATTTAGTAAAGTTACACTAAGTTGCTCCTAAAGGTACAACCGTGTTTCAAAGCAATACAAAGCTGAATGTAGTTCCAATGTAAATGCAGTGTAGTAAGTTCTTGAAATCAACTTTACTTTATGTATTCCATTGCTGTGAGTAGCTTTGCTTGTTGTTCTATTCAGTTGCAGTTCACTCTGAATAGTTATGCACATGTACATAACAGAAAATACACAAAATAAAAAGTAACGCATGCAGCTGAAAAGAGAGTACAATTTACTTTTGCTCAAAAGTACTATGTGCTAACTTGATGTAAACGTTTTCAGTTTACTTTCCATATGATCTAGAGTTGTCTGCAACCAGTTTTATGTGTGTGCTACTGCAGTCAGTAAAGTTACACTAAGCAATATCACCAGTTGCTCCTAATGGTACTACCGTGTTTCAAAGCAATACAAAGCTAAATGTAGTTCCAATGTAAATGCATTGTAGTATGTTCTTGAATTCAACTTTACTTTAGGTATTCCATTGCTGTGAGTAGCTTTCCTTGTTTTTCCATTCAGTTGCAGTTCATTCTGAATAGTTACGCACATGTACATAACAGAAAACGCACAAAAAATAAGTAATGCATTCAGCTGAAAAGAGAGTACAATTTATTTCTGCTCAAAAGTACTATGTGCTAACTTGATGTAAACGTATTCACTTTACTTTCCATATGATTTAGAGTTGTCTGCAACCAGTTTTATGTGTGGCTACTGAAGTTAGTAAAGTTACACTAAGTTGCTCCTAAAGGTACAACCGTGTTTCAAAGCAATACAATGCTGAATGTAGTTCCAATGTAAATGCAGTGTAGTATGTTCTTGAATTCAACTTTACTTTATGTATTCCATTGCTGTGAGTAGCTTTCCTTGTTTTTCTATTCAGTTGCATTTCACTCTGAATAGTTATGCACATGTACATAACAGAAAATACACAAAATAAAAAGTAACGCATGTAGCTGAAAAGAGAGTACAATTTACTTTTGCTCAAAAGTACTATGTGCTAACTTGATGTAAACGTATTCACTTTACTTTCCATATGATTTAGAGTTGTCTGCAACCAGTTTTATGTGTGTGCTACCGCATTTAGTAAAGTTACACTAAGTTGCTCCTAAAGGTACAACCGTGTTTCAAAGCAATACAAAGCTGAATGTAGTTCCAATGTAAATGCAGTGTAGTGTTCTTGAAATCAACTTTACTTTATGTATTCCATTGCTGTGAGTAGCTTTCCTTGTTTTTCTATTCAGTTGCAGTTCACTCTGAATAGTTATGCACATGTACATAACAGAAAATACACAAAATAAAAAGTAACGCATGCAGCTGAAAAGAGAGTACAATTTACTTTTGCTCAAAAGGACTATGTGCTAACTTGATGTAAACGTTTTCAATTTACTTTCCATATGATCTAGAGTTGTCTGCAACCAGTTTTATGTGTGTGCTACCGCAGTTAGTAAAGTTACACTAAGCAATATCACCAGTTGCTCCTAATTGTACTAACGTGTTTCAAAGCAATACAAAGCTGAATGTAGTTCCAATGTAAATGCAGTGTAGTATGTTCTTGAAATCAACTTAACTTTATGTATTCCATTGCTGTGAGTAGTTTTTTTGTGTTTCTAATCTGTTACAGTTCGCTCTGAATAGTTACGCACATGTACATAACAGAAAAAGCACAAAAAATAAGTAATGCATTCAGCTGAAAACAGAGTACAATTTATTTCTGCTCAAAAGTACTATGTGCTTACTTGATGTAAACGTATTCACTTTACTTTCCATATGATTTAGAGTTGTCTGCAACCAGTTTTATGTGTGTGCTACTGCAGTTAGTAAAGTTACACTAAGCAATATCACCAGTTGCTCCTAATGGTACTACCGTGTTTCAAAGCAATACAAAGCTAAATGTAGTTCCAATGTAAATGCATTGTAGTATGTTCTTGAAATCAACTTTACTTTATGTATTCCATTGCTGTGAGTAGCTTTCCTTGTTGTTCCATTCAGTTGCAGTTCACTCTGAATAGTTATGCACATGTACATAACAGAAAATACACAATATAAAAAGTAACGCATTCAGCTGAAAAGAGAGTACAATTTACTTTTGCTCAAAAGTACTATGTGCTAACTAGATCTAAACGTTTGTAATTGACTTTCTATATGATTTGGTGCAGTCTGCAACAAGTTTTATGTGTGTGCTACTGAAGTTACTAACGTTACAATAAACAATATCACCAGTTGCTACAAATGGTACTACAGTGTTTCAAAGCAACAAAAAGCTAAATGTAGTTCCAATGTAAATGCATTGTAGTATGTTCTTGAATTCAACTTTACTTTAGGTATTCCATTGCTGTGAGTAGCTTTCCTTGTTTTTCCATTCAGTTGCAGTTCATTCTGAATAGTTACGCACATGTACATAACAGAAAACGCACAAAAAATAAGTAATGCATTCAGCTGAAAAGAGAGTACAATTTACTTTTGCTCAAAAGTACTATGTGCTAACTTGATGTAAACGTATTCACTTTACTTTCCATATGATTTAGAGTTGTCTGCAACCAGTTTTATGTGTCTGCTACCGCATTTAGTAAAGTTACACTAAGTTGCTCCTAAAGGTACAACCGTGTTTCAAAGCAATACAAAGCTGAATGTAGTTCCAATGTAAATGCAGTGTAGTAAGTTCTTGAAATCAACTTTACTTTATGTATTCCATTGCTGTGAGTAGCTTTGCCTGTTGTTCTATTCAGTTGCAGTTCACTCTGAATAGTTATGCACATATACATAACAGAAAATACACAAAATAAAAAGTAACGCATGCAGCTGAAAAGAGAGTACAATTTACTTTTGCTCAAAAGTACTATGTGCTAACTTGATGTAAACGTTTTCAATTTACTTTCCATATGATCTAGAGTTGTCTGCAACCAGTTTTATGTGTGTGCTACTGCAGTCAGTAAAGTTACACTAAGCAATATCACCAGTTGCTCCTAATGGTACTACCGTGTTTCAAAGCAATACAAAGCTAAATGTAGTTCCAATGTAAATGCATTGTAGTATGTTCTTGAATTCAACTTTACTTTAGGTATTCCATTGCTGTGAGTAGCTTTCCTTGTTTTTCCATTCAGTTGCAGTTCATTCTGAATAGTTACGCACATGTACATAACAGAAAACGCACAAAAAATAAGTAATGCATTCAGCTGAAAAGAGAGTACAATTTATTTCTGCTCAAAAGTACTATGTGCTAACTTGATGTAAACGTATTCACTTTACTTTCCATATGATTTAGAGTTGTCTGCAACCAGTTTTATGTGTGGCTACTGAAGTTAGTAAAGTTACACTAAGTTGCTCCTAAAGGTACAACCGTGTTTCAAAGCAATACAATGCTGAATGTAGTTCCAATGTAAATGCAGTGTAGTATGTTCTTGAATTCAACTTTACTTTATGTATTCCATTGCTGTGAGTAGCTTTCCTTGTTTTTCTATTCAGTTGCATTTCACTCTGAATAGTTATGCACATGTACATAACAGAAAATACACAAAATAAAAAGTAACGCATGTAGCTGAAAAGAGAGTACAATTTACTTTTGCTCAAAAGTACTATGTGCTAACTTGATGTAAACGTATTCACTTTACTTTCCATATGATTTAGAGTTGTCTGCAACCAGTTTTATGTGTGTGCTACCGCATTTAGTAAAGTTACACTAAGTTGCTCCTAAAGGTACAACCGTGTTTCAAAGCAATACAAAGCTGAATGTAGTTCCAATGTAAATGCAGTGTAGTGTTCTTGAAATCAACTTTACTTTATGTATTCCATTGCTGTGAGTAGCTTTCCTTGTTTTTCTATTCAGTTGCAGTTCACTCTGAATAGTTATGCACATGTACATAACAGAAAATACACAAAATAAAAAGTAACGCATGCAGCTGAAAAGAGAGTACAATTTACTTTTGCTCAAAAGTACTATGTGCTAACTTGATGTAAACGTTTTCAATTTACTTTCCATATGATCTAGAGTTGTCTGCAACCAGTTTTATGTGTGTGCTACTGCAGTCAGTAAAGTTACACTAAGCAATATCACCAGTTGCTCCTAATGGTACTACCGTGTTTCAAAGCAATACAAAGCTAAATGTAGTTCCAATGTAAATGCATTGTAGTATGTTCTTGAATTCAACTTTACTTTAGGTATTCCATTGCTGTGAGTAGCTTTCCTTGTTTTTCCATTCAGTTGCAGTTCATTCTGAATAGTTACGCACATGTACATAACAGAAAACGCACAAAAAATAAGTAATGCATTCAGCTGAAAAGAGAGTACAATTTATTTCTGCTCAAAAGTACTATGTGCTAACTTGATGTAAACGTATTCACTTTACTTTCCATATGATTTAGAGTTGTCTGCAACCAGTTTTATGTGTGGCTACTGAAGTTAGTAAAGTTACACTAAGTTGCTCCTAAAGGTACAACCGTGTTTCAAAGCAATACAATGCTGAATGTAGTTCCAATGTAAATGCAGTGTAGTATGTTCTTGAATTCAACTTTACTTTATGTATTCCATTGCTGTGAGTAGCTTTCCTTGTTTTTCTATTCAGTTGCATTTCACTCTGAATAGTTATGCACATGTACATAACAGAAAATACACAAAATAAAAAGTAACGCATGTAGCTGAAAAGAGAGTACAATTTACTTTTGCTCAAAAGTACTATGTGCTAACTTGATGTAAACGTATTCACTTTACTTTCCATATGATTTAGAGTTGTCTGCAACCAGTTTTATGTGTGTGCTACCGCATTTAGTAAAGTTACACTAAGTTGCTCCTAAAGGTACAACCGTGTTTCAAAGCAATACAAAGCTGAATGTAGTTCCAATGTAAATGCAGTGTAGTGTTCTTGAAATCAACTTTACTTTATGTATTCCATTGCTGTGAGTAGCTTTCCTTGTTTTTCTATTCAGTTGCAGTTCACTCTGAATAGTTATGCACATGTACATAACAGAAAATACACAAAATAAAAAGTAACGCATGCAGCTGAAAAGAGAGTACAATTTACTTTTGCTCAAAAGGACTATGTGCTAACTTGATGTAAACGTTTTCAATTTACTTTCCATATGATCTAGAGTTGTCTGCAACCAGTTTTATGTGTGTGCTACCGCAGTTAGTAAAGTTACACTAAGCAATATCACCAGTTGCTCCTAATTGTACTAACGTGTTTCAAAGCAATACAAAGCTGAATGTAGTTCCAATGTAAATGCAGTGTAGTATGTTCTTGAAATCAACTTAACTTTATGTATTCCATTGCTGTGAGTAGTTTTTTTGTGTTTCTAATCTGTTACAGTTCGCTCTGAATAGTTACGCACATGTACATAACAGAAAAAGCACAAAAAATAAGTAATGCATTCAGCTGAAAACAGAGTACAATTTATTTCTGCTCAAAAGTACTATGTGCTTACTTGATGTAAACGTATTCACTTTACTTTCCATATGATTTAGAGTTGTCTGCAACCAGTTTTATGTGTGTGCTACTGCAGTTAGTAAAGTTACACTAAGCAATATCACCAGTTGCTCCTAATGGTACTACCGTGTTTCAAAGCAATACAAAGCTAAATGTAGTTCCAATGTAAATGCATTGTAGTATGTTCTTGAAATCAACTTTACTTTATGTATTCCATTGCTGTGAGTAGCTTTCCTTGTTGTTCCATTCAGTTGCAGTTCACTCTGAATAGTTATGCACATGTACATAACAGAAAATACACAATATAAAAAGTAACGCATTCAGCTGAAAAGAGAGTACAATTTACTTTTGCTCAAAAGTACTATGTGCTAACTAGATCTAAACGTTTGTAATTGACTTTCTATATGATTTGGTGCAGTCTGCAACAAGTTTTATGTGTGTGCTACTGAAGTTACTAACGTTACAATAAACAATATCACCAGTTGCTACAAATGGTACTACAGTGTTTCAAAGCAACAAAAAGCTAAATGTAGTTCCAATGTAAATGCATTGTAGTATGTTCTTGAATTCAACTTTACTTTAGGTATTCCATTGCTGTGAGTAGCTTTCCTTGTTTTTCCATTCAGTTGCAGTTCATTCTGAATAGTTACGCACATGTACATAACAGAAAACGCACAAAAAATAAGTAATGCATTCAGCTGAAAAGAGAGTACAATTTATTTCTGCTCAAAAGTACTATGTGCTAACTTGATGTAAACGTATTCTCTTTACTTTCCATATGATTTAGAGTTGTCTGCAACCAGTTTTATGTGTGTGCTACTGAAGTTAGTAAAGTTACACTAAGTTGCTCCTAAAGGTACAACCGTGTTTCAAAGCAATACAATGCTGAATGTAGTTCCAATGTAAATGCAGTGTAGTATGTTCTTGAATTCAACTTTACTTTATGTATTCCATTGCTGTGAGTAGCTTTCCTTGTTTTTCTATTCAGTTGCAGTTCACTCTGAATAATGCACATGTACATAACAGAAAATGCACAAAAAATAAGTAATGCATTCAGCTGAAAAGAGAGTACAATTTACTTTTGCTCAAAAGTACTATGTGCTAACTTGATGTAAACGTATTCACTTTACTTTCCATATGATTTAGAGTTGTCTGCAACCAGTTTTATGTGTCTGCTACCGCATTTAGTAAAGTTACACTAAGTTGCTCCTAAAGGTACAACCGTGTTTCAAAGCAATACAAAGCTGAATGTAGTTCCAATGTAAATGCAGTGTAGTAAGTTCTTGAAATCAACTTTACTTTATGTATTCCATTGCTGTGAGTAGCTTTGCCTGTTGTTCTATTCAGTTGCAGTTCACTCTGAATAGTTATGCACATATACATAACAGAAAATACACAAAATAAAAAGTAACGCATGCAGCTGAAAAGAGAGTACAATTTACTTTTGCTCAAAAGTACTATGTGCTAACTTGATGTAAACGTTTTCAATTTACTTTCCATATGATCTAGAGTTGTCTGCAACCAGTTTTATGTGTGTGCTACTGCAGTCAGTAAAGTTACACTAAGCAATATCACCAGTTGCTCCTAATGGTACTACCGTGTTTCAAAGCAATACAAAGCTAAATGTAGTTCCAATGTAAATGCATTGTAGTATGTTCTTGAATTCAACTTTACTTTAGGTATTCCATTGCTGTGAGTAGCTTTCCTTGTTTTTCCATTCAGTTGCAGTTCATTCTGAATAGTTACGCACATGTACATAACAGAAAACGCACAAAAAATAAGTAATGCATTCAGCTGAAAAGAGAGTACAATTTATTTCTGCTCAAAAGTACTATGTGCTAACTTGATGTAAACGTATTCACTTTACTTTCCATATGATTTAGAGTTGTCTGCAACCAGTTTTATGTGTGGCTACTGAAGTTAGTAAAGTTACACTAAGTTGCTCCTAAAGGTACAACCGTGTTTCAAAGCAATAC
Source organism: Hemitrygon akajei (assembly GCF_048418815.1). Classification (NCBI taxonomy): domain Eukaryota; kingdom Metazoa; phylum Chordata; class Chondrichthyes; order Myliobatiformes; family Dasyatidae; genus Hemitrygon; species Hemitrygon akajei. Next base: position 57,820,138 of record NC_133131.1, read on the forward strand.
AATGCTGAATGTAGTTCCAATGTAAATGCAGTGTAGTATGTTCTTGAATTCAACTTTACTTTATGTATTCCTTTGCTGTGAGTAGCTTTCCTTGTTTTTCTATTCAGTTGCATTTCACTCTGAATAGTTATGCACATGTACATAACAGAAAATACACAAAATAAAAAGTAACGCATGTAGCTGAAAAGAGAGTACAATTTACTTTTGCTCAAAAGGACTATGTGCTAACTTGATGTAAACGTATTCACTTTACTTTCCATATGATTTAGAGTTGTCTGCAACCAGTTTTATGTGTGTGCTACCGCATTTAGTAAAGTTACACTAAGTTGCTCCTAAAGGTACAACCGTGTTTCAAAGCAATACAAAGCTGAATGTAGTTCCAATGTAAATGCAGTGTAGTAAGTTCTTGAAATCAACTTTACTTTATGTATTCCATTGCTGTGAGTAGCTTTCCTTGTTGTTCCATTCAGTTGCAGTTCACTCTGAATAGTTATGCACATGTACATAACAGAAAATACACAAAATAAAAAGTAACGCATTCAGCTGAAAAGAGAGTACAATTTACTTTTGCTCAAAAGTACTATGTGGTAACTTGATGTAAACGTTTTCAATTTACTTTCCATATGATCTAGAGTTGTCTGCAAACAGTTTTATGTGTGTGCTACTGATGTTAGTAAAGTTACACTAAGCAATATCACCAGTTGCTCCTAATTGTACTAACGTGTTTCAAAGCAATACAAAGCTAAATGCAGTTCCAATTTAAATGCAGTGTAGTATGTACTTGAATTCAACATTACTTTATGTATTCCATTGCTGTGAGTCGTTTTCTTTGTGTTTCTATTCAGTTACAGTGCACTCTGAATAGTTACGCACATGTACATAACAGAAAATGCACAAAAAATAAGTAATGCATTCAGCTGAAAAGAGAGTACAATTTATTTCTGCTCAAAAGTACTATGTGCTAACTTGATGTAAACGTTTGTAATTGACTTTCTATATGATTTGGTGCAGTCTGCAACAAGTTTTATGTGTGTGCTACTGAAGTTACTAACGTTACAATAAACAATATCACCAGTTGCTACAAATGGTACTACAGTGTTTCAAAGCAACAAAAAGCTAAATGTAGTTCCAATGTAAATGCATTGTAGTATGTTCTTGAATTCAACTTTACTTTAGGTATTCCATTGCTGTGAGTAGCTTTCCTTGTTTTTCCATTCAGTTGCAGTTCATTCTGAATAGTTACGCACATGTACATAACAGAAAACGCACAAAAAATAAGTAATGCATTCAGCTGAAAAGAGAGTACAATTTATTTCTGCTCAAAAGTACTATGTGCTAACTTGATGTAAACGTATTCACTTTACTTTCCATATGATTTAGAGTTGTCTGCAACCAGTTTTATGTGTGTGCTACTGAAGTTAGTAAAGTTACACTAAGTTGCTCCTAAAGGTACAACCGTGTTTCAAAACAATACAATGCTGAATGTAGTTCCAATGTAAATGCAGTGTAGTATGTTCTTGAATTCAACTTTACTTTATGTATTCCATTGCTGTGAGTAGCTTTCCTTGTTTTTCTATTCAGTTGCAGTTCACTCTGAATAATGCACATGTACATAACAGAAAATGCACAAAAAATAAGTAATGCATTCAGCTGAAAAGAGAGTACAATTTACTTTTGCTCAAAAGTACTATGTGCTAACTTGATGTAAACGTATTCACTTTACTTTCCATATGATTTAGAGTTGTCTGCAACCAGTTTTATGTGTCTGCTACCGCATTTAGTAAAGTTACACTAAGTTGCTCCTAAAGGTACAACCGTGTTTCAAAGCAATACAAAGCTGAATGTAGTTCCAATGTAAATGCTGTGTAGTAAGTTCTTGAAATCAACTTTACTTTATGTATTCCATTGCTGTGAGTAGCTTTGCTTGTTGTTCTATTCAGTTGCAGTTCACTCTGAATAGTTATGCACATGTACATAACAGAAAATACACAAAATAAAAAGTAACGCATGCAGCTGAAAAGAGAGTACAATTTACTTTTGCTCAAAAGTACTATGTGCTAACTTGATGTAAACGTTTTCAATTTACTTTCCATATGATCTAGAGTTGTCTGCAACCAGTTTTATGTGTGTGCTACTGCAGTTAGTAAAGTTACACTAAGCAATATCACCAGTTGCTCCTAATGGTACTACAGTGTTTCAAAGCAATACAAAGCTAAATGTAGTTCCAATGTAAATGCATTGTAGTATGTTCTTGAATTCAACTTTACTTTAGGTATTCCATTGCTGTGAGTAGCTTTCCTTGTTTTTCCATTCAGTTGCAGTTCATTCTGAATAGTTACGCACATGTACATAACAGAAAACGCACAAAAAATAAGTAATGCATTCAGCTGAAAAGAGAGTACAATTTATTTCTGCTCAAAAGTACTATGTGCTAACTTGATGTAAACGTATTCACTTTACTTTCCATATGATTTAGAGTTGTCTGCAACCAGTTTTATGTGTGGCTACTGAAGTTAGTAAAGTTACACTAAGTTGCTCCTAAAGGTACAACCGTGTTTCAAAGCAATACAATGCTGAATGTAGTTCCAATGTAAATGCAGTGTAGTATGTTCTTGAATTCAACTTTACTTTATGTATTCCATTGCTGTGAGTAGCTTTCCTTGTTTTTCTATTCAGTTGCAGTTCACTCTGAATAATGCACATGTACATAACAGAAAATGCACAAAAAATAAGTAATGCATTCAGCTGAAAAGAGAGTACAATTTACTTTTGCTCAAAAGTACTATGTGCTAACTTGATGTAAACGTATTCACTTTACTTTCCATATGATTTAGAGTTGTCTGCAACCAGTTTTATGTGTGTGCTACTGCAGTTAGTAAAGTTACACTAAGTTGCTCCTAAAGGTACAACTGTGTTTCAAAGCAATACAATGCTGAATGTTGTTCCAATGTAAATGCAGTGTAGTATGTTCTTGAATTCAACTTTACTTTATGTATTCCATTGCTGTGAGTAGCTTTCCTTGTTTTTCTATTCAGTTGCATTTCACTCTGAATAGTTATGCACATGTACATAACAGAAAATACACAAAATAAAAAGTAACGCATGTAGCTGAAAAGAGAGTACAATTTACTTTTGCTCAAAAGTACTATGTGCTAACTTGATGTAAACGTATTCACTTTACTTTCCATATGATTTAGAGTTGTCTGCAACCAGTTTTATGTGTGTGCTACCGCATTTAGTAAAGTTACACTAAGTTGCTCCTAAAGGTACAACCGTGTTTCAAAGCAATACAAAGCTGAATGTAGTTCCAATGTAAATGCATTGTAGTATGTTCTTGAAATCAACTTTACTTTATGTATTCCATTGCTGTGAGTAGCTTTCCTTGTTGTTCCATTCAGTTGCAGTTCATTCTGAATAGTTACGCACATGTACATAACAGAAAACGCACAAAAAATAAGTAATGCATTCAGCTGAAAAGAGAGTACAATTTATTTCTGCTCAAAAGTACTATGTGCTAACTTGATGTAAACGTATTCTCTTTACTTTCCATATGATTTAGAGTTGTCTGCAACCAGTTTTATGTGTGTGCTACTGATGTTAGTAAAGTTACACTAAGCAATATCACCAGTTGCTCCTAATTGTACTAACGTGTTTCAAAGCAATACAAAGCTAAATGCAGTTCCAATTTAAATGCAGTGTAGTATGTACTTGAATTCAACATTACTTTATGTATTCCATTGCTGTGAGTCGTTTTCTTTGTGTTTCTATTCAGTTACAGTGCACTCTGAATAGTTACGCACATGTACATAACAGAAAATGCACAAAAAATAAGTAATGCATTCAGCTGAAAAGAGAGTACAATTTATTTCTGCTCAAAAGTACTATGTGCTAACTTGATGTAAACGTTTGTAATTGACTTTCTATATGATTTGGTGCAGTCTGCAACAAGTTTTATGTGTGTGCTACTGAAGTTACTAACGTTACAATAAACAATATCACCAGTTGCTACAAATGGTACTACAGTGTTTCAAAGCAACAAAAAGCTAAATGTAGTTCCAATGTAAATGCATTGTAGTATGTTCTTGAATTCAACTTTACTTTAGGTATTCCATTGCTGTGAGTAGCTTTCCTTGTTTTTCCATTCAGTTGCAGTTCATTCTGAATAGTTACGCACATGTACATAACAGAAAACGCACAAAAAATAAGTAATGCATTCAGCTGAAAAGAGAGTACAATTTATTTCTGCTCAAAAGTACTATGTGCTAACTTGATGTAAACGTATTCTCTTTACTTTCCATATGATTTAGAGTTGTCTGCAACCAGTTTTATGTGTGTGCTACTGAAGTTAGTAAAGTTACACTAAGTTGCTCCTAAAGGTACAACCGTGTTTCAAAGCAATACAATGCTGAATGTAGTTCCAATGTAAATGCAGTGTAGTATGTTCTTGAATTCAACTTTACTTTATGTATTCCATTGCTGTGAGTAGCTTTCCTTGTTTTTCTATTCAGTTGCAGTTCACTCTGAATAATGCACATGTACATAACAGAAAATGCACAAAAAATAAGTAATGCATTCAGCTGAAAAGAGAGTACAATTTACTTTTGCTCAAAAGTACTATGTGCTAACTTGATGTAAACGTATTCACTTTACTTTCCATATGATTTAGAGTTGTCTGCAACCAGTTTTATGTGTGTGCTACTGCAGTTAGTAAAGTTACACTAAGCAATATCACCAGTTGCTCCTAATGGTACTACCGTGTTTCAAAGCAATTTAAAGCTAAATGTAGTTCCAATGTAAATGCATTGTAGTATGTTCTTGAAATCAACTTTACTTTATGTATTCCATTGCTGTGAGTAGCTTTCCTTGTTGTTCCATTCAGTTGCAGTTCACTCTGAATAGTTATGCACATGTACATAACAGAAAATACACAAAATAAAAAGTAACGCATTCAGCTGAAAAGAGAGTACAATTTACTTTTGCTCAAAAGTACTATGTGGTAACTTGATGTAAACGTTTTCAATTTACTTTCCATATGATCTAGAGTTGTCTGCAACCAGTTTTATGTGTGTGCTACTGATGGTAGTAAAGTTACACTAAGCAATATCACCAGTTGCTCCTAATTGTACTAACGTGTTTCAAAGCAATACAAAGCTAAATGCAGTTCCAATTTAAATGCAGTGTAGTATGTACTTGAATTCAACATTACTTTATGTATTCCATTGCTGTGAGTCGTTTTCTTTGTGTTTCTATTCAGTTACAGTGCACTCTGAATAGTTACGCAGATGTACATAACAGAAAATGCACAAAAAATAAGTAATGCATTCAGCTGAAAAGAGAGTACAATTTATTTCTGCTCAAAAGTACTATGTGCTAACTTGATGTAAACGTTTGTAATTGACTTTCTATATGATTTGGTGCAGTCTGCAACAAGTTTTATGTGTGTGCTACTGAAGTTACTAACGTTACAATAAACAATATCAGCAGTTGCTACAAATGGTACTACAGTGTTTCAAAGCAACAAAAAGCTAAATGTAGTTCCAATGTAAATGCATTGTAGTATGTTCTTGAATTCAACTTTACTTTAGGTATTCCATTGCTGTGAGTAGCTTTCCTTGTTTTTCCATTCAGTTGCAGTTCATTCTGAATAGTTACGCACATGTACATAACAGAAAACGCACAAAAAATAAGTAATGCATTCAGCTGAAAAGAGAGTACAATTTATTTCTGCTCAAAAGTACTATGTGCTATCTTGATGTAAACGTATTCTCTTTACTTTCCATATGATTTAGAGTTGTCTGCAACCAGTTTTATGTGTGTGCTACTAAAGTTAGTAAAGTTACACTAAGTTGCTCCTAAAGGTACAACCGTGTTTCAAAGCAATACAATGCTGAATGTAGTTCCAATGTAAATGCAGTGTAGTATGTTCTTGAATTCAACTTTACTTTATGTATTCCATTGCTGTGAGTAGCTTTCCTTGTTTTTCTATTCAGTTGCAGTTCACTCTGAATAATGCACATGTACATAACAGAAAATGCACAAAAAATAAGTAATGCATTCAGCTGAAAAGAGAGTACAATTTACTTTTGCTCAAAAGTACTATGTGCTAACTTGATGTAAACGTATTCACTTTACTTTCCATATGATTTAGAGTTGTCTGCAACCAGTTTTATGTGTGTGCTACTGCAGTTAGTAAAGTTACACTAAGCAATATCACCAGTTGCTCCTAATGGTACTACCGTGTTTCAAAGCAATACAAAGCTAAATGTAGTTCCAATGTAAATGCATTGTAGTATGTTCTTGAAATCAACTTTACTTTATGTATTCCATTGCTGTGAGTAGCTTTCCTTGTTGTTCCATTCAGTTGCAGTTCACTCTGAATAGTTATGCACATGTACATAACAGAAAATACACAAAATAAAAAGTAAGGCATTCAGCTGAAAAGAGAGTACAATTTACTTTTGCTCAAAAGTACCATGTGGTAACTTGATGTAAACGTTTTCAATTTACTTTCCATATGATCTAGAGTTGTCTGCAACCAGTTTTATGTGTGTGCTACTGATGTTAGTAAAGTTACACTAAGCAATATCACCAGTTGCTCCTAATTGTACTAACGTGTTTCAAAGCAATACAAAGCTAAATGCAGTTCCAATTTAAATGCAGTGTAGTATGTACTTGAATTCAACATTACTTTATGTATTCCATTGCTGTGAGTCGTTTTCTTTGTGTTTCTATTCAGTTACAGTGCACTCTGAATAGTTACGCACATGTACATAACAGAAAATGCACAAAAAATAAGTAATGCATTCAGCTGAAAAGAGAGTACAATTTATTTCTGCTCAAAAGTACTATGTGCTAACTTGATGTAAACGTTTGTAATTGACTTTCTATATGATTTGGTGCAGTCTGCAACAAGTTTTATGTGTGTGCTACTGAAGTTACTAACGTTACAATAAACAATATCACCAGTTGCTACAAATGGTACTACAGTGTTTCAAAGCAACAAAAAGCTAAATGTAGTTCCAATGTAAATGCATTGTAGTATGTTCTTGAATTCAACTTTACTTTAGGTATTCCATTGCTGTGAGTAGCTTTCCTTGTTTTTCCATTCAGTTGCAGTTCATTCTGAATAGTTACGCACATGTACATAACAGAAAACGCACAAAAAATAAGTAATGCATTCAGCTGAAAAGAGAGTACAATTTATTTCTGCTCAAAAGTACTATGTGCTAACTTGATGTAAACGTATTCTCTTTACTTTCCATATGATTTAGAGTTGTCTGCAACCAGTTTTATGTGTGTGCTACTGAAGTTAGTAAAGTTACACTAAGTTGCTCCTAAAGGTACAACCGTGTTTCAAAGCAATACAATGCTGAATGTAGTTCCAATGTAAATGCAGTGTAGTATGTTCTTGAATTCAACTTTACTTTATGTATTCCATTGCTGTGAGTAGCTTTCCTTGTTTTTCTATTCAGTTGCAGTTCACTCTGAATAATGCACATGTACATAACAGAAAATGCACAAAAAATAAGTAATGCATTCAGCTTAAAAGAGAGTACAATTTACTTTTGCTCAAAAGTACTATGTGCTAACTTGATGTAAACGTATTCACTTTACTTTCCATATGATTTAGAGTTGTCTGCAACCAGTTTTATGTGTGTGCTACTGCAGTTAGTAAAGTTACACTAAGCAATATCACCAGTTGCTCCTAATGGTACTACCGTGTTTCAAAGCAATACAAAGCTAAATGTAGTTCCAATGTAAATGCATTGTAGTATGTTCTTGAAATCAACTTTACTTTATGTATTCCATTGCTGTGAGTAGCTTTCCTTGTTGTTCCATTCAGTTGCAGTTCACTCTGAATAGTTATGCACATGTACATAACAGAAAATACACAAAATAAAAAGTAACGCATTCAGCTGAAAAGAGAGTACAATTTACTTTTGCTCAAAAGTACTATGTGGTAACTTGATGTAAACGTTTTCAATTTACTTTCCATATGATCTAGAGTTGTCTGCAACCAGTTTTATGTGTGTGCTACTGATGTTAGTAAAGTTACACTAAGCAATATCACCAGTTGCTCCTAATTGTACTAACGTGTTTCAAAGCAATACAAAGCTAAATGCAGTTCCAATTTAAATGCAGTGTAGTATGTACTTGAATTCAACATTACTTTATGTATTCCATTGCTGTGAGTCGTTTTCTTTGTGTTTCTATTCAGTTACAGTGCACTCTGAATAGTTACGCACATGTACATAACAGAAAATGCACAAAAAATAAGTAATGCATTCAGCTGAAAAGAGAGTACAATTTATTTCTGCTCAAAAGTACTATGTGCTAACTTGATGTAAACGTATTCTCTTTACTTTCCATATGATTTAGAGTTGTCTGCAACCAGTTTTATGTGTGTGCTACTGAAGTTAGTAAAGTTACACTAAGTTGCTCCTAAAGGTACAACCGTGTTTCAAAGCAATACAATGCTGAATGTAGTTCCAATGTAAATGCAGTGTAGTATGTTCTTGAATTCAACTTTACTTTATGTATTCCATTGCTGTGAGTAGCTTTCCTTGTTTTTCTATTCAGTTGCAGTTCACTCTGAATAATGCACATGTACATAACAGAAAATGCACAAAAAATAAGTAATGCATTCAGCTGAAAAGAGAGTACAATTTACTTTTGCTCAAAAGTACTATGTGCTAACTTGATGTAAACGTATTCACTTTACTTTCCATATGATTTAGAGTTGTCTGCAACCAGTTTTATGTGTGTGCTACTGCAGTTAGTAAAGTTACACTAAGCAATATCACCAGTTGCTCCTAATGGTACTACCGTGTTTCAAAGCAATACAAAGCTAAATGTAGTTCCAATGTAAATGCATTGTAGTATGTTCTTGAAATCAACTTTACTTTATGTATTCCATTGCTGTGAGTAGCTTTCCTTGTTGTTCCATTCAGTTGCAGTTCACTCTGAATAGTTATGCACATGTACATAACAGAAAATACACAAAATAAAAAGTAACGCATTCAGCTGAAAAGAGAGTACAATTTACTTTTGCTCAAAAGTACTATGTGGTAACTTGATGTAAACGTTTTCAATTTACTTTCCATATGATCTAGAGTTGTCTGCAACCAGTTTTATGTGTGTGCTACTGATGTTAGTAAAGTTACACTAAGCAATATCACCAGTTGCTCCTAATTGTACTAACGTGTTTCAAAGCAATACAAAGCTAAATGCAGTTCCAATTTAAATGCAGTGTAGTATGTACTTGAATTCAACATTACTTTATGTATTCCATTGCTGTGAGTCGTTTTCTTTGTGTTTCTATTCAGTTACAGTGCACTCTGAATAGTTACGCACATGTACATAACAGAAAATGCACAAAAAATAAGTAATGCATTCAGCTGAAAAGAGAGTACAATTTATTTCTGCTCAAAAGTACTATGTGCTAACTTGATGTAAACGTTTGTAATTGACTTTCTATATGATTTGGTGCAGTCTGCAACAAGTTTTATGTGTGTGCTACTGAAGTTACTAACGTTACAATAAACAATATCACCAGTTGCTACAAATGGTACTACAGTGTTTCAAAGCAACAAAAAGCTAAATGTAGTTCCAATGTAAATGCATTGTAGTATGTTCTTGAATTCAACTTTACTTTAGGTATTCCATTGCTGTGAGTAGCTTTCCTTGTTTTTCCATTCAGTTGCAGTTCATTCTGAATAGTTACGCACATGTACATAACAGAAAACGCACAAAAAATAAGTAATGCATTCAGCTGAAAAGAGAGTACAATTTATTTCTGCTCAAAAGTACTATGTGCTAACTTGATGTAAACGTATTCTCTTTACTTTCCATATGATTTAGAGTTGTCTGCAACCAGTTTTATGTGTGTGCTACTGAAGTTAGTAAAGTTACACTAAGTTGCTCCTAAAGGTACAACCGTGTTTCAAAGCAATACAATGCTGAATGTAGTTCCAATGTAAATGCAGTGTAGTATGTTCTTGAATTCAACTTTACTTTATGTATTCCATTGCTGTGAGTAGCTTTCCTTGTTTTTCTATTCAGTTGCAGTTCACTCTGAATAATGCACATGTACATAACAGAAAATGCACAAAAAATAAGTAATGCATTCAGCTGAAAAGAGAGAACAATTTACTTTTGCTCAAAAGTACTATGTGCTATCTTTATGTAAACGTATTCACTTTACTTTCCATATGATTTAGAGTTGTCTGCAACCAGTTTTATGTGTGTGCTACTGCAGTTAGTAAAGTTACACTAAGCAATATCACCAGTTGCTCCTAATGGTACTACCGTGTTTCAAAGCAATACAAAGCTAAATGTAGTTCCAATGTAAATGCATTGTAGTATGTTCTTGAAATCAACTTTACTTTATGTATTCCATTGCTGTGAGTAGCTTTCCTTGTTGTTCCATTCAGTTGCAGTTCACTCTGAATAGTTATGCACATGTACATAACAGAAAATACACAAAATAAAAAGTAAGGCATTCAGCTGAAAAGAGAGTACAATTTACTTTTGCTCAAAAGTACTATGTGGTAACTTGATGTAAACGTTTTCAATTTACTTTCCATATGATCTAGAGTTGTCTGCAACCAGTTTTATGTGTGTGCTGCTGATGTTAGTAAAGTTACACTAAGCAATATCACCAGTTGCTCCTAATTGTACTAACGTGTTTCAAAGCAATACAAAGCTAAATGCAGTTCCAATTTAAATGCAGTGTAGTATGTACTTGAATTCAACATTACTTTATGTATTCCATTGCTGTGAGTCGTTTTCTTTGTGTTTCTATTCAGTTACAGTGCACTCTGAATAGTTACGCACATGTACATAACAGAAAATGCACAAAAAATAAGTAATGCATTCAGCTGAAAAGAGAGTACAATTTATTTCTGCTCAAAAGTACTATGTGCTAACTTGATGTAAACGTTTGTAATTGACTTTCTATATGATTTGGTGCAGTCTGCAACAAGTTTTATGTGTGTGCTACTGAAGTTACTAACGTTACAATAAACAATATCACCAGTTGCTACAAATGGTACTACAGTGTTTCAAAGCAACAAAAAGCTAAATGTAGTTCCAATGTAAATGCATTGTAGTATGTTCTTGAATTCAACTTTACTTTAGGTATTCCATTGCTGTGAGTAGCTTTCCTTGTTTTTCCATTCAGTTGCAGTTCATTCTGAATAGTTACGCACATGTACATAACAGAAAACGCACAAAAAATAAGTAATGCATTCAGCTGAAAAGAGAGTACAATTTATTTCTGCTCAAAAGTACTATGTGCTAACTTGATGTAAACGTATTCACTTTACTTTCCATATGATTTAGAGTTGTCTGCAACCAGTTTTATGTGTGTGCTACTGAAGTTAGTAAAGTTACACTAAGTTGCTCCTAAAGGTACAACCGTGTTTCAAAGCAATACAATGCTGAATGTAGTTCCAATGTAAATGCAGTGTAGTATGTTCTTGAATTCAACTTTACTTTATGTATTCCATTGCTGTGAGTAGCTTTCCTTGTTTTTCTATTCAGTTGCAGTTCACTCTGAATAATGCACATGTACATAACAGAAAATGCACAAAAAATAAGTAATGCATTCAGCTGAAAAGAGAGTACAATTCACTTTTGCTCAAAAGTACTATGTGCTAACTTGATGTAAACGTATTCACTTTACTTTCCATATGATTTAGAGTTGTCTGCAACCAGTTTTATGTGTCTGCTACCGCATTTAGTAAAGTTACACTAAGTTGCTCCTAAAGGTACAACCGTGTTTCAAAGCAATACAAAGCTGAATGTAGTTCCAATGTAAATGCAGTGTAGTAAGTTCTTGAAATCAACTTTACTTTATGTATTCCATTGCTGTGAGTAGCTTTGCTTGTTGTTCTATTCAGTTGCAGTTCACTCTGAATAGTTATGCACATGTACATAACAGAAAATACACAAAATAAAAAGTAACGCATGCAGCTGAAAAGAGAGTACAATTTACTTTTGCTCAAAAGTACTATGTGCTAACTTGATGTAAACGTTTTCAATTTACTTTCCATATGATCTAGAGTTGTCTGCAACCAGTTTTATGTGTGTGCTACTGCAGTCAGTAAAGTTACACTAAGCAATATCACCAGTTGCTCCTAATGGTACTACCGTGTTTCAAAGCAATACAAAGCTAAATGTAGTTCCAATGTAAATGCATTGTAGTATGTTCTTGAATTCAACTTTACTTTAGGTATTCCATTGCTGTGAGTAGCTTTCCTTGTTTTTCCATTCAGTTGCAGTTCATTCTGAATAGTTACGCACATGTACATAACAGAACACGCACAAAAAATAAGTAATGCATTCAGCTGAAAAGAGAGTACAATTTATTTCTGCTCAAAAGTACTATGTGCTAACTTGATGTAAACGTATTCACTTTACTTTCCATATGATTTAGAGTTGTCTGCAACCAGTTTTATGTGTGGCTACTGAAGTTAGTAAAGTTACACTAAGTTGCTCCTAAAGGTACAACCGTGTTTCAAAGCAATACAATGCTGAATGTAGTTCCAATGTAAATGCAGTGTAGTATGTTCTTGAATTCAACTTTACTTTATGTATTCCATTGCTGTGAGTAGCTTTCCTTGTTTTTCTATTCAGTTGCATTTCACTCTGAATAGTTATGCACATGTACATAACAGAAAATACACAAAATAAAAAGTAACGCATGTAGCTGAAAAGAGAGTACAATTTACTTTTGCTCAAAAGTACTATGTGCTAACTTGATGTAAACGTATTCACTTTACTTTCCATATGATTTAGAGTTTTCTGCAACCAGTTTTATGTGTGTGCTACTGCAGTTAGTAAAGTTACACTAAGTTGCTCCTAAAGATACAACTGTGTTTCAAAGCAATACAATGCTGAATGTAGTTCCAATGTAAATGCAGTGTAGTATGTTCTTGAATTCAACTTTACTTTATGTATTCCATTGCTGTGAGTAGCTTTCCTTGTTTTTCTATTCAGTTGCATTTCACTCTGAATAGTTATGCACATGTACATAACAGAAAATACACAAAATAAAAAGTAACGCATGTAGCTGAAAAGAGAGTACAATTTACTTTTGCTCAAAAGTACTATGTGCTAACTTGATGTAAACGTATTCACTTTACTTTCCATATGATTTAGAGTTGTCTGCAACCAGTTTTATGTGTGTGCTACCGCATTTAGTAAAGTTACACTGTTGCTCCTAAAGGTACAACCGTGTTTCAAAGCAATACAAAGCTGAATGTAGTTCCAATGTAAATGCAGTGTAGTGTTCTTGAAATCAACTTTACTTTATGTATTCCATTGCTGTGAGTAGCTTTCCTTGTTTTTCTATTCAGTTGCAGTTCACTCTGAATAGTTATGCACATGTACATAACAGAAAATACACAAAATAAAAAGTAACGCATGCAGCTGAAAAGAGAGTACAATTTACTTTTGCTCAAAAGGACTATGTGCTAACTTGATGTAAACGTTTTCAATTTACTTTCCATATGATCTAGAGTTGTCTGCAACCAGTTTTATGTGTGTGCTACTGCAGTTAGTAAAGTTACACTAAGCAATATCACCAGTTGCTCCTAATGGTACTACCGTGTTTCAAAGCAATACAAAGCTAAATGTAGTTCCAATGTAAATGCATTGTAGTATGTTCTTGAATTCAACTTTACTTTAGGTATTCCATTGCTGTGAGTAGCTTTCCTTGTTTTTCCATTCAGTTGCAGTTCATTCTGAATAGTTACGCACATGTACATAACAGAAAACGCACAAAAAATAAGTAATGCATTCAGCTGAAAAGAGAGTACAATTTATTTCTGCTCAAAAGTACTATGTGCTAACTTGATGTAAACGTATTCACTTTACTTTCCATATGATTTAGAGTTGTCTGCAACCAGTTTTATGTGTGTGCTACTGAAGATAGTAAAGTTACACTAAGTTGCTCCTAAAGGTACAACAGTGTTTCAAAGCAATACAATGCTGAATGTAGTTCCAATGTAAATGCAGTGTAGTATGTTCTTGAATTCAACTTTACTTTATGTATTCCATTGCTGTGAGTAGCTTTCCTTGTTTTTCTATTCAGTTGCAGTTCACTCTGAATAGTTATGCACATGTACATAACAGAAAAAGCACAAAAAATAAGTAATGCATTCAGCTGAAAACAGAGTACAATTTATTTCTGCTCAAAAGTACTATGTGCTTACTTGATGTAAACGTATTCACTTTACTTTCCATATGATTTAGAGTTGTCTGCAACCAGTTTTATGTGTGTGCTACTGCAGTTAGTAAAGTTACACTAAGCAATATCACCAGTTGCTCCTAATGGTACTACCGTGTTTCAAAGCAATACAAAGCTAAATGTAGTTCCAATGTAAATGCATTGTAGTATGTTCTTGAAATCAACTTTACTTTATGTATTCCATTGCTGTGAGTAGCTTTCCTTGTTGTTCCATTCAGTTGCAGTTCACTCTGAATAGTTATGCACATGTACATAACAGAAAATACACAATATAAAAAGTAACGCATTCAGCTGAAAAGAGAGTACAATTTACTTTTGCTCAAAAGTACTATGTGCTAACTAGATCTAAACGTTTGTAATTGACTTTCTATATGATTTGGTGCAGTCTGCAACAAGTTTTATGTGTGTGCTACTGAAGTTACTAACGTTACAATAAACAATATCACCAGTTGCTACTAATGGTACTACAGTGTTTCAAAGCAACAAAAAGCTAAATGTAGTTCCAATGTAAATGCATTGTAGTATGTTCTTGAATTCAACTTTACTTTAGGTATTCCATTGCTGTGAGTAGCTTTCCTTGTTTTTCCATTCAGTTGCAGTTCATTCTGAATAGTTACGCACATGTACATAACAGAAAACGCACAAAAAATAAGTAATGCATTCAGCTGAAAAGAGAGTACAATTTATTTCTGCTCAAAAGTACTATGTGCTAACTTGATGTAAACGTATTCACTTTACTTTCCATATGATTTAGAGTTGTCTGCAACCAGTTTTATGTGTGGCTACTGAAGTTAGTAAATTTACACTAAGTTGCTCCTAAAGGTACAACCGTGTTTCAAAGCAATACAATGCTGAATGTAGTTCCAATGTAAATGCAGTGTAGTATGTTCTTGAATTCAACTTTACTTTATGTATTCCATTGCTGTGAGTAGCTTTCCTTGTTTTTCTATTCAGTTGCAGTTCACTCTGAATAATGCACATGTACATAACAGAAAATGGACAAAAAATAAGTAATGCATTCAGCTGAAAAGAGAGTACAATTTACTTTTGCTCAAAAGTACTATGTGCTAACTTGATGTAAACGTATTCACTTTACTTTCCATATGATTTAGAGTTGTCTGCAACCAGTTTTATGTGTGTGCTACTGCAGTTAGTAAAGTTACACTAAGTTGCTCCTAAAGGTACAACTGTGTTTCAAAGCAATACAATGCTGAATGTTGTTCCAATGTAAATGCAGTGTAGTATGTTCTTGAATTCAACTTTACTTTATGTATTCCATTGCTGTGAGTAGCTTTCCTTGTTTTTCTATTCAGTTGCATTTCACTCTGAATAGTTATGCACATGTACATAACAGAAAATACACAAAATAAAAAGTAACGCATGTAGCTGAAAAGAGAGTACAATTTACTTTTGCTCAAAAGGACTATGTGCTAACTTGATGTAAACGTATTCACTTTACTTTCCATATGATTTAGAGTTGTCTGCAACCAGTTTTATGTGTGTGCTACCGCATTTAGTAAAGTTACACTAAGTTGCTCCTAAAGGTACAACCGTGTTTCAAAGCAATACAAAGCTGAATGTAGTTCCAATGTAAATGCAGTGTAGTAAGTTCTTGAAATCAACTTTACTTTATGTATTCCATTGCTGTGAGTAGCTTTCCTTGTTGTTCCATTCAGTTGCAGTTCACTCTGAATAGTTATGCACATGTACATAACAGAAAATACACAAAATAAAAAGTAACGCATTCAGCTGAAAAGAGAGTACAATTTACTTTTGCTCAAAAGTACTATGTGGTAACTTGATGTAAACGTTTTCAATTTACTTTCCATATGATCTAGAGTTGTCTGCAACCAGTTTTATGTGTGTGCTACTGATGTTAGTAAAGTTACACTAAGCAATATCACCAGTTGCTCCTAATTGTACTAACGTGTTTCAAAGCAATACAAAGCTAAATGCAGTTCCAATTTAAATGCAGTGTAGTATGTACTTGAATTCAACATTACTTTATGTATTCCATTGCTGTGAGTCGTTTTCTTTGTGTTTCTATTCAGTTACAGTGCACTCTGAATAGTTACGCACATGTACATAACAGAAAATGCACAAAAAATAAGTAATGCATTCAGCTGAAAAGAGAGTACAATTTATTTCTGCTCAAAAGTACTATGTGCTAACTTGATGTAAACGTTTGTAATTGACTTTCTATATGATTTGGTGCAGTCTGCAACAAGTTTTATGTGTGTGCTACTGAAGTTACTAACGTTACAATAAACAATATCACCAGTTGCTACAAATGGTACTACAGTGTTTCAAAGCAACAAAAAGCTAAATGTAGTTCCAATGTAAATGCATTGTAGTATGTTCTTGAATTCAACTTTACTTTAGGTATTCCATTGCTGTGAGTAGCTTTCCTTGTTTTTCCATTCAGTTGCAGTTCATTCTGAATAGTTACGCACATGTACATAACAGAAAACGCACAAAAAATAAGTAATGCATTCAGCTGAAAAGAGAGTACAATTTATTTCTGCTCAAAAGTACTATGTGCTAACTTGATGTAAACGTATTCACTTTACTTTCCATATGATTTAGAGTTGTCTGCAACCAGTTTTATGTGTGTGCTACTGAAGTTAGTAAAGTTACACTAAGTTGCTCCTAAAGGTACAACCGTGTTTCAAAACAATACAATGCTGAATGTAGTTCCAATGTAAATGCAGTGTAGTATGTTCTTGAATTCAACTTTACTTTATGTATTCCATTGCTGTGAGTAGCTTTCCTTGTTTTTCTATTCAGTTGCAGTTCACTCTGAATAATGCACATGTACATAACAGAAAATGCACAAAAAATAAGTAATGCATTCAGCTGAAAAGAGAGTACAATTTACTTTTGCTCAAAAGTACTATGTGCTAACTTGATGTAAACGTATTCACTTTACTTTCCATATGATTTAGAGTTGTCTGCAACCAGTTTTATGTGTCTGCTACCGCATTTAGTAAAGTTACACTAAGTTGCTCCTAAAGGTACAACCGTGTTTCAAAGCAATACAAAGCTGAATGTAGTTCCAATGTAAATGCAGTGTAGTAAGTTCTTGAAATCAACTTTACTTTATGTATTCCATTGCTGTGAGTAGCTTTGCTTGTTGTTCTATTCAGTTGCAGTTCACTCTGAATAGTTATGCACATGTACATAACAGAAAATACACAAAATAAAAAGTAACGCATGCAGCTGAAAAGAGAGTACAATTTACTTTTGCTCAAAAGTACTATGTGCTAACTTGATGTAAACGTTTTCAATTTACTTTCCATATGATCTAGAGTTGTCTGCAACCAGTTTTATGTGTGTGCTACTGCAGTTAGTAAAGTTACACTAAGCAATATCACCAGTTGCTCCTAATGGTACTACAGTGTTTCAAAGCAATACAAAGCTAAATGTAGTTCCAATGTAAATGCATTGTAGTATGTTCTTGAATTCAACTTTACTTTAGGTATTCCATTGCTGTGAGTAGCTTTCCTTGTTTTTCCATTCAGTTGCAGTTCATTCTGAATAGTTACGCACATGTACATAACAGAAAACGCACAAAAAATAAGTAATGCATTCAGCTGAAAAGAGAGTACAATTTATTTCTGCTCAAAAGTACTATGTGCTAACTTGATGTAAACGTATTCACTTTACTTTCCATATGATTTAGAGTTGTCTGCAACCAGTTTTATGTGTGTGCTACTGATGTTAGTAAAGTTACACTAAGCAATATCACCAGTTGCTCCTAATTGTACTAACGTGTTTCAAAGCAATACAAAGCTAAATGCAGTTCCAATTTAAATGCAGTGTAGTATGTACTTGAATTCAACATTACTTTATGTATTCCATTGCTGTGAGTCGTTTTCTTTGTGTTTCTATTCAGTTACAGTGCACTCTGAATAGTTACGCACATGTACATAACAGAAAATGCACAAAAAATAAGTAATGCATTCAGCTGAAAAGAGAGTACAATTTATTTCTGCTCAAAAGTACTATGTGCTAACTTGATGTAAACGTTTGTAATTGACTTTCTATATGATTTGGTGCAGTCTGCAACAAGTTTTATGTGTGTGCTACTGAAGTTACTAACGTTACAATAAACAATATCACCAGTTGCTACAAATGGTACTACAGTGTTTCAAAGCAACAAAAAGCTAAATGTAGTTCCAATGTAAATGCATTGTAGTATGTTCTTGAATTCAACTTTACTTTAGGTATTCCATTGCTGTGAGTAGCTTTCCTTGTTTTTCCATTCAGTTGCAGTTCATTCTGAATAGTTACGCACATGTACATAACAGAAAACGCACAAAAAATAAGTAATGCATTCAGCTGAAAAGAGAGTACAATTTATTTCTGCTCAAAAGTACTATGTGCTAACTTGATGTAAACGTATTCACTTTACTTTCCATATGATTTAGAGTTGTCTGCAACCAGTTTTATGTGTGTGCTACTGAAGTTAGTAAAGTTACACTAAGTTGCTCCTAAAGGTACAACCGTGTTTCAAAACAATACAATGCTGAATGTAGTTCCAATGTAAATGCAGTGTAGTATGTTCTTGAATTCAACTTTACTTTATGTATTCCATTGCTGTGAGTAGCTTTCCTTGTTTTTCTATTCAGTTGCAGTTCACTCTGAATAATGCACATGTACATAACAGAAAATGCACAAAAAATAAGTAATGCATTCAGCTGAAAAGAGAGTACAATTTACTTTTGCTCAAAAGTACTATGTGCTAACTTGATGTAAACGTATTCACTTTACTTTCCATATGATTTAGAGTTGTCTGCAACCAGTTTTATGTGTCTGCTACCGCATTTAGTAAAGTTACACTAAGTTGCTCCTAAAGGTACAACCGTGTTTCAAAGCAATACAAAGCTGAATGTAGTTCCAATGTAAATGCAGTGTAGTAAGTTCTTGAAATCAACTTTACTTTATGTATTCCATTGCTGTGAGTAGCTTTGCTTGTTGTTCTATTCAGTTGCAGTTCACTCTGAATAGTTATGCACATGTACATAACAGAAAATACACAAAATAAAAAGTAACGCATGCAGCTGAAAAGAGAGTACAATTTACTTTTGCTCAAAAGTACTATGTGCTAACTTGATGTAAACGTTTTCAATTTACTTTCCATATGATCTAGAGTTGTCTGCAACCAGTTTTATGTGTGTGCTACTGCAGTTAGTAAAGTTACACTAAGCAATATCACCAGTTGCTCCTAATGGTACTACAGTGTTTCAAAGCAATACAAAGCTAAATGTAGTTCCAATGTAAATGCATTGTAGTATGTTCTTGAATTCAACTTTACTTTAGGTATTCCATTGCTGTGAGTAGCTTTCCTTGTTTTTCCATTCAGTTGCAGTTCATTCTGAATAGTTACGCACATGTACATAACAGAAAACGCACAAAAAATAAGTAATGCATTCAGCTGAAAAGAGAGTACAATTTATTTCTGCTCAAAAGTACTATGTGCTAACTTGATGTAAACGTATTCACTTTACTTTCCATATGATTTAGAGTTGTCTGCAACCAGTTTTATGTGTGGCTACTGAAGTTAGTAAAGTTACACTAAGTTGCTCCTAAAGGTACAACCGTGTTTCAAAGCAATACAATGCTGAATGTAGTTCCAATGTAAATGCAGTGTAGTATGTTCTTGAATTCAACTTTACTTTATGTATTCCATTGCTGTGAGTAGCTTTCCTTGTTTTTCTATTCAGTTGCAGTTCACTCTGAATAATGCACATGTACATAACAGAAAATGCACAAAAAATAAGTAATGCATTCAGCTGAAAAGAGAGTACAATTTACTTTTGCTCAAAAGTACTATGTGCTAACTTGATGTAAACGTATTCACTTTACTTTCCATATGATTTAGAGTTGTCTGCAACCAGTTTTATGTGTGTGCTACTGCAGTTAGTAAAGTTACACTAAGTTGCTCCTAAAGGTACAACTGTGTTTCAAAGCAATACAATGCTGAATGTTGTTCCAATGTAAATGCAGTGTAGTATGTTCTTGAATTCAACTTTACTTTATGTATTCCATTGCTGTGAGTAGCTTTCCTTGTTTTTCTATTCAGTTGCATTTCACTCTGAATAGTTATGCACATGTACATAACAGAAAATACACAAAATAAAAAGTAACGCATGTAGCTGAAAAGAGAGTACAATTTACTTTTGCTCAAAAGTACTATGTGCTAACTTGATGTAAACGTATTCACTTTACTTTCCATATGATTTAGAGTTGTCTGCAACCAGTTTTATGTGTGTGCTACCGCATTTAGTAAAGTTACACTAAGTTGCTCCTAAAGGTACAACCGTGTTTCAAAGCAATACAAAGCTGAATGTAGTTCCAATGTAAATGCATTGTAGTATGTTCTTGAAATCAACTTTACTTTATGTATTCCATTGCTGTGAGTAGCTTTCCTTGTTGTTCCATTCAGTTGCAGTTCACTCTGAATAGTTATGCACATGTACATAACAGAAAATACACAATATAAAAAGTAACGCATTCAGCTGAAAAGAGAGTACAATTTACTTTTGCTCAAAAGTACTATGTGCTAACTAGATCTAAACGTTTGTAATTGACTTTCTATATGATTTGGTGCAGTCTGCAACAAGTTTTATGTGTGTGCTACTGAAGTTACTAACGTTACAATAAACAATATCACCAGTTGCTCCTAATGGTACTACCGTGTTTCAAAGCAATACAAAGCTAAATGTAGTTCCAATGTAAATGCATTGTAGTATGTTCTTGAATTCAACTTTACTTTAGGTATTCCATTGCTGTGAGTAGCTTTCCTTGTTTTTCCATTCAGTTGCAGTTCATTCTGAATACTTACGCACATGTACATAACATAAAACGCACAAAAAATAAGTAATGCATTCAGCTGAAAAGAGAGTACAATTTATTTCTGCTCAAAAGTACTATGTGCTAACTAGATCTAAACGTTTGTAATTGACTTTCTATATGATTTGGTGCAGTCTGCAACAAGTTTTATGTGTGTGCTACTGAAGTTACTAACGTTACAATAAACAATATCACCAGTTGCTACTAATGGTACTACAGTGTTTCAAAGCAACAAAAAGCTAAATGTAGTTCCAATGTAAATGCATTGTAGTATGTTCTTGAATTCAACTTTACTTTAGGTATTCCATTGCTGTGAGTAGCTTTCCTTGTTTTTCCATTCAGTTGCAGTTCATTCTGAATAGTTACGCACATGTACATAACAGAAAACGCACAAAAAATAAGTAATGCATTCAGCTGAAAAGAGAGTACAATTTATTTCTGCTCAGAAGTACTATGTGCTAACTTGATGTAAACGTATTCTCTTTACTTTCCATATGATTTAGAGTTGTCTGCAACCAGTTTTATGTGTGTGCTACTGAAGTTAGTAAAGTTACACTAAGTTGCTCCTAAAGGTACAACCGTGTTTCAAAGCAATACAATGCTGAATGTAGTTCCAATGTAAATGCAGTGTAGTATGTTCTTGAATTCAACTTTACTTTATGTATTCCATTGCTGTGAGTAGCTTTCCTTGTTTTTCTATTCAGTTGCATTTCACTCTGAATAGTTATGCACATGTACATAACAGAAAATACACAAAATAAAAAGTAACGCATGTAGCTGAAAAGAGAGTACAATTTACTTTTGCTCAAAAGTACTATGTGCTAACTTGATGTAAACGTATTCACTTTACTTTCCATATGATTTAGAGTTTTCTGCAACCAGTTTTATGTGTGTGCTACTGCAGTTAGTAAAGTTACACTAAGTTGCTCCTAAAGATACAACTGTGTTTCAAAGCAATACAATGCTGAATGTAGTTCCAATGTAAATGCAGTGTAGTATGTTCTTGAATTCAACTTTACTTTATGTATTCCATTGCTGTGAGTAGCTTTCCTTGTTTTTCTATTCAGTTGCATTTCACTCTGAATAGTTATGCACATGTACATAACAGAAAATACACAAAATAAAAAGTAACGCATGTAGCTGAAAAGAGAGTACAATTTACTTTTGCTCAAAAGTACTATGTGCTAACTTGATGTAAACGTATTCACTTTACTTTCCATATGATTTAGAGTTGTCTGCAACCAGTTTTATGTGTGTGCTACCGCATTTAGTAAAGTTACACTGTTGCTCCTAAAGGTACAACCGTGTTTCAAAGCAATACAAAGCTGAATGTAGTTCCAATGTAAATGCAGTGTAGTGTTCTTGAAATCAACTTTACTTTATGTATTCCATTGCTGTGAGTAGCTTTCCTTGTTTTTCTATTCAGTTGCAGTTCACTCTGAATAGTTATGCACATGTACATAACAGAAAATACACAAAATAAAAAGTAACGCATGCAGCTGAAAAGAGAGTACAATTTACTTTTGCTCAAAAGGACTATGTGCTAACTTGATGTAAACGTTTTCAATTTACTTTCCATATGATCTAGAGTTGTCTGCAACCAGTTTTATGTGTGTGCTACTGCAGTTAGTAAAGTTACACTAAGCAATATCACCAGTTGCTCCTAATGGTACTACCGTGTTTCAAAGCAATACAAAGCTAAATGTAGTTCCAATGTAAATGCATTGTAGTATGTTCTTGAATTCAACTTTACTTTAGGTATTCCATTGCTGTGAGTAGCTTTCCTTGTTTTTCCATTCAGTTGCAGTTCATTCTGAATAGTTACGCACATGTACATAACAGAAAACGCACAAAAAATAAGTAATGCATTCAGCTGAAAAGAGAGTACAATTTATTTCTGCTCAAAAGTACTATGTGCTAACTTGATGTAAACATATTCACTTTACTTTCCATATGATTTAGAGTTGTCTGCAACCAGTTTTATGTGTGTGCTACTGAAGATAGTAAAGTTACACTAAGTTGCTCCTAAAGGTACAACAGTGTTTCAAAGCAATACAATGCTGAATGTAGTTCCAATGTAAATGCAGTGTAGTATGTTCTTGAATTCAACTTTACTTTATGTATTCCATTGCTGTGAGTAGCTTTCCTTGTTTTTCTATTCAGTTGCAGTTCACTCTGAATAGTTATGCACATGTACATAACAGAAAAAGCACAAAAAATAAGTAATGCATTCAGCTGAAAACAGAGTACAATTTATTTCTGCTCAAAAGTACTATGTGCTTACTTGATGTAAACGTATTCACTTTACTTTCCATATGATCTAGAGTTGTCTGCAACCAGTTTTATGTGTGTGCTACTGCAGTTAGTAAAGTTACACTAAGCAATATCACCAGTTGCTCCTAATGGTACTACCGTGTTTCAAAGCAATACAAAGCTAAATGTAGTTCCAATGTAAATGCATTGTAGTATGTTCTTGAAATCAACTTTACTTTATGTATTCCATTGCTGTGAGTAGCTTTCCTTGTTGTTCCATTCAGTTGCAGTTCACTCTGAATAGTTATGCACATGTACATAACAGAAAATACACAATATAAAAAGTAACGCATTCAGCTGAAAAGAGAGTACAATTTACTTTTGCTCAAAAGTACTATGTGCTAACTAGATCTAAACGTTTGTAATTGACTTTCTATATGATTTGGTGCAGTCTGCAACAAGTTTTATGTGTGTGCTACTGAAGTTACTAACGTTACAATAAACAATATCACCAGTTGCTACTAATGGTACTACAGTGTTTCAAAGCAACAAAAAGCTAAATGTAGTTCCAATGTAAATGCATTGTAGTATGTTCTTGAATTCAACTTTACTTTAGGTATTCCATTGCTGTGAGTAGCTTTCCTTGTTTTTCCATTCAGTTGCAGTTCATTCTGAATAGTTACGCACATGTACATAACAGAAAACGCACAAAAAATAAGTAATGCATTCAGCTGAAAAGAGAGTACAATTTATTTCTGCTCAAAAGTACTATGTGCTAACTTGATGTAAACGTATTCACTTTACTTTCCATATGATTTAGAGTTGTCTGCAACCAGTTTTATGTGTGTGCTACTGAAGATAGTAAAGTTACACTAAGTTGCTCCTAAAGGTACAACAGTGTTTCAAAGCAATACAATGCTGAATGTAGTTCCAATGTAAATGCAGTGTAGTATGTTCTTGAATTCAACTTTACTTTATGTATTCCATTGCTGTGAGTAGCTTTCCTTGTTTTTCTATTCAGTTGCAGTTCACTCTGAATAATGCACATGTACATAACAGAAAATGCACAAAAAATAAGTAATGCATTCAGCTGAAAAGAGAGTACAATTTACTTTTGCTCAAAAGTACTATGTGCTAACTTGATGTAAACGTATTCACTTTACTTTCCATATGATTTAGAGTTGTCTGCAACCAGTTTTATGTGTGTGCTACTGCAGTCAGTAAAGTTACACTAAGCAATATCACCAGTTGCTCCTAATGGTACTACCGTGTTTCAAAGCAATACAAAGCTAAATGTAGTTCCAATGTAAATGCATTGTAGTATGTTCTTGAATTCAACTTTACTTTAGGTATTCCATTGCTGTGAGTAGCTTTCCTTGTTTTTCCATTCAGTTGCAGTTCATTCTGAATAGTTACGCACATGTACATAACAGAAAACGCACAAAAAATAAGTAATGCATTCAGCTGAAAAGAGAGTACAATTTATTTCTGCTCAAAAGTACTATGTGCTAACTTGATGTAAACGTATTCACTTTACTTTCCATATGATTTAGAGTTGTCTGCAACCAGTTTTATGTGTGGCTACTGAAGTTAGTAAATTTACACTAAGTTGCTCCTAAAGGTACAACCGTGTTTCAAAGCAATACAATGCTGAATGTAGTTCCAATGTAAATGCAGTGTAGTATGTTCTTGAATTCAACTTTACTTTATGTATTCCATTGCTGTGAGTAGCTTTCCTTGTTTTTCTATTCAGTTGCAGTTCACTCTGAATAATGCAGATGTACATAACAGAAAATGCACAAAAAATAAGTAATGCATTCAGCTGAAAAGAGAGTACAATTTACTTTTGCTCAAAAGTACTATGTGCTAACTTGATGTAAACGTATTCACTTTACTTTCCATATGATTTAGAGTTGTCTGCAACCAGTTTTATGTGTGTGCTACTGCAGTTAGTAAAGTTACACTAAGTTGCTCCTAAAGGTACAACTGTGTTTCAAAGCAATACAATGCTGAATGTTGTTCCAATGTAAATGCAGTGTAGTATGTTCTTGAATTCAACTTTACTTTATGTATTCCATTGCTGTGAGTAGCTTTCCTTGTTTTTCTATTCAGTTGCATTTCACTCTGAATAGTTATGCACATGTACATAACAGAAAATACACAAAATAAAAAGTAACGCATGTAGCTGAAAAGAGAGTACAATTTACTTTTGCTCAAAAGGACTATGTGCTAACTTGATGTAAACGTATTCACTTTACTTTCCATATGATTTAGAGTTGTCTGCAACCAGTTTTATGTGTGTGCTACCGCATTTAGTAAAGTTACACTAAGTTGCTCCTAAAGGTACAACCGTGTTTCAAAGCAATACAAAGCTGAATGTAGTTCCAATGTAAATGCAGTGTAGTAAGTTCTTGAAATCAACTTTACTTTATGTATTCCATTGCTGTGAGTAGCTTTCCTTGTTGTTCCATTCAGTTGCAGTTCACTCTGAATAGTTATGCACATGTACATAACAGAAAATACACAAAATAAAAAGTAACGCATTCAGCTGAAAAGAGAGTACAATTTACTTTTGCTCAAAAGTACTATGTGGTAACTTGATGTAAACGTTTTCAATTTACTTTCCATATGATCTAGAGTTGTCTGCAACCAGTTTTATGTGTGTGCTACTGATGTTAGTAAAGTTACACTAAGCAATATCACCAGTTGCTCCTAATTGTACTAACGTGTTTCAAAGCAATACAAAGCTAAATGCAGTTCCAATTTAAATGCAGTGTAGTATGTACTTGAATTCA
This sequence comes from Hemitrygon akajei, assembly GCF_048418815.1. NCBI lineage: Eukaryota > Metazoa > Chordata > Chondrichthyes > Myliobatiformes > Dasyatidae > Hemitrygon > Hemitrygon akajei. Next base: position 57,846,295 of record NC_133131.1, read on the forward strand.
ACATTACTTTATGTATTCCATTGCTGTGAGTCGTTTTCTTTGTGTTTCTATTCAGTTACAGTGCACTCTGAATAGTTACGCACATGTACATAACAGAAAATGCACAAAAAATAAGTAATGCATTCAGCTGAAAAGAGAGTACAATTTATTTCTGCTCAAAAGTACTATGTGCTAACTTGATGTAAACGTTTGTAATTGACTTTCTATATGATTTGGTGCAGTCTGCAACAAGTTTTATGTGTGTGCTACTGAAGTTACTAACGTTACAATAAACAATATCACCAGTTGCTACAAATGGTACTACAGTGTTTCAAAGCAACAAAAAGCTAAATGTAGTTCCAATGTAAATGCATTGTAGTATGTTCTTGAATTCAACTTTACTTTAGGTATTCCATTGCTGTGAGTAGCTTTCCTTGTTTTTCCATTCAGTTGCAGTTCATTCTGAATAGTTACGCACATGTACATAACAGAAAACGCACAAAAAATAAGTAATGCATTCAGCTGAAAAGAGAGTACAATTTATTTCTGCTCAAAAGTACTATGTGCTAACTTGATGTAAACGTATTCACTTTACTTTCCATATGATTTAGAGTTGTCTGCAACCAGTTTTATGTGTGTGCTACTGAAGTTAGTAAAGTTACACTAAGTTGCTCCTAAAGGTACAACCGTGTTTCAAAACAATACAATGCTGAATGTAGTTCCAATGTAAATGCAGTGTAGTATGTTCTTGAATTCAACTTTACTTTATGTATTCCATTGCTGTGAGTAGCTTTCCTTGTTTTTCTATTCAGTTGCAGTTCACTCTGAATAATGCACATGTACATAACAGAAAATGCACAAAAAATAAGTAATGCATTCAGCTGAAAAGAGAGTACAATTTACTTTTGCTCAAAAGTACTATGTGCTAACTTGATGTAAACGTATTCACTTTACTTTCCATATGATTTAGAGTTGTCTGCAACCAGTTTTATGTGTCTGCTACCGCATTTAGTAAAGTTACACTAAGTTGCTCCTAAAGGTACAACCGTGTTTCAAAGCAATACAAAGCTGAATGTAGTTCCAATGTAAATGCAGTGTAGTAAGTTCTTGAAATCAACTTTACTTTATGTATTCCATTGCTGTGAGTAGCTTTCCTTGTTGTTCCATTCAGTTGCAGTTCACTCTGAATAGTTATGCACATGTACATAACAGAAAATACACAAAATAAAAAGTAACGCATTCAGCTGAAAAGAGAGTACAATTTACTTTTGCTCAAAAGTACTATGTGGTAACTTGATGTAAACGTTTTCAATTTACTTTCCATATGATCTAGAGTTGTCTGCAACCAGTTTTATGTGTGTGCTACTGATGTTAGTAAAGTTACACTAAGCAATATCACCAGTTGCTCCTAATTGTACTAACGTGTTTCAAAGCAATACAAAGCTAAATGCAGTTCCAATTTAAATGCAGTGTAGTATGTACTTGAATTCAACATTACTTTATGTATTCCATTGCTGTGAGTCGTTTTCTTTGTGTTTCTATTCAGTTACAGTGCACTCTGAATAGTTACGCACATGTACATAACAGAAAATGCACAAAAAATAAGTAATGCATTCAGCTGAAAAGAGAGTACAATTTATTTCTGCTCAAAAGTACTATGTGCTAACTTGATGTAAACGTTTGTAATTGACTTTCTATATGATTTGGTGCAGTCTGCAACAAGTTTTATGTGTGTGCTACTGAAGTTACTAACGTTACAATAAACAATATCACCAGTTGCTACAAATGGTACTACAGTGTTTCAAAGCAACAAAAAGCTAAATGTAGTTCCAATGTAAATGCATTGTAGTATGTTCTTGAATTCAACTTTACTTTAGGTATTCCATTGCTGTGAGTAGCTTTCCTTGTTTTTCCATTCAGTTGCAGTTCATTCTGAATAGTTACGCACATGTACATAACAGAAAACGCACAAAAAATAAGTAATGCATTCAGCTGAAAAGAGAGTACAATTTATTTCTGCTCAAAAGTACTATGTGCTAACTTGATGTAAACGTATTCACTTTACTTTCCATATGATTTAGAGTTGTCTGCAACCAGTTTTATGTGTGTGCTACTGAAGTTAGTAAAGTTACACTAAGTTGCTCCTAAAGGTACAACCGTGTTTCAAAACAATACAATGCTGAATGTAGTTCCAATGTAAATGCAGTGTAGTATGTTCTTGAATTCAACTTTACTTTATGTATTCCATTGCTGTGAGTAGCTTTCCTTGTTTTTCTATTCAGTTGCAGTTCACTCTGAATAATGCACATGTACATAACAGAAAATGCACAAAAAATAAGTAATGCATTCAGCTGAAAAGAGAGTACAATTTACTTTTGCTCAAAAGTACTATGTGCTAACTTGATGTAAACGTATTCACTTTACTTTCCATATGATTTAGAGTTGTCTGCAACCAGTTTTATGTGTCTGCTACCGCATTTAGTAAAGTTACACTAAGTTGCTCCTAAAGGTACAACCGTGTTTCAAAGCAATACAAAGCTGAATGTAGTTCCAATGTAAATGCAGTGTAGTAAGTTCTTGAAATCAACTTTACTTTATGTATTCCATTGCTGTGAGTAGCTTTGCTTGTTGTTCTATTCAGTTGCAGTTCACTCTGAATAGTTATGCACATGTACATAACAGAAAATACACAAAATAAAAAGTAACGCATGCAGCTGAAAAGAGAGTACAATTTACTTTTGCTCAAAAGTACTATGTGCTAACTTGATGTAAACGTTTTCAATTTACTTTCCATATGATCTAGAGTTGTCTGCAACCAGTTTTATGTGTGTGCTACTGCAGTTAGTAAAGTTACACTAAGCAATATCACCAGTTGCTCCTAATGGTACTACAGTGTTTCAAAGCAATACAAAGCTAAATGTAGTTCCAATGTAAATGCATTGTAGTATGTTCTTGAATTCAACTTTACTTTAGGTATTCCATTGCTGTGAGTAGCTTTCCTTGTTTTTCCATTCAGTTGCAGTTCATTCTGAATAGTTACGCACATGTACATAACAGAAAACGCACAAAAAATAAGTAATGCATTCAGCTGAAAAGAGAGTACAATTTATTTCTGCTCAAAAGTACTATGTGCTAACTTGATGTAAACGTATTAACTTTACTTTCCATATGATTTAGAGTTGTCTGCAACCAGTTTTATGTGTGGCTACTGAAGTTAGTAAAGTTACACTAAGTTGCTCCTAAAGGTACAACCGTGTTTCAAAGCAATACAATGCTGAATGTAGTTCCAATGTAAATGCAGTGTAGTATGTTCTTGAATTCAACTTTACTTTATGTATTCCATTGCTGTGAGTAGCTTTCCTTGTTTTTCTATTCAGTTGCATTTCACTCTGAATAGTTATGCACATGTACATAACAGAAAATACACAAAATAAAAAGTAACGCATGTAGCTGAAAAGAGAGTACAATTTACTTTTGCTCAAAAGTACTATGTGCTAACTTGATGTAAACGTATTCACTTTACTTTCCATATGATTTAGAGTTGTCTGCAACCAGTTTTATGTGTGTGCTACCGCATTTAGTAAAGTTACACTGTTGCTCCTAAAGGTACAACCGTGTTTCAAAGCAATACAAAGCTGAATGTAGTTCCAATGTAAATGCAGTGTAGTGTTCTTGAAATCAACTTTACTTTATGTATTCCATTGCTGTGAGTAGCTTTCCTTGTTTTTCTATTCAGTTGCAGTTCACTCTGAATAGTTATGCACATGTACATAACAGAAAATACACAAAATAAAAAGTAACGCATGCAGCTGAAAAGAGAGTACAATTTACTTTTGCTCAAAAGGACTATGTGCTAACTTGATGTAAACGTTTTCAATTTACTTTCCATATGATCTAGAGTTGTCTGCAACCAGTTTTATGTGTGTGCTACTGCAGTTAGTAAAGTTACACTAAGCAATATCACCAGTTGCTCCTAATGGTACTACCGTGTTTCAAAGCAATACAAAGCTAAATGTAGTTCCAATGTAAATGCATTGTAGTATGTTCTTGAATTCAACTTTACTTTAGGTATTCCATTGCTGTGAGTAGCTTTCCTTGTTTTTCCATTCAGTTGCAGTTCATTCTGAATAGTTACGCACATGTACATAACAGAAAACGCACAAAAAATAAGTAATGCATTCAGCTGAAAAGAGAGTACAATTTATTTCTGCTCAAAAGTACTATGTGCTAACTTGATGTAAACGTATTCACTTTACTTTCCATATGATTTAGAGTTGTCTGCAACCAGTTTTATGTGTGTGCTACTGAAGATAGTAAAGTTACACTAAGTTGCTCCTAAAGGTACAACAGTGTTTCAAAGCAATACAATGCTGAATGTAGTTCCAATGTAAATGCAGTGTAGTATGTTCTTGAATTCAACTTTACTTTATGTATTCCATTGCTGTGAGTAGCTTTCCTTGTTTTTCTATTCAGTTGCAGTTCACTCTGAATAGTTATGCACATGTACATAACAGAAAAAGCACAAAAAATAAGTAATGCATTCAGCTGAAAACAGAGTACAATTTATTTCTGCTCAAAAGTACTATGTGCTTACTTGATGTAAACGTATTCACTTTACTTTCCATATGATTTAGAGTTGTCTGCAACCAGTTTTATGTGTGTGCTACTGCAGTTAGTAAAGTTACACTAAGCAATATCACCAGTTGCTCCTAATGGTACTACCGTGTTTCAAAGCAATACAAAGCTAAATGTAGTTCCAATGTAAATGCATTGTAGTATGTTCTTGAAATCAACTTTACTTTATGTATTCCATTGCTGTGAGTAGCTTTCCTTGTTGTTCCATTCAGTTGCAGTTCACTCTGAATAGTTATGCACATGTACATAACAGAAAATACACAATATAAAAAGTAACGCATTCAGCTGAAAAGAGAGTACAATTTACTTTTGCTCAAAAGTACTATGTGCTAACTAGATCTAAACGTTTGTAATTGACTTTCTATATGATTTGGTGCAGTCTGCAACAAGTTTTATGTGTGTGCTACTGAAGTTACTAACGTTACAATAAACAATATCACCAGTTGCTACTAATGGTACTACAGTGTTTCAAAGCAACAAAAAGCTAAATGTAGTTCCAATGTAAATGCATTGTAGTATGTTCTTGAATTCAACTTTACTTTAGGTATTCCATTGCTGTGAGTAGCTTTCCTTGTTTTTCCATTCAGTTGCAGTTCATTCTGAATAGTTACGCACATGTACATAACAGAAAACGCACAAAAAATAAGTAATGCATTCAGCTGAAAAGAGAGTACAATTTATTTCTGCTCAAAAGTACTATGTGCTAACTTGATGTAAACGTATTCACTTTACTTTCCATATGATTTAGAGTTGTCTGCAACCAGTTTTATGTGTGTGCTACTGAAGATAGTAAAGTTACACTAAGTTGCTCCTAAAGGTACAACAGTGTTTCAAAGCAATACAATGCTGAATGTAGTTCCAATGTAAATGCAGTGTAGTATGTTCTTGAATTCAACTTTACTTTATGTATTCCATTGCTGTGAGTAGCTTTCCTTGTTTTTCTATTCAGTTGCAGTTCACTCTGAATAATGCACATGTACATAACAGAAAATGCACAAAAAATAAGTAATGCATTCAGCTGAAAAGAGAGTACAATTTACTTTTGCTCAAAAGTACTATGTGCTAACTTGATGTAAACGTATTCACTTTACTTTCCATATGATTTAGAGTTGTCTGCAACCAGTTTTATGTGTGTGCTACTGCAGTCAGTAAAGTTACACTAAGCAATATCACCAGTTGCTCCTAATGGTACTACCGTGTTTCAAAGCAATGCAAAGCTAAATGTAGTTCCAATGTAAATGCATTGTAGTATGTTCTTGAATTCAACTTTACTTTAGGTATTCCATTGCTGTGAGTAGCTTTCCTTGTTTTTCCATTCAGTTGCAGTTCATTCTGAATAGTTACGCACATGTACATAACAGAAAACGCACAAAAAATAAGTAATGCATTCAGCTGAAAAGAGAGTACAATTTATTTCTGCTCAAAAGTACTATGTGCTAACTTGATGTAAACGTATTCACTTTACTTTCCATATGATTTAGAGTTGTCTGCAACCAGTTTTATGTGTGGCTACTGAAGTTAGTAAATTTACACTAAGTTGCTCCTAAAGGTACAACAGTGTTTCAAAGCAATACAATGCTGAATGTAGTTCCAATGTAAATGCAGTGTAGTATGTTCTTGAATTCAACTTTACTTTATGTATTCCATTGCTGTGAGTAGCTTTCCTTGTTTTTCTATTCAGTTGCAGTTCACTCTGAATAATGCACATGTACATAACAGAAAATGCACAAAAAATAAGTAATGCATTCAGCTGAAAAGAGAGTACAATTTACTTTTGCTCAAAAGTACTATGTGCTAACTTGATGTAAACGTATTCACTTTACTTTCCATATGATTTAGAGTTGTCTGCAACCAGTTTTATGTGTGTGCTACTGCAGTCAGTAAAGTTACACTAAGCAATATCACCAGTTGCTCCTAATGGTACTACCGTGTTTCAAAGCAATGCAAAGCTAAATGTAGTTCCAATGTAAATGCATTGTAGTATGTTCTTGAATTCAACTTTACTTTAGGTATTCCATTGCTGTGAGTAGCTTTCCTTGTTTTTCCATTCAGTTGCAGTTCATTCTGAATAGTTACGCACATGTACATAACAGAAAACGCACAAAAAATAAGTAATGCATTCAGCTGAAAAGAGAGTACAATTTATTTCTGCTCAAAAGTACTATGTGCTAACTTGATGTAAACGTATTCACTTTACTTTCCATATGATTTAGAGTTGTCTGCAACCAGTTTTATGTGTGTGCTACTGCAGTTAGTAAAGTTACACTAAGTTGCTCCTAAAGGTACAACTGTGTTTCAAAGCAATACAATGCTGAATGTTGTTCCAATGTAAATGCAGTGTAGTATGTTCTTGAATTCAACTTTACTTTATGTATTCCATTGCTGTGAGTAGCTTTCCTTGTTTTTCTATTCAGTTGCATTTCACTCTGAATAGTTATGCACATGTACATAACAGAAAATACACAAAATAAAAAGTAACGCATGTAGCTGAAAAGAGAGTACAATTTACTTTTGCTCAAAAGGACTATGTGCTAACTTGATGTAAACGTATTCACTTTACTTTCCATATGATTTAGAGTTGTCTGCAACCAGTTTTATGTGTGTGCTACCGCATTTAGTAAAGTTACACTAAGTTGCTCCTAAAGGTACAACCGTGTTTCAAAGCAATACAAAGCTGAATGTAGTTCCAATGTAAATGCAGTGTAGTAAGTTCTTGAAATCAACTTTACTTTATGTATTCCATTGCTGTGAGTAGCTTTCCTTGTTGTTCCATTCAGTTGCAGTTCACTCTGAATAGTTATGCACATGTACATAACAGAAAATACACAAAATAAAAAGTAACGCATTCAGCTGAAAAGAGAGTACAATTTACTTTTGCTCAAAAGTACTATGTGGTAACTTGATGTAAACGTTTTCAATTTACTTTCCATATGATCTAGAGTTGTCTGCAACCAGTTTTATGTGTGTGCTACTGATGTTAGTAAAGTTACACTAAGCAATATCACCAGTTGCTCCTAATTGTACTAACGTGTTTCAAAGCAATACAAAGCTAAATGCAGTTCCAATTTAAATGCAGTGTAGTATGTACTTGAATTCAACATTACTTTATGTATTCCATTGCTGTGAGTCGTTTTCTTTGTGTTTCTATTCAGTTACAGTGCACTCTGAATAGTTACGCACATGTACATAACAGAAAATGCACAAAAAATAAGTAATGCATTCAGCTGAAAAGAGAGTACAATTTATTTCTGCTCAAAAGTACTATGTGCTAACTTGATGTAAACGTTTGTAATTGACTTTCTATATGATTTGGTGCAGTCTGCAACAAGTTTTATGTGTGTGCTACTGAAGTTACTAACGTTACAATAAACAATATCACCAGTTGCTACAAATGGTACTACAGTGTTTCAAAGCAACAAAAAGCTAAATGTAGTTCCAATGTAAATGCATTGTAGTATGTTCTTGAATTCAACTTTACTTTAGGTATTCCATTGCTGTGAGTAGCTTTCCTTGTTTTTCCATTCAGTTGCAGTTCATTCTGAATAGTTACGCACATGTACATAACAGAAAACGCACAAAAAATAAGTAATGCATTCAGCTGAAAAGAGAGTACAATTTATTTCTGCTCAAAAGTACTATGTGCTAACTTGATGTAAACGTATTCACTTTACTTTCCATATGATTTAGAGTTGTCTGCAACCAGTTTTATGTGTGTGCTACTGAAGTTAGTAAAGTTACACTAAGTTGCTCCTAAAGGTACAACCGTGTTTCAAAACAATACAATGCTGAATGTAGTTCCAATGTAAATGCAGTGTAGTATGTTCTTGAATTCAACTTTACTTTATGTATTCCATTGCTGTGAGTAGCTTTCCTTGTTTTTCTATTCAGTTGCAGTTCACTCTGAATAATGCACATGTACATAACAGAAAATGCACAAAAAATAAGTAATGCATTCAGCTGAAAAGAGAGTACAATTTACTTTTGCTCAAAAGTACTATGTGCTAACTTGATGTAAACGTATTCACTTTACTTTCCATATGATTTAGAGTTGTCTGCAACCAGTTTTATGTGTCTGCTACCGCATTTAGTAAAGTTACACTAAGTTGCTCCTAAAGGTACAACCGTGTTTCAAAGCAATACAAAGCTGAATGTAGTTCCAATGTAAATGCAGTGTAGTAAGTTCTTGAAATCAACTTTACTTTATGTATTCCATTGCTGTGAGTAGCTTTCCTTGTTGTTCCATTCAGTTGCAGTTCACTCTGAATAGTTATGCACATGTACATAACAGAAAATACACAAAATAAAAAGTAACGCATTCAGCTGAAAAGAGAGTACAATTTACTTTTGCTCAAAAGTACTATGTGGTAACTTGATGTAAACGTTTTCAATTTACTTTCCATATGATCTAGAGTTGTCTGCAACCAGTTTTATGTGTGTGCTACTGATGTTAGTAAAGTTACACTAAGCAATATCACCAGTTGCTCCTAATTGTACTAACGTGTTTCAAAGCAATACAAAGCTAAATGCAGTTCCAATTTAAATGCAGTGTAGTATGTACTTGAATTCAACATTACTTTATGTATTCCATTGCTGTGAGTCGTTTTCTTTGTGTTTCTATTCAGTTACAGTGCACTCTGAATAGTTACGCACATGTACATAACAGAAAATGCACAAAAAATAAGTAATGCATTCAGCTGAAAAGAGAGTACAATTTATTTCTGCTCAAAAGTACTATGTGCTAACTTGATGTAAACGTTTGTAATTGACTTTCTATATGATTTGGTGCAGTCTGCAACAAGTTTTATGTGTGTGCTACTGAAGTTACTAACGTTACAATAAACAATATCACCAGTTGCTACAAATGGTACTACAGTGTTTCAAAGCAACAAAAAGCTAAATGTAGTTCCAATGTAAATGCATTGTAGTATGTTCTTGAATTCAACTTTACTTTAGGTATTCCATTGCTGTGAGTAGCTTTCCTTGTTTTTCCATTCAGTTGCAGTTCATTCTGAATAGTTACGCACATGTACATAACAGAAAACGCACAAAAAATAAGTAATGCATTCAGCTGAAAAGAGAGTACAATTTATTTCTGCTCAAAAGTACTATGTGCTAACTTGATGTAAACGTATTCACTTTACTTTCCATATGATTTAGAGTTGTCTGCAACCAGTTTTATGTGTGTGCTACTGAAGTTAGTAAAGTTACACTAAGTTGCTCCTAAAGGTACAACCGTGTTTCAAAACAATACAATGCTGAATGTAGTTCCAATGTAAATGCAGTGTAGTATGTTCTTGAATTCAACTTTACTTTATGTATTCCATTGCTGTGAGTAGCTTTCCTTGTTTTTCTATTCAGTTGCAGTTCACTCTGAATAATGCACATGTACATAACAGAAAATGCACAAAAAATAAGTAATGCATTCAGCTGAAAAGAGAGTACAATTTACTTTTGCTCAAAAGTACTATGTGCTAACTTGATGTAAACGTATTCACTTTACTTTCCATATGATTTAGAGTTGTCTGCAACCAGTTTTATGTGTCTGCTACCGCATTTAGTAAAGTTACACTAAGTTGCTCCTAAAGGTACAACCGTGTTTCAAAGCAATACAAAGCTGAATGTAGTTCCAATGTAAATGCAGTGTAGTAAGTTCTTGAAATCAACTTTACTTTATGTATTCCATTGCTGTGAGTAGCTTTGCTTGTTGTTCTATTCAGTTGCAGTTCACTCTGAATAGTTATGCACATGTACATAACAGAAAATACACAAAATAAAAAGTAACGCATTCAGCTGAAAAGAGAGTACAATTTACTTTTGCTCAAAAGTACTATGTGCTAACTTGATGTAAACGTTTTCAATTTACTTTCCATATGATCTAGAGTTGTCTGCAACCAGTTTTATGTGTGTGCTACTGCAGTTAGTAAAGTTACACTAAGCAATATCACCAGTTCCTCCTAATGGTACTACAGTGTTTCAAAGCAATACAAAGCTAAATGTAGTTCCAATGTAAATGCATTGTAGTATGTTCTTGAATTCAACTTTACTTTAGGTATTCCATTGCTGTGAGTAGCTTTCCTTGTTTTTCCATTCAGTTGCAGTTCATTCTGAATAGTTACGCACATGTACATAACAGAAAACGCACAAAAAATAAGTAATGCATTCAGCTGAAAAGAGAGTACAATTTATTTCTGCTCAAAAGTACTATGTGCTAACTTGATGTAAACGTATTCACTTTACTTTCCATATGATTTAGAGTTGTCTGCAACCAGTTTTATGTGTGTGCTACTGCAGTTAGTAAAGTTACACTAAGTTGCTCCTAAAGGTACAACTGTGTTTCAAAGCAATACAATGCTGAATGTTGTTCCAATGTAAATGCAGTGTAGTATGTTCTTGAATTCAACTTTACTTTATGTATTCCATTGCTGTGAGTAGCTTTCCTTGTTTTTCTATTCAGTTGCATTTCACTCTGAATAGTTATGCACATGTACATAACAGAAAATACACAAAATAAAAAGTAACGCATGTAGCTGAAAAGAGAGTACAATTTACTTTTGCTCAAAAGTACTATGTGCTAACTTGATGTAAACGTATTCACTTTACTTTCCATATGATTTAGAGTTGTCTGCAACCAGTTTTATGTGTGTGCTACCGCATTTAGTAAAGTTACACTAAGTTGCTCCTAAAGGTACAACCGTGTTTCAAAGCAATACAAAGCTGAATGTAGTTCCAATGTAAATGCATTGTAGTATGTTCTTGAAATCAACTTTACTTTATGTATTCCATTGCTGTGAGTAGCTTTCCTTGTTGTTCCATTCAGTTGCAGTTCACTCTGAATAGTTATGCACATGTACATAACAGAAAATACACAATATAAAAAGTAACGCATTCAGCTGAAAAGAGAGTACAATTTACTTTTGCTCAAAAGTACTATGTGCTAACTAGATCTAAACGTTTGTAATTGACTTTCTATATGATTTGGTGCAGTCTGCAACAAGTTTTATGTGTGTGCTACTGAAGTTACTAACGTTACAATAAACAATATCACCAGTTGCTCCTAATGGTACTACCGTGTTTCAAAGCAATACAAAGCTAAATGTAGTTCCAATGTAAATGCATTGTAGTATGTTCTTGAATTCAACTTTACTTTAGGTATTCCATTGCTGTGAGTAGCTTTCCTTGTTTTTCCATTCAGTTGCAGTTCATTCTGAATACTTACGCACATGTACATAACATAAAACGCACAAAAAATAAGTAATGCATTCAGCTGAAAAGAGAGTACAATTTATTTCTGCTCAAAAGTACTATGTGCTAACTAGATCTAAACGTTTGTAATTGACTTTCTATATGATTTGGTGCAGTCTGCAACAAGTTTTATGTGTGTGCTACTGAAGTTACTAACGTTACAATAAACAATATCACCAGTTGCTACTAATGGTACTACAGTGTTTCAAAGCAACAAAAAGCTAAATGTAGTTCCAATGTAAATGCATTGTAGTATGTTCTTGAATTCAACTTTACTTTAGGTATTCCATTGCTGTGAGTAGCTTTCCTTGTTTTTCCATTCAGTTGCAGTTCATTCTGAATAGTTACGCACATGTACATAACAGAAAACGCACAAAAAATAAGTAATGCATTCAGCTGAAAAGAGAGTACAATTTATTTCTGCTCAGAAGTACTATGTGCTAACTTGATGTAAACGTATTCTCTTTACTTTCCATATGATTTAGAGTTGTCTGCAACCAGTTTTATGTGTGTGCTACTGAAGTTAGTAAAGTTACACTAAGTTGCTCCTAAAGGTACAACCGTGTTTCAAAGCAATACAATGCTGAATGTAGTTCCAATGTAAATGCAGTGTAGTATGTTCTTGAATTCAACTTTACTTTATGTATTCCATTGCTGTGAGTAGCTTTCCTTGTTGTTCCATTCAGTTGCAGTTCACTCTGAATAGTTATGCACATGTACATAACAGAAAATACACAAAATAAATAGTAACGCATTCAGCTGAAAAGAGAGTACAATTTACTTTTGCTCAAAAGTACTATGTGGTAACTTGATGTAAACGTTTTCAATTTACTTTCCATATGATCTAGAGTTGTCTGCAACCAGTTTTATGTGTGTGCTACTGATGTTAGTAAAGTTACACTAAGCAATATCAGCAGTTGCTCCTAATTGTACTAACGTGTTTCAAAGCAATACAAAGCTAAATGCAGTTCCAATTTAAATGCAGTGTAGTATGTACTTGAATTCAACATTACTTTATGTATTCCATTGCTGTGAGTCGTTTTCTTTGTGTTTCTATTCAGTTACAGTGCACTCTGAATAGTTACGCACATGTACATAACAGAAAATGCACAAAAAATAAGTAATGCATTCAGCTGAAAAGAGAGTACAATTTATTTCTGCTCAAAAGTACTATGTGCTAACTTGATGTAAACGTATTCACTTTACTTTCCATATGATTTAGAGTTGTCTGCAACCAGTTTTATGTGTGTGCTACTGAAGTTAGTAAAGTTACACTAAGTTGCTCCTAAAGGTACAACCGTGTTTCAAAGCAATACAATGCTGAATGTAGTTCCAATGTAAATGCAGTGTAGTATGTTCTTGAATTCAACTTTACTTTATGTATTCCATTGCTGTGAGTAGATTTCCTTGTTTTTCTATTCAGTTGCAGTTCACTCTGAATAATGCACATGTACATAACAGAAAATGCACAAAAAATAAGTAATGCATTCAGCTGAAAAGAGAGTACAATTTACTTTTGCTCAAAAGTACTATGTGCTAACTTGATGTAAACGTATTCACTTTACTTTCCATATGATTTAGAGTTGTCTGCAACCAGTTTTATGTGTGTGCTACTGCAGTTAGTAAAGTTACACTAAGCAATATCACCAGTTGCTCCTAATGGTACTACCGTGTTTCAAAGCAATACAAAGCTAAATGTAGTTCCAATGTAAATGCATTGTAGTATGTTCTTGAAATCAACTTTACTTTATGTATTCCATTGCTGTTGGTAGCTTTCCTTGTTGTTCCATTCAGTTGCAGTTCACTCTGAATAGTTATGCACATGTACATAACAGAAAATACACAAAATCAAAAGTAACGCATTCAGCTGAAAAGAGAGTACAATTTACTTTTGCTCAAAAGTACTATGTGGTAACTTGATGTAAACGTTTTCAATTTACTTTCCATATGATCTAGAGTTGTCTGCAACCAGTTTTATGTGTGTGCTACTGATGTTAGTAAAGTTACACTAAGCAATATCACCAGTTGCTCCTAATTGTACTAACGTGTTTCAAAGCAATACAAAGCTAAATGCAGTTCCAATTTAAATGCAGTGTAGTATGTACTTGAATTCAACATTACTTTATGTATTCCATTGCTGTGAGTCGTTTTCTTTGTGTTTCTATTCAGTTACAGTGCACTCTGAATAGTTACGCACATGTACATAACAGAAAATGCACAAAAAATAAGTAATGCATTCAGCTGAAAAGAGAGTACAATTTATTTCTGCTCAAAAGTACTATGTGCTAACTTGATGTAAACGTTTGTAATTGACTTTCTATATGATTTGGTGCAGTCTGCAACAAGTTTTATGTGTGTGCTACTGAAGTTACTAACGTTACAATAAACAATATCACCAGTTGCTACAAATGGTACTACAGTGTTTCAAAGCAACAAAAAGCTAAATGTAGTTCCAATGTAAATGCATTGTAGTATGTTCTTGAATTCAACTTTACTTTAGGTATTCCATTGCTGTGAGTAGCTTTCCTTGTTTTTCCATTCAGTTGCAGTTCATTCTGAATAGTTACGCACATGTACATAACAGAAAACGCACAAAAAATAAGTAATGCATTCAGCTGAAAAGAGAGTACAATTTATTTCTGCTCAAAAGTACTATGTGCTAACTTGATGTAAACGTATTCTCTTTACTTTCCATATGATTTAGAGTTGTCTGCAACCAGTTTTATGTGTGTGCTACTGAAGTTAGTAAAGTTACACTAAGTTGCTCCTAAAGGTACAACCGTGTTTCAAAGCAATACAATGCTGAATGTAGTTCCAATGTAAATGCAGTGTAGTATGTTCTTGAATTAAACTTTACTTTATGTATTCCATTGCTGTGAGTAGCTTTCCTTGTTTTTCTATTCAGTTGCAGTTCACTCTGAATAATGCACATGTACATAACAGAAAATGCACAAAAAATAAGTAATGCATTCAGCTGAAAAGAGAGTACAATTTACTTTTGCTCAAAAGTACTATGTGCTAACTTGATGTAAACGTATTCACTTTACTTTCCATATGATTTAGAGTTGTCTGCAACCAGTTTTATGTGTGTGCTACTGCAGTTAGTAAAGTTACACTAAGTTGCTCCTAAAGGTAGAACTGTGTTTCAAAGCAATACAATGCTGAATGTAGTTCCAATGTAAATGCAGTGTAGTATGTTCTTGAATTCAACTTTACTTTATGTATTCCATTGCTGTGAGTAGCTTTCCTTGTTTTTCCATTCAGTTGCAGTTCATTCTGAATAGTTACGCACATGTACATAACAGAAAACGCACAAAAAATAAGTAATGCATTCAGCTGAAAAGAGAGTACAATTTATTTCTGCTCAAAAGTACTATGTGCTAACTTGATGTAAACGTATTCACTTTACTTTCCATATGATTTAGAGTTGTCTGCAACCAGTTTTATGTGTGGCTACTGAAGTTAGTAAAGTTACACTAAGTTGCTCCTAAAGGTACAACCGTGTTTCAAAGCAATACAATGCTGAATGTAGTTCCAATGTAAATGCAGTGTAGTATGTTCTTGAATTCAACTTTACTTTATGTATTCCATTGCTGTGAGTAGCTTTCCTTGTTTTTCTATTCAGTTGCATTTCACTCTGAATAGTTATGCACATGTACATAACAGAAAATACACAAAATAAAAAGTAACGCATGTAGCTGAAAAGAGAGTACAATTTACTTTTGCTCAAAAGTACTATGTGCTAACTTGATGTAAACGTATTCACTTTACTTTCCATATGATTTAGAGTTGTCTGCAACCAGTTTTATGTGTGTGCTACCGCATTTAGTAAAGTTACACTAAGTTGCTCCTAAAGGTACAACCGTGTTTCAAAGCAATACAAAGCTGAATGTAGTTCCAATGTAAATGCATTGTAGTATGTTCTTGAAATCAACTTTACTTTATGTATTCCATTGCTGTGAGTAGCTTTCCTTGTTGTTCCATTCAGTTGCAGTTCACTCTGAATAGTTATGCACATGTACATAACAGAAAATACACAATATAAAAAGTAACGCATTCAGCTGAAAAGAGAGTACAATTTACTTTTGCTCAAAAGTACTATGTGCTAACTAGATCTAAACGTTTGTAATTGACTTTCTATATGATTTGGTGCAGTCTGCAACAAGTTTTATGTGTGTGCTACTGAAGTTACTAACGTTACAATAAACAATATCACCAGTTGCTCCTAATGGTACTACCGTGTTTCAAAGCAATACAAAGCTAAATGTAGTTCCAATGTAAATGCATTGTAGTATGTTCTTGAATTCAACTTTACTTTAGGTATTCCATTGCTGTGAGTAGCTTTCCTTGTTTTTCCATTCAGTTGCAGTTCATTCTGAATACTTACGCACATGTACATAACATAAAACGCACAAAAAATAAGTAATGCATTCAGCTGAAAAGAGAGTACAATTTATTTCTGCTCAAAAGTACTATGTGCTAACTAGATCTAAACGTTTGTAATTGACTTTCTATATGATTTGGTGCAGTCTGCAACAAGTTTTATGTGTGTGCTACTGAAGTTACTAACGTTACAATAAACAATATCACCAGTTGCTACTAATGGTACTACAGTGTTTCAAAGCAACAAAAAGCTAAATGTAGTTCCAATGTAAATGCATTGTAGTATGTTCTTGAATTCAACTTTACTTTAGGTATTCCATTGCTGTGAGTAGCTTTCCTTGTTTTTCCATTCAGTTGCAGTTCATTCTGAATAGTTACGCACATGTACATAACAGAAAACGCACAAAAAATAAGTAATGCATTCAGCTGAAAAGAGAGTACAATTTATTTCTGCTCAGAAGTACTATGTGCTAACTTGATGTAAACGTATTCTCTTTACTTTCCATATGATTTAGAGTTGTCTGCAACCAGTTTTATGTGTGTGCTACTGAAGTTAGTAAAGTTACACTAAGTTGCTCCTAAAGGTACAACCGTGTTTCAAAGCAATACAATGCTGAATGTAGTTCCAATGTAAATGCAGTGTAGTATGTTCTTGAATTCAACTTTACTTTATGTATTCCATTGCTGTGAGTAGCTTTCCTTGTTGTTCCATTCAGTTGCAGTTCACTCTGAATAGTTATGCACATGTACATAACAGAAAATACACAAAATAAATAGTAACGCATTCAGCTGAAAAGAGAGTACAATTTACTTTTGCTCAAAAGTACTATGTGGTAACTTGATGTAAACGTTTTCAATTTACTTTCCATATGATCTAGAGTTGTCTGCAACCAGTTTTATGTGTGTGCTACTGATGTTAGTAAAGTTACACTAAGCAATATCAGCAGTTGCTCCTAATTGTACTAACGTGTTTCAAAGCAATACAAAGCTAAATGCAGTTCCAATTTAAATGCAGTGTAGTATGTACTTGAATTCAACATTACTTTATGTATTCCATTGCTGTGAGTCGTTTTCTTTGTGTTTCTATTCAGTTACAGTGCACTCTGAATAGTTACGCACATGTACATAACAGAAAATGCACAAAAAATAAGTAATGCATTCAGCTGAAAAGAGAGTACAATTTATTTCTGCTCAAAAGTACTATGTGCTAACTTGATGTAAACGTATTCACTTTACTTTCCATATGATTTAGAGTTGTCTGCAACCAGTTTTATGTGTGTGCTACTGAAGTTAGTAAAGTTACACTAAGTTGCTCCTAAAGGTACAACCGTGTTTCAAAGCAATACAATGCTGAATGTAGTTCCAATGTAAATGCAGTGTAGTATGTTCTTGAATTCAACTTTACTTTATGTATTCCATTGCTGTGAGTAGATTTCCTTGTTTTTCTATTCAGTTGCAGTTCACTCTGAATAATGCACATGTACATAACAGAAAATGCACAAAAAATAAGTAATGCATTCAGCTGAAAAGAGAGTACAATTTACTTTTGCTCAAAAGTACTATGTGCTAACTTGATGTAAACGTATTCACTTTACTTTCCATATGATTTAGAGTTGTCTGCAACCAGTTTTATGTGTGTGCTACTGCAGTTAGTAAAGTTACACTAAGCAATATCACCAGTTGCTCCTAATGGTACTACCGTGTTTCAAAGCAATACAAAGCTAAATGTAGTTCCAATGTAAATGCATTGTAGTATGTTCTTGAAATCAACTTTACTTTATGTATTCCATTGCTGTTGGTAGCTTTCCTTGTTGTTCCATTCAGTTGCAGTTCACTCTGAATAGTTATGCACATGTACATAACAGAAAATACACAAAATCAAAAGTAACGCATTCAGCTGAAAAGAGAGTACAATTTACTTTTGCTCAAAAGTACTATGTGGTAACTTGATGTAAACGTTTTCAATTTACTTTCCATATGATCTAGAGTTGTCTGCAACCAGTTTTATGTGTGTGCTACTGATGTTAGTAAAGTTACACTAAGCAATATCACCAGTTGCTCCTAATTGTACTAACGTGTTTCAAAGCAATACAAAGCTAAATGCAGTTCCAATTTAAATGCAGTGTAGTATGTACTTGAATTCAACATTACTTTATGTATTCCATTGCTGTGAGTCGTTTTCTTTGTGTTTCTATTCAGTTACAGTGCACTCTGAATAGTTACGCACATGTACATAACAGAAAATGCACAAAAAATAAGTAATGCATTCAGCTGAAAAGAGAGTACAATTTATTTCTGCTCAAAAGTACTATGTGCTAACTTGATGTAAACGTTTGTAATTGACTTTCTATATGATTTGGTGCAGTCTGCAACAAGTTTTATGTGTGTGCTACTGAAGTTACTAACGTTACAATAAACAATATCACCAGTTGCTACAAATGGTACTACAGTGTTTCAAAGCAACAAAAAGCTAAATGTAGTTCCAATGTAAATGCATTGTAGTATGTTCTTGAATTCAACTTTACTTTAGGTATTCCATTGCTGTGAGTAGCTTTCCTTGTTTTTCCATTCAGTTGCAGTTCATTCTGAATAGTTACGCACATGTACATAACAGAAAACGCACAAAAAATAAGTAATGCATTCAGCTGAAAAGAGAGTACAATTTATTTCTGCTCAAAAGTACTATGTGCTAACTTGATGTAAACGTATTCTCTTTACTTTCCATATGATTTAGAGTTGTCTGCAACCAGTTTTATGTGTGTGCTACTGAAGTTAGTAAAGTTACACTAAGTTGCTCCTAAAGGTACAACCGTGTTTCAAAGCAATACAATGCTGAATGTAGTTCCAATGTAAATGCAGTGTAGTATGTTCTTGAATTAAACTTTACTTTATGTATTCCATTGCTGTGAGTAGCTTTCCTTGTTTTTCTATTCAGTTGCAGTTCACTCTGAATAATGCACATGTACATAACAGAAAATGCACAAAAAATAAGTAATGCATTCAGCTGAAAAGAGAGTACAATTTACTTTTGCTCAAAAGTACTATGTGCTAACTTGATGTAAACGTATTCACTTTACTTTCCATATGATTTAGAGTTGTCTGCAACCAGTTTTATGTGTGTGCTACTGCAGTTAGTAAAGTTACACTAAGTTGCTCCTAAAGGTAGAACTGTGTTTCAAAGCAATACAATGCTGAATGTAGTTCCAATGTAAATGCAGTGTAGTATGTTCTTGAATTCAACTTTACTTTATGTATTCCATTGCTGTGAGTAGCTTTCCTTGTTTTTCCATTCAGTTGCAGTTCATTCTGAATAGTTACGCACATGTACATAACAGAAAACGCACAAAAAATAAGTAATGCATTCAGCTGAAAAGAGAGTACAATTTATTTCTGCTCAAAAGTACTATGTGCTAACTTGATGTAAACGTATTCACTTTACTTTCCATATGATTTAGAGTTGTCTGCAACCAGTTTTATGTGTGGCTACTGAAGTTAGTAAAGTTACACTAAGTTGCTCCTAAAGGTACAACCGTGTTTCAAAGCAATACAAAGCTGAATGTAGTTCCAATGTAAATGCAGTGTAGTAAGTTCTTGAAATCAACTTTACTTTATGTATTCCATTGCTGTGAGTAGCTTTCCTTGTTTTTCTATTCAGTTGCAGTTCACTCTGAATAGTTATGCACATGTACATAACAGAAAATACACAAAATAAAAAGTAACGCATGCAGCTGAAAAGAGAGTACAATTTACTTTTGCTCAAAAGTACTATGTGCTAACTTGATGTAAACGTTTTCAATTTACTTTCCATATGATCTAGAGTTGTCTGCAACCAGTTTTATGTGTGTGCTACCGCATTTAGTAAAGTTACACTAAGCAATATCACCAGTTGCTCCTAATTGTACTAACGTGTTTCAAAGCAATACAAAGCTAAATGCAGTTCCAATTTAAATGCAGTGTAGTATGTACTTGAAATCAACTTTACTTTATGTATTCCATTGCTGTGAGTAGTTTTTTTTTGTGTTTCTAATCTGTTACAGTTCGCTCTGAATAGTTACGCACATGTACATAACAGAAAATCCACAAAAAATATGTAATGCATTCAGCTGAAAAGAGAGTACAATTTACTTTTGCTCAAAAGTACTATGTGCTAACTAGATCTAAACGTTTGTAATTGACTTTCTATATGATTTGGTGCAGTCTGCAACAAGTTTTATGTGTGTGCAACTGAAGTTACTAACGTTACAATAAACAATATCACCAGTTGCTACTAATGGTACTACAGTGTTTCAAAGCAACAAAAAGCTAAATGTAGTTCCAATGTAAATGCATTGTAGTATGTTCTTGAATTCAACTTTACTTTAGGTATTCCATTGCTGTGAGTAGCTTTCCTTGTTTTTCCATTCAGTTGAAGTTCATTCTGAATAGTTACGCACATGTACATAACAGAAAACGCACAAAAAATAAGTAATGCATTCAGCTGAAAAGAGAGTACAATTTATTTCTGCTCAAAAGTACTATGTGCTAACTTGATGTAAACGTATTCACTTTACTTTCCATATGATTTAGAGTTGTCTGCAACCAGTTTTATGTGTGTGCTACTGAAGTTAGTAAAGTTACACTAAGTTGCTCCTAAAGGTACAACCGTGTTTCAAAGCAATACAATGCTGAATGTAGTTCCAATGTAAATGCAGTGTAGTATGTTCTTGAATTCAACTTTACTTTATGTATTCCATTGCTGTGAGTAGCTTTCCTTGTTTTTCTATTCAGTTGCAGTTCACTCTGAATAATGCACATGTACATAACAGAAAATGCACAAAAAATAAGTTATGCATTCAGCTGAAAAGAGAGTACAATTTACTTTTGCTCAAAGGTACTATCTGCTAACTTGATGTAAACGTATTCACTTTACTTTCCATATGATTTAGAGTTGTCTGCAACCAGTTTTATGTGTCTGCTACCGCATTTAGTAAAGTTACACTAAGTTGCTCCTAAAGGTACAACCGTGTTTCAAAGCAATACAAAGCTGAATGTAGTTCCAATGTAAATGCAGTGTAGTAAGTTCTTGAAATCAACTTTACTTTATGTATTCCATTGCTGTGAGTAGCTTTCCTTGTTTTTCTATTCAGTTGCATTTCACTCTGAATAGTTATGCACATGTACATAACAGAAAATACACAAAATAAAAAGTAACGCATGTAGCTGAAAAGAGAGTACAATTTACTTTTTCTCAAAAGTACTATGTGCTAACTTGATGTAAACGTTTTCAATTTACTTTCCATATGATCTAGAGTTGTCTGCAACCAGTTTTATGTGTGTGCTACCGCATTTAGTAAAGTTACACTAAGCAATATCACCAGTTGCTCCTAATTGTACTAACGTGTTTCAAAGCAATACAAAGCTGAATGTAGTTCCAATGTAAATGCAGTGTAGTATGTTCTTGAAATCAACTTAACTTTATGTATTCCATTGCTGTGAGTAGTTTTTTTGTGTTTCTAATCTGTTACAGTTCGCTCTGAATAGTTACGCACATGTACATAACAGAAAAAGCACAAAAAATAAGTAATGCATTCAGCTGAAAACAGAGTACAATTTATTTCTGCTCAAAAGTACTATGTGCTTACTTGATGTAAACGTATTCACTTTACTTTCCATATGATTTAGAGTTGTCTGCAACCAGTTTTATGTGTGTGCTACTGCAGTTAGTAAAGTTACACTAAGCAATATCACCAGTTGCTCCTAATGGTACTACCGTGTTTCAAAGCAATACAAAGCTAAATGTAGTTCCAATGTAAATGCATTGTAGTATGTTCTTGAATTCAACTTTACTTTAGGTATTCCATTGCTGTGAGTAGCTTTCCTTGTTTTTCCATTCAGTTGCAGTTCATTCTGAATAGTTACGCACATGTACATAACAGAAAACGCACAAAAAATAAGTAATGCATTCAGCTGAAAAGAGAGTACAATTTATTTCTGCTCAGAAGTACTATGTGCTAACTTGATGTAAACGTATTCTCTTTACTTTCCATATGATTTAGAGTTGTCTGCAACCAGTTTTATGTGTGTGCTACTGAAGTTAGTAAAGTTACACTAAGTTGCTCCTAAAGGTACAACCGTGTTTCAAAGCAATACAATGCTGAATGTAGTTCCAATGTAAATGCAGTGTAGTATGTTCTTGAATTCAACTTTACTTTATGTATTCCATTGCTGTGAGTAGCTTTCCTTGTTGTTCCATTCAGTTGCAGTTCACTCTGAATAGTTATGCACATGTACATAACAGAAAATACACAAAATAAATAGTAACGCATTCAGCTGAAAAGAGAGTACAATTTACTTTTGCTCAAAAGTACTATGTGGTAACTTGATGTAAACGTTTTCAATTTACTTTCCATATGATCTAGAGTTGTCTGCAACCAGTTTTATGTGTGTGCTACTGATGTTAGTAAAGTTACACTAAGCAATATCAGCAGTTGCTCCTAATTGTACTAACGTGTTTCAAAGCAATACAAAGCTAAATGAAGTTCCAATTTAAATGCAGTGTAGTATGTACTTGAATTCAACATTACTTTATGTATTCCATTGCTGTGAGTCGTTTTCTTTGTGTTTCTATTCAGTTACAGTGCACTCTGAATAGTTACGCACATGTACATAACAGAAAATGCACAAAAAATAAGTAATGCATTCAGCTGAAAAGAGAGTACAATTTATTTCTGCTCAAAAGTACTATGTGCTAACTTGATGTAAACGTATTCACTTTACTTTCCATATGATTTAGAGTTGTCTGCAACCAGTTTTATGTGTGTGCTACTGAAGTTAGTAAAGTTACACTAAGTTGCTCCTAAAGGTACAACCGTGTTTCAAAGCAATACAATGCTGAATGTAGTTCCAATGTAAATGCAGTGTAGTATGTTCTTGAATTCAACTTTACTTTATGTATTCCATTGCTGTGAGTAGATTTCCTTGTTTTTCTATTCAGTTGCAGTTCACTCTGAATAATGCACATGTACATAACAGAAAATGCACAAAAAATAAGTAATGCATTCAGCTGAAAAGAGAGTACAATTTACTTTTGCTCAAAAGTACTATGTGCTAACTTGATGTAAACGTATTCACTTTACTTTCCATATGATTTAGAGTTGTCTGCAACCAGTTTTATGTGTGTGCTACTGCAGTTAGTAAAGTTACACTAAGCAATATCACCAGTTGCTCCTAATGGCACTACCGTGTTTCAAAGCAATACAAAGCTAAATGTAGTTCCAATGTAAATGCATTGTAGTATGTTCTTGAAATCAACTTTACTTTATGTATTCCATTGCTGTTGGTAGCTTTCCTTGTTGTTCCATTCAGTTGCAGTTCACTCTGAATAGTTATGCACATGTACATAACAGAAAATACACAAAATAAAAAGTAACGCATTCAGCTGAAAAGAGAGTACAATTTACTTTTGCTCAAAAGTACTATGTGCTAACTTGATGTAAACGTATTCACTTTACTTTCCATATGATTTAGAGTTGTCTGCAACCAGTTTTATGTGTGTGCTACTGAAGTTAGTAAAGTTACACTAAGTTGCTCCTAAAGGTACAACCGTGTTTCAAAGCAATACAATGCTGAATGTAGTTCCAATGTAAATGCAGTGTAGTATGTTCTTGAATTCAACTTTACTTTATGTATTCCATTGCTGTGAGTAGCTTTCCTTGTTTTTCTATTCAGTTGCAGTTCACTCTGAATAATGCACATGTACATAACAGAAAATGCACAAAAAATAAGTAATGCATTCAGCTGAAAAGAGAGTACAATTTACTTTTGCTCAAAAGTACTATGTGCTAACTTGATGTAAACGTATTCACTTTACTTTCCATATGATTTAGTGTTGTCTGCAACCAGTTTTATGTGTGTGCTACTGCAGTTAGTAAAGTTACACTAAGCAATATCACCAGTTGCTCCTAATGGTACTACCGTGTTTCAAAGCAATACAAAGCTAAATGTAGTTCCAATGTAAATGCATTGTAGTATGTTCTTGAAATCAACTTTACTTTATGTATTCCATTGCTGTGAGTAGCTTTCCTTGTTGTTCCATTCAGTTGCAGTTCACTCTGAATAGTTATGCACATGTACATAACAGAAAATACACAAAATAAAAAGTAACGCATTCAGCTGAAAAGAGAGTACAATTTACTTTTGCTCAAAAGTACTATGTGCTAACTTGATGTAAACGTTTTCAATTTACTTTCCATATGATCTAGAGTTGTCTGCAACCAGTTTTATGTGTGTGCTACTGATGTTAGTAAAGTTACACTAAGCAATATCACCAGTTGCTCCTAATTGTACTAACGTGTTTCAAAGCAATACAAAGCTAAATGCAGTTCCAATTTAAATGCAGTGTAGTATGTACTTGAATTCAACATTACTTTATGTATTCCATTGCTGTGAGTCGTTTTCTTTGTGTTTCTATTCAGTTACAGTGCACTCTGAATAGTTACGCACATGTACATAACAGAAAATGCACAAAAAATAAGTAATGCATTCAGCTGAAAAGAGAGTACAATTTATTTCTGCTCAAAAGTACTATGTGCTAACTTGATGTAAACGTATTCACTTTACTTTCCGTATGATTTAGAGTTGTCTGCAACCAGTTTTATGTGTGTGCTACTGAAGTTAGTAAAGTTACACTAAGTTGCTCCTAAAGGTACAACCGTGTTTCAAAGCAATACAATGCTGAATGTAGTTCCAATGTAAATGCAGTGTAGTATGTTCTTGAATTCAACTTTACTTTATGTATTCCATTGCTGTGAGTAGCTTTCCTTGTTTTTCTATTCAGTTGCAGTTCACTCTGAATAATGCACATGTACATAACAGAAAATACACAAAATAAAAAGTAACGCATTCAGCTGAAAAGAGAGTACAATTTACTTTTGCTCAAAAGTACTATGTGCTAACTTGATGTAAACGTATTCACTTTACTTTCCATATGATTTAGAGTTGTCTGCAACCAGTTTTATGTGTGTGCTACTGCAGTTAGTAAAGTTACACTAAGCAATATCACCAGTTGCTCCTAATGGTACTACCGTGTTTCAAAGCAATACAAAGCTAAATGTAGTTCCAATGTAAATGCATTGTAGTATGTTCTTGAAATCAACTTTACTTTATGTATTCCACTGCTGTGAGTAGCTTTCCTTGTTGTTCCATTCAGTTGCAGTTCACTCTGAATAGTTATGCACATGTACATAACAGAAAATACACAAAATAAAAAGTAACGCATTCAGCTGAAAAGAGAGTACAATTTACTTTTGCTCAAAAGTACTATGTGCTAACTTGATGTAAACGTTTTCAATTTACTTTCCATATGATCTAGAGTTGTCTGCAACCAGTTTTATGTGTGTGCTACTGAAGTTAGTAAAGTTACACTAAGTTGCTCCTAAAGGTACAACCGTGTTTCAAAGCAATACAATGCTGAATGTAGTTCCAATGTAAATGCAGTGTAGTATGTTCTTGAATTCAACTTTACTTTATGTATTCCATTGCTGTGAGTAGCTTTCCTTGTTTTTCTATTCAGTTGCAGTTCACTCTGAATAATGCACATGTACATAACAGAAAATGCACAAAAAATAAGTCATGCATTCAGCTGAAAAGAGAGTACAATTTACTTTTGCTCAAAAGTACTATGTGCTAACTTGATGTAAACGTATTCACTTTACTTTCCATATGATTTAGTGTTGTCTGCAACCAGTTTTATGTGTGTGCTACTGCAGTTAGTAAAGTTACACTAAGCAATATCACCAGTTGCTCCTAATGGTACTACCGTGTTTCAAAGCAATACAAAGCTAAATGTAGTTCCAATGTAAATGCAGTGTAGTATGTTCTTGAATTCAACTTTACTTTATGTATTCCATTGCTGTGAGTAGCTTTCCTTGTTGTTCCATTCAGTTGCAGTTCACTCTGAATAGTTATGCACATGTACATAACAGAAAATACACAAAATAAATAGTAACGCATTCAGCTGAAAAGAGAGTACAATTTACTTTTGCTCAAAAGTACTATGTGCTAACTTGATGTAAACGTTTTCAATTTACTTTCCATATGATCTAGAGTTGTCTGCAACCAGTTTTATGTGTGTGCTACTGATGTTAGTAAAGTTACACTAAGCAATATCACCAGTTGCTCCTAATTGTACTAACGTGTTTCAAAGCAATACAAAGCTAAATGCAGTTCCAATTTAAATGCAGTGTAGTATGTACTTGAATTCAACATTACTTTATGTATTCCATTGCTGTGAGTCGTTTTCTTTGTGTTTCTATTCAGTTACAGTGCACTCTGAATAGTTACGCACATGTACATAACAGAAAATGCACAAAAAATAAGTAATGCATTCAGCTGAAAAGAGAGTACAATTTATTTCTGCTCAAAAGTACTATGTGCTAACTTGATGTAAACGTATTCACTTTACTTTCCGTATGATTTAGAGTTGTCTGCAACCAGTTTTATGTGTGTGCTACTGAAGTTAGTAAAGTTACACTAAGTTGCTCCTAAAGGTACAACCGTGTTTCAAAGCAATACAATGCTGAATGTAGTTCCAATGTAAATGCAGTGTAGTATGTTCTTGAATTCAACTTTACTTTATGTATTCCATTGCTGTGAGTAGCTTTCCTTGTTTTTCTATTCAGTTGCAGTTCACTCTGAATAATGCACATGTACATAACAGAAAATACACAAAATAAAAAGTAACGCATTCAGCTGAAAAGAGAGTACAATTTACTTTTGCTCAAAAGTACTATGTGCTAACTTGATGTAAACGTATTCACTTTACTTTCCATATGATTTAGAGTTGTCTGCAACCAGTTTTATGTGTGTGCTACTGCAGTTAGTAAAGTTACACTAAGCAATATCACCAGTTGCTCCTAAAGGTACTACCGTGTTTCAAAGCAATACAAAGCTAAATGTAGTTCCAATGTAAATGCATTGTAGTATGTTCTTGAAATCAACTTTACTTTATGTATTCCATTGCTGTGAGTAGCTTTCCTTGTTGTTCCATTCAGTTGCAGTTCACTCTGAATAGTTATGCACATGTACATAACAGAAAATACACAAAATAAAAAGTAACGCATTCAGCTGAAAAGAGAGTACAATTTACTTTTGCTCAAAAGTACTATGTGCTAACTTGATGTAAACGTTTTCAATTTACTTTCCATATGATCTAGAGTTGTCTGCAACCAGTTTTATGTGTGTGCTACTGAAGTTAGTAAAGTTACACTAAGTTGCTCCTAAAGGTACAACCGTGTTTCAAAGCAATACAATGCTGAATGTAGTTCCAATGTAAATGCAGTGTAGTATGTTCTTGAATTCAACTTTACTTTATGTATTCCATTGCTGTGAGTAGCTTTCCTTGTTTTTCTATTCAGTTGCAGTTCACTCTGAATAATGCACATGTACATAACAGAAAATGCACAAAAAATAAGTCATGCATTCAGCTGAAAAGAGAGTACAATTTACTTTTGCTCAAAAGTACTATGTGCTAACTTGATGTAAACGTATTCACTTTACTTTCCATATGATTTAGTGTTGTCTGCAACCAGTTTTATGTGTGTGCTACTGCAGTTAGTAAAGTTACACTAAGCAATATCACCAGTTGCTCCTAATGGTACTACCGTGTTTCAAAGCAATACAAAGCTAAATGTAGTTCCAATGTAAATGCAGTGTAGTATGTTCTTGAATTCAACTTTACTTTATGTATTCCATTGCTGTGAGTAGCTTTCCTTGTTGTTCCATTCAGTTGCAGTTCACTCTGAATAGTTATGCACATGTACATAACAGAAAATACACAAAATAAATAGTAACGCATTCAGCTGAAAAGAGAGTACAATTTACTTTTGCTCAAAAGTACTATGTGCTAACTTGATGTAAACGTTTTCAATTTACTTTCCATATGATCTAGAGTTGTCTGCAACCAGTTTTATGTGTGTGCTACTGATGTTAGTAAAGTTACACTAAGCAATATCAGCAGTTGCTCCTAATTGTACTAACGTGTTTCAAAGCAATACAAAGCTAAATGCAGTTCCAATTTAAATGCAGTGTAGTATGTACTTGAATTCAACATTACTTTATGTATTCCATTGCTGTGAGTCGTTTTCTTTGTGTTTCTATTCAGTTACAGTGCACTCTGAATAGTTACGCACATGTACATAACAGAAAATGCACAAAAAATAAGTAATGCATTCAGCTGAAAAGAGAGTACAATTTATTTCTGCTCAAAAGTACTATGTGCTAACTTGATGTAAACGTATTCACTTTACTTTCCATATGATTTAGAGTTGTCTGCAACCAGTTTTATGTGTGTGCTACTGAAGTTAGTAAAGTTACACTAAGTTGCTCCTAAAGGTACAACCGTGTTTCAAAGCAATACAATGCTGAATGTAGTTCCAATGTTAATGCAGTGTAGTATGTTCTTGAATTCAACTTTACTTTATGTATTCCATTGCTGTGAGTAGCTTTCCTTGTTTTTCTATTCAGTTGCAGTTCACTCTGAATAATGCACATGTACATAACAGAAAATGCACAAAAAATAAGTAATGCATTCAGCTGAAAAGAGAGTACAATTTACTTTTGCTCAAAAGTACTATGTGGTAACTTGATGTAAACGTATTCACTTTACTTTCCATATGATTTAGAGTTGTCTGCAACCAGTTTTATGTGTGTGCTACTGCAGTTAGTAAAGTTACACTAAGCAATATCACCAGTTGCTCCTAATGGTACTACCGTGTTTCAAAGCAATACAAAGCTAAATGTAGTTCCAATGTAAATGCATTGTAGTATGTTCTTGAAATCAACTTTACTTTATGTATTCCATTGCTGTGAGTAGTTTTTCTTTGTGTTTCTAATCTGTTACAGTTCGCTCTGAATAGTTACGCACATGTACATAACAGAAAATGCACAAAAAATATCTAATGCATTCAGCTGAAAAGAGAGTACAATTTACTTTTGCTCAAAAGTACTATGTGCTAACTAGATCTAAACGTTTGTAATTGACTTTCTATATGATTTGGTGCAGTCTGCAACAAGTTTTATGTGTGTGCAACTGAAGTTACTAACGTTACAATAAACAATATCACCAGTTGCTACTAATGGTACTACAGTGTTTCAAAGCAACAAAAAGCTAAATGTAGTTCCAATGTA
The DNA here is from genome assembly GCF_048418815.1 of Hemitrygon akajei. Classification (NCBI taxonomy): domain Eukaryota; kingdom Metazoa; phylum Chordata; class Chondrichthyes; order Myliobatiformes; family Dasyatidae; genus Hemitrygon; species Hemitrygon akajei. The sequence continues at coordinate 57,875,698 of NC_133131.1, forward strand.
AATGCATTGTAGTATGTTCTTGAATTCAACTTTACTTTAGGTATTCCATTGCTGTGAGTAGCTTTCCTTGTTTTTCCATTCAGTTGAAGTTCATTCTGAATAGTTACGCACATGTACATAACAGAAAACGCACAAAAAATAAGTAATGCATTCAGCTGAAAAGAGAGTACAATTTATTTCTGCTCAAAAGTACTATGTGCTAACTTGATGTAAACGTATTCACTTTACTTTCCATATGATTTAGAGTTGTCTGCAACCAGTTTTATGTGTGTGCTACTGAAGTTAGTAAAGTTACACTAAGTTGCTCCTAAAGGTACAACCGTGTTTCAAAGCAATACAATGCTGAATGTAGTTCCAATGTAAATGCAGTGTAGTATGTTCTTGAATTCAACTTTACTTTATGTATTCCATTGCTGTGAGTAGCTTTCCTTGTTTTTCTATTCAGTTGCAGTTCACTCTGAATAATGCACATGTACATAACAGAAAATGCACAAAAAATAAGTAATGCATTCAGCTGAAAAGAGAGTACAATTTACTTTTGCTCAAAAGTACTATGTGCTAACTTGATGTAAACGTATTCACTTTACTTTCCATATGATTTAGAGTTGTCTGCAACCAGTTTTATGTGTCTGCTACCGCATTTAGTAAAGTTACACTAAGTTGCTCCTAAAGGTACAACCGTGTTTCAAAGCAATACAAAGCTGAATGTAGTTCCAATGTAAATGCAGTGTAGTAAGTTCTTGAAATCAACTTTACTTTATGTATTCCATTGCTGTGAGTAGCTTTGCTTGTTGTTCTATTCAGTTGCAGTTCACTCTGAATAGTTATGCACATGTACATAACAGAAAATACACAAAATAAAAAGTAACGCATGCAGCTGAAAAGAGAGTACAATTTACTTTTGCTCAAAAGTACTATGTGCTAACTTGATGTAAACGTTTTCAATTTACTTTCCATATGATCTAGAGTTGTCTGCAACCAGTTTTATGTGTGTGCTACTGCAGTTAGTAAAGTTACACTAAGCAATATCACCAGTTGCTCCTAATGGTACTACCGTGTTTCAAAGCAATACAAAGCTAAATGTAGTTCCAATGTAAATGCATTGTAGTATGTTCTTGAATTCAACTTTACTTTAGGTATTCCATTGCTGTGAGTAGCTTTCCTTGTTTTTCCATTCAGTTGCAGTTCATTCTGAATAGTTACGCACATGTACATAACAGAAAACGCACAAAAAATAAGTAATGCATTCAGCTGAAAAGAGAGTACAATTTATTTCTGCTCAAAAGTACTATGTGCTAACTTGATGTAAACGTATTCACTTTACTTTCCATATGATTTAGAGTTGTCTGCAACCAGTTTTATGTGTGGCTACTGAAGTTAGTAAAGTTACACTAAGTTGCTCCTAAAGGTACAACCGTGTTTCAAAGCAATACAATGCTGAATGTAGTTCCAATGTAAATGCGGTGTAGTATGTTCTTGAATTCAACTTTACTTTATGTATTCCATTGCTGTGAGTAGCTTTCCTTGTTTTTCTATTCAGTTGCAGTTCACTCTGAATAATGCACATGTACATAACAGAAAATGCACAAAAAATAAGTAATGCATTCAGCTGAAAAGAGAGTACAATTTACTTTTGCTCAAAAGTACTATGTGCTAACTTGATGTAAACGTATTCACTTTACTTTCCATATGATTTAGAGTTGTCTGCAACCAGTTTTATGTGTGTCCTACTGCAGTTAGTAAAGTTACACTAAGTTGCTCCTAAAGGTAGAACTGTGTTTCAAAGCAATACAATGCTGAATGTAGTTCCAATGTAAATGCAGTGTAGTATGTTCTTGAATTCAACTTTACTTTATGTATTCCATTGCTGTGAGTAGCTTTCCTTGTTTTTCTATTCAGTTGCATTTCACTCTGAATAGTTATGCACATGTACATAACAGAAAATACACAAAATAAAAAGTAACGCATGTAGCTGAAAAGAGAGTACAATTTACTTTTGCTCAAAAGTACTATGTGCTAACTTGATGTAAACGTATTCACTTTACTTTCCATATGATTTAGAGTTGTCTGCAAGCAGTTTTATGTGTGTGCTACCGCATTTAGTAAAGTTACACTAAGTTGCTCCTAAAGGTACAACCGTGTTTCAAAGCAATACAAAGCTGAATGTAGTTCCAATGTAAATGCAGTGTAGTGTTCTTGAAATCAACTTTACTTTATGTATTCCATTGCTGTGAGTAGCTTTCCTTGTTTTTCCATTCAGTTGCAGTTCATTCTGAATAGTTACGCACATGTACATAACAGAAAACGCACAAAAAATAAGTAATGCATTCAGCTGAAAAGAGAGTACAATTTATTTCTGCTCAAAAGTACTATGTGCTAACTTGATGTAAACGTATTCACTTTACTTTCCATATGATTTAGAGTTGTCTGCAACCAGTTTTATGTGTGGCTACTGAAGTTAGTAAAGTTACACTAAGTTGCTCCTAAAGGTACAACCGTGTTTCAAAGCAATACAATGCTGAATGTAGTTCCAATGTAAATGCAGTGTAGTATGTTCTTGAATTCAACTTTACTTTATGTATTCCATTGCTGTGAGTAGCTTTCCTTGTTTTTCTATTCAGTTGCATTTCACTCTGAATAGTTATGCACATGTACATAACAGAAAATACACAAAATAAAAAGTAACGCATGTAGCTGAAAAGAGAGTACAATTTACTTTTGCTCAAAAGTACTATGTGCTAACTTGATGTAAACGTATTCACTTTACTTTCCATATGATTTAGAGTTGTCTGCAACCAGTTTTATGTGTGTGCTACCGCATTTAGTAAAGTTACACTAAGTTGCTCCTAAAGGTACAACCGTGTTTCAAAGCAATACAAAGCTGAATGTAGTTCCAATGTAAATGCAGTGTAGTAAGTTCTTGAAATCAACTTTACTTTATGTATTCCATTGCTGTGAGTAGCTTTCCTTGTTTTTCTATTCAGTTGCAGTTCACTCTGAATAGTTATGCACATGTACATAACAGAAAATACACAAAATAAAAAGTAACGCATGCAGCTGAAAAGAGAGTACAATTTACTTTTGCTCAAAAGTACTATGTGCTAACTTGATGTAAACGTTTTCAATTTACTTTCCATATGATCTAGAGTTGTCTGCAACCAGTTTTATGTGTGTGCTACCGCATTTAGTAAAGTTACACTAAGCAATATCACCAGTTGCTCCTAATTGTACTAACGTGTTTCAAAGCAATACAAAGCTAAATGCAGTTCCAATTTAAATGCAGTGTAGTATGTACTTGAAATCAACTTTACTTTATGTATTCCATTGCTGTGAGTAGTTTTTTTTTGTGTTTCTAATCTGTTACAGTTCGCTCTGAATAGTTACGCACATGTACATAACAGAAAATCCACAAAAAATATGTAATGCATTCAGCTGAAAAGAGAGTACAATTTACTTTTGCTCAAAAGTACTATGTGCTAACTAGATCTAAACGTTTGTAATTGACTTTCTATATGATTTGGTGCAGTCTGCAACAAGTTTTATGTGTGTGCAACTGAAGTTACTAACGTTACAATAAACAATATCACCAGTTGCTACTAATGGTACTACAGTGTTTCAAAGCAACAAAAAGCTAAATGTAGTTCCAATGTAAATGCATTGTAGTATGTTCTTGAATTCAACTTTACTTTAGGTATTCCATTGCTGTGAGTAGCTTTCCTTGTTTTTCCATTCAGTTGAAGTTCATTCTGAATAGTTACGCACATGTACATAACAGAAAACGCACAAAAAATAAGTAATGCATTCAGCTGAAAAGAGAGTACAATTTATTTCTGCTCAAAAGTACTATGTGCTAACTTGATGTAAACGTATTCACTTTACTTTCCATATGATTTAGAGTTGTCTGCAACCAGTTTTATGTGTGTGCTACTGAAGTTAGTAAAGTTACACTAAGTTGCTCCTAAAGGTACAACCGTGTTTCAAAGCAATACAATGCTGAATGTAGTTCCAATGTAAATGCAGTGTAGTATGTTCTTGAATTCAACTTTACTTTATGTATTCCATTGCTGTGAGTAGCTTTCCTTGTTTTTCTATTCAGTTGCAGTTCACTCTGAATAATGCACATGTACATAACAGAAAATGCACAAAAAATAAGTAATGCATTCAGCTGAAAAGAGAGTACAATTTACTTTTGCTCAAAAGTACTATCTGCTAACTTGATGTAAACGTATTCACTTTACTTTCCATATGATTTAGAGTTGTCTGCAACCAGTTTTATGTGTCTGCTACCGCATTTAGTAAAGTTACACTAAGTTGCTCCTAAAGGTACAACCGTGTTTCAAAGCAATACAAAGCTGAATGTAGTTCCAATGTAAATGCAGTGTAGTAAGTTCTTGAAATCAACTTTACTTTATGTATTCCATTGCTGTGAGTAGCTTTGCTTGTTGTTCTATTCAGTTGCAGTTCACTGTGAATAGTTATGCACATGTACATAACAGAAAATACACAAAATAAAAAGTAACGCATGTAGCTGAAAAGAGAGTACAATTTACTTTTGCTCAAAAGTACTATGTGCTAACTTGATGTAAACGTATTCACTTTACTTTCCATATGATTTAGAGTTGTCTGCAACCAGTTTTATGTGTGTGCTACTGCAGTTAGTAAAGTTACACTAAGTTGCTCCTAAAGGTAGAACTGTGTTTCAAAGCAATACAATGCTGAATGTAGTTCCAATGTAAATGCAGTGTAGTAAGTTCTTGAAATCAACTTTACTTTATGTATTCCATTGCTGTGAGTAGCTTTGCTTGTTGTTCTATTCAGTTGCAGTTCACTCTGAATAGTTATGCACATGTACATAACAGAAAATACACAAAATAAAAAGTAACGCATGCAGCTGAAAAGAGAGTACAATTTACTTTTGCTCAAAAGTACTATGTGCTAACTTGATGTAAACGTTTTCAATTTACTTTCCATATGATCTAGAGTTGTCTGCAACCAGTTTTATGTGTGTGCTACTGCAGTTAGTAAAGTTACACTAAGCAATATCACCAGTTGCTCCTAATGGTACTACCGTGTTTCAAAGCAATACAAAGCTAAATGTAGTTCCAATGTAAATGCATTGTAGTATGTTCTTGAATTCAACTTTACTTTAGGTATTCCATTGCTGTGAGTAGCTTTCCTTGTTTTTCCATTCAGTTGCAGTTCATTCTGAATAGTTACGCACATGTACATAACAGAAAACGCACAAAAAATAAGTAATGCATTCAGCTGAAAAGAGAGTACAATTTATTTCTGCTCAAACGTACTATGTGCTAACTTGATGTAAACGTATTCACTTTACTTTCCATATGATTTAGAGTTGTCTGCAACCAGTTTTATGTGTGGCTACTGAAGTTAGTAAAGTTACACTAAGTTGCTCCTAAAGGTACAACCGTGTTTCAAAGCAATACAATGCTGAATGTAGTTCCAATGTAAATGCAGTGTAGTATGTTCTTGAATTCAACTTTACTTTATGTATTCCATTGCTGTGAGTAGCTTTCCTTGTTTTTCTATTCAGTTGCAGTTCACTCTGAATAATGCACATGTACATAACAGAAAATGCACAAAAAATAAGTAATGCATTCAGCTGAAAAGAGAGTACAATTTACTTTTGCTCAAAAGTACTATGTGCTAACTTGATGTAAACGTATTCACTTTACTTTCCATATGATTTAGAGTTGTCTGCAACCAGTTTTATGTATGTGCTACTGCAGTTAGTAAAGTTACACTAAGTTGCTCCTAAAGGTAGAACTGTGTTTCAAAGCAATACAATGCTGAATGTAGTTCCAATGTAAATGCAGTGTAGTATGTTCTTGAATTCAACTTTACTTTATGTATTCCATTGCTGTGAGTAGCTTTCCTTGTTTTTCTATTCAGTTGCATTTCACTCTGAATAGTTATGCACATGTACATAACAGAAAATACACAAAATAAAAAGTAACGCATGTAGCTGAAAAGAGAGTACAATTTACTTTTGCTCAAAAGTACTATGTGCTAACTTGATGTAAACGTATTCACTTTACTTTCCATATGATTTAGAGTTGTCTGCAAGCAGTTTTATGTGTGTGCTACCGCATTTAGTAAAGTTACACTAAGTTGCTCCTAAAGGTACAACAGTGTTTCAAAGCAATACAAAGCTGAATGTAGTTCCAATGTAAATGCAGTGTAGTGTTCTTGAAATCAACTTTACTTTATGTATTCCATTGCTGTGAGTAGCTTTCCTTGTTTTTCCATTCAGTTGCAGTTCATTCTGAATAGTTACGCACATGTACATAACAGAAAACGCACAAAAAATAAGTAATGCATTCAGCTGAAAAGAGAGTACAATTTATTTCTGCTCAAAAGTACTATGTGCTAACTTGATGTAAACGTATTCACTTTACTTTCCATATGATTTAGAGTTGTCTGCAACCAGTTTTATGTGTGGCTACTGAAGTTAGTAAAGTTACACTAAGTTGCTCCTAAAGGTACAACCGTGTTTCAAAGCAATACAATGCTGAATGTAGTTCCAATGTAAATGCAGTGTAGTATGTTCTTGAATTCAACTTTACTTTATGTATTCCATTGCTGTGAGTAGCTTTCCTTGTTTTTCTATTCAGTTGCATTTCACTCTGAATAGTTATGCACATGTACATAACAGAAAATACACAAAATAAAAAGTAACGCATGTAGCTGAAAAGAGAGTACAATTTACTTTTGCTCAAAAGTACTATGTGCTAACTTGATGTAAACGTATTCACTTTACTTTCCATATGATTTAGAGTTGTCTGCAACCAGTTTTATGTGTGTGCTACCGCATTTAGTAAAGTTACACTAAGTTGCTCCTAAAGGTACAACCGTGTTTCAAAGCAATACAAAGCTGAATGTAGTTCCAATGTAAATGCAGTGTAGTAAGTTCTTGAAATCAACTTTACTTTATGTATTCCATTGCTGTGAGTAGCTTTCCTTGTTTTTCTATTCAGTTGCAGTTCACTCTGAATAGTTATGCACATGTACATAACAGAAAATACACAAAATAAAAAGTAACGCATGCAGCTGAAAAGAGAGTACAATTTACTTTTGCTCAAAAGTACTATGTGCTAACTTGATGTAAACGTTTTCAATTTACTTTCCATATGATCTAGAGTTGTCTGCAACCAGTTTTATGTGTGTGCTACCGCATTTAGTAAAGTTACACTAAGCAATATCACCAGTTGCTCCTAATTGTACTAACGTGTTTCAAAGCAATACAAAGCTAAATGCAGTTCCAATTTAAATGCAGTGTAGTATGTACTTGAAATCAACTTTACTTTATGTATTCCATTGCTGTGAGTAGGTTTTTTTTGTGTTTCTAATCTGTTACAGTTCGCTCTGAATAGTTACGCTCATGTACATAACAGAAAATCCACAAAAAATATGTAATGCATTCAGCTGAAAAGAGAGTACAATTTACTTTTGCTCAAAAGTACTATGTGCTAACTAGATCTAAACGTTTGTAATTGACTTTCTATATGATTTGGTGCAGTCTGCAACAAGTTTTATGTGTGTGCAACTGAAGTTACTAACGTTACAATAAACAATATCACCAGTTGCTACTAATGGTACTACAGTGTTTCAAAGCAACAAAAAGCTAAATGTAGTTCCAATGTAAATGCATTGTAGTATGTTCTTGAATTCAACTTTACTTTAGGTATTCCATTGCTGTGAGTAGCTTTCCTTGTTTTTCCATTCAGTTGAAGTTCATTCTGAATAGTTACGCACATGTACATAACAGAAAACGCACAAAAAATAAGTAATGCATTCAGCTGAAAAGAGAGTACAATTTATTTCTGCTCAAAAGTACTATGTGCTAACTTGATGTAAACGTATTCACTTTACTTTCCATATGATTTAGAGTTGTCTGCAACCAGTTTTATGTGTGTGCTACTGAAGTTAGTAAAGTTACACTAAGTTGCTCCTAAAGGTACAACCGTGTTTCAAAGCAATACAATGCTGAATGTAGTTCCAATGTAAATGCAGTGTAGTATGTTCTTGAATTCAACTTTACTTTATGTATTCCATTGCTGTGAGTAGCTTTCCTTGTTTTTCTATTCAGTTGCAGTTCACTCTGAATAATGCACATGTACATAACAGAAAATGCACAAAAAATAAGTAATGCATTCAGCTGAAAAGAGAGTACAATTTACTTTTGCTCAAAAGTACTATCTGCTAACTTGATGTAAACGTATTCACTTTACTTTCCATATGATTTAGAGTTGTCTGCAACCAGTTTTATGTGTCTGCTACCGCATTTAGTAAAGTTACACTAAGTTGCTCCTAAAGGTACAACCGTGTTTCAAAGCAATACAAAGCTGAATGTAGTTCCAATGTAAATGCAGTGTAGTAAGTTCTTGAAATCAACTTTGCTTTATGTATTCCATTGCTGTGAGTAGCTTTGCTTGTTGTTCTATTCAGTTGCAGTTCACTGTGAATAGTTATGCACATGTACATAACAGAAAATACACAAAATAAAAAGTAACGCATGTAGCTGAAAAGAGAGTACAATTTACTTTTGCTCAAAAGTACTATGTGCTAACTTGATGTAAACGTATTCACTTTACTTTCCATATGATTTAGAGTTGTCTGCAACCAGTTTTATGTGTGTGCTACTGCAGTTAGTAAAGTTACACTAAGTTGCTCCTAAAGGTAGAACTGTGTTTCAAAGCAATACAATGCTGAATGTAGTTCCAATGTAAATGCAGTGTAGTATGTTCTTGAATTCAACTTTACTTTATGTATTCCATTGCTGTGAGTAGCTTTCCTTGTTTTTCTATTCAGTTGCATTTCACTCTGAATAGTTATGCACATGTACATAACAGAAAATACACAAAATAAAAAGTAACGCATGTAGCTGAAAAGAGAGTACAATTTACTTTTGCTCAAAAGTACTATGTGCTAACTTGATGTAAACGTATTCACTTTACTTTCCATATGATTTAGAGTTGTCTGCAAGCAGTTTTATGTGTGTGCTACCGCATTTAGTAAAGTTACACTAAGTTGCTCCTAAAGGTACAACCGTGTTTCAAAGCAATACAAAGCTGAATGTAGTTCCAATGTAAATGCAGTGTAGTGTTCTTGAAATCAACTTTACTTTATGTATTCCATTGCTGTGAGTAGCTTTCCTTGTTTTTCCATTCAGTTGCAGTTCATTCTGAATAGTTACGCACATGTACATAACAGAAAACGCACAAAAATTAAGTAATGCATTCAGCTGAAAAGAGAGTACAATTTATTTCTGCTCAAAAGTACTATGTGCTAACTTGATGTAAACGTATTCACTTTACTTTCCATATGATCTAGAGTTGTCTGCAACCAGTTTTATGTGTGTGCTACTGCAGTTAGTAAAGTTACACTAAGCAATATCACCAGTTGCTCCTAATGGTACTACCGTGTTTCAAAGCAATACAAAGCTAAATGTAGTTCCAATGTAAATGCATTGTAGTATGTTCTTGAATTCAACTTTACTTTATGTATTACATTGCTGTGAGTAGCTTTCCTTGTTTTTCTATTCAGTTGCATTTCACTCTGAATAGTTATGCACATGTACATAACAGAAAATACACAAAATAAAAAGTAACGCATGTAGCTGAAAAGAGAGTACAATTTACTTTTGCTCAAAAGTACTATGTGCTAACTTGATGTAAACGTATTCACTTTACTTTCCATATGATTTAGAGTTGTCTGCAACCAGTTTTATGTGTGTGCTACCGCATTTAGTAAAGTTACACTAAGTTGCTCCTAAAGGTACAACCGTGTTTCAAAGCAATACAAAGCTGAATGTAGTTCCAATGTAAATGCAGTGTAGTGTTCTTGAAATCAACTTTACTTTATGTATTCCATTGCTGTGAGTAGCTTTCCTTGTTTTTCTATTCAGTTGCAGTTCACTCTGAATAGTTATGCACATGTACATAACAGAAAATACACAAAATAAAAAGTAACGCATGCAGCTGAAAAGAGAGTACAATTTACTTTTGCTCAAAAGTACTATGTGCTAACTTGATGTAAACGTTTTCAATTTACTTTCCATATGATCTAGAGTTGTCTGCAACCAGTTTTATGTGTGTGCTACCGCATTTAGTAAAGTTACACTAAGCAATATCACCAGTTCCTCCTAATTGTACTAACGTGTTTCAAAGCAATACAAAGCTGAATGTAGTTCCAATGTAAATGCAGTGTAGTATGTTCTTGAAATCAACTTAACTTTATGTATTCCATTGCTGTGAGTAGTTTTTTTGTGTTTCTAATCTGTTACAGTTCGCTCTGAATAGTTACGCACATGTACATAACAGAAAAAGCACAAAAAATAAGTAATGCATTCAGCTGAAAACAGAGTACAATTTATTTCTGCTCAAAAGTACTATGTGCTTACTTGATGTAAACGTATTCACTTTACTTTCCATATGATTTAGAGTTGTCTGCAACCAGTTTTATGTGTGTGCTACTGCAGTTAGTAAAGTTACACTAAGCAATATCACCAGTTGCTCCTAATGGTACTACCGTGTTTCAAAGCAATACAAAGCTAAATGTAGTTCCAATGTAAATGCATTGTAGTATGTTCTTGAATTCAACTTTACTTTAGGTATTCCATTGCTGTGAGTAGCTTTCCTTGTTTTTCCATTCAGTTGCAGTTCATTCTGAATAGTTACGCACATGTACATAACAGAAAACGCACAAAAAATAAGTAATGCATTCAGCTGAAAAGAGAGTACAATTTATTTCTGCTCAAAAGTACTATGTGCTAACTAGATCTAAACGTTTGTAATTGACTTTCTATATGATTTGGTGCAGTCTGCAACAAGTTTTATGTGTGTGCTACTGAAGTTACTAACGTTACAATAAACAATATCACCAGTTGCTACTAATGGTACTACAGTGTTTCAAAGCAACAAAAAGCTAAATGTAGTTCCAATGTAAATGCATTGTAGTATGTTCTTGAATTCAACTTTACTTTAGGTATTCCATTGCTGTGAGTAGCTTTCCTTGTTTTTCCATTCAGTTGCAGTTCATTCTGAATAGTTACGCACATGTACATAACAGAAAACGCACAAAAAATAAGTAATGCATTCAGCTGAAAAGAGAGTACAATTTATTTCTGCTCAAAAGTACTATGTGCTAACTTGATGTAAACGTATTCTCTTTACTTTCCATATGATTTAGAGTTGTCTGCAACCAGTTTTATGTGTGTGCTACTGAAGTTAGTAAAGTTACACTAAGTTGCTCCTAAAGGTACAACCGTGTTTCAAAGCAATACAATGCTGAATGTAGTTCCAATGTAAATGCAGTGTAGTATGTTCTTGAATTCAACTTTACTTTATGTATTCCATTGCTGTGAGTAGCTTTCCTTGTTGTTCCATTCAGTTGCAGTTCACTCTGAATAGTTATGCACATGTACATAACAGAAAATACACAAAATAAATAGTAACGCATTCAGCTGAAAAGAGAGTACAATTTACTTTTGCTCAAAAGTACTATGTGGTAACTTGATGTAAACGTTTTCAATTTACTTTCCATATGATCTAGAGTTGTCTGCAACCAGTTTTATGTGTGTGCTACTGATGTTAGTAAAGTTACACTAAGCAATATCAGCAGTTGCTCCTAATTGTACTAACGTGTTTCAAAGCAATACAAAGCTAAATGCAGTTCCAATTTAAATGCAGTGTAGTATGTACTTGAATTCAACATTACTTTATGTATTCCATTGCTGTGAGTCGTTTTCTTTGTGTTTCTATTCAGTTACAGTGCACTCTGAATAGTTACGCACATGTACATAACAGAAAATGCACAAAAAATAAGTAATGCATTCAGCTGAAAAGAGAGTACAATTTATTTCTGCTCAAAAGTACTATGTGCTAACTTGATGTAAACGTATTCACTTTACTTTCCATATGATTTAGAGTTGTCTGCAACCAGTTTTATGTGTGGCTACTGAAGTTAGTAAAGTTACACTAAGTTGCTCCTAAAGGTACAACCGTGTTTCAAAGCAATACAATGCTGAATGTAGTTCCAATGTAAATGCAGTGTAGTATGTTCTTGAATTCAACTTTACTTTATGTATTCCATTGCTGTGAGTAGCTTTCCTTGTTTTTCTATTCAGTTGCAGCTCACTCTGAATAATGCACATGTACATAACAGAAAATGCACAAAAAATAAGTAATGCATTCAGCTGAAAAGAGAGTACAATTTACTTTTGCTCAAAAGTACTATGTGCTAACTTGATGTAAACGTATTCACTTTACTTTCCATATGATTTAGAGTTGTCTGCAACCAGTTTTATGTGTGTGCTACTGCAGTTAGTAAAGTTACACTAAGTTGCTCCTAAAGGTAGAACTGTGTTTCAAAGCAATACAATGCTGAATGTAGTTCCAATGTAAATGCAGTGTAGTATGTTCTTGAATTCAACTTTACTTTATGTATTCCATTGCTGTGAGTAGCTTTCCTTGTTTTTCTATTCAGTTGCATTTCACTCTGAATAGTTATGCACATGTACATAACAGAAAATACACAAAATAAAAAGTAACGCATGTAGCTGAAAAGAGAGTACAATTTACTTTTGCTCAAAAGTACTATGTGCTAACTTGATGTAAACGTATTCACTTTACTTTCCATATGATTTAGAGTTGTCTGCAACCAGTTTTATGTGTGTGCTACCGCATTTAGTAAAGTTACACTAAGTTGCTCCTAAAGGTACAACCGTGTTTCAAAGCAATACAAAGCTGAATGTAGTTCCAATGTAAATGCAGTGTAGTGTTCTTGAAATCAACTTTACTTTATGTATTCCATTGCTGTGAGTAGCTTTCCTTGTTTTTCTATTCAGTTGCAGTTCACTCTGAATAGTTATGCACATGTACATAACAGAAAATACACAAAATAAAAAGTAACGCATGCAGCTGAAAAGAGAGTACAATTTACTTTTGCTCAAAAGTACTATGTGCTAACTTGATGTAAACGTTTTCAATTTACTTTCCATATGATCTAGAGTTGTCTGCAACCAGTTTTATGTGTGTGCTACCGCATTTAGTAAAGTTACACTAAGCAATATCACCAGTTGCTCCTAATTGTACTAACGTGTTTCAAAGCAATACAAAGCTGAATGTAGTTCCAATGTAAATGCAGTGTAGTATGTTCTTGAAATCAACTTAACTTTATGTATTCCATTGCTGTGAGTAGTTTTTTTGTGTTTCTAATCTGTTACAGTTCGCTCTGAATAGTTACGCACATGTACATAACAGAAAAAGCACAAAAAATAAGTAATGCATTCAGCTGAAAACAGAGTACAATTTATTTCTGCTCAAAAGTACTATGTGCTTACTTGATGTAAACGTATTCACTTTACTTTCCATATGATTTAGAGTTGTCTGCAACCAGTTTTATGTGTGTGCTACTGCAGTTAGTAAAGTTACACTAAGCAATATCACCAGTTGCTCCTAATGGTACTACCGTGTTTCAAAGCAATACAAAGCTAAATGTAGTTCCAATGTAAATGCATTGTAGTATGTTCTTGAATTCAACTTTACTTTAGGTATTCCATTGCTGTGAGTAGCTTTCCTTGTTTTTCCATTCAGTTGCAGTTCATTCTGAATAGTTACGCACATGTACATAACAGAAAACGCACAAAAAATAAGTAATGCATTCAGCTGAAAAGAGAGTACAATTTATTTCTGCTCAAAAGTACTATGTGCTAACTAGATCTAAACGTTTGTAATTGACTTTCTATATGATTTGGTGCAGTCTGCAACAAGTTTTATGTGTGTGCTACTGAAGTTACTAACGTTACAATAAACAATATCACCAGTTGCTACTAATGGTACTACAGTGTTTCAAAGCAACAAAAAGCTAAATGTAGTTCCAATGTAAATGCATTGTAGTATGTTCTTGAATTCAACTTTACTTTAGGTATTCCATTGCTGTGAGTAGCTTTCCTTGTTTTTCCATTCAGTTGCAGTTCATTCTGAATAGTTACGCACATGTACATAACAGAAAACGCACAAAAAATAAGTAATGCATTCAGCTGAAAAGAGAGTACAATTTATTTCTGCTCAAAAGTACTATGTGCTAACTTGATGTAAACGTATTCTCTTTACTTTCCATATGATTTAGAGTTGTCTGCAACCAGTTTTATGTGTGGCTACTGAAGTTAGTAAAGTTACACTAAGTTGCTCCTAAAGGTACAACCGTGTTTCAAAGCAATACAATGCTGAATGTAGTTCCAATGTAAATGCAGTGTAGTATGTTCTTGAATTCAACTTTACTTTATGTATTCCATTGCTGTGAGTAGCTTTCCTTGTTTTTCTATTCAGTTGCAGCTCACTCTGAATAATGCACATGTACATAACAGAAAATGCACAAAAAATAAGTAATGCATTCAGCTGAAAAGAGAGTACAATTTACTTTTGCTCAAAAGTACTATGTGCTAACTTGATGTAAACGTATTCACTTTACTTTCCATATGATTTAGAGTTGTCTGCAACCAGTTTTATGTGTGTGCTACTGCAGTTAGTAAAGTTACACTAAGTTGCTCCTAAAGGTAGAACTGTGTTTCAAAGCAATACAATGCTGAATGTAGTTCCAATGTAAATGCAGTGTAGTATGTTCTTGAATTCAACTTTACTTTATGTATTCCATTGCTGTGAGTAGCTTTCCTTGTTTTTCTATTCAGTTGCATTTCACTCTGAATAGTTATGCACATGTACATAACAGAAAATACACAAAATAAAAAGTAACGCATGTAGCTGAAAAGAGAGTACAATTTACTTTTGCTCAAAAGTACTATGTGGTAACTTGATGTAAACGTATTCACTTTACTTTCCATATGATTTAGAGTTGTCTGCAACCAATTTTATGTGTGTGCTACCGCATTTAGTAAAGTTACACTAAGTTGCTCCTAAAGGTACAACCGTGTTTCAAAGCAATACAAAGCTGAATGTAGTTCCAATGTAAATGCAGTGTAGTGTTCTTGAAATCAACTTTACTTTATGTATTCCATTGCTGTGAGTAGCTTTCCTTGTTTTTCTATTCAGTTGCAGTTCACTCTGAATAGTTATGCACATGTACATAACAGAAAATACACAAAATAAAAAGTAACGCATGCAGCTGAAAAGAGAGTACAATTTACTTTTGCTCAAAAGTACTATGTGCTAACTTGATGTAAACGTTTTCAATTTACTTTCCATATGATCTAGAGTTGTCTGCAACCAGTTTTATGTGTGTGCTACCGCATTTAGTAAAGTTACACTAAGCAATATCACCAGTTGCTCCTAATTGTACTAACGTGTTTCAAAGCAATACAAAGCTGAATGTAGTTCCAATGTAAATGCAGTGTAGTATGTTCTTGAAATCAACTTAACTTTAGGTATTCCATTGCTGTGAGTAGCTTTCCTTGTTTTTCCATTCAGTTGCAGTTCATTCTGAATAGTTACGCACATGTACATAACAGAAAACGCACAAAAAATAAGTAATGCATTCAGCTGAAAAGAGAGTACAATTTATTTCTGCTCAAAAGTACTATGTGCTAACTAGATCTAAACGTTTGTAATTGACTTTCTATATGATTTGGTGCAGTCTGCAACAAGTTTTATGTGTGTGCTACTGAAGTTACTAACGTTACAATAAACAATATCACCAGTTGCTACTAATGGTACTACAGTGTTTCAAAGCAACAAAAAGCTAAATGTAGTTCCAATGTAAATGCATTGTAGTATGTTCTTGAATTCAACTTTACTTTAGGTATTCCATTGCTGTGAGTAGCTTTCCTTGTTTTTCCATTCAGTTGCAGTTCATTCTGAATAGTTACGCACATGTACATAACAGAAAACGCACAAAAAATAAGTAATGCATTCAGCTGAAAAGAGAGTACAATTTATTTCTGCTCAAAAGTACTATGTGCTAACTTGATGTAAACGTATTCTCTTTACTTTCCATATGATTTAGAGTTGTCTGCAACCAGTTTTATGTGTGTGCTACTGAAGTTAGTAAAGTTACACTAAGTTGCTCCTAAAGGTACAACCGTGTTTCAAAGCAATACAATGCTGAATGTAGTTCCAATGTAAATGCAGTGTAGTATGTTCTTGAATTCAACTTTACTTTATGTATTCCATTGCTGTGAGTAGCTTTCCTTGTTGTTCCATTCAGTTGCAGTTCACTCTGAATAGTTATGCACATGTACATAACAGAAAATACACAAAATAAATAGTAACGCATTCAGCTGAAAAGAGAGTACAATTTACTTTTGCTCAAAAGTACTATGTGGTAACTTGATGTAAACGTTTTCAATTTACTTTCCATATGATCTAGAGTTGTCTGCAACCAGTTTTATGTGTGTGCTACTGATGTTAGTAAAGTTACACTAAGCAATATCAGCAGTTGCTCCTAATTGTACTAACGTGTTTCAAAGCAATACAAAGCTAAATGCAGTTCCAATTTAAATGCAGTGTAGTATGTACTTGAATTCAACATTACTTTATGTATTCCATTGCTGTGAGTCGTTTTCTTTGTGTTTCTATTCAGTTACAGTGCACTCTGAATAGTTACGCACATGTACATAACAGAAAATGCACAAAAAATAAGTAATGCATTCAGCTGAAAAGAGAGTACAATTTATTTCTGCTCAAAAGTACTATGTGCTAACTTGATGTAAGCGTATTCACTTTACTTTCCATATGATTTAGAGTTGTCTGCAACCAGTTTTATGTGTGGCTACTGAAGTTAGTAAAGTTACACTAAGTTGCTCCTAAAGGTACAACCGTGTTTCAAAGCAATACAATGCTGAATGTAGTTCCAATGTAAATGCAGTGTAGTATGTTCTTGAATTCAACTTTACTTTATGTATTCCATTGCTGTGAGTAGCTTTCCTTGTTTTTCTATTCAGTTGCAGTTCACTCTGAATAATGCACATGTACATAACAGAAAATGCACAAAAAATAAGTAATGCATTCAGCTGAAAAGAGAGTACAATTTACTTTTGCTCAAAAGTACTATGTGCTAACTTGATGTAAACGTATTCACTTTACTTTCCATATGATTTAGAGTTGTCTGCAACCAGTTTTATGTGTGTGCTACTGCAGTTAGTAAAGTTACACTAAGTTGCTCCTAAAGGTAGAACTGTGTTTCAAAGCAATACAATGCTGAATGTAGTTCCAATGTAAATGCAGTGTAGTATGTTCTTGAATTCAACTTTACTTTATGTATTCCATTGCTGTGAGTAGCTTTCCTTGTTTTTCTATTCAGTTGCATTTCACTCTGAATAGTTATGCACATGTACATAACAGAAAATACACAAAATAAAAAGTAACGCATGTAGCTGAAAAGAGAGTACAATTTACTTTTGCTCAAAAGTACTATGTGCTAACTTGATGTAAACGTATTCACTTTACTTTCCATATGATTTAGAGTTGTCTGCAAGCAGTTTTATGTGTGTGCTACCGCATTTAGTAAAGTTACACTAAGTTGCTCCTAAAGGTACAACCGTGTTTCAAAGCAATACAAAGCTGAATGTAGTTCCAATGTAAATGCAGTGTAGTGTTCTTGAAATCAACTTTACTTTATGTATTCCATTGCTGTGAGTAGCTTTCCTTGTTTTTCCATTCAGTTGCAGTTCATTCTGAATAGTTACGCACATGTACATAACAGAAAACGCACAAAAAATAAGTAATGCATTCAGCTGAAAAGAGAGTACAATTTATTTCTGCTCAAAAGTACTATGTGCTAACTTGATGTAAACGTATTCACTTTACTTTCCATATGATTTAGAGTTGTCTGCAACCAGTTTTATGTGTGGCTACTGAAGTTAGTAAAGTTACACTAAGTTGCTCCTAAAGGTACAACCGTGTTTCAAAGCAATACAATGCTGAATGTAGTTCCAATGTAAATGCAGTGTAGTATGTTCTTGAATTCAACTTTACTTTATGTATTCCATTGCTGTGAGTAGCTTTCCTTGTTTTTCTATTCAGTTGCAGTTCACTCTGAATAATGCACATGTACATAACAGAAAATGCACAAAAAATAAGTAATGCATTCAGCTGAAAAGAGAGTACAATTTACTTTTGCTCAAAAGTACTATGTGCTAACTTGATGTAAACGTATTCACTTTACTTTCCATATGATTTAGAGTTGTCTGCAACCAGTTTTATGTGTGTGCTACTGCAGTTAGTAAAGTTACACTAAGTTGCTCCTAAAGGTACAACTGTGTTTCAAAGCAATACAATGCTGAATGTAGTTCCAATGTAAATGCAGTGTAGTATGTTCTTGAATTCAACTTTACTTTATGTATTCCATTGCTGTGAGTAGCTTTCCTTGTTTTTCTATTCAGTTGCATTTCACTCTGAATAGTTGTGCACATGTACATAACAGAAAATACACAAAATAAAAAGTAACGCATGTAGCTGAAAAGAGAGTACAATTTACTTTTGCTCAAAAGTACTATGTGCTAACTTGATGTAAACGTATTCACTTTACTTTCCATATGATTTAGAGTTGTCTGCAACCAGTTTTATGTGTGTGCTACCGCATTTAGTAAAGTTACACTAAGTTGCTCCTAAAGGTACAACCGTGTTTCAAAGCAATACAAAGCTGAATGTAGTTCCAATGTAAATGCAGTGTAGTAAGTTCTTGAAATCAACTTTACTTTATGTATTCCATTGCTGTGAGTAGCTTTCCTTGTTTTTCTATTCAGTTGCAGTTCACTCTGAATAGTTATGCACATGTACATAACAGAAAATACACAAAATAAAAAGTAACGCATGCAGCTGAAAAGAGAGTACAATTTACTTTTGCTCAAAAGTACTATGTGCTAACTTGATGTAAACGTTTTCAATTTACTTTCCATATGATCTAGAGTTGTCTGCAACCAGTTTTATGTGTGTGCTACCGCATTTAGTAAAGTTACACTAAGCAATATCACCAGTTGCTCCTAATTGTACTAACGTGTTTCAAAGCAATACAAAGCTAAATGCAGTTCCAATTTAAATGCAGTGTAGTATGTACTTGAAATCAACTTTACTTTATGTATTCCATTGCTGTGAGTAGTTTTTTTTTGTGTTTCTAATCTGTTACAGTTCGCTCTGAATAGTTACGCACATGTACATAACAGAAAATCCACAAAAAATATGTAATGCATTCAGCTGAAAAGAGAGTACAATTTACTTTTGCTCAAAAGTACTATGTGCTAACTAGATCTAAACGTTTGTAATTGACTTTCTATATGATTTGGTGCAGTCTGCAACAAGTTTTATGTGTGTGCAACTGAAGTTACTAACGTTACAATAAACAATATCACCAGTTGCTACTAATGGTACTACAGTGTTTCAAAGCAACAAAAAGCTAAATGTAGTTCCAATGTAAATGCATTGTAGTATGTTCTTGAATTCAACTTTACTTTAGGTATTCCATTGCTGTGAGTAGCTTTCCTTGTTTTTCCATTCAGTTGAAGTTCATTCTGAATAGTTACGCACATGTACATAACAGAAAACGCACAAAAAATAAGTAATGCATTCAGCTGAAAAGAGAGTACAATTTATTTCTGCTCAAAAGTACTATGTGCTAACTTGATGTAAACGTATTCACTTTACTTTCCATATGATTTAGAGTTGTCTGCAACCAGTTTTATGTGTGTGCTACTGAAGTTAGTAAAGTTACACTAAGTTGCTCCTAAAGGTACAACCGTGTTTCAAAGCAATACAATGCTGAATGTAGTTCCAATGTAAATGCAGTGTAGTATGTTCTTGAATTCAACTTTACTTTATGTATTCCATTGCTGTGAGTAGCTTTCCTTGTTTTTCTATTCAGTTGCAGTTCACTCTGAATAATGCACATGTACATAACAGAAAATGCACAAAAAATAAGTAATGCATTCAGCTGAAAAGAGAGTACAATTTACTTTTGCTCAAAAGTACTATGTGCTAACTTGATGTAAACGTATTCACTTTACTTTCCATATGATTTAGAGTTGTCTGCAACCAGTTTTATGTGTGTGCTACTGCAGTTAGTAAAGTTACACTAAGTTGCTCCTAAAGGTAGAACTGTGTTTCAAAGCAATACAATGCTGAATGTAGTTCCAATGTAAATGCAGTGTAGTATGTTCTTGAATTCAACTTTACTTTATGTATTCCATTGCTGTGAGTAGCTTTCCTTGTTTTTCTATTCAGTTGCATTTCACTCTGAATAGTTATGCACATGTACATAACAGAAAATACACAAAATAAAAAGTAACGCATGTAGCTGAAAAGAGAGTACAATTTACTTTTGCTCAAAAGTACTATGTGCTAACTTGATGTAAACGTATTCACTTTACTTTCCATATGATTTAGAGTTGTCTGCAAGCAGTTTTATGTGTGTGCTACCGCATTTAGTAAAGTTACACTAAGTTGCTCCTAAAGGTACAACCGTGTTTCAAAGCAATACAAAGCTGAATGTAGTTCCAATGTAAATGCAGTGTAGTGTTCTTGAAATCAACTTTACTTTATGTATTCCATTGCTGTGAGTAGCTTTCCTTGTTTTTCCATTCAGTTGCAGTTCATTCTGAATAGTTACGCACATGTACATAACAGAAAACGCACAAAAAATAAGTAATGCATTCAGCTGAAAAGAGAGTACAATTTATTTCTGCTCAAAAGTACTATGTGCTAACTTGATGTAAACGTATTCACTTTACTTTCCATATGATCTAGAGTTGTCTGCAACCAGTTTTATGTGTGTGCTACTGCAGTTAGTAAAGTTACACTAAGCAATATCACCAGTTGCTCCTAATGGTACTACCGTGTTTCAAAGCAATACAAAGCTAAATGTAGTTCCAATGTAAATGCATTGTAGTATGTTCTTGAATTCAACTTTACTTTAGGTATTCCATTGCTGTGAGTAGCTTTCCTTGTTTTTCCATTCAGTTGCAGTTCATTCTGAATAGTTACGCACATGTACATAACAGAAAACGCACAAAAAATAAGTAATGCATTCAGCTGAAAAGAGAGTACAATTTATTTCTGCTCAAAAGTACTATGTGCTAACTTGATGTAAACGTATTCACTTTACTTTCCATATGATTTAGAGTTGTCTGCAACCAGTTTTATGTGTGGCTACTGAAGTTAGTAAAGTTACACTAAGTTGCTCCTAAAGGTACAACCGTGTTTCAAAGCAATACAATGCTGAATGTAGTTCCAATGTAAATGCAGTGTAGTATGTTCTTGAATTCAACTTTACTTTATGTATTCCATTGCTGTGAGTAGCTTTCCTTGTTTTTCTATTCAGTTGCAGTTCACTCTGAATAATGCACATGTACATAACAGAAAATGCACAAAAAATAAGTAATGCATTCAGCTGAAAAGAGAGTACAATTTACTTTTGCTCAAAAGTACTATGTGCTAACTTGATGTAAACGTATTCACTTTACTTTCCATATGATTTAGAGTTGTCTGCAACCAGTTTTATGTGTGTGCTACTGCAGTTAGTAAAGTTACACTAAGTTGCTCCTAAAGGTAGAACTGTGTTTCAAAGCAATACAATGCTGAATGTAGTTCCAATGTAAATGCAGTGTAGTATGTTCTTGAATTCAACTTTACTTTATGTATTCCATTGCTGTGAGTAGCTTTCCTTGTTTTTCTATTCAGTTGCATTTCACTCTGAATAGTTATGCACATGTACATAACAGAAAATACACAAAATAAAAAGTAACGCATGTAGCTGAAAAGAGAGTACAATTTACTTTTGCTCAAAAGTACTATGTGCTAACTTGATGTAAACGTATTCACTTTACTTTCCATATGATTTAGAGTTGTCTGCAACCAGTTTTATGTGTGTGCTACCGCATTTAGTAAAGTTACACTAAGTTGCTCCTAAAGGTACAACCGTGTTTCAAAGCAATACAAAGCTGAATGTAGTTCCAATGTAAATGCAGTGTAGTGTTCTTGAAATCAACTTTACTTTATGTATTCCATTGCTGTGAGTAGCTTTCCTTGTTTTTCTATTCAGTTGCAGTTCACTCTGAATAGTTATGCACATGTACATAACAGAAAATACACAAAATTAAAAGTAACGCATGCAGCTGAAAAGAGAGTACAATTTACTTTTGCTCAAAAGTACTATGTGCTAACTTGATGTAAACGTTTTCAATTTACTTTCCATATGATCTAGAGTTGTCTGCAACCAGTTTTATGTGTGTGCTACCGCATTTAGTAAAGTTACACTAAGCAATATCACCAGTTGCTCCTAATTGTACTAACGTGTTTCAAAGCAATACAAAGCTGAATGTAGTTCCAATGTAAATGCAGTGTAGTATGTTCTTGAAATCAACTTAACTTTATGTATTCCATTGCTGTGAGTAGTTTTTTTGTGTTTCTAATCTGTTACAGTTCGCTCTGAATAGTTACGCACATGTACATAACAGAAAAAGCACAAAAAATAAGTAATGCATTCAGCTGAAAACAGAGTACAATTTATTTCTGCTCAAAAGTACTATGTGCTTACTTGATGTAAACGTATTCACTTTACTTTCCATATGATTTAGAGTTGTCTGCAACCAGTTTTATGTGTGTGCTACTGCAGTTAGTAAAGTTACACTAAGCAATATCACCAGTTGCTCCTAATGGTACTACCGTGTTTCAAAGCAATACAAAGCTAAATGTAGTTCCAATGTAAATGCATTGTAGTATGTTCTTGAATTCAACTTTACTTTAGGTATTCCATTGCTGTGAGTAGCTTTCCTTGTTTTTCCATTCAGTTGCAGTTCATTCTGAATAGTTACGCACATGTACATAACAGAAAACGCACAAAAAATAAGTAATGCATTCAGCTGAAAAGAGAGTACAATTTATTTCTGCTCAAAAGTACTATGTGCTAACTAGATCTAAACGTTTGTAATTGACTTTCTATATGATTTGGTGCAGTCTGCAACAAGTTTTATGTGTGTGCTACTGAAGTTACTAACGTTACAATAAACAATATCACCAGTTGCTACTAATGGTACTACAGTGTTTCAAAGCAACAAAAAGCTAAATGTAGTTCCAATGTAAATGCATTGTAGTATGTTCTTGAATTCAACTTTACTTTAGGTATTCCATTGCTGTGAGTAGCTTTCCTTGTTTTTCCATTCAGTTGCAGTTCATTCTGAATAGTTACGCACATGTACATAACAGAAAACGCACAAAAAATAAGTAATGCATTCAGCTGAAAAGAGAGTACAATTTATTTCTGCTCAAAAGTACTATGTGCTAACTTGATGTAAACGTATTCACTTTACTTTCCATATGATTTAGAGTTGTCTGCAACCAGTTTTATGTGTGTGCTACTGAAGTTAGTAAAGTTACACTAAGTTGCTCCTAAAGGTACAACCGTGTTTCAAAGCAATACAATGCTGAATGTAGTTCCAATGTAAATGCAGTGTAGTATGTTCTTGAATTCAACTTTACTTTATGTATTCCATTGCTGTGAGTAGCTTTCCTTGTTGTTCCATTCAGTTGCAGTTCACTCTGAATAGTTATGCACATGTACATAACAGAAAATACACAAAATAAATAGTAACGCATTCAGCTGAAAAGAGAGTACAATTTACTTTTGCTCAAAAGTACTATGTGGTAACTTGATGTAAACGTTTTCAATTTACTTTCCATATGATCTAGAGTTGTCTGCAACCAGTTTTATGTGTGTGCTACTGATGTTAGTAAAGTTACACTAAGCAATATCAGCAGTTGCTCCTAATTGTACTAACGTGTTTCAAAGCAATACAAAGCTAAATGCAGTTCCAATTTAAATGCAGTGTAGTATGTACTTGAATTCAACATTACTTTATGTATTCCATTGCTGTGAGTCGTTTTCTTTGTGTTTCTATTCAGTTACAGTGCACTCTGAATAGTTACGCACATGTACATAACAGAAAATGCACAAAAAATAAGTAATGCATTCAGCTGAAAAGAGAGTACAATTTATTTCTGCTCAAAAGTACTATGTGCTAACTTGATGTAAACGTATTCACTTTACTTTCCATATGATTTAGAGTTGTCTGCAACCAGTTTTATGTGTGGCTACTGAAGTTAGTAAAGTTACACTAAGTTGCTCCTAAAGGTACAACCGTGTTTCAAAGCAATACAATGCTGAATGTAGTTCCAATGTAAATGCAGTATAGTATGTTCTTGAATTCAACTTTACTTTATGTATTCCATTGCTGTGAGTAGCTTTCCTTGTTTTTCTATTCAGTTGCAGTTCACTCTGAATAATGCACATGTACATAACAGAAAATGCACAAAAAATAAGTAATGCATTCAGCTGAAAAGAGAGTACAATTTACTTTTGCTCAAAAGTACTATGTGCTAACTTGATGTAAACGTATTCACTTTACTTTCCATATGATTTAGAGTTGTCTGCAACCAGTTTTATGTGTGTGCTACTGCAGTTAGTAAAGTTACACTAAGTTGCTCCTAAAGGTAGAACTGTGTTTCAAAGCAATACAATGCTGAATGTAGTTCCAATGTAAATGCAGTGTAGTATGTTCTTGAATTCAACTTTACTTTATGTATTCCATTGCTGTGAGTAGCTTTCCTTGTTTTTCTATTCAGTTGCATTTCACTCTGAATAGTTATGCACATGTACATAACAGAAAATACACAAAATAAAAAGTAACGCATGTAGCTGAAAAGAGAGTACAATTTACTTTTGCTCAAAAGTACTATGTGCTAACTTGATGTAAACGTATTCACTTTACTTTCCATATGATTTAGAGTTGTCTGCAAGCAGTTTTATGTGTGTGCTACCGCATTTAGTAAAGTTACACTAAGTTGCTCCTAAAGGTACAACCGTGTTTCAAAGCAATACAAAGCTGAATGTAGTTCCAATGTAAATGCAGTGTAGTGTTCTTGAAATCAACTTTACTTTATGTATTCCATTGCTGTGAGTAGCTTTCCTTGTTTTTCCATTCAGTTGCAGTTCATTCTGAATAGTTACGCACATGTACATAACAGAAAACGCACAAAAAATAAGTAATGCATTCAGCTGAAAAGAGAGTACAATTTATTTCTGCTCAAAAGTACTATGTGCTAACTTGATGTAAACGTATTCACTTTACTTTCCATATGATTTAGAGTTGTCTGCAACCAGTTTTATGTGTGGCTACTGAAGTTAGTAAAGTTACACTAAGTTGCTCCTAAAGGTACAACCGTGTTTCAAAGCAATACAATGCTGAATGTAGTTCCAATGTAAATGCAGTGTAGTATGTTCTTGAATTCAACTTTACTTTATGTATTCCATTGCTGTGAGTAGCTTTCCTTGTTTTTCTATTCAGTTGCAGTTCACTCTGAATAATGCACATGTACATAACAGAAAATGCACAAAAAATAAGTAATGCATTCAGCTGAAAAGAGAGTACAATTTACTTTTGCTCAAAAGTACTATGTGCTAACTTGATGTAAACGTATTCACTTTACTTTCCATATGATTTAGAGTTGTCTGCAACCAGTTTTATGTGTGTGCTACTGCAGTTAGTAAAGTTACACTAAGTTGCTCCTAAAGGTACAACTGTGTTTCAAAGCAATACAATGCTGAATGTAGTTCCAATGTAAATGCAGTGTAGTATGTTCTTGAATTCAACTTTACTTTATGTATTCCATTGCTGTGAGTAGCTTTCCTTGTTTTTCTATTCAGTTGCATTTCACTCTGAATAGTTATGCACATGTACATAACAGAAAATACACAAAATAAAAAGTAACGCATGTAGCTGAAAAGAGAGTACAATTTACTTTTGCTCAAAAGTACTATGTGCTAACTTGATGTATACGTATTCACTTTACTTTCCATATGATTTAGAGTTGTCTGCAAGCAGTTTTATGTGTGTGCTACCGCATTTAGTAAAGTTACACTAAGTTGCTCCTAAAGGTACAACCGTGTTTCAAAGCAATACAAAGCTGAATGTAGTTCCAATGTAAATGCAGTGTAGTAAGTTCTTGAAATCAACTTTACTTTATGTATTCCATTGCTGTGAGTAGCTTTCCTTGTTTTTCTATTCAGTTGCAGTTCACTCTGAATAGTTATGCACATGTACATAACAGAAAATACACAAAATAAAAAGTAACGCATGCAGCTGAAAAGAGAGTACAATTTACTTTTGCTCAAAAGTACTATGTGCTAACTTGATGTAAACGTTTTCAATTTACTTTCCATATGATCTAGAGTTGTCTGCAACCAGTTTTATGTGTGTGCTACCGCATTTAGTAAAGTTACACTAAGCAATATCACCAGTTGCTCCTAATTGTACTAACGTGTTTCAAAGCAATACAAAGCTAAATGCAGTTCCAATTTAAATGCAGTGTAGTATGTACTTGAAATCAACTTTACTTTATGTATTCCATTGCTGTGAGTAGTTTTTTTTTGTGTTTCTAATCTGTTACAGTTCGCTCTGAATAGTTACGCACATGTACATAACAGAAAATCCACAAAAAATATGTAATGCATTCAGCTGAAAAGAGAGTACAATTTACTTTTGCTCAAAAGTACTATGTGCTAACTAGATCTAAACGTTTGTAATTGACTTTCTATATGATTTGGTGCAGTCTGCAACAAGTTTTATGTGTGTGCAACTGAAGTTACTAACGTTACAATAAACAATATCACCAGTTGCTACTAATGGTACTACAGTGTTTCAAAGCAACAAAAAGCTAAATGTAGTTCCAATGTAAATGCATTGTAGTATGTTCTTGAATTCAACTTTACTTTAGGTATTCCATTGCTGTGAGTAGCTTTCCTTGTTTTTCCATTCAGTTGAAGTTCATTCTGAATAGTTACGCACATGTACATAACAGAAAACGC
This sequence comes from Hemitrygon akajei, assembly GCF_048418815.1. Classification (NCBI taxonomy): domain Eukaryota; kingdom Metazoa; phylum Chordata; class Chondrichthyes; order Myliobatiformes; family Dasyatidae; genus Hemitrygon; species Hemitrygon akajei. The sequence continues at coordinate 57,902,527 of NC_133131.1, forward strand.
ACAAAAAATAAGTAATGCATTCAGCTGAAAAGAGAGTACAATTTATTTCTGCTCAAAAGTACTATGTGCTAACTTGATGTAAACGTATTCACTTTACTTTCCATATGATTTAGAGTTGTCTGCAACCAGTTTTATGTGTGTGCTACTGAAGTTAGTAAAGTTACACTAAGTTGCTCCTAAAGGTACAACCGTGTTTCAAAGCAATACAATGCTGAATGTAGTTCCAATGTAAATGCAGTGTAGTATGTTCTTGAATTCAACTTTACTTTATGTATTCCATTGCTGTGAGTAGCTTTCCTTGTTTTTCTATTCAGTTGCAGTTCACTCTGAATAATGCACATGTACATAACAGAAAATGCACAAAAAATAAGTAATGCATTCAGCTGAAAAGAGAGTACAATTTACTTTTGCTCAAAAGTACTATGTGCTAACTTGATGTAAACGTATTCACTTTACTTTCCATATGATTTAGAGTTGTCTGCAACCAGTTTTATGTGTGTGCTACTGCAGTTAGTAAAGTTACACTAAGTTGCTCCTAAAGGTAGAACTGTGTTTCAAAGCAATACAATGCTGAATGTAGTTCCAATGTAAATGCAGTGTAGTATGTTCTTGAATTCAACTTTACTTTATGTATTCCATTGCTGTGAGTAGCTTTCCTTGTTTTTCTATTCAGTTGCATTTCACTCTGAATAGTTATGCACATGTACATAACAGAAAATACACAAAATAAAAAGTAACGCATGTAGCTGAAAAGAGAGTACAATTTACTTTTGCTCAAAAGTACTATGTGCTAACTTGATGTAAACGTATTCACTTTACTTTCCATATGATTTAGAGTTGTCTGCAAGCAGTTTTATGTGTGTGCTACCGCATTTAGTAAAGTTACACTAAGTTGCTCCTAAAGGTACAACCGTGTTTCAAAGCAATACAAAGCTAAATGTAGTTCCAATGTAAATGCATTGTAGTATGTTCTTGAATTCAACTTTACTTTAGGTATTCCATTGCTGTGAGTAGCTTTCCTTGTTTTTCCATTCAGTTGCAGTTCATTCTGAATAGTTACGCACATGTACATAACAGAAAACGCACAAAAAATAAGTAATGCATTCAGCTGAAAAGAGAGTACAATTTATTTCTGCTCAAAAGTACTATGTGCTAACTTGATGTAAACGTATTCACTTTACTTTCCATATGATTTAGAGTTGTCTGCAACCAGTTTTATGTGTGGCTACTGAAGTTAGTAAATTTACACTAAGTTGCTCCTAAAGGTACAACCGTGTTTCAAAGCAATACAATGCTGAATGTAGTTCCAATGTAAATGCAGTGTAGTATGTTCTTGAATTCAACTTTACTTTATGTATTCCATTGCTGTGAGTAGCTTTCCTTGTTTTTCTATTCAGTTGCAGTTCACTCTGAATAATGCACATGTACATAACAGAAAATGCACAAAAAATAAGTAATGCATTCAGCTGAAAAGAGAGTACAATTTACTTTTGCTCAAAAGTACTATGTGCTAACTTGATGTAAACGTATTCACTTTACTTTCCATATGATTTAGAGTTGTCTGCAACCAGTTTTATGTGTGTGCTACTGCAGTTAGTAAAGTTACACTAAGTTGCTCCTAAAGGTACAACTGTGTTTCAAAGCAATACAATGCTGAATGTTGTTCCAATGTAAATGCAGTGTAGTATGTTCTTGAATTCAACTTTACTTTATGTATTCCATTGCTGTGAGTAGCTTTCCTTGTTTTTCTATTCAGTTGCATTTCACTCTGAATAGTTATGCACATGTACATAACAGAAAATACACAAAATAAAAAGTAACGCATGTAGCTGAAAAGAGAGTACAATTTACTTTTGCTCAAAAGGACTATGTGCTAACTTGATGTAAACGTATTCACTTTACTTTCCATATGATTTAGAGTTGTCTGCAACCAGTTTTATGTGTGTGCTACCGCATTTAGTAAAGTTACACTAAGTTGCTCCTAAAGGTACAACCGTGTTTCAAAGCAATACAAAGCTGAATGTAGTTCCAATGTAAATGCAGTGTAGTAAGTTCTTGAAATCAACTTTACTTTATGTATTCCATTGCTGTGAGTAGCTTTCCTTGTTGTTCCATTCAGTTGCAGTTCACTCTGAATAGTTATGCACATGTACATAACAGAAAATACACAAAATAAAAAGTAACGCATTCAGCTGAAAAGAGAGTACAATTTACTTTTGCTCAAAAGTACTATGTGGTAACTTGATGTAAACGTTTTCAATTTACTTTCCATATGATCTAGAGTTGTCTGCAACCAGTTTTATGTGTGTGCTACTGATGTTAGTAAAGTTACACTAAGCAATATCACCAGTTGCTCCTAATTGTACTAACGTGTTTCAAAGCAATACAAAGCTAAATGCAGTTCCAATTTAAATGCAGTGTAGTATGTACTTGAATTCAACATTACTTTATGTATTCCATTGCTGTGAGTCGTTTTCTTTGTGTTTCTATTCAGTTACAGTGCACTCTGAATAGTTACGCACATGTACATAACAGAAAATGCACAAAAAATAAGTAATGCATTCAGCTGAAAAGAGAGTACAATTTATTTCTGCTCAAAAGTACTATGTGCTAACTTGATGTAAACGTATTCACTTTACTTTCCATATGATTTAGAGTTGTCTGCAACCAGTTTTATGTGTGGCTACTGAAGTTAGTAAAGTTACACTAAGTTGCTCCTAAAGGTACAACCGTGTTTCAAAGCAATACAATGCTGAATGTAGTTCCAATGTAAATGCAGTGTAGTATGTTCTTGAATTCAACTTTACTTTATGTATTCCATTGCTGTGAGTAGCTTTCCTTGTTTTTCTATTCAGTTGCAGTTCACTCTGAATAATGCACATGTACATAACAGAAAATGCACAAAAAATAAGTAATGCATTCAGCTGAAAAGAGAGTACAATTTACTTTTGCTCAAAAGTACTATGTGCTAACTTGATGTAAACGTATTCACTTTACTTTCCATATGATTTAGAGTTGTCTGCAACCAGTTTTATGTGTGTGCTACTGCAGTTAGTAAAGTTACACTAAGTTGCTCCTAAAGGTACAACTGTGTTTCAAAGCAATACAATGCTGAATGTAGTTCCAATGTAAATGCAGTGTAGTATGTTCTTGAATTCAACTTTACTTTATGTATTCCATTGCTGTGAGTAGCTTTCCTTGTTTTTCTATTCAGTTGCATTTCACTCTGAATAGTTATGCACATGTACATAACAGAAAATACACAAAATAAAAAGTAACGCATGTAGCTGAAAAGAGAGTACAATTTACTTTTGCTCAAAAGTACTATGTGCTAACTTGATGTAAACGTATTCACTTTACTTTCCATATGATTTAGAGTTGTCTGCAACCAGTTTTATGTGTGTGCTACCGCATTTAGTAAAGTTACACTAAGTTGCTCCTAAAGGTACAACCGTGTTTCAAAGCAATACAAAGCTGAATGTAGTTCCAATGTAAATGCAGTGTAGTAAGTTCTTGAAATCAACTTTACTTTATGTATTCCATTGCTGTGAGTAGCTTTCCTTGTTTTTCTATTCAGTTGCAGTTCACTCTGAATAGTTATGCACATGTACATAACAGAAAATACACAAAATAAAAAGTAACGCATGCAGCTGAAAAGAGAGTACAATTTACTTTTGCTCAAAAGTACTATGTGCTAACTTGATGTAAACGTTTTCAATTTACTTTCCATATGATCTAGAGTTGTCTGCAACCAGTTTTATGTGTGTGCTACCGCATTTAGTAAAGTTACACTAAGCAATATCACCAGTTGCTCCTAATTGTACTAACGTGTTTCAAAGCAATACAAAGCTAAATGCAGTTCCAATTTAAATGCAGTGTAGTATGTACTTGAAATCAACTTTACTTTATGTATTCCATTGCTGTGAGTAGTTTTTTTTTGTGTTTCTAATCTGTTACAGTTCGCTCTGAATAGTTACGCACATGTACATAACAGAAAATCCACAAAAAATATGTAATGCATTCAGCTGAAAAGAGAGTACAATTTACTTTTGCTCAAAAGTACTATGTGCTAACTAGATCTAAACGTTTGTAATTGACTTTCTATATGATTTGGTGCAGTCTGCAACAAGTTTTATGTGTGTGCAACTGAAGTTACTAACGTTACAATAAACAATATCACCAGTTGCTACTAATGGTACTACAGTGTTTCAAAGCAACAAAAAGCTAAATGTAGTTCCAATGTAAATGCATTGTAGTATGTTCTTGAATTCAACTTTACTTTAGGTATTCCATTGCTGTGAGTAGCTTTCCTTGTTTTTCCATTCAGTTGAAGTTCATTCTGAATAGTTACGCACATGTACATAACAGAAAACGCACAAAAAATAAGTAATGCATTCAGCTGAAAAGAGAGTACAATTTATTTCTGCTCAAAAGTACTATGTGCTAACTTGATGTAAACGTATTCACTTTACTTTCCATATGATTTAGAGTTGTCTGCAACCAGTTTTATGTGTGTGCTACTGAAGTTAGTAAAGTTACACTAAGTTGCTCCTAAAGGTACAACCGTGTTTCAAAGCAATACAATGCTGAATGTAGTTCCAATGTAAATGCAGTGTAGTATGTTCTTGAATTCAACTTTACTTTATGTATTCCATTGCTGTGAGTAGCTTTCCTTGTTTTTCTATTCAGTTGCAGTTCACTCTGAATAATGCACATGTACATAACAGAAAATGCACAAAAAATAAGTAATGCATTCAGCTGAAAAGAGAGTACAATTTACTTTTGCTCAAAAGTACTATGTGCTAACTTGATGTAAACGTATTCACTTTACTTTCCATATGATTTAGAGTTGTCTGCAACCAGTTTTATGTGTGTGCTACTGCAGTTAGTAAAGTTACACTAAGTTGCTCCTAAAGGTACAACTGTGTTTCAAAGCAATACAATGCTGAATGTAGTTCCAATGTAAATGCAGTGTAGTATGTTCTTGAATTCAACTTTACTTTATGTATTCCATTGCTGTGAGTAGCTTTCCTTGTTTTTCTATTCAGTTGCATTTCACTCTGAATAGTTATGCACATGTACATAACAGAAAATACACAAAATAAAAAGTAACGCATGTAGCTGAAAAGAGAGTACAATTTACTTTTGCTCAAAAGTACTATGTGCTAACTTGATGTAAACGTATTCACTTTACTTTCCATATGATTTAGAGTTGTCTGCAAGCAGTTTTATGTGTGTGCTACCGCATTTAGTAAAGTTACACTAAGTTGCTCCTAAAGGTACAACCGTGTTTCAAAGCAATACAAAGCTAAATGTAGTTCCAATGTAAATGCATTGTAGTATGTTCTTGAATTCAACTTTACTTTAGGTATTCCATTGCTGTGAGTAGCTTTCCTTGTTTTTCCATTCAGTTGCAGTTCATTCTGAATAGTTACGCACATGTACATAACAGAAAACGCACAAAAAATAAGTAATGCATTCAGCTGAAAAGAGAGTACAATTTATTTCTGCTCAAAAGTACTATGTGCTAACTTGATGTAAACGTATTCACTTTACTTTCCATATGATTTAGAGTTGTCTGCAACCAGTTTTATGTGTGGCTACTGAAGTTAGTAAATTTACACTAAGTTGCTCCTAAAGGTACAACCGTGTTTCAAAGCAATACAATGCTGAATGTAGTTCCAATGTAAATGCAGTGTAGTATGTTCTTGAATTCAACTTTACTTTATGTATTCCATTGCTGTGAGTAGCTTTCCTTGTTTTTCTATTCAGTTGCAGTTCACTCTGAATAATGCACATGTACATAACAGAAAATGCACAAAAAATAAGTAATGCATTCAGCTGAAAAGAGAGTACAATTTACTTTTGCTCAAAAGTACTATGTGCTAACTTGATGTAAACGTATTCACTTTACTTTCCATATGATTTAGAGTTGTCTGCAACCAGTTTTATGTGTGTGCTACTGCAGTTAGTAAAGTTACACTAAGTTGCTCCTAAAGGTACAACTGTGTTTCAAAGCAATACAATGCTGAATGTTGTTCCAATGTAAATGCAGTGTAGTATGTTCTTGAATTCAACTTTACTTTATGTATTCCATTGCTGTGAGTAGCTTTCCTTGTTTTTCTATTCAGTTGCATTTCACTCTGAATAGTTATGCACATGTACATAACAGAAAATACACAAAATAAAAAGTAACGCATGTAGCTGAAAAGAGAGTACAATTTACTTTTGCTCAAAAGGACTATGTGTTAACTTGATGTAAACGTATTCACTTTACTTTCCATATGATTTAGAGTTGTCTGCAACCAGTTTTATGTGTGTGCTACCGCATTTAGTAAAGTTACACTAAGTTGCTCCTAAAGGTACAACCGTGTTTCAAAGCAATACAAAGCTGAATGTAGTTCCAATGTAAATGCAGTGTAGTAAGTTCTTGAAATCAACTTTACTTTATGTATTCCATTGCTGTGAGTAGCTTTCCTTGTTGTTCCATTCAGTTGCAGTTCACTCTGAATAGTTATGCACATGTACATAACAGAAAATACACAAAATAAAAAGTAACGCATTCAGCTGAAAAGAGAGTACAATTTACTTTTGCTCAAAAGTACTATGTGGTAACTTGATGTAAACGTTTTCAATTTACTTTCCATCTGATCTAGAGTTGTCTGCAACCAGTTTTATGTGTGTGCTACTGATGTTAGTAAAGTTACACTAAGCAATATCACCAGTTGCTCCTAATTGTACTAACGTGTTTCAAAGCAATACAAAGCTAAATGCAGTTCCAATTTAAATGCAGTGTAGTATGTACTTGAATTCAACATTACTTTATGTATTCCATTGCTGTGAGTCGTTTTCTTTGTGTTTCTATTCAGTTACAGTGCACTCTGAATAGTTACGCACATGTACATAACAGAAAATGCACAAAAAATAAGTAATGCATTCAGCTGAAAAGAGAGTACAATTTATTTCTGCTCAAAAGTACTATGTGCTAACTTGATGTAAACGTTTGTAATTGACTTTCTATATGATTTGGTGCAGTCTGCAACAAGTTTTATGTGTGTGCTACTGAAGTTACTAACGTTACAATAAACAATATCACCAGTTGCTACAAATGGTACTACAGTGTTTCAAAGCAACAAAAAGCTAAATGTAGTTCCAATGTAAATGCATTGTAGTATGTTCTTGAATTCAACTTTACTTTAGGTATTCCATTGCTGTGAGTAGCTTTCCTTGTTTTTCCATTCAGTTGCAGTTCATTCTGAATAGTTACGCACATGTACATAACAGAAAACGCACAAAAAATAAGTAATGCATTCAGCTGAAAAGAGAGTACAATTTATTTCTGCTCAAAAGTACTATGTGCTAACTTGATGTAAACGTATTCACTTTACTTTCCATATGATTTAGAGTTGTCTGCAACCAGTTTTATGTGTGTGCTACTGAAGTTAGTAAAGTTACACTAAGTTGCTCCTAAAGGTACAACCGTGTTTCAAAACAATACAATGCTGAATGTAGTTCCAATGTAAATGCAGTGTAGTATGTTCTTGAATTCAACTTTACTTTATGTATTCCATTGCTGTGAGTAGCTTTCCTTGTTTTTCTATTCAGTTGCAGTTCACTCTGAATAATGCACATGTACATAACAGAAAATGCACAAAAAATAAGTAATGCATTCAGCTGAAAAGAGAGTACAATTTACTTTTGCTCAAAAGTACTATGTGCTAACTTGATGTAAACGTATTCACTTTACTTTCCATATGATTTAGAGTTGTCTGCAACCAGTTTTATGTGTCTGCTACCGCATTTAGTAAAGTTACACTAAGTTGCTCCTAAAGGTACAACCGTGTTTCAAAGCAATACAAAGCCGAATGTAGTTCCAATGTAAATGCAGTGTAGTAAGTTCTTGAAATCAACTTTACTTTATGTATTCCATTGCTGTGAGTAGCTTTGCTTGTTGTTCTATTCAGTTGCAGTTCACTCTGAATAGTTATGCACATGTACATAACAGAAAATACACAAAATAAAAAGTAACGCATGCAGCTGAAAAGAGAGTACAATTTACTTTTGCTCAAAAGTACTATGTGCTAACTTGATGTAAACGTTTTCAATTTACTCTCCATATGATCTAGAGTTGTCTGCAACCAGTTTTATGTGTGTGCTACTGCAGTTAGTAAAGTTACACTAAGCAATATCACCAGTTGCTCCTAATGGTACTACAGTGTTTCAAAGCAATACAAAGCTAAATGTAGTTCCAATGTAAATGCATTGTAGTATGTTCTTGAATTCAACTTTACTTTAGGTATTCCATTGCTGTGAGTAGCTTTCCTTGTTTTTCCATTCAGTTGCAGTTCATTCTGAATAGTTACGCACATGTACATAACAGAAAACGCACAAAAAATAAGTAATGCATTCAGCTGAAAAGAGAGTACAATTTATTTCTGCTCAAAAGTACTATGTGCTAACTTGATGTAAACGTATTCACTTTACTTTCCATATGATTTAGAGTTGTCTGCAACCAGTTTTATGTGTGGCTACTGAAGTTAGTAAAGTTACACTAAGTTGCTCCTAAAGGTACAACCGTGTTTCAAAGCAATACAATGCTGAATGTAGTTCCAATGTAAATGCAGTGTAGTATGTTCTTGAATTCAACTTTACTTTATGTATTCCATTGCTGTGAGTAGCTTTCCTTGTTTTTCTATTCAGTTGCAGTTCACTCTGAATAATGCACATGTACATAACAGAAAATGCACAAAAAATAAGTAATGCATTCAGCTGAAAAGAGAGTACAATTTACTTTTGCTCAAAAGTACTATGTGCTAACTTGATGTAAACGTATTCACTTTACTTTCCATATGATTTAGAGTTGTCTGCAACCAGTTTTATGTGTGTGCTACTGCAGTTAGTAAAGTTACACTAAGTTGCTCCTAAAGGTACAACTGTGTTTCAAAGCAATACAATGCTGAATGTTGTTCCAATGTAAATGCAGTGTAGTATGTTCTTGAATTCAACTTTACTTTATGTATTCCATTGCTGTGAGTAGCTTTCCTTGTTTTTCTATTCAGTTGCATTTCACTCTGAATAGTTATGCACATGTACATAACAGAAAATACACAAAATAAAAAGTAACGCATGTAGCTGAAAAGAGAGTACAATTTACTTTTGCTCAAAAGTACTATGTGCTAACTTGATGTAAACGTATTCACTTTACTTTCCATATGATTTAGAGTTGTCTGCAACCAGTTTTATGTGTGTGCTACCGCATTTAGTAAAGTTACACTAAGTTGCTCCTAAAGGTACAACCGTGTTTCAAAGCAATACAAAGCTGAATGTAGTTCCAATGTAAATGCATTGTAGTATGTTCTTGAAATCAACTTTACTTTATGTATTCCATTGCTGTGAGTAGCTTTCCTTGTTGTTCCATTCAGTTGCAGTTCACTCTGAATAGTTATGCACATGTACATAACAGAAAATACACAATATAAAAAGTAACGCATTCAGCTGAAAAGAGAGTACAATTTACTTTTGCTCAAAAGTACTATGTGCTAACTAGATCTAAACGTTTGTAATTGACTTTCTATATGATTTGGTGCAGTCTGCAACAAGTTTTATGTGTGTGCTACTGAAGTTACTAACGTTACAATAAACAATATCACCAGTTGCTCCTAATGGTACTACCGTGTTTCAAAGCAATACAAAGCTAAATGTAGTTCCAATGTAAATGCATTGTAGTATGTTCTTGAATTCAACTTTACTTTAGGTATTCCATTGCTGTGAGTAGCTTTCCTTGTTTTTCCATTCAGTTGCAGTTCATTCTGAATACTTACGCACATGTACATAACATAAAACGCACAAAAAATAAGTAATGCATTCAGCTGAAAAGAGAGTACAATTTATTTCTGCTCAAAAGTACTATGTGCTAACTAGATCTAAACGTTTGTAATTGACTTTCTATATGATTTGGTGCAGTCTGCAACAAGTTTTATGTGTGTGCTACTGAAGTTACTAACGTTACAATAAACAATATCACCAGTTGCTACTAATGGTACTACAGTGTTTCAAAGCAACAAAAAGCTAAATGTAGTTCCAATGTAAATGCATTGTAGTATGTTCTTGAATTCAACTTTACTTTAGGTATTCCATTGCTGTGAGTAGCTTTCCTTGTTTTTCCATTCAGTTGCAGTTCATTCTGAATAGTTACGCACATGTACATAACAGAAAACGCACAAAAAATAAGTAATGCATTCAGCTGAAAAGAGAGTACAATTTATTTCTGCTCAGAAGTACTATGTGCTAACTTGATGTAAACGTATTCTCTTTACTTTCCATATGATTTAGAGTTGTCTGCAACCAGTTTTATGTGTGTGCTACTGAAGTTAGTAAAGTTACACTAAGTTGCTCCTAAAGGTACAACCGTGTTTCAAAGCAATACAATGCTGAATGTAGTTCCAATGTAAATGCAGTGTAGTATGTTCTTGAATTCAACTTTACTTTATGTATTCCATTGCTGTGAGTAGCTTTCCTTGTTGTTCCATTCAGTTGCAGTTCACTCTGAATAGTTATGCACATGTACATAACAGAAAATACACAAAATAAATAGTAACGCATTCAGCTGAAAAGAGAGTACAATTTACTTTTGCTCAAAAGTACTATGTGGTAACTTGATGTAAACGTTTTCAATTTACTTTCCATATGATCTAGAGTTGTCTGCAACCAGTTTTATGTGTGTGCTACTGATGTTAGTAAAGTTACACTAAGCAATATCAGCAGTTGCTCCTAATTGTACTAACGTGTTTCAAAGCAATACAAAGCTAAATGCAGTTCCAATTTAAATGCAGTGTAGTATGTACTTGAATTCAACATTACTTTATGTATTCCATTGCTGTGAGTCGTTTTCTTTGTGTTTCTATTCAGTTACAGTGCACTCTGAATAGTTACGCACATGTACATAACAGAAAATGCACAAAAAATAAGTAATGCATTCAGCTGAAAAGAGAGTACAATTTATTTCTGCTCAAAAGTACTATGTGCTAACTTGATGTAAACGTATTCACTTTACTTTCCATATGATTTAGAGTTGTCTGCAACCAGTTTTATGTGTGTGCTACTGAAGTTAGTAAAGTTACACTAAGTTGCTCCTAAAGGTACAACCGTGTTTCAAAGCAATACAATGCTGAATGTAGTTCCAATGTAAATGCAGTGTAGTATGTTCTTGAATTCAACTTTACTTTATGTATTCCATTGCTGTGAGTAGATTTCCTTGTTTTTCTATTCAGTTGCAGTTCACTCTGAATAATGCACATGTACATAACAGAAAATGCACAAAAAATAAGTAATGCATTCAGCTGAAAAGAGAGTACAATTTACTTTTGCTCAAAAGTACTATGTGCTAACTTGATGTAAACGTATTCACTTTACTTTCCATATGATTTAGAGTTGTCTGCAACCAGTTTTATGTGTGTGCTACTGCAGTTAGTAAAGTTACACTAAGCAATATCACCAGTTGCTCCTAATGGTACTACCGTGTTTCAAAGCAATACAAAGCTAAATGTAGTTCCAATGTAAATGCATTGTAGTATGTTCTTGAAATCAACTTTACTTTATGTATTCCATTGCTGTTGGTAGCCTTCCTTGTTGTTCCATTCAGTTGCAGTTCACTCTGAATAGTTATGCACATGTACATAACAGAAAATACACAAAATAAAAAGTAACGCATTCAGCTGAAAAGAGAGTACAATTTACTTTTGCTCAAAAGTACTATGTGGTAACTTGACGTAAACGTTTTCAATTTACTTTCCATATGATCTAGAGTTGTCTGCAACCAGTTTTATGTGTGTGCTACTGATGTTAGTAAAGTTACACTAAGCAATATCACCAGTTGCTCCTAATTGTACTAACGTGTTTCAAAGCAATACAAAGCTAAATGCAGTTCCAATTTAAATGCAGTGTAGTATGTACTTGAATTCAACATTACTTTATGTATTCCATTGCTGTGAGTCGTTTTCTTTGTGTTTCTATTCAGTTACAGTGCACTCTGAATAGTTACGCACATGTACATAACAGAAAATGCACAAAAAATAAGTAATGCATTCAGCTGAAAAGAGAGTACAATTTATTTCTGCTCAAAAGTACTATGTGCTAACTTTATGTAAACGTTTGTAATTGACTTTCTATATGATTTGGTGCAGTCTGCAACAAGTTTTATGTGTGTGCTACTGAAGTTACTAACGTTACAATAAACAATATCACCAGTTGCTACAAATGGTACTACAGTGTTTCAAAGCAACAAAAAGCTAAATGTAGTTCCAATGTAAATGCATTGTAGTATGTTCTTGAATTCAACTTTACTTTAGGTATTCCATTGCTGTGAGTAGCTTTCCTTGTTTTTCCATTCAGTTGCAGTTCATTCTGAATAGTTACGCACATGTACATAACAGAAAACGCACAAAAAATAAGTAATGCATTCAGCTGAAAAGAGAGTACAATTTATTTCTGCTCAAAAGTACTATGTGCTAACTTGATGTAAACGTATTCTCTTTACTTTCCATATGATTTAGAGTTGTCTGCAACCAGTTTTATGTGTGTGCTACTGAAGTTAGTAAAGTTACACTAAGTTGCTCCTAAAGGTACAACCGTGTTTCAAAGCAATACAATGCTGAATGTAGTTCCAATGTAAATGCAGTGTAGTATGTTCTTGAATTAAACTTTACTTTATGTATTCCATTGCTGTGAGTAGCTTTCCTTGTTTTTCTATTCAGTTGCAGTTCACTCTGAATAATGCACATGTACATAACAGAAAATGCACAAAAAATAAGTAATGCATTCAGCTGAAAAGAGAGTACAATTTACTTTTGCTCAAAAGTACTATGTGCTAACTTGATGTAAACGTATTCACTTTACTTTCCATATGATTTAGAGTTGTCTGCAACCAGTTTTATGTGTGTGCTACTGCAGTTAGTAAAGTTACACTAAGTTGCTCCTAAAGGTAGAACTGTGTTTCAAAGCAATACAATGCTGAATGTAGTTCCAATGTAAATGCAGTGTAGTATGTTCTTGAATTCAACTTTACTTTATGTATTCCATTGCTGTGAGTAGCTTTCCTTGTTTTTCCATTCAGTTGCAGTTCATTCTGAATAGTTACGCACATGTACATAACAGAAAACGCACAAAAAATAAGTAATGCATTCAGCTGAAAAGAGAGTACAATTTATTTCTGCTCAAAAGTACTATGTGCTAACTTGATGTAAACGTATTCACTTTACTTTCCATATGATTTAGAGTTGTCTGCAACCAGTTTTATGTGTGGCTACTGAAGTTAGTAAAGTTACACTAAGTTGCTCCTAAAGGTACAACCGTGTTTCAAAGCAATACAATGCTGAATGTAGTTCCAATGTAAATGCAGTGTAGTATGTTCTTGAATTCAACTTTTCTTTATGTATTCCATTGCTGTGAGTAGCTTTCCTTGTTTTTCTATTCAGTTGCAGTTCACTCTGAATAATGCACATGTACATAACAGAAAATGCACAAAAAATAAGTAATGCATTCAGCTGAAAAGAGAGTACAATTTACTTTTGCTCAAAAGTACTATGTGCTAACTTGATGTAAACGTATTCACTTTACTTTCCATATGATTTAGAGTTGTCTGCAACCAGTTTTATGTGTGTGCTACTGCAGTTAGTAAAGTTACACTAAGTTGCTCCTAAAGGTACAACTGTGTTTCAAAGCAATACAATGCTGAATGTAGTTCCAATGTAAATGCAGTGTAGTATGTTCTTGAATTCAACTTTACTTTATGTATTCCATTGCTGTGAGTAGCTTTCCTTGTTTTTCTATTCAGTTGCATTTCACTCTGAATAGTTATGCACATGTACATAACAGAAAATACACAAAATAAAAAGTAACGCATGTAGCTGAAAAGAGAGTACAATTTACTTTTGCTCAAAAGTACTATGTGCTAACTTGATGTAAACGTATTCACTTTACTTTCCATATGATTTAGAGTTGTCTGCAACCAGTTTTATGTGTGTGCTACCGCATTTAGTAAAGTTACACTAAGTTGCTCCTAAAGGTACAACCGTGTTTCAAAGCAATACAAAGCTGAATGTAGTTCCAATGTAAATGCAGTGTAGTAAGTTCTTGAAATCAACTTTACTTTATGTATTCCATTGCTGTGAGTAGCTTTCCTTGTTTTTCTATTCAGTTGCAGTTCACTCTGAATAGTTATGCACATGTACATAACAGAAAATACACAAAATAAAAAGTAACGCATGCAGCTGAAAAGAGAGTACAATTTACTTTTGCTCAAAAGTACTATGTGCTAACTTGATGTAAACGTTTTCAATTTACTTTCCATATGATCTAGAGTTGTCTGCAACCAGTTTTATGTGTGTGCTACCGCATTTAGTAAAGTTACACTAAGCAATATCACCAGTTGCTCCTAATTGTACTAACGTGTTTCAAAGCAATACAAAGCTAAATGCAGTTCCAATTTAAATGCAGTGTAGTATGTACTTGAAATCAACTTTACTTTATGTATTCCATTGCTGTGAGTAGTTTTTTTTTGTGTTTCTAATCTGTTACAGTTCGCTCTGAATAGTTACGCACATGTACATAACAGAAAATCCACAAAAAATATGTAATGCATTCAGCTGAAAAGAGAGTACAATTTACTTTTGCTCAAAAGTACTATGTGCTAACTAGATCTAAACGTTTGTAATTGACTTTCTATATGATTTGGTGCAGTCTGCAACAAGTTTTATGTGTGTGCAACTGAAGTTACTAACGTTACAATAAACAATATCACCAGTTGCTACTAATGGTACTACAGTGTTTCAAAGCAACAAAAAGCTAAATGTAGTTCCAATGTAAATGCATTGTAGTATGTTCTTGAATTCAACTTTACTTTAGGTATTCCATTGCTGTGAGTAGCTTTCCTTGTTTTTCCATTCAGTTGAAGTTCATTCTGAATAGTTACGCACATGTACATAACAGAAAACGCACAAAAAATAAGTAATGCATTCAGCTGAAAAGAGAGTACAATTTATTTCTGCTCAAAAGTACTATGTGCTAACTTGATGTAAACGTATTCACTTTACTTTCCATATGATTTAGAGTTGTCTGCAACCAGTTTTATGTGTGTGCTACTGAAGTTAGTAAAGTTACACTAAGTTGCTCCTAAAGGTACAACCGTGTTTCAAAGCAATACAATGCTGAATGTAGTTCCAATGTAAATGCAGTGTAGTATGTTCTTGAATTCAACTTTACTTTATGTATTCCATTGCTGTGAGTAGCTTTCCTTGTTTTTCTATTCAGTTGCAGTTCACTCTGAATAATGCACATGTACATAACAGAAAATGCACAAAAAATAAGTTATGCATTCAGCTGAAAAGAGAGTACAATTTACTTTTGCTCAAAAGTACTATCTGCTAACTTGATGTAAACGTATTCACTTTACTTTCCATATGATTTAGAGTTGTCTGCAACCAGTTTTATGTGTCTGCTACCGCATTTAGTAAAGTTACACTAAGTTGCTCCTAAAGGTACAACCGTGTTTCAAAGCAATACAAAGCTGAATGTAGTTCCAATGTAAATGCAGTGTAGTAAGTTCTTGAAATCAACTTTACTTTATGTATTCCATTGCTGTGAGTAGCTTTCCTTGTTTTTCTATTCAGTTGCATTTCACTCTGAATAGTTATGCACATGTACATAACAGAAAATACACAAAATAAAAAGTAACGCATGTAGCTGAAAAGAGAGTACAATTTACTTTTTCTCAAAAGTACTATGTGCTAACTTGATGTAAACGTTTTCAATTTACTTTCCATATGATCTAGAGTTGTCTGCAACCAGTTTTATGTGTGTGCTACCGCATTTAGTAAAGTTACACTAAGCAATATCACCAGTTGCTCCTAATGGTACTACCGTGTTTCAAAGCAATACAAAGCTAAATGTAGTTCCAATGTAAATGCATTGTAGTATGTTCTTGAATTCAACTTTACTTTAGGTATTCCATTGCTGTGAGTAGCTTTCCTTGTTTTTCCATTCAGTTGCAGTTCATTCTGAATAGTTACGCACATGTACATAACAGAAAACGCACAAAAAATAAGTAATGCATTCAGCTGAAAAGAGAGTACAATTTATTTCTGCTCAGAAGTACTATGTGCTAACTTGATGTAAACGTATTCTCTTTACTTTCCATATGATTTAGAGTTGTCTGCAACCAGTTTTATGTGTGTGCTACTGAAGTTAGTAAAGTTACACTAAGTTGCTCCTAAAGGTACAACCGTGTTTCAAAGCAATACAATGCTGAATGTAGTTCCAATGTAAATGCAGTGTAGTATGTTCTTGAATTCAACTTTACTTTATGTATTCCATTGCTGTGAGTAGCTTTCCTTGTTGTTCCATTCAGTTGCAGTTCACTCTGAATAGTTATGCACATGTACATAACAGAAAATACACAAAATAAATAGTAACGCATTCAGCTGAAAAGAGAGTACAATTTACTTTTGCTCAAAAGTACTATGTGGTAACTTGATGTAAACGTTTTCAATTTACTTTCCATATGATCTAGAGTTGTCTGCAACCAGTTTTATGTGTGTGCTACTGATGTTAGTAAAGTTACACTAAGCAATATCAGCAGTTGCTCCTAATTGTACTAACGTGTTTCAAAGCAATACAAAGCTAAATGCAGTTCCAATTTAAATGCAGTGTAGTATGTACTTGAATTCAACATTACTTTATGTATTCCATTGCTGTGAGTCGTTTTCTTTGTGTTTCTATTCAGTTACAGTGCACTCTGAATAGTTACGCACATGTACATAACAGAAAATGCACAAAAAATAAGTAATGCATTCAGCTGAAAAGAGAGTACAATTTATTTCTGCTCAAAAGTACTATGTGCTAACTTGATGTAAACGTATTCACTTTACTTTCCATATGATTTAGAGTTGTCTGCAACCAGTTTTATGTGTGTGCTACTGCAGTTAGTAAAGTTACACTAAGCAATATCACCAGTTGCTCCTAATGGTACTACCGTGTTTCAAAGCAATACAAAGCTAAATGTAGTTCCAATGTAAATGCATTGTAGTATGTTCTTGAAATCAACTTTACTTTATGTATTCCATTGCTGTTGGTAGCTTTCCTTGTTGTTCCATTCAGTTGCAGTTCACTCTGAATAGTTATGCACATGTACATAACAGAAAATACACAAAATAAAAAGTAACGCATTCAGCTGAAAAGAGAGTACAATTTACTTTTGCTCAAAAGTACTATGTGCTAACTTGATGTAAACGTATTCACTTTACTTTCCATATGATTTAGAGTTGTCTGCAACCAGTTTTATGTGTGTGCTACTGAAGTTAGTAAAGTTACACTAAGTTGCTCCTAAAGGTACAACCGTGTTTCAAAGCAATACAATGCTGAATGTAGTTCCAATGTAAATGCAGTGTAGTATGTTCTTGAATTCAACTTTACTTTATGTATTCCATTGCTGTGAGTAGCTTTCCTTGTTTTTCTATTCAGTTGCAGTTCACTCTGAATAATGCACATGTACATAACAGAAAATGCACAAAAAATAAGTAATGCATTCAGCTGAAAAGAGAGTACAATTTACTTTTGCTCAAAAGTACTATGTGCTAACTTGATGTAAACGTATTCACTTTACTTTCCATATGATTTAGTGTTGTCTGCAACCAGTTTTATGTGTGTGCTACTGCAGTTAGTAAAGTTACACTAAGCAATATCACCAGTTGCTCCTAATGGTACTACCGTGTTTCAAAGCAATACAAAGCTAAATGTAGTTCCAATGTAAATGCATTGTAGTATGTTCTTGAAATCAACTTTACTTTATGTATTCCATTGCTGTGAGTAGCTTTCCTTGTTGTTCCATTCAGTTGCAGTTCACTCTGAATAGTTATGCACATGTACATAACAGAAAATACACAAAATAAAAAGTAACGCATTCAGCTGAAAAGAGAGTACAATTTACTTTTGCTCAAAAGTACTATGTGCTAACTTGATGTAAACGTTTTCAATTTACTTTCCATATGATCTAGAGTTGTCTGCAACCAGTTTTATGTGTGTGCTACTGATGTTAGTAAAGTTACACTAAGCAATATCACCAGTTGCTCCTAATTGTACTAACGTGTTTCAAAGCAATACAAAGCTAAATGCAGTTCCAATTTAAATGCAGTGTAGTATGTACTTGAATTCAACATTACTTTATGTATTCCATTGCTGTGAGTCGTTTTCTTTGTGTTTCTATTCAGTTACAGTGCACTCTGAATAGTTACGCACATGTACATAACAGAAAATGCACAAAAAATAAGTAATGCATTCAGCTGAAAAGAGAGTACAATTTATTTCTGCTCAAAAGTACTATGTGCTAACTTGATGTAAACGTATTCACTTTACTTTCCGTATGATTTAGAGTTGTCTGCAACCAGTTTTATGTGTGTGCTACTGAAGTTAGTAAAGTTACACTAAGTTGCTCCTAAAGGTACAACCGTGTTTCAAAGCAATACAATGCTGAATGTAGTTCCAATGTAAATGCAGTGTAGTATGTTCTTGAATTCAACTTTACTTTATGTATTCCATTGCTGTGAGTAGCTTTCCTTGTTTTTCTATTCAGTTGCAGTTCACTCTGAATAATGCACATGTACATAACAGAAAATACACAAAATAAAAAGTAACGCATTCAGCTGAAAAGAGAGTACAATTTACTTTTGCTCAAAAGTACTATGTGCTAACTTGATGTAAACGTATTCACTTTACTTTCCATATGATTTAGAGTTGTCTGCAACCAGTTTTATGTGTGTGCTACTGCAGTTAGTAAAGTTACACTAAGCAATATCACCAGTTGCTCCTAATGGTACTACCGTGTTTCAAAGCAATACAAAGCTAAATGTAGTTCCAATGTAAATGCATTGTAGTATGTTCTTGAAATCAACTTTACTTTATGTATTCCATTGCTGTGAGTAGCTTTCCTTGTTGTTCCATTCAGTTGCAGTTCACTCTGAATAGTTATGCACATGTACATAACAGAAAATACACAAAATAAAAAGTAACGCATTCAGCTGAAAAGAGAGTACAATTTACTTTTGCTCAAAAGTACTATGTGCTAACTTGATGTAAACGTTTTCAATTTACTTTCCATATGATCTAGAGTTGTCTGCAACCAGTTTTATGTGTGTGCTACTGAAGTTAGTAAAGTTACACTAAGTTGCTCCTAAAGGTACAACCGTGTTTCAAAGCAATACAATGCTGAATGTAGTTCCAATGTAAATGCAGTGTAGTATGTTCTTGAATTCAACTTTACTTTATGTATTCCATTGCTGTGAGTAGCTTTCCTTGTTTTTCTATTCAGTTGCAGTTCACTCTGAATAATGCACATGTACATAACAGAAAATGCACAAAAAATAAGTCATGCATTCAGCTGAAAAGAGAGTACAATTTACTTTTGCTCAAAAGTACTATGTGCTAACTTGATGTAAACGTATTCACTTTACTTTCCATATGATTTAGTGTTGTCTGCAACCAGTTTTATGTGTGTGCTACTGCAGTTAGTAAAGTTACACTAAGCAATATCACCAGTTGCTCCTAATGGTACTACCGTGTTTCAAAGCAATACAAAGCTAAATGTAGTTCCAATGTAAATGCAGTGTAGTATGTTCTTGAATTCAACTTTACTTTATGTATTCCATTGCTGTGAGTAGCTTTCCTTGTTGTTCCATTCAGTTGCAGTTCACTCTGAATAGTTATGCACATGTACATAACAGAAAATACACAAAATAAATAGTAACGCATTCAGCTGAAAAGAGAGTACAATTTACTTTTGCTCAAAAGTACTATGTGCTAACTTGATGTAAACGTTTTCAATTTACTTTCCATATGATCTAGAGTTGTCTGCAACCAGTTTTATGTGTGTGCTACTGATGTTAGTAAAGTTACACTAAGCAATATCAGCAGTTGCTCCTAATTGTACTAACGTGTTTCAAAGCAATACAAAGCTAAATGCAGTTCCAATTTAAATGCAGTGTAGTATGTACTTGAATTCAACATTACTTTATGTATTCCATTGCTGTGAGTCGTTTTCTTTGTGTTTCTATTCAGTTACAGTGCACTCTGAATAGTTACGCACATGTACATAACAGAAAATGCACAAAAAATAAGTAATGCATTCAGCTGAAAAGAGAGTACAATTTATTTCTGCTCAAAAGTACTATGTGCTAACTTGATGTAAACGTATTCACTTTACTTTCCATATGATTTAGAGTTGTCTGCAACCAGTTTTATGTGTGTGCTACTGAAGTTAGTAAAGTTACACTAAGTTGCTCCTAAAGGTACAACCGTGTTTCAAAGCAATACAATGCTGAATGTAGTTCCAATGTTAATGCAGTGTAGTATGTTCTTGAATTCAACTTTACTTTATGTATTCCATTGCTGTGAGTAGCTTTCCTTGTTTTTCTATTCAGTTGCAGTTCACTCTGAATAATGCACATGTACATAACAGAAAATGCACAAAAAATAAGTAATGCATTCAGCTGAAAAGAGAGTACAATTTACTTTTGCTCAAAAGTACTATGTGGTAACTTGATGTAAACGTATTCACTTTACTTTCCATATGATTTAGAGTTGTCTGCAACCAGTTTTATGTGTGTGCTACTGCAGTTAGTAAAGTTACACTAAGCAATATCACCAGTTGCTCCTAATGGTACTACCGTGTTTCAAAGCAATACAAAGCTAAATGTAGTTCCAATGTAAATGCATTGTAGTATGTTCTTGAAATCAACTTTACTTTATGTATTCCATTGCTGTGAGTAGTTTTTTTTTGTGTTTCTAATCTGTTACAGTTCGCTCTGAATAGTTACGCACATGTACATAACAGAAAATGCACAAAAAATATCTAATGCATTCAGCTGAAAAGAGAGTACAATTTACTTTTGCTCAAAAGTACTATGTGCTAACTAGATCTAAACGTTTGTAATTGACTTTCTATATGATTTGCTGCAGTCTGCAACAAGTTTTATGTGTGTGCAACTGAAGTTACTAACGTTACAATAAACAATATCACCAGTTGCTACTAATGGTACTACAGTGTTTCAAAGCAACAAAAAGCTAAATGTAGTTCCAATGTAAATGCATTGTAGTATGTTCTTGAATTCAACTTTACTTTAGGTATTCCATTGCTGTGAGTAGCTTTCCTTGTTTTTCCATTCAGTTGAAGTTCATTCTGAATAGTTACGCACATGTACATAACAGAAAACGCACAAAAAATAAGTAATGCATTCAGCTGAAAAGAGAGTACAATTTATTTCTGCTCAAAAGTACTATGTGCTAACTTGATGTAAACGTATTCACTTTACTTTCCATATGATTTAGAGTTGTCTGCAACCAGTTTTATGTGTGTGCTACTGAAGTTAGTAAAGTTACACTAAGTTGCTCCTAAAGGTACAACCGTGTTTCAAAGCAATACAATGCTGAATGTAGTTCCAATGTAAATGCAGTGTAGTATGTTCTTGAATTCAACTTTACTTTATGTATTCCATTGCTGTGAGTAGCTTTCCTTGTTTTTCTATTCAGTTGCAGTTCACTCTGAATAATGCACATGTACATAACAGAAAATGCACAAAAAATAAGTAATGCATTCAGCTGAAAAGAGAGTACAATTTACTTTTGCTCAAAAGTACTATGTGCTAACTTGATGTAAACGTATTCACTTTACTTTCCATATGATTTAGAGTTGTCTGCAACCAGTTTTATGTGTCTGCTACCGCATTTAGTAAAGTTACACTAAGTTGCTCCTAAAGGTACAACCGTGTTTCAAAGCAATACAAAGCTGAATGTAGTTCCAATGTAAATGCAGTGTAGTAAGTTCTTGAAATCAACTTTACTTTATGTATTCCATTGCTGTGAGTAGCTTTGCTTGTTGTTCTATTCAGTTGCAGTTCACTCTGAATAGTTATGCACATGTACATAACAGAAAATACACAAAATAAAAAGTAACGCATGCAGCTGAAAAGAGAGTACAATTTACTTTTGCTCAAAAGTACTATGTGCTAACTTGATGTAAACGTTTTCAATTTACTTTCCATATGATCTAGAGTTGTCTGCAACCAGTTTTATGTGTGTGCTACTGCAGTTAGTAAAGTTACACTAAGCAATATCACCAGTTGCTCCTAATGGTACTACCGTGTTTCAAAGCAATACAAAGCTAAATGTAGTTCCAATGTAAATGCATTGTAGTATGTTCTTGAATTCAACTTTACTTTAGGTATTCCATTGCTGTGAGTAGCTTTCCTTGTTTTTCCATTCAGTTGCAGTTCATTCTGAATAGTTACGCACATGTACATAACAGAAAACGCACAAAAAATAAGTAATGCATTCAGCTGAAAAGAGAGTACAATTTATTTCTGCTCAAAAGTACTATGTGCTAACTTGATGTAAACGTATTCACTTTACTTTCCATATGATTTAGAGTTGTCTGCAACCAGTTTTATGTGTGGCTACTGAAGTTAGTAAAGTTACACTAAGTTGCTCCTAAAGGTACAACCGTGTTTCAAAGCAATACAATGCTGAATGTAGTTCCAATGTAAATGCAGTGTAGTATGTTCTTGAATTCAACTTTACTTTATGTATTCCATTGCTGTGAGTAGCTTTCCTTGTTTTTCTATTCAGTTGCAGTTCACTCTGAATAATGCACATGTACATAACAGAAAATGCACAAAAAATAAGTAATGCATTCAGCTGAAAAGAGAGTACAATTTACTTTTGCTCAAAAGTACTATGTGCTAACTTGATGTAAACGTATTCACTTTACTTTCCATATGATTTAGAGTTGTCTGCAACCAGTTTTATGTGTGTGCTACTGCAGTTAGTAAAGTTACACTAAGTTGCTCCTAAAGGTAGAACTGTGTTTCAAAGCAATACAATGCTGAATGTAGTTCCAATGTAAATGCAGTGTAGTATGTTCTTGAATTCAACTTTACTTTATGTATTCCATTGCTGTGAGTAGCTTTCCTTGTTTTTCTATTCAGTTGCATTTCACTCTGAATAGTTATGCACATGTACATAACAGAAAATACACAAAATAAAAAGTAACGCATGTAGCTGAAAAGAGAGTACAATTTACTTTTGCTCAAAAGTACTATGTGCTAACTTGATGTAAACGTATTCACTTTACTTTCCATATGATTTAGAGTTGTCTGCAAGCAGTTTTATGTGTGTGCTACCGCATTTAGTAAAGTTACACTAAGTTGCTCCTAAAGGTACAACCGTGTTTCAAAGCAATACAATGCTGAATGTAGTTCCAATGTAAATGCAGTGTAGTATGTTCTTGAATTCAACTTTACTTTATGTATTCCATTGCTGTGAGTAGCTTTCCTTGTTTTTCTATTCAGTTGCATTTCACTCTGAATAGTTATGCACATGTACATAACAGAAAATACACAAAATAAAAAGTAACGCATGTAGCTGAAAAGAGAGTACAATTTACTTTTGCTCAAAAGTACTATGTGCTAACTTGATGTAAACGTATTCACTTTACTTTCCATATGATTTAGAGTTGTCTGCAACCAGTTTTATGTGTGTGCTACCGCATTTAGTAAAGTTACACTAAGTTGCTCCTAAAGGTACAACCGTGTTTCAAAGCAATACAAAGCTGAATGTAGTTCCAATGTAAATGCAGTGTAGTAAGTTCTTGAAATCAACTTTACTTTATGTATTCCATTGCTGTGAGTAGCTTTCCTTGTTTTTCTATTCAGTTGCAGTTCACTCTGAATAGTTATGCACATGTACATAACAGAAAATACACAAAATAAAAAGTAACGCATGCAGCTGAAAAGAGAGTACAATTTACTTTTGCTCAAAAGTACTATGTGCTAACTTGATGTAAACGTTTTCAATTTACTTTCCATATGATCTAGAGTTGTCTGCAACCAGTTTTATGTGTGTGCTACCGCATTTAGTAAAGTTACACTAAGCAATATCACCAGTTGCTCCTAATTGTACTAACGTGTTTCAAAGCAATACAAAGCTAAATGCAGTTCCAATTTAAATGCAGTGTAGTATGTACTTGAAATCAACTTTACTTTATGTATTCCATTGCTGTGAGTAGTTTTTTTTTGTGTTTCTAATCTGTTACAGTTCGCTCTGAATAGTTACGCACATGTACATAACAGAAAATCCACAAAAAATATGTAATGCATTCAGCTGAAAAGAGAGTACAATTTACTTTTGCTCAAAAGTACTATGTGCTAACTAGATCTAAACGTTTGTAATTGACTTTCTATATGATTTGGTGCAGTCTGCAACAAGTTTTATGTGTGTGCAACTGAAGTTACTAACGTTACAATAAACAATATCACCAGTTGCTACTAATGGTACTACAGTGTTTCAAAGCAACAAAAAGCTAAATGTAGTTCCAATGTAAATGCATTGTAGTATGTTCTTGAATTCAACTTTACTTTAGGTATTCCATTGCTGTGAGTAGCTTTCCTTGTTTTTCCATTCAGTTGAAGTTCATTCTGAATAGTTACGCACATGTACATAACAGAAAACGCACAAAAAATAAGTAATGCATTCAGCTGAAAAGAGAGTACAATTTATTTCTGCTCAAAAGTACTATGTGCTAACTTGATGTAAACGTATTCACTTTACTTTCCATATGATTTAGAGTTGTCTGCAACCAGTTTTATGTGTGTGCTACTGAAGTTAGTAAAGTTACACTAAGTTGCTCCTAAAGGTACAACCGTGTTTCAAAGCAATACAATGCTGAATGTAGTTCCAATGTAAATGCAGTGTAGTATGTTCTTGAATTCAACTTTACTTTATGTATTCCATTGCTGTGAGTAGCTTTCCTTGTTTTTCTATTCAGTTGCAGTTCACTCTGAATAATGCACATGTACATAACAGAAAATGCACAAAAAATAAGTAATGCATTCAGCTGAAAAGAGAGTACAATTTACTTTTGCTCAAAAGTACTATCTGCTAACTTGATGTAAACGTATTCACTTTACTTTCCATATGATTTAGAGTTGTCTGCAACCAGTTTTATGTGTCTGCTACCGCATTTAGTAAAGTTACACTAAGTTGCTCCTAAAGGTACAACCGTGTTTCAAAGCAATACAAAGCTGAATGTAGTTCCAATGTAAATGCAGTGTAGTAAGTTCTTGAAATCAACTTTACTTTATGTATTCCATTGCTGTGAGTAGCTTTGCTTGTTGTTCTATTCAGTTGCAGTTCACTGTGAATAGTTATGCACATGTACATAACAGAAAATACACAAAATAAAAAGTAACGCATGTAGCTGAAAAGAGAGTACAATTTACTTTTGCTCAAAAGTACTATGTGCTAACTTGATGTAAACGTATTCACTTTACTTTCCATATGATTTAGAGTTGTCTGCAACCAGTTTTATGTGTGTGCTACTGCAGTTAGTAAAGTTACACTAAGTTGCTCCTAAAGGTAGAACTGTGTTTCAAAGCAATACAATGCTGAATGTAGTTCCAATGTAAATGCAGTGTAGTAAGTTCTTGAAATCAACTTTACTTTATGTATTCCATTGCTGTGAGTAGCTTTGCTTGTTGTTCTATTCAGTTGCAGTTCACTCTGAATAGTTATGCACATGTACATAACAGAAAATACACAAAATAAAAAGTAACGCATGCAGCTGAAAAGAGAGTACAATTTACTTTTGCTCAAAAGTACTATGTGCTAACTTGATGTAAACGTTTTCAATTTACTTTCCATATGATCTAGAGTTGTCTGCAACCAGTTTTATGTGTGTGCTACTGCAGTTAGTAAAGTTACACTAAGCAATATCACCAGTTGCTCCTAATGGTACTACCGTGTTTCAAAGCAATACAAAGCTAAATGTAGTTCCAATGTAAATGCATTGTAGTATGTTCTTGAATTCAACTTTACTTTAGGTATTCCATTGCTGTGAGTAGCTTTCCTTGTTTTTCCATTCAGTTGCAGTTCATTCTGAATAGTTACGCACATGTACATAACAGAAAACGCACAAAAAATAAGTAATGCATTCAGCTGAAAAGAGAGTACAATTTATTTCTGCTCAAAAGTACTATGTGCTAACTTGATGTAAACGTATTCACTTTACTTTCCATATGATTTAGAGTTGTCTGCAACCAGTTTTATGTGTGGCTACTGAAGTTAGTAAAGTTACACTAAGTTGCTCCTAAAGGTACAACCGTGTTTCAAAGCAATACAATGCTGAATGTAGTTCCAATGTAAATGCAGTGTAGTATGTTCTTGAATTCAACTTTACTTTATGTATTCCATTGCTGTGAGTAGCTTTCCTTGTTTTTCTATTCAGTTGCAGTTCACTCTGAATAATGCACATGTACATAACAGAAAATGCACAAAAAATAAGTAATGCATTCAGCTGAAAAGAGAGTACAATTTACTTTTGCTCAAAAGTACTATGTGCTAACTTGATGTAAACGTATTCACTTTACTTTCCATATGATTTAGAGTTGTCTGCAACCAGTTTTATGTATGTGCTACTGCAGTTAGTAAAGTTACACTAAGTTGCTCCTAAAGGTAGAACTGTGTTTCAAAGCAATACAATGCTGAATGTAGTTCCAATGTAAATGCAGTGTAGTATGTTCTTGAATTCAACTTTACTTTATGTATTCCATTGCTGTGAGTAGCTTTCCTTGTTTTTCTATTCAGTTGCATTTCACTCTGAATAGTTATGCACATGTACATAACAGAAAATACACAAAATAAAAAGTAACGCATGTAGCTGAAAAGAGAGTACAATTTACTTTTGCTCAAAAGTACTATGTGCTAACTTGATGTAAACGTATTCACTTTACTTTCCATATGATTTAGAGTTGTCTGCAAGCAGTTTTATGTGTGTGCTACCGCATTTAGTAAAGTTACACTAAGTTGCTCCTAAAGGTACAACCGTGTTTCAAAGCAATACAAAGCTGAATGTAGTTCCAATGTAAATGCAGTGTAGTGTTCTTGAAATCAACTTTACTTTATGTATTCCATTGCTGTGAGTAGCTTTCCTTGTTTTTCCATTCAGTTGCAGTTCATTCTGAATAGTTACGCACATGTACATAACAGAAAACGCACAAAAAATAAGTAATGCATTCAGCTGAAAAGAGAGTACAATTTATTTCTGCTCAAAAGTACTATGTGCTAACTTGATGTAAACGTATTCACTTTACTTTCCATATGATTTAGAGTTGTCTGCAACCAGTTTTATGTGTGGCTACTGAAGTTAGTAAAGTTACACTAAGTTGCTCCTAAAGGTACAACCGTGTTTCAAAGCAATACAATGCTGAATGTAGTTCCAATGTAAATGCAGTGTAGTATGTTCTTGAATTCAACTTTACTTTATGTATTCCATTGCTGTGAGTAGCTTTCCTTGTTTTTCTATTCAGTTGCATTTCACTCTGAATAGTTATGCACATGTACATAACAGAAAATACACAAAATAAAAAGTAACGCATGTAGCTGAAAAGAGAGTACAATTTACTTTTGCTCAAAAGTACTATGTGCTAACTTGATGTAAACGTATTCACTTTACTTTCCATATGATTTAGAGTTGTCTGCAAGCAGTTTTATGTGTGTGCTACCGCATTTAGTAAAGTTACACTAAGTTGCTCCTAAAGGTACAACCGTGTTTCAAAGCAATACAAAGCTGAATGTAGTTCCAATGTAAATGCAGTGTAGTGTTCTTGAAATCAACTTTACTTTATGTATTCCATTGCTGTGAGTAGCTTTCCTTGTTTTTCCATTCAGTTGCAGTTCATTCTGAATAGTTACGCACATGTACATAACAGAAAACGCACAAAAATTAAGTAATGCATTCAGCTGAAAAGAGAGTACAATTTATTTCTGCTCAAAAGTACTATGTGCTAACTTGATGTAAACGTATTCACTTTACTTTCCATATGATCTAGAGTTGTCTGCAACCAGTTTTATGTGTGTGCTACTGCAGTTAGTAAAGTTACACTAAGCAATATCACCAGTTGCTCCTAATGGTACTACCGTGTTTCAAAGCAATACAAAGCTAAATGTAGTTCCAATGTAAATGCATTGTAGTATGTTCTTGAATTCAACTTTACTTTAGGTATTCCATTGCTGTGAGTAGCTTTCCTTGTTTTTCCATTCAGTTGCAGTTCATTCTGAATAGTTACGCACATGTACATAACAGAAAACGCACAAAAAATAAGTAATGCATTCAGCTGAAAAGAGAGTACAATTTACTTTTGCTCAAAAGTACTATGTGCTAACTTGATGTAAACGTATTCACTTTACTTTCCATATGATTTAGAGTTGTCTGCAACCAGTTTTATGTGTGTGCTACTGCAGTTAGTAAAGTTACACTAAGTTGCTCCTAAAGGTACAACTGTGTTTCAAAGCAATACAATGCTGAATGTAGTTCCAATGTAAATGCAGTGTAGTATGTTCTTGAATTCAACTTTACTTTATGTATTCCATTGCTGTGAGTAGCTTTCCTTGTTTTTCTATTCAGTTGCATTTCACTCTGAATAGTTATGCACATGTACATAACAGAAAATACACAAAATAAAAAGTAACGCATGTAGCTGAAAAGAGAGTACAATTTACTTTTGCTCAAAAGTACTATGTGCTAACTTGATGTAAACGTATTCACTTTACTTTCCATATGATTTAGAGTTGTCTGCAAGCAGTTTTATGTGTGTGCTACCGCATTTAGTAAAGTTACACTAAGTTGCTCCTAAAGGTACAACCGTGTTTCAAAGCAATACAAAGCTGAATGTAGTTCCAATGTAAATGCAGTGTAGTAAGTTCTTGAAATCAACTTTACTTTATGTATTCCATTGCTGTGAGTAGCTTTCCTTGTTTTTCTATTCAGTTGCAGTTCACTCTGAATAGTTATGCACATGTACATAACAGAAAATACACAAAATAAAAAGTAACGCATGCAGCTGAAAAGAGAGTACAATTTACTTTTGCTCAAAAGTACTATGTGCTAACTTGATGTAAACGTTTTCAATTTACTTTCCATATGATCTAGAGTTGTCTGCAACCAGTTTTATGTGTGTGCTACCGCATTTAGTAAAGTTACACTAAGCAATATCACCAGTTGCTCCTAATTGTACTAACGTGTTTCAAAGCAATACAAAGCTAAATGCAGTTCCAATTTAAATGCAGTGTAGTATGTACTTGAAATCAACTTTACTTTATGTATTCCATTGCTGTGAGTAGGTTTTTTTTGTGTTTCTAATCTGTTACAGTTCGCTCTGAATAGTTACGCTCATGTACATAACAGAAAATCCACAAAAAATATGTAATGCATTCAGCTGAAAAGAGAGTACAATTTACTTTTGCTCAAAAGTACTATGTGCTAACTAGATCTAAACGTTTGTAATTGACTTTCTATATGATTTGGTGCAGTCTGCAACAAGTTTTATGTGTGTGCAACTGAAGTTACTAACGTTACAATAAACAATATCACCAGTTGCTACTAATGGTACTACAGTGTTTCAAAGCAACAAAAAGCTAAATGTAGTTCCAATGTAAATGCATTGTAGTATGTTCTTGAATTCAACTTTACTTTAGGTATTCCATTGCTGTGAGTAGCTTTCCTTGTTTTTCCATTCAGTTGAAGTTCATTCTGAATAGTTACGCACATGTACATAACAGAAAACGCACAAAAAATAACCATATAACCATATAACAATCACAGCACGGAAACAGGCCATTCCGGCCCTCCTAGTCCGTGCCGAACTCTTAATCTCACCTAGTCCCACCTACCCGCACTCAGCCCATAACCCTCCACTCCTTTCCTATCCATATACCTATCCAATTTTACCTTAAATGACACAACTGATCTGGCCTCTACTACTTCTACAGGAAGCTCATTCCACACAGCTATCACTCTCTGAGTAAAGAAATACCCCCTCGTGTTTCCCTTAAACTTTTGCCCCCTAACTCTCAAATCATGTCCTCTCGTTTGAATCTCCCCTACTCTCAATGGAAACAGCCTATTCACGTCAACTCTATCTATCCCTCTCAACATTTTAAATACCTCGATCAAATCCCCCCTCAACCTTCTACGCTCCAATGAATAGAGACCTAACTTGTTCAACCTTTCTCTGTAACTTAAGTGCTGAAACCCTGGTAACATCCTAGTAAAACGTCTCTGCACTCTCTCTAATTTATTGATATCTTTCCTATAATTCGGTGACCAGAACTGTACACAATATTCCAAATTTGGCCTTACCAATGCCTTGTACAATTTTAACATTACATCCCAACTTCTGTACTCAATGCTCTGATTTATAAAGGCCAGCGTTCCAAAAGCCTTCTTCACCACCCTATCTACATGAGACTCCACCTTCAGGGAACTATGCACTGTTATTCCTAGATCTCTCTGTTCCACTGCATTCCTCAATGCCCTACCATTTACCCTGTATGTTCTATTTGGATTATTCCTGCCAAAATGTAGAACCTCACACTTCTCAGCATTAAACTCCATCTGCCAACGTTCAGCCCATTCTTCTAACCGGCATAAATCTCCCTGCAAGCTTTGAAAACCCACCTCATTATCCACAACACCTCCTACCTTAGTATCATCAGCATACTTACTAATCCAATTTACCACCCCATCATCCAGATCATTTATGTATATTACAAACAACATTGGGCCCAAAACAGATCCCTGAGGCACCCCGCTAGTCACCGGCCTCCATCCCGATAAACAATTATCCACCACTACTCTCTGGCATCTCCCATCTAGCCACTGTTGAATCCATTTTATTACTCCAGCACTAATACCTAACGACTGAACCTTCTTAACTAACCTTCCATGTGGAACTTTGTCAAAGGCCTTGCTGAAGTCCATATAGACTACATCCACTGCCTTACCCTCGTCAACATTCCTCGTAACTACTTCAAAAAATTCAATAAGGTTTGTCAAACATGACCTTCCACGCACAAATCCATGCTGGCTACTCCTAATCAGATCCTGTCTATCCAGATAATTATAAATACTATCTCTAAGAATACTTTCCATTAATTTACCCACCACTGATGTCAAACTGACAGGTCTATAATTGCCAGGCTTACTTCTAGAACCCTTTTTAAACAATGGAACCACATGAGCAATACGCCAATCCTCCGGCACAATCCCTGTTTCTAATGACATCTGAAAGATCTCCGTCAGAGCTCCTGCTATCTCTACACAAACTTCCCTCAAGGTCCTGGGGAATATCCGGTCAGGACCCGGAGATTTATCCACTTTTAAATTTCTTAAAAGCGCCAGTACTTCCACCTCTTTAATTGTCATAGGTTCCATAACTTCCTTACTTGTTTCCCACACCTTACACCATTCGATATCCTTCTCCTTAGTGAATACCGAAGAGAAGAAATCGTTCAAAATCTCTCCCATCTCCCTCGGCTCCACACATAGCTGACCACCCTGATTCTCTAAGGGACCAATTTTATCCCTCACTATCCTCTTGCTTTTAATATAACTGTAGAAGCCTTTCGGATTTACTTCCACCTTATTTGCCAAACCAAACTCGTAACTTCTTTTAGCTTTTCTAATCTCTTTCTTAAGTTTCCTTTTACATTCTTTATATTCCTCGAGCAATTCCTTTACTCCATGCTGCCTATATCTATTGTAGACATCCCTCTTTTTTCGAACCAAGTTTCTAATATCCCTTGAAAACCATGGCGCTTTCAAACCTTTAATCTTTCCTTTCAACCGAACAGGAACATAAAGATTCTGTACCCTCATAATTTCACCCTTAAATGACCTCCATTTCTCTATTACATCCTTCCCATAAAACAACTTGACCCATTCCACTCTCTCTAAATCCCTGCGCATCTCCTCAAAGTTAGCCTTTCTCCAATCAAAAATCTCAACTCTAGGTCCAGTCCTGTCCTTCTCCATAATTATATTGAAGCTAATGCTATTGTGATCACTGGACCCGAAGTGCTCCCCAACACATACATCTGTCAGCTGACCTATCGCATTCCCTAACAGGAGATCCAACACTGCCCCATCTCTAGTCGGTACTTCTATGTATTGTTGCAAAAAGCTATCCTGCACACATTTCACAAACTCTAAACCATCCAGCCCTTTTACAGAATGAGCTTCCCAATCTATGTGTGGAAAATTAAAATCTCCCACAATCACCACCTTGTGTTTACTACAAATATCTGCTATCTCCTTACACATTTGCTCTTCCAACTCACGCTCCCCATTAGGTGGCCTATAATACACTCCTATCAGTGTTACTACACCTTTCCCATTCCTCAATTCCACCCAAATAGCCTCCCTAGAGGAGCTCTGTAATCTATCCTTCCAAAGCACCGCCATAAGATTTTCTCGGACAAGCAATGCAACACCTCCTCCTCTGGCCCCTCCTACTCTATCACACCTGAAGCAACTAAATCCAGGAATATTTAGTTGCCAATCACACCCTTCCTGCAACCATGTTTCACTAATAGCTACAACATCATAATTCCATGTATCAATCCACACTTTAAGCTCATCCACCTTTCTTACAATGCTCCTAGCATTAAAATAGATACATTTAAGATACTCTCCACCTCCTCCTCTCTTTTCATCCCTAGCAATGCATTCAAATTTATTATCCTTTTCTTTCTTCTCCCCTACAACTTCGGGCTGAGAGCATCCCTCCTCCATCACCTGCCTGTCCTCCCTCACACACGGTCTACTTACTTGCTCTACTGGTGAACTAACCTCCTCTCCCCTAGTTTCCTCAAATTGATTTCCGCCCCCCCATCTTACTAGTTTAAAGTCTGCCCCGTAGCCCTAGCAAACCTCCCCGCTAGGATATTGGTCCCCCCAGGATTCAAGTGTAACCCGTCCTTCTTGAACAGGTCACGCCTGCCCCAGAAGAGGTCCCAATGATCCAGAAACTTGAATCCCTGCCCCCTGCTCCAATCCCTCAACCACGCATTCATCCTCCACCTAATTCCATTCCTACTCTCACTGTCGCGTGGTACAGGCAGTAATCCCGAGATTACTACCTTTGCGGTCCTTCTTCTTACCTGCCTTCCTAACTCCCTATACTCTCGTTTCAGGACCTCTTCCCCTTTCCTACCTATGTCATTGGTACCTACATGTACCACGACCTCTGGCTCCTCACCCTCCCACTTCAGGATATCTTGGACGCGATCAGAAACGTCCCGGACCCTGGCACCAGGGAGGCAAACTACCATCCGGGACTCCCGATCACCTCCACAGAACCGCCTGTCTGAACCCCTGACTATCGAGTCCCCTATTACTATGGTCCTCTTTCTTCTATCCCTACCCTTCTGAGCTACAGGGCCGTCCTCTGTGCCGGAGGCCCGGCCACTGTCACTTCCTCCAGGTAGGCTGTCCCCCCCAACAGTACTCAAACATGAGTACTTATTGTCAAGGGGTACAGCCACTGGGGTACTCTCTAGTACCTGCCCCTTCCCCTTCCTGATCGTGACCCACCTATCTGCCTCCCGTGGCCCCGGAGTGACCACCTGCCTGTAACTCCTCTCTATCACCTCCTCACTCTCCCTGACCAGGCGAAGGTCATCGAGCTGCAGCTCCAGTTCCCTAATTCGGTCCCTCAGGAGCTGCAGTTCGGCGCACCTGGCGCAGATGTGGACGTCCGGGAGGCTCGGAGACTCCAGGATCTCCCACATCCGACACCGAGAACAACAAGCTGCCCTCACACTCATACCTCCCGAATAACTGAAAATAACAAGAACTAAAAGATAAGCCTACTGTGCCCTCTGAGCCCAAGCCCTACACTCTGCTCCCGACTCACTCCGCTGCCCGCAAACGAAGCTGCCCGCTGCTTAAGGCTGCGTTCTTTTTATATCTTCCCTCCTTCCCAGGCCTCCTTCACGCGCCTGCGCAGTCCCGCCTCTCAGAACTCCGATCTGAGAAGCAATTTGAAAATGGCCGCCGCCGCACTTCTTCTCAGCCTCGCTGTCCTCTTCCAAAAGAGGATAATAAGTAATGCATTCAGCTGAAAAGAGAGTACAATTTATTTCTGCTCAAAAGTACTATGTGCTAACTTGATGTAAACGTATTCACTTTACTTTCCATATGATTTAGAGTTGTCTGCAACCAGTTTTATGTGTGTGCTACTGAAGTTAGTAAAGTTACACTAAGTTGCTCCTAAAGGTACAACCGTGTTTCAAAGCAATACAATGCTGAATGTAGTTCCAATGTAAATGCAGTGTAGTATGTTCTTGAATTCAACTTTACTTTATGTATTCCATTGCTGTGAGTAGCTTTCCTTGTTTTTCTATTCAGTTGCAGTTCACTCTGAATAATGCACATGTACATAACAGAAAATGCACAAAAAATAAGTAATGCATTCAGCTGAAAAGAGAGTACAATTTACTTTTGCTCAAAAGTACTATGTGCTAACTTGATGTAAACGTTTTCAATTTACTTTCCATATGATCTAGAGTTGTCTGCAACCAGTTTTATGTGTGTGCTACTGCAGTTAGTAAAGTTACACTAAGCAATATCACCAGTTGCTCCTAATGGTACTACCGTGTTTCAAAGCAATACAAAGCTAAATGTAGTTCCAATGTAAATGCATTGTAGTATGTTCTTGAATTCAACTTTACTTTAGGTATTCCATTGCTGTGAGTAGCTTTCCTTGTTTTTCCATTCAGTTGCAGTTCATTCTGAATAGTTACGCACATGTACATAACAGAAAACGCACAAAAAATAAGTAATGCATTCAGCTGAAAAGAGAGTACAATTTATTTCTGCTCAAAAGTACTATGTGCTAACTTGATGTAAACGTATTCACTTTACTTTCCATATGATTTAGAGTTGTCTGCAACCAGTTTTATGTGTGGCTACTGAAGTTAGTAAAGTTACACTAAGTTGCTCCTAAAGGTACAACCGTGTTTCAAAGCAATACAATGCTGAATGTAGTTCCAATGTAAATGCAGTGTAGTATGTTCTTGAATTCAACTTTACTTTATGTATTCCATTGCTGTGAGTAGCTTTCCTTGTTTTTCTATTCAGTTGCAGTTCACTCTGAATAATGCACATGTACATAACAGAAAATGCACAAAAAATAAGTAATGCATTCAGCTGAAAAGAGAGTACAATTTACTTTTGCTCAAAAGTACTATGTGCTAACTTGATGTAAACGTATTCACTTTACTTTCCATATGATTTAGAGTTGTCTGCAACCAGTTTTATGTATGTGCTACTGCAGTTAGTAAAGTTACACTAAGTTGCTCCTAAAGGTAGAACTGTGTTTCAAAGCAATACAATGCTGAATGTAGTTCCAATGTAAATGCAGTGTAGTATGTTCTTGAATTCAACTTTACTTTATGTATTCCATTGCTGTGAGTAGCTTTCCTTGTTTTTCTATTCAGTTGCATTTCACTCTGAATAGTTATGCACATGTACATAACAGAAAATACACAAAATAAAAAGTAACGCATGTAGCTGAAAAGAGAGTACAATTTACTTTTGCTCAAAAGTACTATGTGCTAACTTGATGTAAACGTATTCACTTTACTTTCCATATGATTTAGAGTTGTCTGCAAGCAGTTTTATGTGTGTGCTACCGCATTTAGTAAAGTTACACTAAGTTGCTCCTAAAGGTACAACCGTGTTTCAAAGCAATACAAAGCTGAATGTAGTTCCAATGTAAATGCAGTGTAGTGTTCTTGAAATCAACTTTACTTTATGTATTCCATTGCTGTGAGTAGCTTTCCTTGTTTTTCCATTCAGTTGCAGTTCATTCTGAATAGTTACGCACATGTACATAACAGAAAACGCACAAAAAATAAGTAATGCATTCAGCTGAAAAGAGAGTACAATTTATTTCTGCTCAAAAGTACTATGTGCTAACTTGATGTAAACGTATTCACTTTACTTTCCATATGATTTAGAGTTGTCTGCAACCAGTTTTATGTGTGGCTACTGAAGTTAGTAAAGTTACACTAAGTTGCTCCTAAAGGTACAACCGTGTTTCAAAGCAATACAATGCTGAATGTAGTTCCAATGTAAATGCAGTGTAGTATGTTCTTGAATTCAACTTTACTTTATGTATTCCATTGCTGTGAGTAGCTTTCCTTGTTTTTCTATTCAGTTGCATTTCACTCTGAATAGTTATGCACATGTACATAACAGAAAATACACAAAATAAAAAGTAACGCATGTAGCTGAAAAGAGAGTACAATTTACTTTTGCTCAAAAGTACTATGTGCTAACTTGATGTAAACGTATTCACTTTACTTTCCATATGATTTAGAGTTGTCTGCAAGCAGTTTTATGTGTGTGCTACCGCATTTAGTAAAGTTACACTAAGTTGCTCCTAAAGGTACAACCGTGTTTCAAAGCAATACAAAGCTGAATGTAGTTCCAATGTAAATGCAGTGTAGTGTTCTTGAAATCAACTTTACTTTATGTATTCCATTGCTGTGAGTAGCTTTCCTTGTTTTTCCATTCAGTTGCAGTTCATTCTGAATAGTTACGCACATGTACATAACAGAAAACGCACAAAAATTAAGTAATGCATTCAGCTGAAAAGAGAGTACAATTTATTTCTGCTCAAAAGTACTATGTGCTAACTTGATGTAAACGTATTCACTTTACTTTCCATATGATCTAGAGTTGTCTGCAACCAGTTTTATGTGTGTGCTACTGCAGTTAGTAAAGTTACACTAAGCAATATCACCAGTTGCTCCTAATGGTACTACCGTGTTTCAAAGCAATACAAAGCTAAATGTAGTTCCAATGTAAATGCATTGTAGTATGTTCTTGAATTCAACTTTACTTTAGGTATTCCATTGCTGTGAGTAGCTTTCCTTGTTTTTCCATTCAGTTGCAGTTCATTCTGAATAGTTACGCACATGTACATAACAGAAAACGCACAAAAAATAAGTAATGCATTCAGCTGAAAAGAGAGTACAATTTACTTTTGCTCAAAAGTACTATGTGCTAACTTGATGTAAACGTATTCACTTTACTTTCCATATGATTTAGAGTTGTCTGCAACCAGTTTTATGTGTGTGCTACTGCAGTTAGTAAAGTTACACTAAGTTGCTCCTAAAGGTACAACTGTGTTTCAAAGCAATACAATGCTGAATGTAGTTCCAATGTAAATGCAGTGTAGTATGTTCTTGAATTCAACTTTACTTTATGTATTCCATTGCTGTGAGTAGCTTTCCTTGTTTTTCTATTCAGTTGCATTTCACTCTGAATAGTTATGCACATGTACATAACAGAAAATACACAAAATAAAAAGTAACGCATGTAGCTGAAAAGAGAGTACAATTTACTTTTGCTCAAAAGTACTATGTGCTAACTTGATGTAAACGTATTCACTTTACTTTCCATATGATTTAGAGTTGTCTGCAAGCAGTTTTATGTGTGTGCTACCGCATTTAGTAAAGTTACACTAAGTTGCTCCTAAAGGTACAACCGTGTTTCAAAGCAATACAAAGCTGAATGTAGTTCCAATGTAAATGCAGTGTAGTAAGTTCTTGAAATCAACTTTACTTTATGTATTCCATTGCTGTGAGTAGCTTTCCTTGTTTTTCTATTCAGTTGCAGTTCACTCTGAATAGTTATGCACATGTACATAACAGAAAATACACAAAATAAAAAGTAACGCATGCAGCTGAAAAGAGAGTACAATTTACTTTTGCTCAAAAGTACTATGTGCTAACTTGATGTAAACGTTTTCAATTTACTTTCCATATGATCTAGAGTTGTCTGCAACCAGTTTTATGTGTGTGCTACCGCATTTAGTAAAGTTACACTAAGCAATATCACCAGTTGCTCCTAATTGTACTAACGTGTTTCAAAGCAATACAAAGCTAAATGCAGTTCCAATTTAAATGCAGTGTAGTATGTACTTGAAATCAACTTTACTTTATGTATTCCATTGCTGTGAGTAGGTTTTTTTTGTGTTTCTAATCTGTTACAGTTCGCTCTGAATAGTTACGCTCATGTACATAACAGAAAATCCACAAAAAATATGTAATGCATTCAGCTGAAAAGAGAGTACAATTTACTTTTGCTCAAAAGTACTATGTGCTAACTAGATCTAAACGTTTGTAATTGACTTTCTATATGATTTGGTGCAGTCTGCAACAAGTTTTATGTGTGTGCAACTGAAGTTACTAACGTTACAATAAACAATATCACCAGTTGCTACTAATGGTACTACAGTGTTTCAAAGCAACAAAAAGCTAAATGTAGTTCCAATGTAAATGCATTGTAGTATGTTCTTGAATTCAACTTTACTTTAGGTATTCCATTGCTGTGAGTAGCTTTCCTTGTTTTTCCATTCAGTTGAAGTTCATTCTGAATAGTTACGCACATGTACATAACAGAAAACGCACAAAAAATAACCATATAACCATATAACAATCACAGCACGGAAACAGGCCATTCCGGCCCTCCTAGTCCGTGCCGAACTCTTAATCTCACCTAGTCCCACCTACCCGCACTCAGCCCATAACCCTCCACTCCTTTCCTATCCATATACCTATCCAATTTTACCTTAAATGACACAACTGATCTGGCCTCTACTACTTCTACAGGAAGCTCATTCCACACAGCTATCACTCTCTGAGTAAAGAAATACCCCCTCGTGTTTCCCTTAAACTTTTGCCCCCTAACTCTCAAATCATGTCCTCTCGTTTGAATCTCCCCTACTCTCAATGGAAACAGCCTATTCACGTCAACTCTATCTATCCCTCTCAACATTTTAAATACCTCGATCAAATCCCCCCTCAACCTTCTACGCTCCAATGAATAGAGACCTAACTTGTTCAACCTTTCTCTGTAACTTAAGTGCTGAAACCCTGGTAACATCCTAGTAAAACGTCTCTGCACTCTCTCTAATTTATTGATATCTTTCCTATAATTCGGTGACCAGAACTGTACACAATATTCCAAATTTGGCCTTACCAATGCCTTGTACAATTTTAACATTACATCCCAACTTCTGTACTCAATGCTCTGATTTATAAAGGCCAGCGTTCCAAAAGCCTTCTTCACCACCCTATCTACATGAGACTCCACCTTCAGGGAACTATGCACTGTTATTCCTAGATCTCTCTGTTCCACTGCATTCCTCAATGCCCTACCATTTACCCTGTATGTTCTATTTGGATTATTCCTGCCAAAATGTAGAACCTCACACTTCTCAGCATTAAACTCCATCTGCCAACGTTCAGCCCATTCTTCTAACCGGCATAAATCTCCCTGCAAGCTTTGAAAACCCACCTCATTATCCACAACACCTCCTACCTTAGTATCATCAGCATACTTACTAATCCAATTTACCACCCCATCATCCAGATCATTTATGTATATTACAAACAACATTGGGCCCAAAACAGATCCCTGAGGCACCCCGCTAGTCACCGGCCTCCATCCCGATAAACAATTATCCACCACTACTCTCTGGCATCTCCCATCTAGCCACTGTTGAATCCATTTTATTACTCCAGCACTAATACCTAACGACTGAACCTTCTTAACTAACCTTCCATGTGGAACTTTGTCAAAGGCCTTGCTGAAGTCCATATAGACTACATCCACTGCCTTACCCTCGTCAACATTCCTCGTAACTACTTCAAAAAATTCAATAAGGTTTGTCAAACATGACCTTCCACGCACAAATCCATGCTGGCTACTCCTAATCAGATCCTGTCTATCCAGATAATTATAAATACTATCTCTAAGAATACTTTCCATTAATTTACCCACCACTGATGTCAAACTGACAGGTCTATAATTGCCAGGCTTACTTCTAGAACCCTTTTTAAACAATGGAACCACATGAGCAATACGCCAATCCTCCGGCACAATCCCTGTTTCTAATGACATCTGAAAGATCTCCGTCAGAGCTCCTGCTATCTCTACACAAACTTCCCTCAAGGTCCTGGGGAATATCCGGTCAGGACCCGGAGATTTATCCACTTTTAAATTTCTTAAAAGCGCCAGTACTTCCACCTCTTTAATTGTCATAGGTTCCATAACTTCCTTACTTGTTTCCCACA
Organism: Hemitrygon akajei; assembly: GCF_048418815.1. Classification (NCBI taxonomy): domain Eukaryota; kingdom Metazoa; phylum Chordata; class Chondrichthyes; order Myliobatiformes; family Dasyatidae; genus Hemitrygon; species Hemitrygon akajei. The sequence continues at coordinate 57,942,553 of NC_133131.1, forward strand.
CCTTACACCATTCGATATCCTTCTCCTTAGTGAATACCGAAGAGAAGAAATCGTTCAAAATCTCTCCCATCTCCCTCGGCTCCACACATAGCTGACCACCCTGATTCTCTAAGGGACCAATTTTATCCCTCACTATCCTCTTGCTTTTAATATAACTGTAGAAGCCTTTCGGATTTACTTCCACCTTATTTGCCAAACCAAACTCGTAACTTCTTTTAGCTTTTCTAATCTCTTTCTTAAGTTTCCTTTTACATTCTTTATATTCCTCGAGCAATTCCTTTACTCCATGCTGCCTATATCTATTGTAGACATCCCTCTTTTTTCGAACCAAGTTTCTAATATCCCTTGAAAACCATGGCGCTTTCAAACCTTTAATCTTTCCTTTCAACCGAACAGGAACATAAAGATTCTGTACCCTCATAATTTCACCCTTAAATGACCTCCATTTCTCTATTACATCCTTCCCATAAAACAACTTGACCCATTCCACTCTCTCTAAATCCCTGCGCATCTCCTCAAAGTTAGCCTTTCTCCAATCAAAAATCTCAACTCTAGGTCCAGTCCTGTCCTTCTCCATAATTATATTGAAGCTAATGCTATTGTGATCACTGGACCCGAAGTGCTCCCCAACACATACATCTGTCAGCTGACCTATCGCATTCCCTAACAGGAGATCCAACACTGCCCCATCTCTAGTCGGTACTTCTATGTATTGTTGCAAAAAGCTATCCTGCACACATTTCACAAACTCTAAACCATCCAGCCCTTTTACAGAATGAGCTTCCCAATCTATGTGTGGAAAATTAAAATCTCCCACAATCACCACCTTGTGTTTACTACAAATATCTGCTATCTCCTTACACATTTGCTCTTCCAACTCACGCTCCCCATTAGGTGGCCTATAATACACTCCTATCAGTGTTACTACACCTTTCCCATTCCTCAATTCCACCCAAATAGCCTCCCTAGAGGAGCTCTGTAATCTATCCTTCCAAAGCACCGCCATAAGATTTTCTCGGACAAGCAATGCAACACCTCCTCCTCTGGCCCCTCCTACTCTATCACACCTGAAGCAACTAAATCCAGGAATATTTAGTTGCCAATCACACCCTTCCTGCAACCATGTTTCACTAATAGCTACAACATCATAATTCCATGTATCAATCCACACTTTAAGCTCATCCACCTTTCTTACAATGCTCCTAGCATTAAAATAGATACATTTAAGATACTCTCCACCTCCTCCTCTCTTTTCATCCCTAGCAATGCATTCAAATTTATTATCCTTTTCTTTCTTCTCCCCTACAACTTCGGGCTGAGAGCATCCCTCCTCCATCACCTGCCTGTCCTCCCTCACACACGGTCTACTTACTTGCTCTACTGGTGAACTAACCTCCTCTCCCCTAGTTTCCTCAAATTGATTTCCGCCCCCCCATCTTACTAGTTTAAAGTCTGCCCCGTAGCCCTAGCAAACCTCCCCGCTAGGATATTGGTCCCCCCAGGATTCAAGTGTAACCCGTCCTTCTTGAACAGGTCACGCCTGCCCCAGAAGAGGTCCCAATGATCCAGAAACTTGAATCCCTGCCCCCTGCTCCAATCCCTCAACCACGCATTCATCCTCCACCTAATTCCATTCCTACTCTCACTGTCGCGTGGTACAGGCAGTAATCCCGAGATTACTACCTTTGCGGTCCTTCTTCTTAACTGCCTTCCTAACTCCCTATACTCTCGTTTCAGGACCTCTTCCCCTTTCCTACCTATGTCATTGGTACCTACATGTACCACGACCTCTGGCTCCTCACCCTCCCACTTCAGGATATCTTGGACGCGATCAGAAACGTCCCGGACCCTGGCACCAGGGAGGCAAACTACCATCCGGGACTCCCGATCACCTCCACAGAACCGCCTGTCTGAACCCCTGACTATCGAGTCCCCTATTACTATGGTCCTCTTTCTTCTATCCCTACCCTTCTGAGCTACAGGGCCGTCCTCTGTGCCGGAGGCCCGGCCACTGTCACTTCCTCCAGGTAGGCTGTCCCCCCCAACAGTACTCAAACATGAGTACTTATTGTCAAGGGGTACAGCCACTGGGGTACTCTCTAGTACCTGCCCCTTCCCCTTCCTGATCGTGACCCACCTATCTGCCTCCCGTGGCCCCGGAGTGACCACCTGCCTGTAACTCCTCTCTATCACCTCCTCACTCTCCCTGACCAGGCGAAGGTCATCGAGCTGCAGCTCCAGTTCCCTAATTCGGTCCCTCAGGAGCTGCAGTTCGGCGCACCTGGCGCAGATGTGGACGTCCGGGAGGCTCGGAGACTCCAGGATCTCCCACATCCGACACCGAGAACAACAAGCTGCCCTCACACTCATACCTCCCGAATAACTGAAAATAACAAGAACTAAAAGATAAGCCTACTGTGCCCTCTGAGCCCAAGCCCTACACTCTGCTCCCGACTCACTCCGCTGCCCGCAAACGAAGCTGCCCGCTGCTTAAGGCTGCGTTCTTTTTATATCTTCCCTCCTTCCCAGGCCTCCTTCACGCGCCTGCGCAGTCCCGCCTCTCAGAACTCCGATCTGAGAAGCAATTTGAAAATGGCCGCCGCCGCACTTCTTCTCAGCCTCGCTGTCCTCTTCCAAAAGAGGATAATAAGTAATGCATTCAGCTGAAAAGAGAGTACAATTTATTTCTGCTCAAAAGTACTATGTGCTAACTTGATGTAAACGTATTCACTTTACTTTCCATATGATTTAGAGTTGTCTGCAACCAGTTTTATGTGTGTGCTACTGAAGTTAGTAAAGTTACACTAAGTTGCTCCTAAAGGTACAACCGTGTTTCAAAGCAATACAATGCTGAATGTAGTTCCAATGTAAATGCAGTGTAGTATGTTCTTGAATTCAACTTTACTTTATGTATTCCATTGCTGTGAGTAGCTTTCCTTGTTTTTCTATTCAGTTGCAGTTCACTCTGAATAATGCACATGTACATAACAGAAAATGCACAAAAAATAAGTAATGCATTCAGCTGAAAAGAGAGTACAATTTACTTTTGCTCAAAAGTACTATCTGCTAACTTGATGTAAACGTATTCACTTTACTTTCCATATGATTTAGAGTTGTCTGCAAAAAGTTTTATGTGTCTGCTACCGCATTTAGTAAAGTTACACTAAGTTGCTCCTAAAGGTACAACCGTGTTTCAAAGCAATACAAAGCTGAATGTAGTTCCAATGTAAATGCAGTGTAGTAAGTTCTTGAAATCAACTTTACTTTATGTATTCCATTGCTGTGAGTAGCTTTGCTTGTTGTTCTATTCAGTTGCAGTTCACTGTGAATAGTTATGCACATGTACATAACAGAAAATACACAAAATAAAAAGTAACGCATGTAGCTGAAAAGAGAGTACAATTTACTTTTGCTCAAAAGTACTATGTGCTAACTTGATGTAAACGTATTCACTTTACTTTCCATATGATTTAGAGTTGTCTGCAACCAGTTTTATGTGTGTGCTACTGCAGTTAGTAAAGTTACACTAAGTTGCTCCTAAAGGTAGAACTGTGTTTCAAAGCAATACAATGCTGAATGTAGTTCCAATGTAAATGCAGTGTAGTATGTTCTTGAATTCAACTTTACTTTATGTATTCCATTGCTGTGAGTAGCTTTCCTTGTTTTTCTATTCAGTTGCATTTCACTCTGAATAGTTATGCACATGTACATAACAGAAAATACACAAAATAAAAAGTAACGCATGTAGCTGAAAAGAGAGTACAATTTACTTTTGCTCAAAAGTACTATGTGCTAACTTGATGTAAACGTATTCACTTTACTTTCCATATGATTTAGAGTTGTCTGCAAGCAGTTTTATGTGTGTGCTACCGCATTTAGTAAAGTTACACTAAGTTGCTCCTAAAGGTACAACCGTGTTTCAAAGCAATACAAAGCTGAATGTAGTTCCAATGTAAATGCAGTGTAGTGTTCTTGAAATCAACTTTACTTTATGTATTCCATTGCTGTGAGTAGCTTTCCTTGTTTTTCCATTCAGTTGCAGTTCATTCTGAATAGTTACGCACATGTACATAACAGAAAACGCACAAAAATTAAGTAATGCATTCAGCTGAAAAGAGAGTACAATTTATTTCTGCTCAAAAGTACTATGTGCTAACTTGATGTAAACGTATTCACTTTACTTTCCATATGATCTAGAGTTGTCTGCAACCAGTTTTATGTGTGTGCTACTGCAGTTAGTAAAGTTACACTAAGCAATATCACCAGTTGCTCCTAATGGTACTACCGTGTTTCAAAGCAATACAAAGCTAAATGTAGTTCCAATGTAAATGCATTGTAGTATGTTCTTGAATTCAACTTTACTTTAGGTATTCCATTGCTGTGAGTAGCTTTCCTTGTTTTTCCATTCAGTTGCAGTTCATTCTGAATAGTTACGCACATGTACATAACAGAAAACGCACAAAAAATAAGTAATGCATTCAGCTGAAAAGAGAGTACAATTTATTTCTGCTCAAAAGTACTATGTGCTAACTTGATGTAAACGTATTCACTTTACTTTCCATATGATTTAGAGTTGTCTGCAACCAGTTTTATGTGTGGCTACTGAAGTTAGTAAAGTTACACTAAGTTGCTCCTAAAGGTACAACCGTGTTTCAAAGCAATACAATGCTGAATGTAGTTCCAATGTAAATGCAGTGTAGTATGTTCTTGAATTCAACTTTACTTTATGTATTCCATTGCTGTGAGTAGCTTTCCTTGTTTTTCTATTCAGTTGCATTTCACTCTGAATAGTTATGCACATGTACATAACAGAAAATACACAAAATAAAAAGTAACGCATGTAGCTGAAAAGAGAGTACAATTTACTTTTGCTCAAAAGTACTATGTGCTAACTTGATGTAAACGTATTCACTTTACTTTCCATATGATTTAGAGTTGTCTGCAACCAGTTTTATGTGTGTGCTACCGCATTTAGTAAAGTTACACTAAGTTGCTCCTAAAGGTACAACCGTGTTTCAAAGCAATACAAAGCTGAATGTAGTTCCAATGTAAATGCAGTGTAGTGTTCTTGAAATCAACTTTACTTTATGTATTCCATTGCTGTGAGTAGCTTTCCTTGTTTTTCTATTCAGTTGCAGTTCACTCTGAATAGTTATGCACATGTACATAACAGAAAATACACAAAATAAAAAGTAACGCATGCAGCTGAAAAGAGAGTACAATTTACTTTTGCTCAAAAGTACTATGTGCTAACTTGATGTAAACGTTTTCAATTTACTTTCCATATGATCTAGAGTTGTCTGCAACCAGTTTTATGTGTGTGCTACCGCATTTAGTAAAGTTACACTAAGCAATATCACCAGTTGCTCCTAATTGTACTAACGTGTTTCAAAGCAATACAAAGCTGAATGTAGTTCCAATGTAAATGCAGTGTAGTATGTTCTTGAAATCAACTTAACTTTATGTATTCCATTGCTGTGAGTAGTTTTTTTGTGTTTCTAATCTGTTACAGTTCGCTCTGAATAGTTACGCACATGTACATAACAGAAAAAGCACAAAAAATAAGTAATGCATTCAGCTGAAAACAGAGTACAATTTATTTCTGCTCAAAAGTACTATGTGCTAACTAGATCTAAACGTTTGTAATTGACTTTCTATATGATTTGGTGCAGTCTGCAACAAGTTTTATGTGTGTGCTACTGAAGTTACTAACGTTACAATAAACAATATCACCAGTTGCTACTAATGGTACTACAGTGTTTCAAAGCAACAAAAAGCTAAATGTAGTTCCAATGTAAATGCATTGTAGTATGTTCTTGAATTCAACTTTACTTTAGGTATTCCATTGCTGTGAGTAGCTTTCCTTGTTTTTCCATTCAGTTGCAGTTCATTCTGAATAGTTACGCACATGTACATAACAGAAAACGCACAAAAAATAAGTAATGCATTCAGCTGAAAAGAGAGTACAATTTATTTCTGCTCAAAAGTACTATGTGCTAACTAGATCTAAACGTTTGTAATTGACTTTCTATATGATTTGGTGCAGTCTGCAAAAAGTTTTATGTGTGTGCTACTGAAGTTACTAACGTTACAATAAACAATATCACCAGTTGCTACTAATGGTACTACAGTGTTTCAAAGCAACAAAAAGCTAAATGTAGTTCCAATGTAAATGCATTGTAGTATGTTCTTGAATTCAACTTTACTTTAGGTATTCCATTGCTGTGAGTAGCTTTCCTTGTTTTTCCATTCAGTTGCAGTTCATTCTGAATAGTTACGCACATGTACATAACAGAAAACGCACAAAAAATAAGTAATGCATTCAGCTGAAAAGAGAGTACAATTTATTTCTGCTCAAAAGTACTATGTGCTAACTTGATGTAAACGTATTCTCTTTACTTTCCATATGATTTAGAGTTGTCTGCAACCAGTTTTATGTGTGTGCTACTGAAGTTAGTAAAGTTACACTAAGTTGCTCCTAAAGGTACAACCGTGTTTCAAAGCAATACAATGCTGAATGTAGTTCCAATGTAAATGCAGTGTAGTATGTTCTTGAATTCAACTTTACTTTATGTATTCCATTGCTGTGAGTAGCTTTCCTTGTTGTTCCATTCAGTTGCAGTTCACTCTGAATAGTTATGCACATGTACATAACAGAAAATACACAAAATAAATAGTAACGCATTCAGCTGAAAAGAGAGTACAATTTACTTTTGCTCAAAAGTACTATGTGGTAACTTGATGTAAACGTTTTCAATTTACTTTCCATATGATCTAGAGTTGTCTGCAACCAGTTTTATGTGTGTGCTACTGATGTTAGTAAAGTTACACTAAGCAATATCAGCAGTTGCTCCTAATTGTACTAACGTGTTTCAAAGCAATACAAAGCTAAATGCAGTTCCAATTTAAATGCAGTGTAGTATGTACTTGAATTCAACATTACTTTATGTATTCCATTGCTGTGAGTCGTTTTCTTTGTGTTTCTATTCAGTTACAGTGCACTCTGAATAGTTACGCACATGTACATAACAGAAAATGCACAAAAAATAAGTAATGCATTCAGCTGAAAAGAGAGTACAATTTATTTCTGCTCAAAAGTACTATGTGCTAACTTGATGTAAACGTATTCACTTTACTTTCCATATGATTTAGAGTTGTCTGCAACCAGTTTTATGTGTGGCTACTGAAGTTAGTAAAGTTACACTAAGTTGCTCCTAAAGGTACAACCGTGTTTCAAAGCAATACAATGCTGAATGTAGTTCCAATGTAAATGCAGTGTAGTATGTTCTTGAATTCAACTTTACTTTATGTATTCCATTGCTGTGAGTAGCTTTCCTTGTTTTTCTATTCAGTTGCAGCTCACTCTGAATAATGCACATGTACATAACAGAAAATGCACAAAAAATAAGTAATGCATTCAGCTGAAAAGAGAGTACAATTTACTTTTGCTCAAAAGTACTATGTGCTAACTTGATGTAAACGTATTCACTTTACTTTCCATATGATTTAGAGTTGTCTGCAACCAGTTTTATGTGTGTGCTACTGCAGTTAGTAAAGTTACACTAAGTTGCTCCTAAAGGTAGAACTGTGTTTCAAAGCAATACAATGCTGAATGTAGTTCCAATGTAAATGCAGTGTAGTATGTTCTTGAATTCAACTTTACTTTATGTATTCCATTGCTGTGAGTAGCTTTCCTTGTTTTTCTATTCAGTTGCATTTCACTCTGAATAGTTATGCACATGTACATAACAGAAAATACACAAAATAAAAAGTAACGCATGTAGCTGAAAAGAGAGTACAATTTACTTTTGCTCAAAAGTACTATGTGCTAACTTGATGTAAACGTATTCACTTTACTTTCCATATGATTTAGAGTTGTCTGCAACCAGTTTTATGTGTGTGCTACCGCATTTAGTAAAGTTACACTAAGTTGCTCCTAAAGGTACAACCGTGTTTCAAAGCAATACAAAGCTGAATGTAGTTCCAATGTAAATGCAGTGTAGTGTTCTTGAAATCAACTTTACTTTATGTATTCCATTGCTGTGAGTAGCTTTCCTTGTTTTTCTATTCAGTTGCAGTTCACTCTGAATAGTTATGCACATGTACATAACAGAAAATACACAAAATAAAAAGTAACGCATGCAGCTGAAAAGAGAGTACAATTTACTTTTGCTCAAAAGTACTATGTGCTAACTTGATGTAAACGTTTTCAATTTACTTTCCATATGATCTAGAGTTGTCTGCAACCAGTTTTATGTGTGTGCTACCGCATTTAGTAAAGTTACACTAAGCAATATCACCAGTTGCTCCTAATTGTACTAACGTGTTTCAAAGCAATACAAAGCTGAATGTAGTTCCAATGTAAATGCAGTGTAGTATGTTCTTGAAATCAACTTAACTTTATGTATTCCATTGCTGTGAGTAGTTTTTTTGTGTTTCTAATCTGTTACAGTTCGCTCTGAATAGTTACGCACATGTACATAACAGAAAAAGCACAAAAAATAAGTAATGCATTCAGCTGAAAACAGAGTACAATTTATTTCTGCTCAAAAGTACTATGTGCTTACTTGATGTAAACGTATTCACTTTACTTTCCATATGATTTAGAGTTGTCTGCAACCAGTTTTATGTGTGTGCTACTGCAGTTAGTAAAGTTACACTAAGCAATATCACCAGTTGCTCCTAATGGTACTACCGTGTTTCAAAGCAATACAAAGCTAAATGTAGTTCCAATGTAAATGCATTGTAGTATGTTCTTGAATTCAACTTTACTTTAGGTATTCCATTGCTGTGAGTAGCTTTCCTTGTTTTTCCATTCAGTTGCAGTTCATTCTGAATAGTTACGCACATGTACATAACAGAAAACGCACAAAAAATAAGTAATGCATTCAGCTGAAAAGAGAGTACAATTTATTTCTGCTCAAAAGTACTATGTGCTAACTAGATCTAAACGTTTGTAATTGACTTTCTATATGATTTGGTGCAGTCTGCAACAAGTTTTATGTGTGTGCTACTGAAGTTACTAACGTTACAATAAACAATATCACCAGTTGCTACTAATGGTACTACAGTGTTTCAAAGCAACAAAAAGCTAAATGTAGTTCCAATGTAAATGCATTGTAGTATGTTCTTGAATTCAACTTTACTTTAGGTATTCCATTGCTGTGAGTAGCTTTCCTTGTTTTTCCATTCAGTTGCAGTTCATTCTGAATAGTTACGCACATGTACATAACAGAAAACGCACAAAAAATAAGTAATGCATTCAGCTGAAAAGAGAGTACAATTTATTTCTGCTCAAAAGTACTATGTGCTAACTTGATGTAAACGTATTCTCTTTACTTTCCATATGATTTAGAGTTGTCTGCAACCAGTTTTATGTGTGGCTACTGAAGTTAGTAAAGTTACACTAAGTTGCTCCTAAAGGTACAACCGTGTTTCAAAGCAATACAATGCTGAATGTAGTTCCAATGTAAATGCAGTGTAGTATGTTCTTGAATTCAACTTTACTTTATGTATTCCATTGCTGTGAGTAGCTTTCCTTGTTTTTCTATTCAGTTGCAGCTCACTCTGAATAATGCACATGTACATAACAGAAAATGCACAAAAAATAAGTAATGCATTCAGCTGAAAAGAGAGTACAATTTACTTTTGCTCAAAAGTACTATGTGCTAACTTGATGTAAACGTATTCACTTTACTTTCCATATGATTTAGAGTTGTCTGCAACCAGTTTTATGTGTGTGCTACTGCAGTTAGTAAAGTTACACTAAGTTGCTCCTAAAGGTAGAACTGTGTTTCAAAGCAATACAATGCTGAATGTAGTTCCAATGTAAATGCAGTGTAGTATGTTCTTGAATTCAACTTTACTTTATGTATTCCATTGCTGTGAGTAGCTTTCCTTGTTTTTCTATTCAGTTGCATTTCACTCTGAATAGTTATGCACATGTACATAACAGAAAATACACAAAATAAAAAGTAACGCATGTAGCTGAAAAGAGAGTACAATTTACTTTTGCTCAAAAGTACTATGTGCTAACTTGATGTAAACGTATTCACTTTACTTTCCATATGATTTAGAGTTGTCTGCAACCAGTTTTATGTGTGTGCTACCGCATTTAGTAAAGTTACACTAAGTTGCTCCTAAAGGTACAACCGTGTTTCAAAGCAATACAAAGCTGAATGTAGTTCCAATGTAAATGCAGTGTAGTGTTCTTGAAATCAACTTTACTTTATGTATTCCATTGCTGTGAGTAGCTTTCCTTGTTTTTCTATTCAGTTGCAGTTCACTCTGAATAGTTATGCACATGTACATAACAGAAAATACACAAAATAAAAAGTAACGCATGCAGCTGAAAAGAGAGTACAATTTACTTTTGCTCAAAAGTACTATGTGCTAACTTGATGTAAACGTTTTCAATTTACTTTCCATATGATCTAGAGTTGTCTGCAACCAGTTTTATGTGTGTGCTACCGCATTTAGTAAAGTTACACTAAGCAATATCACCAGTTGCTCCTAATTGTACTAACGTGTTTCAAAGCAATACAAAGCTGAATGTAGTTCCAATGTAAATGCAGTGTAGTATGTTCTTGAAATCAACTTAACTTTAGGTATTCCATTGCTGTGAGTAGCTTTCCTTGTTTTTCCATTCAGTTGCAGTTCATTCTGAATAGTTACGCACATGTACATAACAGAAAACGCACAAAAAATAAGTAATGCATTCAGCTGAAAAGAGAGTACAATTTATTTCTGCTCAAAAGTACTATGTGCTAACTAGATCTAAACGTTTGTAATTGACTTTCTATATGATTTGGTGCAGTCTGCAACAAGTTTTATGTGTGTGCTACTGAAGTTACTAACGTTACAATAAACAATATCACCAGTTGCTACTAATGGTACTACAGTGTTTCAAAGCAACAAAAAGCTAAATGTAGTTCCAATGTAAATGCATTGTAGTATGTTCTTGAATTCAACTTTACTTTAGGTATTCCATTGCTGTGAGTAGCTTTCCTTGTTTTTCCATTCAGTTGCAGTTCATTCTGAATAGTTACGCACATGTACATAACAGAAAACGCACAAAAAATAAGTAATGCATTCAGCTGAAAAGAGAGTACAATTTATTTCTGCTCAAAAGTACTATGTGCTAACTTGATGTAAACGTATTCTCTTTACTTTCCATATGATTTAGAGTTGTCTGCAACCAGTTTTATGTGTGGCTACTGAAGTTAGTAAAGTTACACTAAGTTGCTCCTAAAGGTACAACCGTGTTTCAAAGCAATACAATGCTGAATGTAGTTCCAATGTAAATGCAGTGTAGTATGTTCTTGAATTCAACTTTACTTTATGTATTCCATTGCTGTGAGTAGCTTTCCTTGTTTTTCTATTCAGTTGCAGCTCACTCTGAATAATGCACATGTACATAACAGAAAATGCACAAAAAATAAGTAATGCATTCAGCTGAAAAGAGAGTACAATTTACTTTTGCTCAAAAGTACTATGTGCTAACTTGATGTAAACGTATTCACTTTACTTTCCATATGATTTAGAGTTGTCTGCAACCAGTTTTATGTGTGTGCTACTGCAGTTAGTAAAGTTACACTAAGTTGCTCCTAAAGGTAGAACTGTGTTTCAAAGCAATACAATGCTGAATGTAGTTCCAATGTAAATGCAGTGTAGTATGTTCTTGAATTCAACTTTACTTTATGTATTCCATTGCTGTGAGTAGCTTTCCTTGTTTTTCTATTCAGTTGCATTTCACTCTGAATAGTTATGCACATGTACATAACAGAAAATACACAAAATAAAAAGTAACGCATGTAGCTGAAAAGAGAGTACAATTTACTTTTGCTCAAAAGTACTATGTGCTAACTTGATGTAAACGTATTCACTTTACTTTCCATATGATTTAGAGTTGTCTGCAACCAGTTTTATGTGTGTGCTACCGCATTTAGTAAAGTTACACTAAGTTGCTCCTAAAGGTACAACCGTGTTTCAAAGCAATACAAAGCTGAATGTAGTTCCAATGTAAATGCAGTGTAGTGTTCTTGAAATCAACTTTACTTTATGTATTCCATTGCTGTGAGTAGCTTTCCTTGTTTTTCTATTCAGTTGCAGTTCACTCTGAATAGTTATGCACATGTACATAACAGAAAATACACAAAATAAAAAGTAACGCATGCAGCTGAAAAGAGAGTACAATTTACTTTTGCTCAAAAGTACTATGTGCTAACTTGATGTAAACGTTTTCAATTTACTTTCCATATGATCTAGAGTTGTCTGCAACCAGTTTTATGTGTGTGCTACCGCATTTAGTAAAGTTACACTAAGCAATATCACCAGTTGCTCCTAATTGTACTAACGTGTTTCAAAGCAATACAAAGCTGAATGTAGTTCCAATGTAAATGCAGTGTAGTATGTTCTTGAAATCAACTTAACTTTAGGTATTCCATTGCTGTGAGTAGCTTTCCTTGTTTTTCCATTCAGTTGCAGTTCATTCTGAATAGTTACGCACATGTACATAACAGAAAACGCACAAAAAATAAGTAATGCATTCAGCTGAAAAGAGAGTACAATTTATTTCTGCTCAAAAGTACTATGTGCTAACTAGATCTAAACGTTTGTAATTGACTTTCTATATGATTTGGTGCAGTCTGCAACAAGTTTTATGTGTGTGCTACTGAAGTTACTAACGTTACAATAAACAATATCACCAGTTGCTACTAATGGTACTACAGTGTTTCAAAGCAACAAAAAGCTAAATGTAGTTCCAATGTAAATGCATTGTAGTATGTTCTTGAATTCAACTTTACTTTAGGTATTCCATTGCTGTGAGTAGCTTTCCTTGTTTTTCCATTCAGTTGCAGTTCATTCTGAATAGTTACGCACATGTACATAACAGAAAACGCACAAAAAATAAGTAATGCATTCAGCTGAAAAGAGAGTACAATTTATTTCTGCTCAAAAGTACTATGTGCTAACTTGATGTAAACGTATTCTCTTTACTTTCCATATGATTTAGAGTTGTCTGCAACCAGTTTTATGTGTGTGCTACTGAAGTTAGTAAAGTTACACTAAGTTGCTCCTAAAGGTACAACCGTGTTTCAAAGCAATACAATGCTGAATGTAGTTCCAATGTAAATGCAGTGTAGTATGTTCTTGAATTCAACTTTACTTTATGTATTCCATTGCTGTGAGTAGCTTTCCTTGTTGTTCCATTCAGTTGCAGTTCACTCTGAATAGTTATGCACATGTACATAACAGAAAATACACAAAATAAATAGTAACGCATTCAGCTGAAAAGAGAGTACAATTTACTTTTGCTCAAAAGTACTATGTGGTAACTTGATGTAAACGTTTTCAATTTACTTTCCATATGATCTAGAGTTGTCTGCAACCAGTTTTATGTGTGTGCTACTGATGTTAGTAAAGTTACACTAAGCAATATCAGCAGTTGCTCCTAATTGTACTAACGTGTTTCAAAGCAATACAAAGCTAAATGCAGTTCCAATTTAAATGCAGTGTAGTATGTACTTGAATTCAACATTACTTTATGTATTCCATTGCTGTGAGTCGTTTTCTTTGTGTTTCTATTCAGTTACAGTGCACTCTGAATAGTTACGCACATGTACATAACAGAAAATGCACAAAAAATAAGTAATGCATTCAGCTGAAAAGAGAGTACAATTTATTTCTGCTCAAAAGTACTATGTGCTAACTTGATGTAAACGTATTCACTTTACTTTCCATATGATTTAGAGTTGTCTGCAACCAGTTTTATGTGTGGCTACTGAAGTTAGTAAAGTTACACTAAGTTGCTCCTAAAGGTACAACCGTGTTTCAAAGCAATACAATGCTGAATGTAGTTCCAATGTAAATGCAGTGTAGTATGTTCTTGAATTCAACTTTACTTTATGTATTCCATTGCTGTGAGTAGCTTTCCTTGTTTTTCTATTCAGTTGCAGTTCACTCTGAATAATGCACATGTACATAACAGAAAATGCACAAAAAATAAGTAATGCATTCAGCTGAAAAGAGAGTACAATTTACTTTTGCTCAAAAGTACTATGTGCTAACTTGATGTAAACGTATTCACTTTACTTTCCATATGATTTAGAGTTGTCTGCAACCAGTTTTATGTGTGTGCTACTGCAGTTAGTAAAGTTACACTAAGTTGCTCCTAAAGGTAGAACTGTGTTTCAAAGCAATACAATGCTGAATGTAGTTCCAATGTAAATGCAGTGTAGTATGTTCTTGAATTCAACTTTACTTTATGTATTCCATTGCTGTGAGTAGCTTTCCTTGTTTTTCTATTCAGTTGCATTTCACTCTGAATAGTTATGCACATGTACATAACAGAAAATACACAAAATAAAAAGTAACGCATGTAGCTGAAAAGAGAGTACAATTTACTTTTGCTCAAAAGTACTATGTGCTAACTTGATGTAAACGTATTCACTTTACTTTCCATATGATTTAGAGTTGTCTGCAAGCAGTTTTATGTGTGTGCTACCGCATTTAGTAAAGTTACACTAAGTTGCTCCTAAAGGTACAACCGTGTTTCAAAGCAATACAAAGCTGAATGTAGTTCCAATGTAAATGCAGTGTAGTGTTCTTGAAATCAACTTTACTTTATGTATTCCATTGCTGTGAGTAGCTTTCCTTGTTTTTCCATTCAGTTGCAGTTCATTCTGAATAGTTACGCACATGTACATAACAGAAAACGCACAAAAAATAAGTAATGCATTCAGCTGAAAAGAGAGTACAATTTATTTCTGCTCAAAAGTACTATGTGCTAACTTGATGTAAACGTATTCACTTTACTTTCCATATGATTTAGAGTTGTCTGCAACCAGTTTTATGTGTGGCTACTGAAGTTAGTAAAGTTACACTAAGTTGCTCCTAAAGGTACAACCGTGTTTCAAAGCAATACAATGCTGAATGTAGTTCCAATGTAAATGCAGTGTAGTATGTTCTTGAATTCAACTTTACTTTATGTATTCCATTGCTGTGAGTAGCTTTCCTTGTTTTTCTATTCAGTTGCAGTTCACTCTGAATAATGCACATGTACATAACAGAAAATGCACAAAAAATAAGTAATGCATTCAGCTGAAAAGAGAGTACAATTTACTTTTGCTCAAAAGTACTATGTGCTAACTTGATGTAAACGTATTCACTTTACTTTCCATATGATTTAGAGTTGTCTGCAACCAGTTTTATGTGTGTGCTACTGCAGTTAGTAAAGTTACACTAAGTTGCTCCTAAAGGTACAACTGTGTTTCAAAGCAATACAATGCTGAATGTAGTTCCAATGTAAATGCAGTGTAGTATGTTCTTGAATTCAACTTTACTTTATGTATTCCATTGCTGTGAGTAGCTTTCCTTGTTTTTCTATTCAGTTGCATTTCACTCTGAATAGTTATGCACATGTACATAACAGAAAATACACAAAATAAAAAGTAACGCATGTAGCTGAAAAGAGAGTACAATTTACTTTTGCTCAAAAGTACTATGTGCTAACTTGATGTAAACGTATTCACTTTACTTTCCATATGATTTAGAGTTGTCTGCAACCAGTTTTATGTGTGTGCTACCGCATTTAGTAAAGTTACACTAAGTTGCTCCTAAAGGTACAACCGTGTTTCAAAGCAATACAAAGCTGAATGTAGTTCCAATGTAAATGCAGTGTAGTAAGTTCTTGAAATCAACTTTACTTTATGTATTCCATTGCTGTGAGTAGCTTTCCTTGTTTTTCTATTCAGTTGCAGTTCACTCTGAATAGTTATGCACATGTACATAACAGAAAATACACAAAATAAAAAGTAACGCATGCAGCTGAAAAGAGAGTACAATTTACTTTTGCTCAAAAGTACTATGTGCTAACTTGATGTAAACGTTTTCAATTTACTTTCCATATGATCTAGAGTTGTCTGCAACCAGTTTTATGTGTGTGCTACCGCATTTAGTAAAGTTACACTAAGCAATATCACCAGTTGCTCCTAATTGTACTAACGTGTTTCAAAGCAATACAAAGCTAAATGCAGTTCCAATTTAAATGCAGTGTAGTATGTACTTGAAATCAACTTTACTTTATGTATTCCATTGCTGTGAGTAGTTTTTTTTTGTGTTTCTAATCTGTTACAGTTCGCTCTGAATAGTTACGCACATGTACATAACAGAAAATCCACAAAAAATATGTAATGCATTCAGCTGAAAAGAGAGTACAATTTACTTTTGCTCAAAAGTACTATGTGCTAACTAGATCTAAACGTTTGTAATTGACTTTCTATATGATTTGGTGCAGTCTGCAACAAGTTTTATGTGTGTGCAACTGAAGTTACTAACGTTACAATAAACAATATCACCAGTTGCTACTAATGGTACTACAGTGTTTCAAAGCAACAAAAAGCTAAATGTAGTTCCAATGTAAATGCATTGTAGTATGTTCTTGAATTCAACTTTACTTTAGGTATTCCATTGCTGTGAGTAGCTTTCCTTGTTTTTCCATTCAGTTGAAGTTCATTCTGAATAGTTACGCACATGTACATAACAGAAAACGCACAAAAAATAAGTAATGCATTCAGCTGAAAAGAGAGTACAATTTATTTCTGCTCAAAAGTACTATGTGGTAACTTGATGTAAACGTTTTCAATTTACTTTCCATATGATCTAGAGTTGTCTGCAACCAGTTTTATGTGTGTGCTACTGATGTTAGTAAAGTTACACTAAGCAATATCAGCAGTTGCTCCTAATTGTACTAACGTGTTTCAAAGCAATACAAAGCTAAATGCAGTTCCAATTTAAATGCAGTGTAGTATGTACTTGAATTCAACATTACTTTATGTATTCCATTGCTGTGAGTCGTTTTCTTTGTGTTTCTATTCAGTTACAGTGCACTCTGAATAGTTACGCACATGTACATAACAGAAAATGCACAAAAAATAAGTAATGCATTCAGCTGAAAAGAGAGTACAATTTATTTCTGCTCAAAAGTACTATGTGCTAACTTGATGTAAACGTATTCACTTTACTTTCCATATGATTTAGAGTTGTCTGCAACCAGTTTTATGTGTGGCTACTGAAGTTAGTAAAGTTACACTAAGTTGCTCCTAAAGGTACAACCGTGTTTCAAAGCAATACAATGCTGAATGTAGTTCCAATGTAAATGCAGTGTAGTATGTTCTTGAATTCAACTTTACTTTATGTATTCCATTGCTGTGAGTAGCTTTCCTTGTTTTTCTATTCAGTTGCAGTTCACTCTGAATAATGCACATGTACATAACAGAAAATGCACAAAAAATAAGTAATGCATTCAGCTGAAAAGAGAGTACAATTTACTTTTGCTCAAAAGTACTATGTGCTAACTTGATGTAAACGTATTCACTTTACTTTCCATATGATTTAGAGTTGTCTGCAACCAGTTTTATGTGTGTGCTACTGCAGTTAGTAAAGTTACACTAAGTTGCTCCTAAAGGTAGAACTGTGTTTCAAAGCAATACAATGCTGAATGTAGTTCCAATGTAAATGCAGTGTAGTATGTTCTTGAATTCAACTTTACTTTATGTATTCCATTGCTGTGAGTAGCTTTCCTTGTTTTTCTATTCAGTTGCATTTCACTCTGAATAGTTATGCACATGTACATAACAGAAAATACACAAAATAAAAAGTAACGCATGTAGCTGAAAAGAGAGTACAATTTACTTTTGCTCAAAAGTACTATGTGCTAACTTGATGTAAACGTATTCACTTTACTTTCCATATGATTTAGAGTTGTCTGCAAGCAGTTTTATGTGTGTGCTACCGCATTTAGTAAAGTTACACTAAGTTGCTCCTAAAGGTACAACCGTGTTTCAAAGCAATACAAAGCTGAATGTAGTTCCAATGTAAATGCAGTGTAGTGTTCTTGAAATCAACTTTACTTTATGTATTCCATTGCTGTGAGTAGCTTTCCTTGTTTTTCCATTCAGTTGCAGTTCATTCTGAATAGTTACGCACATGTACATAACAGAAAACGCACAAAAAATAAGTAATGCATTCAGCTGAAAAGAGAGTACAATTTATTTCTGCTCAAAAGTACTATGTGCTAACTTGATGTAAACGTATTCACTTTACTTTCCATATGATTTAGAGTTGTCTGCAACCAGTTTTATGTGTGGCTACTGAAGTTAGTAAAGTTACACTAAGTTGCTCCTAAAGGTACAACCGTGTTTCAAAGCAATACAATGCTGAATGTAGTTCCAATGTAAATGCAGTGTAGTATGTTCTTGAATTCAACTTTACTTTATGTATTCCATTGCTGTGAGTAGCTTTCCTTGTTTTTCTATTCAGTTGCAGTTCACTCTGAATAATGCACATGTACATAACAGAAAATGCACAAAAAATAAGTAATGCATTCAGCTGAAAAGAGAGTACAATTTACTTTTGCTCAAAAGTACTATGTGCTAACTTGATGTAAACGTATTCACTTTACTTTCCATATGATTTAGAGTTGTCTGCAACCAGTTTTATGTGTGTGCTACTGCAGTTAGTAAAGTTACACTAAGTTGCTCCTAAAGGTACAACTGTGTTTCAAAGCAATACAATGCTGAATGTAGTTCCAATGTAAATGCAGTGTAGTATGTTCTTGAATTCAACTTTACTTTATGTATTCCATTGCTGTGAGTAGCTTTCCTTGTTTTTCTATTCAGTTGCATTTCACTCTGAATAGTTATGCACATGTACATAACAGAAAATACACAAAATAAAAAGTAACGCATGTAGCTGAAAAGAGAGTACAATTTACTTTTGCTCAAAAGTACTATGTGCTAACTTGATGTAAACGTATTCACTTTACTTTCCATATGATTTAGAGTTGTCTGCAACCAGTTTTATGTGTGTGCTACCGCATTTAGTAAAGTTACACTAAGTTGCTCCTAAAGGTACAACCGTGTTTCAAAGCAATACAAAGCTGAATGTAGTTCCAATGTAAATGCAGTGTAGTAAGTTCTTGAAATCAACTTTACTTTATGTATTCCATTGCTGTGAGTAGCTTTCCTTGTTTTTCTATTCAGTTGCAGTTCACTCTGAATAGTTATGCACATGTACATAACAGAAAATACACAAAATAAAAAGTAACGCATGCAGCTGAAAAGAGAGTACAATTTACTTTTGCTCAAAAGTACTATGTGCTAACTTGATGTAAACGTTTTCAATTTACTTTCCATATGATCTAGAGTTGTCTGCAACCAGTTTTATGTGTGTGCTACCGCATTTAGTAAAGTTACACTAAGCAATATCACCAGTTGCTCCTAATTGTACTAACGTGTTTCAAAGCAATACAAAGCTAAATGCAGTTCCAATTTAAATGCAGTGTAGTATGTACTTGAAATCAACTTTACTTTATGTATTCCATTGCTGTGAGTAGTTTTTTTTTGTGTTTCTAATCTGTTACAGTTCGCTCTGAATAGTTACGCACATGTACATAACAGAAAATCCACAAAAAATATGTAATGCATTCAGCTGAAAAGAGAGTACAATTTACTTTTGCTCAAAAGTACTATGTGCTAACTAGATCTAAACGTTTGTAATTGACTTTCTATATGATTTGGTGCAGTCTGCAACAAGTTTTATGTGTGTGCAACTGAAGTTACTAACGTTACAATAAACAATATCACCAGTTGCTACTAATGGTACTACAGTGTTTCAAAGCAACAAAAAGCTAAATGTAGTTCCAATGTAAATGCATTGTAGTATGTTCTTGAATTCAACTTAACTTTAGGTATTCCATTGCTGTGAGTAGCTTTCCTTGTTTTTCCATTCAGTTGAAGTTCATTCTGAATAGTTACGCACATGTACATAACAGAAAACGCACAAAAAATAAGTAATGCATTCAGCTGAAAAGAGAGTACAATTTATTTCTGCTCAAAAGTACTATGTGCTAACTTGATGTAAACGTATTCACTTTACTTTCCATATGATTTAGAGTTGTCTGCAACCAGTTTTATGTGTGTGCTACTGAAGTTAGTAAAGTTACACTAAGTTGCTCCTAAAGGTACAACCGTGTTTCAAAGCAATACAATGCTGAATGTAGTTCCAATGTAAATGCAGTGTAGTATGTTCTTGAATTCAACTTTACTTTATGTATTCCATTGCTGTGAGTAGCTTTCCTTGTTTTTCTATTCAGTTGCAGTTCACTCTGAATAATGCACATGTACATAACAGAAAATGCACAAAAAATAAGTAATGCATTCAGCTGAAAAGAGAGTACAATTTACTTTTGCTCAAAAGTACTATGTGCTAACTTGATGTAAACGTATTCACTTTACTTTCCATATGATTTAGAGTTGTCTGCAACCAGTTTTATGTGTGTGCTACTGCAGTTAGTAAAGTTACACTAAGTTGCTCCTAAAGGTAGAACTGTGTTTCAAAGCAATACAATGCTGAATGTAGTTCCAATGTAAATGCAGTGTAGTATGTTCTTGAATTCAACTTTACTTTATGTATTCCATTGCTGTGAGTAGCTTTCCTTGTTTTTCTATTCAGTTGCATTTCACTCTGAATAGTTATGCACATGTACATAACAGAAAATACACAAAATAAAAAGTAACGCATGTAGCTGAAAAGAGAGTACAATTTACTTTTGCTCAAAAGTACTATGTGCTAACTTGATGTAAACGTATTCACTTTACTTTCCATATGATTTAGAGTTGTCTGCAAGCAGTTTTATGTGTGTGCTACCGCATTTAGTAAAGTTACACTAAGTTGCTCCTAAAGGTACAACCGTGTTTCAAAGCAATACAAAGCTGAATGTAGTTCCAATGTAAATGCAGTGTAGTGTTCTTGAAATCAACTTTACTTTATGTATTCCATTGCTGTGAGTAGCTTTCCTTGTTTTTCCATTCAGTTGCAGTTCATTCTGAATAGTTACGCACATGTACATAACAGAAAACGCACAAAAAATAAGTAATGCATTCAGCTGAAAAGAGAGTACAATTTATTTCTGCTCAAAAGTACTATGTGCTAACTTGATGTAAACGTATTCACTTTACTTTCCATATGATCTAGAGTTGTCTGCAACCAGTTTTATGTGTGTGCTACTGCAGTTAGTAAAGTTACACTAAGCAATATCACCAGTTGCTCCTAATGGTACTACCGTGTTTCAAAGCAATACAAAGCTAAATGTAGTTCCAATGTAAATGCATTGTAGTATGTTCTTGAATTCAACTTTACTTTAGGTATTCCATTGCTGTGAGTAGCTTTCCTTGTTTTTCCATTCAGTTGCAGTTCATTCTGAATAGTTACGCACATGTACATAACAGAAAACGCACAAAAAATAAGTAATGCATTCAGCTGAAAAGAGAGTACAATTTATTTCTGCTCAAAAGTACTATGTGCTAACTTGATGTAAACGTATTCACTTTACTTTCCATATGATTTAGAGTTGTCTGCAACCAGTTTTATGTGTGGCTACTGAAGTTAGTAAAGTTACACTAAGTTGCTCCTAAAGGTACAACCGTGTTTCAAAGCAATACAATGCTGAATGTAGTTCCAATGTAAATGCAGTGTAGTATGTTCTTGAATTCAACTTTACTTTATGTATTCCATTGCTGTGAGTAGCTTTCCTTGTTTTTCTATTCAGTTGCAGTTCACTCTGAATAATGCACATGTACATAACAGAAAATGCACAAAAAATAAGTAATGCATTCAGCTGAAAAGAGAGTACAATTTACTTTTGCTCAAAAGTACTATGTGCTAACTTGATGTAAACGTATTCACTTTACTTTCCATATGATTTAGAGTTGTCTGCAACCAGTTTTATGTGTGTGCTACTGCAGTTAGTAAAGTTACACTAAGTTGCTCCTAAAGGTAGAACTGTGTTTCAAAGCAATACAATGCTGAATGTAGTTCCAATGTAAATGCAGTGTAGTATGTTCTTGAATTCAACTTTACTTTATGTATTCCATTGCTGTGAGTAGCTTTCCTTGTTTTTCTATTCAGTTGCATTTCACTCTGAATAGTTATGCACATGTACATAACAGAAAATACACAAAATAAAAAGTAACGCATGTAGCTGAAAAGAGAGTACAATTTACTTTTGCTCAAAAGTACTATGTGCTAACTTGATGTAAACGTATTCACTTTACTTTCCATATGATTTAGAGTTGTCTGCAACCAGTTTTATGTGTGTGCTACCGCATTTAGTAAAGTTACACTAAGTTGCTCCTAAAGGTACAACCGTGTTTCAAAGCAATACAAAGCTGAATGTAGTTCCAATGTAAATGCAGTGTAGTGTTCTTGAAATCAACTTTACTTTATGTATTCCATTGCTGTGAGTAGCTTTCCTTGTTTTTCTATTCAGTTGCAGTTCACTCTGAATAGTTATGCACATGTACATAACAGAAAATACACAAAATTAAAAGTAACGCATGCAGCTGAAAAGAGAGTACAATTTACTTTTGCTCAAAAGTACTATGTGCTAACTTGATGTAAACGTTTTCAATTTACTTTCCATATGATCTAGAGTTGTCTGCAACCAGTTTTATGTGTGTGCTACCGCATTTAGTAAAGTTACACTAAGCAATATCACCAGTTGCTCCTAATTGTACTAACGTGTTTCAAAGCAATACAAAGCTGAATGTAGTTCCAATGTAAATGCAGTGTAGTATGTTCTTGAAATCAACTTAACTTTATGTATTCCATTGCTGTGAGTAGTTTTTTTGTGTTTCTAATCTGTTACAGTTCGCTCTGAATAGTTACGCACATGTACATAACAGAAAAAGCACAAAAAATAAGTAATGCATTCAGCTGAAAACAGAGTACAATTTATTTCTGCTCAAAAGTACTATGTGCTTACTTGATGTAAACGTATTCACTTTACTTTCCATATGATTTAGAGTTGTCTGCAACCAGTTTTATGTGTGTGCTACTGCAGTTAGTAAAGTTACACTAAGCAATATCACCAGTTGCTCCTAATGGTACTACCGTGTTTCAAAGCAATACAAAGCTAAATGTAGTTCCAATGTAAATGCATTGTAGTATGTTCTTGAATTCAACTTTACTTTAGGTATTCCATTGCTGTGAGTAGCTTTCCTTGTTTTTCCATTCAGTTGCAGTTCATTCTGAATAGTTACGCACATGTACATAACAGAAAACGCACAAAAAATAAGTAATGCATTCAGCTGAAAAGAGAGTACAATTTATTTCTGCTCAAAAGTACTATGTGCTAACTAGATCTAAACGTTTGTAATTGACTTTCTATATGATTTGGTGCAGTCTGCAACAAGTTTTATGTGTGTGCTACTGAAGTTACTAACGTTACAATAAACAATATCACCAGTTGCTACTAATGGTACTACAGTGTTTCAAAGCAACAAAAAGCTAAATGTAGTTCCAATGTAAATGCATTGTAGTATGTTCTTGAATTCAACTTTACTTTAGGTATTCCATTGCTGTGAGTAGCTTTCCTTGTTTTTCCATTCAGTTGCAGTTCATTCTGAATAGTTACGCACATGTACATAACAGAAAACGCACAAAAAATAAGTAATGCATTCAGCTGAAAAGAGAGTACAATTTATTTCTGCTCAAAAGTACTATGTGCTAACTTGATGTAAACGTATTCTCTTTACTTTCCATATGATTTAGAGTTGTCTGCAACCAGTTTTATGTGTGTGCTACTGAAGTTAGTAAAGTTACACTAAGTTGCTCCTAAAGGTACAACCGTGTTTCAAAGCAATACAATGCTGAATGTAGTTCCAATGTAAATGCAGTGTAGTATGTTCTTGAATTCAACTTTACTTTATGTATTCCATTGCTGTGAGTAGCTTTCCTTGTTGTTCCATTCAGTTGCAGTTCACTCTGAATAGTTATGCACATGTACATAACAGAAAATACACAAAATAAATAGTAACGCATTCAGCTGAAAAGAGAGTACAATTTACTTTTGCTCAAAAGTACTATGTGGTAACTTGATGTAAACGTTTTCAATTTACTTTCCATATGATCTAGAGTTGTCTGCAACCAGTTTTATGTGTGTGCTACTGATGTTAGTAAAGTTACACTAAGCAATATCAGCAGTTGCTCCTAATTGTACTAACGTGTTTCAAAGCAATACAAAGCTAAATGCAGTTCCAATTTAAATGCAGTGTAGTATGTACTTGAATTCAACATTACTTTATGTATTCCATTGCTGTGAGTCGTTTTCTTTGTGTTTCTATTCAGTTAC
Source organism: Hemitrygon akajei (assembly GCF_048418815.1). Lineage (NCBI taxonomy): Eukaryota > Metazoa > Chordata > Chondrichthyes > Myliobatiformes > Dasyatidae > Hemitrygon > Hemitrygon akajei. The sequence continues at coordinate 57,966,746 of NC_133131.1, forward strand.
AGTGCACTCTGAATAGTTACGCACATGTACATAACAGAAAATGCACAAAAAATAAGTAATGCATTCAGCTGAAAAGAGAGTACAATTTATTTCTGCTCAAAAGTACTATGTGCTAACTTGATGTAAACGTATTCACTTTACTTTCCATATGATTTAGAGTTGTCTGCAACCAGTTTTATGTGTGGCTACTGAAGTTAGTAAAGTTACACTAAGTTGCTCCTAAAGGTACAACCGTGTTTCAAAGCAATACAATGCTGAATGTAGTTCCAATGTAAATGCAGTATAGTATGTTCTTGAATTCAACTTTACTTTATGTATTCCATTGCTGTGAGTAGCTTTCCTTGTTTTTCTATTCAGTTGCAGTTCACTCTGAATAATGCACATGTACATAACAGAAAATGCACAAAAAATAAGTAATGCATTCAGCTGAAAAGAGAGTACAATTTACTTTTGCTCAAAAGTACTATGTGCTAACTTGATGTAAACGTATTCACTTTACTTTCCATATGATTTAGAGTTGTCTGCAACCAGTTTTATGTGTGTGCTACTGCAGTTAGTAAAGTTACACTTAGTTGCTCCTAAAGGTAGAACTGTGTTTCAAAGCAATACAATGCTGAATGTAGTTCCAATGTAAATGCAGTGTAGTATGTTCTTGAATTCAACTTTACTTTATGTATTCCATTGCTGTGAGTAGCTTTCCTTGTTTTTCTATTCAGTTGCATTTCACTCTGAATAGTTATGCACATGTACATAACAGAAAATACACAAAATAAAAAGTAACGCATGTAGCTGAAAAGAGAGTACAATTTACTTTTGCTCAAAAGTACTATGTGCTAACTTGATGTAAACGTATTCACTTTACTTTCCATATGATTTAGAGTTGTCTGCAAGCAGTTTTATGTGTGTGCTACCGCATTTAGTAAAGTTACACTAAGTTGCTCCTAAAGGTACAACCGTGTTTCAAAGCAATACAAAGCTGAATGTAGTTCCAATGTAAATGCAGTGTAGTGTTCTTGAAATCAACTTTACTTTATGTATTCCATTGCTGTGAGTAGCTTTCCTTGTTTTTCCATTCAGTTGCAGTTCATTCTGAATAGTTACGCACATGTACATAACAGAAAACGCACAAAAAATAAGTAATGCATTCAGCTGAAAAGAGAGTACAATTTATTTCTGCTCAAAAGTACTATGTGCTAACTTGATGTAAACGTATTCACTTTACTTTCCATATGATTTAGAGTTGTCTGCAACCAGTTTTATGTGTGGCTACTGAAGTTAGTAAAGTTACACTAAGTTGCTCCTAAAGGTACAACCGTGTTTCAAAGCAATACAATGCTGAATGTAGTTCCAATGTAAATGCAGTGTAGTATGTTCTTGAATTCAACTTTACTTTATGTATTCCATTGCTGTGAGTAGCTTTCCTTGTTTTTCTATTCAGTTGCAGTTCACTCTGAATAATGCACATGTACATAACAGAAAATGCACAAAAAATAAGTAATGCATTCAGCTGAAAAGAGAGTACAATTTACTTTTGCTCAAAAGTACTATGTGCTAACTTGATGTAAACGTATTCACTTTACTTTCCATATGATTTAGAGTTGTCTGCAACCAGTTTTATGTGTGTGCTACTGCAGTTAGTAAAGTTACACTAAGTTGCTCCTAAAGGTACAACTGTGTTTCAAAGCAATACAATGCTGAATGTAGTTCCAATGTAAATGCAGTGTAGTATGTTCTTGAATTCAACTTTACTTTATGTATTCCATTGCTGTGAGTAGCTTTCCTTGTTTTTCTATTCAGTTGCATTTCACTCTGAATAGTTATGCACATGTACATAACAGAAAATACACAAAATAAAAAGTAACGCATGTAGCTGAAAAGAGAGTACAATTTACTTTTGCTCAAAAGTACTATGTGCTAACTTGATGTAAACGTATTCACTTTACTTTCCATATGATTTAGAGTTGTCTGCAAGCAGTTTTATGTGTGTGCTACCGCATTTAGTAAAGTTACACTAAGTTGCTCCTAAAGGTACAACCGTGTTTCAAAGCAATACAAAGCTGAATGTAGTTCCAATGTAAATGCAGTGTAGTAAGTTCTTGAAATCAACTTTACTTTATGTATTCCATTGCTTTGAGTAGCTTTCCTTGTTTTTCTATTCAGTTGCAGTTCACTCTGAATAGTTATGCACATGTACATAACAGAAAATACACAAAATAAAAAGTAACGCATGCAGCTGAAAAGAGAGTACAATTTACTTTTGCTCAAAAGTACTATGTGCTAACTTGATGTAAACGTTTTCAATTTACTTTCCATATGATCTAGAGTTGTCTGCAACCAGTTTTATGTGTGTGCTACCGCATTTAGTAAAGTTACACTAAGCAATATCACCAGTTGCTCCTAATTGTACTAACGTGTTTCAAAGCAATACAAAGCTAAATGCAGTTCCAATTTAAATGCAGTGTAGTATGTACTTGAAATCAACTTTACTTTATGTATTCCATTGCTGTGAGTAGTTTTTTTTTGTGTTTCTAATCTGTTACAGTTCGCTCTGAATAGTTACGCACATGTACATAACAGAAAATCCACAAAAAATATGTAATGCATTCAGCTGAAAAGAGAGTACAATTTACTTTTGCTCAAAAGTACTATGTGCTAACTAGATCTAAACGTTTGTAATTGACTTTCTATATGATTTGGTGCAGTCTGCAACAAGTTTTATGTGTGTGCAACTGAAGTTACTAACGTTACAATAAACAATATCACCAGTTGCTACTAATGGTACTACAGTGTTTCAAAGCAACAAAAAGCTAAATGTAGTTCCAATGTAAATGCATTGTAGTATGTTCTTGAATTCAACTTTACTTTAGGTATTCCATTGCTGTGAGTAGCTTTCCTTGTTTTTCCATTCAGTTGAAGTTCATTCTGAATAGTTACGCACATGTACATAACAGAAAACGCACAAAAAATAAGTAATGCATTCAGCTGAAAAGAGAGTACAATTTATTTCTGCTCAAAAGTACTATGTGCTAACTTGATGTAAACGTATTCACTTTACTTTCCATATGATTTAGAGTTGTCTGCAACCAGTTTTATGTGTGTGCTACTGAAGTTAGTAAAGTTACACTAAGTTGCTCCTAAAGGTACAACCGTGTTTCAAAGCAATACAATGCTGAATGTAGTTCCAATGTAAATGCAGTGTAGTATGTTCTTGAATTCAACTTTACTTTATGTATTCCATTGCTGTGAGTAGCTTTCCTTGTTTTTCTATTCAGTTGCAGTTCACTCTGAATAATGCACATGTACATAACAGAAAATGCACAAAAAATAAGTAATGCATTCAGCTGAAAAGAGAGTACAATTTACTTTTGCTCAAAAGTACTATGTGCTAACTTGATGTAAACGTATTCACTTTACTTTCCATATGATTTAGAGTTGTCTGCACCCAGTTTTATGTGTGTGCTACTGCAGTTAGTAAAGTTACACTAAGTTGCTCCTAAAGGTAGAACTGTGTTTCAAAGCAATACAATGCTGAATGTAGTTCCAATGTAAATGCAGTGTAGTATGTTCTTGAATTCAACTTTACTTTATGTATTCCATTGCTGTGAGTAGCTTTCCTTGTTTTTCTATTCAGTTGCATTTCACTCTGAATAGTTATGCACATGTACATAACAGAAAATACACAAAATAAAAAGTAACGCATGTAGCTGAAAAGAGAGTACAATTTACTTTTGCTCAAAAGTACTATGTGCTAACTTGATGTAAACGTATTCACTTTACTTTCCATATGATTTAGAGTTGTCTGCAAGCAGTTTTATGTGTGTGCTACCGCATTTAGTAAAGTTACACTAAGTTGCTCCTAAAGGTACAACCGTGTTTCAAAGCAATACAAAGCTGAATGTAGTTCCAATGTAAATGCAGTGTAGTGTTCTTGAAATCAACTTTACTTTATGTATTCCATTGCTGTGAGTAGCTTTCCTTGTTTTTCCATTCAGTTGCAGTTCATTCTGAATAGTTACGCACATGTACATAACAGAAAACGCACAAAAAATAAGTAATGCATTCAGCTGAAAAGAGAGTACAATTTATTTCTGCTCAAAAGTACTATGTGCTAACTTGATGTAAACGTATTCACTTTACTTTCCATATGATCTAGAGTTGTCTGCAACCAGTTTTATGTGTGTGCTACTGCAGTTAGTAAAGTTACACTAAGCAATATCACCAGTTGCTCCTAATGGTACTACCGTGTTTCAAAGCAATACAAAGCTAAATGTAGTTCCAATGTAAATGCATTGTAGTATGTTCTTGAATTCAACTTTACTTTAGGTATTCCATTGCTGTGAGTAGCTTTCCTTGTTTTTCCATTCAGTTGCAGTTCATTCTGAATAGTTACGCACATGTACATAACAGAAAACGCACAAAAAATAAGTAATGCATTCAGCTGAAAAGAGAGTACAATTTATTTCTGCTCAAAAGTACTATGTGCTAACTTGATGTAAACGTATTCACTTTACTTTCCATATGATTTAGAGTTGTCTGCAACCAGTTTTATGTGTGGCTACTGAAGTTAGTAAAGTTACACTAAGTTGCTCCTAAAGGTACAACCGTGTTTCAAAGCAATACAATGCTGAATGTAGTTCCAATGTAAATGCAGTGTAGTATGTTCTTGAATTCAACTTTACTTTATGTATTCCATTGCTGTGAGTAGCTTTCCTTGTTTTTCTATTCAGTTGCAGCTCACTCTGAATAATGCACATGTACATAACAGAAAATGCACAAAAAATAAGTAATGCATTCAGCTGAAAAGAGAGTACAATTTACTTTTGCTCAAAAGTACTATGTGCTAACTTGATGTAAACGTATTCACTTTACTTTCCATATGATTTAGAGTTGTCTGCAAGCAGTTTTATGTGTGTGCTACCGCATTTAGTAAAGTTACACTAAGTTGCTCCTAAAGGTACAACCGTGTTTCAAAGCAATACAAAGCTGAATGTAGTTCCAATGTAAATGCAGTGTAGTAAGTTCTTGAAATCAACTTTACTTTATGTATTCCATTGCTTTGAGTAGCTTTCCTTGTTTTTCTATTCAGTTGCAGTTCACTCTGAATAGTTATGCACATGTACATAACAGAAAATACACAAAATAAAAAGTAACGCATGCAGCTGAAAAGAGAGTACAATTTACTTTTGCTCAAAAGTACTATGTGCTAACTTGATGTAAACGTTTTCAATTTACTTTCCATATGATCTAGAGTTGTCTGCAACCAGTTTTATGTGTGTGCTACCGCATTTAGTAAAGTTACACTAAGCAATATCACCAGTTGCTCCTAATTGTACTAACGTGTTTCAAAGCAATACAAAGCTAAATGCAGTTCCAATTTAAATGCAGTGTAGTATGTACTTGAAATCAACTTTACTTTATGTATTCCATTGCTGTGAGTAGTTTTTTTTTGTGTTTCTAATCTGTTACAGTTCGCTCTGAATAGTTACGCACATGTACATAACAGAAAATCCACAAAAAATATGTAATGCATTCAGCTGAAAAGAGAGTACAATTTACTTTTGCTCAAAAGTACTATGTGCTAACTAGATCTAAACGTTTGTAATTGACTTTCTATATGATTTGGTGCAGTCTGCAACAAGTTTTATGTGTGTGCAACTGAAGTTACTAACGTTACAATAAACAATATCACCAGTTGCTACTAATGGTACTACAGTGTTTCAAAGCAACAAAAAGCTAAATGTAGTTCCAATGTAAATGCATTGTAGTATGTTCTTGAATTCAACTTTACTTTAGGTATTCCATTGCTGTGAGTAGCTTTCCTTGTTTTTCCATTCAGTTGAAGTTCATTCTGAATAGTTACGCACATGTACATAACAGAAAACGCACAAAAAATAAGTAATGCATTCAGCTGAAAAGAGAGTACAATTTATTTCTGCTCAAAAGTACTATGTGCTAACTTGATGTAAACGTATTCACTTTACTTTCCATATGATTTAGAGTTGTCTGCAACCAGTTTTATGTGTGTGCTACTGAAGTTAGTAAAGTTACACTAAGTTGCTCCTAAAGGTACAACCGTGTTTCAAAGCAATACAATGCTGAATGTAGTTCCAATGTAAATGCAGTGTAGTATGTTCTTGAATTCAACTTTACTTTATGTATTCCATTGCTGTGAGTAGCTTTCCTTGTTTTTCTATTCAGTTGCATTTCACTCTGAATAGTTATGCACATGTACATAACAGAAAATACACAAAATAAAAAGTAACGCATGTAGCTGAAAAGAGAGTACAATTTACTTTTGCTCAAAAGTACTATGTGCTAACTTGATGTAAACGTATTCACTTTACTTTCCATATGATTTAGAGTTGTCTGCAAGCAGTTTTATGTGTGTGCTACCGCATTTAGTAAAGTTACACTAAGTTGCTCCTAAAGGTACAACCGTGTTTCAAAGCAATACAAAGCTGAATGTAGTTCCAATGTAAATGCAGTGTAGTGTTCTTGAAATCAACTTTACTTTATGTATTCCATTGCTGTGAGTAGCTTTCCTTGTTTTTCCATTCAGTTGCAGTTCATTCTGAATAGTTACGCACATGTACATAACAGAAAACGCACAAAAAATAAGTAATGCATTCAGCTGAAAAGAGAGTACAATTTATTTCTGCTCAAAAGTACTATGTGCTAACTTGATGTAAACGTATTCACTTTACTTTCCATATGATCTAGAGTTGTCTGCAACCAGTTTTATGTGTGTGCTACTGCAGTTAGTAAAGTTACACTAAGCAATATCACCAGTTGCTCCTAATGGTACTACCGTGTTTCAAAGCAATACAAAGCTAAATGTAGTTCCAATGTAAATGCATTGTAGTATGTTCTTGAATTCAACTTTACTTTAGGTATTCCATTGCTGTGAGTAGCTTTCCTTGTTTTTCCATTCAGTTGCAGTTCATTCTGAATAGTTACGCACATGTACATAACAGAAAACGCACAAAAAATAAGTAATGCATTCAGCTGAAAAGAGAGTACAATTTATTTCTGCTCAAAAGTACTATGTGCTAACTTGATGTAAACGTATTCACTTTACTTTCCATATGATTTAGAGTTGTCTGCAACCAGTTTTATGTGTGGCTACTGAAGTTAGTAAAGTTACACTAAGTTGCTCCTAAAGGTACAACCGTGTTTCAAAGCAATACAATGCTGAATGTAGTTCCAATGTAAATGCAGTGTAGTATGTTCTTGAATTCAACTTTACTTTATGTATTCCATTGCTGTGAGTAGCTTTCCTTGTTTTTCTATTCAGTTGCAGCTCACTCTGAATAATGCACATGTACATAACAGAAAATGCACAAAAAATAAGTAATGCATTCAGCTGAAAAGAGAGTACAATTTACTTTTGCTCAAAAGTACTATGTGCTAACTTGATGTAAACGTATTCACTTTACTTTCCATATGATTTAGAGTTGTCTGCAACCAGTTTTATGTGTGTGCTACTGCAGTTAGTAAAGTTACACTAAGTTGCTCCTAAAGGTAGAACTGTGTTTCAAAGCAATACAATGCTGAATGTAGTTCCAATGTAAATGCAGTGTAGTATGTTCTTGAATTCAACTTTACTTTATGTATTCCATTGCTGTGAGTAGCTTTCCTTGTTTTTCTATTCAGTTGCATTTCACTCTGAATAGTTATGCACATGTACATAACAGAAAATACACAAAATAAAAAGTAACGCATGTAGCTGAAAAGAGAGTACAATTTACTTTTGCTCAAAAGTACTATGTGCTAACTTGATGTAAACGTATTCACTTTACTTTCCATATGATTTAGAGTTGTCTGCAAGCAGTTTTATGTGTGTGCTACCGCATTTAGTAAAGTTACACTAAGTTGCTCCTAAAGGTACAACCGTGTTTCAAAGCAATACAAAGCTGAATGTAGTTCCAATGTAAATGCAGTGTAGTGTTCTTGAAATCAACTTTACTTTATGTATTCCATTGCTGTGAGTAGCTTTCCTTGTTTTTCTATTCAGTTGCAGTTCACTCTGAATAGTTATGCACATGTACATAACAGAAAATACACAAAATAAAAAGTAACGCATGCAGCTGAAAAGAGAGTACAATTTACTTTTGCTCAAAAGTACTATGTGCTAACTTGATGTAAACGTTTTCAATTTACTTTCCATATGATCTAGAGTTGTCTGCAACCAGTTTTATGTGTGTGCTACCGCATTTAGTAAAGTTACACTAAGCAATATCACCAGTTGCTCCTAATTGTACTAACGTGTTTCAAAGCAATACAAAGCTGAATGTAGTTCCAATGTAAATGCAGTGTAGTATGTTCTTGAAATCAACTTAACTTTATGTATTCCATTGCTGTGAGTAGTTTTTTTGTGTTTCTAATCTGTTACAGTTCGCTCTGAATAGTTACGCACATGTACATAACAGAAAAAGCACAAAAAATAAGTAATGCATTCAGCTGAAAACAGAGTACAATTTATTTCTGCTCAAAAGTACTATGTGCTTACTTGATGTAAACGTATTCACTTTACTTTCCATATGATTTAGAGTTGTCTGCAACCAGTTTTATGTGTGTGCTACTGCAGTTAGTAAAGTTACACTAAGCAATATCACCAGTTGCTCCTAATGGTACTACCGTGTTTCAAAGCAATACAAAGCTAAATGTAGTTCCAATGTAAATGCATTGTAGTATGTTCTTGAATTCAACTTTACTTTAGGTATTCCATTGCTGTGAGTAGCTTTCCTTGTTTTTCCATTCAGTTGCAGTTCATTCTGAATAGTTACGCACATGTACATAACAGAAAACGCACAAAAAATAAGTAATGCATTCAGCTGAAAAGAGAGTACAATTTATTTCTGCTCAAAAGTACTATGTGCTAACTAGATCTAAACGTTTATAATTGACTTTCTATATGATTTGGTGCAGTCTGCAACAAGTTTTATGTGTGTGCTACTGAAGTTACTAACGTTACAATAAACAATATCACCAGTTGCTACTAATGGTACTACAGTGTTTCAAAGCAACAAAAAGCTAAATGTAGTTCCAATGTAAATGCATTGTAGTATGTTCTTGAATTCAACTTTACTTTAGGTATTCCATTGCTGTGAGTAGCTTTCCTTGTTTTTCCATTCAGTTGCAGTTCATTCTGAATAGTTACGCACATGTACATAACAGAAAACGCACAAAAAATAAGTAATGCATTCAGCTGAAAAGAGAGTACAATTTATTTCTGCTCAAAAGTACTATGTGCTAACTTGATGTAAACGTATTCTCTTTACTTTCCATATGATTTAGAGTTGTCTGCAACCAGTTTTATGTGTGTGCTACTGAAGTTAGTAAAGTTACACTAAGTTGCTCCTAAAGGTACAACCGTGTTTCAAAGCAATACAATGCTGAATGTAGTTCCAATGTAAATGCAGTGTAGTATGTTCTTGAATTCAACTTTACTTTATGTATTCCATTGCTGTGAGTAGCTTTCCTTGTTGTTCCATTCAGTTGCAGTTCACTCTGAATAGTTATGCACATGTACATAACAGAAAATACACAAAATAAATAGTAACGCATTCAGCTGAAAAGAGAGTACAATTTACTTTTGCTCAAAAGTACTATGTGGTAACTTGATGTAAACGTTTTCAATTTACTTTCCATATGATCTAGAGTTGTCTGCAACCAGTTTTATGTGTGTGCTACTGATGTTAGTAAAGTTACACTAAGCAATATCAGCAGTTGCTCCTAATTGTACTAACGTGTTTCAAAGCAATACAAAGCTAAATGCAGTTCCAATTTAAATGCAGTGTAGTATGTACTTGAATTCAACATTACTTTATGTATTCCATTGCTGTGAGTCGGTTTCATTGTGTTTCTATTCAGTTACAGTGCACTCTGAATAGTTACGCACATGTACATAACAGAAAATGCACAAAAAATAAGTAATGCATTCAGCTGAAAAGAGAGTACAATTTATTTCTGCTCAAAAGTACTATGTGCTAACTTGATGTAAACGTATTCACTTTACTTTCCATATGATTTAGAGTTGTCTGCAACCAGTTTTATGTGTGGCTACTGAAGTTAGTAAAGTTACACTAAGTTGCTCCTAAAGGTACAACCGTGTTTCAAAGCAATACAATGCTGAATGTAGTTCCAATGTAAATGCAGTGTTGTATGTTCTTGAATTCAACTTTACTTTATGTATTCCATTGCTGTGAGTAGCTTTCCTTGTTTTTCTATTCAGTTGCATTTCACTCTGAATAGTTATGCACATGTACATAACAGAAAATACACAAAATAAAAAGTAACGCATGTAGCTGAAAAGAGAGTACAATTTACTTTTGCTCAAAAGTACTATGTGCTAACTTGATGTAAACGTATTCACTTTACTTTCCATATGATTTAGAGTTGTCTGCAAGCAGTTTTATGTGTGTGCTACCGCATTTAGTAAAGTTACACTAAGTTGCTCCTAAAGGTACAACCGTGTTTCAAAGCAATACAAAGCTGAATGTAGTTCCAATGTAAATGCAGTGTAGTGTTCTTGAAATCAACTTTACTTTATGTATTCCATTGCTGTGAGTAGCTTTCCTTGTTTTTCCATTCAGTTGCAGTTCATTCTGAATAGTTACGCACATGTACATAACAGAAAACGCACAAAAAATAAGTAATGCATTCAGCTGAAAAGAGAGTACAATTTATTTCTGCTCAAAAGTACTATGTGCTAACTTGATGTAAACGTATTCACTTTACTTTCCATATGATTTAGAGTTGTCTGCAACCAGTTTTATGTGTGGCTACTGAAGTTAGTAAAGTTACACTAAGTTGCTCCTAAAGGTACAACCGTGTTTCAAAGCAATACAATGCTGAATGTAGTTCCAATGTAAATGCAGTGTAGTATGTTCTTGAATTCAACTTTACTTTATGTATTCCATTGCTGTGAGTAGCTTTCCTTGTTTTTCTATTCAGTTGCATTTCACTCTGAATAGTTATGCACATGTACATAACAGAAAATACACAAAATAAAAAGTAACGCATGTAGCTGAAAAGAGAGTACAATTTACTTTTGCTCAAAAGTACTATGTGCTAACTTGATGTAAACGTATTCACTTTACTTTCCATATGATTTAGAGTTGTCTGCAAGCAGTTTTATGTGTGTGCTACCGCATTTAGTAAAGTTACACTAAGTTGCTCCTAAAGGTACAACCGTGTTTCAAAGCAATACAAAGCTGAATGTAGTTCCAATGTAAATGCAGTGTAGTGTTCTTGAAATCAACTTTACTTTATGTATTCCATTGCTGTGAGTAGCTTTCCTTGTTTTTCCATTCAGTTGCAGTTCATTCTGAATAGTTACGCACATGTACATAACAGAAAACGCACAAAAAATAAGTAATGCATTCAGCTGAAAAGAGAGTACAATTTATTTCTGCTCAAAAGTACTATGTGCTAACTTGATGTAAACGTATTCACTTTACTTTCCATATGATTTAGAGTTGTCTGCAACCAGTTTTATGTGTGGCTACTGAAGTTAGTAAAGTTACACTAAGTTGCTCCTAAAGGTACAACCGTGTTTCAAAGCAATACAATGCTGAATGTAGTTCCAATGTAAATGCAGTGTAGTATGTTCTTGAATTCAACTTTACTTTATGTATTCCATTGCTGTGAGTAGCTTTCCTTGTTTTTCTATTCAGTTGCAGTTCACTCTGAATAATGCACATGTACATAACAGAAAATGCACAAAAAATAAGTAATGCATTCAGCTGAAAAGAGAGTACAATTTACTTTTGCTCAAAAGTACTATGTGCTAACTTGATGTAAACGTATTCACTTTACTTTCCATATGATTTAGAGTTGTCTGCAACCAGTTTTATGTGTGTGCTACCGCATTTAGTAAAGTTACACTAAGTTGCTCCTAAAGGTACAACTGTGTTTCAAAGCAATACAATGCTGAATGTAGTTCCAATGTAAATGCAGTGTAGTATGTTCTTGAATTCAACTTTACTTTATGTATTCCATTGCTGTGAGTAGCTTTCCTTGTTTTTCTATTCAGTTGCATTTCACTCTGAATAGTTATGCACATGTACATAACAGAAAATACACAAAATAAAAAGTAACGCATGTAGCTGAAAAGAGAGTACAATTTACTTTTGCTCAAAAGTACTATGTGCTAACTTGATGTAAACGTATTCACTTTACTTTCCATATGATTTAGAGTTGTCTGCAAGCAGTTTTATGTGTGTGCTACCGCATTTAGTAAAGTTACACTAAGTTGCTCCTAAAGGTACAACCGTGTTTCAAAGCAATACAAAGCTGAATGTAGTTCCAATGTAAATGCAGTGTAGTGTTCTTGAAATCAACTTTACTTTATGTATTCCATTGCTGTGAGTAGCTTTCCTTGTTTTTCTATTCAGTTGCAGTTCACTCTGAATAGTTATGCACATGTACATAACAGAAAATACACAAAATAAAAAGTAACGCATGCAGCTGAAAAGAGAGTACAATTTACTTTTGCTCAAAAGTACTATGTGCTAACTTGATGTAAACGTTTTCAATTTACTTTCCATATGATCTAGAGTTGTCTGCAACCAGTTTTATGTGTGTGCTACCGCATTTAGTAAAGTTACACTAAGCAATATCACCAGTTGCTCCTAATTGTACTAACGTGTTTCAAAGCAATACAAAGCTGAATGTAGTTCCAATGTAAATGCAGTGTAGTATGTTCTTGAAATCAACTTAACTTTATGTATTCCATTGCTGTGAGTAGTTTTTTTGTGTTTCTAATCTGTTACAGTTCGCTCTGAATAGTTACGCACATGTACATAACAGAAAAAGCACAAAAAATAAGTAATGCATTCAGCTGAAAACAGAGTACAATTTATTTCTGCTCAAAAGTACTATGTGCTTACTTGATGTAAACGTATTCACTTTACTTTCCATATGATTTAGAGTTGTCTGCAACCAGTTTTATGTGTGTGCTACTGCAGTTAGTAAAGTTACACTAAGCAATATCACCAGTTGCTCCTAATGGTACTACCGTGTTTCAAAGCAATACAAAGCTAAATGTAGTTCCAATGTAAATGCATTGTAGTATGTTCTTGAATTCAACTTTACTTTAGGTATTCCATTGCTGTGAGTAGCTTTCCTTGTTTTTCCATTCAGTTGCAGTTCATTCTGAATAGTTACGCACATGTACATAACAGAAAACGCACAAAAAATAAGTAATGCATTCAGCTGAAAAGAGAGTACAATTTATTTCTGCTCAAAAGTACTATGTGCTAACTAGATCTAAACGTTTATAATTGACTTTCTATATGATTTGGTGCAGTCTGCAACAAGTTTTATGTGTGTGCTACTGAAGTTACTAACGTTACAATAAACAATATCACCAGTTGCTACTAATGGTACTACAGTGTTTCAAAGCAACAAAAAGCTAAATGTAGTTCCAATGTAAATGCATTGTAGTATGTTCTTGAATTCAACTTTACTTTAGGTATTCCATTGCTGTGAGTAGCTTTCCTTGTTTTTCCATTCAGTTGCAGTTCATTCTGAATAGTTACGCACATGTACATAACAGAAAACGCACAAAAAATAAGTAATGCATTCAGCTGAAAAGAGAGTACAATTTATTTCTGCTCAAAAGTACTATGTGCTAACTTGATGTAAACGTATTCTCTTTACTTTCCATATGATTTAGAGTTGTCTGCAACCAGTTTTATGTGTGTGCTACTGAAGTTAGTAAAGTTACACTAAGTTGCTCCTAAAGGTACAACCGTGTTTCAAAGCAATACAATGCTGAATGTAGTTCCAATGTAAATGCAGTGTAGTATGTTCTTGAATTCAACTTTACTTTATGTATTCCATTGCTGTGAGTAGCTTTCCTTGTTGTTCCATTCAGTTGCAGTTCACTCTGAATAGTTATGCACATGTACATAACAGAAAATACACAAAATAAATAGTAACGCATTCAGCTGAAAAGAGAGTACAATTTACTTTTGCTCAAAAGTACTATGTGGTAACTTGATGTAAACGTTTTCAATTTACTTTCCATATGATCTAGAGTTGTCTGCAACCAGTTTTATGTGTGTGCTACTGATGTTAGTAAAGTTACACTAAGCAATATCAGCAGTTGCTCCTAATTGTACTAACGTGTTTCAAAGCAATACAAAGCTAAATGCAGTTCCAATTTAAATGCAGTGTAGTATGTACTTGAATTCAACATTACTTTATGTATTCCATTGCTGTGAGTCGTTTTCATTGTGTTTCTATTCAGTTACAGTGCACTCTGAATAGTTACGCACATGTACATAACAGAAAATGCACAAAAAATAAGTAATGCATTCAGCTGAAAAGAGAGTACAATTTATTTCTGCTCAAAAGTACTATGTGCTAACTTGATGTAAACGTATTCACTTTACTTTCCATATGATTTAGAGTTGTCTGCAACCAGTTTTATGTGTGGCTACTGAAGTTAGTAAAGTTACACTAAGTTGCTCCTAAAGGTACAACCGTGTTTCAAAGCAATACAATGCTGAATGTAGTTCCAATGTAAATGCAGTGTAGTATGTTCTTGAATTCAACTTTACTTTATGTATTCCATTGCTGTGAGTAGCTTTCCTTGTTTTTCTATTCAGTTGCATTTCACTCTGAATAGTTATGCACATGTACATAACAGAAAATACACAAAATAAAAAGTAACGCATGTAGCTGAAAAGAGAGTACAATTTACTTTTGCTCAAAAGTACTATGTGCTAACTTGATGTAAACGTATTCACTTTACTTTCCATATGATTTAGAGTTGTCTGCAAGCAGTTTTATGTGTGTGCTACCGCATTTAGTAAAGTTACACTAAGTTGCTCCTAAAGGTACAACCGTGTTTCAAAGCAATACAAAGCTGAATGTAGTTCCAATGTAAATGCAGTGTAGTGTTCTTGAAATCAACTTTACTTTATGTATTCCATTGCTGTGAGTAGCTTTCCTTGTTTTTCCATTCAGTTGCAGTTCATTCTGAATAGTTACGCACATGTACATAACAGAAAACGCACAAAAAATAAGTAATGCATTCAGCTGAAAAGAGAGTACAATTTATTTCTGCTCAAAAGTACTATGTGCTAACTTGATGTAAACGTATTCACTTTACTTTCCATATGATTTAGAGTTGTCTGCAACCAGTTTTATGTGTGGCTACTGAAGTTAGTAAAGTTACACTAAGTTGCTCCTAAAGGTACAACCGTGTTTCAAAGCAATACAATGCTGAATGTAGTTCCAATGTAAATGCAGTGTAGTATGTTCTTGAATTCAACTTTACTTTATGTATTCCATTGCTGTGAGTAGCTTTCCTTGTTTTTCTATTCAGTTGCAGTTCACTCTGAATAATGCACATGTACATAACAGAAAATGCACAAAAAATAAGTAATGCATTCAGCTGAAAAGAGAGTACAATTTACTTTTGCTCAAAAGTACTATGTGCTAACTTGATGTAAACGTATTCACTTTACTTTCCATATGATTTAGAGTTGTCTGCAACCAGTTTTATGTGTGTGCTACTGCAGTTAGTAAAGTTACACTAAGTTGCTCCTAAAGGTACAACTGTGTTTCAAAGCAATACAATGCTGAATGTAGTTCCAATGTAAATGCAGTGTAGTATGTTCTTGAATTCAACTTTACTTTATGTATTCCATTGCTGTGAGTAGCTTTCCTTGTTTTTCTATTCAGTTGCATTTCACTCTGAATAGTTATGCACATGTACATAACAGAAAATACACAAAATAAAAAGTAACGCATGTAGCTGAAAAGAGAGTACAATTTACTTTTGCTCAAAAGTACTATGTGCTAACTTGATGTAAACGTATTCACTTTACTTTCCATATGATTTAGAGTTGTCTGCAACCAGTTTTATGTGTGTGCTACCGCATTTAGTAAAGTTACACTAAGTTGCTCCTAAAGGTACAACCGTGTTTCAAAGCAATATAAAGCTGAATGTAGTTCCAATGTAAATGCAGTGTAGTAAGTTCTTGAAATCAACTTTACTTTATGTATTCCATTGCTGTGAGTAGCTTTCCTTGTTTTTCTATTCAGTTGCAGTTCACTCTGAATAGTTATGCACATGTACATAACAGAAAATACACAAAATAAAAAGTAACGCATGCAGCTGAAAAGAGAGTACAATTTACTTTTGCTCAAAAGTACTATGTGCTAACTTGATGTAAACGTTTTCAATTTACTTTCCATATGATCTAGAGTTGTCTGCAACCAGTTTTATGTGTGTGCTACCGCATTTAGTAAAGTTACACTAAGCAATATCACCAGTTGCTCCTAATTGTACTAACGTGTTTCAAAGCAATACAAAGCTAAATGTAGTTCCAATTTAAATGCAGTGTAGTATGTACTTGAAATCAACTTTACTTTATGTATTCCATTGCTGTGAGTAGTTTTTTTTTGTGTTTCTAATCTGTTACAGTTCGCTCTGAATAGTTACGCACATGTACATAACAGAAAATGCACAAAAAATATGTAATGCATTCAGCTGAAAAGAGAGTACAATTTACTTTTGCTCAAAAGTACTATGTGCTAACTAGATCTAAACGTTTGTAATTGACTTTCTATATGATTTGGTGCAGTCTGCAACAAGTTTTATGTGTGTGCAACTGAAGTTACTAACGTTACAATAAACAATATCACCAGTTGCTACTAATGGTACTACAGTGTTTCAAAGCAACAAAAAGCTAAATGTAGTTCCAATGTAAATGCATTGTAGTATGTTCTTGAATTCAACTTTACTTTAGGTATTCCATTGCTGTGAGTAGCTTTCCTTGTTTTTCCATTCAGTTGAAGTTCATTCTGAATAGTTACGCACATGTACATAACAGAAAACGCACAAAAAATAAGTAATGCATTCAGCTGAAAAGAGAGTACAATTTATTTCTGCTCAAAAGTACTATGTGCTAACTTGATGTAAACGTATTCACTTTACTTTCCATATGATTTAGAGTTGTCTGCAACCAGTTTTATGTGTGTGCTACTGAAGTTAGTAAAGTTACACTAAGTTGCTCCTACAGGTACAACCGTGTTTCAAAGCAATACAATGCTGAATGTAGTTCCAATGTAAATGCAGTGTAGTATGTTCTTGAATTCAACTTTACTTTATGTATTCCATTGCTGTGAGTAGCTTTCCTTGTTTTTCTATTCAGTTGCAGTTCACTCTGAATAATGCACATGTACATAACAGAAAATGCACAAAAAATAAGTAATGCATTCAGCTGAAAAGAGAGTACAATTTACTTTTGCTCAAAAGTACTATCTGCTAACTTGATGTAAACGTATTCACTTTACTTTCCATATGATTTAGAGTTGTCTGCAACCAGTTTTATGTGTCTGCTACCGCATTTAGTAAAGTTACACTAAGTTGCTCCTAAAGGTACAACCGTGTTTCAAAGCAATACAAAGCTGAATGTAGTTCCAATGTAAATGCAGTGTAGTAAGTTCTTGAAATCAACTTTACTTTATGTATTCCATTGCTGTGAGTAGCTTTGCTTGTTGTTCTATTCAGTTGCAGTTCACTGTGAATAGTTATGCACATGTACATAACAGAAAATACACAAAATAAAAAGTAACGCATGCAGCTGAAAAGAGAGTACAATTTACTTTTGCTCAAAAGTACTATGTGCTAACTTGATGTAAACGTTTTCACTTTACTTTCCATATGATCTAGAGTTGTCTGCAACCAGTTTTATGTGTGTGCTACTGCAGTTAGTAAAGTTACACTAAGCAATATCACCAGTTGCTCCTAATGGTACTACCGTGTTTCAAAGCAATACAAAGCTAAATGTAGTTCCAATGTAAATGCATTGTAGTATGTTCTTGAATTCAACTTTACTTTAGGTATTCCATTGCTGTGAGTAGCTTTCCTTGTTTTTCCATTCAGTTGCAGTTCATTCTGAATAGTTACGCACATGTACATAACAGAAAACGCACAAAAAATAAGTAATGCATTCAGCTGAAAAGAGAGTACAATTTATTTCTGCTCAAAAGTACTATGTGCTAACTTGATGTAAACGTATTGACTTTACTTTCCATATGATTTAGAGTTGTCTGCAACCAGTTTTATGTGTGGCTACTGAAGTTAGTAAAGTTACACTAAGTTGCTCCTACAGGTACAACCGTGTTTCAAAGCAATACAATGCTGAATGTAGTTCCAATGTAAATGCAGTGTAGTATGTTCTTGAATTCAACTTTACTTTATGTATTCCATTGCTGTGAGTAGCTTTCCTTGTTTTTCTATTCAGTTGCAGTTCACTCTGAATAATGCACATGTACATAACAGAAAATGCACAAAAAATAAGTAATGCATTCAGCTGAAAAGAGAGTACAATTTACTTTTGCTCAAAAGTACTATCTGCTAACTTGATGTAAACGTATTCACTTTACTTTCCATACGATTTAGAGTTGTCTGCAACCAGTTTTATGTGTCTGCTACCGCATTTAGTAAAGTTACACTAAGTTGCTCCTAAAGGTACAACCGTGTTTCAAAGCAATACAAAGCTGAATGTAGTTCCAATGTAAATGCAGTGTAGTAAGTTCTTGAAATCAACTTTACTTTATGTATTCCATTGCTGTGAGTAGCTTTGCTTGTTGTTCTATTCAGTTGCAGTTCACTGTGAATAGTTATGCACATGTACATAACAGAAAATACACAAAATAAAAAGTAACGCATGCAGCTGAAAAGAGAGTACAATTTACTTTTGCTCAAAAGTACTATGTGCTAACTTGATGTAAACGTTTTCACTTTACTTTCCATATGATCTAGAGTTGTCTGCAACCAGTTTTATGTGTGTGCTACTGCAGTTAGTAAAGTTACACTAAGCAATATCACCAGTTGCTCCTAATGGTACTACCGTGTTTCAAAGCAATACAAAGCTAAATGTAGTTCCAATGTAAATGCATTGTAGTATGTTCTTGAATTCAACTTTACTTTAGGTATTCCATTGCTGTGAGTAGCTTTCCTTGTTTTTCCATTCAGTTGCAGTTCATTCTGAATAGTTACGCACATGTACATAACAGAAAACGCACAAAAAATAAGTAATGCATTCAGCTGAAAAGAGAGTACAATTTATTTCTGCTCAAAAGTACTATGTGCTAACTTGATGTAAACGTATTCACTTTACTTTCCATATGATTTAGAGTTGTCTGCAACCAGTTTTATGTGTGGCTACTGAAGTTAGTAAAGTTACACTAAGTTGCTCCTAAAGGTACAACCGTGTTTCAAAGCAATACAATGCTGAATGTAGTTCCAATGTAAATGCAGTGTAGTATGTTCTTGAATTCAACTTTACTTTATGTATTCCATTGCTGTGAGTAGCTTTCCTTGTTTTTCTATTCAGTTGCAGTTCACTCTGAATAATGCACATGTACATAACAGAAAATGCACAAAAAATAAGTAATGCATTCAGCTGAAAAGAGAGTACAATTTACTTTTGCTCAAAAGTACTATGTGCTAACTTGATGTAAACGTATTCACTTTACTTTCCATATGATTTAGAGTTGTCTGCAACCA
The DNA here is from genome assembly GCF_048418815.1 of Hemitrygon akajei. Classification (NCBI taxonomy): domain Eukaryota; kingdom Metazoa; phylum Chordata; class Chondrichthyes; order Myliobatiformes; family Dasyatidae; genus Hemitrygon; species Hemitrygon akajei. The sequence continues at coordinate 57,986,283 of NC_133131.1, forward strand.
GTTTTATGTGTGTGCTACTGCAGTTAGTAAAGTTACACTAAGTTGCTCCTAAAGGTAGAACTGTGTTTCAAAGCAATACAATGCTGAATGTAGTTCCAATGTAAATGCAGTGTAGTATGTTCTTGAATTCAACTTTACTTTATGTATTCCATTGCTGTGAGTAGCTTTCCTTGTTTTTCTATTCAGTTGCATTTCACTCTGAATAGTTATGCACATGTACATAACAGAAAATACACAAAATAAAAAGTAACGCATGTAGCTGAAAAGAGAGTACAATTTACTTTTGCTCAAAAGTACTATGTGCTAACTTGATGTAAACGTATTCACTTTACTTTCCATATGATTTAGAGTTGTCTGCAACCAGTTTTATGTGTGTGCTACCGCATTTAGTAAAGTTACACTAAGTTGCTCCTAAAGGTACAACCGTGTTTCAAAGCAATACAAAGCTGAATGTAGTTCCAATGTAAATGCAGTGTAGTGTTCTTGAAATCAACTTTACTTTATGTATTCCATTGCTGTGAGTAGCTTTCCTTGTTTTTCTATTCAGTTGCAGTTCACTCTGAATAGTTATGCACATGTACATAACAGAAAATACACAAAATAAAAAGTAACGCATGCAGCTGAAAAGAGAGTACAATTTACTTTTGCTCAAAAGTACTATGTGCTAACTTGATGTAAACGTTTTCAATTTACTTTCCATATGATCTAGAGTTGTCTGCAACCAGTTTTATGTGTGTGCTACCGCATTTAGTAAAGTTACACTAAGCAATATCACCAGTTGCTCCTAATGGTACTACCGTGTTTCAAAGCAATACAAAGCTAAATGTAGTTCCAATGTAAATGCATTGTAGTATGTTCTTGAAATCAACTTTACTTTATGTATTCCATTGCTGTGAGTAGCCTTCCTTGTTGTTCCATTCAGTTGCAGTTCACTCTGAATAGTTATGCACATGTACATAACAGAAAATACACAAAATAAAAAGTAACGCATTCAGCTGAAAAGAGAGTACAATTTACTTTTGCTCAAAAGTACTATGTGCTAACTTGATGTAAACGTATTCACTTTACTTTCCATATGATTTAGAGTTGTCTGCAACCAGTTTTATGTGTGTGCTACTGCAGTTAGTAAAGTTACACTAAGCAATATCACCAGTTGCTCCTAATTGTACTAACGTGTTTCAAAGCAATACAAAGCTAAATGTAGTTCCAATGTAAATGCATTGTAGTATGTTCTTGAAATCAACTTTACTTTATGTATTCCATTGCTGTGAGTAGCTTTCCTTGTTGTTCCATTCAGTTGCAGTTCACTCTGAATAGTTATGCACATGTACATAACAGAAAATACACAAAATAAAAAGTAACGCATTCAGCTGAAAAGAGAGTACAATTTACTTTTGCTCAAAAGTACTATGTGCTAACTTGATGTAAACGTTTTCAATTTACTTTCCATATGATCTAGAGTTGTCTGCAACCAGTTTTATGTGTGTGCTACTGATGTTAGTAAAGTTACACTAAGCAATATCACCAGTTGCTCCTAATTGTACTAACGTGTTTCAAAGCAATACAAAGCTAAATGCAGTTCCAATTTAAATGCAGTGTAGTATGTACTTGAATTCAACATTACTTTATGTATTCCATTGCTGTGAGTCGTTTTCTTTGTGTTTCTATTCAGTTACAGTGCACTCTGAATAGTTACGCACATGTACATAACAGAAAATGCACAAAAAATAAGTAATGCATTCAGCTGAAAAGAGAGTACAATTTATTTCTGCTCAAAAGTACTATGTGCTAACTTGATGTAAACGTATTCACTTTACTTTCCATATGATTTAGAGTTGTCTGCAACCAGTTTTATGTGTGTGCTACTGAAGTTAGTAAAGTTACACTAAGTTGCTCCTAAAGGTACAACCGTGTTTCAAAGCAATACAATGCTGAATGTAGTTCCAATGTAAATGCAGTGTAGTATGTTCTTGAATTCAACTTTACTTTATGTATTCCATTGCTGTGAGTAGCTTTCCTTGTTTTTCTATTCAGTTGCAGTTCACTCTGAATAATGCACATGTACATAACAGAAAATGCACAAAAAATAAGTAATGCATTCAGCTGAAAAGAGAGTACAATTTACTTTTGCTCAAAAGTACTATGTGCTAACTTGATGTAAACGTATTCACTTTACTTTCCATATGATTTAGAGTTGTCTGCAACCAGTTTTATGTGTGTGCTACTGCAGTTAGTAAAGTTACACTAAGCAATATCACCAGTTGCTCCTAATGGTACTACCGTGTTTCAAAGCAATACAAAGCTAAATGTAGTTCCAATGTAAATGCATTGTAGTATGTTCTTGAAATCAACTTTACTTTATGTATTCCATTGCTGTGAGTAGCTTTCCTTGTTGTTCCATTCAGTTGCAGTTCACTCTGAATAGTTATGCACATGTACATAACAGAAATTACACAAAATAAAAAGTAACGCATTCAGCTGAAAAGAGAGTACAATTTACTTTTGCTCAAAAGTACTATGTGCTAACTTGATGTAAACGTTTTCAATTTACTTTCCATATGATCTAGAGTTGTCTGCAACCAGTTTTATGTGTGTGCTACTGATGTTAGTAAAGTTACACTAAGCAATATCACCAGTTGCTCCTAATTGTACTAACGTGTTTCAAAGCAATACAAAGCTAAATGCAGTTCCAATTTAAATGCAGTGTAGTATGTACTTGAATTCAACATTACTTTATGTATTCCATTGCTGTGAGTCGTTTTCTTTGTGTTTCTATTCAGTTACAGTGCACTCTGAATGGTTACGCACATGTACATAACAGAAAATGCACAAAAAATAAGTAATGCATTCAGCTGAAAAGAGAGTACAATTTATTTCTGCTCAAAAGTACTATGTGCTAACTTGATGTAAACGTATTCACTTTACTTTCCATATGATTTAGAGTTGTCTGCAACCAGTTTTATGTGTGTGCTACTGAAGTTAGTAAAGTTACACTAAGTTGCTCCTAAAGGTACAACCGTGTTTCAAAGCAATACAATGCTGAATGTAGTTCCAATGTAAATGCAGTGTAGTATGTTCTTGAATTCAACTTTACTTTATGTATTCCATTGCTGTGAGTAGCTTTCCTTGTTTTTCTATTCAGTTGCAGTTCACTCTGAATAATGCACATGTACATAACAGAAAATGCACAAAAAATAAGTAATGCATTCAGCTGAAAAGAGAGTACAATTTACTTTTGCTCAAAAGTACTATGTGCTAACTTGATGTAAACGTATTCACTTTACTTTCCATATGATTTAGAGTTGTCTGCAACCAGTTTTATGTGTGTGCTACTGCAGTTAGTAAAGTTACACTAAGCAATATCACCAGTTGCTCCTAATGGTACTACCGTGTTTCAAAGCAATACAAAGCTAAATGTAGTTCCAATGTAAATGCATTGTAGTATGTTCTTGAAATCAACTTTACTTTATGTATTCCATTGCTGTGAGTAGCTTTCCTTGTTGTTCCATTCAGTTGCAGTTCACTCTGAATAGTTATGCACATGTACATAACAGAAAATACACAAAATAAAAAGTAACGCATTCAGCTGAAAAGAGAGTACAATTTACTTTTGCTCAAAAGTACTATGTGGTAACTTGATGTAAACGTTTTCAATTTACTTTCCATATGATCTAGAGTTGTCTGCAACCAGTTTTATGTGTGTGCTACTGATGTTAGTAAAGTTACACTAAGCAATATCACCAGTTGCTCCTAATGGTACTACCGTGTTTCAAAGCAATACAAAGCTAAATGTAGTTCCAATGTAAATGCATTGTAGTATGTTCTTGAAATCAACTTTACTTTATGTATTCCATTGCTGTGAGTAGCTTTCCTTGTTGTTCCATTCAGTTGCAGTTCACTCTGAATAGTTACGCACATGTACATAACAGAAAATGCACAAAAAATAAGTAATGCATTCAGCTGAAAAGAGAGTACAATTTATTTCTGCTCAAAAGTACTATGTGCTAACTTGATGTAAACGTATTCACTTTACTTTCCATATGATTTAGAGTTGTCTGCAACCAGTTTTATGTGTGTGCTACTGAAGTTAGTAAAGTTACACTAAGTTGCTCCTAAAGGTACAACCGTGTTTCAAAGCAATACAATGCTGAATGTAGTTCCAATGTAAATGCAGTGTAGTATGTTCTTGAATTCAACTTTACTTTATGTATTCCATTGCTGTGAGTAGCTTTCCTTGTTTTTCTATTCAGTTGCAGTTCACTCTGAATAATGCACATGTACATAACAGAAAATGCACAAAAAATAAGTAATGCATTCAGCTGAAAAGAGAGTACAATTTACTTTTGCTCAAAAGTACTATGTGCTAACTTGATGTAAACGTATTCACTTTACTTTCCATATGATTTAGAGTTGTCTGCAACCAATTTTATGTGTGTGCTACTGCAGTTAGTAAAGTTACACTAAGCAATATCACCAGTTGCTCCTAATGGTACTACCGTGTTTCAAAGCAATACAAAGCTAAATGTAGTTCCAATGTAAATGCATTGTAGTATGTTCTTGAAATCAACTTTACTTTATGTATTCCATTGCTCTGAGTATCTTTCCTTGTTGTTCCATTCAGTTGCAGTTCACTCTGAATAGTTATGCACATGTACATAACAGAAAATACACAAAATAAAAAGTAACGCATTCAGCTGAAAAGAGAGTACAATTTACTTTTGCTCAAAAGTACTATGTGCTAACTAGATCTAAACGTTTGTAATTGACTTTCTATATGATTTGGTGCAGTCTGCAACAAGTTTTATGTGTGTGCTACTGAAGTTACTAACGTTACAATAAACAATATCACCAGTTGCTACTAATGGTACTACAGTGTTTCAAAGCAACAAAAAGCTAAATGTAGTTCCAATGTAAATGCAGTGTAGTATGTACTTGAATTCAACATTACTTTATGTATTCCATTGCTGTGAGTCGTTTTCTTTGTGTTTCTATTCAGTTACAGTGCACTCTGAATAGTTACGCACATGTACATAACAGAAAATGCACAAAAAATAAGTAATGCTTTCAGCTGAAAAGAGAGTACAATTTATTTCTGCTCAAAAGTACTATGTGCTAACTTGATGTAAACGTATTCACTTTACTTTCCATATGATTTAGAGTTGTCTGCAACCAGTTTTATGTGTGTGCTACTGAAGTTAGTAAAGTTACACTAAGTTGCTCCTAAAGGTACAACCGTGTTTCAAAGCAATACAATGCTGAATGTAGTTCCAATGTAAATGCAGTGTAGTATGTTCTTGAATTCAACTTTACTTTATGTATTCCATTGCTGTGAGTAGCCTTCCTTGTTTTTCTATACAGTTGCATTTCACTCTGAATAGTTATGCACATGTACATAACAGGAAATACACAAAATAAAAAGTAACGCATGTAGCTGAAAAGAGAGTACAATTTACTTTTGCTCAAAAGTACTATGTGCTAACTTGATGTAAACGTATTCACTTTACTTTCCATATGATTTAGAGTTGTCTGCAACAAGTTTTATGTGTGTGCTACCGCATTTAGTAAAGTTACACTAAGTTGCTCCTAAAGGTACAACCGTGTTTCAAAGCAATACAAAGCTGAATGTAGTTCCAATGTAAATGCAGTGTAGTAAGTTCTTGAAATCAACTTTACTTTATGTATTCCATTGCTGTGAGTAGCTTTGCTTGTTGTTCTATTCAGTTGCAGTTCACTCTGAATAGTTATGCACATGTACATAACAGAAAATACACAAAATAAAAAGTAACGCATGCAGCTGAAAAGAGAGTACAATTTACTTTTGCTCAAAAGTACTATGTGCTAACTTGATGTAAACGTTTTCAATTTACTTTCCATATGATCTAGAGTTGTCTGCAACTAGTTTTATGTGTGTGCTACCGCATTTAGTAAAGTTACACTAAGCAATATCACCAGTTGCTCCTAATTGTACTAACGTGTTTCAAAGCAATACAAAGCTAAATGCAGTTCCAATTTAAATGCAGTGTAGTATGTACTTGAATTCAACATTACTTTATGTATTCCATTGCTGTGAGTCGTTTTCTTTGTGTTTCTATTCAGTTGCAGTGCACTCTGAATAGTTACGCACATGTACATAACAGAAAATGCACAAAAAATAAGTAATGCATTCAGCTGAAAAGAGAGTACAATTTATTTCTGCTCAAAAGTACTATGTGCTAACTTGATGTAAACGTATTCACTTTACTTTCCATATGATTTAGAGTTGTCTGCAACCAGTTTTATGTGTGTGCTACTGAAGTTAGTAAAGTTACACTAAGTTGCTCCTAAAGGTACAACCGTGTTTCAAAGCAATACAATGCTGAATGTAGTTCCAATGTAAATGCAGTGTAGTATGTTCTTGAATTCAACTTTACTTTATGTATTCCATTGCTGTGAGTAGCTTTCCTTGTTTTTCTATTCAGTTGCAGTTCACTCTGAATAATGCACATGTACATAACAGAAAATGCACAAAAAATAAGTAATGCATTCAGCTGAAAAGAGAGTACAATTTACTTTTGCTCAAAAGTACTATGTGCTAACTTGATGTAAACGTATTCACTTTACTTTCCATATGATTTAGAGTTGTCTGCAACCAGTTTTATGTGTGTGCTACTGCAGTTAGTAAAGTTACACTAAGCAATATCACCAGTTGCTCCTAATGGTACTACCGTGTTTCAAAGCAATACAAAGCTAAATGTAGTTCCAATGTAAATGCATTGTAGTATGTTCTTGAAATCAACTTTACTTTATGTATTCCATTGCTGTGAGTATCTTTCCTTGTTGTTCCATTCAGTTGCAGTTCACTCTGAATAGTTATGCACATGTACATAACAGAAAATACACAAAATAAAAAGTAACGCATTCAGCTGAAAAGAGAGTACAATTTACTTTTGCTCAAAAGTACTATGTGCTAACTAGATCTAAACGTTTGTAATTGACTTTCTATATGATTTGGTGCAGTCTGCAACAAGTTTTATGTGTGTGCTACTGAAGTTACTAACGTTACAATAAACAATATCACCAGTTGCTACTAATGGTACTACAGTGTTTCAAAGCAACAAAAAGCTAAATGTAGTTCCAATGTAAATGCAGTGTAGTATGTACTTGAATTCAACATTACTTTATGTATTCCATTGCTGTGAGTCGTTTTCTTTGTGTTTCTATTCAGTTACAGTGCACTCTGAATAGTTACGCACATGTACATAACAGAAAATGCACAAAAAATAAGTAATGCTTTCAGCTGAAAAGAGAGTACAATTTATTTCTGCTCAAAAGTACTATGTGCTAACTTGATGTAAACGTATTCACTTTACTTTCCATATGATTTAGAGTTGTCTGCAACCAGTTTTATGTGTGTGCTACTGAAGTTAGTAAAGTTACACTAAGTTGCTCCTAAAGGTACAACCGTGTTTCAAAGCAATACAATGCTGAATGTAGTTCCAATGTAAATGCAGTGTAGTATGTTCTTGAATTCAACTTTACTTTATGTATTCCATTGCTGTGAGTAGCTTTCCTTGTTTTTCTATTCAGTTGCAGTTCACTCTGAATAATGCACATGTACATAACAGAAAATACACTAAATAAAAAGTAACGCATTCAGCTGAAAAGAGAGTACAATTTACTTTTGCTCAAAAGTACTATGTGCTAACTTGATGTAAACGTATTCACTTTACTTTCCATATGATTTAGAGTTGTCTGCAACCAGTTTTATGTGTGTGCTACTGCAGTTAGTAAAGTTACACTAAGCAATATCACCAGTTGCTCCTAATGGTACTACCGTGTTTCAAAGCAATACAAAGCTAAATGTAGTTCCAATGTAAATGCATTGTAGTATGTTCTTGAAATCAACTTTACTTTATGTATTCCATTGCTGTGAGTAGCTTTCCTTGTTGTTCCATTCAGTTGCAGTTCACTCTGAATTGTTATGCACATGTACATAACAGAAAATACACAAAATAAAAAGTAACGCATTCAGCTGAAAAGAGAGTACAATTTACTTTTGCTCAAAAGTACTGTGCTAACTTGATGTAAACGTTTTCAATTTACTTTCCATATGATCTAGAGTTGTCTGCAACCAGTTTTATGTGTGTGCTACTGAAGTTAGTAAAGTTACACTAAGTTGCTCCTAAAGGTACAACCGTGTTTCAAAGCAATACAATGCTGAATGTAGTTCCAATGTAAATGCAGTGTAGTATGTTCTTGAATTCAACTTTACTTTATGTATTCCATTGCTGTGAGTAGCTTTCCTTGTTTTTCTATTCAGTGGCAGTTCACTCTGAATAATGCACATGTACATAACAGAAAATGCACAAAAAATAAGTCATGCATTCAGCTGAAAAGAGAGTACAATTTACTTTTGCTCAAAAGTACTATGTGCTAACTTGATGTAAACGTATTCACTTTACTTTCCATATGATTTAGTGTTGTCTGCAACCAGTTTTATGTGTGTGCTACTGCAGTTAGTAAAGTTACACTAAGCAATATCACCAGTTGCTCCTAATGGTACTACCGTGTTTCAAAGCAATACAAAGCTAAATGTAGTTCCAATGTAAATGCAGTGTAGTATGTTCTTGAATTCAACTTTACTTTATGTATTCCATTGCTGTGAGTAGCTTTCCTTGTTTTTCTATTCAGTTGCAGTTCACTCTGAATAATGCACATGTACATAACAGAAAATACACAAAATAAATAGTAACGCATTCAGCTGAAAAGAGAGTACAATTTACTTTTGCTCAAAAGTACTATGTGCTAACTTGATGTAAACGTTTTCAATTTACTTTCCATATGATCTAGAGTTGTCTGCAACCAGTTTTATGTGTGTGCTACTGATGTTAGTAAGGTTACACTAAGCAATATCAGCAGTTGCTCCTAATTGTACTAACGTGTTTCAAAGCAATACAAAGCTAAATGCAGTTCCAATTTAAATGCAGTGTAGTATGTACTTGAATTCAACATTACTTTATGTATTCCATTGCTGTGAGTCGTTTTCTTTGTGTTTCTATTCAGTTACAGTGCACTCTGAATAGTTACGCACATGTACATAACAGAAAATGCACAAAAAATAAGTAATGCATTCAGCTGAAAAGAGAGTACAATTTATTTCTGCTCAAAAGTACTATGTGCTAACTTGATGTAAACGTATTCACTTTACTTTCCATATGATTTAGTGTTGTCTGCAACCAGTTTTATGTGTGTGCTACTGCAGTTAGTAAAGTTACACTAAGCAATATCACCAGTTGCTCCTAATGGTACTACCGTGTTTCAAAGCAATACAAAGCTAAATGTAGTTCCAATGTAAATGCAGTGTAGTATGTTCTTGAATTCAACTTTACTTTATGTATTCCATTGCTGTGAGTAGCTTTCCTTGTTGTTCCATTCAGTTGCAGTTCACTCTGAATAGTTATGCACATGTACATAACAGAAAATACACAAAATAAATAGTAACGCATTCAGCTGAAAAGAGAGTACAATTTACTTTTGCTCAAAAGTACTATGTGCTAACGATGTAAACGTTTTCAATTTACTTTCCATATGATCTAGAGTTGTCTGCAACCAGTTTTATGTGTGTGCTACTGATGTTAGTAAAGTTACACTAAGCAATATCAGCAGTTGCTCCTAATTGTACTAACGTGTTTCAAAGCAATACAAAGCTAAATGCAGTTCCAATTTAAATGCAGTGTAGTATGTACTTGAATTCAACATTACTTTATGTATTCCATTGCTGTGAGTCGTTTTCTTTGTGTTTCTATTCAGTTACAGTGCACTCTGAATAGTTACGCACATGTACATAACAGGAAATGCACAAAAAATAAGTAATGCATTCAGCTGAAAAGAGAGTACAATTTATTTCTGCTCAAAAGTACTATGTGCTAACTTTATGTAAACGTATTCACTTTACTTTCCATATGATTTAGAGTTGTCTGCAACCAGTTTTATGTGTGTGCTACTGAAGTTAGTAAAGTTACACTAAGTTGCTCCTAAAGGTACAACCGTGTTTCAAAGCAATACAATGCTGAATGTAGTTCCAATGTAAATGCAGTGTAGTATGTTCTTGAATTCAACTTTACTTTATGTATTCCATTGCTGTGAGTAGCTTTCCTTGTTTTTCTATTCAGTTGCAGTTCACTCTGAATAATGCACATGTACATAACAGAAAATGCACAAAAAATAAGTAATGCATTCAGCTGAAAAGAGAGTACAATTTACTTTTGCTCAAAAGTACTATGTGCTAACTTGATGTAAACGTATTCACTTTACTTTCCATATGATTTAGAGTTGTCTGCAACCAGTTTTATGTGTGTGCTACTGCAGTTAGTAAAGTTACACTAAGCAATATCACCAGTTGCTCCTAATGGTACTACCGTGTTTCAAAGCAATACAAAGCTAAATGTAGTTCCAATGTAAATGCATTGTAGTATGTTCTTGAAATCAACTTTACTTTATGTATTCCATTGCTGTGAGTATCTTTCCTTGTTGTTCCATTCAGTTGCAGTTCACTCTGAATAGTTATGCACATGTACATAACAGAAAATACACAAAATAAAAAGTAACGCATTCAGCTGAAAAGAGAGTACAATTTACTTTTGCTCAAAAGTACTATGTGCTAACTAGATCTAAACGTTTGTAATTGACTTTCTATATGATTTGGTGCAGTCTGCAACAAGTTTTATGTGTGTGCTACTGAAGTTACTAACGTTACAATAAACAATATCACCAGTTGCTACTAATGGTACTACAGTGTTTCAAAGCAACAAAAAGCTAAATGTAGTTCCAATGTAAATGCAGTGTAGTATGTACTTGAATTCAACATTACTTTATGTATTCCATTGCTGTGAGTCGTTTTCTTTGTGTTTCTATTCAGTTACAGTGCACTCTGAATAGTTACGCACATGTACATAACAGAAAATGCACAAAAAATAAGTAATGCTTTCAGCTGAAAAGAGAGTACAATTTATTTCTGCTCAAAAGTACTATGTGCTAACTTGATGTAAACGTATTCACTTTACTTTCCATATGATTTAGAGTTGTCTGCAACCAGTTTTATGTGTGTGCTACTGAAGTTAGTAAAGTTACACTAAGTTGCTCCTAAAGGTACAACCGTGTTTCAAAGCAATACAATGCTGAATGTAGTTCCAATGTAAATGCAGTGTAGTATGTTCTTGAATTCAACTTTACTTTATGTATTCCATTGCTGTGAGTAGCTTTCCTTGTTTTTCTATTCAGTTGCAGTTCACTCTGAATAATGCACATGTACATAACAGAAAATACACTAAATAAAAAGTAACGCATTCAGCTGAAAAGAGAGTACAATTTACTTTTGCTCAAAAGTACTATGTGCTAACTTGATGTAAACGTATTCACTTTACTTTCCATATGATTTAGAGTTGTCTGCAACCAGTTTTATGTGTGTGCTACTGCAGTTAGTAAAGTTACACTAAGCAATATCACCAGTTGCTCCTAATGGTACTACCGTGTTTCAAAGCAATACAAAGCTAAATGTAGTTCCAATGTAAATGCATTGTAGTATGTTCTTGAAATCAACTTTACTTTATGTATTCCATTGCTGTGAGTAGCTTTCCTTGTTGTTCCATTCAGTTGCAGTTCACTCTGAATTGTTATGCACATGTACATAACAGAAAATACACAAAATAAAAAGTAACGCATTCAGCTGAAAAGAGAGTACAATTTACTTTTGCTCAAAAGTACTGTGCTAACTTGATGTAAACGTTTTCAATTTACTTTCCATATGATCTAGAGTTGTCTGCAACCAGTTTTATGTGTGTGCTACTGAAGTTAGTAAAGTTACACTAAGTTGCTCCTAAAGGTACAACCGTGTTTCAAAGCAATACAATGCTGAATGTAGTTCCAATGTAAATGCAGTGTAGTATGTTCTTGAATTCAACTTTACTTTATGTATTCCATTGCTGTGAGTAGCTTTCCTTGTTTTTCTATTCAGTGGCAGTTCACTCTGAATAATGCACATGTACATAACAGAAAATGCACAAAAAATAAGTCATGCATTCAGCTGAAAAGAGAGTACAATTTACTTTTGCTCAAAAGTACTATGTGCTAACTTGATGTAAACGTATTCACTTTACTTTCCATATGATTTAGTGTTGTCTGCAACCAGTTTTATGTGTGTGCTACTGCAGTTAGTAAAGTTACACTAAGCAATATCACCAGTTGCTCCTAATGGTACTACCGTGTTTCAAAGCAATACAAAGCTAAATGTAGTTCCAATGTAAATGCAGTGTAGTATGTTCTTGAATTCAACTTTACTTTATGTATTCCATTGCTGTGAGTAGCTTTCCTTGTTTTTCTATTCAGTTGCAGTTCACTCTGAATAATGCACATGTACATAACAGAAAATACACAAAATAAATAGTAACGCATTCAGCTGAAAAGAGAGTACAATTTACTTTTGCTCAAAAGTACTATGTGCTAACTTGATGTAAACGTTTTCAATTTACTTTCCATATGATCTAGAGTTGTCTGCAACCAGTTTTATGTGTGTGCTACTGATGTTAGTAAGGTTACACTAAGCAATATCAGCAGTTGCTCCTAATTGTACTAACGTGTTTCAAAGCAATACAAAGCTAAATGCAGTTCCAATTTAAATGCAGTGTAGTATGTACTTGAATTCAACATTACTTTATGTATTCCATTGCTGTGAGTCGTTTTCTTTGTGTTTCTATTCAGTTACAGTGCACTCTGAATAGTTACGCACATGTACATAACAGAAAATGCACAAAAAATAAGTAATGCATTCAGCTGAAAAGAGAGTACAATTTATTTCTGCTCAAAAGTACTATGTGCTAACTTGATGTAAACGTATTCACTTTACTTTCCATATGATTTAGTGTTGTCTGCAACCAGTTTTATGTGTGTGCTACTGCAGTTAGTAAAGTTACACTAAGCAATATCACCAGTTGCTCCTAATGGTACTACCGTGTTTCAAAGCAATACAAAGCTAAATGTAGTTCCAATGTAAATGCAGTGTAGTATGTTCTTGAATTCAACTTTACTTTATGTATTCCATTGCTGTGAGTAGCTTTCCTTGTTGTTCCATTCAGTTGCAGTTCACTCTGAATAGTTATGCACATGTACATAACAGAAAATACACAAAATAAATAGTAACGCATTCAGCTGAAAAGAGAGTACAATTTACTTTTGCTCAAAAGTACTATGTGCTAACGATGTAAACGTTTTCAATTTACTTTCCATATGATCTAGAGTTGTCTGCAACCAGTTTTATGTGTGTGCTACTGATGTTAGTAAAGTTACACTAAGCAATATCAGCAGTTGCTCCTAATTGTACTAACGTGTTTCAAAGCAATACAAAGCTAAATGCAGTTCCAATTTAAATGCAGTGTAGTATGTACTTGAATTCAACATTACTTTATGTATTCCATTGCTGTGAGTCGTTTTCTTTGTGTTTCTATTCAGTTACAGTGCACTCTGAATAGTTACGCACATGTACATAACAGGAAATGCACAAAAAATAAGTAATGCATTCAGCTGAAAAGAGAGTACAATTTATTTCTGCTCAAAAGTACTATGTGCTAACTTTATGTAAACGTATTCACTTTACTTTCCATATGATTTAGAGTTGTCTGCAACCAGTTTTATGTGTGTGCTACTGAAGTTAGTAAAGTTACACTAAGTTGCTCCTAAAGGTACAACCGTGTTTCAAAGCAATACAATGCTGAATGTAGTTCCAATGTAAATGCAGTGTAGTATGTTCTTGAATTCAACTTTACTTTATGTATTCCATTGCTGTGAGTAGCTTTCCTTGTTTTTCTATTCAGTTGCAGTTCACTCTGAATAATGCACATGTACATAACAGAAAATGCACAAAAAATAAGTAATGCATTCAGCTGAAAAGAGAGTACAATTTACTTTTGCTCAAAAGTACTATGTGCTAACTTGATGTAAACGTATTCACTTTACTTTCCATATGATTTAGAGTTGTCTGCAACCAGTTTTATGTGTGTGCTACTGCAGTTAGTAAAGTTACACTAAGCAATATCACCAGTTGCTCCTAATGGTACTACCGTGTTTCAAAGCAATACAAAGCTAAATGTAGTTCCAATGTAAATGCATTGTAGTATGTTCTTGAAATCAACTTTACTTTATGTATTCCATTGCTGTGAGTATCTTTCCTTGTTGTTCCATTCAGTTGCAGTTCACTCTGAATAGTTATGCACATGTACATAACAGAAAATACACAAAATAAAAAGTAACGCATTCAGCTGAAAAGAGAGTACAATTTACTTTTGCTCAAAAGTACTATGTGCTAACTAGATCTAAACGTTTGTAATTGACTTTCTATATGATTTGGTGCAGTCTGCAACAAGTTTTATGTGTGTGCTACTGAAGTTACTAACGTTACAATAAACAATATCACCAGTTGCTACTAATGGTACTACAGTGTTTCAAAGCAACAAAAAGCTAAATGTAGTTCCAATGTAAATGCAGTGTAGTATGTACTTGAATTCAACATTACTTTATGTATTCCATTGCTGTGAGTCGTTTTCTTTGTGTTTCTATTCAGTTACAGTGCACTCTGAATAGTTACGCACATGTACATAACAGAAAATGCACAAAAAATAAGTAATGCTTTCAGCTGAAAAGAGAGTACAATTTATTTCTGCTCAAAAGTACTATGTGCTAACTTGATGTAAACGTATTCACTTTACTTTCCATATGATTTAGAGTTGTCTGCAACCAGTTTTATGTGTGTGCTACTGAAGTTAGTAAAGTTACACTAAGTTGCTCCTAAAGGTACAACCGTGTTTCAAAGCAATACAATGCTGAATGTAGTTCCAATGTAAATGCAGTGTAGTATGTTCTTGAATTCAACTTTACTTTATGTATTCCATTGCTGTGAGTAGCTTTCCTTGTTTTTCTATTCAGTTGCAGTTCACTCTGAATAATGCACATGTACATAACAGAAAATACACTAAATAAAAAGTAACGCATTCAGCTGAAAAGAGAGTACAATTTACTTTTGCTCAAAAGTACTATGTGCTAACTTGATGTAAACGTATTCACTTTACTTTCCATATGATTTAGAGTTGTCTGCAACCAGTTTTATGTGTGTGCTACTGCTGTTAGTAAAATTACACTAAGCAATATCACCAGTTGCTCCTAATGGTACTACCGTGTTTCAAAGCAATACAAAGCTAAATGTAGTTCCAATGTAAATGCATTGTAG
Source organism: Hemitrygon akajei (assembly GCF_048418815.1). NCBI lineage: Eukaryota > Metazoa > Chordata > Chondrichthyes > Myliobatiformes > Dasyatidae > Hemitrygon > Hemitrygon akajei. The sequence continues at coordinate 58,001,536 of NC_133131.1, forward strand.
TATGTTCTTGAAATCAACTTTACTTTATGTATTCCATTGCTGTGAGTAGCTTTCCTTGTTGTTCCATTCAGTTGCAGTTCACTCTGAATAGTTATGCACATGTACATAACAGAAAATACACAAAATAAAAAGTAACGCATTCAGCTGAAAAGAGAGTACAATTTACTTTTGCTCAAAAGTACTGTGCTAACTTGATGTAAACGTTTTCAATTTACTTTCCATATGATCTAGAGTTGTCTGCAACCAGTTTTATGTGTGTGCTACTGAAGTTAGTAAAGTTACACTAAGTTGCTCCTAAAGGTACAACCGTGTTTCAAAGCAATACAATGCTGAATGTAGTTCCAATGTAAATGCAGTGTAGTATGTTCTTGAATTCAACTTTACTTTATGTATTCCATTGCTGTGAGTAGCTTTCCTTGTTTTTCTATTCAGTGGCAGTTCACTCTGAATAATGCACATGTACATAACAGAAAATGCACAAAAAATAAGTCATGCATTCAGCTGAAAAGAGAGTACAATTTACTTTTGCTCAAAAGTACTATGTGCTAACTTGATGTAAACGTATTCACTTTACTTTCCATATGATTTAGTGTTGTCTGCAACCAGTTTTATGTGTGTGCTACTGCAGTTAGTAAAGTTACACTAAGCAATATCACCAGTTGCTCCTAATGGTACTACCGTGTTTCAAAGCAATACAAAGCTAAATGTAGTTCCAATGTAAATGCAGTGTAGTATGTTCTTGAATTCAACTTTACTTTATGTATTCCATTGCTGTGAGTAGCTTTCCTTGTTTTTCTATTCAGTTGCAGTTCACTCTGAATAATGCACATGTACATAACAGAAAATACACAAAATAAATAGTAACGCATTCAGCTGAAAAGAGAGTACAATTTACTTTTGCTCAAAAGTACTATGTGCTAACTTGATGTAAACGTTTTCAATTTACTTTCCATATGATCTAGAGTTGTCTGCAACCAGTTTTATGTGTGTGCTACTGATGTTAGTAAGGTTACACTAAGCAATATCAGCAGTTGCTCCTAATTGTACTAACGTGTTTCAAAGCAATACAAAGCTAAATGCAGTTCCAATTTAAATGCAGTGTAGTATGTACTTGAATTCAACATTACTTTATGTATTCCATTGCTGTGAGTCGTTTTCTTTGTGTTTCTATTCAGTTACAGTGCACTCTGAATAGTTACGCACATGTACATAACAGAAAATGCACAAAAAATAAGTAATGCATTCAGCTGAAAAGAGAGTACAATTTATTTCTGCTCAAAAGTACTATGTGCTAACTTGATGTAAACGTATTCACTTTACTTTCCATATGATTTAGTGTTGTCTGCAACCAGTTTTATGTGTGTGCTACTGCAGTTAGTAAAGTTACACTAAGCAATATCACCAGTTGCTCCTAATGGTACTACCGTGTTTCAAAGCAATACAAAGCTAAATGTAGTTCCAATGTAAATGCAGTGTAGTATGTTCTTGAATTCAACTTTACTTTATGTATTCCATTGCTGTGAGTAGCTTTCCTTGTTGTTCCATTCAGTTGCAGTTCACTCTGAATAGTTATGCACATGTACATAACAGAAAATACACAAAATAAATAGTAACGCATTCAGCTGAAAAGAGAGTACAATTTACTTTTGCTCAAAAGTACTATGTGCTAACGATGTAAACGTTTTCAATTTACTTTCCATATGATCTAGAGTTGTCTGCAACCAGTTTTATGTGTGTGCTACTGATGTTAGTAAAGTTACACTAAGCAATATCAGCAGTTGCTCCTAATTGTACTAACGTGTTTCAAAGCAATACAAAGCTAAATGCAGTTCCAATTTAAATGCAGTGTAGTATGTACTTGAATTCAACATTACTTTATGTATTCCATTGCTGTGAGTCGTTTTCTTTGTGTTTCTATTCAGTTACAGTGCACTCTGAATAGTTACGCACATGTACATAACAGAAAATGCACAAAAAATAAGTAATGCATTCAGCTGAAAAGAGAGTACAATTTATTTCTGCTCAAAAGTACTATGTGCTAACTTTATGTAAACGTATTCACTTTACTTTCCATATGATTTAGAGTTGTCTGCAACCAGTTTTATGTGTGTGCTACTGAAGTTAGTAAAGTTACACTAAGTTGCTCCTAAAGGTACAACCGTGTTTCAAAGCAATACAATGCTGAATGTAGTTCCAATGTAAATGCAGTGTAGTATGTTCTTGAATTCAACTTTACTTTATGTATTCCATTGCTGTGAGTAGCTTTCCTTGTTTTTCTATTCAGTTGCAGTTCACTCTGAATAATGCACATGTACATAACAGAAAATGCACAAAAAATAAGTAATGCATTCAGCTGAAAAGAGAGTACAATTTACTTTTGCTCAAAAGTACTATGTGCTAACTTGATGTAAACGTATTCACTTTACTTTCCATATGATTTAGAGTTGTCTGCAACCAGTTTTATGTGTGTGCTACTGCAGTTAGTAAAGTTACACTAAGCAATATCACCAGTTGCTCCTAATGGTACTACCGTGTTTCAAAGCAATACAAAGCTAAATGTAGTTCCAATGTAAATGCATTGTAGTATGTTCTTGAAATCAACTTTACTTTATGTATTCCATTGCTCTGAGTATCTTTCCTTGTTGTTCCATTCAGTTGCAGTTCACTCTGAATAGTTATGCACATGTACATAACAGAAAATACACAAAATAAAAAGTAACGCATTCAGCTGAAAAGAGAGTACAATTTACTTTTGCTCAAAAGTACTATGTGCTAACTAGATCTAAACGTTTGTAATTGACTTTCTATATGATTTGGTGCAGTCTGCAACAAGTTTTATGTGTGTGCTACTGAAGTTACTAACGTTACAATAAACAATATCACCAGTTGCTACTAATGGTACTACAGTGTTTCAAAGCAACAAAAAGCTAAATGTAGTTCCAATGTAAATGCAGTGTAGTATGTACTTGAATTCAACATTACTTTATGTATTCCATTGCTGTGAGTCGTTTTCTTTGTGTTTCTATTCAGTTACAGTGCACTCTGAATAGTTACGCACATGTACATAACAGAAAATGCACAAAAAATAAGTAATGCTTTCAGCTGAAAAGAGAGTACAATTTATTTCTGCTCAAAAGTACTATGTGCTAACTTGATGTAAACGTATTCACTTTACTTTCCATATGATTTAGAGTTGTCTGCAACCAGTTTTATGTGTGTGCTACTGAAGTTAGTAAAGTTACACTAAGTTGCTCCTAAAGGTACAACCGTGTTTCAAAGCAATACAATGCTGAATGTAGTTCCAATGTAAATGCAGTGTAGTATGTTCTTGAATTCAACTTTACTTTATGTATTCCATTGCTGTGAGTAGCTTTCCTTGTTTTTCTATTCAGTTGCAGTTCACTCTGAATAATGCACATGTACATAGAAAATGCACAAAAAATAAGTAATGCATTCAGCTGAAAAGAGAGTACAATTTACTTTTGCTCAAAAGTACTATGTGCTAACTTGATGTAAACGTATTCACTTTACTTTCCATATGATTTAGAGTTGTCTGCAACCAGTTTTATGTGTGTGCTACTGCAGTTAGTAAAGTTACACTAAGTTGCTCCTAAAGGTACAACCGTGTTTCAAAGCAATACAATGCTGAATGTAGTTCCAATGTAAATGCAGTGTAGTATGTTCTTGAATTCAACTTTACTTTATGTATTCCATTGCTGTGAGTAGCCTTCCTTGTTTTTCTATACAGTTGCATTTCACTCTGAATAGTTATGCACATGTACATAACAGAAAATACACAAAATAAAAAGTAACGCATGTAGCTGAAAAGAGAGTACAATTTACTTTTGCTCAAAAGTACTATGTGCTAACTTGATGTAAACGTATTCACTTTACTTTCCATATGATTTAGAGTTGTCTGCAACAAGTTTTATGTGTGTGCTACCGCATTTAGTAAAGTTACACTAAGTTGCTCCTAAAGGTACAACCGTGTTTCAAAGCAATACAAAGCTGAATGTAGTTCCAATGTAAATGCAGTGTAGTAAGTTCTTGAAATCAACTTTACTTTATGTATTCCATTGCTGTGAGTAGCTTTGCTTGTTGTTCTATTCAGTTGCAGTTCACTCTGAATAGTTATGCACATGTACATAACAGAAAATACACAAAATAAAAAGTAACGCATGCAGCTGAAAAGAGAGTACAATTTACTTTTGCTCAAAAGTACTATGTGCTAACTTGATGTAAACGTTTTCAATTTACTTTCCATATGATCTAGAGTTGTCTGCAACTAGTTTTATGTGTGTGCTACCGCATTTAGTAAAGTTACACTAAGCAATATCACCAGTTGCTCCTAATTGTACTAACGTGTTTCAAAGCAATACAAAGCTAAATGCAGTTCCAATTTAAATGCAGTGTAGTATGTACTTGAATTCAACATTACTTTATGTATTCCATTGCTGTGAGTCGTTTTCTTTGTGTTTCTATTCAGTTGCAGTGCACTCTGAATAGTTACGCACATGTACATAACAGAAAATGCACAAAAAATAAGTAATGCATTCAGCTGAAAAGAGAGTACAATTTATTTCTGCTCAAAAGTACTATGTGCTAACTTGATGTAAACGTATTCACTTTACTTTCCATATGATTTAGAGTTGTCTGCAACCAGTTTTATGTGTGTGCTACTGAAGTTAGTAAAGTTACACTAAGTTGCTCCTAAAGGTACAACCGTTTCAAAGCAATACAATGCTGAATGTAGTTCCAATGTAAATGCAGTGTAGTATGTTCTTGAATTCAACTTTACTTTATGTATTCCATTGCTGTGAGTAGCTTTCCTTGTTTTTCTATTCAGTTGCAGTTCACTCTGAATAATGCACATGTACATAACTGAAAATGCACAAAAAATAAGTAATGCATTCAGCTGAAAAGAGAGTACAATTTACTTTTGCTCAAAAGTACTATGTGCTAACTTGATGTAAACGTATTCACTTTACTTTCCATATGATTTAGAGTTGTCTGCAACCAGTTTTATGTGTGTGCTACTGCAGTTAGTAAAGTTACACTAAGCAATATCACCAGTTGCTCCTAATGGTACTACCGTGTTTCAAAGCAATACAAAGCTAAATGTAGTTCCAATGTAAATGCATTGTAGTATGTTCTTGAAATCAACTTTACTTTATGTATTCCATTGCTGTGAGTAGCTTTCCTTGTTGTTCCATTCAGTTGCAGTTCACTCTGAATAGTTATGCACATGTACATAACAGAAAATACACAAAATAAAAAGTAACGCATTCAGCTGAAAAGAGAGTACAATTTACTTTTGCTCAAAAGTACTATGTGCTAACTTGATGTAAACGTTTTCAATTTACTTTCCATATGATCTAGAGTTGTCTGCAACCAGTTTTATGTGTGTGCTACTGATGTTAGTAAAGTTACACTAAGCAATATCAGCAGTTGCTCGTAATTGTACTAACGTGTTTCAAAGCAATACAAAGCTAAATGCAGTTCCAATTTAAATGCAGTATAGTATGTACTTGAATTCAACATTACTTTATGTATTCCATTGCTGTGAGTCGTTTTCTTTGTGTTTCTATTCAGTTACAGTGCACTCTGAATAGTTACGCACATGTACATAACAGAAAATGCACAAAAAATAAGTAATGCTTTCAGCTGAAAAGAGAGTACAATTTATTTCTGCTCAAAAGTACTATGTGCTAACTTGATGTAAACGTATTCACTTTACTTTCCATATGATTTAGAGTTGTCTGCAACCAGTTTTATGTGTGTGCTACTGAAGTTAGTAAAGTTACACTAAGTTGCTCCTAAAGGTACAACCGTGTTTCAAAGCAATACAATGCTGAATGTAGTTCCAATGTAAATGCAGTGTAGTATGTTCTTGAATTCAACTTTACTTTATGTATTCCATTGCTGTGAGTAGCTTTCCTTGTTTTTCTATTCAGTTGCAGTTCACTCTGAATAATGCACATGTACATAACAGAAAATACACTAAATAAAAAGTAACGCATTCAGCTGAAAAGAGAGTACAATTTACTTTTGCTCAAAAGTACTATGTGCTAACTTGATGTAAACGTATTCACTTTACTTTCCATATGATTTAGAGTTGTCTGCAACCAGTTTTATGTGTGTGCTACTGCAGTTAGTAAAGTTACACTAAGCAATATCACCAGTTGCTCCTAATGGTACTACCGTGTTTCAAAGCAATACAAAGCTAAATGTAGTTCCAATGTAAATGCATTGTAGTATGTTCTTGAAATCAACTTTACTTTATGTATTCCATTGCTGTGAGTAGCTTTCCTTGTTGTTCCATTCAGTTGCAGTTCACTCTGAATTGTTATGCACATGTACATAACAGAAAATACACAAAATAAAAAGTAACGCATTCAGCTGAAAAGAGAGTACAATTTACTTTTGCTCAAAAGTACTGTGCTAACTTGATGTAAACGTTTTCAATTTACTTTCCATATGATCTAGAGTTGTCTGCAACCAGTTTTATGTGTGTGCTACTGAAGTTAGTAAAGTTACACTAAGTTGCTCCTAAAGGTACAACCGTGTTTCAAAGCAATACAATGCTGAATGTAGTTCCAATGTAAATGCAGTGTAGTATGTTCTTGAATTCAACTTTACTTTATGTATTCCATTGCTGTGAGTAGCTTTCCTTGTTTTTCTATTCAGTGGCAGTTCACTCTGAATAATGCACATGTACATAACAGAAAATGCACAAAAAATAAGTCATGCATTCAGCTGAAAAGAGAGTACAATTTACTTTTGCTCAAAAGTACTATGTGCTAACTTGATGTAAACGTATTCACTTTACTTTCCATATGATTTAGTGTTGTCTGCAACCAGTTTTATGTGTGTGCTACTGCAGTTAGTAAAGTTACACTAAGCAATATCACCAGTTGCTCCTAATGGTACTACCGTGTTTCAAAGCAATACAAAGCTAAATGTAGTTCCAATGTAAATGCAGTGTAGTATGTTCTTGAATTCAACTTTACTTTATGTATTCCATTGCTGTGAGTAGCTTTCCTTGTTTTTCTATTCAGTTGCAGTTCACTCTGAATAATGCACATGTACATAACAGAAAATACACAAAATAAATAGTAACGCATTCAGCTGAAAAGAGAGTACAATTTACTTTTGCTCAAAAGTACTATGTGCTAACTTGATGTAAACGTTTTCAATTTACTTTCCATATGATCTAGAGTTGTCTGCAACCAGTTTTATGTGTGTGCTACTGATGTTAGTAAGGTTACACTAAGCAATATCAGCAGTTGCTCCTAATTGTACTAACGTGTTTCAAAGCAATACAAAGCTAAATGCAGTTCCAATTTAAATGCAGTGTAGTATGTACTTGAATTCAACATTACTTTATGTATTCCATTGCTGTGAGTCGTTTTCTTTGTGTTTCTATTCAGTTACAGTGCACTCTGAATAGTTACGCACATGTACATAACAGAAAATGCACAAAAAATAAGTAATGCATTCAGCTGAAAAGAGAGTACAATTTATTTCTGCTCAAAAGTACTATGTGCTAACTTGATGTAAACGTATTCACTTTACTTTCCATATGATTTAGTGTTGTCTGCAACCAGTTTTATGTGTGTGCTACTGCAGTTAGTAAAGTTACACTAAGCAATATCACCAGTTGCTCCTAATGGTACTACCGTGTTTCAAAGCAATACAAAGCTAAATGTAGTTCCAATGTAAATGCAGTGTAGTATGTTCTTGAATTCAACTTTACTTTATGTATTCCATTGCTGTGAGTAGCTTTCCTTGTTGTTCCATTCAGTTGCAGTTCACTCTGAATAGTTATGCACATGTACATAACAGAAAATACACAAAATAAATAGTAACGCATTCAGCTGAAAAGAGAGTACAATTTACTTTTGCTCAAAAGTACTATGTGCTAACGATGTAAACGTTTTCAATTTACTTTCCATATGATCTAGAGTTGTCTGCAACCAGTTTTATGTGTGTGCTACTGATGTTAGTAAAGTTACACTAAGCAATATCAGCAGTTGCTCCTAATTGTACTAACGTGTTTCAAAGCAATACAAAGCTAAATGCAGTTCCAATTTAAATGCAGTGTAGTATGTACTTGAATTCAACATTACTTTATGTATTCCATTGCTGTGAGTCGTTTTCTTTGTGTTTCTATTCAGTTACAGTGCACTCTGAATAGTTACGCACATGTACATAACAGGAAATGCACAAAAAATAAGTAATGCATTCAGCTGAAAAGAGAGTACAATTTATTTCTGCTCAAAAGTACTATGTGCTAACTTTATGTAAACGTATTCACTTTACTTTCCATATGATTTAGAGTTGTCTGCAACCAGTTTTATGTGTGTGCTACTGAAGTTAGTAAAGTTACACTAAGTTGCTCCTAAAGGTACAACCGTGTTTCAAAGCAATACAATGCTGAATGTAGTTCCAATGTAAATGCAGTGTAGTATGTTCTTGAATTCAACTTTACTTTATGTATTCCATTGCTGTGAGTAGCTTTCCTTGTTTTTCTATTCAGTTGCAGTTCACTCTGAATAATGCACATGTACATAACAGAAAATGCACAAAAAATAAGTAATGCATTCAGCTGAAAAGAGAGTACAATTTACTTTTGCTCAAAAGTACTATGTGCTAACTTGATGTAAACGTATTCACTTTACTTTCCATATGATTTAGAGTTGTCTGCAACCAGTTTTATGTGTGTGCTACTGCAGTTAGTAAAGTTACACTAAGCAATATCACCAGTTGCTCCTAATGGTACTACCGTGTTTCAAAGCAATACAAAGCTAAATGTAGTTCCAATGTAAATGCATTGTAGTATGTTCTTGAAATCAACTTTACTTTATGTATTCCATTGCTGTGAGTATCTTTCCTTGTTGTTCCATTCAGTTGCAGTTCACTCTGAATAGTTATGCACATGTACATAACAGAAAATACACAAAATAAAAAGTAACGCATTCAGCTGAAAAGAGAGTACAATTTACTTTTGCTCAAAAGTACTATGTGCTAACTAGATCTAAACGTTTGTAATTGACTTTCTATATGATTTGGTGCAGTCTGCAACAAGTTTTATGTGTGTGCTACTGAAGTTACTAACGTTACAATAAACAATATCACCAGTTGCTACTAATGGTACTACAGTGTTTCAAAGCAACAAAAAGCTAAATGTAGTTCCAATGTAAATGCAGTGTAGTATGTACTTGAATTCAACATTACTTTATGTATTCCATTGCTGTGAGTCGTTTTCTTTGTGTTTCTATTCAGTTACAGTGCACTCTGAATAGTTACGCACATGTACATAACAGAAAATGCACAAAAAATAAGTAATGCTTTCAGCTGAAAAGAGAGTACAATTTATTTCTGCTCAAAAGTACTATGTGCTAACTTGATGTAAACGTATTCACTTTACTTTCCATATGATTTAGAGTTGTCTGCAACCAGTTTTATGTGTGTGCTACTGAAGTTAGTAAAGTTACACTAAGTTGCTCCTAAAGGTACAACCGTGTTTCAAAGCAATACAATGCTGAATGTAGTTCCAATGTAAATGCAGTGTAGTATGTTCTTGAATTCAACTTTACTTTATGTATTCCATTGCTGTGAGTAGCTTTCCTTGTTTTTCTATTCAGTTGCAGTTCACTCTGAATAATGCACATGTACATAACAGAAAATACACTAAATAAAAAGTAACGCATTCAGCTGAAAAGAGAGTACAATTTACTTTTGCTCAAAAGTACTATGTGCTAACTTGATGTAAACGTATTCACTTTACTTTCCATATGATTTAGAGTTGTCTGCAACCAGTTTTATGTGTGTGCTACTGCTGTTAGTAAAATTACACTAAGCAATATCACCAGTTGCTCCTAATGGTACTACCGTGTTTCAAAGCAATACAAAGCTAAATGTAGTTCCAATGTAAATGCATTGTAGTATGTTCTTGAAATCAACTTTACTTTATGTATTCCATTGCTGTGAGTAGCTTTCCTTGTTGTTCCATTCAGTTGCAGTTCACTCTGAATAGTTATGCACATGTACATAACAGAAAATACACAAAATAAAAAGTAACGCATTCAGCTGAAAAGAGAGTACAATTTACTTTTGCTCAAAAGTACTGTGCTAACTTGATGTAAACGTTTTCAATTTACTTTCCATATGATCTAGAGTTGTCTGCAACCAGTTTTATGTGTGTGCTACTGAAGTTAGTAAAGTTACACTAAGTTGCTCCTAAAGGTACAACCGTGTTTCAAAGCAATACAATGCTGAATGTAGTTCCAATGTAAATGCAGTGTAGTATGTTCTTGAATTCAACTTTACTTTATGTATTCCATTGCTGTGAGTAGCTTTCCTTGTTTTTCTATTCAGTGGCAGTTCACTCTGAATAATGCACATGTACATAACAGAAAATGCACAAAAAATAAGTCATGCATTCAGCTGAAAAGAGAGTACAATTTACTTTTGCTCAAAAGTACTATGTGCTAACTTGATGTAAACGTATTCACTTTACTTTCCATATGATTTAGTGTTGTCTGCAACCAGTTTTATGTGTGTGCTACTGCAGTTAGTAAAGTTACACTAAGCAATATCACCAGTTGCTCCTAATGGTACTACCGTGTTTCAAAGCAATACAAAGCTAAATGTAGTTCCAATGTAAATGCAGTGTAGTATGTTCTTGAATTCAACTTTACTTTATGTATTCCATTGCTGTGAGTAGCTTTCCTTGTTTTTCTATTCAGTTGCAGTTCACTCTGAATAATGCACATGTACATAACAGAAAATACACAAAATAAATAGTAACGCATTCAGCTGAAAAGAGAGTACAATTTACTTTTGCTCAAAAGTACTATGTGCTAACTTGATGTAAACGTTTTCAATTTACTTTCCATATGATCTAGAGTTGTCTGCAACCAGTTTTATGTGTGTGCTACTGATGTTAGTAAGGTTACACTAAGCAATATCAGCAGTTGCTCCTAATTGTACTAACGTGTTTCAAAGCAATACAAAGCTAAATGCAGTTCCAATTTAAATGCAGTGTAGTATGTACTTGAATTCAACATTACTTTATGTATTCCATTGCTGTGAGTCGTTTTCTTTGTGTTTCTATTCAGTTACAGTGCACTCTGAATAGTTACGCACATGTACATAACAGAAAATGCACAAAAAATAAGTAATGCATTCAGCTGAAAAGAGAGTACAATTTATTTCTGCTCAAAAGTACTATGTGCTAACTTGATGTAAACGTATTCACTTTACTTTCCATATGATTTAGTGTTGTCTGCAACCAGTTTTATGTGTGTGCTACTGCAGTTAGTAAAGTTACACTAAGCAATATCACCAGTTGCTCCTAATGGTACTACCGTGTTTCAAAGCAATACAAAGCTAAATGTAGTTCCAATGTAAATGCAGTGTAGTATGTTCTTGAATTCAACTTTACTTTATGTATTCCATTGCTGTGAGTAGCTTTCCTTGTTGTTCCATTCAGTTGCAGTTCACTCTGAATAGTTATGCACATGTACATAACAGAAAATACACAAAATAAATAGTAACGCATTCAGCTGAAAAGAGAGTACAATTTACTTTTGCTCAAAAGTACTATGTGCTAACGATGTAAACGTTTTCAATTTACTTTCCATATGATCTAGAGTTGTCTGCAACCAGTTTTATGTGTGTGCTACTGATGTTAGTAAAGTTACACTAAGCAATATCAGCAGTTGCTCCTAATTGTACTAACGTGTTTCAAAGCAATACAAAGCTAAATGCAGTTCCAATTTAAATGCAGTGTAGTATGTACTTGAATTCAACATTACTTTATGTATTCCATTGCTGTGAGTCGTTTTCTTTGTGTTTCTATTCAGTTACAGTGCACTCTGAATAGTTACGCACATGTACATAACAGAAAATGCACAAAAAATAAGTAATGCATTCAGCTGAAAAGAGAGTACAATTTATTTCTGCTCAAAAGTACTATGTGCTAACTTTATGTAAACGTATTCACTTTACTTTCCATATGATTTAGAGTTGTCTGCAACCAGTTTTATGTGTGTGCTACTGAAGTTAGTAAAGTTACACTAAGTTGCTCCTAAAGGTACAACCGTGTTTCAAAGCAATACAATGCTGAATGTAGTTCCAATGTAAATGCAGTGTAGTATGTTCTTGAATTCAACTTTACTTTATGTATTCCATTGCTGTGAGTAGCTTTCCTTGTTTTTCTATTCAGTTGCAGTTCACTCTGAATAATGCACATGTACATAACAGAAAATGCACAAAAAATAAGTAATGCATTCAGCTGAAAAGAGAGTACAATTTACTTTTGCTCAAAAGTACTATGTGCTAACTTGATGTAAACGTATTCACTTTACTTTCCATATGATTTAGAGTTGTCTGCAACCAGTTTTATGTGTGTGCTACTGCAGTTAGTAAAGTTACACTAAGCAATATCACCAGTTGCTCCTAATGGTACTACCGTGTTTCAAAGCAATACAAAGCTAAATGTAGTTCCAATGTAAATGCATTGTAGTATGTTCTTGAAATCAACTTTACTTTATGTATTCCATTGCTCTGAGTATCTTTCCTTGTTGTTCCATTCAGTTGCAGTTCACTCTGAATAGTTATGCACATGTACATAACAGAAAATACACAAAATAAAAAGTAACGCATTCAGCTGAAAAGAGAGTACAATTTACTTTTGCTCAAAAGTACTATGTGCTAACTAGATCTAAACGTTTGTAATTGACTTTCTATATGATTTGGTGCAGTCTGCAACAAGTTTTATGTGTGTGCTACTGAAGTTACTAACGTTACAATAAACAATATCACCAGTTGCTACTAATGGTACTACAGTGTTTCAAAGCAACAAAAAGCTAAATGTAGTTCCAATGTAAATGCAGTGTAGTATGTACTTGAATTCAACATTACTTTATGTATTCCATTGCTGTGAGTCGTTTTCTTTGTGTTTCTATTCAGTTACAGTGCACTCTGAATAGTTACGCACATGTACATAACAGAAAATGCACAAAAAATAAGTAATGCTTTCAGCTGAAAAGAGAGTACAATTTATTTCTGCTCAAAAGTACTATGTGCTAACTTGATGTAAACGTATTCACTTTACTTTCCATATGATTTAGAGTTGTCTGCAACCAGTTTTATGTGTGTGCTACTGAAGTTAGTAAAGTTACACTAAGTTGCTCCTAAAGGTACAACCGTGTTTCAAAGCAATACAATGCTGAATGTAGTTCCAATGTAAATGCAGTGTAGTATGTTCTTGAATTCAACTTTACTTTATGTATTCCATTGCTGTGAGTAGCTTTCCTTGTTTTTCTATTCAGTTGCAGTTCACTCTGAATAATGCACATGTACATAGAAAATGCACAAAAAATAAGTAATGCATTCAGCTGAAAAGAGAGTACAATTTACTTTTGCTCAAAAGTACTATGTGCTAACTTGATGTAAACGTATTCACTTTACTTTCCATATGATTTAGAGTTGTCTGCAACCAGTTTTATGTGTGTGCTACTGCAGTTAGTAAAGTTACACTAAGTTGCTCCTAAAGGTACAACCGTGTTTCAAAGCAATACAATGCTGAATGTAGTTCCAATGTAAATGCAGTGTAGTATGTTCTTGAATTCAACTTTACTTTATGTATTCCATTGCTGTGAGTAGCCTTCCTTGTTTTTCTATACAGTTGCATTTCACTCTGAATAGTTATGCACATGTACATAACAGAAAATACACAAAATAAAAAGTAACGCATGTAGCTGAAAAGAGAGTACAATTTACTTTTGCTCAAAAGTACTATGTGCTAACTTGATGTAAACGTATTCACTTTACTTTCCATATGATTTAGAGTTGTCTGCAACAAGTTTTATGTGTGTGCTACCGCATTTAGTAAAGTTACACTAAGTTGCTCCTAAAGGTACAACCGTGTTTCAAAGCAATACAAAGCTGAATGTAGTTCCAATGTAAATGCAGTGTAGTAAGTTCTTGAAATCAACTTTACTTTATGTATTCCATTGCTGTGAGTAGCTTTGCTTGTTGTTCTATTCAGTTGCAGTTCACTCTGAATAGTTATGCACATGTACATAACAGAAAATACACAAAATAAAAAGTAACGCATGCAGCTGAAAAGAGAGTACAATTTACTTTTGCTCAAAAGTACTATGTGCTAACTTGATGTAAACGTTTTCAATTTACTTTCCATATGATCTAGAGTTGTCTGCAACTAGTTTTATGTGTGTGCTACCGCATTTAGTAAAGTTACACTAAGCAATATCACCAGTTGCTCCTAATTGTACTAACGTGTTTCAAAGCAATACAAAGCTAAATGCAGTTCCAATTTAAATGCAGTGTAGTATGTACTTGAATTCAACATTACTTTATGTATTCCATTGCTGTGAGTCGTTTTCTTTGTGTTTCTATTCAGTTGCAGTGCACTCTGAATAGTTACGCACATGTACATAACAGAAAATGCACAAAAAATAAGTAATGCATTCAGCTGAAAAGAGAGTACAATTTATTTCTGCTCAAAAGTACTATGTGCTAACTTGATGTAAACGTATTCACTTTACTTTCCATATGATTTAGAGTTGTCTGCAACCAGTTTTATGTGTGTGCTACTGAAGTTAGTAAAGTTACACTAAGTTGCTCCTAAAGGTACAACCGTTTCAAAGCAATACAATGCTGAATGTAGTTCCAATGTAAATGCAGTGTAGTATGTTCTTGAATTCAACTTTACTTTATGTATTCCATTGCTGTGAGTAGCTTTCCTTGTTTTTCTATTCAGTTGCAGTTCACTCTGAATAATGCACATGTACATAACTGAAAATGCACAAAAAATAAGTAATGCATTCAGCTGAAAAGAGAGTACAATTTACTTTTGCTCAAAAGTACTATGTGCTAACTTGATGTAAACGTATTCACTTTACTTTCCATATGATTTAGAGTTGTCTGCAACCAGTTTTATGTGTGTGCTACTGCAGTTAGTAAAGTTACACTAAGCAATATCACCAGTTGCTCCTAATGGTACTACCGTGTTTCAAAGCAATACAAAGCTAAATGTAGTTCCAATGTAAATGCATTGTAGTATGTTCTTGAAATCAACTTTACTTTATGTATTCCATTGCTGTGAGTAGCTTTCCTTGTTGTTCCATTCAGTTGCAGTTCACTCTGAATAGTTATGCACATGTACATAACAGAAAATACACAAAATAAAAAGTAACGCATTCAGCTGAAAAGAGAGTACAATTTACTTTTGCTCAAAAGTACTATGTGCTAACTTGATGTAAACGTTTTCAATTTACTTTCCATATGATCTAGAGTTGTCTGCAACCAGTTTTATGTGTGTGCTACTGATGTTAGTAAAGTTACACTAAGCAATATCAGCAGTTGCTCGTAATTGTACTAACGTGTTTCAAAGCAATACAAAGCTAAATGCAGTTCCAATTTAAATGCAGTATAGTATGTACTTGAATTCAACATTACTTTATGTATTCCATTGCTGTGAGTCGTTTTCTTTGTGTTTCTATTCAGTTACAGTGCACTCTGAATAGTTACGCACATGTACATAACAGAAAATGCACAAAAAATAAGTAATGCATTCAGCTGAAAAGAGAGTACAATTTATTTCTGCTCAAAAGTACTATGTGCTAACTTGATGTAAACGTATTCACTTTACTTTCCATATGATTTAGAGTTGTCTGCAACCAGTTTTATGTGAGTGCTACTGAAGTTAGTAAAGTTACACTAAGTTGCTCCTAAAGGTACAACCGTGTTTCAAAGCAATACAATGCTGAATGTAGTTCCAATGTAAATGCAGTGTAGTATGTTCTTGAATTCAACTTTACTTTATGTATTCCATTGCTGTGAGTAGCTTTCCTTGTTTTTCTATTCAGTTGCAGTTCACTCTGAATAATGCACATGTACATAACAGAAAATACACTAAATAAAAAGTAACGCATTCAGCTGAAAAGAGAGTACAATTTACTTTTGCTCAAAAGTACTATGTGCTAACTTGATGTAAACGTATTCACTTTACTTTCCATATGATTTAGAGTTGTCTGCAACCAGTTTTATGTGTGTGCTACTGCAGTTAGTAAAGTTACACTAAGCAATATCACCAGTTGCTCCTAATTGTACTAACGTGTTTCAAAGCAATACAAAGCTGAATGTAGTTCCAATGTAAATGCATTGTAGTATGTTCTTGAAATCAACTTTACTTTATGTATTCCATTGCTGTGAGTAGCTTTCCTTGTTGTTCCATTCAGTTGCAGTTCACTCTGAATAGTTATGCACATGTACATAACAGAAAATACACAAAATAAAAAGTAACGCATTCAGCTGAAAAGAGAGTACAATTTACTTTTGCTCAAAAGTACTATGTGCTAACTTGATGTAAACGTATTCACTTTACTTTCCATATGATTTAGAGTTGTCTGCAACCAGTTTTATGTGTGTGCTACTGCAGTTAGTAAAGTTACACTAAGCAATATCACCAGTTGCTCCTAATGGTACTACCGTGTTTCAAAGCAATACAAAGCTAAATGTAGTTCCAATGTAAATGCATTGTAGTATGTTCTTGAAATCAACTTTACTTTATGTATTCCATTGCTGTGAGTAGCTTTCCTTGTTGTTCCATTCAGTTGCAGTTCACTCTGAATAGTTATGCACATGTACATAACAGAAAATACACAAAATAAAAAGTAACGCATTCAGCTGAAAAGAGAGTACAATTTACTTTTGCTCAAAAGTACTGTGCTAACTTGATGTAAACGTTTTCAATTTACTTTCCATATGATCTAGAGTTGTCTGCAACCAGTTTTATGTGTGTGCTACTGAAGTTAGTAAAGTTACACTAAGTTGCTCCTAAAGGTACAACCGTGTTTCAAAGCAATACAATGCTGAATGTAGTTCCAATGTAAATGCAGTGTAGTATGTTCTTGAATTCAACTTTACTTTATGTATTCCATTGCTGTGAGTAGCTTTCCTTGTTTTTCTATTCAGTGGCAGTTCACTCTGAATAATGCACATGTACATAACAGAAAATGCACAAAAAATAAGTCATGCATTCAGCTGAAAAGAGAGTACAATTTACTTTTGCTCAAAAGTACTATGTGCTAACTTGATGTAAACGTATTCACTTTACTTTCCATATGATTTAGTGTTGTCTGCAACCAGTTTTATGTGTGTGCTACTGCAGTTAGTAAAGTTACACTAAGCAATATCACCAGTTGCTCCTAATGGTACTACCGTGTTTCAAAGCAATACAAAGCTAAATGTAGTTCCAATGTAAATGCAGTGTAGTATGTTCTTGAATTCAACTTTACTTTATGTATTCCATTGCTGTGAGTAGCTTTCCTTGTTGTTCCATTCAGTTGCAGTTCACTCTGAATAGTTATGCACATGTACATAACAGAAAATACACAAAATAAATAGTAACGCATTCAGCTGAAAAGAGAGTACAATTTACTTTTGCTCAAAAGTACTATGTGCTAACTTGATGTAAACGTTTTCAATTTACTTTCCATATGATCTAGAGTTGTCTGCAACCAGTTTTATGTGTGTGCTACTGATGTTAGTAAAGTTACACTAAGCAATATCAGCAGTTGCTCCTAATTGTACTAACGTGTTTCAAAGCAATACAAAGCTAAATGCAGTTCCAATTTAAATGCAGTGTAGTATGTACTTGAATTCAACATTACTTTATGTATTCCATTGCTGTGAGTCGTTTTCTTTGTGTTTCTATTCAGTTACAGTGCACTCTGAATAGTTACGCACATGTACATAACAGAAAATGCACAAAAAATAAGTAATGCATTCAGCTGAAAAGAGAGTACAATTTATTTCTGCTCAAAAGTACTATGTGCTAACTTTATGTAAACGTATTCACTTTACTTTCCATATGATTTAGAGTTGTCTGCAACCAGTTTTATGTGTGTGCTACTGAAGTTAGTAAAGTTACACTAAGTTGCTCCTAAAGGTACAACCGTGTTTCAAAGCAATACAATGCTGAATGTAGTTCCAATGTAAATGCAGTGTAGTATGTTCTTGAATTCAACTTTACTTTATGTATTCCATTGCTGTGAGTAGCTTTCCTTGTTTTTCTATTCAGTTGCAGTTCACTCTGAATAATGCACATGTACATAACAGAAAATGCACAAAAAATAAGTAATGCATTCAGCTGAAAAGAGAGTACAATTTACTTTTGCTCAAAAGTACTATGTGCTAACTTGATGTAAACGTATTCACTTTACTTTCCATATGATTTAGAGTTGTCTGCAACCAGTTTTATGTGTGTGCTACTGCAGTTAGTAAAGTTACACTTAGCAATATCACCAGTTGCTCCTAATGGTACTACCGTGTTTCAAAGCAATACAAAGCTAAATGTAGTTCCAATGTAAATGCATTGTAGTATGTTCTTGAAATCAACTTTACTTTATGTATTGCATTGCTGTGAGTAGCTTTCCTTGTTGTTCCATTCAGTTGCAGTTCACTCTGAATAGTTATGCACATGTACATAACAGAAAATACACAAAATAAAAAGTAACGCATTCAGCTGAAAAGAGAGTACAATTTACTTTTGCTCAAAAGTACTATGTGCTAACTTGATGTAAACGTTTTCAATTTACTTTCCATATGATCTAGAGTTGTCTGCAACCAGTTTTATGTGTGTGCTACTGATGTTAGTAAAGTTACACTAAGCAATATCACCAGTTGCTCCTAATTGTACTAACGTGTTTCAAAGCAATACAAAGCTAAATGCAGTTCCAATTTAAATGCAGTGTAGTATGTACTTGAATTCAACATTACTTTATGTATTCCATTGCTGTGAGTCGTTTTCTTTGTGTTTCTATTCAGTTACAGTGCACTCTGAATAGTTACGCACATGTACATAACAGAAAATGCACAAAAAATAAGTAATGCATTCAGCTGAAAAGAGAGTACAATTTATTTCTGCTCAAAAGTACTATCTGCTAACTTGATGTAAACGTATTCACTTTACTTTCCATATGATTTAGAGTTGTCTGCAACCAGTTTTATGTGTGTGCTACTGGTTAGTAAAGTTACACTAAGTTGCTCCTAAAGGTACAACCGTGTTTCAAAGCAATACAATGCTGAATGTAGTTCCAATGTAAATGCAGTGTAGTATGTTCTTGAATTCAACTTTACTTTATGTATTCCATTGCTGTGAGTAGCCTTCCTTGTTTTTCTATACAGTTGCATTTCACTCTGAATAGTTATGCACATGTACATAACAGAAAATACACAAAATAAAAAGTAACGCATTCAGCTGAAAAGAGAGTACAATTTACTTTTGCTCAAAAGTACTATGTGCTAACTAGATCTAAACGTTTGTAATTGACTTTCTATATGATTTGGTGCAGTCTGCAACAAGTTTTATGTGTGTGCTACTGAAGTTACTAACGTTACAATAAACAATATCACCAGTTGCTACTAATGGTACTACAGTGTTTCAAAGCAACAAAAAGCTAAATGTAGTTCCAATGTAAATGCAGTGTAGTATGTACTTGAATTCAACATTACTTTATGTATTCCATTGCTGTGAGTCGTTTTCTTTGTGTTTCTATTCAGTTACAGTGCACTCTGAATAGTTACGCACATGTACATAACAGAAAATGCACAAAAAATAAGTAATGCTTTCAGCTGAAAAGAGAGTACAATTTATTTCTGCTCAAAAGTACTATGTGCTAACTTGATGTAAACGTATTCACTTTACTTTCCATATGATTTAGAGTTGTCTGCAACCAGTTTTATGTGTGTGCTACTGAAGTTAGTAAAGTTACACTAAGTTGCTCCTAAAGGTACAACCGTGTTTCAAAGCAATACAATGCTGAATGTAGTTCCAATGTAAATGCAGTGTAGTATGTTCTTGAATTCAACTTTACTTTATGTATTCCATTGCTGTGAGTAGCTTTCCTTGTTTTTCTATTCAGTTGCAGTTCACTCTGAATAATGCACATGTACATAGAAAATGCACAAAAAATAAGTAATGCATTCAGCTGAAAAGAGAGTACAATTTACTTTTGCTCAAAAGTACTATGTGCTAACTTGATGTAAACGTATTCACTTTACTTTCCATATGATTTAGAGTTGTCTGCAACCAGTTTTATGTGTGTGCTACTGCAGTTAGTAAAGTTACACTAAGTTGCTCCTAAAGGTACAACCGTGTTTCAAAGCAATACAATGCTGAATGTAGTTCCAATGTAAATGCAGTGTAGTATGTTCTTGAATTCAACTTTACTTTATGTATTCCATTGCTGTGAGTAGCCTTCCTTGTTTTTCTATACAGTTGCATTTCACTCTGAATAGTTATGCACATGTACATAACAGAAAATACACAAAATAAAAAGTAACGCATGTAGCTGAAAAGAGAGTACAATTTACTTTTGCTCAAAAGTACTATGTGCTAACTTGATGTAAACGTATTCACTTTACTTTCCATATGATTTAGAGTTGTCTGCAACAAGTTTTATGTGTGTGCTACCGCATTTAGTAAAGTTACACTAAGTTGCTCCTAAAGGTACAACCGTGTTTCAAAGCAATACAAAGCTGAATGTAGTTCCAATGTAAATGCAGTGTAGTAAGTTCTTGAAATCAACTTTACTTTATGTATTCCATTGCTGTGAGTAGCTTTGCTTGTTGTTCTATTCAGTTGCAGTTCACTCTGAATAGTTATGCACATGTACATAACAGAAAATACACAAAATAAAAAGTAACGCATGCAGCTGAAAAGAGAGTACAATTTACTTTTGCTCAAAAGTACTATGTGCTAACTTGATGTAAACGTTTTCAATTTACTTTCCATATGATCTAGAGTTGTCTGCAACTAGTTTTATGTGTGTGCTACCGCATTTAGTAAAGTTACACTAAGCAATATCACCAGTTGCTCCTAATTGTACTAACGTGTTTCAAAGCAATACAAAGCTAAATGCAGTTCCAATTTAAATGCAGTGTAGTATGTACTTGAATTCAACATTACTTTATGTATTCCATTGCTGTGAGTCGTTTTCTTTGTGTTTCTATTCAGTTGCAGTGCACTCTGAATAGTTACGCACATGTACATAACAGAAAATGCACAAAAAATAAGTAATGCATTCAGCTGAAAAGAGAGTACAATTTATTTCTGCTCAAAAGTACTATGTGCTAACTTGATGTAAACGTATTCACTTTACTTTCCATATGATTTAGAGTTGTCTGCAACCAGTTTTATGTGTGTGCTACTGAAGTTAGTAAAGTTACACTAAGTTGCTCCTAAAGGTACAACCGTTTCAAAGCAATACAATGCTGAATGTAGTTCCAATGTAAATGCAGTGTAGTATGTTCTTGAATTCAACTTTACTTTATGTATTCCATTGCTGTGAGTAGCTTTCCTTGTTTTTCTATTCAGTTGCAGTTCACTCTGAATAATGCACATGTACATAACTGAAAATGCACAAAAAATAAGTAATGCATTCAGCTGAAAAGAGAGTACAATTTACTTTTGCTCAAAAGTACTATGTGCTAACTTGATGTAAACGTATTCACTTTACTTTCCATATGATTTAGAGTTGTCTGCAACCAGTTTTATGTGTGTGCTACTGCAGTTAGTAAAGTTACACTAAGCAATATCACCAGTTGCTCCTAATGGTACTACCGTGTTTCAAAGCAATACAAAGCTAAATGTAGTTCCAATGTAAATGCATTGTAGTATGTTCTTGAAATCAACTTTACTTTATGTATTCCATTGCTGTGAGTAGCTTTCCTTGTTGTTCCATTCAGTTGCAGTTCACTCTGAATAGTTATGCACATGTACATAACAGAAAATACACAAAATAAAAAGTAACGCATTCAGCTGAAAAGAGAGTACAATTTACTTTTGCTCAAAAGTACTATGTGCTAACTTGATGTAAACGTTTTCAATTTACTTTCCATATGATCTAGAGTTGTCTGCAACCAGTTTTATGTGTGTGCTACTGATGTTAGTAAAGTTACACTAAGCAATATCAGCAGTTGCTCGTAATTGTACTAACGTGTTTCAAAGCAATACAAAGCTAAATGCAGTTCCAATTTAAATGCAGTATAGTATGTACTTGAATTCAACATTACTTTATGTATTCCATTGCTGTGAGTCGTTTTCTTTGTGTTTCTATTCAGTTACAGTGCACTCTGAATAGTTACGCACATGTACATAACAGAAAATGCACAAAAAATAAGTAATGCATTCAGCTGAAAAGAGAGTACAATTTATTTCTGCTCAAAAGTACTATGTGCTAACTTGATGTAAACGTATTCACTTTACTTTCCATATGATTTAGAGTTGTCTGCAACCAGTTTTATGTGAGTGCTACTGAAGTTAGTAAAGTTACACTAAGTTGCTCCTAAAGGTACAACCGTGTTTCAAAGCAATACAATGCTGAATGTAGTTCCAATGTAAATGCAGTGTAGTATGTTCTTGAATTCAACTTTACTTTATGTATTCCATTGCTGTGAGTAGCTTTCCTTGTTTTTCTATTCAGTTGCAGTTCACTCTGAATAATGCACATGTACATAACAGAAAATACACTAAATAAAAAGTAACGCATTCAGCTGAAAAGAGAGTACAATTTACTTTTGCTCAAAAGTACTATGTGCTAACTTGATGTAAACGTATTCACTTTACTTTCCATATGATTTAGAGTTGTCTGCAACCAGTTTTATGTGTGTGCTACTGCAGTTAGTAAAGTTACACTAAGCAATATCACCAGTTGCTCCTAATTGTACTAACGTGTTTCAAAGCAATACAAAGCTGAATGTAGTTCCAATGTAAATGCATTGTAGTATGTTCTTGAAATCAACTTTACTTTATGTATTCCATTGCTGTGAGTAGCTTTCCTTGTTGTTCCATTCAGTTGCAGTTCACTCTGAATAGTTATGCACATGTACATAACAGAAAATACACAAAATAAAAAGTAACGCATTCAGCTGAAAAGAGAGTACAATTTACTTTTGCTCAAAAGTACTATGTGCTAACTTGATGTAAACGTATTCACTTTACTTTCCATATGATTTAGAGTTGTCTGCAACCAGTTTTATGTGTGTGCTACTGCAGTTAGTAAAGTTACACTAAGCAATATCACCAGTTGCTCCTAATGGTACTACCGTGTTTCAAAGCAATACAAAGCTAAATGTAGTTCCAATGTAAATGCATTGTAGTATGTTCTTGAAATCAACTTTACTTTATGTATTCCATTGCTGTGAGTAGCTTTCCTTGTTGTTCCATTCAGTTGCAGTTCACTCTGAATAGTTATGCACATGTACATAACAGAAAATACACAAAATAAAAAGTAACGCATTCAGCTGAAAAGAGAGTACAATTTACTTTTGCTCAAAAGTACTGTGCTAACTTGATGTAAACGTTTTCAATTTACTTTCCATATGATCTAGAGTTGTCTGCAACCAGTTTTATGTGTGTGCTACTGAAGTTAGTAAAGTTACACTAAGTTGCTCCTAAAGGTACAACCGTGTTTCAAAGCAATACAATGCTGAATGTAGTTCCAATGTAAATGCAGTGTAGTATGTTCTTGAATTCAACTTTACTTTATGTATTCCATTGCTGTGAGTAGCTTTCCTTGTTTTTCTATTCAGTGGCAGTTCACTCTGAATAATGCACATGTACATAACAGAAAATGCACAAAAAATAAGTCATGCATTCAGCTGAAAAGAGAGTACAATTTACTTTTGCTCAAAAGTACTATGTGCTAACTTGATGTAAACGTATTCACTTTACTTTCCATATGATTTAGTGTTGTCTGCAACCAGTTTTATGTGTGTGCTACTGCAGTTAGTAAAGTTACACTAAGCAATATCACCAGTTGCTCCTAATGGTACTACCGTGTTTCAAAGCAATACAAAGCTAAATGTAGTTCCAATGTAAATGCAGTGTAGTATGTTCTTGAATTCAACTTTACTTTATGTATTCCATTGCTGTGAGTAGCTTTCCTTGTTGTTCCATTCAGTTGCAGTTCACTCTGAATAGTTATGCACATGTACATAACAGAAAATACACAAAATAAATAGTAACGCATTCAGCTGAAAAGAGAGTACAATTTACTTTTGCTCAAAAGTACTATGTGCTAACTTGATGTAAACGTTTTCAATTTACTTTCCATATGATCTAGAGTTGTCTGCAACCAGTTTTATGTGTGTGCTACTGATGTTAGTAAAGTTACACTAAGCAATATCAGCAGTTGCTCCTAATTGTACTAACGTGTTTCAAAGCAATACAAAGCTAAATGCAGTTCCAATTTAAATGCAGTGTAGTATGTACTTGAATTCAACATTACTTTATGTATTCCATTGCTGTGAGTCGTTTTCTTTGTGTTTCTATTCAGTTACAGTGCACTCTGAATAGTTACGCACATGTACATAACAGAAAATGCACAAAAAATAAGTAATGCATTCAGCTGAAAAGAGAGTACAATTTATTTCTGCTCAAAAGTACTATGTGCTAACTTTATGTAAACGTATTCACTTTACTTTCCATATGATTTAGAGTTGTCTGCAACCAGTTTTATGTGTGTGCTACTGAAGTTAGTAAAGTTACACTAAGTTGCTCCTAAAGGTACAACCGTGTTTCAAAGCAATACAATGCTGAATGTAGTTCCAATGTAAATGCAGTGTAGTATGTTCTTGAATTCAACTTTACTTTATGTATTCCATTGCTGTGAGTAGCTTTCCTTGTTTTTCTATTCAGTTGCAGTTCACTCTGAATAATGCACATGTACATAACAGAAAATGCACAAAAAATAAGTAATGCATTCAGCTGAAAAGAGAGTACAATTTACTTTTGCTCAAAAGTACTATGTGCTAACTTGATGTAAACGTATTCACTTTACTTTCCATATGATTTAGAGTTGTCTGCAACCAGTTTTATGTGTGTGCTACTGCAGTTAGTAAAGTTACACTTAGCAATATCACCAGTTGCTCCTAATGGTACTACCGTGTTTCAAAGCAATACAAAGCTAAATGTAGTTCCAATGTAAATGCATTGTAGTATGTTCTTGAAATCAACTTTACTTTATGTATTGCATTGCTGTGAGTAGCTTTCCTTGTTGTTCCATTCAGTTGCAGTTCACTCTGAATAGTTATGCACATGTACATAACAGAAAATACACAAAATAAAAAGTAACGCATTCAGCTGAAAAGAGAGTACAATTTACTTTTGCTCAAAAGTACTATGTGCTAACTTGATGTAAACGTTTTCAATTTACTTTCCATATGATCTAGAGTTGTCTGCAACCAGTTTTATGTGTGTGCTACTGATGTTAGTAAAGTTACACTAAGCAATATCACCAGTTGCTCCTAATTGTACTAACGTGTTTCAAAGCAATACAAAGCTAAATGCAGTTCCAATTTAAATGCAGTGTAGTATGTACTTGAATTCAACATTACTTTATGTATTCCATTGCTGTGAGTCGTTTTCTTTGTGTTTCTATTCAGTTACAGTGCACTCTGAATAGTTACGCACATGTACATAACAGAAAATGCACAAAAAATAAGTAATGCATTCAGCTGAAAAGAGAGTACAATTTATTTCTGCTCAAAAGTACTATCTGCTAACTTGATGTAAACGTATTCACTTTACTTTCCATATGATTTAGAGTTGTCTGCAACCAGTTTTATGTGTGTGCTACTGGTTAGTAAAGTTACACTAAGTTGCTCCTAAAGGTACAACCGTGTTTCAAAGCAATACAATGCTGAATGTAGTTCCAATGTAAATGCAGTGTAGTATGTTCTTGAATTCAACTTTACTTTATGTATTCCATTGCTGTGAGTAGCCTTCCTTGTTTTTCTATACAGTTGCATTTCACTCTGAATAGTTATGCACATGTACATAACAGAAAATACACAAAATAAAAAGTAACGCATGTAGCTGAAAAGAGAGTACAATTTACTTTTGCTCAAAAGTACTATGTGCTAACTTGATGTAAACGTATTCACTTTACTTTCCATATGATTTAGAGTTGTCTGCAACAAGTTTTATGTGTGTGCTACCGCATTTAGTAAAGTTACACTAAGTTGCTCCTAAAGGTACAACCGTGTTTCAAAGCAATACAAAGCTGAATGTAGTTCCAATGTAAATGCAGTGTAGTAAGTTCTTCAAATCAACTTTACTTTATGTATTCCATTGCTGTGAGTAGCTTTGCTTGTTGTTCTATTCAGTTGCAGTTCACTCTGAATAGTTATGCACATGTACATAACAGAAAATACACAAAATAAAAAGTAACGCATGCAGCTGAAAAGAGAGTACAATTTACTTTTGCTCAAAAGTACTATGTGCTAACTTGATGTAAACGTTTTCAATTTACTTTCCATATCATCTAGAGTTGTCTGCAACTAGTTTTATGTGTGTGCTACCGCATTTAGTAAAGTTACACTAAGCAATATCACCAGTTGCTCCTAATTGTACTAACGTGTTTCAAAGCAATACAAAGCTAAATGCAGTTCCAATTTAAATGCAGTGTAGTATGTACTTGAATTCAACATTACTTTATGTATTCCATTGCTGTGAGTCGTTTTCTTTGTGTTTCTATTCAGTTGCAGTGCACTCTGAATAGTTACGCACATGTACATAACAGAAAATGCACAAAAAATAAGTAATGCATTCAGCTGAAAAGAGAGTACAATTTACTTTTGCTCAAAAGTACTATGTGCTAACTAGATCTAAACGTTTGTAATTGACTTTCTATATGATTTGGTGCAGTCTGCAACAAGTTTTATGTGTGTGCTACTGAAGTTACTAACGTTACAATAAACAATATCACCAGTTGCTACTAATGGTACTACAGTGTTTCAAAGCAACAAAAAGCTAAATGTAGTTCCAATGTAAATGCAGTGTAGTATGTACTTGAATTCAACATTACTTTATGTATTCCATTGCTGTGAGTCGTTTTCTTTGTGTTTCTATTCAGTTACAGTGCACTCTGAATAGTTACGCACATGTACATAACAGAAAATGCACAAAAAATAAGTAATGCTTTCAGCTGAAAAGAGAGTACAATTTATTTCTGCTCAAAAGTACTATGTGCTAACTTGATGTAAACGTATTCACTTTACTTTCCATATGATTTAGAGTTGTCTGCAACCAGTTTTATGTGTGTGCTACTGAAGTTAGTAAAGTTACACTAAGTTGCTCCTAAAGGTACAACCGTGTTTCAAAGCAATACAATGCTGAATGTAGTTCCAATGTAAATGCAGTGTAGTATGTTCTTGAATTCAACTTTACTTTATGTATTCCATTGCTGTGAGTAGCTTTCCTTGTTTTTCTATTCAGTTGCAGTTCACTCTGAATAATGCACATGTACATAACAGAAAATACACTAAATAAAAAGTAACGCATTCAGCTGAAAAGAGAGTACAATTTACTTTTGCTCAAAAGTACTATGTGCTAACTTGATGTAAACGTATTCACTTTACTTTCCATATGATTTAGAGTTGTCTGCAACCAGTTTTATGTGTGTGCTACTGCAGTTAGTAAAGTTACACTAAGCAATATCACCAGTTGCTCCTAATGGTACTACCGTGTTTCAAAGCAATACAAAGCTAAATGTAGTTCCAATGTAAATGCATTGTAGTATGTTCTTGAAATCAACTTTACTTTATGTATTCCATTGCTGTGAGTAGCTTTCCTTGTTGTTCCATTCAGTTGCAGTTCACTCTGAATAGTTATGCACATGTACATAACAGAAAATACACAAAATAAAAAGTAACGCATTCAGCTGAAAAGAGAGTACAATTTACTTTTGCTCAAAAGTACTGTGCTAACTTGATGTAAACGTTTTCAATTTACTTTCCATATGATCTAGAGTTGTCTGCAACCAGTTTTATGTGTGTGCTACTGAAGTTAGTAAAGTTACACTAAGTTGCTCCTAAAGGTACAACCGTGTTTCAAAGCAATACAATGCTGAATGTAGTTCCAATGTAAATGCAGTGTAGTATGTTCTTGAATTCAACTTTACTTTATGTATTCCATTGCTGTGAGTAGCTTTCCTTGTTTTTCTATTCAGTGGCAGTTCACTCTGAATAATGCACATGTACATAACAGAAAATGCACAAAAAATAAGTCATGCATTCAGCTGAAAAGAGAGTACAATTTACTTTTGCTCAAAAGTACTATGTGCTAACTTGATGTAAACGTATTCACTTTACTTTCCATATGATTTAGTGTTGTCTGCAACCAGTTTTATGTGTGTGCTACTGCAGTTAGTAAAGTTACACTAAGCAATATCACCAGTTGCTCCTAATGGTACTACCGTGTTTCAAAGCAATACAAAGCTAAATGTAGTTCCAATGTAAATGCAGTGTAGTATGTTCTTGAATTCAACTTTACTTTATGTATTCCATTGCTGTGAGTAGCTTTCCTTCTTGTTCCATTCAGTTGCAGTTCACTCTGAATAGTTATGCACATGTACATAACAGAAAATACACAAAATAAATAGTAACGCATTCAGCTGAAAAGAGAGTACAATTTACTTTTGCTCAAAAGTACTATGTGCTAACTTGATGTAAACGTTTTCAATTTACTTTCCATATGATCTAGAGTTGTCTGCAACCAGTTTTATGTGTGTGCTACTGATGTTAGTAAGGTTACACTAAGCAATATCAGCAGTTGCTCCTAATTGTACTAACGTGTTTCAAAGCAATACAAAGCTAAATGCAGTTCCAATTTAAATGCAGTGTAGTATGTACTTGAATTCAACATTACTTTATGTATTCCATTGCTGTGAGTCGTTTTCTTTGTGTTTCTATTCAGTTACAGTGCACTCTGAATAGTTACGCACATGTACATAACAGAAAATGCACAAAAAATAAGTAATGCATTCAGCTGAAAAGAGAGTACAATTTATTTCTGCTCAAAAGTACTATGTGCTAACTTGATGTAAACGTATTCACTTTACTTTCCATATGATTTAGTGTTGTCTGCAACCAGTTTTATGTGTGTGCTACTGCAGTTAGTAAAGTTACACTAAGCAATATCACCAGTTGCTCCTAATGGTACTACCGTGTTTCAAAGCAATACAAAGCTAAATGTAGTTCCAATGTAAATGCAGTGTAGTATGTTCTTGAATTCAACTTTACTTTATGTATTCCATTGCTGTGAGTAGCTTTCCTTGTTGTTCCATTCAGTTGCAGTTCACTCTGAATAGTTATGCACATGTACATAACAGAAAATACACAAAATAAATAGTAACGCATTCAGCTGAAAAGAGAGTACAATTTACTTTTGCTCAAAAGTACTATGTGCTAACTTGATGTAAACGTTTTCAATTTACTTTCCATATGATCTAGAGTTGTCTGCAACCAGTTTTATGTGTGTGCTACTGATGTTAGTAAAGTTACACTAAGCAATATCAGCAGTTGCTCCTAATTGTACTAACGTGTTTCAAAGCAATACAAAGCTAAATGCAGTTCCAATTTAAATGCAGTGTAGTATGTACTTGAATTCAACATTACTTTATGTATTCCATTGCTGTGAGTCGTTTTCTTTGTGTTTCTATTCAGTTACAGTGCACTCTGAATAGTTACGCACATGTACATAACAGAAAATGCACAAAAAATAAGTAATGCATTCAGCTGAAAAGAGAGTACAATTTATTTCTGCTCAAAAGTACTATGTGCTAACTTTATGTAAACGTATTCACTTTACTTTCCATATGATTTAGAGTTGTCTGCAACCAGTTTTATGTGTGTGCTACTGAAGTTAGTAAAGTTACACTAAGTTGCTCCTAAAGGTACAACCGTGTTTCAAAGCAATACAATGCTGAATGTAGTTCCAATGTAAATGCAGTGTAGTATGTTCTTGAATTCAACTTTACTTTATGTATTCCATTGCTGTGAGTAGCTTTCCTTGTTTTTCTATTCAGTTGCAGTTCACTCTGAATAATGCACATGTACATAACAGAAAATGCACAAAAAATAAGTAATGCATTCAGCTGAAAAGAGAGTACAATTTACTTTTGCTCAAAAGTACTATGTGCTAACTTGATGTAAACGTATTCACTTTACTTTCCATATGATTTAGAGTTGTCTGCAACCAGTTTTATGTGTGTGCTACTGCAGTTAGTAAAGTTACACTAAGCAATATCACCAGTTGCTCCTAATGGTACTACCGTGTTTCAAAGCAATACAAAGCTAAATGTAGTTCCAATGTAAATGCATTGTAGTATGTTCTTGAAATCAACTTTACTTTATGTATTCCATTGCTCTGAGTATCTTTCCTTGTTGTTCCATTCAGTTGCAGTTCACTCTGAATAGTTATGCACATGTACATAACAGAAAATACACAAAATAAAAAGTAACGCATTCAGCTGAAAAGAGAGTACAATTTACTTTTGCTCAAAAGTACTATGTGCTAACTAGATCTAAACGTTTGTAATTGACTTTCTATATGATTTGGTGCAGTCTGCAACAAGTTTTATGTGTGTGCTACTGAAGTTACTAACGTTACAATAAACAATATCACCAGTTGCTACTAATGGTACTACAGTGTTTCAAAGCAACAAAAAGCTAAATGTAGTTCCAATGTAAATGCAGTGTAGTATGTACTTGAATTCAACATTACTTTATGTATTCCATTGCTGTGAGTCGTTTTCTTTGTGTTTCTATTCAGTTACAGTGCACTCTGAATAGTTACGCACATGTACATAACAGAAAATGCACAAAAAATAAGTAATGCTTTCAGCTGAAAAGAGAGTACAATTTATTTCTGCTCAAAAGTACTATGTGCTAACTTGATGTAAACGTATTCACTTTACTTTCCATATGATTTAGAGTTGTCTGCAACCAGTTTTATGTGTGTGCTACTGAAGTTAGTAAAGTTACACTAAGTTGCTCCTAAAGGTACAACCGTGTTTCAAAGCAATACAATGCTGAATGTAGTTCCAATGTAAATGCAGTGTAGTATGTTCTTGAATTCAACTTTACTTTATGTATTCCATTGCTGTGAGTAGCTTTCCTTGTTTTTCTATTCAGTTGCAGTTCACTCTGAATAATGCACATGTACATAGAAAATGCACAAAAAATAAGTAATGCATTCAGCTGAAAAGAGAGTACAATTTACTTTTGCTCAAAAGTACTATGTGCTAACTTGATGTAAACGTATTCACTTTACTTTCCATATGATTTAGAGTTGTCTGCAACCAGTTTTATGTGTGTGCTACTGCAGTTAGTAAAGTTACACTAAGTTGCTCCTAAAGGTACAACCGTGTTTCAAAGCAATACAATGCTGAATGTAGTTCCAATGTAAATGCAGTGTAGTATGTTCTTGAATTCAACTTTACTTTATGTATTCCATTGCTGTGAGTAGCCTTCCTTGTTTTTCTATACAGTTGCATTTCACTCTGAATAGTTATGCACATGTACATAACAGAAAATACACAAAATAAAAAGTAACGCATGTAGCTGAAAAGAGAGTACAATTTACTTTTGCTCAAAAGTACTATGTGCTAACTTGATGTAAACGTATTCACTTTACTTTCCATATGATTTAGAGTTGTCTGCAACAAGTTTTATGTGTGTGCTACCGCATTTAGTAAAGTTACACTAAGTTGCTCCTAAAGGTACAACCGTGTTTCAAAGCAATACAAAGCTGAATGTAGTTCCAATGTAAATGCAGTGTAGTAAGTTCTTGAAATCAACTTTACTTTATGTATTCCATTGCTGTGAGTAGCTTTGCTTGTTGTTCTATTCAGTTGCAGTTCACTCTGAATAGTTATGCACATGTACATAACAGAAAATACACAAAATAAAAAGTAACGCATGCAGCTGAAAAGAGAGTACAATTTACTTTTGCTCAAAAGTACTATGTGCTAACTTGATGTAAACGTTTTCAATTTACTTTCCATATGATCTAGAGTTGTCTGCAACTAGTTTTATGTGTGTGCTACCGCATTTAGTAAAGTTACACTAAGCAATATCACCAGTTGCTCCTAATTGTACTAACGTGTTTCAAAGCAATACAAAGCTAAATGCAGTTCCAATTTAAATGCAGTGTAGTATGTACTTGAATTCAACATTACTTTATGTATTCCATTGCTGTGAGTCGTTTTCTTTGTGTTTCTATTCAGTTGCAGTGCACTCTGAATAGTTACGCACATGTACATAACAGAAAATGCACAAAAAATAAGTAATGCATTCAGCTGAAAAGAGAGTACAATTTATTTCTGCTCAAAAGTACTATGTGCTAACTTGATGTAAACGTATTCACTTTACTTTCCATATGATTTAGAGTTGTCTGCAACCAGTTTTATGTGTGTGCTACTGAAGTTAGTAAAGTTACACTAAGTTGCTCCTAAAGGTACAACCGTTTCAAAGCAATACAATGCTGAATGTAGTTCCAATGTAAATGCAGTGTAGTATGTTCTTGAATTCAACTTTACTTTATGTATTCCATTGCTGTGAGTAGCTTTCCTTGTTTTTCTATTCAGTTGCAGTTCACTCTGAATAATGCACATGTACATAACTGAAAATGCATAAAAAATAAGTAATGCATTCAGCTGAAAAGAGAGTACAATTTACTTTTGCTCAAAAGTACTATGTGCTAACTTGATGTAAACGTATTCACTTTACTTTCCATATGATTTAGAGTTGTCTGCAACCAGTTTTATGTGTGTGCTACTGCAGTTAGTAAAGTTACACTAAGCAATATCACCAGTTGCTCCTAATGGTACTACCGTGTTTCAAAGCAATACAAAGCTAAATGTAGTTCCAATGTAAATGCATTGTAGTATGTTCTTGAAATCAACTTTACTTTATGTATTCCATTGCTGTGAGTAGCTTTCCTTGTTGTTCCATTCAGTTGCAGTTCACTCTGAATAGTTATGCACATGTACATAACAGAAAATACACAAAATAAAAAGTAACGCATTCAGCTGAAAAGAGAGTACAATTTACTTTTGCTCAAAAGTACTATGTGCTAACTTGATGTAAACGTTTTCAATTTACTTTCCATATGATCTAGAGTTGTCTGCAACCAGTTTTATGTGTGTGCTACTGATGTTAGTAAAGTTACACTAAGCAATATCAGCAGTTGCTCGTAATTGTACTAACGTGTTTCAAAGCAATACAAAGCTAAATGCAGTTCCAATTTAAATGCAGTATAGTATGTACTTGAATTCAACATTACTTTATGTATTCCATTGCTGTGAGTCGTTTTCTTTGTGTTTCTATTCAGTTACAGTGCACTCTGAATAGTTACGCACATGTACATAACAGAAAATGCACAAAAAATAAGTAATGCATTCAGCTGAAAAGAGAGTACAATTTATTTCTGCTCAAAAGTACTATGTGCTAACTTGATGTAAACGTATTCACTTTACTTTCCATATGATTTAGAGTTGTCTGCAACCAGTTTTATGTGAGTGCTACTGAAGTTAGTAAAGTTACACTAAGTTGCTCCTAAAGGTACAACCGTGTTTCAAAGCAATACAATGCTGAATGTAGTTCCAATGTAAATGCAGTGTAGTATGTTCTTGAATTCAACTTTACTTTATGTATTCCATTGCTGTGAGTAGCTTTCCTTGTTTTTCTATTCAGTTGCAGTTCACTCTGAATAATGCACATGTACATAACAGAAAATACACTAAATAAAAAGTAACGCATTCAGCTGAAAAGAGAGTACAATTTACTTTTGCTCAAAAGTACTATGTGCTAACTTGATGTAAACGTATTCACTTTACTTTCCATATGATTTAGAGTTGTCTGCAACCAGTTTTATGTGTGTGCTACTGCAGTTAGTAAAGTTACACTAAGCAATATCACCAGTTGCTCCTAATTGTACTAACGTGTTTCAAAGCAATACAAAGCTAAATGTAGTTCCAATGTAAATGCATTGTAGTATGTTCTTGAAATCAACTTTACTTTATGTATTCCATTGCTGTGAGTAGCTTTCCTTGTTGTTCCATTCAGTTGCAGTTCACTCTGAATAGTTATGCACATGTACATAACAGAAAATACACAAAATAAAAAGTAACGCATTCAGCTGAAAAGAGAGTACAATTTACTTTTGCTCAAAAGTACTATGTGCTAACTTGATGTAAACGTATTCACTTTACTTTCCATATGATTTAGAGTTGTCTGCAACCAGTTTTATGTGTGTGCTACTGCAGTTAGTAAAGTTACACTAAGCAATATCACCAGTTGCTCCTAATGGTACTACCGTGTTTCAAAGCAATACAAAGCTAAATGTAGTTCCAATGTAAATGCATTGTAGTATGTTCTTGAAATCAACTTTACTTTATGTATTCCATTGCTGTGAGTAGCTTTCCTTGTTGTTCCATTCAGTTGCAGTTCACTCTGAATAGTTATGCACATGTACATAACAGAAAATACACAAAATAAAAAGTAACGCATTCAGCTGAAAAGAGAGTACAATTTACTTTTGCTCAAAAGTACTGTGCTAACTTGATGTAAACGTTTTCAATTTACTTTCCATATGATCTAGAGTTGTCTGCAACCAGTTTTATGTGTGTGCTACTGAAGTTAGTAAAGTTACACTAAGTTGCTCCTAAAGGTACAACCGTGTTTCAAAGCAATACAATGCTGAATGTAGTTCCAATGTAAATGCAGTGTAGTATGTTCTTGAATTCAACTTTACTTTATGTATTCCATTGCTGTGAGTAGCTTTCCTTGTTTTTCTATTCAGTGGCAGTTCACTCTGAATAATGCACATGTACATAACAGAAAATGCACAAAAAATAAGTCATGCATTCAGCTGAAAAGAGAGTACAATTTACTTTTGCTCAAAAGTACTATGTGCTAACTTGATGTAAACGTATTCACTTTACTTTCCATATGATTTAGTGTTGTCTGCAACCAGTTTTATGTGTGTGCTACTGCAGTTAGTAAAGTTACACTAAGCAATATCACCAGTTGCTCCTAATGGTACTACCGTGTTTCAAAGCAATACAAAGCTAAATGTAGTTCCAATGTAAATGCAGTGTAGTATGTTCTTGAATTCAACTTTACTTTATGTATTCCATTGCTGTGAGTAGCTTTCCTTGTTGTTCCATTCAGTTGCAGTTCACTCTGAATAGTTATGCACATGTACATAACAGAAAATACACAAAATAAATAGTAACGCATTCAGCTGAAAAGAGAGTACAATTTACTTTTGCTCAAAAGTACTATGTGCTAACTTGATGTAAACGTTTTCAATTTACTTTCCATATGATCTAGAGTTGTCTGCAACCAGTTTTATGTGTGTGCTACTGATGTTAGTAAAGTTACACTAAGCAATATCAGCAGTTGCTCCTAATTGTACTAACGTGTTTCAAAGCAATACAAAGCTAAATGCAGTTCCAATTTAAATGCAGTGTAGTATGTACTTGAATTCAACATTACTTTATGTATTCCATTGCTGTGAGTCGTTTTCTTTGTGTTTCTATTCAGTTACAGTGCACTCTGAATAGTTACGCACATGTACATAACAGAAAATGCACAAAAAATAAGTAATGCATTCAGCTGAAAAGAGAGTACAATTTATTTCTGCTCAAAAGTACTATGTGCTAACTTTATGTAAACGTATTCACTTTACTTTCCATATGATTTAGAGTTGTCTGCAACCAGTTTTATGTGTGTGCTACTGAAGTTAGTAAAGTTACACTAAGTTGCTCCTAAAGGTACAACCGTTTCAAAGCAATACAATGCTGAATGTAGTTCCAATGTAAATGCAGTGTAGTATGTTCTTGAATTCAACTTTACTTTATGTATTCCATTGCTGTGAGTAGCTTTCCTTGTTTTTCTATTCAGTTGCAGTTCACTCTGAATAATGCACATGTACATAACTGAAAATGCACAAAAAATAAGTAATGCATTCAGCTGAAAAGAGAGTACAATTTACTTTTGCTCAAAAGTACTATGTGCTAACTTGATGTAAACGTATTCACTTTACTTTCCATATGATTTAGAGTTGTCTGCAACCAGTTTTATGTGTGTGCTACTGCAGTTAGTAAAGTTACACTAAGCAATATCACCAGTTGCTCCTAATGGTACTACCGTGTTTCAAAGCAATACAAAGCTAAATGTAGTTCCAATGTAAATGCATTGTAGTATGTTCTTGAAATCAACTTTACTTTATGTATTCCATTGCTGTGAGTAGCTTTCCTTGTTGTTCCATTCAGTTGCAGTTCACTCTGAATAGTTATGCACATGTACATAACAGAAAATACACAAAATAAAAAGTAACGCATTCAGCTGAAAAGAGAGTACAATTTACTTTTGCTCAAAAGTACTATGTGCTAACTTGATGTAAACGTTTTCAATTTACTTTCCATATGATCTAGAGTTGTCTGCAACCAGTTTTATGTGTGTGCTACTGATGTTAGTAAAGTTACACTAAGCAATATCAGCAGTTGCTCGTAATTGTACTAACGTGTTTCAAAGCAATACAAAGCTAAATGCAGTTCCAATTTAAATGCAGTATAGTATGTACTTGAATTCAACATTACTTTATGTATTCCATTGCTGTGAGTCGTTTTCTTTGTGTTTCTATTCAGTTACAGTGCACTCTG
The DNA here is from genome assembly GCF_048418815.1 of Hemitrygon akajei. Classification (NCBI taxonomy): domain Eukaryota; kingdom Metazoa; phylum Chordata; class Chondrichthyes; order Myliobatiformes; family Dasyatidae; genus Hemitrygon; species Hemitrygon akajei. The sequence continues at coordinate 58,038,090 of NC_133131.1, forward strand.
AATAGTTACGCACATGTACATAACAGAAAATGCACAAAAAATAAGTAATGCATTCAGCTGAAAAGAGAGTACAATTTATTTCTGCTCAAAAGTACTATGTGCTAACTTGATGTAAACGTATTCACTTTACTTTCCATATGATTTAGAGTTGTCTGCAACCAGTTTTATGTGAGTGCTACTGAAGTTAGTAAAGTTACACTAAGTTGCTCCTAAAGGTACAACCGTGTTTCAAAGCAATACAATGCTGAATGTAGTTCCAATGTAAATGCAGTGTAGTATGTTCTTGAATTCAACTTTACTTTATGTATTCCATTGCTGTGAGTAGCTTTCCTTGTTTTTCTATTCAGTTGCAGTTCACTCTGAATAATGCACATGTACATAACAGAAAATACACTAAATAAAAAGTAACGCATTCAGATGAAAAGAGAGTACAATTTACTTTTGCTCAAAAGTACTATGTGCTAACTTGATGTAAACGTATTCACTTTACTTTCCATATGATTTAGAGTTGTCTGCAACCAGTTTTATGTGTGTGCTACTGCAGTTAGTAAAGTTACACTAAGCAATATCACCAGTTGCTCCTAATTGTACTAACGTGTTTCAAAGCAATACAAAGCTAAATGTAGTTCCAATGTAAATGCATTGTAGTATGTTCTTGAAATCAACTTTACTTTATGTATTCCATTGCTGTGAGTAGCTTTCCTTGTTGTTCCATTCAGTTGCAGTTCACTCTGAATAGTTATGCACATGTACATAACAGAAAATACACAAAATAAAAAGTAACGCATTCAGCTGAAAAGAGAGTACAATTTACTTTTGCTCAAAAGTACTATGTGCTAACTTGATGTAAACGTATTCACTTTACTTTCCATATGATTTAGAGTTGTCTGCAACCAGTTTTATGTGTGTGCTACTGCAGTTAGTAAAGTTACACTAAGCAATATCACCAGTTGCTCCTAATGGTACTACCGTGTTTCAAAGCAATACAAAGCTAAATGTAGTTCCAATGTAAATGCATTGTAGTATGTTCTTGAAATCAACTTTACTTTATGTATTCCATTGCTGTGAGTAGCTTTCCTTGTTGTTCCATTCAGTTGCAGTTCACTCTGAATAGTTATGCACATGTACATAACAGAAAATACACAAAATAAAAAGTAACGCATTCAGCTGAAAAGAGAGTACAATTTACTTTTGCTCAAAAGTACTGTGCTAACTTGATGTAAACGTTTTCAATTTACTTTCCATATGATCTAGAGTTGTCTGCAACCAGTTTTATGTGTGTGCTACTGAAGTTAGTAAAGTTACACTAAGTTGCTCCTAAAGGTACAACCGTGTTTCAAAGCAATACAATGCTGAATGTAGTTCCAATGTAAATGCAGTGTAGTATGTTCTTGAATTCAACTTTACTTTATGTATTCCATTGCTGTGAGTAGCTTTCCTTGTTTTTCTATTCAGTGGCAGTTCACTCTGAATAATGCACATGTACATAACAGAAAATGCACAAAAAATAAGTCATGCATTCAGCTGAAAAGAGAGTACAATTTACTTTTGCTCAAAAGTACTATGTGCTAACTTGATGTAAACGTATTCACTTTACTTTCCATATGATTTAGTGTTGTCTGCAACCAGTTTTATGTGTGTGCTACTGCAGTTAGTAAAGTTACACTAAGCAATATCACCAGTTGCTCCTAATGGTACTACCGTGTTTCAAAGCAATACAAAGCTAAATGTAGTTCCAATGTAAATGCAGTGTAGTATGTTCTTGAATTCAACTTTACTTTATGTATTCCATTGCTGTGAGTAGCTTTCCTTGTTGTTCCATTCAGTTGCAGTTCACTCTGAATAGTTATGCACATGTACATAACAGAAAATACACAAAATAAATAGTAACGCATTCAGCTGAAAAGAGAGTACAATTTACTTTTGCTCAAAAGTACTATGTGCTAACTTGATGTAAACGTTTTCAATTTACTTTCCATATGATCTAGAGTTGTCTGCAACCAGTTTTATGTGTGTGCTACTGATGTTAGTAAAGTTACACTAAGCAATATCAGCAGTTGCTCCTAATTGTACTAACGTGTTTCAAAGCAATACAAAGCTAAATGCAGTTCCAATTTAAATGCAGTGTAGTATGTACTTGAATTCAACATTACTTTATGTATTCCATTGCTGTGAGTCGTTTTCTTTGTGTTTCTATTCAGTTACAGTGCACTCTGAATAGTTACGCACATGTACATAACAGAAAATGCACAAAAAATAAGTAATGCATTCAGCTGAAAAGAGAGTACAATTTATTTCTGCTCAAAAGTACTATGTGCTAACTTTATGTAAACGTATTCACTTTACTTTCCATATGATTTAGAGTTGTCTGCAACCAGTTTTATGTGTGTGCTACTGAAGTTAGTAAAGTTACACTAAGTTGCTCCTAAAGGTACAACCGTGTTTCAAAGCAATACAATGCTGAATGTAGTTCCAATGTAAATGCAGTGTAGTATGTTCTTGAATTCAACTTTACTTTATGTATTCCATTGCTGTGAGTAGCTTTCCTTGTTTTTCTATTCAGTTGCAGTTCACTCTGAATAATGCACATGTACATAACAGAAAATGCACAAAAAATAAGTAATGCATTCAGCTGAAAAGAGAGTACAATTTACTTTTGCTCAAAAGTACTATGTGCTAACTTGATGTAAACGTATTCACTTTACTTTCCATATGATTTAGAGTTGTCTGCAACCAGTTTTATGTGTGTGCTACTGCAGTTAGTAAAGTTACACTAAGCAATATCACCAGTTGCTCCTAATGGTACTACCGTGTTTCAAAGCAATACAAAGCTAAATGTAGTTCCAATGTAAATGCATTGTAGTATGTTCTTGAAATCAACTTTACTTTATGTATTGCATTGCTGTGAGTAGCTTTCCTTGTTGTTCCATTCAGTTGCAGTTCACTCTGAATAGTTATGCACATGTACATAACAGAAAATACACAAAATAAAAAGTAACGCATTCAGCTGAAAAGAGAGTACAATTTACTTTTGCTCAAAAGTACTATGTGCTAACTTGATGTAAACGTTTTCAATTTACTTTCCATATGATCTAGAGTTGTCTGCAACCAGTTTTATGTGTGTGCTACTGATGTTAGTAAAGTTACACTAAGCAATATCACCAGTTGCTCCTAATTGTACTAACGTGTTTCAAAGCAATACAAAGCTAAATGCAGTTCCAATTTAAATGCAGTGTAGTATGTACTTGAATTCAACATTACTTTATGTATTCCATTGCTGTGAGTCGTTTTCTTTGTGTTTCTATTCAGTTACAGTGCACTCTGAATAGTTACGCACATGTACATAACAGAAAATGCACAAAAAATAAGTAATGCATTCAGCTGAAAAGAGAGTACAATTTATTTCTGCTCAAAAGTACTATGTGCTAACTTGATGTAAACGTATTCACTTTACTTTCCATATGATTTAGAGTTGTCTGCAACCAGTTTTATGTGTGTGCTACTGGTTAGTAAAGTTACACTAAGTTGCTCCTAAAGGTACAACCGTGTTTCAAAGCAATACAATGCTGAATGTAGTTCCAATGTAAATGCAGTGTAGTATGTTCTTGAATTCAACTTTACTTTATGTATTCCATTGCTGTGAGTAGCTTTCCTTGTTTTTCTATTCAGTTGCAGTTCACTCTGAATAATGCACATGTACATAACAGAAAATGCACAAAAAATAAGTAATGCATTCAGCTGAAAAGAGAGTACAATTTACTTTTGCTCAAAAGTACTATGTGCTAACTTGATGTAAACGTATTCACTTTACTTTCCATATGATTTAGTGTTGTCTGCAACCAGTTTTATGTGTGTGCTACTGCAGTTAGTAAAGTTACACTAAGCAATATCACCAGTTGCTCCTAATGGTACTACCGTGTTTCAAAGCAATACAAAGCTAAATGTAGTTCCAATGTAAATGCATTGTAGTATGTTCTTGAAATCAACTTTACTTTATGTATTCCATTGCTGTGAGTAGCTTTCCTTGTTGTTCCATTCAGTTGCAGTTCACTCTGAATAGTTATGCACATGTACATAACAGAAAATACACAAAATAAAAAGTAACGCATTCAGCTGAAAAGAGAGTACAATTTACTTTTGCTCAAAAGTACTATGTGCTAACTTGATGTAAACGTATTCACTTTACTTTCCATATGATTTAGAGTTGTCTGCAACCAGTTTTATGTGTGTGCTACTGCAGTTAGTAAAGTTACACTAAGCAATATCACCAGTTGCTCCTAATTGTACTAACGTGTTTCAAAGCAATACAAAGCTAAATGTAGTTCCAATGTAAATGCATTGTAGTATGTTCTTGAAATCAACTTTACTTTATGTATTCCATTGCTGTGAGTAGCTTTCCTTGTTGTTCCATTCAGTTGCAGTTCACTCTGAATAGTTATGCACATGTACATAACAGAAAATACACAAAATAAAAATTAACGCATTCAGCTGAAAAGAGAGTACAATTTACTTTTGCTCAAAAGTACTATGTGCTAACTTGATGTAAACGTTTTCAATTTACTTTCCATATGATCTAGAGTTGTCTGCAACCAGTTTTATGTGTGTGCTACTGATGTTAGTAAAGTTACACTAAGCAATATCAGCAGTTGCTCCTAATTGTACTAACGTGTTTCAAAGCAATACAAAGCTAAATGCAGTTCCAATTTAAATGCAGTGTAGTATGTACTTGAATTCAACATTACTTTATGTATTCCATTGCTGTGAGTCGTTTTCTTTGTGTTTCTATTCAGTTACAGTGCACTCTGAATAGTTACGCACATGTACATAACAGAAAATGCACAAAAAATAAGTAATGCATTCAGCTGAAAAGAGAGTACAATTTATTTCTGCTCAAAAGTACTATGTGCTAACTTTATGTAAACGTATTCACTTTACTTTCCATATGATTTAGAGTTGTCTGCAACCAGTTTTATGTGTGTGCTACTGAAGTTAGTAAAGTTACACTAAGTTGCTCCTAAAGGTACAACCGTGTTTCAAAGCAATACAATGCTGAATGTAGTTCCAATGTAAATGCAGTGTAGTATGTTCTTGAATTCAACTTTACTTTATGTATTCCATTGCTGTGAGTAGCTTTCCTTGTTTTTCTATTCAGTTGCAGTTCACTCTGAATAATGCACATGTACATAACAGAAAATGCACAAAAAATAAGTAATGCATTCAGCTGAAAAGAGAGTACAATTTACTTTTGCTCAAAAGTACTATGTGCTAACTTGATGTAAACGTATTCACTTTACTTTCCATATGATTTAGAGTTGTCTGCAACCAGTTTTATGTGTGTGCTACTGCAGTTAGTAAAGTTACACTAAGCAATATCACCAGTTGCTCCTAATGGTACTACCGTGTTTCAAAGCAATACAAAGCTAAATGTAGTTCCAATGTAAATGCATTGTAGTATGTTCTTGAAATCAACTTTACTTTATGTATTGCATTGCTGTGAGTAGCTTTCCTTGTTGTTCCATTCAGTTGCAGTTCACTCTGAATAGTTATGCACATGTACATAACAGAAAATACACAAAATAAAAAGTAACGCATTCAGCTGAAAAGAGAGTACAATTTACTTTTGCTCAAAAGTACTATGTGCTAACTTGATGTAAACGTTTTCAATTTACTTTCCATATGATCTAGAGTTGTCTGCAACCAGTTTTATGTGTGTGCTACTGATGTTAGTAAAGTTACACTAAGCAATATCACCAGTTGCTCCTAATTGTACTAACGTGTTTCAAAGCAATACAAAGCTAAATGCAGTTCCAATTTAAATGCAGTGTAGTATGTACTTGAATTCAACATTACTTTATGTATTCCATTGCTGTGAGTCGTTTTCTTTGTGTTTCTATTCAGTTACAGTGCACTCTGAATAGTTACGCACATGTACATAACAGAAAATGCACAAAAAATAAGTAATGCATTCAGCTGAAAAGAGAGTACAATTTATTTCTGCTCAAAAGTACTATGTGCTAACTTGATGTAAACGTATTCACTTTACTTTCCATATGATTTAGAGTTGTCTGCAACCAGTTTTATGTGTGTGCTACTGGTTAGTAAAGTTACACTAAGTTGCTCCTAAAGGTACAACCGTGTTTCAAAGCAATACAATGCTGAATGTAGTTCCAATGTAAATGCAGTGTAGTATGTTCTTGAATTCAACTTTACTTTATGTATTCCATTGCTGTGAGTAGCTTTCCTTGTTTTTCTATTCAGTTGCAGTTCACTCTGAATAATGCACATGTACATAACAGAAAATGCACAAAAAATAAGTAATGCATTCAGCTGAAAAGAGAGTACAATTTACTTTTGCTCAAAAGTACTATGTGCTAACTTGATGTAAACGTATTCACTTTACTTTCCATATGATTTAGTGTTGTCTGCAACCAGTTTTATGTGTGTGCTACTGCAGTTAGTAAAGTTACACTAAGCAATATCACCAGTTGCTCCTAATGGTACTACCGTGTTTCAAAGCAATACAAAGCTAAATGTAGTTCCAATGTAAATGCATTGTAGTATGTTCTTGAAATCAACTTTACTTTATGTATTCCATTGCTGTGAGTAGCTTTCCTTGTTGTTCCATTCAGTTGCAGTTCACTCTGAATAGTTATGCACATGTACATAACAGAAAATACACAAAATAAAAAGTAACGCATTCAGCTGAAAAGAGAGTACAATTTACTTTTGCTCAAAAGTACTATGTGCTAACTTGATGTAAACGTATTCACTTTACTTTCCATATGATTTAGAGTTGTCTGCAACCAGTTTTATGTGTGTGCTACTGCAGTTAGTAAAGTTACACTAAGCAATATCACCAGTTGCTCCTAATTGTACTAACGTGTTTCAAAGCAATACAAAGCTAAATGTAGTTCCAATGTAAATGCATTGTAGTATGTTCTTGAAATCAACTTTACTTTATGTATTCCATTGCTGTGAGTAGCTTTCCTTGTTGTTCCATTCAGTTGCAGTTCACTCTGAATAGTTATGCACATGTACATAACAGAAAATACACAAAATAAAAATTAACGCATTCAGCTGAAAAGAGAGTACAATTTACTTTTGCTCAAAAGTACTATGTGCTAACTTGATGTAAACGTTTTCAATTTACTTTCCATATGATCTAGAGTTGTCTGCAACCAGTTTTATGTGTGTGCTACTGATGTTAGTAAAGTTACACTAAGCAATATCAGCAGTTGCTCCTAATTGTACTAACGTGTTTCAAAGCAATACAAAGCTAAATGCAGTTCCAATTTAAATGCAGTGTAGTATGTACTTGAATTCAACATTACTTTATGTATTCCATTGCTGTGAGTCGTTTTCTTTGTGTTTCTATTCAGTTACAGTGCACTCTGAATAGTTACGCACATGTACATAACAGAAAATGCACAAAAAATAAGTAATGCATTCAGCTGAAAAGAGAGTACAATTTATTTCTGCTCAAAAGTACTATGTGCTAACTTGATGTAAACGTATTCACTTTACTTTCCATATGATTTAGAGTTGTCTGCAACCAGTTTTATGTGTGTGCTACTGAAGTTAGTAAAGTTACACTAAGTTGCTCCTAAAGGTACAACCGTGTTTCAAAGCAATACAATGCTGAATGTAGTTCCAATGTAAATGCAGTGTAGTATGTTCTTGAATTCAACTTTACTTTATGTATTCCATTGCTGTGAGTAGCTTTCCTTGTTTTTCTATTCAGTTGCAGTTCACTCTGAATAATGCACATGTACATAACAGAAAATGCACAAAAAATAAGTAATGCATTCAGCTGAAAAGAGAGTACAATTTACTTTTGCTCAAAAGTACTATGTGCTAACTTGATGTAAACGTATTCACTTTACTTTCCATATGATTTAGAGTTGTCTGCAACCAGTTTTATGTGTGTGCTACTGCAGTTAGTAAAGTTACACTAAGCAATATCACCAGTTGCTCCTAATTGTACTAACGTGTTTCAAAGCAATACAAAGCTAAATGTAGTTCCAATGTAAATGCATTGTAGTATGTTCTTGAAATCAACTTTACTTTATGTATTCCATTGCTGTGAGTAGCTTTCCTTGTTGTTCCATTCAGTTGCAGTTCACTCTGAATAGTTATGCACATGTACATAACAGAAAATACACAAAATAAAAATTAACGCATTCAGCTGAAAAGAGAGTACAATTTACTTTTGCTCAAAAGTACTATGTGCTAACTTGATGTAAACGTTTTCAATTTACTTTCCATATGATCTAGAGTTGTCTGCAACCAGTTTTATGTGTGTGCTACTGATGTTAGTAAAGTTACACTAAGCAATATCAGCAGTTGCTCCTAATTGTACTAACGTGTTTCAAAGCAATACAAAGCTAAATGCAGTTCCAATTTAAATGCAGTGTAGTATGTACTTGAATTCAACATTACTTTATGTATTCCATTGCTGTGAGTCGTTTTCTTTGTGTTTCTATTCAGTTACAGTGCACTCTGAATAGTTACGCACATGTACATAACAGAAAATGCACAAAAAATAAGTAATGCATTCAGCTGAAAAGAGAGTACAATTTATTTCTGCTCAAAAGTACTATGTGCTAACTTGATGTAAACGTATTCACTTTACTTTCCATATGATTTAGAGTTGTCTGCAACCAGTTTTATGTGTGTGCTACTGAAGTTAGTAAAGTTACACTAAGTTGCTCCTAAAGGTACAACCGTGTTTCAAAGCAATACAATGCTGAATGTAGTTCCAATGTAAATGCAGTGTAGTATGTTCTTGAATTCAACTTTACTTTATGTATTCCATTGCTGTGAGTAGCTTTCCTTGTTTTTCTATTCAGTTGCAGTTCACTCTGAATAATGCACATGTACATAACAGAAAATGCACAAAAAATAAGTAATGCATTCAGCTGAAAAGAGAGTACAATTTACTTTTGCTCAAAAGTACTATGTGCTAACTTGATGTAAACGTATTCACTTTACTTTCCATATGATTTAGAGTTGTCTGCAACCAGTTTTATGTGTGTGCTACTGCAGTTAGTAAAGTTACACTAAGCAATATCACCAGTTGCTCCTAATGGTACTACCGTGTTTCAAAGCAATACAAAGCTAAATGTAGTTCCAATGTAAATGCATTGTAGTATGTTCTTGAAATCAACTTTACTTTATGTATTCCATTGCTGTGAGTAGCTTTCCTTGTTGTTCCATTCAGTTGCAGTTCACTCTGAATAGTTATGCACATGTACATAACAGAAAATACACAAAATAAAAAGTAACGCATTCAGCTGAAAAGAGAGTACAATTTACTTTTGCTCAAAAGTACTATGTGGTAACTTGATGTAAACGTTTTCAATTTACTTTCCATATGATCTAGAGTTGTCTGCAACCAGTTTTATGTGTGTGCTACTGATGTTATGTAAAGTTACACTAAGCAATATCACCAGTTGCTCCTAATGGTACTACCGTGTTTCAAAGCAATACAAAGCTAAATGTAGTTCCAATGTAAATGCATTGTAGTATGTTCTTGAAATCAACTTTACTTTATGTATTCCATTGCTGTGAGTAGCTTTCCTTGTTGTTCCATTCAGTTGCAGTTCACTCTGAATAGTTACGCACATGTACATAACAGAAAATGCACAAAAAATAAGTAATGCATTCAGCTGAAAAGAGAGTACAATTTATTTCTGCTCAAAAGTACTATGTGCTAACTTGATGTAAACGTATTCACTTTACTTTCCATATGATTTAGAGTTGTCTGCAACCAGTTTTATGTGTGTGCTACTGAAGTTAGTAAAGTTACACTAAGTTGCTCCTAAAGGTACAACCGTGTTTCAAAGCAATACAATGCTGAATGTAGTTCCAATGTTAATGCAGTGTAGTATGTTCTTGAATTCAACTTTACTTTATGTATTCCATTGCTGTGAGTAGCTTTCCTTGTTTTTCTATTCAGTTGCAGTTCACTCTGAATAATGCACATGTACATAACAGAAAATGCACAAAAAATAAGTAATGCATTCAGCTGAAAAGAGAGTACAATTTACTTTTGCTCAAAAGTACTATGTGCTAACTTGATGTAAACGTATTCACTTTACTTTCCATATGATTTAGAGTTGTCTGCAACCAGTTTTATGTGTGTGCTACTGCAGTTAGTAAAGTTACACTAAGCAATATCACCAGTTGCTCCTAATGGTACTACCGTGTTTCAAAGCAATACAAAGCTAAATGTAGTTCCAATGTAAATGCATTGTAGTATGTTCTTGAAATCAACTTTACTTTATGTATTCCATTGCTGTGAGTATCTTTCCTTGTTGTTCCATTCAGTTGCAGTTCACTCTGAATAGTTATGCACATGTACATAACAGAAAATACACAAAATAAAAAGTAACGCATTCAGCTGAAAAGAGAGTACAATTTACTTTTGCTCAAAAGTACTATGTGCTAACTAGATCTAAACGTTTGTAATTGACTTTCTATATGATTTGGTGCAGTCTGCAACAAGTTTTATGTGTGTGCTACTGAAGTTACTAACGTTACAATAAACAATATCACCAGTTGCTACTAATGGTACTACAGTGTTTCAAAGCAACAAAAAGCTAAATGTAGTTCCAATGTAAATGCAGTGTAGTATGTACTTGAATTCAACATTACTTTATGTATTCCATTGCTGTGAGTCGTTTTCTTTGTGTTTCTATTCAGTTACAGTGCACTCTGAATAGTTACGCACATGTACATAACAGAAAATGCACAAAAAATAAGTAATGCATTCAGCTGAAAAGAGAGTACAATTTATTTCTGCTCAAAAGTACTATGTGCTAACTTGATGTAAACGTATTCACTTTACTTTCCATATGATTTAGAGTTGTCTGCAACCAGTTTTATGTGTGTGCTACTGAAGTTAGTAAAGTTACACTAAGTTGCTCCTAAAGGTACAACCGTGTTTCAAAGCAATACAATGCTGAATGTAGTTCCAATGTAAATGCAGTGTAGTATGTTCTTGAATTCAACTTTACTTTATGTATTCCATTGCTGTGAGTAGCTTTCCTTGTTTTTCTATTCAGTTGCAGTTCACTCTGAATAATGCACATGTACATAGAAAATGCACAAAAAATAAGTAATGCATTCAGCTGAAAAGAGAGTACAATTTACTTTTGCTCAAAAGTACTATGTGCTAACTTGATGTAAACGTATTCACTTTACTTTCCATATGATTTAGAGTTGTCTGCAACCAGTTTTATGTGTGTGCTACTGCAGTTAGTAAAGTTACACTAAGTTGCTCCTAAAGGTACAACCGTGTTTCAAAGCAATACAATGCTGAATGTAGTTCCAATGTAAATGCAGTGTAGTATGTTCTTGAATTCAACTTTACTTTATGTATTCCATTGCTGTGAGTAGCCTTCCTTGTTTTTCTATACAGTTGCATTTCACTCTGAATAGTTATGCACATGTACATAACAGAAAATACACAAAATAAAAAGTAACGCATGTAGCTGAAAAGAGAGTACAATTTACTTTTGCTCAAAAGTACTATGTGCTAACTTGATGTAAACGTATTCACTTTACTTTCCATATGATTTAGAGTTGACTGCAACCAGTTTTATGTGTGTGCTACCGCATTTAGTAAAGTTACACTAAGTTGCTCCTAAAGGTACAACCGTGCTTCAAAGCAATACAAAGCTGAATGTAGTTCCAATGTAAATGCAGTGTAGTAAGTTCTTGAAATCAACTTTACTTTATGTATTCCATTGCTGTGAGTAGCTTTGCTTGTTGTTCTATTCAGTTGCAGTTCACTCTGAATAGTTATGCACATGTACATAACAGAAAATACACAAAATAAAAAGTAACGCATGCAGCTGAAAAGAGAGTACAATTTACTTTTGCTCAAAAGTACTATGTGCTAACTTGATGTAAACGTTTTCAATTTACTTTCCATATGATCTAGAGTTGTCTGCAACTAGTTTTATGTGTGTGCTACCGCATTTAGTAAAGTTACACTAAGCAATATCACCAGTTGCTCCTAATTGTACTAACGTGTTTCAAAGCAATACAAAGCTAAATGCAGTTCCAATTTAAATGCAGTGTAGTATGTACTTGAATTCAACATTACTTTATGTATTCCATTGCTGTGAGTCGTTTTCTTTGTGTTTCTATTCAGTTACAGTGCACTCTGAATAGTTACGCACATGTACATAACAGAAAATGCACAAAAAATAAGTAATGCATTCAGCTGAAAAGAGAGTACAATTTATTTCTGCTCAAAAGTACTATGTGCTAACTTGATGTAAACGTATTCACTTTACTTTCCATATGATTTAGAGTTGTCTGCAACCAGTTTTATGTGAGTGCTACTGAAGTTAGTAAAGTTACACTAAGTTGCTCCTAAAGGTACAACCGTGTTTCAAAGCAATACAATGCTGAATGTAGTTCCAATGTAAATGCAGTGTAGTATGTTCTTGAATTCAACTTTACTTTATGTATTCCATTGCTGTGAGTAGCTTTCCTTGTTTTTCTATTCAGTTGCAGTTCACTCTGAATAATGCACATGTACATAACAGAAAATACACTAAATAAAAAGTAACGCATTCAGCTGAAAAGAGAGTACAATTTACTTTTGCTCAAAAGTACTATGTGCTAACTTGATGTAAACGTATTCACTTTACTTTCCATATGATTTAGAGTTGTCTGCAACCAGTTTTATGTGTGTGCTACTGCAGTTAGTAAAGTTACACTAAGCAATATCACCAGTTGCTCCTAATTGTACTAACGTGTTTCAAAGCAATACAAAGCTAAATGTAGTTCCAATGTAAATGCATTGTAGTATGTTCTTGAAATCAACTTTACTTTATGTATTCCATTGCTGTGAGTAGCTTTCCTTGTTGTTCCATTCAGTTGCAGTTCACTCTGAATAGTTATGCACATGTACATAACAGAAAATACACAAAATAAAAAGTAACGCATTCAGCTGAAAAGAGAGTACAATTTACTTTTGCTCAAAAGTACTATGTGCTAACTTGATGTAAACGTATTCACTTTACTTTCCATATGATTTAGAGTTGTCTGCAACCAGTTTTATGTGTGTGCTACTGCAGTTAGTAAAGTTACACTAAGCAATATCACCAGTTGCTCCTAATGGTACTACCGTGTTTCAAAGCAATACAAAGCTAAATGTAGTTCCAATGTAAATGCATTGTAGTATGTTCTTGAAATCAACTTTACTTTATGTATTCCATTGCTGTGAGTAGCTTTCCTTGTTGTTCCATTCAGTTGCAGTTCACTCTGAATAGTTATGCACATGTACATAACAGAAAATACACAAAATAAAAAGTAACGCATTCAGCTGAAAAGAGAGTACAATTTACTTTTGCTCAAAAGTACTGTGCTAACTTGATGTAAACGTTTTCAATTTACTTTCCATATGATCTAGAGTTGTCTGCAACCAGTTTTATGTGTGTGCTACTGAAGTTAGTAAAGTTACACTAAGTTGCTCCTAAAGGTACAACCGTGTTTCAAAGCAATACAATGCTGAATGTAGTTCCAATGTAAATGCAGTGTAGTATGTTCTTGAATTCAACTTTACTTTATGTATTCCATTGCTGTGAGTAGCTTTCCTTGTTTTTCTATTCAGTGGCAGTTCACTCTGAATAATGCACATGTACATAACAGAAAATGCACAAAAAATAAGTCATGCATTCAGCTGAAAAGAGAGTACAATTTACTTTTGCTCAAAAGTACTATGTGCTAACTTGATGTAAACGTATTCACTTTACTTTCCATATGATTTAGTGTTGTCTGCAACCAGTTTTATGTGTGTGCTACTGCAGTTAGTAAAGTTACACTAAGCAATATCACCAGTTGCTCCTAATGGTACTACCGTGTTTCAAAGCAATACAAAGCTAAATGTAGTTCCAATGTAAATGCAGTGTAGTATGTTCTTGAATTCAACTTTACTTTATGTATTCCATTGCTGTGAGTAGCTTTCCTTGTTGTTCCATTCAGTTGCAGTTCACTCTGAATAGTTATGCACATGTACATAACAGAAAATACACAAAATAAATAGTAACGCATTCAGCTGAAAAGAGAGTACAATTTACTTTTGCTCAAAAGTACTATGTGCTAACTTGATGTAAACGTTTTCAATTTACTTTCCATATGATCTAGAGTTGTCTGCAACCAGTTTTATGTGTGTGCTACTGATGTTAGTAAAGTTACACTAAGCAATATCAGCAGTTGCTCCTAATTGTACTAACGTGTTTCAAAGCAATACAAAGCTAAATGCAGTTCCAATTTAAATGCAGTGTAGTATGTACTTGAATTCAACATTACTTTATGTATTCCATTGCTGTGAGTCGTTTTCTTTGTGTTTCTATTCAGTTACAGTGCACTCTGAATAGTTACGCACATGTACATAACAGAAAATGCACAAAAAATAAGTAATGCATTCAGCTGAAAAGAGAGTACAATTTATTTCTGCTCAAAAGTACTATGTGCTAACTTTATGTAAACGTATTCACTTTACTTTCCATATGATTTAGAGTTGTCTGCAACCAGTTTTATGTGTGTGCTACTGAAGTTAGTAAAGTTACACTAAGTTGCTCCTAAAGGTACAACCGTGTTTCAAAGCAATACAATGCTGAATGTAGTTCCAATGTAAATGCAGTGTAGTATGTTCTTGAATTCAACTTTACTTTATGTATTCCATTGCTGTGAGTAGCTTTCCTTGTTTTTCTATTCAGTTGCAGTTCACTCTGAATAATGCACATGTACATAACAGAAAATGCACAAAAAATAAGTAATGCATTCAGCTGAAAAGAGAGTACAATTTACTTTTGCTCAAAAGTACTATGTGCTAACTTGATGTAAACGTATTCACTTTACTTTCCATATGATTTAGAGTTGTCTGCAACCAGTTTTATGTGTGTGCTACTGCAGTTAGTAAAGTTACACTAAGCAATATCACCAGTTGCTCCTAATGGTACTACCGTGTTTCAAAGCAATACAAAGCTAAATGTAGTTCCAATGTAAATGCATTGTAGTATGTTCTTGAAATCAACTTTACTTTATGTATTGCATTGCTGTGAGTAGCTTTCCTTGTTGTTCCATTCAGTTGCAGTTCACTCGGAATAGTTATGCACATGTACATAACAGAAAATACACAAAATAAAAAGTAACGCATTCAGCTGAAAAGAGAGTACAATTTACTTTTGCTCAAAAGTACTATGTGCTAACTTGATGTAAACGTTTTCAATTTACTTTCCATATGATCTAGAGTTGTCTGCAACCAGTTTTATGTGTGTGCTACTGATGTTAGTAAAGTTACACTAAGCAATATCACCAGTTGCTCCTAATTGTACTAACGTGTTTCAAAGCAATACAAAGCTAAATGCAGTTCCAATTTAAATGCAGTGTAGTATGTACTTGAATTCAACATTACTTTATGTATTCCATTGCTGTGAGTCGTTTTCTTTGTGTTTCTATTCAGTTACAGTGCACTCTGAATAGTTACGCACATGTACATAACAGAAAATGCACAAAAAATAAGTAATGCATTCAGCTGAAAAGAGAGTACAATTTATTTCTGCTCAAAAGTACTATGTGCTAACTTGATGTAAACGTATTCACTTTACTTTCCATATGATTTAGAGTTGTCTGCAACCAGTTTTATTTGTGTGCTACTGAAGTTAGTAAAGTTACACTAAGTTGCTCCTAAAGGTACAACCGTGTTTCAAAGCAATACAATGCTGAATGTAGTTCCAATGTAAATGCAGTGTAGTATGTTCTTGAATTCAACTTTACTTTATGTATTCCATTGCTGTGAGTAGCTTTCCTTGTTTTTCTATTCAGTTGCAGTTCACTCTGAATAATGCACATGTACATAACAGAAAATGCACAAAAAATAAGTAATGCATTCAGCTGAAAAGAGAGTACAATTTACTTTTGCTCAAAAGTACTATGTGCTAACTTGATGTAAACGTATTCACTTTACTTTCCATATGATTTAGTGTTGTCTGCAACCAGTTTTATGTGTGTGCTACTGCAGTTAGTAAAGTTACACTAAGCAATATCACCAGTTGCTCCTAATGGTACTACCGTGTTTCAAAGCAATACAAAGCTAAATGTAGTTCCAATGTAAATGCATTGTAGTATGTTCTTGAAATCAACTTTACTTTATGTATTCCATTGCTGTGAGTAGCTTTCCTTGTTGTTCCATTCAGTTGCAGTTCACTCTGAATAGTTATGCACATGTACATAACAGAAAATACACAAAATAAAAAGTAACGCATTCAGCTGAAAAGAGAGTACAATTTACTTTTGCTCAAAAGTACTATGTGCTAACTTGATGTAAACGTATTCACTTTACTTTCCATATGATTTAGAGTTGTCTGCAACCAGTTTTATGTGTGTGCTACTGCAGTTAGTAAAGTTACACTAAGCAATATCACCAGTTGCTCCTAATTGTACTAACGTGTTTCAAAGCAATACAAAGCTAAATGTAGTTCCAATGTAAATGCATTGTAGTATGTTCTTGAAATCAACTTTACTTTATGTATTCCATTGCTGTGAGTAGCTTTCCTTGTTGTTCCATTCAGTTGCAGTTCACTCTGAATAGTTATGCACATGTACATAACAGAAAATACACAAAATAAAAAGTAACGCATTCAGCTGAAAAGAGAGTACAATTTACTTTTGCTCAAAAGTACTATGTGCTAACTTGATGTAAACGTTTTCAATTTACTTTCCATATGATCTAGAGTTGTCTGCAACCAGTTTTATGTGTGTGCTACTGATGTTAGTAAAGTTACACTAAGCAATATCAGCAGTTGCTCCTAATTGTACTAACGTGTTTCAAAGCAATACAAAGCTAAATGCAGTTCCAATTTAAATGCAGTGTAGTATGTACTTGAATTCAACATTACTTTATGTATTCCATTGCTGTGAGTCGTTTTCTTTGTGTTTCTATTCAGTTACAGTGCACTCTGAATAGTTACGCACATGTACATAACAGAAAATGCACAAAAAATAAGTAATGCATTCAGCTGAAAAGAGAGTACAATTTATTTCTGCTCAAAAGTACTATGTGCTAACTTGATGTAAACGTATTCACTTTACTTTCCATATGATTTAGAGTTGTCTGCAACCAGTTTTATGTGTGTGCTACTGAAGTTAGTAAAGTTACACTAAGTTGCTCCTAAAGGTACAACCGTGTTTCAAAGCAATACAATGCTGAATGTAGTTCCAATGTAAATGCAGTGTAGTATGTTCTTGAATTCAACTTTACTTTATGTATTCCATTGCTGTGAGTAGCTTTCCTTGTTTTTCTATTCAGTTGCAGTTCACTCTGAATAATGCACATGTACATAACAGAAAATGCACAAAAAATAAGTAATGCATTCAGCTGAAAAGAGAGTACAATTTACTTTTGCTCAAAAGTACTATGTGCTAACTTGATGTAAACGTATTCACTTTACTTTCCATATGATTTAGAGTTGTCTGCAACCAGTTTTATGTGTGTGCTACTGCAGTTAGTAAAGTTACACTAAGCAATATCACCAGTTGCTCCTAATGGTACTACCGTGTTTCAAAGCAATACAAAGCTAAATGTAGTTCCAATGTAAATGCATTGTAGTATGTTCTTGAAATCAACTTTACTTTATGTATTCCATTGCTGTGAGTAGCTTTCCTTGTTGTTCCATTCAGTTGCAGTTCACTCTGAATAGTTATGCACATGTACATAACAGAAAATACACAAAATAAAAAGTAACGCATTCAGCTGAAAAGAGAGTACAATTTACTTTTGCTCAAAAGTACTATGTGGTAACTTGATGTAAACGTTTTCAATTTACTTTCCATATGATCTAGAGTTGTCTGCAACCAGTTTTATGTGTGTGCTACTGATGTTATGTAAAGTTACACTAAGCAATATCACCAGTTGCTCCTAATGGTACTACCGTGTTTCAAAGCAATACAAAGCTAAATGTAGTTCCAATGTAAATGCATTGTAGTATGTTCTTGAAATCAACTTTACTTTATGTATTCCATTGCTGTGAGTAGCTTTCCTTGTTGTTCCATTCAGTTGCAGTTCACTCTGAATAGTTACGCACATGTACATAACAGAAAATGCACAAAAAATAAGTAATGCATTCAGCTGAAAAGAGAGTACAATTTATTTCTGCTCAAAAGTACTATGTGCTAACTTGATGTAAACGTATTCACTTTACTTTCCATATGATTTAGAGTTGTCTGCAACCAGTTTTATGTGTGTGCTACTGAAGTTAGTAAAGTTACACTAAGTTGCTCCTAAAGGTACAACCGTGTTTCAAAGCAATACAATGCTGAATGTAGTTCCAATGTTAATGCAGTGTAGTATGTTCTTGAATTCAACTTTACTTTATGTATTCCATTGCTGTGAGTAGCTTTCCTTGTTTTTCTATTCAGTTGCAGTTCACTCTGAATAATGCACATGTACATAACAGAAAATGCACAAAAAATAAGTAATGCATTCAGCTGAAAAGAGAGTACAATTTACTTTTGCTCAAAAGTACTATGTGCTAACTTGATGTAAACGTATTCACTTTACTTTCCATATGATTTAGAGTTGTCTGCAACCAGTTTTATGTGTGTGCTACTGCAGTTAGTAAAGTTACACTAAGCAATATCACCAGTTGCTCCTAATGGTACTACCGTGTTTCAAAGCAATACAAAGCTAAATGTAGTTCCAATGTAAATGCATTGTAGTATGTTCTTGAAATCAACTTTACTTTATGTATTCCATTGCTGTGAGTATCTTTCCTTGTTGTTCCATTCAGTTGCAGTTCACTCTGAATAGTTATGCACATGTACATAACAGAAAATACACAAAATAAAAAGTAACGCATTCAGCTGAAAAGAGAGTACAATTTACTTTTGCTCAAAAGTACTATGTGCTAACTAGATCTAAACGTTTGTAATTGACTTTCTATATGATTTGGTGCAGTCTGCAACAAGTTTTATGTGTGTGCTACTGAAGTTACTAACGTTACAATAAACAATATCACCAGTTGCTACTAATGGTACTACAGTGTTTCAAAGCAACAAAAAGCTAAATGTAGTTCCAATGTAAATGCAGTGTAGTATGTACTTGAATTCAACATTACTTTATGTATTCCATTGCTGTGAGTCGTTTTCTTTGTGTTTCTATTCAGTTACAGTGCACTCTGAATAGTTACGCACATGTACATAACAGAAAATGCACAAAAAATAAGTAATGCATTCAGCTGAAAAGAGAGTACAATTTATTTCTGCTCAAAAGTACTATGTGCTAACTTGATGTAAACGTATTCACTTTACTTTCCATATGATTTAGAGTTGTCTGCA
The DNA here is from genome assembly GCF_048418815.1 of Hemitrygon akajei. Taxonomy (NCBI): domain Eukaryota; kingdom Metazoa; phylum Chordata; class Chondrichthyes; order Myliobatiformes; family Dasyatidae; genus Hemitrygon; species Hemitrygon akajei. The sequence continues at coordinate 58,057,446 of NC_133131.1, forward strand.
ACCAGTTTTATGTGTGTGCTACTGAAGTTAGTAAAGTTACACTAAGTTGCTCCTAAAGGTACAACCGTGTTTCAAAGCAATACAATGCTGAATGTAGTTCCAATGTAAATGCAGTGTAGTATGTTCTTGAATTCAACTTTACTTTATGTATTCCATTGCTGTGAGTAGCTTTCCTTGTTTTTCTATTCAGTTGCAGTTCACTCTGAATAATGCACATGTACATAGAAAATGCACAAAAAATAAGTAATGCATTCAGCTGAAAAGAGAGTACAATTTACTTTTGCTCAAAAGTACTATGTGCTAACTTGATGTAAACGTATTCACTTTACTTTCCATATGATTTAGAGTTGTCTGCAACCAGTTTTATGTGTGTGCTACTGCAGTTAGTAAAGTTACACTAAGTTGCTCCTAAAGGTACAACCGTGTTTCAAAGCAATACAATGCTGAATGTAGTTCCAATGTAAATGCAGTGTAGTATGTTCTTGAATTCAACTTTACTTTATGTATTCCATTGCTGTGAGTAGCCTTCCTTGTTTTTCTATACAGTTGCATTTCACTCTGAATAGTTATGCACATGTACATAACAGAAAATACACAAAATAAAAAGTAACGCATGTAGCTGAAAAGAGAGTACAATTTACTTTTGCTCAAAAGTACTATGTGCTAACTTGATGTAAACGTATTCACTTTACTTTCCATATGATTTAGAGTTGACTGCAACCAGTTTTATGTGTGTGCTACCGCATTTAGTAAAGTTACACTAAGTTGCTCCTAAAGGTACAACCGTGCTTCAAAGCAATACAAAGCTGAATGTAGTTCCAATGTAAATGCAGTGTAGTAAGTTCTTGAAATCAACTTTACTTTATGTATTCCATTGCTGTGAGTAGCTTTGCTTGTTGTTCTATTCAGTTGCAGTTCACTCTGAATAGTTATGCACATGTACATAACAGAAAATACACAAAATAAAAAGTAACGCATGCAGCTGAAAAGAGAGTACAATTTACTTTTGCTCAAAAGTACTATGTGCTAACTTGATGTAAACGTTTTCAATTTACTTTCCATATGATCTAGAGTTGTCTGCAACTAGTTTTATGTGTGTGCTACCGCATTTAGTAAAGTTACACTAAGCAATATCACCAGTTGCTCCTAATTGTACTAACGTGTTTCAAAGCAATACAAAGCTAAATGCAGTTCCAATTTAAATGCAGTGTAGTATGTACTTGAATTCAACATTACTTTATGTATTCCATTGCTGTGAGTCGTTTTCTTTGTGTTTCTATTCAGTTACAGTGCACTCTGAATAGTTACGCACATGTACATAACAGAAAATGCACAAAAAATAAGTAATGCATTCAGCTGAAAAGAGAGTACAATTTATTTCTGCTCAAAAGTACTATGTGCTAACTTGATGTAAACGTATTCACTTTACTTTCCATATGATTTAGAGTTGTCTGCAACCAGTTTTATGTGTGTGCTACTGAAGTTAGTAAAGTTACACTAAGTTGCTCCTAAAGGTACAACCGTGTTTCAAAGCAATACAATGCTGAATGTAGTTCCAATGTAAATGCAGTGTAGTATGTTCTTGAATTCAACTTTACTTTATGTATTCCATTGCTGTGAGTAGCTTTCCTTGTTTTTCTATTCAGTTGCAGTTCACTCTGAATAATGCACATGTACATAACAGAAAATGCACAAAAAATAAGTAATGCATTCAGCTGAAAAGAGAGTACAATTTACTTTTGCTCAAAAGTACTATGTGCTAACTTGATGTAAACGTATTCACTTTACTTTCCATATGATTTAGAGTTGTCTGCAACCAGTTTTATGTGTGTGCTACTGCAGTTAGTAAAGTTACACTAAGCAATATCACCAGTTGCTCCTAATGGTACTACCGTGTTTCAAAGCAATACAAAGCTAAATGTAGTTCCAATGTAAATGCATTGTAGTATGTTTTTGAAATCAACTTTACTTTATGTATTCCATTGCTGTGAGTATCTTTCCTTGTTGTTCCATTCAGTTGCAGTTCACTCTGAATAGTTATGCACATGTACATAACAGAAAATACACAAAATAAAAAGTAACGCATTCAGCTGAAAAGAGAGTACAATTTACTTTTGCTCAAAAGTACTATGTGCTAACTAGATCTAAACGTTTGTAATTGACTTTCTATATGATTTGGTGCAGTCTGCAACAAGTTTTATGTGTGTGCTACTGAAGTTACTAACGTTACAATAAACAATATCACCAGTTGCTACTAATGGTACTACAGTGTTTCAAAGCAACAAAAAGCTAAATGTAGTTCCAATGTAAATGCAGTGTAGTATGTACTTGAATTCAACATTACTTTATGTATTCCATTGCTGTGAGTCGTTTTCTTTGTGTTTCTATTCAGTTACAGTGCACTCTGAATAGTTACGCACATGTACATAACAGAAAATGCACAAAAAATAAGTAATGCATTCAGCTGAAAAGAGAGTACAATTTATTTCTGCTCAAAAGTACTATGTGCTAACTTGATGTAAACGTATTCACTTTACTTTCCATATGATTTAGAGTTGTCTGCAACCAGTTTTATGTGTGTGCTACTGAAGTTAGTAAAGTTACACTAAGTTGCTCCTAAAGGTACAACCGTGTTTCAAAGCAATACAATGCTGAATGTAGTTCCAATGTAAATGCAGTGTAGTATGTTCTTGAATTCAACTTTACTTTATGTATTCCATTGCTGTGAGTAGCTTTCCTTGTTTTTCTATTCAGTTGCAGTTCACTCTGAATAATGCACATGTACATAGAAAATGCACAAAAAATAAGTAATGCATTCAGCTGAAAAGAGAGTACAATTTACTTTTGCTCAAAAGTACTATGTGCTAACTTGATGTAAACGTATTCACTTTACTTTCCATATGATTTAGAGTTGTCTGCAACCAGTTTTATGTGTGTGCTACTGCAGTTAGTAAAGTTACACTAAGTTGCTCCTAAAGGTACAACCGTGTTTCAAAGCAATACAATGCTGAATGTAGTTCCAATGTAAATGCAGTGTAGTATGTTCTTGAATTCAACTTTACTTTATGTATTCCATTGCTGTGAGTAGCCTTCCTTGTTTTTCTATACAGTTGCATTTCACTCTGAATAGTTATGCACATGTACATAACAGAAAATACACAAAATAAAAAGTAACGCATGTAGCTGAAAAGAGAGTACAATTTACTTTTGCTCAAAAGTACTATGTGCTAACTTGATGTAAACGTATTCACTTTACTTTCCATATGATTTAGAGTTGACTGCAACCAGTTTTATGTGTGTGCTACCGCATTTAGTAAAGTTACACTAAGTTGCTCCTAAAGGTACAACCGTGCTTCAAAGCAATACAAAGCTGAATGTAGTTCCAATGTAAATGCAGTGTAGTAAGTTCTTGAAATCAACTTTACTTTATGTATTCCATTGCTGTGAGTAGCTTTGCTTGTTGTTCTATTCAGTTGCAGTTCACTCTGAATAGTTATGCACATGTACATAACAGAAAATACACAAAATAAAAAGTAACGCATGCAGCTGAAAAGAGAGTACAATTTACTTTTGCTCAAAAGTACTATGTGCTAACTTGATGTAAACGTTTTCAATTTACTTTCCATATGATCTAGAGTTGTCTGCAACTAGTTTTATGTGTGTGCTACCGCATTTAGTAAAGTTACACTAAGCAATATCACCAGTTGCTCCTAATTGTACTAACGTGTTTCAAAGCAATACAAAGCTAAATGCAGTTCCAATTTAAATGCAGTGTAGTATGTACTTGAATTCAACATTACTTTATGTATTCCATTGCTGTGAGTCGTTTTCTTTGTGTTTCTATTCAGTTACAGTGCACTCTGAATAGTTACGCACATGTACATAACAGAAAATGCACAAAAAATAAGTAATGCATTCAGCTGAAAAGAGAGTACAATTTATTTCTGCTCAAAAGTACTATGTGCTAACTTGATGTAAACGTATTCACTTTACTTTCCATATGATTTAGAGTTGTCTGCAACCAGTTTTATGTGTGTGCTACTGAAGTTAGTAAAGTTACACTAAGTTGCTCCTAAAGGTACAACCGTGTTTCAAAGCAATACAATGCTGAATGTAGTTCCAATGTAAATGCAGTGTAGTATGTTCTTGAATTCAACTTTACTTTATGTATTCCATTGCTGTGAGTAGCTTTCCTTGTTTTTCTATTCAGTTGCAGTTCACTCTGAATAATGCACATGTACATAACAGAAAATGCACAAAAAATAAGTAATGCATTCAGCTGAAAAGAGAGTACAATTTACTTTTGCTCAAAAGTACTATGTGCTAACTTGATGTAAACGTATTCACTTTACTTTCCATATGATTTAGAGTTGTCTGCAACCAGTTTTATGTGTGTGCTACTGCAGTTAGTAAAGTTACACTAAGCAATATCACCAGTTGCTCCTAATGGTACTACCGTGTTTCAAAGCAATACAAAGCTAAATGTAGTTCCAATGTAAATGCATTGTAGTATGTTTTTGAAATCAACTTTACTTTATGTATTCCATTGATGTGAGTAGCTTTCCTTGTTGTTCCATTCAGTTGCAGTTCACTCTGAATAGTTATGCACATGTACATAACAGAAAATACACAAAATAAAAAGTAACGCATGCAGCTGAAAAGAGAGTACAATTTACTTTTGCTCAAATGTACTATGTGCTAACTTGATGTAAACGTTTTCAATTTACTTTCCATATGATCTAGAGTTGTCTGCAACTAGTTTTATGTGTGTGCTACCGCATTTAGTAAAGTTACACTAAGCAATATCACCAGTTGCTCCTAATTGTACTAACGTGTTTCAAAGCAATACAAAGCTAAATGCAGTTCCAATTTAAATGCAGTGTAGTATGTACTTGAATTCAACATTACTTTATGTATTCCATTGCTGTGAGTCGTTTTCTTTGTGTTTCTATTCAGTTACAGTGCACTCTGAATAGTTACGCACATGTACATAACAGAAAATGCACAAAAAATAAGTAATGCATTCAGCTGAAAAGAGAGTACAATTTATTTCTGCTCAAAAGTACTATGTGCTAACTTGATGTAAACGTATTCACTTTACTTTCCATATGATTTAGAGTTGTCTGCAACCAGTTTTATGTGTGTGCTACTGAAGTTAGTAAAGTTACACTAAGCAATATCACCAGTTGCTCCTAATGGTACTACCGTGTTTCAAAGCAATACAAAGCTAAATGTAGTTCCAATGTAAATGCATTGTAGTATGTTTTTGAAATCAACTTTACTTTATGTATTCCATTGCTGTGAGTAGCTTTCCTTGTTGTTCCATTCAGTTGCAGTTCACTCTGAATAGTTATGCACATGTACATAACAGAAAATACACAAAATAAAAAGTAACGCATGCAGCTGAAAAGAGAGTACAATTTACTTTTGCTCAAATGTACTATGTGCTAACTTGATGTAAACGTTTTCAATTTACTTTCCATATGATCTAGAGTTGTCTGCAACTAGTTTTATGTGTGTGCTACCGCATTTAGTAAAGTTACACTAAGCAATATCACCAGTTGCTCCTAATTGTACTAACGTGTTTCAAAGCAATACAAAGCTAAATGCAGTTCCAATTTAAATGCAGTGTAGTATGTACTTGAATTCAACATTACTTTATGTATTCCATTGCTGTGAGTCGTTTTCTTTGTGTTTCTATTCAGTTACAGTGCACTCTGAATAGTTACGCACATGTACATAACAGAAAATGCACAAAAAATAAGTAATGCATTCAGCTGAAAAGAGAGTACAATTTATTTCTGCTCAAAAGTACTATGTGCTAACTTGATGTAAACGTATTCACTTTACTTTCCATATGATTTAGAGTTGTCTGCAACCAGTTTTATGTGTGTGCTACTGCAGTTAGTAAAGTTACACTAAGCAATATCACCAGTTGCTCCTAATGGTACTACCGTGTTTCAAAGCAATACAAAGCTAAATGTAGTTCCAATGTAAATGCATTGTAGTATGTTCTTGAAATCAACTTTACTTTATGTATTCCATTGCTGTGAGTAGCTTTCCTTGTTGTTCCATTCAGTTGCAGTTCACTCTGAATAGTTATGCACATGTACATAACAGAAAATACACAAAATAAAAAGTAACGCATTCAGCTGAAAAGAGAGTACAATTTACTTTTGCTCAAAAGTACTGTGCTAACTTGATGTAAACGTTTTCAATTTACTTTCCATATGATCTAGAGTTGTCTGCAACCAGTTTTATGTGTGTGCTACTGAAGTTAGTAAAGTTACACTAAGTTGCTCCTAAAGGTACAACCGTGTTTCAAAGCAATACAATGCTGAATGTAGTTCCAATGTAAATGCAGTGTAGTATGTTCTTGAATTCAACTTTACTTTATGTATTCCATTGCTGTGAGTAGCTTTCCTTGTTTTTCTATTCAGTGGCAGTTCACTCTGAATAATGCACATGTACATAACAGAAAATGCACAAAAAATAAGTCATGCATTCAGCTGAAAAGAGAGTACAATTTACTTTTGCTCAAAAGTACTATGTGCTAACTTGATGTAAACGTATTCACTTTACTTTCCATATGATTTAGTGTTGTCTGCAACCAGTTTTATGTGTGTGCTACTGCAGTTAGTAAAGTTACACTAAGCAATATCACCAGTTGCTCCTAATGGTACTACCGTGTTTCAAAGCAATACAAAGCTAAATGTAGTTCCAATGTAAATGCAGTGTAGTATGTTCTTGAATTCAACTTTACTTTATGTATTCCATTGCTGTGAGTAGCTTTCCTTGTTGTTCCATTCAGTTGCAGTTCACTCTGAATAGTTATGCACATGTACATAACAGAAAATACACAAAATAAATAGTAACGCATTCAGCTGAAAAGAGAGTACAATTTACTTTTGCTCAAAAGTACTATGTGCTAACTTGATGTAAACGTTTTCAATTTACTTTCCATATGATCTAGAGTTGTCTGCAACCAGTTTTATGTGTGTGCTACTGATGTTAGTAAAGTTACACTAAGCAATATCAGCAGTTGCTCCTAATTGTACTAACGTGTTTCAAAGCAATACAAAGCTAAATGCAGTTCCAATTTAAATGCAGTGTAGTATGTACTTGAATTCAACATTACTTTATGTATTCCATTGCTGTGAGTCGTTTTCTTTGTGTTTCTATTCAGTTACAGTGCACTCTGAATAGTTACGCACATGTACATAACAGAAAATGCACAAAAAATAAGTAATGCATTCAGCTGAAAAGAGAGTACAATTTATTTCTGCTCAAAAGTACTATGTGCTAACTTGATGTAAACGTATTCACTTTACTTTCCATATGATTTAGTGTTGTCTGCAACCAGTTTTATGTGTGTGCTACTGCAGTTAGTAAAGTTACACTAAGCAATATCACCAGTTGCTCCTAATGGTACTACCGTGTTTCAAAGCAATACAAAGCTAAATGTAGTTCCAATGTAAATGCAGTGTAGTATGTTCTTGAATTCAACTTTACTTTATGTATTCCATTGCTGTGAGTAGCTTTCCTTGTTGTTCCATTCAGTTGCAGTTCACTCTGAATAGTTATGCACATGTACATAACAGAAAATACACAAAATAAATAGTAACGCATTCAGCTGAAAAGAGAGTACAATTTACTTTTGCTCAAAAGTACTATGTGCTAACTTGATGTAAACGTTTTCAATTTACTTTCCATATGATCTAGAGTTGTCTGCAACCAGTTTTATGTGTGTGCTACTGATGTTAGTAAAGTTACACTAAGCAATATCAGCAGTTGCTCCTAATTGTACTAACGTGTTTCAAAGCAATACAAAGCTAAATGCAGTTCCAATTTAAATGCAGTGTAGTATGTACTTGAATTCAACATTACTTTATGTATTCCATTGCTGTGAGTCGTTTTCTTTGTGTTTCTATTCAGTTACAGTGCACTCTGAATAGTTACGCACATGTACATAACAGAAAATGCACAAAAAATAAGTAATGCATTCAGCTGAAAAGAGAGTACAATTTATTTCTGCTCAAAAGTACTATGTGCTAACTTTATGTAAACGTATTCACTTTACTTTCCATATGATTTAGAGTTGTCTGCAACCAGTTTTATGTGTGTGCTACTGAAGTTAGTAAAGTTACACTAAGTTGCTCCTAAAGGTACAACCGTGTTTCAAAGCAATACAATGCTGAATGTAGTTCCAATGTAAATGCAGTGTAGTATGTTCTTGAATTCAACTTTACTTTATGTATTCCATTGCTGTGAGTAGCTTTCCTTGTTTTTCTATTCAGTTGCAGTTCACTCTGAATAATGCACATGTACATAACAGAAAATGCACAAAAAATAAGTAATGCATTCAGCTGAAAAGAGAGTACAATTTACTTTTGCTCAAAAGTACTATGTGCTAACTTGATGTAAACGTATTCACTTTACTTTCCATATGATTTAGTGTTGTCTGCAACCAGTTTTATGTGTGTGCTACTGCAGTTAGTAAAGTTACACTAAGCAATATCACCAGTTGCTCCTAATGGTACTACCGTGTTTCAAAGCAATACAAAGCTAAATGTAGTTCCAATGTAAATGCATTGTAGTATGTTCTTGAAATCAACTTTACTTTATGTATTCCATTGCTGTGAGTAGCTTTCCTTGTTGTTCCATTCAGTTGCAGTTCACTCTGAATAGTTATGCACATGTACATAACAGAAAATACACAAAATAAAAAGTAACGCATTCAGCTGAAAAGAGAGTACAATTTACTTTTGCTCAAAAGTACTATGTGCTAACTTGATGTAAACGTATTCACTTTACTTTCCATATGATTTAGAGTTGTCTGCAACCAGTTTTATGTGTGTGCTACTGCAGTTAGTAAAGTTACACTAAGCAATATCACCAGTTGCTCCTAATTGTACTAACGTGTTTCAAAGCAATACAAAGCTAAATGTAGTTCCAATGTAAATGCATTGTAGTATGTTCTTGAAATCAACTTTACTTTATGTATTCCATTGCTGTGAGTAGCTTTCCTTGTTGTTCCATTCAGTTGCAGTTCACTCTGAATAGTTATGCACATGTACATAACAGAAAATACACAAAATAAAAAGTAACGCATTCAGCTGAAAAGAGAGTACAATTTACTTTTGCTCAAAAGTACTATGTGCTAACTTGATGTAAACGTTTTCAATTTACTTTCCATATGATCTAGAGTTGTCTGCAACCAGTTTTATGTGTGTGCTACTGATGTTAGTAAAGTTACACTAAGCAATATCAGCAGTTGCTCCTAATTGTACTAACGTGTTTCAAAGCAATACAAAGCTAAATGCAGTTCCAATTTAAATGCAGTGTAGTATGTACTTGAATTCAACATTACTTTATGTATTCCATTGCTGTGAGTCGTTTTCTTTGTGTTTCTATTCAGTTACAGTGCACTCTGAATAGTTACGCACATGTACATAACAGAAAATACACAAAATAAAAAGTAACGCATTCAGCTGAAAAGAGAGTACAATTTACTTTTGCTCAAAAGTACTATGTGGTAACTTGATGTAAACGTTTTCAATTTACTTTCCATATGATCTAGAGTTGTCTGCAACCAGTTTTATGTGTGTGCTACTGATGTTATGTAAAGTTACACTAAGCAATATCACCAGTTGCTCCTAATGGTACTACCGTGTTTCAAAGCAATACAAAGCTAAATGTAGTTCCAATGTAAATGCATTGTAGTATGTTCTTGAAATCAACTTTACTTTATGTATTCCATTGCTGTGAGTAGCTTTCCTTGTTGTTCCATTCAGTTGCAGTTCACTCTGAATAGTTACGCACATGTACATAACAGAAAATGCACAAAAAATAAGTAATGCATTCAGCTGAAAAGAGAGCACAATTTATTTCTGCTCAAAAGTACTATGTGCTAACTTGATGTAAACGTATTCACTTTACTTTCCATATGATTTAGAGTTGTCTGCAACCAGTTTTATGTGTGTGCTACTGAAGTTAGTAAAGTTACACTAAGTTGCTCCTAAAGGTACAACCGTGTTTCAAAGCAATACAATGCTGAATGTAGTTCCAATGTTAATGCAGTGTAGTATGTTCTTGAATTCAACTTTACTTTATGTATTCCATTGCTGTGAGTAGCTTTCCTTGTTTTTCTATTCAGTTGCAGTTCACTCTGAATAATGCACATGTACATAACAGAAAATGCACAAAAAATAAGTAATGCATTCAGCTGAAAAGAGAGTACAATTTACTTTTGCTCAAAAGTACTATGTGCTAACTTGATGTAAACGTATTCACTTTACTTTCCATATGATTTAGAGTTGTCTGCAACCAGTTTTATGTGTGTGCTACTGCAGTTAGTAAAGTTACACTAAGCAATATCACCAGTTGCTCCTAATGGTACTACCGTGTTTCAAAGCAATACAAAGCTAAATGTAGTTCCAATGTAAATGCATTGTAGTATGTTCTTGAAATCAACTTTACTTTATGTATTCCATTGCTGTGAGTATCTTTCCTTGTTGTTCCATTCAGTTGCAGTTCACTCTGAATAGTTATGCACATGTACATAACAGAAAATACACAAAATAAAAAGTAACGCATTCAGCTGAAAAGAGAGTACAATTTACTTTTGCTCAAAAGTACTATGTGCTAACTAGATCTAAACGTTTGTAATTGACTTTCTATATGATTTGGTGCAGTCTGCAACAAGTTTTATGTGTGTGCTACTGAAGTTACTAACGTTACAATAAACAATATCACCAGTTGCTACTAATGGTACTACAGTGTTTCAAAGCAACAAAAAGCTAAATGTAGTTCCAATGTAAATGCAGTGTAGTATGTACTTGAATTCAACATTACTTTATGTATTCCATTGCTGTGAGTCGTTTTCTTTGTGTTTCTATTCAGTTACAGTGCACTCTGAATAGTTACGCACATGTACATAACAGAAAATGCACAAAAAATAAGTAATGCATTCAGCTGAAAAGAGAGTACAATTTATTTCTGCTCAAAAGTACTATGTGCTAACTTGATGTAAACGTATTCACTTTACTTTCCATATGATTTAGAGTTGTCTGCAACCAGTTTTATGTGTGTGCTACTGAAGTTAGTAAAGTTACACTAAGTTGCTCCTAAAGGTACAACCGTGTTTCAAAGCAATACAATGCTGAATGTAGTTCCAATGTAAATGCAGTGTAGTATGTTCTTGAATTCAACTTTACTTTATGTATTCCATTGCTGTGAGTAGCTTTCCTTGTTTTTCTATTCAGTTGCAGTTCACTCTGAATAATGCACATGTACATAGAAAATGCACAAAAAATAAGTAATGCATTCAGCTGAAAAGAGAGTACAATTTACTTTTGCTCAAAAGTACTATGTGCTAACTTGATGTAAACGTATTCACTTTACTTTCCATATGATTTAGAGTTGTCTGCAACCAGTTTTATGTGTGTGCTACTGCAGTTAGTAAAGTTACACTAAGTTGCTCCTAAAGGTACAACCGTGTTTCAAAGCAATACAATGCTGAATGTAGTTCCAATGTAAATGCAGTGTAGTATGTTCTTGAATTCAACTTTACTTTATGTATTCCATTGCTGTGAGTAGCCTTCCTTGTTGTTCCATTCAGTTGCATTTCACTCTGAATAGTTATGCACATGTACATAACAGAAAATACACAAAATAAAAAGTAACGCATGTAGCTGAAAAGAGAGTACAATTTACTTTTGCTCAAAAGTACTATGTGCTAACTTGATGTAAACGTATTCACTTTACTTTCCATATGATTTAGAGTTGACTGCAACCAGTTTTATGTGTGTGCTACCGCATTTAGTAAAGTTACACTAAGTTGCTCCTAAAGGTACAACCGTGCTTCAAAGCAATACAAAGCTGAATGTAGTTCCAATGTAAATGCAGTGTAGTAAGTTCTTGAAATCAACTTTACTTTATGTATTCCATTGCTGTGAGTAGCTTTGCTTGTTGTTCTATTCAGTTGCAGTTCACTCTGAATAGTTATGCACATGTACATAACAGAAAATACACAAAATAAAAAGTAACGCATGCAGCTGAAAAGAGAGTACAATTTACTTTTGCTCAAAAGTACTATGTGCTAACTTGATGTAAACGTTTTCAATTTACTTTCCATATGATCTAGAGTTGTCTGCAACTAGTTTTATGTGTGTGCTACCGCATTTAGTAAAGTTACACTAAGCAATATCACCAGTTGCTCCTAATTGTACTAACGTGTTTCAAAGCAATACAAAGCTAAATGCAGTTCCAATTTAAATGCAGTGTAGTATGTACTTGAATTCAACATTACTTTATGTATTCCATTGCTGTGAGTCGTTTTCTTTGTGTTTCTATTCAGTTACAGTGCACTCTGAATAGTTACGCACATGTACATAACAGAAAATGCACAAAAAATAAGTAATGCATTCAGCTGAAAAGAGAGTACAATTTATTTCTGCTCAAAAGTACTATGTGCTAACTTGATGTAAACGTATTCACTTTACTTTCCATATGATTTAGAGTTGTCTGCAACCAGTTTTATGTGTGTGCTACTGAAGTTAGTAAAGTTACACTAAGTTGCTCCTAAAGGTACAACCGTGTTTCAAAGCAATACAATGCTGAATGTAGTTCCAATGTAAATGCAGTGTAGTATGTTCTTGAATTCAACTTTACTTTATGTATTCCATTGCTGTGAGTAGCTTTCCTTGTTTTTCTATTCAGTTGCAGTTCACTCTGAATAATGCACATGTACATAACAGAAAATGCACAAAAAATAAGTAATGCATTCAGCTGAAAAGAGAGTACAATTTACTTTTGCTCAAAAGTACTATGTGCTAACTTGATGTAAACGTATTCACTTTACTTTCCATATGATTTAGAGTTGTCTGCAACCAGTTTTATGTGTGTGCTACTGCAGTTAGTAAAGTTACACTAAGCAATATCACCAGTTGCTCCTAATGGTACTACCGTGTTTCAAAGCAATACAAAGCTAAATGTAGTTCCAATGTAAATGCATTGTAGTATGTTTTTGAAATCAACTTTACTTTATGTATTCCATTGCTGTGAGTAGCTTTCCTTGTTGTTCCATTCAGTTGCAGTTCACTCTGAATAGTTATGCACATGTACATAACAGAAAATACACAAAATAAAAAGTAACGCATGCAGCTGAAAAGAGAGTACAATTTACTTTTGCTCAAATGTACTATGTGCTAACTTGATGTAAACGTTTTCAATTTACTTTCCATATGATCTAGAGTTGTCTGCAACTAGTTTTATGTGTGTGCTACCGCATTTAGTAAAGTTACACTAAGCAATATCACCAGTTGCTCCTAATTGTACTAACGTGTTTCAAAGCAATACAAAGCTAAATGCAGTTCCAATTTAAATGCAGTGTAGTATGTACTTGAATTCAACATTACTTTATGTATTCCATTGCTGTGAGTCGTTTTCTTTGTGTTTCTATTCAGTTACAGTGCACTCTGAATAGTTACGCACATGTACATAACAGAAAATGCACAAAAAATAAGTAATGCATTCAGCTGAAAAGAGAGTACAATTTATTTCTGCTCAAAAGTACTATGTGCTAACTTGATGTAAACGTATTCACTTTACTTTCCATATGATTTAGAGTTGTCTGCAACCAGTTTTATGTGTGTGCTACTGAAGTTAGTAAAGTTACACTAAGCAATATCACCAGTTGCTCCTAATGGTACTACCGTGTTTCAAAGCAATACAAAGCTAAATGTAGTTCCAATGTAAATGCATTGTAGTATGTTTTTGAAATCAACTTTACTTTATGTATTCCATTGCTGTGAGTAGCTTTCCTTGTTGTTCCATTCAGTTGCAGTTCACTCTGAATAGTTATGCACATGTACATAACAGAAAATACACAAAATAAAAAGTAACGCATGCAGCTGAAAAGAGAGTACAATTTACTTTTGCTCAAATGTACTATGTGCTAACTTGATGTAAACGTTTTCAATTTACTTTCCATATGATCTAGAGTTGTCTGCAACTAGTTTTATGTGTGTGCTACCGCATTTAGTAAAGTTACACTAAGCAATATCACCAGTTGCTCCTAATTGTACTAACGTGTTTCAAAGCAATACAAAGCTAAATGCAGTTCCAATTTAAATGCAGTGTAGTATGTACTTGAATTCAACATTACTTTATGTATTCCATTGCTGTGAGTCGTTTTCTTTGTGTTTCTATTCAGTTACAGTGCACTCTGAATAGTTACGCACATGTACATAACAGAAAATGCACAAAAAATAAGTAATGCATTCAGCTGAAAAGAGAGTACAATTTATTTCTGCTCAAAAGTACTATGTGCTAACTTGATGTAAACGTATTCACTTTACTTTCCATATGATTTAGAGTTGTCTGCAACCAGTTTTATGTGTGTGCTACTGAAGTTAGTAAAGTTACACTAAGTTGCTCCTAAAGGTACAACCGTGTTTCAAAGCAATACAATGCTGAATGTAGTTCCAATGTAAATGCAGTGTAGTATGTTCTTGAATTCAACTTTACTTTATGTATTCCATTGCTGTGAGTAGCTTTCCTTGTTTTTCTATTCAGTTGCAGTTCACTCTGAATAATGCACATGTACATAACAGAAAATGCACAAAAAATAAGTAATGCATTCAGCTGAAAAGAGAGTACAATTTACTTTTGCTCAAAAGTACTATGTGCTAACTTGATGTAAACGTTTTCAATTTACTTTCCATATGATCTAGAGTTGTCTGCAACCAGTTTTATGTGTGTGCTACTGATGTTAGTAAAGTTACACTAAGCAATATCACCAGTTGCTCCTAATTGTACTAACGTGTTTCAAAGCAATACAAAGCTAAATGCAGTTCCAATTTAAATGCAGTGTAGTATGTACTTGAAATCAACATTACTTTATGTATTCCATTGCTGTGAGTAGTTTTTTTTTGTGTTTCTAATCTGTTACAGTTCGCTCTGAATAGTTACGCACATGTACATAACAGAAAATGCACAAAAAATATGTAATGCATTCAGCTGAAAACAGAGTACAATTTATTTCTGCTCAAAAGTACTATGTGCTAACTTGATGTAAACGTATTCACTTTACTTTCCATATGATTTAGAGTTGTCTGCAACCAGTTTTATGTGTGTACTACTTATGTTAGTAAAGTTACACTAAGTTGCTCCTAAAGGTACAACCGTGTTTCAAAGCAATACAAAGCTGAATGTAGTTCCAATGTAAATGCAGTGTAGTATGTTCTTGAAATCAACTTAACTTTATGTATTCCATTGCTGTGAGTAGTTTTTTTGTGTTTCTAATCTGTTACAGTTCGCTCTGAATAGTTACGCACATGTACATAACAGAAAAGCACAAAAAATAAGTAATGCATTCAGCTGAAAACAGAGTACAATTTATTTCTGCTCAAAAGTACTATGTGCTAACTTGATGTAACCGTATTCACTTTACTTTCCATATGATTTAGAGTTGTCTGCAACCAGTTTTATGTGTGTGCTACTGCAGTTAGTAAAGTTACACTAAGCAATATCATCAGTTGCTCCTAATGGTACTACCGTGTTTCAAAGCAATACAAAGCTAAATGTAGTTCCAATGTAAATGCATTGTAGTATGTTCTTGAAATCAACTTTACTTTATGTATTCCATTGCTGTGAGTAGCTTTCCTTGTTGTTCCATTCAGTTGCAGTTCACTCTGAATAGTTATGCACATGTACATAACAGAAAATACACAAAATAAAAAGTAACGCATTCAGCTGAAAAGAGAGTACAATTTACTTTTGCTCAAAAGTACAATGTGCTAACTTGATGTAAACGTTTTCAATTTACTTTCCATATGATCTAGAGTTGTCTGCAACCAGTTTTATGTGTGTGCTACTGAAGTTAGTAAAGTTACACTAAGTTGCTCCTAAAGGTACAACCGTGTTTCAAAGCAATACAATGCTGAATGTAGTTCCAATGTAAATGCAGTGTAGTATGTTCTTGAATTCAACTTTACTTTATGTATTCCATTGCTGTGAGTAGCTTTCCTTGTTTTTCTATTCAGTTGCAGTTCACTCTGAATAATGCACATGTACATAACAGAAAATGCACAAAAAATAAGTAATGCATTCAGCTGAAAAGAGAGTACAATTTACTTTTGCTCAAAAGTACTATGTGCTAACTTGATGTAAACGTATTTACTTTACTTTCCATATGATTTAGAGTTGTCTGCAACCAGTTTTATGTGTGTGCTACCGCATTTAGTAAAGTTACACTAAGTTGCTCCTAAAGGTACAACCGTGTTTCAAAGCAATAAAAAGCTGAATGTAGTTCCAATGTAAATGCAGTGTAGTAAGTTCTTGAAATCAACTTTACTTTATGTATTCCATTGCTGTGAGTAGCTTTCCTTGTTTTTCTATTCAGTTGCATTTCACTCTGAATAGTTATGCACATGTACATAACAGAAAATACACAAAATAAAAAGTAACGCATGTAGCTGAAAAGAGAGTACAATTTACTTTTGCTCAAAAGTACTATGTGCTAACTTGATTTAAACGTATTCACTTTACTTTCCATATGATTTAGAGTTGTCTGCAACCAGTTTTATGTGTGTGCTACCGCATTTAGTAAAGTTACACTAAGTTGCTCCTAAAGGTACAACCGTGTTTCAAAGCAATACAAAGCTGAATGTAGTTCCAATGTAAATGCAGTGTAGTAAGTTCTTGAAATCAACTTTACTTTATGTATTCCATTGCTGTGAGTAGCTTTCCTTGTTTTTCTATTCAGTTGAAGTTCACCCTGAATAGTTATGCACATGTACATAACAGAAAATACACAAAATAAAAAGTAACGCATGCAGCTGAAAAGAGAGTACAATTTACTTTTGCTCAAAAGTACTATGTGCTAACTTGATGTAAACGTTTTCAATTTACTTTCCATATGATCTAGAGTTGTCTGCAACCAGTTTTATGTGTGTGCTACTGATGTTAGTAAAGTTACACTAAGCAATATCAGCAGTTGCTCCTAATTGTACTAACGTGTTTCAAAGCAATACAAAGCTAAATGCAGTTCCAATTTAAATGCAGTGTAGTATGTACTTGAATTCAACATTACTTTATGTATTCCATTGCTGTGAGTCGTTTTCTTTGTGTTTCTATTCAGTTACAGTGCACTCTGAATAGTTACGCACATGTACATAACAGAAAATGCACAAAAAATAAGTAATGCATTCAGCTGAAAAGAGAGTACAATTTATTTCTGCTCAAAAGTACTATGTGCTAACTTGATGTAAACGTATTCACTTTACTTTCCATATGATTTAGAGTTGTCTGCAACCAGTTTTATGTGTGTGCTACTGAAGTTAGTAAAGTTACACTAAGTTGCTCCTAAAGGTACAACCGTGTTTCAAAGCAATACAATGCTGAATGTAGTTCCAATGTAAATGCAGTGTAGTATGTTCTTGAATTCAACTTTACTTTATGTATTCCATTGCTGTGAGTAGCTTTCCTTGTTTTTCTATTCAGTTGCAGTTCACTCTGAATAATGCACATGTACATAACAGAAAATGCACAAAAAATAAGTAATGCATTCAGCTGAAAAGAGAGTACAATTTACTTTTGCTCAAAAGTACTATGTGCTAACTTGATGTAAACGTATTCACTTTACTTTCCATATGATTTAGAGTTGTCTGCAACCAGTTTTATGTGTGTGCTACTGCAGTTAGTAAAGTTACACTAAGCAATATCACCAGTTGCTCCTAATGGTACTACCGTGTTTCAAAGCAATACAAAGCTAAATGTAGTTCCAATGTAAATGCATTGTAGTATGTTCTTGAAATCAACTTTACTTTATGTATTCCATTGCTGTGAGTAGCTTTCCTTGTTGTTCCATTCAGTTGCAGTTCACTCTGAATAGTTATGCACATGTACATAACAGAAAATACACAAAATAAAAAGTAACGCATTCAGCTGAAAAGAGAGTACAATTTACTTTTGCTCAAAAGTACTATGTGGTAACTTGATGTAAACGTTTTCAATTTACTTTCCATATGATCTAGAGTTGTCTGCAACCAGTTTTATGTGTGTGCTACTGATGTTATGTAAAGTTACACTAAGCAATATCACCAGTTGCTCCTAATGGTACTACCGTGTTTCAAAGCAATACAAAGCTAAATGTAGTTCCAATGTAAATGCATTGTAGTATGTTCTTGAAATCAACTTTACTTTATGTATTCCATTGCTGTGAGTAGCTTTCCTTGTTGTTCCATTCAGTTGCAGTTCACTCTGAATAGTTACGCACATGTACATAACAGAAAATGCACAAAAAATAAGTAATGCATTCAGCTGAAAAGAGAGTACAATTTATTTCTGCTCAAAAGTACTATGTGCTAACTTGATGTAAACGTATTCACTTTACTTTCCATATGATTTAGAGTTGTCTGCAACCAGTTTTATGTGTGTGCTACTGAAGTTAGTAAAGTTACACTAAGTTGCTCCTAAAGGTACAACCGTGTTTCAAAGCAATACAATGCTGAATGTAGTTCCAATGTAAATGCAGTGTAGTATGTTCTTGAATTCAACTTTACTTTATGTATTCCATTGCTGTGAGTAGCTTTCCTTGTTTTTCTATTCAGTTGCAGTTCACTCTGAATAATGCACATGTACATAACAGAAAATGCACAAAAAATAAGTAATGCATTCAGCTGAAAAGAGAGTACAATTTACTTTTGCTCAAAAGTACTATGTGCTAACTTGATGTAAACGTATTCACTTTACTTTCCATATGATTTAGAGTTGTCTGCAACCAGTTTTATGTGTGTGCTACTGCAGTTAGTAAAGTTACACTAAGCAATATCACCAGTTGCTCCTAATGGTACTACCGTGTTTCAAAGCAATACAAAGCTAAATGTAGTTCCAATGTAAATGCATTGTAGTATGTTCTTGAAATCAACTTTACTTTATGTATTCCATTGCTGTGAGTATCTTTCCTTGTTGTTCCATTCAGTTGCAGTTCACTCTGAATAGTTATGCACATGTACATAACAGAAAATACACAAAATAAAAAGTAACGCATTCAGCTGAAAAGAGAGTACAATTTACTTTTGCTCAAAAGTACTATGTGCTAACTAGATCTAAACGTTTGTAATTGACTTTCTATATGATTTGGTGCAGTCTGCAACAAGTTTTATGTGTGTGCTACTGAAGTTACTAACGTTACAATAAACAATATCACCATTTGCTACTAATGGTACTACAGTGTTTCAAAGCAACAAAAAGCTAAATGTAGTTCCAATGTAAATGCAGTGTAGTATGTACTTGAATTCAACATTACTTTATGTATTCCACTGCTGTAAGTCGTTTTCTTTGTGTTTCTATTCAGTTACAGTGCACTCTGAATAGTTACGCACATGTACATAACAGAAAATGCACAAAAAATAAGTAATGCATTCAGCTGAAAAGAGAGTACAATTTATTTCTGCTCAAAAGTACTATGTGCTAACTTGATGTAAACGTATTCACTTTACTTTCCATATGATTTAGAGTTGTCTGCAACCAGTTTTATGTGTGTGCTACTGAAGTTAGTAAAGTTACACTAAGTTGCTCCTAAAGGTACAACCGTGTTTCAAAGCAATACAATGCTGAATGTAGTTCCAATGTAAATGCAGTGTAGTATGTTCTTGAATTCAACTTTACTTTATGTATTCCATTGCTGTGAGTAGCTTTCCTTGTTTTTCTATTCAGTTGCAGTTCACTCTGAATAATGCACATGTACATAGAAAATCCACAAAAAATAAGTAATGCATTCAGCTGAAAAGAGAGTACAATTTACTTTTGCTCAAAAGTACTATGTGCTAACTTGATGTAAACGTATTCACTTTACTTTCCATATGATTTAGAGTTGTCTGCAACCAGTTTTATGTGTGTGCTACTGCAGTTAGTAAAGTTACACTAAGCAATATCACCAGTTGCTCCTAATGGTACTACCGTGTTTCAAAGCAATACAAAGCTAAATGTAGTTCCAATGTAAATGCATTGTAGTATGTTTTTGAAATCAACTTTACTTTATGTATTCCATTGCTGTGAGTAGCTTTCCTTGTTGTTCCATTCAGTTGCAGTTCACTCTGAATAGTTATGCACATGTACATAACAGAAAATACACAAAATAAAAAGTAACGCATGTAGCTGAAAAGAGAGTACAATTTACTTTTGCTCAAAAGTACTATGTGCTAACTTGATGTAAACGTATTCACTTTACTTTCCATATGATTTAGAGTTGTCTGCAACCAGTTTTATGTGTGTGCTACCGCATTTAGTAAAGTTACACTAAGTTGCTCCTAAAGGTACAACCGTGTTTCAAAGCAATACAAAGCTGAATGTAGTTCCAATGTAAATGCAGTGTAGTAAGTTCTTGAAATCAACTTTACTTTATGTATTCCATTGCTGTGAGTAGCTTTGCCTGTTGTTCTATTCAGTTGCAGTTCACTCTGAATAGTTATGCACATGTACATAACAGAAAATACACAAAATAAAAAGTAACGCATGCAGCTGAAAAGAGAGTACAATTTACTTTTGCTCAAAAGTACTATGTGCTAACTTGATGTAAACGTTTTCAATTTACTTTCCATATGATCTAGAGTTGTCTGCAACTAGTTTTATGTGTGTGCTACCGCATTTAGTAAAGTTACACTAAGCAATATCACCAGTTGCTCCTAAAGGTACAACCGTGTTTCAAAGCAATACAAAGCTGAATGTAGTTCCAATGTAAATGCAGTGTAGTAAGTTCTTGAAATCAACTTTACTTTATGTATTCCATTGCTGTGAGTAGCTTTGCTTGTTGTTCTATTCAGTTGCAGTTCACTCTGAATAGTTATGCACATGTACATAACAGAAAATACACAAAATAAAAAGTAACGCATGCAGCTGAAAAGAGAGTACAATTTACTTTTGCTCAAAAGTACTATGTGCTAACTTGATGTAAACGTTTTCAATTTACTTTCCATATGATCTAGAGTTGTCTGCAACTAGTTTTATGTGTGTGCTACCGCATTTAGTAAAGTTACACTAAGCAATATCACCAGTTGCTCCTAATTGTACTAACGTGTTTCAAAGCAATACAAAGCTAAATGCAGTTCCAATTTAAATGCAGTGTAGTATGTACTTGAATTCAACATTACTTTATGTATTCCATTGCTGTGAGTCGTTTTCTTTGTGTTTCTATTCAGTTACAGTGCACTCTGAATAGTTACGCACATGTACATAACAGAAAATGCACAAAAAATAAGTAATGCATTCAGCTGAAAAGAGAGTACAATTTATTTCTGCTCAAAAGTACTATGTGCTAACTTGATGTAAACGTATTCACTTTACTTTCCATATGATTTAGAGTTGTCTGCAACCAGTTTTATGTGTGTGCTACTGAAGTTAGTAAAGTTACACTAAGTTGCTCCTAAAGGTACAACCGTGTTTCAAAGCAACACAATGCTGAATGTAGTTCCAATGTAAATGCAGTGTAGTATGTTCTTGAATTCAACTTTACTTTATGTATTCCATTGCTGTGAGTAGCTTTCCTTGTTTTTCTATTCAGTTGCAGTTCACTCTGAATAATGCACATGTACATAACAGAAAATGCACAAAAAATAAGTAATGCATTCAGCTGAAAAGAGAGTACAATTTACTTTTGCTCAAAAGTACTATGTGGTAACTTGATGTAAACGTTTTCAATTTACTTTCCATATGATCTAGAGTTGTCTGCAACCAGTTTTATGTGTGTGCTACTGATGTTATGTAAAGTTACACTAAGCAATATCACCAGTTGCTCCTAATGGTACTACCGTGTTTCAAAGCAATACAAAGCTAAATGTAGTTCCAATGTAAATGCATTGTAGTATGTTCTTGAAATCAACTTTACTTTATGTATTCCATTGCTGTGAGTAGCTTTCCTTGTTGTTCCATTCAGTTGCAGTTCACTCTGAATAGTTATGCACATGTACATAACAGAAAATACACAAAATAAAAAGTAACGCATTCAGCTGAAAAGAGAGTACAATTTACTTTTGCTCAAAAGTACTATGTGGTAACTTGATGTAAACGTTTTCAATTTACTTTCCATATGATCTAGAGTTGTCTGCAACCAGTTTTATGTGTGTGCTACTGATGTTATGTAAAGTTACACTAAGCAATATCACCAGTTGCTCCTAATGGTACTACCGTGTTTCAAAGCAATACAAAGCTAAATGTAGTTCCAATGTAAATGCATTGTAGTATGTTCTTGAAATCAACTTTACTTTATGTATTCCATTGCTGTGAGTAGCTTTCCTTGTTGTTCCATTCAGTTGCAGTTCACTCTGAATAGTTACGCACATGTACATAACAGAAAATGCACAAAAAATAAGTAATGCATTCAGCTGAAAAGAGAGTACAATTTATTTCTGCTCAAAAGTACTATGTGCTAACTTGATGTAAACGTATTCACTTTACTTTCCATATGATTTAGAGTTGTCTGCAACCAGTTTTATGTGTGTGCTACTGAAGTTAGTAAAGTTACACTAAGTTGCTCCTAAAGGTACAACCGTGTTTCAAAGCAATACAATGCTGAATGTAGTTCCAATGTAAATGCAGTGTAGTATGTTCTTGAATTCAACTTTACTTTATGTATTCCATTGCTCTGAGTAGCTTTCCTTGTTTTTCTATTCAGTTGCAGTTCACTCTGAATAATGCACATGTACATAACAGAAAATGCACAAAAAATAAGTAATGCATTCAGCTGAAAAGAGAGTACAATTTACTTTTGCTCAAAAGTACTATGTGCTAACTTGATGTAAACGTATTCACTTTACTTTCCATATGATTTAGAGTTGTCTGCAACCAGTTTTATGTGTGTGCTACTGCAGTTAGTAAAGTTACACTAAGCAATATCACCAGTTGCTCCTAATGGTACTACCGTGTTTCAAAGCAATACAAAGCTAAATGTAGTTCCAATGTAAATGCATTGTAGTATGTTCTTGAAATCAACTTTACTTTATGTATTCCATTGCTGTGAGTATCTTTCCTTGTTGTTCCATTCAGTTGCAGTTCACTCTGAATAGTTATGCACATGTACATAACAGAAAATACACAAAATAAAAAGTAACGCATTCAGCTGAAAAGAGAGTACAATTTACTTTTGCTCAAAAGTACTATGTGCTAACTAGATCTAAACGTTTGTAATTGACTTTCTATATGATTTGGTGCAGTCTGCAACAAGTTTTATGTGTGTGCTACTGAAGTTACTAACGTTACAATAAACAATATCACCAGTTGCTACTAATGGTACTACAGTGTTTCAAAGCAACAAAAAGCTAAATGTAGTTCCAATGTAAATGCAGTGTAGTATGTACTTGAATTCAACATTACTTTATGTATTCCATTGCTGTAAGTCGTTTTCTTTGTGTTTCTATTCAGTTACAGTGCACTCTGAATAGTTACGCACATGTACATAACAGAAAATGCACAAAAAATAAGTAATGCATTCAGCTGAAAAGAGAGTACAATTTATTTCTGCTCAAAAGTACTATGTGCTAACTTGATGTAAACGTATTCACTTTACTTTCCATATGATTTAGAGTTGTCTGCAACCAGTTTTATGTGTGTGCTACTGAAGTTAGTAAAGTTACACTAAGTTGCTCCTAAAGGTACAACCGTGTTTCAAAGCAATACAATGCTGAATGTAGTTCCAATGTAAATGCAGTGTAGTATGTTCTTGAATTCAACTTTACTTTATGTATTCCATTGCTGTGAGTAGCTTTCCTTGTTTTTCTATTCAGTTGCAGTTCACTCTGAATAATGCACATGTACATAGAAAATGCACAAAAAATAAGTAATGCATTCAGCTGAAAAGAGAGTACAATTTACTTTTGCTCAAAAGTACTATGTGCTAACTTGATGTAAACGTATTCACTTTACTTTCCATATGATTTAGAGTTGTCTGCAACCAGTTTTATGTGTGTGCTACTGCAGTTAGTAAAGTTACACTAAGCAATATCACCAGTTGCTCCTAATGGTACTACCGTGTTTCAAAGCAATACAAAGCTAAATGTAGTTCCAATGTAAATGCATTGTAGTATGTTTTTGAAATCAACTTTACTTTATGTATTCCATTGCTGTGAGTAGCTTTCCTTGTTGTTCCATTCAGTTGCAGTTCACTCTGAATAGTTATGCACATGTACATAACAGAAAATACACAAAATAAAAAGTAACGTATGTAGCTGAAAAGAGAGTACAATTTACTTTTGCTCAAAAGTACTATGTGCTAACTTGATGTAAACGTATTCACTTTACTTTCCATATGATTTAGAGTTGTCTGCAACCAGTTTTATGTGTGTGCTACCGCATTTAGTAAAGTTACACTAAGTTGCTCCTAAAGGTACAACCGTGTTTCAAAGCAATACAAAGCTGAATGTAGTTCCAATGTAAATGCAGTGTAGTAAGTTCTTGAAATCAACTTTACTTTATGTATTCCATTGCTGTGAGTAGCTTTGCTTGTTGTTCTATTCAGTTGCAGTTCACTCTGAATAGTTATGCACATGTACATAACAGAAAATACACAAAATAAAAAGTAACGCATGCAGCTGAAAAGAGAGTACAATTTACTTTTGCTCAAAAGTACTATGTGCTAACTTGATGTAAACGTTTTCAATTTACTTTCCATATGATCTAGAGTTGTCTGCAACTAGTTTTATGTGTGTGCTACCGCATTTAGTAAAGTTACACTAAGCAATATCACCAGTTGCTCCTAATTGTACTAACGTGTTTCAAAGCAATACAAAGCTAAATGCAGTTCCAATTTAAATGCAGTGTAGTATGTACTTGAATTCAACATTACTTTATGTATTCCATTGCTGTGAGTCGTTTTCTTTGTGTTTCTATTCAGTTACAGTGCACTCTGAATAGTTACGCACATGTACATAACAGAAAATGCACAAAAAATAAGTAATGCATTCAGCTGAAAAGAGAGTACAATTTATTTCTGCTCAAAAGTACTATGTGCTAACTTGATGTAAACGTATTCACTTTACTTTCCATATGATTTAGAGTTGTCTGCAACCAGTTTTATGTGTGTGCTACTGAAGTTAGTAAAGTTACACTAAGTTGCTCCTAAAGGTACAACCGTGTTTCAAAGCAATACAATGCTGAATGTAGTTCCAATGTAAATGCAGTGTAGTATGTTCTTGAATTCAACTTTACTTTATGTATTCCATTGCTGTGAGTAGCTTTCCTT
This sequence comes from Hemitrygon akajei, assembly GCF_048418815.1. Classification (NCBI taxonomy): domain Eukaryota; kingdom Metazoa; phylum Chordata; class Chondrichthyes; order Myliobatiformes; family Dasyatidae; genus Hemitrygon; species Hemitrygon akajei. Next base: position 58,082,683 of record NC_133131.1, read on the forward strand.
GTTTTTCTATTCAGTTGCAGTTCACTCTGAATAATGCACATGTACATAACAGAAAATGCACAAAAAATAAGTAATGCATTCAGCTGAAAAGAGAGTACAATTTACTTTTGCTCAAAAGTACTATGTGCTAACTTGATGTAAACGTATTCACTTTACTTTCCATATGATTTAGAGTTGTCTGCAACCAGTTTTATGTGTGTGCTACTGCAGTTAGTAAAGTTACACTAAGCAATATCACCAGTTGCTCCTAATGGTACTACCGTGTTTCAAAGCAATACAAAGCTAAATGTAGTTCCACTGTAAATGCATTGTAGTATGTTCTTGAAATCAACTTTACTTTATGTATTCCATTGCTGTGAGTAGCTTTCCTTGTTGTTCCATTCAGTTGCAGTTCACTCTGAATAGTTATGCACATGTACATAACAGAAAATACACAAAATAAAAAGTAACGCATTCAGCTGAAAAGAGAGTACAATTTACTTTTGCTCAAAAGTACTATGTGGTAACTTGATGTAAACGTTTTCAATTTACTTTCCATATGATCTAGAGTTGTCTGCAACCAGTTTTATGTGTGTGCTACTGATGTTATGTAAAGTTACACTAAGCAATATCACCAGTTGCTCCTAAAGGTACAACCGTGTTTCAAAGCAATACAAAGCTGAATGTAGTTCCAATGTAAATGCAGTGTAGTAAGTTCTTGAAATCAACTTTACTTTATGTATTCCATTGCTGTGAGTAGCTTTGCTTGTTGTTCTATTCAGTTGCAGTTCACTCTGAATAGTTATGCACATGTACATAACAGAAAATACACAAAATAAAAAGTAACGCATGCAGCTGAAAAGAGAGTACAATTTACTTTTGCTCAAAAGTACTATGTGCTAACTTGATGTAAACGTTTTCAATTTACTTTCCATATGATCTAGAGTTGTCTGCAACTAGTTTTATGTGTGTGCTACCGCATTTAGTAAAGTTACACTAAGCAATATCACCAGTTGCTCCTAATTGTACTAACGTGTTTCAAAGCAATACAAAGCTAAATGCAGTTCCAATTTAAATGCAGTGTAGTATGTACTTGAATTCAACATTACTTTATGTATTCCATTGCTGTGAGTCGTTTTCTTTGTGTTTCTATTCAGTTACAGTGCACTCTGAATAGTTACGCACATGTACATAACAGAAAATGCACAAAAAATAAGTAATGCATTCAGCTGAAAAGAGAGTACAATTTATTTCTGCTCAAAAGTACTATGTGCTAACTTGATGTAAACGTATTCACTTTACTTTCCATATGATTTAGAGTTGTCTGCAACCAGTTTTATGTGTGTGCTACTGAAGTTAGTAAAGTTACACTAAGTTGCTCCTAAAGGTACAACCGTGTTTCAAAGCAACACAATGCTGAATGTAGTTCCAATGTAAATGCAGTGTAGTATGTTCTTGATTTCAACTTTACTTTATGTATTCCATTGCTGTGAGTAGCTTTCCTTGTTTTTCTATTCAGTTGCAGTTCACTCTGAATAATGCACATGTACATAACAGAAAATGCACAAAAAATAAGTAATGCATTCAGCTGAAAAGAGAGTACAATTTACTTTTGCTCAAAAGTACTATGTGGTAACTTGATGTAAACGTTTTCAATTTACTTTCCATATGATCTAGAGTTGTCTGCAACCAGTTTTATGTGTGTGCTACTGATGTTATGTAAAGTTACACTAAGCAATATCACCAGTTGCTCCTAATGGTACTACCGTGTTTCAAAGCAATACAAAGCTAAATGTAGTTCCAATGTAAATGCATTGTAGTATGTTCTTGAAATCAACTTTACTTTATGTATTCCATTGCTGTGAGTAGCTTTCCTTGTTGTTCCATTCAGTTGCAGTTCACTCTGAATAGTTATGCACATGTACATAACAGAAAATACACAAAATAAAAAGTAACGCATTCAGCTGAAAAGAGAGTACAATTTACTTTTGCTCAAAAGTACTATGTGGTAACTTGATGTAAACGTTTTCAATTTACTTTCCATATGATCTAGAGTTGTCTGCAACCAGTTTTATGTGTGTGCTACTGATGTTATGTAAAGTTACACTAAGCAATATCACCAGTTGCTCCTAATGGTACTACCGTGTTTCAAAGCAATACAAAGCTAAATGTAGTTCCAATGTAAATGCATTGTAGTATGTTCTTGAAATCAACTTTACTTTATGTATTCCATTGCTGTGAGTAGCTTTCCTTGTTGTTCCATTCAGTTGCAGTTCACTCTGAATAGTTACGCACATGTACATAACAGAAAATGCACAAAAAATAAGTAATGCATTCAGCTGAAAAGAGAGTACAATTTATTTCTGCTCAAAAGTACTATGTGCTAACTTGATGTAAACGTATTCACTTTACTTTCCATATGATTTAGAGTTGTCTGCAACCAGTTTTATGTGTGTGCTACTGAAGTTAGTAAAGTTACACTAAGTTGCTCCTAAAGGTACAACCGTGTTTCAAAGCAATACAATGCTGAATGTAGTTCCAATGTAAATGCAGTGTAGTATGTTCTTGAATTCAACTTTACTTTATGTATTCCATTGCTCTGAGTAGCTTTCCTTGTTTTTCTATTCAGTTGCAGTTCACTCTGAATAATGCACATGTACATAACAGAAAATGCACAAAAAATAAGTAATGCATTCAGCTGAAAAGAGAGTACAATTTACTTTTGCTCAAAAGTACTATGTGCTAACTTGATGTAAACGTATTCACTTTACTTTCCATATGATTTAGAGTTGTCTGCAACCAGTTTTATGTGTGTGCTACTGCAGTTAGTAAAGTTACACTAAGCAATATCACCAGTTGCTCCTAATGGTACTACCGTGTTTCAAAGCAATACAAAGCTAAATGTAGTTCCAATGTAAATGCATTGTAGTATGTTCTTGAAATCAACTTTACTTTATGTATTCCATTGCTGTGAGTATCTTTCCTTGTTGTTCCATTCAGTTGCAGTTCACTCTGAATAGTTATGCACATGTACATAACAGAAAATACACAAAATAAAAAGTAACGCATTCAGCTGAAAAGAGAGTACAATTTACTTTTGCTCAAAAGTACTATGTGCTAACTAGATCTAAACGTTTGTAATTGACTTTCTATATGATTTGGTGCAGTCTGCAACAAGTTTTATGTGTGTGCTACTGAAGTTACTAACGTTACAATAAACAATATCACCAGTTGCTACTAATGGTACTACAGTGTTTCAAAGCAACAAAAAGCTAAATGTAGTTCCAATGTAAATGCAGTGTAGTATGTACTTGAATTCAACATTACTTTATGTATTCCATTGCTGTAAGTCGTTTTCTTTGTGTTTCTATTCAGTTACAGTGCACTCTGAATAGTTACGCACATGTACATAACAGAAAATGCACAAAAAATAAGTAATGCATTCAGCTGAAAAGAGAGTACAATTTATTTCTGCTCAAAAGTACTATGTGCTAACTTGATGTAAACGTATTCACTTTACTTTCCATATGATTTAGAGTTGTCTGCAACCAGTTTTATGTGTGTGCTACTGAAGTTAGTAAAGTTACACTAAGTTGCTCCTAAAGGTACAACCGTGTTTCAAAGCAATACAATGCTGAATGTAGTTCCAATGTAAATGCAGTGTAGTATGTTCTTGAATTCAACTTTACTTTATGTATTCCATTGCTGTGAGTAGCTTTCCTTGTTTTTCTATTCAGTTGCAGTTCACTCTGAATAATGCACATGTACATAACAGAAAATGCACAAAAAATAAGTAATGCATTCAGCTGAAAAGAGAGTACAATTTACTTTTGCTCAAAAGTACTATGTGCTAACTTGATGTAAACGTATTCACTTTACTTTCCATATGATTTAGAGTTGTCTGCAACCAGTTTTATGTGTGTGCTACTGCAGTTAGTAAAGTTACACTAAGCAATATCACCAGTTGCTCCTAATGGTACTACCGTGTTTCAAAGCAATACAAAGCTAAATGTAGTTCCAATGTAAATGCATTGTAGTATGTTTTTGAAATCAACTTTACTTTATGTATTCCATTGCTGTGAGTAGCTTTCCTTGTTGTTCCATTCAGTTGCAGTTCACTCTGAATAGTTATGCACATGTACATAACAGAAAATACACAAAATAAAAAGTAACGTATGTAGCTGAAAAGAGAGTACAATTTACTTTTGCTCAAAAGTACTATGTGCTAACTTGATGTAAACGTATTCACTTTACTTTCCATATGATTTAGAGTTGTCTGCAACCAGTTTTATGTGTGTGCTACCGCATTTAGTAAAGTTACACTAAGTTGCTCCTAAAGGTACAACCGTGTTTCAAAGCAATACAAAGCTGAATGTAGTTCCAATGTAAATGCAGTGTAGTAAGTTCTTGAAATCAACTTTACTTTATGTATTCCATTGCTGTGAGTAGCTTTGCTTGTTGTTCTATTCAGTTGCAGTTCACTCTGAATAGTTATGCACATGTACATAACAGAAAATACACAAAATAAAAAGTAACGCATGCAGCTGAAAAGAGAGTACAATTTACTTTTGCTCAAAAGTACTATGTGCTAACTTGATGTAAACGTTTTCAATTTACTTTCCATATGATCTAGAGTTGTCTGCAACTAGTTTTATGTGTGTGCTACCGCATTTAGTAAAGTTACACTAAGCAATATCACCAGTTGCTCCTAATTGTACTAACGTGTTTCAAAGCAATACAAAGCTAAATGCAGTTCCAATTTAAATGCAGTGTAGTATGTACTTGAATTCAACATTACTTTATGTATTCCATTGCTGTGAGTCGTTTTCTTTGTGTTTCTATTCAGTTACAGTGCACTCTGAATAGTTACGCACATGTACATAACAGAAAATGCACAAAAAATAAGTAATGCATTCAGCTGAAAAGAGAGTACAATTTATTTCTGCTCAAAAGTACTATGTGCTAACTTGATGTAAACGTATTCACTTTACTTTCCATATGATTTAGAGTTGTCTGCAACCAGTTTTATGTGTGTGCTACTGAAGTTAGTAAAGTTACACTAAGTTGCTCCTAAAGGTACAACCGTGTTTCAAAGCAATACAATGCTGAATGTAGTTCCAATGTAAATGCAGTGTAGTATGTTCTTGAATTCAACTTTACTTTATGTATTCCATTGCTGTGAGTAGCTTTCCTTGTTTTTCTATTCAGTTGCAGTTCACTCTGAATAATGCACATGTACATAACAGAAAATGCACAAAAAATAAGTAATGCATTCAGCTGAAAAGAGAGTACAATTTACTTTTGCTCAAAAGTACTATGTGCTAACTTGATGTAAACGTATTCACTTTACTTTCCATATGATTTAGAGTTGTCTGCAACCAGTTTTATGTGTGTGCTACTGCAGTTAGTAAAGTTACACTAAGCAATATCACCAGTTGCTCCTAATGGTACTACCGTGTTTCAAAGCAATACAAAGCTAAATGTAGTTCCAATGTAAATGCATTGTAGTATGTTCTTGAAATCAACTTTACTTTATGTATTCCATTGCTGTGAGTAGCTTTCCTTGTTGTTCCATTCAGTTGCAGTTCACTCTGAATAGTTATGCACATGTACATAACAGAAAATACACAAAATAAAAAGTAACGCATTCAGCTGAAAAGAGAGTACAATTTACTTTTGCTCAAAAGTACTATGTGGTAACTTGATGTAAACGTTTTCAATTTACTTTCCATATGATCTAGAGTTGTCTGCAACCAGTTTTATGTGTGTGCTACTGATGTTATGTAAAGTTACACTAAGCAATATCACCAGTTGCTCCTAATGGTACTACCGTGTTTCAAAGCAATACAAAGCTAAATGTAGTTCCAATGTAAATGCATTGTAATATGTTCTTGAAATCAACTTTACTTTATGTATTCCATTGCTGTGAGTAGCTTTCCTTGTTGTTCCATTCAGTTGCAGTTCACTCTGAATAGTTACGCACATGTACATAACAGAAAATGCACAAAAAATAAGTAATGCATTCAGCTGAAAAGAGAGTACAATTTATTTCTGCTCAAAAGTACTATGTGCTAACTTGATGTAAACGTATTCACTTTACTTTCCATATGATTTAGAGTTGTCTGCAACCAGTTTTATGTGTGTGCTACTGAAGTTAGTAAAGTTACACTAAGTTGCTCCTAAAGGTACAACCGTGTTTCAAAGCAATACAATGCTGAATGTAGTTCCAATGTAAATGCAGTGTAGTATGTTCTTGAATTCAACTTTACTTTATGTATTCCATTGCTGTGAGTAGCTTTCCTTGTTTTTCTATTCAGTTGCAGTTCACTCTGAATAATGCACATGTACATAACAGAAAATGCACAAAAAATAAGTAATGCATTCAGCTGAAAAGAGAGTACAATTTACTTTTGCTCAAAAGTACTATGTGCTAACTTGATGTAAACGTATTCACTTTACTTTCCATATGATCTAGAGTTGTCTGCAACCAGTTTTATGTGTGTGCTACTGCAGTTAGTAAAGTTACACTAAGCAATATCACCAGTTGCTCCTAATTGTACTAACGTGTTTCAAAGCAATACAAAGCTAAATGCAGTTCCAATTTAAATGCAGTGTAGTATGTACTTGAATTCAACATTACTTTATGTATTCCATTGCTGTGAGTCGTTTTCTTTGTGTTTCTATTCAGTTACAGTGCACTCTGAATAGTTACGCACATGTACATAACAGAAAATGCACAAAAAATAAGTAATGCATTCAGCTGAAAAGAGAGTACAATTTATTTCTGCTCAAAAGAACTATGTGCTAACTTGATGTAAACGTATTCACTTTACTTTCCATATGATTTAGAGTTGTCTGCAACCAGTTTTATGTGTGTGCTACTGAAGTTAGTAAAGTTACACTAAGTTGCTCCTAAAGGTACAACCGTGTTTCAAAGCAATACAATGCTGAATGTAGTTCCAATGTAAATGCAGTGTAGTATGTTCTTGAATTCAACTTTACTTTATGTATTCCATTGCTGTGAGTAGCTTTCCTTGTTTTTCTATTCAGTTGCAGTTCACTCTGAATAATGCACATGTACATAACAGAAAATGCACAAAAAATAAGTAATGCATTCAGCTGAAAAGAGAGTACAATTTACTTTTGCTCAAAAGTACTATGTGCTAACTTGATGTAAACGTATTCACTTTACTTTCCATATGATTTAGAGTTGTCTGCAACCAGTTTTATGTGTGTGCTACTGCAGTTAGTAAAGTTACACTAAGCAATATCACCAGTTGCTCCTAATGGTACTACCGTGTTTCAAAGCAATACAAAGCTAAATGTAGTTCCAATGTAAATGCATTGTAGTATGTTCTTGAAATCAACTTTACTTTATGTATTCCATTGCTGTGAGTAGCTTTCCTTGTTGTTCCATTCAGTTGCAGTTCACTCTGAATAGTTATGCACATGTACATAACAGAAAATACACAAAATAAAAAGTAACGCATTCAGCTGAAAAGAGAGTACAATTTACTTTTGCTCAAAAGTACTATGTGGTAACTTGATGTAAACGTTTTCAATTTACTTTCCATATGATCTAGAGTTGTCTGCAACCAGTTTTATGTGTGTGCTACTGATGTTATGTAAAGTTACACTAAGCAATATCACCAGTTGCTCCTAATGGTACTACCGTGTTTCAAAGCAATACAAAGCTAAATGTAGTTCCAATGTAAATGCATTGTAATATGTTCTTGAAATCAACTTTACTTTATGTATTCCATTGCTGTGAGTAGCTTTCCTTGTTGTTCCATTCAGTTGCAGTTCACTCTGAATAGTTACGCACATGTACATAACAGAAAATGCACAAAAAATAAGTAATGCATTCAGCTGAAAAGAGAGTACAATTTATTTCTGCTCAAAAGTACTATGTGCTAACTTGATGTAAACGTATTCACTTTACTTTCCATATGATTTAGAGTTGTCTGCAACCAGTTTTATGTGTGTGCTACTGAAGTTAGTAAAGTTACACTAAGTTGCTCCTAAAGGTACAACCGTGTTTCAAAGCAATACAATGCTGAATGTAGTTCCAATGTAAATGCAGTGTAGTATGTTCTTGAATTCAACTTTACTTTATGTATTCCATTGCTGTGAGTAGCTTTCCTTGTTTTTCTATTCAGTTGCAGTTCACTCTGAATAATGCACATGTACATAACAGAAAATGCACAAAAAATAAGTAATGCATTCAGCTGAAAAGAGAGTACAATTTACTTTTGCTCAAAAGTACTATGTGCTAACTTGATGTAAACGTATTCACTTTACTTTCCATATGATCTAGAGTTGTCTGCAACCAGTTTTATGTGTGTGCTACTGCAGTTAGTAAAGTTACACTAAGCAATATCACCAGTTGCTCCTAATTGTACTAACGTGTTTCAAAGCAATACAAAGCTAAATGCAGTTCCAATTTAAATGCAGTGTAGTATGTACTTGAATTCAACATTACTTTATGTATTCCATTGCTGTGAGTCGTTTTCTTTGTGTTTCTATTCAGTTACAGTGCACTCTGAATAGTTACGCACATGTACATAACAGAAAATGCACAAAAAATAAGTAATGCATTCAGCTGAAAAGAGAGTACAATTTATTTCTGCTCAAAAGAACTATGTGCTAACTTGATGTAAACGTATTCACTTTACTTTCCATATGATTTAGAGTTGTCTGCAACCAGTTTTATGTGTGTGCTACTGAAGTTAGTAAAGTTACACTAAGTTGCTCCTAAAGGTACAACCGTGTTTCAAAGCAACACAATGCTGAATGTAGTTCCAATGTAAATGCAGTGTAGTATGTTCTTGAATTCAACTTTACTTTATGTATTCCATTGCTGTGAGTAGCTTTCCTTGTTTTTCTATTCAGTTGCAGTTCACTCTGAATAATGCACATGTACATGACAGAAAATGCACAAAAAATAAGTAATGCATTCAGCTGAAAAGAGAGTACAATTTACTTTTGCTCAAAAGTACTATGTGCTAACTTGATGTAAACGTATTCACTTTACTTTCCATATGATTTAGAGTTGTCTGCAACCAGTTTTATGTGTGTGCTACTGCAGTTAGTAAAGTTACACTAAGCAATATCACCAGTTGCTCCTAATGGTACTACCGTGTTTCAAAGCAATACAAAGCTAAATGTAGTTCCAATGTAAATGCATTGTAGTATGTTCTTGAAATCAACTTTACTTTATGTATTCCATTGCTGTGAGTAGCTTTCCTTGTTGTTCCATTCAGTTGCAGTTCACTCTGAATAGTTATGCACATGTACATAACAGAAAATACACAAAATAAAAAGTAACGCATTCAGCTGAAAAGAGAGTACAATTTACTTTTGCTCAAAAGTACTATGTGGTAACTTGATGTAAACGTTTTCAATTTACTTTCCATATGATCTAGAGTTGTCTGCAACCAGTTTTATGTGTGTGCTACTGATGTTATGTAAAGTTACACTAAGCAATATCACCAGTTGCTCCTAATGGTACTACCGTGTTTCAAAGCAATACAAAGCTAAATGTAGTTCCAATGTAAATGCATTGTAGTATGTTCTTGAAATCAACTTTACTTTATGTATTCCATTGCTGTGAGTAGCTTTCCTTGTTGTTCCATTCAGTTGCAGTTCACTCTGAATAGTTACGCACATGTACATAACAGAAAATGCACAAAAAATAAGTAATGCATTCAGCTGAAAAGAGAGTACAATTTATTTCTGCTCAAAAGTACTATGTGCTAACTTGATGTAAACGTATTCACTTTACTTTCCATATGATTTAGAGTTGTCTGCAACCAGTTTTATGTGTGTGCTACTGAAGTTAGTAAAGTTACACTAAGTTGCTCCTAAAGGTACAACCGTGTTTCAAAGCAATACAATGCTGAATGTAGTTCCAATGTAAATGCAGTGTAGTATGTTCTTGAATTCAACTTTACTTTATGTATTCCATTGCTCTGAGTAGCTTTCCTTGTTTTTCTATTCAGTTGCAGTTCACTCTGAATAATGCACATGTACATAACAGAAAATGCACAAAAAATAAGTAATGCATTCAGCTGAAAAGAGAGTACAATTTACTTTTGCTCAAAAGTACTATGTGCTAACTTGATGTAAACGTATTCACTTTACTTTCCATATGATTTAGAGTTGTCTGCAACCAGTTTTATGTGTGTGCTACTGCAGTTAGTAAAGTTACACTAAGCAATATCACCAGTTGCTCCTAATGGTACTACCGTGTTTCAAAGCAATACAAAGCTAAATGTAGTTCCAATGTAAATGCATTGTAGTATGTTCTTGAAATCAACTTTACTTTATGTATTCCATTGCTGTGAGTATCTTTCCTTGTTGTTCCATTCAGTTGCAGTTCACTCTGAATAGTTATGCACATGTACATAACAGAAAATACACAAAATAAAAAGTAACGCATTCAGCTGAAAAGAGAGTACAATTTACTTTTGCTCAAAAGTACTATGTGCTAACTAGATCTAAACGTTTGTAATTGACTTTCTATATGATTTGGTGCAGTCTGCAACAAGTTTTATGTGTGTGCTACTGAAGTTACTAACGTTACAATAAACAATATCACCAGTTGCTACTAATGGTACTACAGTGTTTCAAAGCAACAAAAAGCTAAATGTAGTTCCAATGTAAATGCAGTGTAGTATGTACTTGAATTCAACATTACTTTATGTATTCCATTGCTGTAAGTCGTTTTCTTTGTGTTTCTATTCAGTTACAGTGCACTCTGAATAGTTACGCACATGTACATAACAGAAAATGCACAAAAAATAAGTAATGCATTCAGCTGAAAAGAGAGTACAATTTATTTCTGCTCAAAAGTACTATGTGCTAACTTGATGTAAACGTATTCACTTTACTTTCCATATGATTTAGAGTTGTCTGCAACCAGTTTTATGTGTGTGCTACTGAAGTTAGTAAAGTTACACTAAGTTGCTCCTAAAGGTACAACCGTGTTTCAAAGCAATACAATGCTGAATGTAGTTCCAATGTAAATGCAGTGTAGTATGTTCTTGAATTCAACTTTACTTTATGTATTCCATTGCTGTGAGTAGCTTTCCTTGTTTTTCTATTCAGTTGCAGTTCACTCTGAATAATGCACATGTACATAGAAAATGCACAAAAAATAAGTAATGCATTCAGCTGAAAAGAGAGTACAATTTACTTTTGCTCAAAAGTACTATGTGCTAACTTGATGTAAACGTATTCACTTTACTTTCCATATGATTTAGAGTTGTCTGCAACCAGTTTTATGTGTGTGCTACTGCAGTTAGTAAAGTTACACTAAGCAATATCACCAGTTGCTCCTAATGGTACTACCGTGTTTCAAAGCAATACAAAGCTAAATGTAGTTCCAATGTAAATGCATTGTAGTATGTTTTTGAAATCAACTTTACTTTATGTATTCCATTGCTGTGAGTAGCTTTCCTTGTTGTTCCATTCAGTTGCAGTTCACTCTGAATAGTTATGCACATGTACATAACAGAAAATACACAAAATAAAAAGTAACGCATGTAGCTGAAAAGAGAGTACAATTTACTTTTGCTCAAAAGTACTATGTGCTAACTTGATGTAAACGTATTCACTTTACTTTCCATATGATTTAGAGTTGTCTGCAACCAGTTTTATGTGTGTGCTACCGCATTTAGTAAAGTTACACTAAGTTGCTCCTAAAGGTACAACCGTGTTTCAAAGCAATACAAAGCTGAATGTAGTTCCAATGTAAATGCAGTGTAGTAAGTTCTTGAAATCAACTTTACTTTATGTATTCCATTGCTGTGAGTAGCTTTGCTTGTTGTTCTATTCAGTTGCAGTTCACTCTGAATAGTTATGCACATGTACATAACAGAAAATACACAAAATAAAAAGTAACGCATGCAGCTGAAAAGAGAGTACAATTTACTTTTGCTCAAAAGTACTATGTGCTAACTTGATGTAAACGTTTTCAATTTACTTTCCATATGATCTAGAGTTGTCTGCAACTAGTTTTATGTGTGTGCTACCGCATTTAGTAAAGTTACACTAAGCAATATCACCAGTTGCTCCTAATTGTACTAACGTGTTTCAAAGCAATACAAAGCTAAATGCAGTTCCAATTTAAATGCAGTGTAGTATGTACTTGAATTCAACATTACTTTATGTATTCCATTGCTGTGAGTCGTTTTCTTTGTGTTTCTATTCAGTTACAGTGCACTCTGAATAGTTACGCACATGTACATAACAGAAAATGCACAAAAAATAAGTAATGCATTCAGCTGAAAAGAGAGTACAATTTATTTCTGCTCAAAAGTACTATGTGCTAACTTGATGTAAACGTATTCACTTTACTTTCCATATGATTTAGAGTTGTCTGCAACCAGTTTTATGTGTGTGCTACTGAAGTTAGTAAAGTTACACTAAGTTGCTCCTAAAGGTACAACCGTGTTTCAAAGCAATACAATGCTGAATGTAGTTCCAATGTAAATGCAGTGTAGTATGTTCTTGAATTCAACTTTACTTTATGTATTCCATTGCTGTGAGTAGCTTTCCTTGTTTTTCTATTCAGTTGCAGTTCACTCTGAATAATGCACATGTACATAACAGAAAATGCACAAAAAATAAGTAATGCATTCAGCTGAAAAGAGAGTACAATTTACTTTTGCTCAAAAGTACTATGTGCTAACTTGATGTAAACGTATTCACTTTACTTTCCATATGATTTAGAGTTGTCTGCAACCAGTTTTATGTGTGTGCTACTGCAGTTAGTAAAGTTACACTAAGCAATATCACCAGTTGCTCCTAATGGTACTACCGTGTTTCAAAGCAATACAAAGCTAAATGTAGTTCCAATGTAAATGCATTGTAGTATGTTCTTGAAATCAACTTTACTTTATGTATTCCATTGCTGTGAGTAGCTTTCCTTGTTGTTCCATTCAGTTGCAGTTCACTCTGAATAGTTATGCACATGTACATAACAGAAAATACACAAAATAAAAAGTAACGCATTCAGCTGAAAAGAGAGTACAATTTACTTTTGCTCAAAAGTACTATGTGCTAACTTGATGTAAACGTTTTCAATTTACTTTCCATATGATCTAGAGTTGTCTGCAACCAGTTTTATGTGTGTGCTACTGATGTTATGTAAAGTTACACTAAGCAATATCACCAGTTGCTCCTAATGGTACTACCGTGTTTCAAAGCAATACAAAGCTAAATGTAGTTCCAATGTAAATGCATTGTAGTATGTTCTTGAAATCAACTTTACTTTATGTATTCCATTGCTGTGAGTAGCTTTCCTTGTTGTTCCATTCAGTTGCAGTTCACTCTGAATAGTTACGCACATGTACATAACAGAAAATGCACAAAAAATAAGTAATGCATTCAGCTGAAAAGAGAGTACAATTTATTTCTGCTCAAAAGTACTATGTGCTAACTTGATGTAAACGTATTCACTTTACTTTCCATATGATTTAGAGTTGTCTGCAACCAGTTTTATGTGTGTGCTACTGAAGTTAGTAAAGTTACACTAAGTTGCTCCTAAAGGTACAACCGTGTTTCAAAGCAATACAATGCTGAATGTAGTTCCAATGTAAATGCAGTGTAGTATGTTCTTGAATTCAACTTTACTTTATGTATTCCATTGCTGTGAGTAGCTTTCCTTGTTTTTCTATTCAGTTGCAGTTCACTCTGAATAATGCACATGTACATAACAGAAAATGCACAAAAAATAAGTAATGCATTCAGCTGAAAAGAGAGTACAATTTACTTTTGCTCAAAAGTACTATGTGCTAACTTGATGTAAACGTATTCACTTTACTTTCCATATGATTTAGAGTTGTCTGCAACCAGTTTTATGTGTGTGCTACTGCAGTTAGTAAAGTTACACTAAGCAATATCACCAGTTGCTCCTAATGGTACTACCGTGTTTCAAAGCAATACAAAGCTAAATGTAGTTCCAATGTAAATGCATTGTAGTATGTTCTTGAAATCAACTTTACTTTATGTATTCCATTGCTGTGAGTAGCTTTCCTTGTTGTTCCATTCAGTTACAGTTCACTCTGAATAGTTATGCACATGTACATAACAGAAAATACACAAAATAAAAAGTAACGCATTCAGCTGAAAAGAGAGTACAATTTACTTTTGCTCAAAAGTACTATGTGCTAACTAGATCTAAACGTTTGTAATTGACTTTCTATATGATTTGGTGCAGTCTGCAACAAGTTTTATGTGTGTGCTACTGAAGTTACTAACGTTACAATAAACAATATCACCAGTTGCTACTAATGGTACTACAGTGTTTCAAAGCAACAAAAAGCTAAATGTAGTTCCAATGTAAATGCAGTGTAGTATGTACTTGAATTCAACATTACTTTATGTATTCCATTGCTGTAAGTCGTTTTCTTTGTGTTTCTATTCAGTTACAGTGCACTCTGAATAGTTACGCACATGTACATAACAGATGTTACATACCCGTGACACGTGACAGTGGTACCCTTGTCACGTGACTGGGGTTGAAGTTATACTGGACATGAGGTAATGGTGGAGTGATGTCATTTTCCCGCCAGTAGAGGTCATGTGACAGGTTTTTTCTACAGGGTATAAAAGGAAGACCCACCCTGTCAGGTGGGGCAGTTCGTGGCTGGATTTGCCAAGATGACTTCATGTCACTGCGTGATTTAAAAGGATGACGCAGTTTAGTTAAAAATGAAGTTTTGTTAATGCCTAAAGTTTAAAAGGTCAGAGCCAACGGTTTCTTTGCTAAGGGAGAGTGAAGTTTGGAGATCAAGAAGAATCGATTTTCAATGGATTGACTTCGACCTTGTTTGATCCTCATTCGGAAGGATTTCGTTGACTATTCTCGCTGTTGACCCCTGGGATGACCAGAAAGGGTTTGAGAATATTGTGGAAGAGAGGTCAGTCACTTTAAGTTGTTATATTTAATAAAATTCGACGTGGGAGTTCGACGCTGGGAATCGAAGGACATCGACGTGGAAGAGAATTTAAATCGCTTTAAAAAAAGTCTCTCCTTTTAAAAGTACCGTGAGCTTTTGAACTGTCGGCATATCGTTTTAAAATACTGCTTTCATTCGGCATATCGCTTTGGAGAACTGGTTTTTTTTCAATACTACTTTAAAGACTGTTTGAGACTGCAAAGCTATTAAGAACTGTTTGATTCAGCTGTCAGCAGCTGAGCTCGGACCATTGTTTGGGTTTGTTTACATTTAAAGGGGGTTTGTTATCAGTGTTTAATAAACGTGTTATTCGTTATAAAACCCTTTGCCTAACTCATCTATATTATTGTTGCCCGAATACGTAACATAAATATGGGGGTACGTCCGGAATTGAATTGTTTGTGTTTAAAAAAGCTTTTTGAATTTTGAATCGGTGTTTTGGTAACGGGGATTGCTCGATTTTTTTTTGTGTTTGATTGGCTTGTGAGTGGTATTCGGCAACGATGATTATTGATGAGTTTCTGGATTCGCCAGACGCGGATTTGTTAGCGAAGGCGAAAAAAACTGAAGTCTCTGAACTTGCTAATCGGTTGCATCTTAAAGGGATTTTGCCAACAACATCAAAAGCTGTAATACAGAGAAAGATCGCATCACATTTTGTGGCTTCGGGTCATTTTGAAGAATCGATTTTAGAATCGTTTCCAATAAGTAATCTGGAGATGCAGTTGCAAATTGAACAAATGATGTTAGAAAGGTGTAAATTGGAAATTGAACAAAAGCAGAGAGATTTTGAATATGCAATGGCGAAATTAAGGTCTGTAGAACAGTCTGCTGATTCTAAAAAACCGTTTATTGCTAGCCAAGAAATTAAATTGGTCCCTCCATTTAGTGAAACAGAAGTGGAGAGATATTTTCAACATTTTGAAACTATTGCTCGGATGTCAGAGTGGCCGAAAGATAAATGGTCAGTGTTATTACAGAGTGTAATCAAAGGCAAGGCACAACAGGTTTACACAGCTTTAACTGCTGCGCAAGCATTAGATTATGATATTGTGAAAGAAAATATTCTCAAATCGTATGAGTTGGTCCCAGAAGCGTACAGGGAAAGATTCAGGAGTTTGAAAAAGTCTGTGGAAAAGACTTATGTGGAATTTGCCTATGATAAAGCTATGTGTTTTGAGAGATGGGTTTCTTCTAAAAATGTAAATGAGGACTATGATACATTGAGAGAGCTGATTTTGATGGAGGAATTTAAAAGAAGCATTCCTGTTGAAGTAAGGACCTACTTAAATGAGAGGGATACTGATAAATTGCAGGACTGTGCTAGATTAGCTGATGAGTATGTTTTAATCCATAAAAATAAATTTCCTCAGGGTAGAATTTTCAAGAGGAAAAATAATATGGAGACTCCAGGTAAATCAGAAATTAAATTAGAGGTTAATGAGAGAGGTAAGGAGGAAGGAAAACCTGTGAAGGAAAGACAGTTTGGTCTTATTTGTAACTATTGTAAGAAGCCTGGCCATGTAATAGCTAACTGTTTCAAATTGAAAAAGAAAGAGAAGGAAGCAGTTCCAGATGCTTGTGTGCAACATACTAAAGCACCTGTAAAGTTACAGGGTTTGGTAAACACAAATGAGGATTTGTTAGAGTCTGACAAAGTTAGAAAGGGATATGATCATTTTATAACTGAAGGGTTTGTATCCTTGAAAGAAGGATCTACTCTGGTGCCAATAAAGATTCTTAGGGATACTGGAGCTTCTCAATCACTGATGTTGGATAGTGTGTTGAAGTTTAATGAAAAGAGTGATACTGGTGAGGTAAATTACATAAGAGGTGTTGGAAGTGATTTTATGCCTGTACGTTTACATGAAGTAAATTTAAAGTCAGGGTTAGTTACAGGATTTGTTAAGGTAGGATTACAGCATAGCTTACCTGTGAAGGGTATTTCTTTATTGTTAGGTAATGACTTGGCAGGTGGACAAGTTTTTCCTGAAGTGCATTTGACAATGGAGTCAGAGGTACCTGAGGTGAATTCTAACACAGATTTTTCCTGTGTTGTGACTAGAGCGATGGCTAAAAAAATTGATGTGCAGAATGAGGTTGTTACTCATGACTGTTCAACTCAGGATTTGAGTTTTGAGGATGTGTCAGATACTTTCTTACCTTCGTTGTTTGAACAAGATTCTGGGAGTAAGTTTGACTATGAAGATTTATCTTTGTCTCGGAAGGAGATGATAGCAGAGCAGAATAGAGATCCTGAGATTGTAAAATTAAGGGAACAAGCTTTACTAGGTAGTGAAATTGAGAAGGTGTCAGTAGGATATTATTTGGAAAAAGGAGTGTTGATGAGGAAGTGGAGGTCGCCTACAATTCCTGCAAGTGAGGAATGGAATGTTGTTTATCAGGTAGTTGTTCCTAAAGTTTATCGGAATGAGATTTTGACTTTAGCTCATAGTGTGCCTTTAGGTGGACATCAAGGGATAAGGAAAACTGTGGACAAGATTTTAAAACATTTTTACTGGCCTGGTTTAAGAAAAGATGTGGCGATGTTTTGTAAGACGTGCCATACTTGTCAAATTGTGGGTAAACCAAATCAGGTTACACCAGTAGCTCCATTACAACCTATTCCAGCATTCGGTGAACCGTTTTCTAAAGTTATTGTAGATTGTGTTGGTCCATTACCAAAGACAAAAACTGGTTATCAGTATTTGTTGACTATCATGTGTACTTCGTCTAGGTTTCCAGAGGCAGTACCACTTAGGAATATAAAAGCTAAAACTGTGACGAAGGCTCTTATAAAATTCTTTACTTATTTTGGATTGCCTAAGGAAATACAAACTGATCAAGGTAGTAATTTTATGTCTGGATTGTTTCAACAGATAGTTTATAAATTGGGAGCTAAGCAAATTACTTCGTCTGCATACCATCCAGAATCGCAAGGTGCTTTGGAGAGGTTTCATTCTACTCTCAAGAATATGATTAGGACATATTGTGTGGAGAATGAAAGTGACTGGGATGAGAGTATAAACTTACTTTTATTTGCAGTAAGGGAATCGGTACAGGAATCTTTAGGTTTTAGTCCATTTGAACTTGTGTTTGGACATAGAGTTAGAGGACCTTTAGCTTTATTGAAGGAACAGTGGATTAGTAAGGAAGTGCATACTAATTTGTTGGACTATGTTTTGAAATTTAAGGACAGGTTACATAGAGCTTGTAGCTTAGCCAAGGAAAATTTAAAGTTGGCTCAGGAGAAAATGAAGACTTGGTATGATAAGGAAGCTAGGATGAGGATGTTTAAGCCTGGAGATAAGGTGTTGGTTCTTTTCCCAGTGCAGACAAATCCTTTACAAGCTAGATTTCATGGACCTTATGAAATTGTGTCTAGAGTTAATGATGTGGATTATGTAATAAAAACTCCAGATCGTAGAAGGTCAACACAACTTTGCCACATAAATATGATTAAACCATATTTTGAGAAACAATCTGATACTGTGACTGTTGTGGTTAGTGAGAATGAGTTGGATTTAACTGGGAACATGATAGATGATTCATCTGACTTTCATTCTAAATCTAACATTGTTTCTGTTAGGTTACCTAATTCGACTATTTTGGAAAATATGGATGAGAAATTAGCACATTTACAGCTAGAGCAGAAACAACAGATGAAGGAATTGATTTTTAAGTATAAGGATTTGTTTCCAGATGTTCCGAGAAGGACTACTATAGCTTCACATGATGTAGATGTTGGAGATGCCAAACCTATTAAACAACATCCATATAGAATGAACATGGAAAAATGTGAACTTGCTGAGAAAGAAATTGAATACATGTTAGAGAATGATATTATTAGACATTCTAACTCGAATTGGAGTTCGCCATGTGTTATGGTGCCAAAACCTGATGGTAGTATTAGGTTTTGTACGGACTATAGAAAGGTGAATGCTGTAACGAAAACAGATGCATATCCAATTCCTAGAGTGGATGATTGTGTAGATAAGGTTGGAAAAGCAAAGTTCCTTACAAAGATTGATTTATTAAAAGGGTATTGGTGTGTTCCATTAACGGACAGAGGTAGAGAGATTTCTGCATTTGTAACTCCATCTGGGTTATATGAGTATAATGTTCTTCCATTTGGGATGAAGAATGCCCCAGGTACTTTTCAGAGGATGATTAATTCTGTGATTCAGGGATTGAAAGATACTGATGCTTATATTGATGATTTAGTGACAGGAAATGATACTTGGGAAGCACACATAATTGCGGTGGAGAAATTGTTTGAAAAGCTTTCAAAAGCTAACTTGACTATTAATTTAGCCAAGAGTGAATTTGGACATGCTACTGTGACTTACCTTGGTTATGTTGTGGGTCAAGGTAAGGTAGCTCCTGTTCAGGCAAAAGTTCAGGCAATTTTGGAAATTCCCACTCCGACGGGGAAAAAAACTCTCAGAAGGTTTTTGGGAATGGTAGGATATTATCGAAAATTTTGTAAGAATTTTGCTAATGTTGCCCTTCCATTAACTAACCTTCTGCAGAAGAATGTTAAGTTTGTGTGGACAGTGTTTTGTCAGGAAGCATTTGAAAAATTGAAAACAATGATATGTGAACAACCTGTGCTTAAGGCACCTGACTTTGAAAAACCTTTTTCATTAGCTGTGGATGCCAGTGATGAAGCTGCGGGAGCAGTATTGATGCAAAGGAATGAGGGTGATGAGGTTGATCATCCAGTAGCTTACTTTTCTAAGAAATTTAATAAGCATCAAAGAAACTATTCAACAATAGAGAAAGAATTGTTATCTCTTGTTTTGGCTTTGGAATATTTTGAGGTATATGTTGGTACAACTCAAAAATCACTTATTGTTTACACTGATCATAATCCGTTAGTTTTTCTGAGTAAGATGAAAAACAAAAACAGAAGATTATTAAATTGGAGTTTGATGTTACAAGAGTACAATATTGTGATAACTCATATTAAAGGTAAAGATAATGTGGTTGCTGATTGTCTATCTCGATGTTGAATGTACAATGGTTTTTTTTGGAGTGGTTTTTTTTATTGTAACACTCCTACTGTATTGTATATTGTGTATGTTATATGATTTATACATTTGTTTTTTTTCTTGTAAGTAATTGTTAAAATTTTTGTTCTTGACAGACCAAAAATGTTTTTTTTGGAGGGAGGTGTTACATACCCGTGACACGTGACAGTGGTACCCTTGTCACGTGACTGGGGTTGAAGTTATACTGGACATGAGGTAATGGTGGAGTGATGTCATTTTCCCGCCAGTAGAGGTCATGTGACAGGTTTTTTCTACAGGGTATAAAAGGAAGACCCACCCTGTCAGGTGGGGCAGTTCGTGGCTGGATTTGCCAAGATGACTTCATGTCACTGCGTGATTTAAAAGGATGACGCAGTTTAGTTAAAAATGAAGTTTTGTTAATGCCTAAAGTTTAAAAGGTCAGAGCCAACGGTTTCTTTGCTAAGGGAGAGTGAAGTTTGGAGATCAAGAAGAATCGATTTTCAATGGATTGACTTCGACCTTGTTTGATCCTCATTCGGAAGGATTTCGTTGACTATTCTCGCTGTTGACCCCTGGGATGACCAGAAAGGGTTTGAGAATAGTGTGGAAGAGAGGTCAGTCACTTTAAGTTGTTATATTTAATAAAATTCGACGTGGGAGTTCGACGCTGAGAATCGAAGGACATCGACGTGGAAGAGAATTTAAATCGCTTTAAAAAAAGTCTCTCCTTTTAAAAGTACCGTGAGCTTTTGAACTGTCGGCATATCGTTTTAAAATACTGCTTTCATTCGGCATATCGCTTTGGAGAACTGGTTTTTTTTCAATACTACTTTAAAGACTGTTTGAGACTGCAAAGCTATTAAGAACTGTTTGATTCAGCTGTCAGCAGCTGAGCTCGGACCATTGTTTGGGTTTGTTTACATTTAAAGGGGGTTTGTTATCAGTGTTTAATAAACGTGTTATTCGTTATAAAACCCTTTGCCTAACTCATCTATATTATTGTTGCCCGAATACGTAACACAGAAAATGCACAAAAAATAAGTAATGCATTCAGCTGAAAAGAGAGTACAATTTATTTCTGCTCAAAAGTACTATGTGCTAACTTGATGTAAACGTATTCACTTTACTTTCCATATGATTTAGAGTTGTCTGCAACCAGTTTTATGTGTGTGCTACTGAAGTTAGTAAAGTTACACTAAGTTGCTCCTAAAGGTACAACCGTGTTTCAAAGCAATACAATGCTGAATGTAGTTCCAATGTAAATGCAGTGTAGTATGTTCTTGAATTCAACTTTACTTTATGTATTCCATTGCTGTGAGTAGCTTTCCTTGTTTTTCTATTCAGTTGCAGTTCACTCTGAATAATGCACATGTACATAGAAAATGCACAAAAAATAAGTAATGCATTCAGCTGAAAAGAGAGTACAATTTACTTTTGCTCAAAAGTACTATGTGCTAACTTGATGTAAACGTATTCACTTTACTTTCCATATGATTTAGAGTTGTCTGCAACCAGTTTTATGTGTGTGCTACTGCAGTTAGTAAAGTTACACTAAGCAATATCACCAGTTGCTCCTAATGGTACTACCGTGTTTCAAAGCAATACAAAGCTAAATGTAGTTCCAATGTAAATGCATTGTAGTATGTTTTTGAAATCAACTTTACTTTATGTATTCCATTGCTGTGAGTAGCTTTCCTTGTTGTTCCATTCAGTTGCAGTTCACTCTGAATAGTTATGCACATGTACATAACAGAAAATACACAAAATAAAAAGTAACGCATGTAGCTGAAAAGAGAGTACAATTTACTTTTGCTCAAAAGTACTATGTGCTAACTTGATGTAAACGTATTCACTTTACTTTCCATATGATTTAGAGTTGTCTGCAACCAGTTTTATGTGTGTGCTACCGCATTTAGTAAAGTTACACTAAGTTGCTCCTAAAGGTACAACCGTGTTTCAAAGCAATACAAAGCTGAATGTAGTTCCAATGTAAATGCAGTGTAGTAAGTTCTTGAAATCAACTTTACTTTATGTATTCCATTGCTGTGAGTAGCTTTGCTTGTTGTTCTATTCAGTTGCAGTTCACTCTGAATAGTTATGCACATGTACATAACAGAAAATACACAAAATAAAAAGTAACGCATGCAGCTGAAAAGAGAGTACAATTTACTTTTGCTCAAAAGTACTATGTGCTAACTTGATGTAAACGTTTTCAATTTACTTTCCATATGATCTAGAGTTGTCTGCAACTAGTTTTATGTGTGTGCTACCGCATTTAGTAAAGTTACACTAAGCAATATCACCAGTTGCTCCTAATTGTACTAACGTGTTTCAAAGCAATACAAAGCTAAATGCAGTTCCAATTTAAATGCAGTGTAGTATGTACTTGAATTCAACATTACTTTATGTATTCCATTGCTGTGAGTCGTTTTCTTTGTGTTTCTATTCAGTTACAGTGCACTCTGAATAGTTACGCACATGTACATAACAGAAAATGCACAAAAAATAAGTAATGCATTCAGCTGAAAAGAGAGTACAATTTATTTCTGCTCAAAAGTACTATGTGCTAACTTGATGTAAACGTATTCACTTTACTTTCCATATGATTTAGAGTTGTCTGCAACCAGTTTTATGTGTGTGCTACTGAAGTTAGTAAAGTTACACTAAGTTGCTCCTAAAGGTACAACCGTGTTTCAAAGCAATACAATGCTGAATGTAGTTCCAATGTAAATGCAGTGTAGTATGTTCTTGAATTCAACTTTACTTTATGTATTCCATTGCTGTGAGTAGCTTTCCTTGTTTTTCTATTCAGTTGCAGTTCACTCTGAATAATGCACATGTACATAACAGAAAATGCACAAAAAATAAGTAATGCATTCAGCTGAAAAGAGAGTACAATTTACTTTTGCTCAAAAGTACTATGTGCTAACTTGATGTAAACGTATTCACTTTACTTTCCATATGATTTAGAGTTGTCTGCAACCAGTTTTATGTGTGTGCTACTGCAGTTAGTAAAGTTACACTAAGCAATATCACCAGTTGCTCCTAATGGTACTACCGTGTTTCAAAGCAATACAAAGCTAAATGTAGTTCCAATGTAAATGCATTGTAGTATGTTCTTGAAATCAACTTTACTTTATGTATTCCATTGCTGTGAGTAGCTTTCCTTGTTGTTCCATTCAGTTGCAGTTCACTCTGAATAGTTATGCACATGTACATAACAGAAAATACACAAAATAAAAAGTAACGCATTCAGCTGAAAAGAGAGTACAATTTACTTTTGCTCAAAAGTACTATGTGGTAACTTGATGTAAACGTTTTCAATTTACTTTCCATATGATCTAGAGTTGTCTGCAACCAGTTTTATGTGTGTGCTACTGATGTTATGTAAAGTTACACTAAGCAATATCACCAGTTGCTCCTAATGGTACTACCGTGTTTCAAAGCAATACAAAGCTAAATGTAGTTCCAATGTAAATGCATTGTAGTATGTTCTTGAAATCAACTTTACTTTATGTATTCCATTGCTGTGAGTAGCTTTCCTTGTTGTTCCATTCAGTTGCAGTTCACTCTGAATAGTTACGCACATGTACATAACAGAAAATGCACAAAAAATAAGTAATGCATTCAGCTGAAAAGAGAGTACAATTTATTTCTGCTCAAAAGTACTATGTGCTAACTTGATGTAAACGTATTCAC
This sequence comes from Hemitrygon akajei, assembly GCF_048418815.1. NCBI lineage: Eukaryota > Metazoa > Chordata > Chondrichthyes > Myliobatiformes > Dasyatidae > Hemitrygon > Hemitrygon akajei. The sequence goes on from NC_133131.1 coordinate 58,106,342, forward strand.
TTTACTTTCCATATGATTTAGAGTTGTCTGCAACCAGTTTTATGTGTGTGCTACTGAAGTTAGTAAAGTTACACTAAGTTGCTCCTAAAGGTACAACCGTGTTTCAAAGCAATACAATGCTGAATGTAGTTCCAATGTAAATGCAGTGTAGTATGTTCTTGAATTCAACTTTACTTTATGTATTCCATTGCTGTGAGTAGCTTTCCTTGTTTTTCTATTCAGTTGCAGTTCACTCTGAATAATGCACATGTACATAACAGAAAATGCACAAAAAATAAGTAATGCATTCAGCTGAAAAGAGAGTACAATTTACTTTTGCTCAAAAGTACTATGTGCTAACTTGATGTAAACGTATTCACTTTACTTTCCATATGATTTAGAGTTGTCTGCAACCAGTTTTATGTGTGTGCTACTGCAGTTAGTAAAGTTACACTAAGCAATATCACCAGTTGCTCCTAATGGTACTACCGTGTTTCAAAGCAATACAAAGCTAAATGTAGTTCCAATGTAAATGCATTGTAGTATGTTCTTGAAATCAACTTTACTTTATGTATTCCATTGCTGTGAGTAGCTTTCCTTGTTGTTCCATTCAGTTACAGTTCACTCTGAATAGTTATGCACATGTACATAACAGAAAATACACAAAATAAAAAGTAACGCATTCAGCTGAAAAGAGAGTACAATTTACTTTTGCTCAAAAGTACTATGTGCTAACTGGATCTAAACGTTTGTAATTGACTTTCTATATGATTTGGTGCAGTCTGCAACAAGTTTTATGTGTGTGCTACTGAAGTTACTAACGTTACAATAAACAATATCACCAGTTGCTACTAATGGTACTACAGTGTTTCAAAGCAACAAAAAGCTAAATGTAGTTCCAATGTAAATGCAGTGTAGTATGTACTTGAATTCAACATTACTTTATGTATTCCATTGCTGTGAGTCGTTTTCTTTGTGTTTCTATTCAGTTACAGTGCACTCTGAATAGTTACGCACATGTACATAACAGAAAATGCACATAAAATAAGTAATGCATTCAGCTGAAAAGAGAGTACAATTTATTTCTGCTCAAAGGTACTATGTGCTAACTTGATGTAAACGTATTCACTTTACTTTCCATATGATTTAGAGTTGTCTGCAACCAGTTTTATGTGTGTGCTACTGAAGTTAGTAAAGTTACACTAAGTTGCTCCTAAAGGTACAACCGTGTTTCAAAGCAATACAATGCTGAATGTAGTTCCAATGTAAATGCAGTGTAGTATGTTCTTGAATTCAACTTTACTTTATGTATTCCATTGCTGTGAGTAGCTTTCCTTGTTTTTCTATTCAGTTGCAGTTCACTCTGAATAATGCACATGTACATAGAAAATGCACAAAAAATAAGTAATGCATTCAGCTGAAAAGAGAGTACAATTTACTTTTGCTCAAAAGTACTATGTGCTAACTTGATGTAAACGTATTCACTTTACTTTCCATATGATTTAGAGTTGTCTGCAACCAGTTTTATGTGTGTGCTACTGCAGTTAGTAAAGTTACACTGTTGCTCCTAAAGGTACAACCGTGTTTCAAAGCAATACAATGCTGAATGTAGTTCCAATGTAAATGCAGTGTAGTATGTTCTTGAATTCAACTTTACTTTATGTATTCCATTGCTGTGAGTAGCCTTCCTTGTTTTTCTATACAGTTGCATTTCACTCTGAATAGTTATACACATGTACATAACAGAAAATACACAAAATAAAAAGTAACGCATGTAGCTGAAAAGAGAGTACAATTTACTTTTGCTCAAAAGTACTATGTGCTAACTTGATGTAAACGTATTCACTTTACTTTCCATATGATTTAGAGTTGTCTGCAACCAGTTTTATGTGTGTGCTACCGCATTTAGTAAAGTTACACTAAGTTGCTCCTAAAGGTACAACCGTGTTTCAAAGCAATACAAAGCTGAATGTAGTTCCAATGTAAATGCAGTGTAGTAAGTTCTTGAAATCAACTTTACTTTATGTATTCCATTGCTGTGAGTAGCTTTGCTTGTTGTTCTATTCAGTTGCAGTTCACTCTGAATAGTTATGCACATGTACATAACAGAAAATACACAAAATAAAAAGTAACGCATGCAGCTGAAAAGAGAGTACAATTTACTTTTGCTCAAAAGTACTATGTGCTAACTTGATGTAAACGTTTTCAATTTACTTTCCATATGATCTAGAGTTGTCTGCAACTAGTTTTATGTGTGTGCTACCGCATTTAGTAAAGTTACACTAAGCAATATCACCAGTTGCTCCTAATTGTACTAACGTGTTTCAAAGCAATACAAAGCTAAATGCAGTTCCAATTTAAATGCAGTGTAGTATGTACTTGAATTCAACATTACTTTATGTATTCCATTGCTGTGAGTCGTTTTCTTTGTGTTTCTATTCAGTTACAGTGCACTCTGAATAGTTACGCACATGTACATAACAGAAAATGCACAAAAAATAAGTAATGCATTCAGCTGAAAAGAGAGTACAATTTATTTCTGCTCAAAAGTACTATGTGCTAACTTGATGTAAACGTATTCACTTTACTTTCCATATGATTTAGAGTTGTCTGCAACCAGTTTTATGTGTGTGCTACTGAAGTTAGTAAAGTTACACTAAGTTGCTCCTAAAGGTACAACCGTGTTTCAAAGCAATACAATGCTGAATGTAGTTCCAATGTAAATGCAGTGTAGTATGTTCTTGAATTCAACTTTACTTTATGTATTCCATTGCTGTGAGTAGCTTTCCTTGTTTTTCTATTCAGTTGCAGTTCACTCTGAATAATGCACATGTACATAACAGAAAATGCACAAAAAATAAGTAATGCATTCAGCTGAAAAGAGAGTACAATTTACTTTTGCTCAAAAGTACTATGTGCTAACTTGATGTAAACGTATTCACTTTACTTTCCATATGATTTAGAGTTGTCTGCAACCAGTTTTATGTGTGTGCTACTGCAGTTAGTAAAGTTACACTAAGCAATATCACCAGTTGCTCCTAATGGTACTACCGTGTTTCAAAGCAATACAAAGCTAAATGTAGTTCCAATGTAAATGCATTGTAGTATGTTCTTGAAATCAACTTTACTTTATGTATTCCATTGCTGTGAGTAGCTTTCCTTGTTGTTCCATTCAGTTGCAGTTCACTCTGAATAGTTATGCACATGTACATAACAGAAAATACACAAAATAAAAAGTAACGCATTCAGCTGAAAAGAGAGTACAATTTACTTTTGCTCAAAAGTACTATGTGGTAACTTGATGTAAACGTTTTCAATTTACTTTCCATATGATCTAGAGTTGTCTGCAACCAGTTTTATGTGTGTGCTACTGATGTTATGTAAAGTTACACTAAGCAATATCACCAGTTGCTCCTAATGGTACTACCGTGTTTCAAAGCAATACAAAGCTAAATGTAGTTCCAATGTAAATGCATTGTAGTATGTTCTTGAAATCAACTTTACTTTATGTATTCCATTGCTGTGAGTAGCTTTCCTTGTTGTTCCATTCAGTTGCAGTTCACTCTGAATAGTTACGCACATGTACATAACAGAAAATGCACAAAAAATAAGTAATGCATTCAGCTGAAAAGAGAGTACAATTTATTTCTGCTCAAAAGTACTATGTGCTAACTTGATGTAAACGTATTCACTTTACTTTCCATATGATTTAGAGTTGTCTGCAACCAGTTTTATGTGTGTGCTACTGAAGTTAGTAAAGTTACACTAAGTTGCTCCTAAAGGTACAACCGTGTTTCAAAGCAATACAATGCTGAATGTAGTTCCAATGTAAATGCAGTGTAGTATGTTCTTGAATTCAACTTTACTTTATGTATTCCATTGCTGTGAGTAGCTTTCCTTGTTTTTCTATTCAGTTGCAGTTCACTCTGAATAATGCACATGTACATAACAGAAAATGCACAAAAAATAAGTAATGCATTCAGCTGAAAAGAGAGTACAATTTACTTTTGCTCAAAAGTACTATGTGCTAACTTGATGTAAACGTATTCACTTTACTTTCCATATGATTTAGAGTTGTCTGCAACCAGTTTTATGTGTGTGCTACTGCAGTTAGTAAAGTTACACTAAGCAATATCACCAGTTGCTCCTAATGGTACTACCGTGTTTCAAAGCAATACAAAGCTAAATGTAGTTCCAATGTAAATGCATTGTAGTATGTTCTTGAAATCAACTTTACTTTATGTATTCCATTGCTGTGAGTAGCTTTCCTTGTTGTTCCATTCAGTTACAGTTCACTCTGAATAGTTATGCACATGTACATAACAGAAAATACACAAAATAAAAAGTAACGCATTCAGCTGAAAAGAGAGTACAATTTACTTTTGCTCAAAAGTACTATGTGCTAACTGGATCTAAACGTTTGTAATTGACTTTCTATATGATTTGGTGCAGTCTGCAACAAGTTTTATGTGTGTGCTACTGAAGTTACTAACGTTACAATAAACAATATCACCAGTTGCTACTAATGGTACTACAGTGTTTCAAAGCAACAAAAAGCTAAATGTAGTTCCAATGTAAATGCAGTGTAGTATGTACTTGAATTCAACATTACTTTATGTATTCCATTGCTGTGAGTCGTTTTCTTTGTGTTTCTATTCAGTTACAGTGCACTCTGAATAGTTACGCACATGTACATAACAGAAAATGCACATAAAATAAGTAATGCATTCAGCTGAAAAGAGAGTACAATTTATTTCTGCTCAAAGGTACTATGTGCTAACTTGATGTAAACGTATTCACTTTACTTTCCATATGATTTAGAGTTGTCTGCAACCAGTTTTATGTGTGTGCTACTGAAGTTAGTAAAGTTACACTAAGTTGCTCCTAAAGGTACAACCGTGTTTCAAAGCAATACAATGCTGAATGTAGTTCCAATGTAAATGCAGTGTAGTATGTTCTTGAATTCAACTTTACTTTATGTATTCCATTGCTGTGAGTAGCTTTCCTTGTTTTTCTATTCAGTTGCAGTTCACTCTGAATAATGCACATGTACATAGAAAATGCACAAAAAATAAGTAATGCATTCAGCTGAAAAGAGAGTACAATTTACTTTTGCTCAAAAGTACTATGTGCTAACTTGATGTAAACGTATTCACTTTACTTTCCATATGATTTAGAGTTGTCTGCAACCAGTTTTATGTGTGTGCTACTGCAGTTAGTAAAGTTACACTGTTGCTCCTAAAGGTACAACCGTGTTTCAAAGCAATACAATGCTGAATGTAGTTCCAATGTAAATGCAGTGTAGTATGTTCTTGAATTCAACTTTACTTTATGTATTCCATTGCTGTGAGTAGCCTTCCTTGTTTTTCTATACAGTTGCATTTCACTCTGAATAGTTATACACATGTACATAACAGAAAATACACAAAATAAAAAGTAACGCATGTAGCTGAAAAGAGAGTACAATTTACTTTTGCTCAAAAGTACTATGTGCTAACTTGATGTAAACGTATTCACTTTACTTTCCATATGATTTAGAGTTGTCTGCAACCAGTTTTATGTGTGTGCTACCGCATTTAGTAAAGTTACACTAAGTTGCTCCTAAAGGTACAACCGTGTTTCAAAGCAATACAAAGCTGAATGTAGTTCCAATGTAAATGCAGTGTAGTAAGTTCTTGAAATCAACTTTACTTTATGTATTCCATTGCTGTGAGTAGCTTTGCTTGTTGTTCTATTCAGTTGCAGTTCACTCTGAATAGTTATGCACATGTACATAACAGAAAATACACAAAATAAAAAGTAACGCATGCAGCTGAAAAGAGAGTACAATTTACTTTTGCTCAAAAGTACTATGTGCTAACTTGATGTAAACGTTTTCAATTTACTTTCCATATGATCTAGAGTTGTCTGCAACCAGTTTTATGTGTGTGCTACTGATGTTAGTAAAGTTACACTAAGCAATATCACCAGTTGCTCCTAATTGTACTAACGTGTTTCAAAGCAATACAAAGCTAAATGCAGTTCCAATTTAAATGCAGTGTAGTATGTACTTGAATTCAACATTACTTTATGTATTCCATTGCTGTGAGTCGTTTTCTTTGTGTTTCTATTCAGTTACAGTGCACTCTGAATAGTTACGCACATGTACATAACAGAAAATGCACAAAAAATAAGTAATGCATTCAGCTGAAAAGAGAGTACAATTTACTTTTGCTCAAAAGTACTATGTGCTAACTTGATGTAAACGTATTCACTTTACTTTCCATATGATTTAGAGTTGTCTGCAACCAGTTTTATGTGTGTGCTACTGCAGTTAGTAAAGTTACACTAAGCAATATCACCAGTTGCTCCTAATGGTACTACCGTGTTTCAAAGCAATACAAATCTAAATGTAGTTCCAATGTAAATGCATTGTAGTATGTTCTTGAAATCAACTTTACTTTATGTATTCCATTGCTGTGAGTATCTTTCCTTGTTGTTCCATTCAGTTGCAGTTCACTCTGAATAGTTATGCACATGTACATAACAGAAAATACACAAAATAAAAAGTAACGCATTCAGCTGAAAAGAGAGTACAATTTACTTTTGCTCAAAAGTACTATGTGCTAACTAGATCTAAACGTTTGTAATTGACTTTCTATATGATTTGGTGCAGTCTGCAACAAGTTTTATGTGTGTGCTACTGAAGTTACTAACGTTACAATAAACAATATCACCAGTTGCTACTAATGGTACTACAGTGTTTCAAAGCAACAAAAAGCTAAATGTAGTTCCAATGTAAATGCAGTGTAGTATGTACTTGAATTCAACATTACTTTATGTATTCCATTGCTGTAAGTCGTTTTCTTTGTGTTTCTATTCAGTTACAGTGCACTCTGAATAGTTACGCACATGTACATAACAGAAAATGCACAAAAAATAAGTAATGCATTCAGCTGAAAAGAGAGTACAATTTATTTCTGCTCAAAAGTACTATGTGCTAACTTGATGTAAACGTATTCACTTTACTTTCCATATGATTTAGAGTTGTCTGCAACCAGTTTTATGTGTGTGCTACTGATGTTAGTAAAGTTACACTAAGTTGCTCCTAAAGGTACAACCGTGTTTCAAAGCAATACAATGCTGAATGTAGTTCCAATGTAAATGCAGTGTAGTATGTTCTTGAATTCAACTTTACTTTATGTATTCCATTGCTGTGAGTAGCTTTCCTTGTTTTTCTATTCAGTTGCAGTTCACTCTGAATAATGCACATGTACATAGAAAATGCACAAAAAATAAGTAATGCATTCAGCTGAAAAGAGAGTACAATTTACTTTTGCTCAAAAGTACTATGTGCTAACTTGATGTAAAGGTATTCACTTTACTTTCCATATGATTTAGAGTTGTCTGCAACCAGTTTTATGTGTGTGCTACTGCAGTTAGTAAAGTTACACTAAGCAATATCACCAGTTGCTCCTAATGGTACTACCGTGTTTCAAAGCAATACAAAGCTAAATGTAGTTCCAATGTAAATGCATTGTAGTATGTTTTTGAAATCAACTTTACTTTATGTATTCCATTGCTGTGAGTAGCTTTCCTTGTTGTTCCATTCAGTTGCAGTTCACTCTGAATAGTTATGCACATGTACATAACAGAAAATACACAAAATAAAAAGTAACGCATGTAGCTGAAAAGAGAGTACAATTTACTTTTGCTCAAAAGTACTATGTGCTAACTTGATGTAAACGTATTCACTTTACTTTCCATATGATTTAGAGTTGTCTGCAACCAGTTTTATGTGTGTGCTACCGCATTTAGTAAAGTTACACTAAGTTGCTCCTAAAGGTACAACCGTGTTTCAAAGCAATACAAAGCTGAATGTAGTTCCAATGTAAATGCAGTGTAGTAAGTTCTTGAAATCAACTTTACTTTATGTATTCCATTGCTGTGAGTAGCTTTGCTTGTTGTTCTATTCAGTTGCAGTTCACTCTGAATAGTTATGCACATGTACATAACAGAAAATACACAAAATAAATAGTAACGCATGCAGCTGAAAAGAGAGTACAATTTACTTTTGCTCAAAAGTACTATGTGCTAACTTGATGTAAACGTTTTCAATTTACTTTCCATATGATCTAGAGTTGTCTGCAACTAGTTTTATGTGTGTGCTACCGCATTTAGTAAAGTTACACTAAGCAATATCACCAGTTGCTCCTAATTGTACTAACGTGTTTCAAAGCAATACAAAGCTAAATGCAGTTCCAATTTAAATGCAGTGTAGTATGTACTTGAATTCAACATTACTTTATGTATTCCATTGCTGTGAGTCGTTTTCTTTGTGTTTCTATTCAGTTACAGTGCACTCTGAATAGTTACGCACATGTACATAACAGAAAATGCACAAAAAATAAGTAAGGCATTCAGCTGAAAAGAGAGTACAATTTATTTCTGCTCAAAAGTACTATGTGCTAACTTGATGTAAACGTATTCACTTTACTTTCCATATGATTTAGAGTTGTCTGCAACCAGTTTTATGTGTGTGCTACTGAAGTTAGTAAAGTTACACTAAGTTGCTCCTAAAGGTACAACCGTGTTTCAAAGCAATACAATGCTGAATGTAGTTCCAATGTAAATGCAGTGTAGTATGTTCTTGAATTCAACTTTACTTTATGTATTCCATTGCTGTGAGTAGCTTTCCTTGTTTTTCTATTCAGTTGCAGTTCACTCTGAATAATGCACATGTACATAACAGAAAATGCACAAAAAATAAGTAATGCATTCAGCTGAAAAGAGAGTACAATTTACTTTTGCTCAAAAGTACTATGTGCTAACTTGATGTAAACGTATTCACTTTACTTTCCATATGATTTAGAGTTGTCTGCAACCAGTTTTATGTGTGTGCTACTGCAGTTAGTAAAGTTACACTAAGCAATATCACCAGTTGCTCCTAATGGTACTACCGTGTTTCAAAGCAATACAAAGCTAAATGTAGTTCCAATGTAAATGCATTGTAGTATGTTGTTGAAATCAACTTTACTTTATGTATTCCATTGCTGTGAGTAGCTTTCCTTGTTGTTCCATTCAGTTGCAGTTCACTCTGAATAGTTATGCACATGTACATAACAGAAAATACACAAAATAAAAAGTAACGCATTCAGCTGAAAAGAGAGTACAATTTACTTTTGCTCAAAAGTACTATGTGGTAACTTGATGTAAACGTTTTCAATTTACTTTCCATATGATCTAGAGTTGTCTGCAACCAGTTTTATGTGTGTGCTACTGATGTTATGTAAAGTTACACTAAGCAATATCACCAGTTGCTCCTAATGGTACTACCGTGTTTCAAAGCAATACAAAGCTAAATGTAGTTCCAATGTAAATGCATTGTAGTATGTTCTTGAAATCAACTTTACTTTATGTATTCCATTGCTGTGAGTAGCTTTCCTTGTTGTTCCATTCAGTTGCAGTTCACTCTGAATAGTTACGCACATGTACATAACAGAAAATGCACAAAAAATAAGTAATGCATTCAGCTGAAAAGAGAGTACAATTTATTTCTGCTCAAAAGTACTATGTGCTAACTTGATGTAAACGTATTCACTTTACTTTCCATATGATTTAGAGTTGTCTGCAACCAGTTTTATGTGTGTGCTACTGAAGTTAGTAAAGTTACACTAAGTTGCTCCTAAAGGTACAACCGTGTTTCAAAGCAATACAATGCTGAATGTAGTTCCAATGTAAATGCAGTGTAGTATGTTCTTGAATTCAACTTTACTTTATGTATTCCATTGCTGTGAGTAGCTTTCCTTGTTTTTCTATTCAGTTGCAGTTCACTCTGAATAATGCACATGTACATAACAGAAAATGCACAAAAAATAAGTAATGCATTCAGCTGAAAAGAGAGTACAATTTACTTTTGCTCAAAAGTACTATGTGCTAACTTGATGTAAACGTATTCACTTTACTTTCCATATGATTTAGAGTTGTCTGCAACCAGTTTTATGTGTGTGCTACTGCAGTTAGTAAAGTTACACTAAGCAATATCACCAGTTGCTCCTAATGGTACTACCGTGTTTCAAAGCAATACAAAGCTAAATGTAGTTCCAATGTAAATGCATTGTAGTATGTTCTTGAAATCAACTTTACTTTATGTATTCCATTGCTGTGAGTAGCTTTCCTTGTTGTTCCATTCAGTTACAGTTCACTCTGAATAGTTATGCACATGTACATAACAGAAAATACACAAAATAAAAAGTAACGCATTCAGCTGAAAAGAGAGTACAATTTACTTTTGCTCAAAAGTACTATGTGCTAACTGGATCTAGACGTTTGTAATTGACTTTCTATATGATTTGGTGCAGTCTGCAACAAGTTTTATGTGTGTGCTACTGAAGTTACTAACGTTACAATAAACAATATCACCAGTTGCTACTAATGGTACTACAGTGTTTCAAAGCAACAAAAAGCTAAATGTAGTTCCAATGTAAATGCAGTGTAGTATGTACTTGAATTCAACATTACTTTATGTATTCCATTGCTGTGAGTCGTTTTCTTTGTGTTTCTATTCAGTTACAGTGCACTCTGAATAGTTACGCACATGTACATAACAGAAAATGCACATAAAATAAGTAATGCATTCAGCTGAAAAGAGAGTACAATTTATTTCTGCTCAAAGGTACTATGTGCTAACTTGATGTAAACGTATTCACTTTACTTTCCATATGATTTAGAGTTGTCTGCAACCAGTTTTATGTGTGTGCTACTGAAGTTAGTAAAGTTACACTAAGTTGCTCCTAAAGGTACAACCGTGTTTCAAAGCAATACAATGCTGAATGTAGTTCCAATGTAAATGCAGTGTAGTATGTTCTTGAATTCAACTTTACTTTATGTATTCCATTGCTGTGAGTAGCTTTCCTTGTTTTTCTATTCAGTTGCAGTTCACTCTGAATAATGCACATGTACATAGAAAATGCACAAAAAATAAGTAATGCATTCAGCTGAAAAGAGAGTACAATTTACTTTTGCTCAAAAGTACTATGTGCTAACTTGATGTAAACGTATTCACTTTACTTTCCATATGATTTAGAGTTGTCTGCAACCAGTTTTATGTGTGTGCTACTGCAGTTAGTAAAGTTACACTGTTGCTCCTAAAGGTACAACCGTGTTTCAAAGCAATACAATGCTGAATGTAGTTCCAATGTAAATGCAGTGTAGTATGTTCTTGAATTCAACTTTACTTTATGTATTCCATTGCTGTGAGTAGCCTTCCTTGTTTTTCTATACAGTTGCATTTCACTCTGAATAGTTATGCACATGTACATAACAGAAAATACACAAAATAAAAAGTAACGCATGTAGCTGAAAAGAGAGTACAATTTACTTTTGCTCAAAAGTACTATGTGCTAACTTGATGTAAACGTATTCACTTTACTTTCCATATGATTTAGAGTTGTCTGCAACCAGTTTTATGTGTGTGCTACCGCATTTAGTAAAGTTACACTAAGTTGCTCCTAAAGGTACAACCGTGTTTCAAAGCAATACAAAGCTGAATGTAGTTCCAATGTAAATGCAGTGTAGTAAGTTCTTGAAATCAACTTTACTTTATGTATTCCATTGCTGTGAGTAGCTTTGCTTGTTGTTCTATTCAGTTGCAGTTCACTCTGAATAGTTATGCACATGTACATAACAGAAAATACACAAAATAAAAAGTAACGCATGCAGCTGAAAAGAGAGTACAATTTACTTTTGCTCAAAAGTACTATGTGCTAACTTGATGTAAACGTTTTCAATTTACTTTCCATATGATCTAGAGTTGTCTGCAACCAGTTTTATGTGTGTGCTACTGATGTTAGTAAAGTTACACTAAGCAATATCACCAGTTGCTCCTAATTGTACTAACGTGTTTCAAAGCAATACAAAGCTAAATGCAGTTCCAATTTAAATGCAGTGTAGTATGTACTTGAATTCAACATTACTTTATGTATTCCATTGCTGTGAGTCGTTTTCTTTGTGTTTCTATTCAGTTACAGTGCACTCTGAATAGTTACGCACATGTACATAACAGAAAATGCACAAAAAATAAGTAATGCATTCAGCTGAAAAGAGAGTACAATTTATTTCTGCTCAAAAGTACTATGTGCTAACTTGATGTAAACGTATTCACTTTACTTTCCATATGATTTAGAGTTGTCTGCAACCAGTTTTATGTGTGTGCTACTGAAGTTAGTAAAGTTACACTAAGTTGCTCCTAAAGGTACAACCGTGTTTCAAAGCAATACAATGCTGAATGTAGTTCCAATGTAAATGCAGTGTAGTATGTTCTTGAATTCAACTTTACTTTATGTATTCCATTGCTGTGAGTATCTTTCCTTGTTTTTCTATTCAGTTGCAGTTCACTCTGAATAATGCACATGTACATAACAGAAAATGCACAAAAAATAAAGTAATGCATTCAGCTGAAAAGAGAGTACAATTTACTTTTGCTCAAAAGTACTATGTGCTAACTTGATGTAAACGTATTCACTTTACTTTCCATATGATTTAGAGTTGTCTGCAACCAGTTTTATGTGTGTGCTACTGCAGTTAGTAAAGTTACACTAAGCAATATCACCAGTTGCTCCTAATGGTACTACCGTGTTTCAAAGCAATACAAAGCTAAATGTAGTTCCAATGTAAATGCATTGTAGTATGTTCTTGAAATCAACTTTACTTTATGTATTCCATTGCTGTGAGTAGCTTTCCTTGTTGTTCCATTCAGTTGCAGTTCACTCTGAATAGTTATGCACATGTACATAGCAGAAAATACACAAAATAAAAAGTAACGCATTCAGCTGAAAAGAGAGTACAATTTACTTTTGCTCAAAAGTACTATGTGCTAACTAGATCTAAACGTTTGTAATTGACTTTCTATATGATTTGGTGCAGTCTGCAACAAGTTTTATGTGTGTGCTACTGAAGTTACTAACGTTACAATAAACAATATCACCAGTTGCTACTAATGGTACTACAGTGTTTCAAAGCAACAAAAAGCTAAATGTAGTTCCAATGTAAATGCATTGTAGTATGTTCTTGAATTCAACTTTACTTTAGGTATTCCATTGCTGTGAGTAGCTTTCCTTGTTTTTCCATTCAGTTGCAGTTCATTCTGAATAGTTACGCACATGTACATAACAGAAAACGCACAAAAAATAAGTAATGCATTCAGCTGAAAAGAGAGTACAATTTATTTCTGCTCAAAAGTACTATGTGCTAACTTGATGTAAACGTATTCACTTTACTTTCCATATGATTTAGAGTTGTCTGCAACCAGTTTTATGTGTGTGCTACTGAAGTTAGTAAAGTTACACTAAGTTGCTCCTAAAGGTACAACCGTGTTTCAAAGCAATACAATGCTGAATGTAGTTCCAATGTAAATGCAGTGTAGTATGTTCTTGAATTCAACTTTACTTTATGTATTCCATTGCTGTGAGTAGCTTTCCTTGTTTTTCTATTCAGTTGCAGTTCACTCTGAATAATGCACATGTACATAACAGAAAATGCACAAAAAATAAGTAATGCATTCAGCTGAAAAGAGAGTACAATTTACTTTTGCTCAAAAGTACTATGTGCTAACTTGATGTAAACGTATTCACTTTACTTTCCATATGATTTAGAGTTGTCTGCAACCAGTTTTATGTGTGTGCTACTGCAGTTAGTAAAGTTACACTAAGCAATATCACCAGTTGCTCCTAATGGTACTACCGTGTTTCAAAGCAATACAAAGCTAAATGTAGTTCCAATGTAAATGCATTGTAGTATGTTCTTGAAATCAACTTTACTTTATGTATTCCATTGCTGTGAGTAGCTTTCCTTGTTGTTCCATTCAGTTGCAGTTCACTCTGAATAGTTATGCACATGTACATAACAGAAAATACACAAAATAAAAAGTAACGCATTCAGCTGAAAAGAGAGTACAATTTACTTTTGCTCAAAAGTACCATGTGCTAACTTGATGTAAACGTTTTCAATTTACTTTCCATATGATCTAGAGTTGTCTGCAACCAGTTTTATGTGTGTGCTACTGATGTTAGTAAAGTTACACTAAGCAATATCAGCAGTTGCTCCTAATTGTACTAACGTGTTTCAAAGCAATACAAAGCTAAATGCAGTTCCAATTTAAATGCAGTGTAGTATGTACTTGAATTCAACATTACTTTATGTATTCCATTGCTGTGAGTCGTTTTCTTTGTGTTTCTATTCAGTTACAGTGCACTCTGAATAGTTACGCACATGTACATAACAGAAAATGCACAAAAAATAAGTAATGCATTCAGCTGAAAAGAGAGTACAATTTATTTCTGCTCAAAAGTACTATGTGCTAACTTGATGTAAACGTATTCACTTTACTTTCCATATGATTTAGAGTTGTCTGCAACCAGTTTTATGTGTGTGCTACTGAAGTTAGTAAAGTTACACTAAGTTGCTCCTAAAGGTACAACCGTGTTTCAAAGCAATACAATGCTGAATGTAGTTCCAATGTAAATGCAGTGTAGTATGTTCTTGAATTCAACTTTACTTTATGTATTCCATTGCTGTGAGTAGCTTTCCTTGTTTTTCTATTCAGTCGCAGTTCACTCTGAATAATGCACATGTACATAACAGAAAATGCACAAAAAATAAGTAATGCATTCAGCTGAAAAGAGAGTACAATTTACTTTTGCTCAAAAGTACTATGTGCTAACTTGATGTAAACGTATTCACTTTACTTTCCATATGATTTAGAGTTGTCTGCAACCAGTTTTATGTGTGTGCTACTGCAGTTAGTAAAGTTACACTAAGCAATATCACCAGTTGCTCCTAATGGTACTACCGTGTTTCAAAGCAATACAAAGCTAAATGTAGTTCCAATGTAAATGCATTGTAGTATGTTCTTGAAATCAACTTTACTTTATGTATTCCATTGCTGTGAGTAGCTTTCCTTGTTGTTCCATTCAGTTGCAGTTCACTCTGAATAGTTATGCACATGTACATAACAGAAAATACACAAAATAAAAAGTAACGCATGCAGCTGAAAAGAGAGTACAATTTACTTTTGCTCAAAAGTACTATGTGCTAACTTGATGTAAACGTTTTCAATTTACTTTCCATATGATCTAGAGTTGTCTGCAACCAGTTTTATGTGTGTGCTACTGATGTTAGTAAAGTTACACTAAGCAATATCAGCAGTTGCTCCTAATTGTACTAACGTGTTTCAAAGCAATACAAAGCTAAATGCAGTTCCAATTTAAATGCAGTGTAGTATGTACTTGAATTCAACATTACTTTATGTATTCCATTGCTGTGAGTCGTTTTCTTTGTGTTTCTATTCAGTTACAGTGCACTCTGAATAGTTACGCACATGTACATAACAGAAAATGCACAAAAAATAAGTAATGCATTCAGCTGAAAAGAGAGTACAATTTATTTCTGCTCAAAAGTACTATGTGCTAACTTGATGTAAACGTATTCACTTTACTTTCCATATGATTTAGAGTTGTCTGCAACCAGTTTTATGTGTGTGCTACTGAAGTTAGTAAAGTTACACTAAGTTGCTCCTAAAGGTACAACCGTGTTTCAAAGCAATACAATGCTGAATGTAGTTCCAATGTAAATGCAGTGTAGTATGTTCTTGAATTCAACTTTACTTTATGTATTCCATTGCTGTGAGTAGCTTTCCTTGTTTTTCTATTCAGTTGCAGTTCACTCTGAATAATGCACATGTACATAACAGAAAATGCACAAAAAATAAGTAATGAATTCAGCTGAAAAGAGAGTACAATTTACTTTTGCTCAAAAGTACTATGTGCTAACTTGATGTAAACGTATTCACTTTACTTTCCATATGATTTAGAGTTGTCTGCAACCAGTTTTATGTGTGTGCTACTGCAGTTAGTAAAGTTACACTAAGCAATATCACCAGTTGCTCCTAATGGTACTACCGTGTTTCAAAGCAATACAAAGCTAAATGTAGTTCCAATGTAAATGCATTGTAGTATGTTCTTGAAATCAACTTTACTTTATGTATTCCATTGCTGTGAGTAGCTTTCCTTGTTGTTCCATTCAGTTGCAGTTCACTCTGAATAGTTATGCACATGTACATAGCAGAAAATACACAAAATAAAAAGTAACGCATTCAGCTGAAAAGAGAGTACAATTTACTTTTGCTCAAAAGTACTATGTGCTAACTAGATCTAAACGTTTGTAATTGACTTTCTATATGATTTGGTGCAGTCTGCAACAAGTTTTATGTGTGTGCTACTGAAGTTACTAACGTTACAATAAACAATATCACCAGTTGCTACTAATGGTACTACAGTGTTTCAAAGCAACAAAAAGCTAAATGTAGTTCCAATGTAAATGCATTGTAGTATGTTCTTGAATTCAACTTTACTTTAGGTATTCCATTGCTGTGAGTAGCTTTCCTTGTTTTTCCATTCAGTTGCAGTTCATTCTGAATAGTTACGCACATGTACATAACAGAAAACGCACAAAAAATAAGTAATGCATTCAGCTGAAAAGAGAGTACAATTTATTTCTGCTCAAAAGTACTATGTGCTAACTTGATGTAAACGTATTCACTTTACTTTCCATATGATTTAGAGTTGTCTGCAACCAGTTTTATGTGTGTGCTACTGAAGTTAGTAAAGTTACACTAAGTTGCTCCTAAAGGTACAACCGTGTTTCAAAGCAATACAATGCTGAATGTAGTTCCAATGTAAATGCAGTGTAGTATGTTCTTGAATTCAACTTTACTTTATGTATTCCATTGCTGTGAGTAGCTTTCCTTGTTTTTCTATTCAGTTGCAGTTCACTCTGAATAATGCACATGTACATAACAGAAAATGCACAAAAAATAAGTAATGCATTCAGCTGAAAAGAGAGTACAATTTACTTTTGCTCAAAAGTACTATGTGCTAACTTGATGTAAACGTATTCACTTTACTTTCCATATGATTTAGAGTTGTCTGCAACCAGTTTTATGTGTGTGCTACTGCAGTTAGTAAAGTTACACTAAGCAATATCACCAGTTGCTCCTAATGGTACTACCGTGTTTCAAAGCAATACAAAGCTAAATGTAGTTCCAATGTAAATGCATTGTAGTATGTTCTTGAAATCAACTTTACTTTATGTATTCCATTGCTGTGAGTAGCTTTCCTTGTTGTTCCATTCAGTTACAGTTCACTCTGAATAGTTATGCACATGTACATAACAGAAAATACACAAAATAAAAAGTAACGCATTCAGCTGAAAAGAGAGTACAATTTACTTTTGCTCAAAAGTACTATGTGCTAACTGGATCTAAACGTTTGTAATTGACTTTCTATATGATTTGGTGCAGTCTGCAACAAGTTTTATGTGTGTGCTACTGAAGTTACTAACGTTACAATAAACAATATCACCAGTTGCTACTAATGGTACTACAGTGTTTCAAAGCAACAAAAAGCTAAATGTAGTTCCAATGTAAATGCAGTGTAGTATGTACTTGAATTCAACATTACTTTATGTATTCCATTGCTGTGAGTCGTTTTCTTTGTGTTTCTATTCAGTTACAGTGCACTCTGAATAGTTACGCACATGTACATAACAGAAAATGCACATAAAATAAGTAATGCATTCAGCTGAAAAGAGAGTACAATTTATTTCTGCTCAAAGGTACTATGTGCTAACTTGATGTAAACGTATTCACTTTACTTTCCATATGATTTAGAGTTGTCTGCAACCAGTTTTATGTGTGTGCTACTGAAGTTAGTAAAGTTACACTAAGTTGCTCCTAAAGGTACAACCGTGTTTCAAAGCAATACAATGCTGAATGTAGTTCCAATGTAAATGCAGTGTAGTATGTTCTTGAATTCAACTTTACTTTATGTATTCCATTGCTGTGAGTAGCTTTCCTTGTTTTTCTATTCAGTTGCAGTTCACTCTGAATAATGCACATGTACATAGAAAATGCACAAAAAATAAGTAATGCATTCAGCTGAAAAGAGAGTACAATTTACTTTTGCTCAAAAGTACTATGTGCTAACTTGATGTAAACGTATTCACTTTACTTTCCATATGATTTAGAGTTGTCTGCAACCAGTTTTATGTGTGTGCTACCGCATTTAGTAAAGTTACACTAAGTTGCTCCTAAAGGTACAACCGTGTTTCAAAGCAATACAAAGCTGAATGTAGTTCCAATGTAAATGCAGTGTAGTAAGTTCTTGAAATCAACTTTACTTTATGTATTCCATTGCTGTGAGTAGCTTTGCTTGTTGTTCTATTCAGTTGCAGTTCACTCTGAATAGTTATGCACATGTACATAACAGAAAATACACAAAATAAAAAGTAACGCATGCAGCTGAAAAGAGAGTACAATTTACTTTTGCTCAAAAGTACTATGTGCTAACTTGATGTAAACGTTTTCAATTTACTTTCCATATGATCTAGAGTTGTCTGCAACCAGTTTTATGTGTGTGCTACTGATGTTAGTAAAGTTACACTAAGCAATATCACCAGTTGCTCCTAATTGTACTAACGTGTTTCAAAGCAATACAAAGCTAAATGCAGTTCCAATTTAAATGCAGTGTAGTATGTACTTGAATTCAACATTACTTTATGTATTCCATTGCTGTGAGTCGTTTTCTTTGTGTTTCTATTCAGTTACAGTGCACTCTGAATAGTTACGCACATGTACATAACAGAAAATGCACAAAAAATAAGTAATGCATTCAGCTGAAAAGAGAGTACAATTTATTTCTGCTCAAAAGTACTATGTGCTAACTTGATGTAAACGTATTCACTTTACTTTCCATATGATTTAGAGTTGTCTGCAACCAGTTTTATGTGTGTGCTACTGAAGTTAGTAAAGTTACACTAAGTTGCTCCTAAAGGTACAACCGTGTTTCAAAGCAATACAATGCTGAATGTAGTTCCAATGTAAATGCAGTGTAGTATGTTCTTGAATTCAACTTTACTTTATGTATTCCATTGCTGTGAGTAGCTTTCCTTGTTTTTCTATTCAGTTGCAGTTCACTCTGAATAATGCACATGTACATAACAGAAAATGCACAAAAAATAAGTAATGCATTCAGCTGAAAAGAGAGTACAATTTACTTTTGCTCAAAAGTACTATGTGCTAACTTGATGTAAACGTATTCACTTTACTTTCCATATGATTTAGAGTTGTCTGCAACCAGTTTTATGTGTGTGCTACTGCAGTTAGTAAAGTTACACTAAGCAATATCACCAGTTGCTCCTAATGGTACTACCGTGTTTCAAAGCAATACAAAGCTAAATGTAGTTCCAATGTAAATGCATTGTAGTATGTTCTTGAAATCAACTTTACTTTATGTATTCCATTGCTGTGAGTAGCTTTCCTTGTTGTTCCATTCAGTTGCAGTTCACTCTGAATAGTTATGCACATGTACATAGCAGAAAATACACAAAATAAAAAGTAACGCATTCAGCTGAAAAGAGAGTACAATTTACTTTTGCTCAAAAGTACTATGTGCTAACTTGATGTAAACGTTTTCAATTTACTTTCCATATGATCTAGAGTTGTCTGCAACCAGTTTTATGTGTGTGCTACTGATGTTAGTAAAGTTACACTAAGCAATATCACCAGTTGCTCCTAATTGTACTAACGTGTTTCAAAGCAATACAAAGCTAAATGCAGTTCCAATTTAAATGCAGTGTAGTATGTACTTGAATTCAACATTACTTTATGTATTCCATTGCTGTGAGTCGTTTTCTTTGTGTTTCTATTCAGTTACAGTGCACTCTGAATAGTTACGCACATGTACATAACAGAAAATGCACAAAAAATAAGTAATGCATTCAGCTGAAAAGAGAGTACAATTTACTTTTGCTCAAAAGTACTATGTGCTAACTTGATGTAAACGTATTCACTTTACTTTCCATATGATTTAGAGTTGTCTGCAACCAGTTTTATGTGTGTGCTACTGCAGTTAGTAAAGTTACACTAAGCAATATCACCAGTTGCTCCTAATGGTACTACCGTGTTTCAAAGCAATACAAAGCTAAATGTAGTTCCAATGTAAATGCATTGTAGTATGTTCTTGAAATCAACTTTACTTTATGTATTCCATTGCTGTGAGTATCTTTCCTTGTTGTTCCATTCAGTTGCAGTTCACTCTGAATAGTTATGCACATGTACATAACAGAAAATACACAAAATAAAAAGTAACGCATTCAGCTGAAAAGAGAGTACAATTTACTTTTGCTCAAAAGTACTATGTGCTAACTAGATCTAAACGTTTGTAATTGACTTTCTATATGATTTGGTGCAGTCTGCAACAAGTTTTATGTGTGTGCTACTGAAGTTACTAACGTTACAATAAACAATATCACCAGTTGCTACTAATGGTACTACAGTGTTTCAAAGCAACAAAAAGCTAAATGTAGTTCCAATGTAAATGCAGTGTAGTATGTACTTGAATTCAACATTACTTTATGTATTCCATTGCTGTAAGTCGTTTTCTTTGTGTTTCTATTCAGTTACAGTGCACTCTGAATAGTTACGCACATGTACATAACAGAAAATGCACAAAAAATAAGTAATGCATTCAGCTGAAAAGAGAGTACAATTTATTTCTGCTCAAAAGTACTATGTGCTAACTTGATGTAAACGTATTCACTTTACTTTCCATATGATTTAGAGTTGTCTGCAACCAGTTTTATGTGTGTGCTACTGAAGTTAGTAAAGTTACACTAAGTTGCTCCTAAAGGTACAACCGTGTTTCAAAGCAATACAATGCTGAATGTAGTTCCAATGTAAATGCAGTGTAGTATGTTCTTGAATTCAACTTTACTTTATGTATTCCATTGCTGTGAGTAGCTTTCCTTGTTTTTCTATTCAGTTGCAGTTCACTCTGAATAATGCACATGTACATAGAAAATGCACAAAAAATAAGTAATGCATTCAGCTGAAAAGAGAGTACAATTTACTTTTGCTCAAAAGTACTATGTGCTAACTTGATGTAAACGTATTCACTTTACTTTCCATATGATTTAGAGTTGTCTGCAACCAGTTTTATGTGTGTGCTACTGCAGTTAGTAAAGTTACACTAAGCAATATCACCAGTTGCTCCTAATGGTACTACCGTGTTTCAAAGCAATACAAAGCTAAATGTAGTTCCAATGTAAATGCATTGTAGTATGTTTTTGAAATCAACTTTACTTTATGTATTCCATTGCTGTGAGTAGCTTTCCTTGTTGTTCCATTCAGTTGCAGTTCACTCTGAATAGTTATGCACATGTACATAACAGAAAATACACAAAATAAAAAGTAACGCATGTAGCTGAAAAGAGAGTACAATTTACTTTTGCTCAAAAGTACTATGTGCTAACTTGATGTAAACGTATTCACTTTACTTTCCATATGATTTAGAGTTGTCTGCAACCAGTTTTATGTGTGTGCTACCGCATTTAGTAAAGTTACACTAAGTTGCTCCTAAAGGTACAACCGTGTTTCAAAGCAATACAAAGCTGAATGTAGTTCCAATGTAAATGCAGTGTAGTAAGTTCTTGAAATCAACTTTACTTTATGTATTCCATTGCTGTGAGTAGCTTTGCTTGTTGTTCTATTCAGTTGCAGTTCACTCTGAATAGTTATGCACATGTACATAACAGAAAATACACAAAATAAAAAGTAACGCATGCAGCTGAAAAGAGAGTACAATTTACTTTTGCTCAAAAGTACTATGTGCTAACTTGATGTAAACGTTTTCAATTTACTTTCCATATGATCTAGAGTTGTCTGCAACTAGTTTTATGTGTGTGCTACCGCATTTAGTAAAGTTACACTAAGCAATATCACCAGTTGCTCCTAATTGTACTAACGTGTTTCAAAGCAATACAAAGCTAAATGCAGTTCCAATTTAAATGCAGTGTAGTATGTACTTGAATTCAACATTACTTTATGTATTCCATTGCTGTGAGTCGTTTTCTTTGTGTTTCTATTCAGTTACAGTGCACTCTGAATAGTTACGCACATGTACATAACAGAAAATGCACAAAAAATAAGTAATGCATTCAGCTGAAAAGAGAGTACAATTTATTTCTGCTCAAAAGTACTATGTGCTAACTTGATGTAAACGTATTCACTTTACTTTCCATATGATTTAGAGTTGTCTGCAACCAGTTTTATGTGTGTGCTACTGAAGTTAGTAAAGTTACACTAAGTTGCTCCTAAAGGTACAACCGTGTTTCAAAGCAATACAATGCTGAATGTAGTTCCAATGTAAATGCAGTGTAGTATGTTCTTGAATTCAACTTTACTTTATGTATTCCATTGCTGTGAGTAGCTTTCCTTGTTTTTCTATTCAGTTGCAGTTCACTCTGAATAATGCACATGTACATAACAGAAAATGCACAAAAAATAAGTAATGCATTCAGCTGAAAAGAGAGTACAATTTACTTTTGCTCAAAAGTACTATGTGCTAACTTGATGTAAACGTATTCACTTTACTTTCCATATGATTTAGAGTTGTCTGCAACCAGTTTTATGTGTGTGCTACTGCAGTTAGTAAAGTTACACTAAGCAATATCACCAGTTGCTCCTAATGGTACTACCGTGTTTCAAAGCAATACAAAGCTAAATGTAGTTCCAATGTAAATGCATTGTAGTATGTTCTTGAAATCAACTTTACTTTATGTATTCCATTGCTGTGAGTAGCTTTCCTTGTTGTTCCATTCAGTTGCAGTTCACTCTGAATAGTTATGCACATGTACATAACAGAAAATACACAAAATAAAAAGTAACGCATTCAGCTGAAAAGAGAGTACAATTTACTTTTGCTCAAAAGTACTATGTGGTAACTTGATGTAAACGTTTTCAATTTACTTTCCATATGATCTAGAGTTGTCTGCAACCAGTTTTATGTGTGTGCTACTGATGTTATGTAAAGTTACACTAAGCAATATCACCAGTTGCTCCTAATGGTACTACCGTGTTTCAAAGCAATACAAAGCTAAATGTAGTTCCAATGTAAATGCATTGTAGTATGTTCTTGAAATCAACTTTACTTTATGTATTCCATTGCTGTGAGTAGCTTTCCTTGTTGTTCCATTCAGTTGCAGTTCACTCTGAATAGTTACGCACATGTACATAACAGAAAATGCACAAAAAATAAGTAATGCATTCAGCTGAAAAGAGAGTACAATTTATTTCTGCTCAAAAGTACTATGTGCTAACTTGATGTAAACGTATTCACTTTACTTTCCATATGATTTAGAGTTGTCTGCAACCAGTTTTATGTGTGTGCTACTGAAGTTAGTAAAGTTACACTAAGTTGCTCCTAAAGGTACAACCGTGTTTCAAAGCAATACAATGCTGAATGTAGTTCCAATGTAAATGCAGTGTAGTATGTTCTTGAATTCAACTTTACTTTATGTATTCCATTGCTGTGAGTAGCTTTCCATGTTTTTCTATTCAGTTGCAGTTCACTCTGAATAATGCACATGTACATAACAGAAAATGCACAAAAAATAAGTAATGCATTCAGCTGAAAAGAGAGTACAATTTACTTTTGCTCAAAAGTACTATGTGCTAACTTGATGTAAACGTATTCACTTTACTTTCCATATGATTTAGAGTTGTCTGCAACCAGTTTTATGTGTGTGCTACTGCAGTTAGTAAAGTTACACTAAGCAATATCACCAGTTGCTCCTAATGGTACTACCGTGTTTCAAAGCAATACAAAGCTAAATGTAGTTCCAATGTAAATGCATTGTAGTATGTTCTTGAAATCAACTTAACTTTATGTATTCCATTGCTGTGAGTAGCTTTCCTTGTTGTTCCATTCAGTTACAGTTCACTCTGAATAGTTATGCACATGTACATAACAGAAAATACACAAAATAAAAAGTAACGCATTCAGCTGAAAAGAGAGTACAATTTACTTTTGCTCAAAAGTACTATGTGCTAACTGGATCTAAACGTTTGTAATTGACTTTCTATATGATTTGGTGCAGTCTGCAACAAGTTTTATGTGTGTGCTACTGAAGTTACTAACGTTACAATAAACAATATCACCAGTTGCTACTAATGGTACTACAGTGTTTCAAAGCAACAAAAAGCTAAATGTAGTTCCAATGTAAATGCAGTGTAGTATGTACTTGAATTCAACATTACTTTATGTATTCCATTGCTGTGAGTCGTTTTCTTTGTGTTTCTATTCAGTTACAGTGCACTCTGAATAGTTACGCACATGTACATAACAGAAAATGCACATAAAATAAGTAATGCATTCAGCTGAAAAGAGAGTACAATTTATTTCTGCTCAAAGGTACTATGTGCTAACTTGATGTAAACGTATTCACTTTACTTTCCATATGATTTAGAGTTGTCTGCAACCAGTTTTATGTGTGTGCTACTGAAGTTAGTAAAGTTACACTAAGTTGCTCCTAAAGGTACAACCGTGTTTCAAAGCAATACAATGCTGAATGTAGTTCCAATGTAAATGCAGTGTAGTATGTTCTTGAATTCAACTTTACTTTATGTATTCCATTGCTGTGAGTAGCTTTCCTTGTTTTTCTATTCAGTTGCAGTTCACTCTGAATAATGCACATGTACATAGAAAATGCACAAAAAATAAGTAATGCATTCAGCTGAAAAGAGAGTACAATTTACTTTTGCTCAAAAGTACTATGTGCTAACTTGATGTAAACGTATTCACTTTACTTTCCATATGATTTAGAGTTGTCTGCAACCAGTTTTATGTGTGTGCTACTGCAGTTAGTAAAGTTACACTGTTGCTCCTAAAGGTACAACCGTGTTTCAAAGCAATACAATGCTGAATGTAGTTCCAATGTAAATGCAGTGTAGTATGTTCTTGAATTCAACTTTACTTTATGTATTCCATTGCTGTGAGTAGCCTTCCTTGTTTTTCTATACAGTTGCATTTCACTCTGAATAGTTATGCACATGTACATAACAGAAAATACACAAAATAAAAAGTAACGCATGTAGCTGAAAAGAGAGTACAATTTACTTTTGCTCAAAAGTACTATGTGCTAACTTGATGTAAACGTATTCACTTTACTTTCCATATGATTTAGAGTTGTCTGCAACCAGTTTTATGTGTGTGCTACCGCATTTAGTAAAGTTACACTAAGTTGCTCCTAAAGGTACAACCGTGTTTCAAAGCAATACAAAGCTGAATGTAGTTCCAATGTAAATGCAGTGTAGTAAGTTCTTGAAATCAACTTTACTTTATGTATTCCATTGCTGTGAGTAGCTTTGCTTGTTGTTCTATTCAGTTGCAGTTCACTCTGAATAGTTATGCACATGTACATAACAGAAAATACACAAAATAAAAAGTAACGCATGCAGCTGAAAAGAGAGTACAATTTACTTTTGCTCAAAAGTACTATGTGCTAACTTGATGTAAACGTTTTCAATTTACTTTCCATATGATCTAGAGTTGTCTGCAACCAGTTTTATGTGTGTGCTACTGATGTTAGTAAAGTTACACTAAGCAATATCACCAGTTGCTCCTAATTGTACTAACGTGTTTCAAAGCAATACAAAGCTAAATGCAGTTCCAATTTAAATGCAGTGTAGTATGTACTTGAATTCAACATTACTTTATGTATTCCATTGCTGTGAGTCGTTTTCTTTGTGTTTCTATTCAGTTACAGTGCACTCTGAATAGTTACGCACATGTACATAACAGAAAATGCACAAATAATAAGTAATGCATTCAGCTGAAAAGAGAGTACAATTTATTTCTGCTCAAAAGTACTATGTGCTAACTTGATGTAAACGTATTCACTTTACTTTCCATATGATTTAGAGTTGTCTGCAACCAGTTTTATGTGTGTGCTACTGAAGTTAGTAAAGTTACACTAAGTTGCTCCTAAAGGTACAACCGTGTTTCAAAGCAATACAATGCTGAATGTAGTTCCAATGTAAATGCAGTGTAGTATGTTCTTGAATTCAACTTTACTTTATGTATTCCATTGCTGTGAGTATCTTTCCTTGTTTTTCTATTCAGTTGCAGTTCACTCTGAATAATGCACATGTACATAACAGAAAATGCACAAAAAATAAAGTAATGCATTCAGCTGAAAAGAGAGTACAATTTACTTTTGCTCAAAAGTACTATGTGCTAACTTGATGTAAACGTATTCACTTTACTTTCCATATGATTTAGAGTTGTCTGCAACCAGTTTTATGTGTGTGCTACTGCAGTTAGTAAAGTTACACTAAGCAATATCACCAGTTGCTCCTAATGGTACTACCGTGTTTCAAAGCAATACAAAGCTAAATGTAGTTCCAATGTAAATGCATTGTAGTATGTTCTTGAAATCAACTTTACTTTATGTATTCCATTGCTGTGAGTAGCTTTCCTTGTTGTTCCATTCAGTTGCAGTTCACTCTGAATAGTTATGCACATGTACATAGCAGAAAATACACAAAATAAAAAGTAACGCATTCAGCTGAAAAGAGAGTACAATTTACTTTTGCTCAAAAGTACTATGTGCTAACTAGATCTAAACGTTTGTAATTGACTTTCTATATGATTTGGTGCAGTCTGCAACAAGTTTTATGTGTGTGCTACTGAAGTTACTAACGTTACAATAAACAATATCACCAGTTGCTACTAATGGTACTACAGTGTTTCAAAGCAACAAAATGCTAAATGTAGTTCCAATGTAAATGCATTGTAGTATGTTCTTGAATTCAACTTTACTTTAGGTATTCCATTGCTGTGAGTAGCTTTCCTTGTTTTTCCATTCAGTTGCAGTTCATTCTGAATAGTTACGCACATGTACATAACAGAAAACGCACAAAAAATAAGTAATGCATTCAGCTGAAAAGAGAGTACAATTTATTTCTGCTCAAAAGTACTATGTGCTAACTTGATGTAAACGTATTCACTTTACTTTCCATATGATTTAGAGTTGTCTGCAACCAGTTTTATGTGTGTGCTACTGAAGTTAGTAAAGTTACACTAAGTTGCTCCTAAAGGTACAACCGTGTTTCAAAGCAATACAATGCTGAATGTAGTTCCAATGTAAATGCAGTGTAGTATGTTCTTGAATTCAACTTTACTTTATGTATTCCATTGCTGTGAGTAGCTTTCCTTGTTTTTCTATTCAGTTGCAGTTCACTCTGAATAATGCACATGTACATAACAGAAAATGCACAAAAAATAAGTAATGCATTCAGCTGAAAAGAGAGTACAATTTACTTTTGCTCAAAAGTACTATGTGCTAACTTGATGTAAACGTATTCACTTTACTTTCCATATGATTTAGAGTTGTCTGCAACCAGTTTTATGTGTGTGCTACTGCAGTTAGTAAAGTTACACTAAGCAATATCACCAGTTGCTCCTAATGGTACTACCGTGTTTCAAAGCAATACAAAGCTAAATGTAGTTCCAATGTAAATGCATTGTAGTATGTTCTTGAAATCAACTTTACTTTATGTATTCCATTGCTGTGAGTAGCTTTCCTTGTTGTTCCATTCAGTTGCAGTTCACTCTGAATAGTTATGCACATGTACATAACAGAAAATACACAAAATAAAAAGTAACGCATTCAGCTGAAAAGAGAGTACAATTTACTTTTGCTCAAAAGTACCATGTGCTAACTTGATGTAAACGTTTTCAATTTACTTTCCATATGATCTAGAGTTGTCTGCAACCAGTTTTATGTGTGTGCTACTGATGTTAGTAAAGTTACACTAAGCAATATCAGCAGTTGCTCCTAATTGTACTAACGTGTTTCAAAGCAATACAAAGCTAAATGCAGTTCCAATTTAAATGCAGTGTAGTATGTACTTGAATTCAACATTACTTTATGTATTCCATTGCTGTGAGTCGTTTTCTTTGTGTTTCTATTCAGTTACAGTGCACTCTGAATAGTTACGCACATGTACATAACAGAAAATGCACAAAAAATAAGTAATGCATTCAGCTGAAAAGAGAGTACAATTTATTTCTGCTCAAAAGTACTATGTGCTAACTTGATGTAAACGTATTCACTTTACTTTCCATATGATTTAGAGTTGTCTGCAACCAGTTTTATGTGTGTGCTACTGAAGTTAGTAAAGTTACACTAAGTTGCTCCTAAAGGTACAACCGTGTTTCAAAGCAATACAATGCTGAATGTAGTTCCAATGTAAATGCAGTGTAGTATGTTCTTGAATTCAACTTTACTTTATGTATTCCATTGCTGTGAGTAGCTTTCCTTGTTTTTCTATTCAGTTGCAGTTCACTCTGAATAATGCACATGTACATAACAGAAAATGCACAAAAAATAAGTAATGCATTCAGCTGAAAAGAGAGTACAATTTACTTTTGCTCAAAAGTACTATGTGCTAACTTGATGTAAACGTATTCACTTTACTTTCCATATGATTTAGAGTTGTCTGCAACCAGTTTTATGTGTGTGCTACTGCAGTTAGTAAAGTTACACTAAGCAATATCACCAGTTGCTCCTAATGGTACTACCGTGTTTCAAAGCAATACAAAGCTAAATGTAGTTCCAATGTAAATGCATTGTAGTATGTTCTTGAAATCAACTTTACTTTATGTATTCCATTGCTGTGAGTAGCTTTCCTTGTTGTTCCATTCAGTTGCAGTTCACTCTGAATAGTTATGCACATGTACATAGCAGAAAATACACAAAATAAAAAGTAACGCATTCAGCTGAAAAGAGAGTACAATTTACTTTTGCTCAAAAGTACTATGTGCTAACTAGATCTAAACGTTTGTAATTGACTTTCTATATGATTTGGTGCAGTCTGCAACAAGTTTTATGTGTGTGCTACTGAAGTTACTAACGTTACAATAAACAATATCACCAGTTGCTACTAATGGTACTACAGTGTTTCAAAGCAACAAAAAGCTAAATGTAGTTCCAATGTAAATGCATTGTAGTATGTTCTTGAATTCAACTTTACTTTAGGTATTCCATTGCTGTGAGTAGCTTTCCTTGTTTTTCCATTCAGTTGCAGTTCATTCTGAATAGTTACGCACATGTACATAACAGAAAACGCACAAAAAATAAGTAATGCATTCAGCTGAAAAGAGAGTACAATTTATTTCTGCTCAAAAGTACTATGTGCTAACTTGATGTAAACGTATTCACTTTACTTTCCATATGATTTAGAGTTGTCTGCAACCAGTTTTATGTGTGTGCTACTGAAGTTAGTAAAGTTACACTAAGTTGCTCCTAAAGGTACAACCGTGTTTCAAAGCAATACAATGCTGAATGTAGTTCCAATGTAAATGCAGTGTAGTATGTTCTTGAATTCAACTTTACTTTATGTATTCCATTGCTGTGAGTAGCTTTCCTTGTTTTTCTATTCAGTTGCAGTTCACTCTGAATAATGCACATGTACATAACAGAAAATGCACAAAAAATAAGTAATGCATTCAGCTGAAAAGAGAGTACAATTTACTTTTGCTCAAAAGTACTATGTGCTAACTTGATGTAAACGTATTCACTTTACTTTCCATATGATTTAGAGTTGTCTGCAACCAGTTTTATGTGTGTGCTACTGCAGTTAGTAAAGTTACACTAAGCAATATCACCAGTTGCTCCTAATGGTACTACCGTGTTTCAAAGCAATACAAAGCTAAATGTAGTTCCAATGTAAATGCATTGTAGTATGTTCTTGAAATCAACTTTACTTTATGTATTCCATTGCTGTGAGTAGCTTTCCTTGTTGTTCCATTCAGTTGCAGTTCACTCTGAATAGTTATGCACATGTACATAACAGAAAATACACAAAATAAAAAGTAACGCATTCAGCTGAAAAGAGAGTACAATTTACTTTTGCTCAAAAGTACTATGTGCTAACTTGATGTAAACGTTTTCAATTTACTTTCCATATGATCTAGAGTTGTCTGCAACCAGTTTTATGTGTGTGCTACTGATGTTAGTAAAGTTACACTAAGCAATATCAGCAGTTGCTCCTAATTGTACTAACGTGTTTCAAAGCAATACAAAGCTAAATGCAGTTCCAATTTAAATGCAGTGTAGTATGTACTTGAATTCAACATTACTTTATGTATTCCATTGCTGTGAGTCGTTTTCTTTGTGTTTCTATTCAGTTACAGTGCACTCTGAATAGTTACGCACATGTACATAACAGAAAATGCACAAAAAATAAGTAATGCATTCAGCTGAAAAGAGAGTACAATTTACTTTTGCTCAAAAGTACTATGTGCTAACTTGATGTAAACGTATTCACTTTACTTTCCATATGATTTAGAGTTGTCTGCAACCAGTTTTATGTGTGTGCTACTGCAGTTAGTAAAGTTACACTAAGCAATATCACCAGTTGCTCCTAATGGTACTACCGTGTTTCAAAGCAATACAAAGCTAAATGTAGTTCCAATGTAAATGCATTGTAGTATGTTCTTGAAATCAACTTTACTTTATGTATTCCATTGCTGTGAGTAGCTTTCCTTGTTGTTCCATTCAGTTGCAGTTCACTCTGAATAGTTATGCACATGTACATAACAGAAAATACACAAAATAAAAAGTAACGCATGCAGCTGAAAAGAGAGTACAATTTACTTTTGCTCAAAAGTACTATGTGCTAACTTGATGTAAACGTTTTCAATTTACTTTCCATATGATCTAGAGTTGTCTGCAACCAGTTTTATGTGTGTGCTACTGATGTTAGTAAAGTTACACTAAGCAATATCAGCAGTTGCTCCTAATTGTACTAACGTGTTTCAAAGCAATACAAAGCTAAATGCAGTTCCAATTTAAATGCAGTGTAGTATGTACTTGAATTCAACATTACTTTATGTATTCCATTGCTGTGAGTCGTTTTCTTTGTGTTTCTATTCAGTTACAGTGCACTCTGAATAGTTACGCACATGTACATAACAGAAAATGCACAAAAAATAAGTAATGCATTCAGCTGAAAAGAGAGTACAATTTACTTTTGCTCAAAAGTACTATGTGCTAACTAGATCTAAACGTTTGTAATTGACTTTCTATATGATTTGGTGCAGTCTGCAACAAGTTTTATGTGTGTGCTACTGAAGTTACTAACGTTACAATAAACAATATCACCAGTTGCTACTAATGGTACTACAGTGTTTCAAAGCAACAAAAAGCTAAATGTAGTTCCAATGTAAATGCATTGTAGTATGTTCTTGAATTCAACTTTACTTTAGGTATTCCATTGCTGTGAGTAGCTTTCCTTGTTTTTCCATTCAGTTGCAGTTCATTCTGAATAGTTACGCACATGTACATAACAGAAAACGCACAAAAAATAAGTAATGCATTCAGCTGAAAAGAGAGTACAATTTATTTCTGCTCAAAAGTACTATGTGCTAACTTGATGTAAACGTATTCACTTTACTTTCCATATGATTTAGAGTTGTCTGCAACCAGTTTTATGTGTGTGCTACTGAAGTTAGTAAAGTTACACTAAGTTGCTCCTAAAGGTACAACCGTGTTTCAAAGCAATACAATGCTGAATGTAGTTCCAATGTAAATGCAGTGTAGTATGTTCTTGAATTCAACTTTACTTTATGTATTCCATTGCTGTGAGTAGCTTTCCTTGTTTTTCTATTCAGTTGCAGTTCACTCTGAATAATGCACATGTACATAACAGAAAATGCACAAAAAATAAGTAATGCATTCAGCTGAAAAGAGAGTACAATTTACTTTTGCTCAAAAGTACTATGTGCTAACTTGATGTAAACGTATTCACTTTACTTTCCATATGATTTAGAGTTGTCTGCAACCAGTTTTATGTGTGTGCTACTGCAGTTAGTAAAGTTACACTAAGCAATATCACCAGTTGCTCCTAATGGTACTACCGTGTTTCAAAGCAATACAAAGCTAAATGTAGTTCCAATGTAAATGCATTGTAGTATGTTCTTGAAATCAACTTTACTTTATGTATTCCATTGCTGTGAGTAGCTTTCCTTGTTGTTCCATTCATTTGCAGTTCACTCTGAATAGTTATGCACATGTACATAACAGAAAATACACAAAATAAAAAGTAACGCATTCAGCTGAAAAGAGAGTACAATTTACTTTTGCTCAAAAGTACTATGTGCTAACTAGATCTAAACGTTTGTAATTGACTTTCTATATGATTTGGTGCAGTCTGCAACAAGTTTTATGTGTGTGCTACTGAAGTTACTAACGTTACAATAAACAATATCACCAGTTGCTACTCATGGTACTACAGTGTTTCAAAGCAACAAAAAGCTAAATGTAGTTCCAATGTAAATGCAGTGTAGTATGTACTTGAATTCAACATTACTTTATGTATTCCATTGCTGTGAGTCGTTTTCTTTGTTTCTATTCAGTTACAGTGCAATCTGAATAGTTACGCACATGTACATAACAGAAAATGCACAAAAAATAAGTAATGCATTCAGCTGAAAAGAGAGTACAATTTATTTCTGCTCAAAAGTACTATGTGCTAACTTGATGTAAACGTATTCACTTTACTTTCCATATGATTTAGAGTTGTCTGCAACCAGTTTTATGTGTGTGCTACTGCAGTTAGTAAAGTTACACTAAGTTGCTCCTAAAGGTACAACCGTGATTCAAAGCAATACAATGCTGAATGTAGTTCCAATGTAAATGCAGTGTAGTATGTTCTTGAATTCAACTTTACTTTATGTATTCCATTGCTGTGAGTAGCTTTCCTTGTTTTTCTATTCAGTTGCAGTTCACTCTGAATAATGCACATGTACATAACAGAAAATGCACAAAAAATAAGTAATGCATTCAGCTGAAAAGAGAGTACAATTTACTTTTGCTCAAAAGTACTATGTGCTAACTTGATGTAAACGTATTCACTTTACTTTCCATATGATTTAGAGTTGTCTGCAACCAGTTTTATGTGTGTGCTACTGCAGTTAGTAAAGTTACACTAAGTTGCTCCTAAAGGTACAACCGTGTTTCAAAGCAATACAATGCTGAATGTAGTTCCAATGTAAATGCAGTGTAGTATGTTCTTGAATTCAACTTTACTTTATGTATTCCATTGCTGTGAGTAGCCTTCCTTGTTTTTCTATACAGTTGCATTTCACTCTGAATAGTTATGCACATGTACATAACAGAAAATACACAAAATAAAAAGTAACGCATGTAGCTGAAAAGAGAGTACAATTTACTTTTGCTCAAAAGTACTATGTGCTAACTTGATGTAAACGTATTCACTTTACTTTCCATATGATTTAGAGTTGTCTGCAACCAGTTTTATGTGTGTGCTACCGCATTTAGTAAAGTTACACTAAGTTGCTCCTAAAGGTACAACCGTGTTTCAAAGCAATACAAAGCTGAATGTAGTTCCAATGTAAATGCAGTGTAGTAAGTTCTTGAAATCAACTTTACTTTATGTATTCCATTGCTGTGAGTAGCTTTGCTTGTTGTTCTATTCAGTTGCAGTTCACTCTGAATAGTTATGCACATGTACATAACAGAAAATACACAAAATAAAAAGTAACGCATGCAGCTGAAAAGAGACTACAATTTACTTTTGC
This sequence comes from Hemitrygon akajei, assembly GCF_048418815.1. NCBI lineage: Eukaryota > Metazoa > Chordata > Chondrichthyes > Myliobatiformes > Dasyatidae > Hemitrygon > Hemitrygon akajei. Next base: position 58,139,800 of record NC_133131.1, read on the forward strand.
TCAAAAGTACTATGTGCTAACTTGATGTAAACGTATTCACTTTACTTTCCATATGATTTAGAGTTGTCTGCAACCAGTTTTATGTGTGTGCTACTGCAGTTAGTAAAGTTACACTAAGCAATATCACCAGTTGCTCCTAATTGTACTAACGTGTTTCAAAGCAATACAAAGCTAAATGCAGTTCCAATTTAAATGCAGTGTAGTATGTACTTGAATTCAACATTACTTTATGTATTCCATTGCTGTGAGTCGTTTTCTTTGTGTTTCTATTCAGTTACAGTGCACTCTGAATAGTTACGCACATGTACATAACAGAAAATGCACATAAAATAAGTAATGCATTCAGCTGAAAAGAGAGTACAATTTATTTCTGCTCAAAAGTACTATGTGCTAACTTGATGTAAACGTATTCACTTTACTTTCCATATGATTTAGAGTTGTCTGCAACCAGTTTTATGTGTGTACTACTTATGTTAGTAAAGTTACACTAAGTTGCTCCTAAAGGTACAACCGTGTTTCAAAGCAATACAAAGCTGAATGTAGTTCCAATGTAAATGCAGTGTAGTATGTTCTTGAAATCAACTTAACTTTATGTATTCCATTGCTGTGAGTAGTTTTTTTGTGTTTCTAATCTGTTACAGTTCGCTCTGAATTGTTACGCACATGTACATAACAGAAAAAGCACAAAAAATAAGTAATGCATTCAGCTGAAAACAGTACAATTTATTTCTGCTCAAAAGTACTATGTGCTAACTTGATGTAAACGTATTCACTTTACTTTCCATATGATTTAGAGTTGTCTGCAACCAGTTTTATGTGTGTGCTACTGAAGTTAGTAAAGTTACACTAAGTTGCTCCTAAAGGTACAACCGTGTTTCAAAGCAATACAATGCTGAATGTAGTTCCAATGTAAATGCAGTGTAGTATGTTCTTGAATTCAACTTTACTTTATGTATTCCATTGCTGTGAGTAGCTTTCCTTGTTTTTCTATTCAGTTGCAGTTCACTCTGAATAATGCACATGTACATAACAGAAAATGCACAAAAAATAAGTAATGCATTCAGCTGAAAAGAGAGTACAATTTACTTTTGCTCAAAAGTACTATGTGCTAACTTGATGTAAACGTATTCACTTTACTTTCCATATGATTTAGAGTTGTCTGCAACCAGTTTTATGTGTGTGCTACTGCAGTTAGTAAAGTTACACTAAGCAATATCACCAGTTGCTCCTAATGGTACTACCGTGTTTCAAAGCAATACAAAGCTAAATGTAGTTCCAATGTAAATGCATTGTAGTATGTTCTTGAAATCAACTTTACTTTATGTATTCCATTGCTGTGAGTAGCTTTCCTTGTTGTTCCATTCAGTTGCAGTTCACTCTGAATAGTTATGCACATGTACATAGCAGAAAATACACAAAATAAAAAGTAACGCATTCAGCTGAAAAGAGAGTACAATTTACTTTTGCTCAAAAGTACTATGTGCTAACTAGATCTAAACGTTTGTAATTGACTTTCTATATGATTTGGTGCAGTCTGCAACAAGTTTTATGTGTGTGCTACTGAAGTTACTAACGTTACAATAAACAATATCACCAGTTGCTACTAATGGTACTACAGTGTTTCAAAGCAACAAAAAGCTAAATGTAGTTCCAATGTAAATGCATTGTAGTATGTTCTTGAATTCAACTTTACTTTAGGTATTCAATTGCTGTGAGTAGCTTTCCTTGTTTTTCCATTCAGTTGCAGTTCATTCTGAATAGTTACGCACATGTACATAACAGAAAACGCACAAAAAATAAGTAATGCATTCAGCTGAAAAGAGAGTACAATTTATTTCTGCTCAAAAGTACTATGTGCTAACTTGATGTAAACGTATTCACTTTACTTTCCATATGATTTAGAGTTGTCTGCAACCAGTTTTATGTGTGTGCTACTGAAGTTAGTAAAGTTACACTAAGTTGCTCCTAAAGGTACAACCGTGTTTCAAAGCAATACAATGCTGAATGTAGTTCCAATGTAAATGCAGTGTAGTATGTTCTTGAATTCAACTTTACTTTATGTATTCCATTGCTGTGAGTAGCTTTCCTTGTTTTTCTATTCAGTTGCAGTTCACTCTGAATAATGCACATGTACATAACAGAAAATGCACAAAAAATAAGTAATGCATTCAGCTGAAAAGAGAGTACAATTTACTTTTGCTCAAAAGTACTATGTGCTAACTTGATGTAAACGTATTCACTTTACTTTCCATATGATTTAGAGTTGTCTGCAACCAGTTTTATGTGTGTGCTACTGCAGTTAGTAAAGTTACACTAAGCAATATCACCAGTTGCTCCTAATGGTACTACCGTGTTTCAAAGCAATACAAAGCTAAATGTAGTTCCAATGTAAATGCATTGTAGTATGTTCTTGAAATCAACTTTACTTTATGTATTCCATTGCTGTGAGTAGCTTTCCTTGTTGTTCCATTCAGTTGCAGTTCACTCTGAATAGTTATGCACATGTACATAACAGAAAATACACAAAATAAAAAGTAACGCATTCAGCTGAAAAGAGAGTACAATTTACTTTTGCTCAAAAGTACTATGTGCTAACTTGATGTAAACGTTTTCAATTTACTTTCCATATGATCTAGAGTTGTCTGCAACCAGTTTTATGTGTGTGCTACTGATGTTAGTAAAGTTACACTAAGCAATATCAGCAGTTGCTCCTAATTGTACTAACGTGTTTCAAAGCAATACAAAGCTAAATGCAGTTCCAATTTAAATGCAGTGTAGTATGTACTTGAATTCAACATTACTTTATGTATTCCATTGCTGTGAGTCGTTTTCTTTGTGTTTCTATTCAGTTACAGTGCACTCTGAATAGTTACGCACATGTACATAACAGAAAATGCACAAAAAATAAGTAATGCTTTCAGCTGAAAAGAGAGTACAATTTATTTCTGCTCAAAAGTACTATGTGCTAACTTGATGTAAACGTATTCACTTTACTTTCCATATGATTTAGAGTTGTCTGCAACCAGTTTTATGTGTGTGCTACTGAAGTTAGTAAAGTTACACTAAGTTGCTCCTAAAGGTACAACCGTGTTTCAAAGCAATACAATGCTGAATGTAGTTCCAATGTAAATGCAGTGTAGTATGTTCTTGAATTCAACTTTACTTTATGTATTCCATTGCTGTGAGTAGCTTTCCTTGTTTTTCTATTCAGTTGCAGTTCACTCTGAATAATGCACATGTACATAACAGAAAATGCACAAAAAATAAGTAATGCATTCAGCTGAAAAGAGAGTACAATTTACTTTTGCTCAAAAGTACTATGTGCTAACTTGATGTAAACGTATTCACTTTACTTTCCATATGATTTAGAGTTGTCTGCAACCAGTTTTATGTGTGTGCTACTGCAGTTAGTAAAGTTACACTAAGCAATATCACCAGTTGCTCCTAATGGTACTACCGTGTTTCAAAGCAATACAAAGCTAAATGTAGTTCCAATGTAAATGCATTGTAGTATGTTCTTGAAATCAACTTTACTTTATGTATTCCATTGCTGTGAGTAGCTTTCCTTGTTGTTCCATTCAGTTGCAGTTCACTCTGAATAGTTATGCACATGTACATAACAGAAAATACACAAAATAAAAAGTAACGCATTCAGCTGAAAAGAGAGTACAATTTACTTTTGCTCAAAAGTACTATGTGCTAACTAGATCTAAACGTTTGTAATTGACTTTCTATATGATTTGGTGCAGTCTGCAACAAGTTTTATGTGTGTGCTACTGAAGTTACTAACGTTACAATAAACAATATCACCAGTTGCTACTCATGGTACTACAGTGTTTCAAAGCAACAAAAAGCTAAATGTAGTTCCAATGTAAATGCATTGTAGTATGTTCTTGAATTCAACTTTACTTTAGGTATTCCATTGCTGTGAGTAGCTTTCCTTGTTTTTCCATTCAGTTGCAGTTCATTCTGAATAGTTACGCACATGTACATAACAGAAAATACACAAAATAAAAAGTAACGCATTCAGCTGAAAAGAGAGTACAATTTACTTTTGCTCAAAAGTACTATGTGCTAACTTGATGTAAACGTTTTCAATTTACTTTCCATATGATCTAGAGTTGTCTGCAACCAGTTTTATGTGTGTGCTACTGATGTTAGTAAAGTTACACTAAGCAATATCAGCAGTTGCTCCTAATTGTACTAACGTGTTTCAAAGCAATACAAAGCTAAATGCAGTTCCAATTTAAATGCAGTGTAGTATGTACTTGAATTCAACATTACTTTATGTATTCCATTGCTGTGAGTCGTTTTCTTTGTGTTTCTATTCAGTTACAGTGCACTCTGAATAGTTACGCACATGTACATAACAGAAAATGCACAAAAAATAAGTAATGCTTTCAGCTGAAAAGAGAGTACAATTTATTTCTGCTCAAAAGTACTATGTGCTAACTTGATGTAAACGTATTCACTTTACTTTCCATATGATTTAGAGTTGTCTGCAACCAGTTTTATGTGTGTGCTACTGAAGTTAGTAAAGTTACACTAAGTTGCTCCTAAAGGTACAACCGTGTTTCAAAGCAATACAATGCTGAATGTAGTTCCAATGTAAATGCAGTGTAGTATGTTCTTGAATTCAACTTTACTTTATGTATTCCATTGCTGTGAGTAGCTTTCCTTGTTTTTCTATTCAGTTGCAGTTCACTCTGAATAATGCACATGTACATAACAGAAAATGCACAAAAAATAAGTAATGCATTCAGCTGAAAAGAGAGTACAATTTACTTTTGCTCAAAAGTACTATGTGCTAACTTGATGTAAACGTATTCACTTTACTTTCCATATGATTTAGAGTTGTCTGCAACCAGTTTTATGTGTGTGCTACTGCAGTTAGTAAAGTTACACTAAGCAATATCACCAGTTGCTCCTAATGGTACTACCGTGTTTCAAAGCAATACAAAGCTAAATGTAGTTCCAATGTAAATGCATTGTAGTATGTTCTTGAAATCAACTTTACTTTATGTATTCCATTGCTGTGAGTAGCTTTCCTTGTTGTTCCATTCAGTTGCAGTTCACTCTGAATAGTTATGCACATGTACATAACAGAAAATACACAAAATAAAAAGTAACGCATTCAGCTGAAAAGAGAGTACAATTTACTTTTGCTCAAAAGTACTATGTGCTAACTAGATCTAAACGTTTGTAATTGACTTTCTATATGATTTGGTGCAGTCTGCAACAAGTTTTATGTGTGTGCTACTGAAGTTACTAACGTTACAATAAACAATATCACCAGTTGCTACTCATGGTACTACAGTGTTTCAAAGCAACAAAAAGCTAAATGTAGTTCCAATGTAAATGCAGTGTAGTATGTACTTGAATTCAACATTACTTTATGTATTCCATTGCTGTGAGTCGTTTTCTTTGTTTCTATTCAGTTACAGTGCAATCTGAATAGTTACGCACATGTACATAACAGAAAATGCACAAAAAATAAGTAATGCATTCAGCTGAAAAGAGAGTACAATTTATTTCTGCTCAAAAGTACTATGTGCTAACTTGATGTAAACGTATTCACTTTACTTTCCATATGATTTAGAGTTGTCTGCAACCAGTTTTATGTGTGTGCTACTGCAGTTAGTAAAGTTACACTAAGTTGCTCCTAAAGGTACAACCGTGATTCAAAGCAATACAATGCTGAATGTAGTTCCAATGTAAATGCAGTGTAGTATGTTCTTGAATTCAACTTTACTTTATGTATTCCATTGCTGTGAGTAGCTTTCCTTGTTTTTCTATTCAGTTGCAGTTCACTCTGAATAATGCACATGTACATAACAGAAAATGCACAAAAAATAAGTAATGCATTCAGCTGAAAAGAGAGTACAATTTACTTTTGCTCAAAAGTACTATGTGCTAACTTGATGTAAACGTATTCACTTTACTTTCCATATGATTTAGAGTTGTCTGCAACCAGTTTTATGTGTGTGCTACTGCAGTTAGTAAAGTTACACTAAGTTGCTCCTAAAGGTACAACCGTGTTTCAAAGCAATACAATGCTGAATGTAGTTCCAATGTAAATGCAGTGTAGTATGTTCTTGAATTCAACTTTACTTTATGTATTCCATTGCTGTGAGTAGCCTTCCTTGTTTTTCTATACAGTTGCATTTCACTCTGAATAGTTATGCACATGTACATAACAGAAAATACACAAAATAAAAAGTAACGCATGTAGCTGAAAAGAGAGTACAATTTACTTTTGCTCAAAAGTACTATGTGCTAACTTGATGTAAACGTATTCACTTTACTTTCCATATGATTTAGAGTTGTCTGCAACCAGTTTTATGTGTGTGCTACCGCATTTAGTAAAGTTACACTAAGTTGCTCCTAAAGGTACAACCGTGTTTCAAAGCAATACAAAGCTGAATGTAGTTCCAATGTAAATGCAGTGTAGTAAGTTCTTGAAATCAACTTTACTTTATGTATTCCATTGCTGTGAGTAGCTTTGCTTGTTGTTCTATTCAGTTGCAGTTCACTCTGAATAGTTATGCACATGTACATAACAGAAAATACACAAAATAAAAAGTAACGCATGCAGCTGAAAAGAGAGTACAATTTACTTTTGCTCAAAAGTACTATGTGCTAACTTGATGTAAACGTATTCACTTTACTTTCCATATGATTTAGAGTTGTCTGCAACCAGTTTTATGTGTGTGCTACTGCAGTTAGTAAAGTTACACTAAGCAATATCACCAGTTGCTCCTAATTGTACTAACGTGTTTCAAAGCAATACAAAGCTAAATGCAGTTCCAATTTAAATGCAGTGTAGTATGTACTTGAATTCAACATTACTTTATGTATTCCATTGCTGTGAGTCGTTTTCTTTGTGTTTCTATTCAGTTACAGTGCACTCTGAATAGTTACGCACATGTACATAACAGAAAATGCACATAAAATAAGTAATGCATTCAGCTGAAAAGAGAGTACAATTTATTTCTGCTCAAAGGTACTATGTGCTAACTTGATGTAAACGTATTCACTTTACTTTCCATATGATTTAGAGTTGTCTGCAACCAGTTTTATGTGTGTGCTACTGAAGTTAGTAAAGTTACACTAAGTTGCTCCTAAAGGTACAACCGTGTTTCAAAGCAATACAATGCTGAATGTAGTTCCAATGTAAATGCAGTGTAGTATGTTCTTGAATTCAACTTTACTTTATGTATTCCATTGCTGTGAGTAGCTTTCCTTGTTTTTCTATTCAGTTGCAGTTCACTCTGAATAATGCACATGTACATAGAAAATGCACAAAAAATAAGTAATGCATTCAGCTGAAAAGAGAGTACAATTTACTTTTGCTCAAAAGTACTATGTGCTAACTTGATGTAAACGTATTCACTTTACTTTCCATATGATTTAGAGTTGTCTGCAACCAGTTTTATGTGTGTGCTACTGCAGTTAGTAAAGTTACACTGTTGCTCCTAAAGGTACAACCGTGTTTCAAAGCAATACAATGCTGAATGTAGTTCCAATGTAAATGCAGTGTAGTATGTTCTTGAATTCAACTTTACTTTATGTATTCCATTGCTGTGAGTAGCCTTCCTTGTTTTTCTATACAGTTGCATTTCACTCTGAATAGTTATGCACATGTACATAACAGAAAATACACAAAATAAAAAGTAACGCATGTAGCTGAAAAGAGAGTACAATTTACTTTTGCTCAAAAGTACTATGTGCTAACTTGATGTAAACGTATTCACTTTACTTTCCATATGATTTAGAGTTGTCTGCAACCAGTTTTATGTGTGTGCTACCGCATTTAGTAAAGTTACACTAAGTTGCTCCTAAAGGTACAACCGTGTTTCAAAGCAATACAAAGCTGAATGTAGTTCCAATGTAAATGCAGTGTAGTAAGTTCTTGAAATCAACTTTACTTTATGTATTCCATTGCTGTGAGTAGCTTTGCTTGTTGTTCTATTCAGTTGCAGTTCACTCTGAATAGTTATGCACATGTACATAACAGAAAATACACAAAATAAAAAGTAACGCATGCAGCTGAAAAGAGAGTACAATTTACTTTTGCTCAAAAGTACTATGTGCTAACTTGATGTAAACGTTTTCAATTTACTTTCCATATGATCTAGAGTTGTCTGCAACCAGTTTTATGTGTGTGCTACTGATGTTAGTAAAGTTACACTAAGCAATATCACCAGTTGCTCCTAATTGTACTAACGTGTTTCAAAGCAATACAAAGCTAAATGCAGTTCCAATGTAAATGCAGTGTAGTATGTTCTTGAATTCAACTTTACTTTATGTATTCCATTGCTGTGAGTAGCTTTCCTTGTTTTTCTATTCAGTTGCAGTTCACTCTGAATAATGCACATGTACATAACAGAAAATGCACAAAAAATAAGTAATGCATTCAGCTGAAAAGAGAGTACAATTTACTTTTGCTCAAAAGTGCTATGTGCTAACTTGAGGTAAACGTATTCACTTTACTTTCCATATGATTTAGAGTTGTCTGCAACCAGTTTTATGTGTGTGCTACTGCAGTTAGTAAAGTTACACTAAGCAATATCACCAGTTGCTCCTAATGGTACTACCGTGTTTCAAAGCAATACAAAGCTAAATGTAGTTCCAATGTAAATGCATTGTAGTATGTTCTTGAAATCAACTTTACTTTATGTATTCCATTGCTGTGAGTAGCTTTCCTTGTTGTTCCATTCAGTTGCAGTTCACTCTGAATAGTTATGCACATGTACATAACAGAAAATACACAAAATAAAAAGTAACGCATTCAGCTGAAAAGAGAGTACAATTTACTTTTGCTCAAAAGTACTATGTGCTAACCTGATGTAAACGTTTTCAATTTACTTTCCATATGATCTAGAGTTGTCTGCAACCAGTTTTATGTGTGTGCTACTGATGTTAGTAAAGTTACACTAAGCAATATCAGCAGTTGCTCCTAATTGTACTAACGTGTTTCAAAGCAATACAAAGCTAAATGCAGTTCCAATTTAAATGCAGTGTAGTATGTACTTGAATTCAACATTACTTTATGTATTCCATTGCTGTGAGTCGTTTTCTTTGTGTTTCTATTCAGTTACAGTGCACTCTGAATAGTTACGCACATGTACATAACAGAAAATGCACAAAAAATAAGTAATGCATTCAGCTGAAAAGAGAGTACAATTTACTTTTGCTCAAAAGTACTATGTGCTAACTTGATGTAAACGTATTCACTTTACTTTCCATATGATTTAGAGTTGTCTGCAACCAGTTTTATGTGTGTGCTACTGCAGTTAGTAAAGTTACACTAAGCAATATCACCAGTTGCTCCTAATGGTACTACCGTGTTTCAAAGCAATACAAAGCTAAATGTAGTTCCAATGTAAATGCATTGTAGTATGTTCTTGAAATCAACTTTACTTTATGTATTCCATTGCTGTGAGTAGCTTTCCTTGTTGTTCCATTCAGTTGCAGTTCACTCTGAATAGTTATGCACATGTACATAACAGAAAATACACAAAATAAAAAGTAACGCATGCAGCTGAAAAGAGAGTACAATTTACTTTTGCTCAAAAGTACTATGTGCTAACTTGATGTAAACGTTTTCAATTTACTTTCCATATGATCTAGAGTTGTCTGCAACCAGTTTTATGTGTGTGCTACTGATGTTAGTAAAGTTACACTAAGCAATATCAGCAGTTGCTCCTAATTGTACTAACGTGTTTCAAAGCAATACAAAGCTAAATGCAGTTCCAATTTAAATGCAGTGTAGTATGTACTTGAATTCAACATTACTTTATGTATTCCATTGCTGTGAGTCGTTTTCTTTGTGTTTCTGTTCAGTTACAGTGCACTCTGAATAGTTACGCACATGTACATAACAGAAAATGCACAAAAAATAAGTAATGCATTCAGCTGAAAAGAGAGTACAATTTATTTCTGCTCAAAAGTACTATGTGCTAACTTGATGTAAACGTATTCACTTTACTTTCCATATGATTTAGAGTTGTCTGCAACCAGTTTTATGTGTGTGCTACTGAAGTTAGTAAAGTTACACTAAGTTGCTCCTAAAGGTACAACCGTGTTTCAAAGCAATACAATGCTGAATGTAGTTCCAATGTAAATGCAGTGTAGTATGTTCTTGAATTCAACTTTACTTTATGTATTCCATTGCTGTGAGTAGCTTTCCTTGTTTTTCTATTCAGTTGCAGTTCACTCTGAATAATGCACATGTACATAACAGAAAATGCACAAAAAATAAGTAATGCATTCAGCTGAAAAGAGAGTACAATTTACTTTTGCTCAAAAGTACTATGTGCTAACTTGATGTAAACGTATTCACTTTACTTTCCATATGATTTAGAGTTGTCTGCAACCAGTTTTATGTGTGTGCTACTGCAGTTAGTAAAGTTACACTAAGCAATATCACCAGTTGCTCCTAATGGTACTACCGTGTTTCAAAGCAATACAAAGCTAAATGTAGTTCCAATGTAAATGCATTGTAGTATGTTCTTGAAATCAACTTTACTTTATGTATTCCATTGCTGTGAGTAGCTTTCCTTGTTGTTCCATTCAGTTGCAGTTCACTCTGAATAGTTATGCACATGTACATAGCAGAAAATACACAAAATAAAAAGTAACGCATTCAGCTGAAAAGAGAGTACAATTTACTTTTGCTCAAAAGTACTATGTGCTAACTAGATCTAAACGTTTGTAATTGACTTTCTATATGATTTGGTGCAGTCTGCAACAAGTTTTATGTGTGTGCTACTGAAGTTACTAACGTTACAATAAACAATATCACCAGTTGCTACTAATGGTACTACAGTGTTTCAAAGCAACAAAAAGCTAAATGTAGTTCCAATGTAAATGCATTGTAGTATGTTCTTGAATTCAACTTTACTTTAGGTATTCCATTGCTGTGAGTAGCTTTCCTTGTTTTTCCATTCAGTTGCAGTTCATTCTGAATAGTTACGCACATGTACATAACAGAAAACGCACAAAAAATAAGTAATGCATTCAGCTGAAAAGAGAGTACAATTTATTTCTGCTCAAAAGTACTATGTGCTAACTTGATGTAAACGTATTCACTTTACTTTCCATATGATTTAGAGTTGTCTGCAACCAGTTTTATGTGTGTGCTACTGAAGTTAGTAAAGTTACACTAAGTTGCTCCTAAAGGTACAACCGTGTTTCAAAGCAATACAATGCTGAATGTAGTTCCAATGTAAATGCAGTGTAGTATGTTCTTGAATTCAACTTTACTTTATGTATTCCATTGCTGTGAGTAGCTTTCCTTGTTTTTCTATTCAGTTGCAGTTCACTCTGAATAATGCACATGTACATAACAGAAAATGCACAAAAAATAAGTAATGCATTCAGCTGAAAAGAGAGTACAATTTACTTTTGCTCAAAAGTACTATGTGCTAACTTGATGTAAACGTATTCACTTTACTTTCCATATGATTTAGAGTTGTCTGCAACCAGTTTTATGTGTGTGCTACTGCAGTTAGTAAAGTTACACTAAGCAATATCACCAGTTGCTCCTAATGGTACTACCGTGTTTCAAAGCAATACAAAGCTAAATGTAGTTCCAATGTAAATGCATTGTAGTATGTTCTTGAAATCAACTTTACTTTATGTATTCCATTGCTGTGAGTAGCTTTCCTTGTTGTTCCATTCAGTTGCAGTTCACTCTGAATAGTTATGCACATGTACATAACAGAAAATACACAAAATAAAAAGTAACGCATTCAGCTGAAAAGAGAGTACAATTTACTTTTGCTCAAAAGTACTATGTGCTAACTTGATGTAAACGTTTTCAATTTACTTTCCATATGATCTAGAGTTGTCTGCAACCAGTTTTATGTGTGTGCTACTGATGTTAGTAAAGTTACACTAAGCAATATCAGCAGTTGCTCCTAATTGTACTAACGTGTTTCAAAGCAATACAAAGCTAAATGCAGTTCCAATTTAAATGCAGTGTAGTATGTACTTGAATTCAACATTACTTTATGTATTCCATTGCTGTGAGTCGTTTTCTTTGTGTTTCTATTCAGTTACAGTGCACTCTGAATAGTTACGCACATGTACATAACAGAAAATGCACAAAAAATAAGTAATGCATTCAGCTGAAAAGAGAGTACAATTTATTTCTGCTCAAAAGTACTATGTGCTAACTTGATGTAAACGTATTCACTTTACTTTCCATATGATTTAGAGTTGTCTGCAACCAGTTTTATGTGTGTGCTACTGAAGTTAGTAAAGTTACACTAAGTTGCTCCTAAAGGTACAACCGTGTTTCAAAGCAATACAATGCTGAATGTAGTTCCAATGTAAATGCAGTGTAGTATGTTCTTGAATTCAACTTTACTTTATGTATTCCATTGCTGTGAGTAGCCTTCCTTGTTTTTCTATACAGTTGCATTTCACTCTGAATAGTTATGCACATGTACATAACAGAAAATACACAAAATAAAAAGTAACGCATGTAGCTGAAAAGAGAGTACAATTTACTTTTGCTCAAAAGTACTATGTGCTAACTTGATGTAAACGTATTCACTTTACTTTCCATATGATTTAGAGTTGTCTGCAACCAGTTTTATGTGTGTGCTACCGCATTTAGTAAAGTTACACTAAGTTGCTCCTAAAGGTACAACCGTGTTTCAAAGCAATACAAAGCTGAATGTAGTTCCAATGTAAATGCAGTGTAGTAAGTTCTTGAAATCAACTTTACTTTATGTATTCCATTGCTGTGAGTAGCTTTGCTTGTTGTTCTATTCAGTTGCAGTTCACTCTGAATAGTTATGCACATGTACATAACAGAAAATACACAAAATAAAAAGTAACGCATGTAGCTGAAAAGAGAGTACAATTTACTTTTGCTCAAAAGTACTATGTGCTAACTTGATGTAAACGTATTCACTTTACTTTCCATATGATTTAGAGTTGTCTGCAACCAGTTTTATGTGTGTGCTACCGCATTTAGTAAAGTTACACTAAGTTGCTCCTAAAGGTACAACCGTGTTTCAAAGCAATACAAAGCTGAATGTAGTTCCAATGTAAATGCAGTGTAGTAAGTTCTTGAAATCAACTTTACTTTATGTATTCCATTGCTGTGAGTAGCTTTGCTTGTTGTTCTATTCAGTTGCAGTTCACTCTGAATAGTTATGCACATGTACATAACAGAAAATACACAAAATAAAAAGTAACGCATGCAGCTGAAAAGAGAGTACAATTTACTTTTGCTCAAAAGTACTATGTGCTAACTTGATGTAAACGTTTTCAATTTACTTTCCATATGATCTAGAGTTGTCTGCAACCAGTTTTATGTGTGTGCTACTGATGTTAGTAAAGTTACACTAAGCAATATCACCAGTTGCTCCTAATTGTACTAACGTGTTTCAAAGCAATACAAAGCTAAATGCAGTTCCAATTTAAATGCAGTGTAGTATGTACTTGAATTCAACATTACTTTATGTATTCCATTGCTGTGAGTCGTTTTCTTTGTGTTTCTATTCAGTTACAGTGCACTCTGAATAGTTACGCACATGTACATAACAGAAAATGCACAAAAAATAAGTAATGCATTCAGCTGAAAAGAGAGTACAATTTATTTCTGCTCAAAAGTACTATGTGCTAACTTGATGTAAACGTATTCACTTTACTTTCCATATGATTTAGAGTTGTCTGCAACCAGTTTTATGTGTGTGCTACTGAAGTTAGTAAAGTTACACTAAGTTGCTCCTAAAGGTACAACCGTGTTTCAAAGCAATACAATGCTGAATGTAGTTCCAATGTAAATGCAGTGTAGTATGTTCTTGAATTCAACTTTACTTTATGTATTCCATTGCTGTGAGTAGCTTTCCTTGTTTTTCTATTCAGTTGCAGTTCACTCTAAATAATGCACATGTACATAACAGAAAATGCACAAAAAATAAGTAATGCATTCAGCTGAAAAGAGAGTACAATTTACTTTTGCTCAAAAGTACTATGTGCTAACTTGATGTAAACGTATTCACTTTACTTTCCATATGATTTAGAGTTGTCTGCAACCAGTTTTATGTGTGTGCTACTGCAGTTAGTAAAGTTACACTAAGCAATATCACCAGTTGCTCCTAATGGTACTACCGTGTTTCAAAGCAATACAAAGCTAAATGTAGTTCCAATGTAAATGCATTGTAGTATGTTCTTGAAATCAACTTTACTTTATGTATTCCATTGCTGTGAGTAGCTTTCCTTGTTGTTCCATTCAGTTGCAGTTCACTCTGAATAGTTATGCACATGTACATAGCAGAAAATACACAAAATAAAAAGTAACGCATTCAGCTGAAAAGAGAGTACAATTTACTTTTGCTCAAAAGTACTATGTGCTAACTAGATCTAAACGTTTGTAATTGACTTTCTATATGATTTGGTGCAGTCTGCAACAAGTTTTATGTGTGTGCTACTGAAGTTACTAACGTTACAATAAACAATATCACCAGTTGCTACTAATGGTACTACAGTGTTTCAAAGCAACAAAAAGCTAAATGTAGTTCCAATGTAAATGCATTGTAGTATGTTCTTGAATTCAACTTTACTTTAGGTATTCCATTGCTGTGAGTAGCTTTCCTTGTTTTTCCATTCAGTTGCAGTTCATTCTGAATAGTTACGCACATGTACATAACAGAAAACGCACAAAAAATAAGTAATGCATTCAGCTGAAAAGAGAGTACAATTTATTTCTGCTCAAAAGTACTATGTGCTAACTTGATGTAAACGTATTCACTTTACTTTCCATATGATTTAGAGTTGTCTGCAACCAGTTTTATGTGTGTGCTACTGAAGTTAGTAAAGTTACACTAAGTTGCTCCTAAAGGTACAACCGTGTTTCAAAGCAATACAATGCTGAATGTAGTTCCAATGTAAATGCAGTGTAGTATGTTCTTGAATTCAACTTTACTTTATGTATTCCATTGCTGTGAGTAGCTTTCCTTGTTTTTCTATTCAGTTGCAGTTCACTCTGAATAATGCACATGTACATAACAGAAAATGCACAAAAAATAAGTAATGCATTCAGCTGAAAAGAGAGTACAATTTACTTTTGCTCAAAAGTACTATGTGCTAACTTGATGTAAACGTATTCACTTTACTTTCCATATGATTTAGAGTTGTCTGCAACCAGTTTTATGTGTGTGCTACTGCAGTTAGTAAAGTTACACTAAGCAATATCACCAGTTGCTCCTAATGGTACTACCGTGTTTCAAAGCAATACAAAGCTAAATGTAGTTCCAATGTAAATGCATTGCAGTATGTTCTTGAAATCAACTTTACTTTATGTATTCCATTGCTGTGAGTAGCTTTCCTTGTTGTTCCATTCAGTTGCAGTTCACTCTGAATAGTTATGCACATGTACATAACAGAAAATACACAAAATAAAAAGTAACGCATTCAGCTGAAAAGAGAGTACAATTTACTTTTGCTCAAAAGTACTATGTGCTAACTTGATGTAAACGTTTTCAATTTACTTTCCATATGATCTAGAGTTGTCTGCAACCAGTTTTATGTGTGTGCTACTGATGTTAGTAAAGTTACACTAAGCAATATCAGCAGTTGCTCCTAATTGTACTAACGTGTTTCAAAGCAATACAAAGCTAAATGCAGTTCCAATTTAAATGCAGTGTAGTATGTACTTGAATTCAACATTACTTTATGTATTCCATTGCTGTGAGTCGTTTTCTTTGTGTTTCTATTCAGTTACAGTGCACTCTGAATAGTTACGCACATGTACATAACAGAAAATGCACAAAAAATAAGTAATGCATTCAGCTGAAAAGAGAGTACAATTTACTTTTGCTCAAAAGTACTATGTGCTAACTTGATGTAAACGTATTCACTTTACTTTCCATATGATTTAGAGTTGTCTGCAACCAGTTTTATGTGTGTGCTACTGCAGTTAGTAAAGTTACACTAAGCAATATCACCAGTTGCTCCTAATTGTACTAACGTGTTTCAAAGCAATACAAAGCTGAATGTAGTTCCAATGTAAATGCAGTGTAGTATGTTCTTGAAATCAACTTAACTTTATGTATTCCATTGCTGTGAGTAGTTGTTTTGTGTTTCTAATCTGTTACAGTTTGCTCTGAATAGTTACGCACATGTACATAACAGAAAAAGCACAAAAAATAAGTAATGCATTCAGCTGAAAACAGAGTACAATTTATTTCTGCTCAAAAGTACTATGTGCTTACTTGATGTAAACGTATTCACTTTACTTTCCATATGATTTAGAGTTGTCTGCAACCAGTTTTATGTGTGTGCTTCTGCAGTTAGTAAAGTTACACTAAGCAATATCACCAGTTGCTCCTAATGGTACTACCGTGTTTCAAAGCAATACAAAGCTAAATGTAGTTCCAATGTAAATGCATTGTAGTATGTTCTTGAAATCAACTTTACTTTATGTATTCCATTGCTGTGAGTAGCTTTCCTTGTTGTTCCATTCATTTGCAGTTCACTCTGAATAGTTATGCACATGTACATAACAGAAAATACACAAAATAAAAAGTAACGCATTCAGCTGAAAAGAGAGAACAATTTACTTTTGCTCAAAAGTACTATGTGCTAACTAGATCTAAACGTTTGTAATTGACTTTCTATATGATTTGGTGCAGTCTGCAACAAGTTTTATGTGTGTGCTACTGAAGTTACTAACGTTACAATAAACCATATCACCAGTTGCTACTAATGGTACTAGTGTTTCAAAGCAATAAAAAGCTAAATGTAGTTCCAATGTAAATGCATTGTAGTATGTTCTTGAATTCAACTTTACTTTAGGTATTCCATTGCTGTGAGTAGCTTTCCTTGTTTTTCCATTCAGTTGCAGTTCATTCTGAATAGTTACGCACATGTACATAACAGAAAACGCACAAAAAATAAGTAATGCATTCAGCTGAAAAGAGAGTACATTTATTTCTGCTCAAAAGTACTATGTGCTAACTTGATGTAAACGTATTCACTTTACTTTCCATATGATTTAGAGTTGTCTGCAACCAGTTTTATGTGTGTACTACTTATGTTAGTAAAGTTACACTAAGTTGCTCCTAAAGGTACAACCGTGTTTCAAAGCAATACAAAGCTGAATGTAGTTCCAATGTAAATGCAGTGTAGTATGTTCTTGAAATCAACTTAACTTTATGTATTCCATTGCTGTGAGTAGTTTTTTTGTGTTTCTAATCTGTTACAGTTCGCTCTGAATAGTTACGCACATGTACATAACAGAAAAAGCACAAAAAATAAGTAATGCATTCAGCTGAAAACAGTACAATTTATTTCTGCTCAAAAGTACTATGTGCTAACTTGATGTAAACGTATTCACTTTACTTTCCATATGATTTAGAGTTGTCTGCAACCAGTTTTATGTGTGTGCTACTGCAGTTAGTAAAGTTACACTAAGCAATATCACCAGTTGCTCCTAATGGTACTACCGTGTTTCAAAGCAATACAAAGCTAAATGTAGTTCCAATGTAAATGCAGTGTAGTATGTTCTTGAATTCAACTTTACTTTATGTATTCCATTGCTGTGAGTAGCTTTCCTTGTTTTTCTATTCAGTTGCAGTTCACTCTGAATAATGCACATGTACATAACAGAAAATGCACAAAAAATAAGTAATGCATTCAGCTGAAAAGAGAGTACAATTTACTTTTGCTCAAAAGTACTATGTGCTAACTTGATGTAAACGTATTCACGTTACTTTCCATATGATTTAGAGTTGTCTGCAACCGGTTTTATGTGTGTGCTACTGCAGTTAGTAAAGTTACACTAAGTTGCTCCTAAAGGTAGAACTGTGTTTCAAAGCAATACAATGCTGAATGTAGTTCCAATGTAAATGCAGTGTAGTATGTTCTTGAATTCAACTTTACTTTATGTATTCCATTGCTGTGAGTAGCTTTCCTTGTTTTTCTATTCAGTTGCATTTCACTCTGAATAGTTATGCACGTACATAACAGAAAATACACAAAATAAAAAGTAACGCATGTAGCTGAAAAGAGAGTACAATTTACTTTTGCTCAAAAGTACTATGTGCTAACTTGATGTAAACGTATTCACTTTACTTTCCATATGATTTAGAGTTGTCTGCAACCAGTTTTATGTGTGTTCTACCGCATTTAGTAAAGTTACACTAAGTTGCTCCTAAAGGTACAACCGTGTTTCAAAGCAAAACAAAGCTGAATGTAGTTCCAATGTAAATGCAGTGTAGTAAGTTCTTGAAATCAACTTAACTTTATGTATTCCATTGCTGTGAGTAGTTTTTTTGTGTTTCTAATCTGTTACAGTTCGCTCTGAATAGTTACGCACATGTACATAACAGAAAAAGGACAAAAAATAAGTAATGCATTCAGCTGAAAACAGAGTACAATTTATTTCTGCTCAAAAGTACTATGTGCTAACTTGATGTAAACGTATTCACTTTACTTTCCATATGATTTAGAGTTGTCTGCAACCAGTTTTATGTGTGTACTACTTATGTTAGTAAAGTTACACTAAGTTGCTCCTAAAGGTACAACCGTGTTTCAAAGCAATACAAAGCTGAATGTAGTTCCAATGTAAATGCAGTGTAGTATGTTCTTGAAATCAACTTAACTGTATGTATTCCATTGCTGTGAGTAGTTTTTTTGTGTTTCTAATCTGTTACAGTTCGCTCTGAATAGTTACGCACATGTACATAACAGAAAAAGCACAAAAAATAAGTAATTCATTCAGCTGAAAACAGTACAATTTATTTCTGCTCAAAAGTACTATGTGCTAACTTGATGTAAACGTATTCACTTTACTTTCCATATGATTTAGAGTTGTCTGCAACCAGTTTTATGTGTGTGCTACTGCAGTTAGTAAAGTTACACTAAGCAATATCACCAGTTGCTCCTAATGGTACTACCGTGTTTCAAAGCAATACAAAGCTAAATGTAGTTCCAATGTAAATGCATTGTAGTATGTTCTTGAAATCAACTTTACTTTATGTATTCCATTGCTGTGAGTAGCTTTCCTTGTTGTTCCATTCAGTTGCAGTTCACTCTGAATAGTTATGCACATGTACATAACAGAAAATACACAAAATAAAAAGTAACGCATTGAGCTGAAAAGAGAGTACAATTTACTTTTGCTCAAAAGTACTATGTGCTAACTAGATCTAAACGTTTGTAATTGACTTTCTATATGATTTGGTGCAGTCTGCAACAAGTTTTATGTGTGTGCTACTGAAGTTACTAACGTTACAATAAACCATATCACCAGTTGCTACTAATGGTACTAGTGTTTCAAAGCAATAAAAAGCTAAATGTAGTTCCAATGTAAATGCATTGTAGTATGTTCTTGAATTCAACTTTACTTTAGGTATTCCATTGCTGTGAGTAGCTTTCCTTGTTTTTCCATTCAGTTGCAGTTCATTCTGAATAGTTACGCACATGTACATAACAGAAAACGCACAAAAAATAAGTAATGCATTCAGCTGAAAAGAGAGTACAATTTATTTCTGCTCAAAAGTACTATGTGCTAACTTGATGTAAACGTATTCACTTTACTTTCCATATGATTTAGAGTTGTCTGCAACCAGTTTTATGTGTGTGCTACTGCAGTTAGTAAAGTTACACTAAGCAATATCACCAGTTGCTCCTAATGGTACTACCGTGTTTCAAAGCAATACAAAGCTAAATGTAGTTCCAATGTAAATGCAGTGTAGTATGTTCTTGAATTCAACTTTACTTTATGTATTCCATTGCTGTGAGTAGCTTTCCTTGTTTTTCTATTCAGTTGCAGTTCACTCTGAATAGTTATGCACATGTACATAACAGAAAATACACAAAATAAAAAGTAACGCATGCAGCTGAAAAGAGAGTACAATTTACTTTTGCTCAAAAGTACTATGTGCTAACTTGATATAAACGTTTTCAATTTACTTTCCATATGATCTAGAGTTGTCTGCAACCAGTTTTATGTGTGTGCTACTGATGTTAGTAAAGTTACACTAAGCAATATCACCAGTTGCTCCTAATTGTACTAACGTGTTTCAAAGCAATACAAAGCTAAATGCAGTTCCAATTTAAATGCAGTGTAGTATGTACTTGAAATCAACTTTACTTTATGTATTCCATTGCTGTGAGTAGTTTTTTTTGTGTTTCTAATCTGTTACAGTTCGCTCTGAATAGTTACGCACATGTACATAACAGAAAATGCACAAAAAATATGTAATGCATTCAGCTGAAAACAGAGTACAATTTATTTCTGCTCAAAAGTACTATGTGCTAACTTGATGTAAACGTATTCACTTTACTTTCCATATGATTTAGAGTTGTCTGCAACCAGTTTTATGTGTGTACTACTTATGTTAGTAAAGTTACACTAAGTTGCTCCTAAAGGTACAACCGTGTTTCAAAGCAATACAAAGCTGAATGTAGTTCCAATGTAAATGCAGTGTAGTATGTTCTTGAAATCAACTTAACTTTATGTATTCCATTGCTGTGAGTAGTTTGTTTGTGTTTCTAATCTGTTACAGTTCGCTCTGAATAGTTACGCACATGTACATAACAGAAAAAGCACAAAAAATAAGTAATGCATTCAGCTGAAAACAGAGTACAATTTATTTCTGCTCAAAAGTACTATGTGCTTACTTGATGTAAACGTATTCACTTTACTTTCCATATGATTTAGAGTTGTCTGCAACCAGTTTTATGTGTGTGCTTCTGCAGTTAGTAAAGTTACACTAAGCAATATCACCAGTTGCTCCTAATGGTACTACCGTGTTTCAAAGCAATACAAAGCTAAATGTAGTTCCAATGTAAATGCATTGTAGTATGTTCTTGAAATCAACTTTACTTTATGTATTCCATTGCTGTGAGTAGCTTTCCTTGTTGTTCCATTCAGTTGCAGTTCACTCTGAATAGTTATGCACATGTACATAACAGAAAACGCACAAAAAATAAGTAATGCATTCAGCTGAAAAGAGAGTACAATTTATTTCTGCTCAAAAGTACTATGTGCTAACTTGATGTAAACGTATTCACTTTACTTTCCATATGATTTAGAGTTGTCTGCAACCAGTTTTATGTGTGTACTACTTATGTTAGTAAAGTTACACTAAGTTGCTCCTAAAGGTACAACCGTGTTTCAAAGCAATACAAAGCTGAATGTAGTTCCAATGTAAATGCAGTGTAGTATGTTCTTGAAATCAACTTAACTTTATGTATTCCATTGCTGTGAGTAGTTTTTTTGTGTTTCTAATCTGTTACAGTTCGCTCTGAATTGTTACGCACATGTACATAACAGAAAAAGCACAAAAAATAAGTAATGCATTCAGCTGAAAACAGTACAATTTATTTCTGCTCAAAAGTACTATGTGCTAACTTGATGTAAACGTATTCACTTTACTTTCCATATGATTTAGAGTTGTCTGCAACCAGTTTTATGTGTGTGCTACTGCAGTTAGTAAAGTTACACTAAGCAATATCACCAGTTGCTCCTAATGGTACTACCGTGTTTCAAAGCAATACAAAGCTAAATGTAGTTCCAATGTAAATGCAGTGTAGTATGTTCTTGAATTCAACTTTACTTTATGTATTCCATTGCTGTGAGTAGCTTTCCTTGTTTTTCTATTCAGTTGCAGTTCACTCTGAATAATGCACATGTACATAACAGAAAATGCACAAAAAATAAGTAATGCATTCAGCTGAAAAGAGAGTACAATTTACTTTTGCTCAAAAGTACTATGTGCTAACTTGATGTAAACGTATTCACGTTACTTTCCTTATGATTTAGAGTTGTCTGCAACCAGTTTTATGTGTGTGCTACTGCAGTTAGTAAAGTTACACTAAGTTGCTCCTAAAGGTAGAACTGTGTTTCAAAGCAATACAATGCTGAATGTAGTTCCAATGTAAATGCAGTGTAGTATGTTCTTGAATTCAACTTTACTTTATGTATTCCATTGCTGTGAGTAGCTTTCCGTGTTTTTCTATTCAGTTGCATTTCACTCTGAATAGTTATGCACGTACATAACAGAAAATACACAAAATAAAAAGTAACGCATGTAGCTGAAAAGAGAGTACAATTTACTTTTGCTCAAAAGTACTATGTGCTAACTTGATGTAAACGTATTCACGTTACTTTCCATATGATTTAGAGTTGTCTGCAACCAGTTTTATGTGTGTTCTACCGCATTTAGTAAAGTTACACTAAGTTGCTCCTAAAGGTACAACCGTGTTTCAAAGCAAAACAAAGCTGAATGTAGTTCCAATGTAAATGCAGTGTAGTAAGTTCTTGAAATCAACTTAACTTTATGTATTCCATTGCTGTGAGTAGTTTTTTTGTGTTTCTAATCTGTTACAGTTCGCTCTGAATAGTTACGAACATGTACATAACAGAAAAAGGACAAAAAATAAGTAATGCATTCAGCTGAAAACAGAGTACAATTTATTTCTGCTCAAAAGTACTATGTGCTAACTTGATGTAAACGTATTCACTTTACTTTCCATATGATTTAGAGTTGTCTGCAACCAGTTTTATGTGTGTACTACTTATGTTAGTAAAGTTACACTAAGTTGCTCCTAAAGGTACAACCGTGTTTCAAAGCAATACAAAGCTGAATGTAGTTCCAATGTAAATGCAGTGTAGTATGTTCTTGAAATCAACTTAACTTTATGTATTCCATTGCTGTGAGTAGTTTTTTTGTGTTTCTAATCTGTTACAGTTCGCTCTGAATAGTTACGCACATGTACATAACAGAAAAAGCACAAAAAATAAGTAATGCATTCAGCTGAAAACAGTACAATTTATTTCTGCTCAAAAGTACTATGTGCTAACTTGATGTAAACGTATTCACTTTACTTTCCATATGATTTAGAGTTGTCTGCAACCAGTTTTATGTGTGTGCTACTGCAGTTAGTAAAGTTACACTAAGCAATATCACCAGTTGCTCCTAATGGTACTACCGTGTTTCAAAGCAATACAAAGCTAAATGTAGTTCCAA
Organism: Hemitrygon akajei; assembly: GCF_048418815.1. Taxonomy (NCBI): domain Eukaryota; kingdom Metazoa; phylum Chordata; class Chondrichthyes; order Myliobatiformes; family Dasyatidae; genus Hemitrygon; species Hemitrygon akajei. Next base: position 58,162,800 of record NC_133131.1, read on the forward strand.
TGTAAATGCATTGTAGTATGTTCTTGAAATCAACTTTACTTTATGTATTCCATTGCTGTGAGTAGCTTTCCTTGTTGTTCCATTCAGTTGCAGTTCACTCTGAATAGTTATGCACATGTACATAACAGAAAATACACAAAATAAAAAGTAACGCATTCAGCTGAAAAGAGAGTACAATTTACTTTTGCTCAAAAGTACTATGTGCTAACTAGATCTAAACGTTTGTAATTGACTTTCTATATGATTTGGTGCAGTCTGCAACAAGTTTTATGTGTGTGCTACTGAAGTTACTAACGTTACAATAAACCATATCACCAGTTGCTACTAATGGTACTAGTGTTTCAAAGCAATAAAAAGCTAAATGTAGTTCCAATGTAAATGCATTGTAGTATGTTCTTGAATTCAACTTTGCTTTAGGTATTCCATTGCTGTGAGTAGCTTTCCTTGTTTTTCCATTCAGTTGCAGTTCATTCTGAATAGTTACGCACGTGTACATAACAGAAAACGCACAAAAAATAAGTAATGCATTCAGCTGAAAAGAGAGTACAATTTATTTCTGCTCAAAAGTACTATGTGCTAACTTGATGTAAACGTATTCACTTTACTTTCCATATGATTTAGAGTTGTCTGCAACCAGTTTTATGTGTGTGCTACTGCAGTTAGTAAAGTTACACTAAGCAATATCACCAGTTGCTCCTAATTGTACTAACGTGTTTCAAAGCAATACAAAGCTAAATGCAGTTCCAATTTAAATGCAGTGTAGTATGTACTTGAAATCAACTTTACTTTATGTATTCCATTGCTGTGAGTAGTTTTTTTTTGTGTTTCTAATCTGTTACAGTTCGCTCTGAATAGTTACGCACATGTACATAACAGAAAATGCACAAAAAATATGTAATGCATTCAGCTGAAAACAGAGTACAATTTATTTCTGCTCAAAAGTACTATGTGCTAACTTGATGTAAACGTATTCACTTTACTTTCCATATGATTTAGAGTTGTCTGCAACCAGTTTTATGTGTGTACTACTTATGTTAGTAAAGTTACACTAAGTTGCTCCTAAAGGTACAACCGTGTTTCAAAGCAATACAAAGCTGAATGTAGTTCCAATGTAAATGCAGTGTAGTATGTTCTTGAAATCAACTTAACTTTATGTATTCCATTGCTGTGAGTAGTTTTTTTGTGTTTCTAATCTGTTACAGTTCGCTCTGAATAGTTACGCACATGTACATAACAGAAAAAGGACAAAAAATAAGTAATGCATTCAGCTGAAAACAGTACAATTTATTTCTGCTCAAAAGTACTATGTGCTAACTTGATGTAAACGTATTCACTTTACTTTCCATATGATTTAGAGTTGTCTGCAACCAGTTTTATGTGTGTGCTACTGCAGTTAGTAAAGTTACACTAAGCAATATCACCAGTTGCTCCTAATGGTACTACCGTGTTTCAAAGCAATACAAAGCTAAATGTAGTTCCAATGTAAATGCAGTGTAGTATGTTCTTGAATTCAACTTTACTTTATGTATTCCATTGCTGTGAGTAGCTTTCCTTGTTTTTCTATTCAGTTGCAGTTCACTCTGAATAATGCACATGTACATAACAGAAAATGCACAAAAAATAAGTAATGCATTCAGCTGAAAAGAGAGTACAATTTACTTTTGCTCAAAAGTACTATGTGCTAACTTGATGTAAACGTATTCACGTTACTTTCCATATGATTTAGAGTTGTCTGCAACCAGTTTTATGTGTGTGCTACTGATGTTAGTAAAGTTACACTAAGCAATATCACCAGTTGCTCCTAATTGTACTAACGTGTTTCAAAGCAATACAAAGCTAAATGCAGTTCCAATTTAAATGCAGTGTAGTATGTACTTGAAATCAACTTTACTTTATGTATTCCATTGCTGTGAGTAGTTTTTTTTGTGTTTCTAATCTGTTACAGTTCGCTCTGAATAGTTACGCACATGTACATAACAGAAAATGCACAAAAAATATGTAATGCATTCAGCTGAAAACAGAGTACAATTTATTTCTGCTCAAAAGTACTATGTGCTAACTTGATGTAAACGTATTCACTTTACTTTCCATATGATCTAGAGTTGTCTGCAACCAGTTTTATGTGTCTGCTACTGATGTTAGTAAAGTTACACTAAGCAATATCACCAGTTGCTCCTAATTCTACTAACGTGTTTCAAAGCAATACAAAGCTAAATGCAGTTCCAATTTAAATGCAGTGTAGTATGTACTTGAAATCAACTTTACTTTATGTATTCCATTGCTGTGAGTAGTTTTTTTTGTGTTTCTAATCTGTTACAGTTCGCTCTGAATAGTTACGCACATGTACATAACAGAAAATGCACAAAACATATGTAATGCATTCAGCTGAAAACAGAGTACAATTTATTTCTGCTCAAAAGTACTATGTGCTAACTTGATGTAAACGTATTCACTTTACTTTCCATATGATTTAGAGTTGTCTGCAACCAGTTTTATGTGTGTACTACTTATGTTAGTAAAGTTACACTAAGTTGCTCCTAAAGGTACAACCGTGTTTCAAAGCAATACAAAGCTGAATGTAGTTCCAATGTAAATGCAGTGTAGTATGTTCTTGAAATCAACTTAACTTTATGTATTCCATTGCTGTGAGTACTTTTTTTGTGTTTCTAATCTGTTACAGTTCGCTCTGAATAGTTACGCACATGTACATAACAGAAAAAGCACAAAAAATAAGTAATGCATTCAGCTGAAAACAGTACAATTTATTTCTGCTCAAAAGTACTATGTGCTAACTTGATGTAAACGTATTCACTTTACTTTCCATATGATTTAGAGTTGTCTGCAACCAGTTTTATGTGTGTGCTACTGCAGTTAGTAAAGTTACACTAAGCAATATCACCAGTTGCTCCTAATGGTACTACCGTGTTTCAAAGCAATACAAAGCTAAATGTAGTTCCAATGTAAATGCATTGTAGTATGTTCTTGAAATCAACTTTCCTTTATGTATTCCATTGCTGTGAGTAGCTTTCCTTGTTGTTCCATTCAGTTGCAGTTCACTCTGAATAGTTATGCACATGTACATAACAGAAAATACACAAAATAAAAAGTAACGCATTCAGCTGAAAAGAGAGTACAATTTACTTTTGCTCAAAAGTACTATGTGCTAACTAGATCTAAACGTTTGTAATTGACTTTCTATATGATTTGGTGCAGTCTGCAACAAGTTTTATGTGTGTGCTACTGAAGTTACTAACGTTACAATAAACCATATCACCAGTTGCTACTAATGGTACTAGTGTTTCAAAGCAATAAAAAGCTAAATGTAGTTCCAATGTAAATGCATTGTAGTATGTTCTTGAATTCAACTTTACTTTAGGTATTCCATTGCTGTGAGTAGCTTTCCTTGTTTTTCCATTCAGTTGCAGTTCATTCTGAATAGTTACGCACATGTACATAACAGAAAACGCACAAAAAATAAGTAATGCATTCAGCTGAAAAGAGAGTACAATTTATTTCTGCTCAAAAGTACTATGTGCTAACTTGATGTAAACGTATTCACTTTACTTTCCATATGATTTAGAGTTGTCTGCAACCAGTTTTATGTGTGTGCTACTGCAGTTAGTAAAGTTACACTAAGCAATATCACCAGTTGCTCCTAATTGTACTAACGTGTTTCAAAGCAATACAAAGCTAAATGCAGTTCCAATTTAAATGCAGTGTAGTATGTACTTGAAATCAACTTTACTTTATGTATTCCATTGCTGTGAGTAGTTTTCTTTGTGTTTCTAATCTGTTACAGTTCGCTCTGAATAGTTACGCACATGTACATAACAGAAAATGCACAAAAAATATGTAATGCATTCAGCTGAAAACAGAGTACAATTTAGTTCTGCTCAAAAGTACTATGTGCTAACTTGATGTAAACGTATTCACTTTACTTTCCATATGATTTAGAGTTGTCTGCAACCAGTTTTATGTGTGTGCTACTGCAGTTAGTAAAGTTACACTAAGCAATATCACCAGTTGCTCCTAATGGTACTACCGTGTTTCAAAGCAATACAAAGCTAAATGTAGTTCCAATGTAAATGCAGTGTAGTATGTTCTTGAATTCAACTTTACTTTATGTATTCCATTGCTGTGAGTAGCTTTCCTTGTTTTTCTATTCAGTTGCAGTTCACTCTGAATAATGCACATGTACATAACAGAAAATGCACAAAAAATAAGTAATGCATTCAGCTGAAAAGAGAGTACAATTTACTTTTGCTCAAAAGTACTATGTGCTAACTTGATGTAAACGTATTCACGTTACTTTCCATATGATTTAGAGTTGTCTGCAACCAGTTTTATGTGTGTGCTACTGCAGTTAGTAAAGTTACACTAAGTTGCTCCTAAAGGTAGAACTGTGTTTCAAAGCAATACAATGCTGAATGTAGTTCCAATGTAAATGCAGTGTAGTATGTTCTTGAATTCAACTTTACTTTATGTATTCCATTGCTGTGAGTAGCTTTCCTTGTTTTTCTATTCAGTTGCATTTCACTCTGAATAGTTATGCACGTACATAACAGAAAATACACAAAATAAAAAGTAACGCATGTAGCTGAAAAGAGAGTACAATTTACTTTTGCTCAAAAGTACTATGTGCTAACTTGATGTAAACGTATTCACGTTACTTTCCATATGATTTAGAGTTGTCTGCAACCAGTTTTATGTGTGTTCTACCGCACTTAGTAAAGTTACACTAAGTTGCTCCTAAAGGTACAACCGTGTTTCAAAGCAAAACAAAGCTGAATGTAGTTCCAATGTAAATGCAGTGTAGTAAGTTCTTGAAATCAACTTAACTTTATGTATTCCATTGCTGTGAGTAGTTTTTTTGTGTTTCTAATCTGTTACAGTTCGCTCTGAATAGTTACGAACATGTACATAACAGAAAAAGGACAAAAAATAAGTAATGCATTCAGCTGAAAACAGAGTACAATTTATTTCTGCTCAAAAGTACTATGTGCTAACTTGATGTAAACGTATTCACTTTACTTTCCATATGATTTAGAGTTGTCTGCAACCAGTTTTATGTGTGTACTACTTATGTTAGTAAAGTTACACTAAGTTGCTCCTAAAGGTACAACCGTGTTTCAAAGCAATACAAAGCTGAATTAGTTCCAATGTAAATGCAGTGTAGTATGTTCTTGAAATCAACTTAACTTTATGTATTCCATTGCTGTGAGTAGTTTTTTTGTGTTTCTAATCTGTTACAGTTCGCTCTGAATAGTTACGCACATGTACATAACAGAAAAAGCACAAAAAATAAGTAATGCATTCAGCTGAAAACAGTACAATTTATTTCTGCTCAAAAGTACTATGTGCTAACTTGATGTAAACGTATTCACTTTACTTTCCATATGATTTAGAGTTGTCTGCAACCAGTTTTATGTGTGTGCTACTGCAGTTAGTAAAGTTACACTAAGCAATATCACCAGTTGCTCCTAATGGTACTACCGTGTTTCAAAGCAATACAAAGCTAAATGTAGTTCCAATGTAAATGCATTGTAGTATGTTCTTGAAATCAACTTTACTTTATGTATTCCATTGCTGTGAGTAGCTTTCCTTGTTGTTCCATTCAGTTGCAGTTCACTCTGAATAGTTATGCACATGTACATAACAGAAAATACACAAAATAAAAAGTAACGCATTCAGCTGAAAAGAGAGTACAATTTACTTTTGCTCAAAAGTACTATGTGCTAACTAGATCTAAACGTTTGTAATTGACTTTCTATATGATTTGGTGCAGTCTGCAACAAGTTTTATGTGTGTGCTACTGAAGTTACTAACGTTACAATAAACCATATCACCAGTTGCTACTAATGGTACTAGTGTTTCAAAGCAATAAAAAGCTAAATGTAGTTCCAATGTAAATGCATTGTAGTATGTTCTTGAATTCAACTTTGCTTTAGGTATTCCATTGCTGTGAGTAGCTTTCCTTGTTTTTCCATTCAGTTGCAGTTCATTCTGAATAGTTACGCACGTGTACATAACAGAAAACGCACAAAAAATAAGTAATGCATTCAGCTGAAAAGAGAGTACAATTTATTTCTGCTCAAAAGTACTATGTGCTAACTTGATGTAAACGTATTCACTTTACTTTCCATATGATTTAGAGTTGTCTGCAACCAGTTTTATGTGTGTGCTACTGCAGTTAGTAAAGTTACACTAAGCAATATCACCAGTTGCTCCTAATTGTACTAACGTGTTTCAAAGCAATACAAAGCTAAATGCAGTTCCAATTTAAATGCAGTGTAGTATGTACTTGAAATCAACTTTACTTTATGTATTCCATTGCTGTGAGTAGTTTTTTTTTGTGTTTCTAATCTGTTACAGTTCGCTCTGAATAGTTACGCACATGTACATAACAGAAAATGCACAAAAAATATGTAATGCATTCAGCTGAAAACAGAGTACAATTTATTTCTGCTCAAAAGTACTATGTGCTAACTTGATGTAAACGTATTCACTTTACTTTCCATATGATTTAGAGTTGTCTGCAACCAGTTTTATGTGTGTGCTACTGCAGTTAGTAAAGTTACACTAAGCAATATCACCAGTTGCTCCTAATTGTACTAACGTGTTTCAAAGCAATACAAAGCTGAATGTAGTTCCAATGTAAATGCAGTGTAGTATGTTCTTGAAATCAACTTAACTTTATGTATTCCATTGCTGTGAGTAGTTTTTTTGTGTTTCTAATCTGTTACAGTTCGCTCTGAATAGTTACGCACATGTACATAACAGAAAAAGGACAAAAAATAAGTAATGCATTCAGCTGAAAACAGTACAATTTATTTCTGCTCAAAAGTACTATGTGCTAACTTGATGTAAACGTATTCACTTTACTTTCCATATGATTTAGAGTTGTCTGCAACCAGTTTTATGTGTGTGCTACTGCAGTTAGTAAAGTTACACTAAGCAATATCACCAGTTGCTCCTAATGGTACTACCGTGTTTCAAAGCAATACAAAGCTAAATGTAGTTCCAATGTAAATGCAGTGTAGTATGTTCTTGAATTCAACTTTACTTTATGTATTCCATTGCTGTGAGTAGCTTTCCTTGTTTTTCTATTCAGTTGCAGTTCACTCTGAATAATGCACATGTACATAACAGAAAATGCACAAAAAATAAGTAATGCATTCAGCTGAAAAGAGAGTACAATTTACTTTTGCTCAAAAGTACTATGTGCTAACTTGATGTAAACGTATTCACGTTACTTTCCATATGATTTAGAGTTGTCTGCAACCAGTTTTATGTGTGTGCTACTGATGTTAGTAAAGTTACACTAAGCAATATCACCAGTTGCTCCTAATTGTACTAACGTGTTTCAAAGCAATACAAAGCTAAATGCAGTTCCAATTTAAATGCAGTGTAGTATGTACTTGAAATCAACTTTACTTTATGTATTCCATTGCTGTGAGTAGTTTTTTTTGTGTTTCTAATCTGTTACAGTTCGCTCTGAATAGTTACGCACATGTACATAACAGAAAATGCACAAAAAATATGTAATGCATTCAGCTGAAAACAGAGTACAATTTATTTCTGCTCAAAAGTACTATGTGCTAACTTGATGTAAACGTATTCACTTTACTTTCCATATGATCTAGAGTTGTCTGCAACCAGTTTTATGTGTCTGCTACTGATGTTAGTAAAGTTACACTAAGCAATATCACCAGTTGCTCCTAATTCTACTAACGTGTTTCAAAGCAATACAAAGCTAAATGCAGTTCCAATTTAAATGCAGTGTAGTATGTACTTGAAATCAACTTTACTTTATGTATTCCATTGCTGTGAGTAGTTTTTTTTGTGTTTCTAATCTGTTACAGTTCGCTCTGAATAGTTACGCACATGTACATAACAGAAAATGCACAAAACATATGTAATGCATTCAGCTGAAAACAGAGTACAATTTATTTCTGCTCAAAAGTACTATGTGCTAACTTGATGTAAACGTATTCACTTTACTTTCCATATGATTTAGAGTTGTCTGCAACCAGTTTTATGTGTGTACTACTTATGTTAGTAAAGTTACACTAAGTTGCTCCTAAAGGTACAACCGTGTTTCAAAGCAATACAAAGCTGAATGTAGTTCCAATGTAAATGCAGTGTAGTATGTTCTTGAAATCAACTTAACTTTATGTATTCCATTGCTGTGAGTACTTTTTTTGTGTTTCTAATCTGTTACAGTTCGCTCTGAATAGTTACGCACATGTACATAACAGAAAAAGCACAAAAAATAAGTAATGCATTCAGCTGAAAACAGTACAATTTATTTCTGCTCAAAAGTACTATGTGCTAACTTGATGTAAACGTATTCACTTTACTTTCCATATGATTTAGAGTTGTCTGCAACCAGTTTTATGTGTGTGCTACTGCAGTTAGTAAAGTTACACTAAGCAATATCACCAGTTGCTCCTAATGGTACTACCGTGTTTCAAAGCAATACAAAGCTAAATGTAGTTCCAATGTAAATGCATTGTAGTATGTTCTTGAAATCAACTTTCCTTTATGTATTCCATTGCTGTGAGTAGCTTTCCTTGTTGTTCCATTCAGTTGCAGTTCACTCTGAATAGTTATGCACATGTACATAACAGAAAATACACAAAATAAAAAGTAACGCATTCAGCTGAAAAGAGAGTACAATTTACTTTTGCTCAAAAGTACTATGTGCTAACTAGATCTAAACGTTTGTAATTGACTTTCTATATGATTTGGTGCAGTCTGCAACAAGTTTTATGTGTGTGCTACTGAAGTTACTAACGTTACAATAAACCATATCACCAGTTGCTACTAATGGTACTAGTGTTTCAAAGCAATAAAAAGCTAAATGTAGTTCCAATGTAAATGCATTGTAGTATGTTCTTGAATTCAACTTTACTTTAGGTATTCCATTGCTGTGAGTAGCTTTCCTTGTTTTTCCATTCAGTTGCAGTTCATTCTGAATAGTTACGCACATGTACATAACAGAAAACGCACAAAAAATAAGTAATGCATTCAGCTGAAAAGAGAGTACAATTTATTTCTGCTCAAAAGTACTATGTGCTAACTTGATGTAAACGTATTCACTTTACTTTCCATATGATTTAGAGTTGTCTGCAACCAGTTTTATGTGTGTGCTACTGCAGTTAGTAAAGTTACACTAAGCAATATCACCAGTTGCTCCTAATTGTACTAACGTGTTTCAAAGCAATACAAAGCTAAATGCAGTTCCAATTTAAATGCAGTGTAGTATGTACTTGAAATCAACTTTACTTTATGTATTCCATTGCTGTGAGTAGTTTTCTTTGTGTTTCTAATCTGTTACAGTTCGCTCTGAATAGTTACGCACATGTACATAACAGAAAATGCACAAAAAATATGTAATGCATTCAGCTGAAAACAGAGTACAATTTAGTTCTGCTCAAAAGTACTATGTGCTAACTTGATGTAAACGTATTCACTTTACTTTCCATATGATTTAGAGTTGTCTGCAACCAGTTTTATGTGTGTGCTACTGCAGTTAGTAAAGTTACACTAAGCAATATCACCAGTTGCTCCTAATGGTACTACCGTGTTTCAAAGCAATACAAAGCTAAATGTAGTTCCAATGTAAATGCAGTGTAGTATGTTCTTGAATTCAACTTTACTTTATGTATTCCATTGCTGTGAGTAGTTTTTTTGTGTTTCTAATCTGTTACAGTTCGCTCTGAATAGTTACGAACATGTACATAACAGAAAAAGGACAAAAAATAAGTAATGCATTCAGCTGAAAACAGAGTACAATTTATTTCTGCTCAAAAGTACTATGTGCTAACTTGATGTAAACGTATTCACTTTACTTTCCATATGATTTAGAGTTGTCTGCAACCAGTTTTATGTGTGTACTACTTATGTTAGTAAAGTTACACTAAGTTGCTCCTAAAGGTACAACCGTGTTTCAAAGCAATACAAAGCTGAATGTAGTTCCAATGTAAATGCAGTGTAGTATGTTCTTGAAATCAACTTAACTTTATGTATTCCATTGCTGTGAGTAGTTTTTTTGTGTTTCTAATCTGTTACAGTTCGCTCTGAATAGTTACGCACATGTACATAACAGAAAAAGCACAAAAAATAAGTAATGCATTCAGCTGAAAACAGTACAATTTATTTCTGCTCAAAAGTACTATGTGCTAACTTGATGTAAACGTATTCACTTTACTTTCCATATGATTTAGAGTTGTCTGCAACCAGTTTTATGTGTGTGCTACTGCAGTTAGTAAAGTTACACTAAGCAATATCACCAGTTGCTCCTAATGGTACTACCGTGTTTCAAAGCAATACAAAGCTAAATGTAGTTCCAATGTAAATGCATTGTAGTATGTTCTTGAAATCAACTTTACTTTATGTATTCCATTGCTGTGAGTAGCTTTCCTTGTTGTTCCATTCAGTTGCAGTTCACTCTGAATAGTTATGCACATGTACATAACAGAAAATACACAAAATAAAAAGTAACGCATTCAGCTGAAAAGAGAGTACAATTTACTTTTGCTCAAAAGTACTATGTGCTAACTAGATCTAAACGTTTGTAATTGACTTTCTATATGATTTGGTGCAGTCTGCAACAAGTTTTATGTGTGTGCTACTGAAGTTACTAACGTTACAATAAACCATATCACCAGTTGCTACTAATGGTACTAGTGTTTCAAAGCAATAAAAAGCTAAATGTAGTTCCAATGTAAATGCATTGTAGTATGTTCTTGAATTCAACTTTGCTTTAGGTATTCCATTGCTGTGAGTAGCTTTCCTTGTTTTTCCATTCAGTTGCAGTTCATTCTGAATAGTTACGCACGTGTACATAACAGAAAACGCACAAAAAATAAGTAATGCATTCAGCTGAAAAGAGAGTACAATTTATTTCTGCTCAAAAGTACTATGTGCTAACTTGATGTAAACGTATTCACTTTACTTTCCATATGATTTAGAGTTGTCTGCAACCAGTTTTATGTGTGTGCTACTGCAGTTAGTAAAGTTACACTAAGCAATATCACCAGTTGCTCCTAATTGTACTAACGTGTTTCAAAGCAATACAAAGCTAAATGCAGTTCCAATTTAAATGCAGTGTAGTATGTACTTGAAATCAACTTTACTTTATGTATTCCATTGCTGTGAGTAGTTTTTTTTTGTGTTTCTAATCTGTTACAGTTCGCTCTGAATAGTTACGCACATGTACATAACAGAAAATGCACAAAAAATATGTAATGCATTCAGCTGAAAACAGAGTACAATTTATTTCTGCTCAAAAGTACTATGTGCTAACTTGATGTAAACGTATTCACTTTACTTTCCATATGATTTAGAGTTGTCTGCAACCAGTTTTATGTGTGTACTACTTATGTTAGTAAAGTTACACTAAGTTGCTCCTAAAGGTACAACCGTGTTTCAAAGCAATACAAAGCTGAATGTAGTTCCAATGTAAATGCAGTGTAGTATGTTCTTGAAATCAACTTAACTTTATGTATTCCATTGCTGTGAGTAGTTTTTTTGTGTTTCTAATCTGTTACATTTCGCTCTGAATAGTTACGCACATGTACATAACAGAAAAAGGACAAAAAATAAGTAATGCATTCAGCTGAAAACAGTACAATTTATTTCTGCTCAAAAGTACTATGTGCTAACTTGATGTAAACGTATTCACTTTACTTTCCATATGATTTAGAGTTGTCTGCAACCAGTTTTATGTGTGTGCTACTGCAGTTAGTAAAGTTACACTAAGCAATATCACCAGTTGCTCCTAATGGTACTACCGTGTTTCAAAGCAATACAAAGCTAAATGTAGTTCCAATGTAAATGCAGTGTAGTATGTTCTTGAATTCAACTTTACTTTATGTATTCCATTGCTGTGAGTAGCTTTCCTTGTTTTTCTATTCAGTTGCAGTTCACTCTGAATAATGCACATGTACATAACAGAAAATGCACAAAAAATAAGTAATGCATTCAGCTGAAAAGAGAGTACAATTTACTTTTGCTCAAAAGTACTATGTGCTAACTTGATGTAAACGTATTCACGTTACTTTCCATATGATTTAGAGTTGTCTGCAACCAGTTTTATGTGTGTGCTACTGATGTTAGTAAAGTTACACTAAGCAATATCACCAGTTGCTCCTAATTGTACTAACGTGTTTCAAAGCAATACAAAGCTAAATGCAGTTCCAATTTAAATGCAGTGTAGTATGTACTTGAAATCAACTTTACTTTATGTATTCCATTGCTGTGAGTAGTTTTTTTTGTGTTTCTAATCTGTTACAGTTCGCTCTGAATAGTTACGCACATGTACATAACAGAAAATGCACAAAAAATATGTAATGCATTCAGCTGAAAACAGAGTACAATTTATTTCTGCTCAAAAGTACTATGTGCTAACTTGATGTAAACGTATTCACTTTACTTTCCATATGATCTAGAGTTGTCTGCAACCAGTTTTATGTGTCTGCTACTGATGTTAGTAAAGTTACACTAAGCAATATCACCAGTTGCTCCTAATTCTACTAACGTGTTTCAAAGCAATACAAAGCTAAATGCAGTTCCAATTTAAATGCAGTGTAGTATGTACTTGAAATCAACTTTACTTTATGTATTCCATTGCTGTGAGTAGTTTTTTTTGTGTTTCTAATCTGTTACAGTTCGCTCTGAATAGTTACGAACATGTACATAACAGAAAAAGGACAAAAAATAAGTAATGCATTCAGCTGAAAACAGAGTACAATTTATTTCTGCTCAAAAGTACTATGTGCTAACTTGATGTAAACGTATTCACTTTACTTTCCATATGATTTAGAGTTGTCTGCAACCAGTTTTATGTGTGTACTACTTATGTTAGTAAAGTTACACTAAGTTGCTCCTAAAGGTACAACCGTGTTTCAAAGCAATACAAAGCTGAATGTAGTTCCAATGTAAATGCAGTGTAGTATGTTCTTGAAATCAACTTAACTTTATGTATTCCATTGCTGTGAGTAGTTTTTTTGTGTTTCTAATCTGTTACAGTTCGCTCTGAATAGTTACGCACATGTACATAACAGAAAAAGCACAAAAAATAAGTAATGCATTCAGCTGAAAACAGTACAATTTATTTCTGCTCAAAAGTACTATGTGCTAACTTGATGTAAACGTATTCACTTTACTTTCCATATGATTTAGAGTTGTCTGCAACCAGTTTTATGTGTGTGCTACTGCAGTTAGTAAAGTTACACTAAGCAATATCACCAGTTGCTCCTAATGGTACTACCGTGTTTCAAAGCAATACAAAGCTAAATGTAGTTCCAATGTAAATGCATTGTAGTATGTTCTTGAAATCAACTTTACTTTATGTATTCCATTGCTGTGAGTAGCTTTCCTTGTTGTTCCATTCAGTTGCAGTTCACTCTGAATAGTTATGCACATGTACATAACAGAAAATACACAAAATAAAAAGTAACGCATTCAGCTGAAAAGAGAGTACAATTTACTTTTGCTCAAAAGTACTATGTGCTAACTAGATCTAAACGTTTGTAATTGACTTTCTATATGATTTGGTGCAGTCTGCAACAAGTTTTATGTGTGTGCTACTGAAGTTACTAACGTTACAATAAACCATATCACCAGTTGCTACTAATGGTACTAGTGTTTCAAAGCAATAAAAAGCTAAATGTAGTTCCAATGTAAATGCATTGTAGTATGTTCTTGAATTCAACTTTGCTTTAGGTATTCCATTGCTGTGAGTAGCTTTCCTTGTTTTTCCATTCAGTTGCAGTTCATTCTGAATAGTTACGCACGTGTACATAACAGAAAACGCACAAAAAATAAGTAATGCATTCAGCTGAAAAGAGAGTACAATTTATTTCTGCTCAAAAGTACTATGTGCTAACTTGATGTAAACGTATTCACTTTACTTTCCATATGATTTAGAGTTGTCTGCAACCAGTTTTATGTGTGTGCTACTGCAGTTAGTAAAGTTACACTAAGCAATATCACCAGTTGCTCCTAATTGTACTAACGTGTTTCAAAGCAATACAAAGCTAAATGCAGTTCCAATTTAAATGCAGTGTAGTATGTACTTGAAATCAACTTTACTTTATGTATTCCATTGCTGTGAGTAGTTTTTTTTTGTGTTTCTAATCTGTTACAGTTCGCTCTGAATAGTTACGCACATGTACATAACAGAAAATGCACAAAAAATATGTAATGCATTCAGCTGAAAACAGAGTACAATTTATTTCTGCTCAAAAGTACTATGTGCTAACTTGATGTAAACGTATTCACTTTACTTTCCATATGATTTAGAGTTGTCTGCAACCAGTTTTATGTGTGTACTACTTATGTTAGTAAAGTTACACTAAGTTGCTCCTAAAGGTACAACCGTGTTTCAAAGCAATACAAAGCTGAATGTAGTTCCAATGTAAATGCAGTGTAGTATGTTCTTGAAATCAACTTAACTTTATGTATTCCATTGCTGTGAGTAGTTTTTTTGTGTTTCTAATCTGTTACATTTCGCTCTGAATAGTTACGCACATGTACATAACAGAAAAAGGACAAAAAATAAGTAATGCATTCAGCTGAAAACAGTACAATTTATTTCTGCTCAAAAGTACTATGTGCTAACTTGATGTAAACGTATTCACTTTACTTTCCATATGATTTAGAGTTGTCTGCAACCAGTTTTATGTGTGTGCTACTGCAGTTAGTAAAGTTACACTAAGCAATATCACCAGTTGCTCCTAATGGTACTACCGTGTTTCAAAGCAATACAAAGCTAAATGTAGTTCCAATGTAAATGCAGTGTAGTATGTTCTTGAATTCAACTTTACTTTATGTATTCCATTGCTGTGAGTAGCTTTCCTTGTTTTTCTATTCAGTTGCAGTTCACTCTGAATAATGCACATGTACATAACAGAAAATGCACAAAAAATAAGTAATGCATTCAGCTGAAAAGAGAGTACAATTTACTTTTGCTCAAAAGTACTATGTGCTAACTTGATGTAAACGTATTCACGTTACTTTCCATATGATTTAGAGTTGTCTGCAACCAGTTTTATGTGTGTGCTACTGATGTTAGTAAAGTTACACTAAGCAATATCACCAGTTGCTCCTAATTGTACTAACGTGTTTCAAAGCAATACAAAGCTAAATGCAGTTCCAATTTAAATGCAGTGTAGTATGTACTTGAAATCAACTTTACTTTATGTATTCCATTGCTGTGAGTAGTTTTTTTTGTGTTTCTAATCTGTTACAGTTCGCTCTGAATAGTTACGCACATGTACATAACAGAAAATGCACAAAAAATATGTAATGCATTCAGCTGAAAACAGAGTACAATTTATTTCTGCTCAAAAGTACTATGTGCTAACTTGATGTAAACGTATTCACTTTACTTTCCATATGATCTAGAGTTGTCTGCAACCAGTTTTATGTGTCTGCTACTGATGTTAGTAAAGTTACACTAAGCAATATCACCAGTTGCTCCTAATTCTACTAACGTGTTTCAAAGCAATACAAAGCTAAATGCAGTTCCAATTTAAATGCAGTGTAGTATGTACTTGAAATCAACTTTACTTTATGTATTCCATTGCTGTGAGTAGTTTTTTTTGTGTTTCTAATCTGTTACAGTTCGCTCTGAATAGTTACGCACATGTACATAACAGAAAATGCACAAAACATATGTAATGCATTCAGCTGAAAACAGAGTACAATTTATTTCTGCTCAAAAGTACTATGTGCTAACTTGATGTAAATGTATTCACTTTACTTTCCATATGATTTAGAGTTGTCTGCAACCAGTTTTATGTGTGTACTACTTATGTTAGTAAAGTTACACTAAGTTGCTCCTAAAGGTACAACCGTGTTTCAAAGCAATACAAAGCTGAATGTAGTTCCAATGTAAATGCAGTGTAGTATGTTCTTGAAATCAACTTAACTTTATGTATTCCATTGCTGTGAGTACTTTTTTTGTGTTTCTAATCTGTTACAGTTCGCTCTGAATAGTTACGCACATGTACATAACAGAAAAAGCACAAAAAATAAGTAATGCATTCAGCTGAAAACAGTACAATTTATTTCTGCTCAAAAGTACTATGTGCTAACTTGATGTAAACGTATTCACTTTACTTTCCATATGATTTAGAGTTGTCTGCAACCAGTTTTATGTGTGTGCTACTGCAGTTAGTAAAGTTACACTAAGCAATATCACCAGTTGCTCCTAATGGTACTACCGTGTTTCAAAGCAATACAAAGCTAAATGTAGTTCCAATGTAAATGCATTGTAGTATGTTCTTGAAATCAACTTTCCTTTATGTATTCCATTGCTGTGAGTAGCTTTCCTTGTTGTTCCATTCAGTTGCAGTTCACTCTGAATAGTTATGCACATGTACATAACAGAAAATACACAAAATAAAAAGTAACGCATTCAGCTGAAAAGAGAGTACAATTTACTTTTGCTCAAAAGTACTATGTGCTAACTAGATCTAAACGTTTGTAATTGACTTTCTATATGATTTGGTGCAGTCTGCAACAAGTTTTATGTGTGTGCTACTGAAGTTACTAACGTTACAATAAACCATATCACCAGTTGCTACTAATGGTACTAGTGTTTCAAAGCAATAAAAAGCTAAATGTAGTTCCAATGTAAATGCATTGTAGTATGTTCTTGAATTCAACTTTACTTTAGGTATTCCATTGCTGTGAGTAGCTTTCCTTGTTTTTCCATTCAGTTGCAGTTCATTCTGAATAGTTACGCACATGTACATAACAGAAAACGCACAAAAAATAAGTAATGCATTCAGCTGAAAAGAGAGTACAATTTATTTCTGCTCAAAAGTACTATGTGCTAACTTGATGTAAACGTATTCACTTTACTTTCCATATGATTTAGAGTTGTCTGCAACCAGTTTTATGTGTGTGCTACTGCAGTTAGTAAAGTTACACTAAGCAATATCACCAGTTGCTCCTAATTGTACTAACGTGTTTCAAAGCAATACAAAGCTAAATGCAGTTCCAATTTAAATGCAGTGTAGTATGTACTTGAAATCAACTTTACTTTATGTATTCCATTGCTGTGAGTAGTTTTCTTTGTGTTTCTAATCTGTTACAGTTCGCTCTGAATAGTTACGCACATGTACATAACAGAAAATGCACAAAAAATATGTAATGCATTCAGCTGAAAACAGAGTACAATTTAGTTCTGCTCAAAAGTACTATGTGCTAACTTGATGTAAACGTATTCACTTTACTTTCCATATGATTTAGAGTTGTCTGCAACCAGTTTTATGTGTGTGCTACTGCAGTTAGTAAAGTTACACTAAGCAATATCACCAGTTGCTCCTAATGGTACTACCGTGTTTCAAAGCAATACAAAGCTAAATGTAGTTCCAATGTAAATGCAGTGTAGTATGTTCTTGAATTCAACTTTACTTTATGTATTCCATTGCTGTGAGTAGCTTTCCTTGTTTTTCTATTCAGTTGCAGTTCACTCTGAGTAATGCACATGTACATAACAGAAAATGCACAAAAAATAAGTAATGCATACAGCTGAAAAGAGAGTACAATTTACTTTTGCTCAAAAGTACTATGTGCTAACTTGATGTAAACGTATTCACGTTACTTTCCATATGATTTAGAGTTTTCTGCAACCAGTTTTATGTGTGTGCTACTGATGTTAGTAAAGTTACACTAAGCAATATCACCAGTTGCTCCTAATTGTACTAACGTGTTTCAAAGCAATACAAAGCTAAATGCAGTTCCAATTTAAATGCAGTGTAGTATGTACTTGAAATCAACTTTACTTTATGTATTCCATTGCTGTGAGTAGTTTTTTTTGTGTTTCTAATCTGTTACAGTTCGCTCTGAATAGTTACGCACATGTACATAACAGAAAATGCACAAAAAATATGTAATGCATTCAGCTGAAAACAGAGTACAATTTATTTCTGCTCAAAAGTACTATGTGCTAACTTGATGTAAACGTATTCACTTTACTTTCCATATGATTTAGAGTTGTCTGCAACCAGTTTTATGTGTGTACTACTTATGTTAGTAAAGTTACACTAAGTTGCTCCTAAAGGTACAACCGTGTTTCAAAGCAATACAAAGCTGAATGTAGTTCCAATGTAAATGCAGTGTAGTATGTTCTTGAAATCAACTTAACTTTATGTATTCCATTGCTGTGAGTAGTTTTTTTGTGTTTCTAATCTGTTACAGTTCGCTCTGAATAGTTACGCACATGTACATAACAGAAAAAGCACAAAAAATAAGTAATGCATTCAGCTGAAAACAGTACAATTTATTTCTGCTCAAAAGTACTATGTGCTAACTTGATGTAAACGTATTCACTTTACTTTCCATATGATTTAGAGTTGTCTGCAACCAGTTTTATGTGTGTGCTACTGCAGTTAGTAAAGTTACACTAAGCAATATCACCAGTTGCTCCTAATGGTACTACCGTGTTTCAAAGCAATACAAAGCTAAATGTAGTTCCAATGTAAATGCATTGTAGTATGTTCTTGAAATCAACTTTACTTTATGTATTCCATTGCTGTGAGTAGCTTTCCCTGTTGTTCCATTCAGTTGCAGTTCATTCTGAATAGTTACGCACATGTACATAACAGAAAATACACAAAATAAAAAGTAACGCATTGAGCTGAAAAAAGAGTACAATTTACTTTTGCTCAAAAGTACTATGTGCTAACTAGATCTAAACGTTTGTAATTGACTTTCTATATGATTTGGTGCAGTCTGCAACAAGTTTTATGTGTGTGCTACTGAAGTTACTAACGTTACAATAAACCATATCACCAGTTGCTACTAATGGTACTAGTGTTTCAAAGCAATAAAAAGCTAAATGTAGTTCCAATGTAAATGCATTGTAGTATGTTCTTGAATTCAACTTTACTTTAGGTATTCCATTGCTGTGAGTAGCTTTCCTTGTTTTTCCATTCAGTTGCAGTTCATTCTGAATAGTTACGCACATGTACATAACAGAAAACGCACAAAAAATAAGTAATGCATTCAGCTGAAAAGAGAGTACAATTTATTTCTGCTCAAAAGTACTATGTGCTAACTTGATGTAAACGTATTCACTTTACTTTCCATATGATTTAGAGTTGTCTGCAACCAGTTTTATGTGTGTGCTACTGCAGTTAGTAAAGTTACACTAAGCAATATCACCAGTTGCTCCTAATGGTACTACCGTGTTTCAAAGCAATACAAAGCTAAATGTAGTTCCAATGTAAATGCAGTGTAGTATGTTCTTGAATTCAACTTTACTTTATGTATTCCATTGCTGTGAGTAGCTTTCCTTGTTTTTCTATTCAGTTGCAGTTCACTCTGAATAATGCACATGTACATAACAGAAAATGCACAAAAAATAAGTAATGCATTCAGCTGAAAAGAGAGTACAATTTACTTTTGCTCAAAAGTACTATGTGCTAACTTGATGTAAACGTATTCACGTTACTTTCCATATGATTTAGAGTTGTCTGCAACCAGTTTTATGTGTGTGCTACTGATGTTAGTAAAGTTACACTAAGCAATATCACCAGTTGCTCCTAATTGTACTAACGTGTTTCAAAGCAATACAAAGCTAAATGCAGTTCCAATTTAAATGCAGTGTAGTATGTACTTGAAATCAACTTTACTTTATGTATTCCATTGCTGTGAGTAGTTTTTTTTGTGTTTCTAATCTGTTACAGTTCGCTCTGAATAGTTACGCACATGTACATAACAGAAAATGCACAAAAAATATGTAATGCATTCAGCTGAAAACAGAGTACAATTTATTTCTGCTCAAAAGTACTATGTGCTAACTTGATGTAAACGTATTCACTTTACTTTCCATATGATTTAGAGTTGTCTGCAACCAGTTTTATGTGTGTGCTACTGCAGTTAGTAAAGTTACACTAAGCAATATCACCAGTTGCTCCTAATGGTACTACCGTGTTTCAAAGCAATACAAAGCTAAATGTAGTTCCAATGTAAATGCAGTGTAGTATGTTCTTGAATTCAACTTTACTTTATGTATTCCATTGCTGTGAGTAGCTTTCCTTGTTTTTCTATTCAGTTGCAGTTCACTCTGAGTAATGCACATGTACATAACAGAAAATGCACAAAAAATAAGTAATGCATACAGCTGAAAAGAGAGTACAATTTACTTTTGCTCAAAAGTACTATGTGCTAACTTGATGTAAACGTATTCACGTTACTTTCCATATGATTTAGAGTTGTCTGCAACCAGTTTTATGTGTGTGCTACTGATGTTAGTAAAGTTACACTAAGCAATATCACCAGTTGCTCCTAATTGTACTAACGTGTTTCAAAGCAATACAAAGCTAAATGCAGTTCCAATTTAAATGCAGTGTAGTATGTACTTGAAATCAACTTTACTTTATGTATTCCATTGCTGTGAGTAGTTTTTTTTGTGTTTCTAATCTGTTACAGTTCGCTCTGAATAGTTACGCACATGTACATAACAGAAAATGCACAAAAAATATGTAATGCATTCAGCTGAAAACAGAGTACAATTTATTTCTGCTCAAAAGTACTATGTGCTAACTTGATGTAAACGTATTCACTTTACTTTCCATATGATTTAGAGTTGTCTGCAACCAGTTTTATGTGTGTACTACTTATGTTAGTAAAGTTACACTAAGTTGCTCCTAAAGGTACAACCGTGTTTCAAAGCAATACAAAGCTGAATGTAGTTCCAATGTAAATGCAGTGTAGTATGTTCTTGAAATCAACTTAACTTTATGTATTCCATTGCTGTGAGTAGTTTTTTTGTGTTTCTAATCTGTTACAGTTCGCTCTGAATAGTTACGCACATGTACATAACAGAAAAAGCACAAAAAATAAGTAATGCATTCAGCTGAAAACAGTACAATTTATTTCTGCTCAAAAGTACTATGTGCTAACTTGATGTAAACGTATTCACTTTACTTTCCATATGATTTAGAGTTGTCTGCAACCAGTTTTATGTGTGTGCTACTGCAGTTAGTAAAGTTACACTAAGCAATATCACCAGTTGCTCCTAATGGTACTACCGTGTTTCAAAGCAATACAAAGCTAAATGTAGTTCCAATGTAAATGCATTGTAGTATGTTCTTGAAATCAACTTTACTTTATGTATTCCATTGCTGTGAGTAGCTTTCCTTGTTGTTCCATTCAGTTGCAGTTCATTCTGAATAGTTACGCACATGTACATAACAGAAAATACACAAAATAAAAAGTAACGCATTGAGCTGAAAAAAGAGTACAATTTACTTTTGCTCAAAAGTACTATGTGCTAACTAGATCTAAACGTTTGTAATTGACTTTCTATATGATTTGGTGCAGTCTGCAACAAGTTTTATGTGTGTGCTACTGAAGTTACTAACGTTACAATAAACCATATCACCAGTTGCTACTAATGGTACTAGTGTTTCAAAGCAATAAAAAGCTAAATGTAGTTCCAATGTAAATGCATTGTAGTATGTTCTTGAATTCAACTTTACTTTAGGTATTCCATTGCTGTGAGTAGCTTTCCTTGTTTTTCCATTCAGTTGCAGTTCATTCTGAATAGTTACGCACATGTACATAACAGAAAACGCACAAAAAATAAGTAATGCATTCAGCTGAAAAGAGAGTACAATTTATTTCTGCTCAAAAGTACTATGTGCTAACTTGATGTAAACGTATTCACTTTACTTTCCATATGATTTAGAGTTGTCTGCAACCAGTTTTATGTGTGTGCTACTGCAGTTAGTAAAGTTACACTAAGCAATATCACCAGTTGCTCCTAATGGTACTACCGTGTTTCAAAGCAATACAAAGCTAAATGTAGTTCCAATGTAAATGCAGTGTAGTATGTTCTTGAATTCAACTTTACTTTATGTATTCCATTGCTGTGAGTAGCTTTCCTTGTTTTTCTATTCAGTTGCAGTTCACTCTGAATAATGCACATGTACATAACAGAAAATGCACAAAAAATAAGTAATGCATTCAGCTGAAAAGAGAGTACAATTTACTTTTGCTCAAAAGTACTATGTGCTAACTTGATGTAAACGTATTCACGTTACTTTCCATATGATTTAGAGTTGTCTGCAACCAGTTTTATGTGTGTGCTACTGATGTTAGTAAAGTTACACTAAGCAATATCACCAGTTGCTCCTAATTGTACTAACGTGTTTCAAAGCAATACAAAGCTAAATGCAGTTCCAATTTAAATGCAGTGTAGTATGTACTTGAAATCAACTTTACTTTATGTATTCCATTGCTGTGAGTAGTTTTTTTTGTGTTTCTAATCTGTTACAGTTCGCTCTGAATAGTTACGCACATGTACATAACAGAAAATGCACAAAAAATATGTAATGCATTCAGCTGAAAACAGAGTACAATTTATTTCTGCTCAAAAGTACTATGTGCTAACTTGATGTAAACGTATTCACTTTACTTTCCATATGATTTAGAGTTGTCTGCAACCAGTTTTATGTGTGTGCTACTGCAGTTAGTAAAGTTACACTAAGCAATATCACCAGTTGCTCCTAATGGTACTACCGTGTTTCAAAGCAATACAAAGCTAAATGTAGTTCCAATGTAAATGCAGTGTAGTATGTTCTTGAATTCAACTTTACTTTATGTATTCCATTGCTGTGAGTAGCTTTCCTTGTTTTTCTATTCAGTTGCAGTTCACTCTGAGTAATGCACATGTACATAACAGAAAATGCACAAAAAATAAGTAATGCATACAGCTGAAAAGAGAGTACAATTTACTTTTGCTCAAAAGTACTATGTGCTAACTTGATGTAAACGTATTCACGTTACTTTCCATATGATTTAGAGTTGTCTGCAACCAGTTTTATGTGTGTGCTACTGATGTTAGTAAAGTTACACTAAGCAATATCACCAGTTGCTCCTAATTGTACTAACGTGTTTCAAAGCAATACAAAGCTAAATGCAGTTCCAATTTAAATGCAGTGTAGTATGTACTTGAAATCAACTTTACTTTATGTATTCCATTGCTGTGAGTAGTTTTTTTTGTGTTTCTAATCTGTTACAGTTCGCTCTGAATAGTTACGCACATGTACATAACAGAAAATGCACAAAAAATATGTAATGCATTCAGCTGAAAACAGAGTACAATTTATTTCTGCTCAAAAGTACTATGTGCTAACTTGATGTAAACGTATTCACTTTACTTTCCATATGATTTAGAGTTGTCTGCAACCAGTTTTATGTGTGTACTACTTATGTTAGTAAAGTTACACTAAGTTGCTCCTAAAGGTACAACCGTGTTTCAAAGCAATACAAAGCTGAATGTAGTTCCAATGTAAATGCAGTGTAGTATGTTCTTGAAATCAACTTAACTTTATGTATTCCATTGCTGTGAGTAGTTTTTTTGTGTTTCTAATCTGTTACAGTTCGCTCTGAATAGTTACGCACATGTACATAACAGAAAAAGCACAAAAAATAAGTAATGCATTCAGCTGAAAACAGTACAATTTATTTCTGCTCAAAAGTACTATGTGCTAACTTGATGTAAACGTATTCACTTTACTTTCCATATGATTTAGAGTTGTCTGCAACCAGTTTTATGTGTGTGCTACTGCAGTTAGTAAAGTTACACTAAGCAATATCACCAGTTGCTCCTAATGGTACTACCGTGTTTCAAAGCAATACAAAGCTAAATGTAGTTCCAATGTAAATGCATTGTAGTATGTTCTTGAAATCAACTTTACTTTATGTATTCCATTGCTGTGAGTAGCTTTCCTTGTTGTTCCATTCAGTTGCAGTTCACTCTGAATAGTTATGCACATGTACATAACAGAAAATACACAAAATAAAAAGTAACGCATTCAGCTGAAAAGAGAGTACAATTTACTTTTGCTCAAAAGTACTATGTGCTAACTAGATCTAAACGTTTGTAATTGACTTTCTATATGATTTGGTGCAGTCTGCAACAAGTTTTATGTGTGTGCTACTGAAGTTACTAACGTTACAATAAACCATATCACCAGTTGCTACTAATGGTACTAGTGTTTCAAAGCAATAAAAAGCTAAATGTAGTTCCAATGTAAATGCATTGTAGTATGTTCTTGAATTCAACTTTACTTTAGGTATTCCATTGCTGTGAGTAGCTTTCCTTGTTTTTCCATTCAGTTGCAGTTCATTCTGAATAGTTACGCACATGTACATAACAGAAAACGCACAAAAAATAAGTAATGCATTCAGCTGAAAAGAGAGTACAATTTATTTCTGCTCAAAAGTACTATGTGCTAACTTGATGTAAACGTATTCACTTTACTTTCCATATGATTTAGAGTTGTCTGCAACCAGTTTTATGTGTGTGCTACTGCAGTTAGTAAAGTTACACTAAGCAATATCACCAGTTGCTCCTAATGGTACTACCGTGTTTCAAAGCAATACAAAGCTAAATGTAGTTCCAATGTAAATGCAGTGTAGTATGTTCTTGAATTCAACTTTACTTTATGTATTCCATTGCTGTGAGTAGCTTTCCTTGTTTTTCTATTCAGTTGCAGTTCACTCTGAATAATGCACATGTACATAACAGAAAATGCACAAAAAATAAGTAATGCATTCAGCTGAAAAGAGAGTACAATTTACTTTTGCTCAAAAGTACTATGTGCTAACTTGATGTAAACGTATTCACGTTACTTTCCATATGATTTAGAGTTGTCTGCAACCAGTTTTATGTGTGTGCTACTGATGTTAGTAAAGTTACACTAAGCAATATCACCAGTTGCTCCTAATTGTACTAACGTGTTTCAAAGCAATACAAAGCTAAATGCAGTTCCAATTTAAATGCAGTGTAGTATGTACTTGAAATCAACTTTACTTTATGTATTCCATTGCTGTGAGTAGTTTTTTTTGTGTTTCTAATCTGTTACAGTTCGCTCTGAATAGTTACGCACATGTACATAACAGAAAATGCACAAAAAATATGTAATGCATTCAGCTGAAAACAGAGTACAATTTATTTCTGCTCAAAAGTACTATGTGCTAACTTGATGTAAACGTATTCACTTTACTTTCCATATGATTTAGAGTTGTCTGCAACCAGTTTTATGTGTGTGCTACTGCAGTTAGTAAAGTTACACTAAGCAATATCACCAGTTGCTCCTAATGGTACTACCGTGTTTCAAAGCAATACAAAGCTAAATGTAGTTCCAATGTAAATGCAGTGTAGTATGTTCTTGAATTCAACTTTACTTTATGTATTCCATTGCTGTGAGTAGCTTTCCTTGTTTTTCTATTCAGTTGCAGTTCACTCTGAGTAATGCACATGTACATAACAGAAAATGCACAAAAAATAAGTAATGCATACAGCTGAAAAGAGAGTACAATTTACTTTTGCTCAAAAGTACTATGTGCTAACTTGATGTAAACGTATTCACGTTACTTTCCATATGATTTAGAGTTGTCTGCAACCAGTTTTATGTGTGTGCTACTGATGTTAGTAAAGTTACACTAAGCAATATCACCAGTTGCTCCTAATTGTACTAACGTGTTTCAAAGCAATACAAAGCTAAATGCAGTTCCAATTTAAATGCAGTGTACTATGTACTTGAAATCAACTTTACTTTATGTATTCCATTGCTGTGAGTAGTTTTTTTTGTGTTTCTAATCTGTTACAGTTCGCTCTGAATAGTTACGCACATGTACATAACAGAAAATGCACAAAAAATATGTAATGCATTCAGCTGAAAACAGAGTACAATTTATTTCTGCTCAAAAGTACTATGTGCCAACTTGATGTAAACGTATTCACTTTACTTTCCATATGATTTAGAGTTGTCTGCAACCAGTTTTATGTGTGTACTACTTATGTTAGTAAAGTTACACTAAGTTGCTCCTAAAGGTACAACCGTGTTTCAAAGCAATACAAAGCTGAATGTAGTTCCAATGTAAATGCAGTGTAGTATGTTCTTGAAATCAACTTAACTTTATGTATTCCATTGCTGTGAGTAGTTTTTTTGTGTTTCTAATCTGTTACAGTTCGCTCTGAATAGTTACGCACATGTACATAACAGAAAAAGCACAAAAAATAAGTAATGCATTCAGCTGAAAACAGTACAATTTATTTCTGCTCAAAAGTACTATGTGCTAACTTGATGTAAACGTATTCACTTTACTTTCCATATGATTTAGAGTTGTCTGCAACCAGTTTTATGTGTGTGCTACTGCAGTTAGTAAAGTTACACTAAGCAATATCACCAGTTGCTCCTAATGGTACTACCGTGTTTCAAAGCAATACAAAGCTAAATGTAGTTCCAATGTAAATGCATTGTAGTATGTTCTTGAAATCAACTTTACTTTATGTATTCCATTGCTGTGAGTAGCTTTCCTTGTTGTTCCATTCAGTTGCAGTTCACTCTGAATAGTTATGCACATGTACATAACAGAAAATACACAAAATAAAAAGTAACGCATTCAGCTGAAAAGAGAGTACAATTTACTTTTGCTCAAAAGTACTATGTGCTAACTAGATCTAAACGTTTGTAATTGACTTTCTATATGATTTGGTGCAGTCTGCAACAAGTTTTATGTGTGTGCTACTGAAGTTACTAACGTTACAATAAACCATATCACCAGTTGCTACTAATGGTACTAGTGTTTCAAAGCAATAAAAAGCTAAATGTAGTTCCAATGTAAATGCATTGTAGTATGTTCTTGAATTCAACTTTACTTTAGGTATTCCATTGCTGTGAGTAGCTTTCCTTGTTTTTCCATTCAGTTGCAGTTCATTCTGAATAGTTACGCACATGTACATAACAGAAAACGCACAAAAAATAAGTAATGCATTCAGCTGAAAAGAGAGTACAATTTATTTCTGCTCAAAAGTACTATGTGCTAACTTGATGTAAACGTATTCACTTTACTTTCCATATGATTTAGAGTTGTCTGCAACCAGTTTTATGTGTGTGCTACTGCAGTTAGTAAAGTTACACTAAGCAATATCACCAGTTGCTCCTAATGGTACTACCGTGTTTCAAAGCAATACAAAGCTAAATGTAGTTCCAATGTAAATGCAGTGTAGTATGTTCTTGAATTCAACTTTACTTTATGTATTCCATTGCTGTGAGTAGCTTTCCTTGTTTTTCTATTCAGTTGCAGTTCACTCTGAATAATGCACATGTACATAACAGAAAATGCACAAAAAATAAGTAATGCATTCAGCTGAAAAGAGAGTACAATTTACTTTTGCTCAAAAGTACTATGTGCTAACTTGATGTAAACGTATTCACGTTACTTTCCATATGATTTAGAGTTGTCTGCAACCAGTTTTATGTGTGTGCTACTGATGTTAGTAAAGTTACACTAAGCAATATCACCAGTTGCTCCTAATTGTACTAACGTGTTTCAAAGCAATACAAAGCTAAATGCAGTTCCAATTTAAATGCAGTGTAGTATGTACTTGAAATCAACTTTACTTTATGTATTCCATTGCTGTGAGTAGCTTTGCTTGTTGTTCTATTCAGTTGCAGTTCACTCTGAATAGTTATGCACATGTACATAACAGAAAATACACAAAATAAAAAGTAACGCATTCAGCTGAAAAGAGAGTACAATTTACTTTTGCTCAAAAGTACTATGTGCTAACTAGATCTAAACGTTTGTAATTGACTTTCTATATGATTTGGTGCAGTCTGCAACAAGTTTTATGTGTGTGCTACTGAAGTTACTAACGTTACAATAAACCATATCACCAGTTGCTACTAATGGTACTAGTGTTTCAAAGCAATAAAAAGCTAAATGTAGTTCCAATGTAAATGCATTGTAGTATGTTCTTGAATTCAACTTTACTTTAGGTATTCCATTGCTGTGAGTAGCTTTCCTTGTTTTTCCATTCAGTTGCAGTTCATTCTGAATAGTTACGCACATGTACATAACAGAAAACGCACAAAAAATAAGTAATGCATTCAGCTGAAAAGAGAGTACAATTTATTTCTGCTCAAAAGTACTATGTGCTAACTTGAGGTAAACGTATTCACTTTACTTTCCATATGATTTAGAGTTGTCTGCAACCAGTTTTATGTGTGTGCTACTGCAGTTAGTAAAGTTACACTAAGCAATATCACCAGTTGCTCCTAATTGTACTAACGTGTTTCAAAGCAATACAAAGCTAAATGCAGTTCCAATTTAAATGCAGTGTAGTATGTACTTGAAATCAACTTTACTTTATGTATTCCATTGCTGTGAGTAGTTTTTTTTTGTGTTTCTAATCTGTTACAGTTCGCTCTGAATAGTTACGCACATGTACATAACAGAAAATGCACAAAAAATATGTAATGCATTCAGCTGAAAACAGAGTACAATTTATTTCTGCTCAAAAGTACTATGTGCTAACTTGATGTAAACGTATTCACTTTACTTTCCATATGATCTAGAGTTGTCTGCAACCAGTTTTATGTGTGTGCTACTGCAGTTAGTAAAGTTACACTAAGCAATATCACCAGTTGCTCCTAATGGTACTACCGTGTTTCAAAGCAATACAAAGCTAAATGTAGTTCCAATGTAAATGCAGTGTAGTATGTTCTTGAATTCAACTTTACTTTATGTATTCCATTGCTGTGAGTAGCTTTCCTTGTTTTTCTATTCAGTTGCAGTTCACTCTGAGTAATGCACATGTACATAACAGAAAATGCACAAAAAATAAGTAATGCATACAGCTGAAAAGAGAGTACAATTTACTTTTGCTCAAAAGTACTATGTGCTAACTTGATGTAAACGTATTCACGTTACTTTCCATATGATTTAGAGTTGTCTGCAACCAGTTTTATGTGTGTACTACTTATGTTAGTAAAGTTACACTAAGTTGCTCCTAAAGGTACAACCGTGTTTCAAAGCAATACAAAGCTGAATGTAGTTCCAATGTAAATGCAGTGTAGTATGTTCTTGAAATCAACTTAACTTTATGTATTCCATTGCTGTGAGTAGTTTTTTTGTGTTTCTAATCTGTTACAGTTCGCTCTGAATAGTTACGCACATGTACATAACAGAAAAAGCACAAAAAATAAGTAATGCATTCAGCTGAAAACAGTACAATTTATTTCTGCTCAAAAGTACTATGTGCTAACTTGATGTAAACGTATTCACTTTACTTTCCATATGATTTAGAGTTGTCTGCAACCAGTTTTATGTGTGTGCTACTGCAGTTAGTAAAGTTACACTAAGCAATATCACCAGTTGCTCCTAATGGTACTACCGTGTTTCAAAGCAATACAAAGCTAAATGTAGTTCCAATGTAAATGCATTGTAGTATGTTCTTGAAATCAACTTTACTTTATGTATTCCATTGCTGTGAGTAGCTTTCCTTGTTGTTCCATTCAGTTGCAGTTCACTCTGAATAGTTATGCACATGTACATAACAGAAAATACACAAAATAAAAAGTAACGCATTCAGCTGAAAAGAGAGTACAATTTACTTTTGCTCAAAAGTACTATGTGCTAACTAGATCTAAACGTTTGTAATTGACTTTCTATATGATTTGGTGCAGTCTGCAACAAGTTTTATGTGTGTGCTACTGAAGTTACTAACGTTACAATAAACCATATCACCAGTTGCTACTAATGGTACTAGTGTTTCAAAGCAATAAAAAGCTAAATGTAGTTCCAATGTAAATGCATTGTAGTATGTTCTTGAATTCAACTTTACTTTAGGTATTCCATTGCTGTGAGTAGCTTTCCTTGTTTTTCCATTCAGTTGCAGTTCATTCTGAATAGTTACGCACATGTACATAACAGAAAACGCACAAAAAATAAGTAATGCATTCAGCTGAAAAGAGAGTACAATTTATTTCTGCTCAAAAGTACTATGTGCTAACTTGATGTAAACGTATTCACTTTACTTTCCATATGATTTAGAGTTGTCTGCAACCAGTTTTATGTGTGTGCTACTGCAGTTAGTAAAGTTACACTAAGCAATATCACCAGTTGCTCCTAATTGTACTAACGTGTTTCAAAGCAATACAAAGCTAAATGCAGTTCCAATTTAAATGCAGTGTAGTATGTACTTGAAATCAACTTTACTTTATGTATTCCATTGCTGTGAGTAGTTTTTTTTTGTGTTTCTAATCTGTTACAGTTCGCTCTGAATAGTTACGCACATGTACATAACAGAAAATGCACAAAAAATATGTAATGCATTCAGCTGAAAACAGAGTACAATTTATTTCTGCTCAAAAGTACTATGTGCTAACTTGATGTAAACGTATTCACTTTACTTTCCATATGATCTAGAGTTGTCTGCAACCAGTTTTATGTGTCTGCTACTGATGTTAGTAAAGTTACACTAAGCAATATCACCAGTTGCTCCTAATTGTACTAACGTGTTTCAAAGCAATACAAAGCTAAATGCAGTTCCAATTTAAATGCAGTGTAGTATGTACTTGAAATCAACTTTACTTTATGTATTCCATTGCTGTGAGTAGTTTTTTTTGTGTTTCTAATCTGTTACAGTTCGCTCTGAATAGTTACGCACATGTACATAACAGAAAATGCACAAAAAATATGTAATGCATTCAGCTGAAAACAGAGTACAATTTATTTCTGCTCAAAAGTACTATGTGCTAACTTGATGTAAACGTATTCACTTTACTTTCCATATGATTTAGAGTTGTCTGCAACCAGTTTTATGTGTGTACTACTTATGTTAGTAAAGTTACACTAAGTTGCTCCTAAAGGTACAACCGTGTTTCAAAGCAATACAAAGCTGAATGTAGTTCCAATGTAAATGCAGTGTAGTATGTTCTTGAAATCAACTTAACTTTATGTATTCCATTGCTGTGAGTAGTTTTTTTGTGTTTCTAATCTGTTACAGTTCGCTCTGAATAGTTACGCACATGTACATAACAGAAAAAGCACAAAAAATAAGTAATGCATTCAGCTGAAAACAGTACAATTTATTTCTGCTCAAAATTACTATGTGCTAACTTGATGTAAACGTATTCACTTTACTTTCCATATGATTTAGAGTTGTCTGCAACCAGTTTTATGTGTGTGCTACTGCAGTTAGTAAAGTTACACTAAGCAATATCACCAGTTGCTCCTAATGGTACTACCGTGTTTCAAAGCAATACAAAGCTAAATGTAGTTCCAATGTAAATGCATTGTAGTATGTTCTTGAAATCAACTTTACTTTATGTATTCCATTGCTGTGAGTAGCTTTCCTTGTTGTTCCATTCAGTTGCAGTTCACTCTGAATAGTTATGCACATGTACATAACAGAAAATACACAAAATAAAAAGTAACGCATTCAGCTGAAAAGAGAGTACAATTTACTTTTGCTCAAAAGTACTATGTGCTAACTAGATCTAAACGTTTGTAATTGACTTTCTATATGATTTGGTGCAGTCTGCAACAAGTTTTATGTGTGTGCTACTGAAGTTACTAACGTTACAATAAACCATATCACCAGTTGTTACTAATGGTACTAGTGTTTCAAAGCAATAAAAAGCTAAATGTAGTTCCAATGTAAATGCATTGTAGTATGTTCTTGAATTCAACTTTACTTTAGGTATTCCATTGCTGTGAGTAGCTTTCCTTGTTTTTCCATTCAGTTGCAGTTCATTCTGAATAGTTACGCACATGTACATAACAGAAAACGCACAAAAAATAAGTAATGCATTCAGCTGAAAAGAGAGTACAATTTATTTCTGCTCAAAAGTACTATGTGCTAACTTGATGTAAACGTATTCACTTTACTTTCCATATGATTTAGAGTTGTCTGCAACCAGTTTTATGTGTGTGCTACTGCAGTTAGTAAAGTTACACTAAGCAATATCACCAGTTGCTCCTAATGGTACTACCGTGTTTCAAAGCAATACAAAGCTAAATGTAGTTCCAATGTAAATGCATTGTAGTATGTTCTTGAAATCAACTTTACTTTATGTATTCCATTGCTGTGAGTAGCTTTCCTTGTTGTTCCATTCAGTTGCAGTTCACTCTGAATAGTTATGCACATGTACATAACAGAAAATACACAAAATAAAAAGTAACGCATTCAGCTGAAAAGAGAGTACAATTTACTTTTGCTCAAAAGTACTATGTGCTAACTAGATCTAAACGTTTGTAATTGACTTTCTATATGATTTGGTGCAGTCTGCAACAAGTTTTATGTGTGTGCTACTGAAGTTACTAACGTTACAATAAACCATATCACCAGTTGCTACTAATGGTACTAGTGTTTCAAAGCAATAAAAAGCTAAATGTAGTTCCAATGTAAATGCATTGTAGTATGTTCTTGAATTCAACTTTACTTTAGGTATTCCATTGCTGTGAGTAGCTTTCCTTGTTTTTCCATTCAGTTGCAGTTCATTCTGAATAGTTACGCACATGTACATAACAGAAAACGCACAAAAAATAAGTAATGCATTCAGCTGAAAAGAGAGTACAATTTATTTCTGCTCAAAAGTACTATGTGCTAACTTGATGTAAACGTATTCACTTTACTTTCCATATGATTTAGAGTTGTCTGCAACCAGTTTTATGTGTGTGCTACTGCAGTTAGTAAAGTTACACTAAGCAATATCACCAGTTGCTCCTAATTGTACTAACGTGTTTCAAAGCAATACAAAGCTAAATGCAGTTCCAATTTAAATGCAGTGTAGTATGTACTTGAAATCAACTTTACTTTATGTATTCCATTGCTGTGAGTAGTTTTTTTTTGTGTTTCTAATCTGTTACAGTTCGCTCTGAATACTTACGCACATGTACATAACAGAAAATGCACAAAAAATATGTAATGCATTCAGCTGAAAACAGAGTACAATTTATTTCTGCTCAAAAGTACTATGTGCTAACTTGATGTAAACGTATTCACTTTACTTTCCATATGATCTAGAGTTTTCTGCAACCAGTTTTATGTGTCTGCTACTGATGTTAGTAAAGTTACACTAAGCAATATCACCAGTTGCTCCTAATTGTACTAACGTGTTTCAAAGCAATACAAAGCTAAATGCAGTTCCAATTTAAATGCAGTGTAGTATGTACTTGAAATCAACTTTACTTTATGTATTCCATTGCTGTGAGTAGTTTTTTTTGTGTTTCTAATCTGTTACAGTTCGCTCTGAATAGTTACGCACATGTACATAACAGAAAATGCACAAAAAATATGTAATGCATTCAGCTGAAAACAGAGTACAATTTATTTCTGCTCAAAAGTACTATGTGCTAACTTGATGTAAACGTATTCACTTTACTTTCCATATGATTTAGAGTTGTCTGCAACCAGTTTTATGTGTGTACTACTTATGTTAGTAAAGTTACACTAAGTTGCTCCTAAAGGTACAACCGTGTTTCAAAGCAATACAAAGCTGAATGTAGTTCCAATGTAAATGCAGTGTAGTATGTTCTTGAAATCAACTTAACTTTATGTATTCCATTGCTGTGAGTAGTTTTTTTGTGTTTCTAATCTGTTACAGTTCGCTCTGAATAGTTACGCACATGTACATAACAGAAAAAGCACAAAAAATAAGTAATGCATTCAGCTGAAAACAGTACAATTTATTTCTGCTCAAAAGTACTATGTGCTAACTTGATGTAAACGTATTCACTTTACTTTCCATATGATTTAGAGTTGTCTGCAACCAGTTTTATGTGTGTGCTACTGCAGTTAGTAAAGTTACACTAAGCAATATCACCAGTTGCTCCTAATGGTACTACCGTGTTTCAAAGCAATACAAAGCTAAATGTAGTTCCAATGTAAATGCATTGTAGTATGTTCTTGAAATCAACTTTACTTTATGTATTCCATTGCTGTGAGTAGCTTTCCTTGTTGTTCCATTCAGTTGCAGTTCACTCTGAATAGTTATGCACATGTACATAACAGAAAATACACAAAATAAAAAGTAACGCATTCAGCTGAAAAGAGAGTACAATTTACTTTTGCTCAAAAGTACTATGTGCTAACTAGATCTAAACGTTTGTAATTGACTTTCTATATGATTTGGTGCAGTCTGCAACAAGTTTTATGTGTGTGCTACTGAAGTTACTAACGTTACAATAAACCATATCACCAGTTGCTACTAATGGTACTAGTGTTTCAAAGCAATAAAAAGCTAAATGTAGTTCCAATGTAAATGCATTGTAGTATGTTCTTGAATTCAACTTTACTTTAGGTATTCCATTGCTGTGAGTAGCTTTCCTTGTTTTTCCATTCAGTTGCAGTTCATTCTGAATAGTTACGCACATGTACATAACAGAAAACGCACAAAAAATAAGTAATGCATTCAGCTGAAAAGAGAGTACAATTTATTTCTGCTCAAAAGTACTATGCGCTAACTTGATGTAAACGTATTCACTTTACTTTCCATATGATTTAGAGTTGTCTGCAACCAGTTTTATGTGTGTGCTACTGCAGTTAGTAAAGTTACACTAAGCAATATCACCAGTTGCTCCTAATGGTACTACCGTGTTTCAAAGCAATACAAAGCTAAATGTAGTTCCAATGTAAATGCATTGTAGTATGTTCTTGAATTCAACTTTACTTTAGGTATTCCATTGCTGTGAGTAGCTTTCCTTGTTTTTCCATTCAGTTGCAGTTCATTCTGAATAGTTACGCACATGTACATAACAGAAAACGCACAAAAAATAAGTAATGCATTCAGCTGAAAAGAGAGTACAATTTATTTCTGCTCAAAAGTACTATGTGCTAACTTGATGTAAACGTATTCACTTTACTTTCCATATGATTTAGAGTTGTCTGCAACCAGTTTTATGTGTGTGCTACTGCAGTTAGTAAAGTTACACTAAGCAATATCACCAGTTGCTCCTAATGGTACTACCGTGTTTCAAAGCAACACAAAGCTAAATGTAGTTCCAATGTAAATGCATTGTAGTATGTTCTTGAAATCAACTTTACTTTATGTATTCCATTGCTGTGAGTAGCTTTCCTTGTTGTTCCATTCAGTTGCAGTTCACTCTGAATGGTTATGCACATGTACATAACAGAAAATACACAAAATAAAAAGTAACGCATTCAGCTGAAAAGAGAGTACAATTTACTTTTGCTCAAAAGTACTATGTGCTAACTAGATCTAAACGTTTGTAATTGACTTTCTATATGATTTGGTGCAGTCTGCAACAAGTTTTATGTGTGTGCTACTGAAGTTACTAACGTTACAATAAACCATATCACCAGTTGCTACTAATGGTACTAGTGTTTCAAAGCAATAAAAAGCTAAATGTAGTTCCAATGTAAATGCATTGTAGTATGTTCTTGAATTCAACTTTACTTTAGGTATTCCATTGCTGTGAGTAGCTTTCCTTGTTTTTCCATTCAGTTGCAGTTCATTCTGAATAGTTACGCACATGTACATAACAGAAAACGCACAAAAAATAAGTAATGCATTCAGCTGAAAAGAGAGTACAATTTATTTCTGCTCAAAAGTACTATGTGCTAACTTGATGTAAACGTATTCACTTTACTTTCCATATGATTTAGAGTTGTCTGCAACCAGTTTTATGTGTGTGCTACTGCAGTTAGTAAAGTTACACTAAGCAATATCACCAGTTGCTCCTAATTGTACTAACGTGTTTCAAAGCAATACAAAGCTAAATGCAGTTCCAATTTAAATGCAGTGTAGTATGTACTTGAAATCAACTTTACTTTATGTATTCCATTGCTGTGAGTAGTTTTTTTTTGTGTTTCTAATCTGTTACAGTTCGCTCTGAATAGTTACGCACATGTACATAACAGAAAATGCACAAAAAATATGTAATGCATTCAGCTGAAAACAGTACAATTTATTTCTGCTCAAAAGTACTATGTGCTAACTTGATGTAAACGTATTCACTTTACTTTCCATATGATTTAGAGTTGTCTGCAACCAGTTTTATGTGTGTGCTACTGCAGTTAGTAAAGTTACACTAAGCAATATCACCAGTTGCTCCTAATGGTACTACCGTGTTTCAAAGCAATACAAAGCTAAATGTAGTTCCAATGTAAATGCATTGTAGTATGTTCTTGAAATCAACTTTACTTTATGTATTCCATTGCTGTGAGTAGCTTTCCTTGTTGTTCCATTCAGTTGCAGTTCACTCTGAATAGTTATGCACATGTACATAACAGAAAATACACAAAATAAAAAGTAACGCATTCAGCTGAAAAGAGAGTACAATTTACTTTTGCTCAAAAGTACTATGTGCTAACTAGATCTAAACGTTTGTAATTGACTTTCTATATGATTTGGTGCAGTCTGCAACAAGTTTTATGTGTGTGCTACTGAAGTTACTAACGTTACAATAAACCATATCACCAGTTGCTACTAATGGTACTAGTGTTTCAAAGCAATAAAAAGCTAAATGTAGTTCCAATGTAAATGCAGTGTAGTATGTTCTTGAATTCAACTTTACTTTATGTATTCCATTGCTGTGAGTAGCTTTCCTTGTTTTTCTATTCAGTTGCAGTTCACTCTGAATAATGCACATGTACATAACAGAAAATGCACAAAAAATAAGTAATGCATTCAGCTGAAAAGAGAGTACAATTTACTTTTGCTCAAAAGTACTATGTGCTAACTTGATGTAAACGTATTCACGTTACTTTCCATATGATTTAGAGTTGTCTGCAACCAGTTTTATGTGTGTGCTACTGATGTTAGTAAAGTTACACTAAGCAATATCACCAGTTGCTCCTAATTGTACTAACGTGTTTCAAAGCAATACAAAGCTAAATGCAGTTCCAATTTAAATGCAGTGTAGTATGTACTTGAAATCAACTTTACTTTATGTATTCCATTGCTGTGAGTAGTTTTTTTTGTGTTTCTAATCTGTTACAGTTCGCTCTGAATAGTTACGCACATGTACATAACAGAAAATGCACAAAAAATATGTAATGCATTCAGCTGAAAACAGAGTACAATTTATTTCTGCTCAAAAGTACTATGTGCTAACTTGATGTAAACGTATTCACTTTACTTTCCATATGATTTAGAGTTGTCTGCAACCAGTTTTATGTGTGTGCTACTGCAGTTAGTAAAGTTACACTAAGCAATATCACCAGTTGCTCCTAATGGTACTACCGTGTTTCAAAGCAATACAAAGCTAAATGTAGTTCCAATGTAAATGCAGTGTAGTATGTTCTTGAATTCAACTTTACTTTATGTATTCCATTGCTGTGAGTAGCTTTCCTTGTTTTTCTATTCAGTTGCAGTTCACTCTGAGTAATGCACATGTACATAACAGAAAATGCACAAAAAATAAGTAATGCATACAGCTGAAAAGAGAGTACAATTTACTTTTGCTCAAAAGTACTATGTGCTAACTTGATGTAAACGTATTCACGTTACTTTCCATATGATTTAGAGTTGTCTGCAACCAGTTTTATGTGTGTGCTACTGATGTTAGTAAAGTTACACTAAGCAATATCACCAGTTGCTCCTAATTGTACTAACGTGTTTCAAAGCAATACAAAGCTAAATGCAGTTCCAATTTAAATGCAGTGTAGTATGTACTTGAAATCAACTTTACTTTATGTATTCCATTGCTGTGAGTAGTTTTTTTTGTGTTTCTAATCTGTTACAGTTCGCTCTGAATAGTTACGCACATGTACATAACAGAAAATGCACAAAAAATATGTAATGCATTCAGCTGAAAACAGAGTACAATTTATTTCTGCTCAAAAGTACTATGTGCTAACTTGATGTAAACGTATTCACTTTACTTTCCATATGATTTAGAGTTGTCTGCAACCAGTTTTATGTGTGTACTACTTATGTTAGTAAAGTTACACTAAGTTGCTCCTAAAGGTACAACCGTGTTTCAAAGCAATACAAAGCTGAATGTAGTTCCAATGTAAATGCAGTGTAGTATGTTCTTGAAATCAACTTAACTTTATGTATTCCATTGCTGTGAGTAGTTTTTTTGTGTTTCTAATCTGTTACAGTTCGCTCTGAATAGTTACGCACATGTACATAACAGAAAAAGCACAAAAAATAAGTAATGCATTCAGCTGAAAACAGTACAATTTATTTCTGCTCAAAAGTACTATGTGCTAACTTGATGTAAACGTATTCACTTTACTTTCCATATGATTTAGAGTTGTCTGCAACCAGTTTTATGTGTGTGCTACTGCAGTTAGTAAAGTTACACTAAGCAATATCACCAGTTGCTCCTAATGGTACTACCGTGTTTCAAAGCAATACAAAGCTAAATGTAGTTCCAATGTAAATGCATTGTAGTATGTTCTTGAAATCAACTTTACTTTATGTATTCCATTGCTGTGAGTAGCTTTCCTTGTTGTTCCATTCAGTTGCAGTTCACTCTGAACAGTTATGCACATGTACATAACAGAAAATACACAAAATAAAAAGTAACGCATTCAGCTGAAAAGAGAGTACAATTTACTTTTGCTCAAAAGTACTATGTGCTAACTAGATCTAAACGTTTGTAATTGACTTTCTATATGATTTGGTGCAGTCTGCAACAAGTTTTATGTGTGTGCTACTGAAGTTACTAACGTTACAATAAACCATATCACCAGTTGCTACTAATGGTACTAGTGTTTCAAAGCAATAAAAAGCTAAATGTAGTTCCAATGTAAATGCATTGTAGTATGTTCTTGAATTCAACTTTACTTTAGGTATTCCATTGCTGTGAGTAGCTTTCCTTGTTTTTCCATTCAGTTGCAGTTCATTCTGAATAGTTACGCACATGTACATAACAGAAAACGCACAAAAAATAAGTAATGCATTCAGCTGAAAAGAGAGTACAATTTATTTCTGCTCAAAAGTACTATGTGCTAACTTGATGTAAACGTATTCACTTTACTTTCCATATGATTTAGAGTTGTCTGCAACCAGTTTTATGTGTGTGCTACTGCAGTTAGTAAAGTTACACTAAGCAATATCACCAGTTGCTCCTAATGGTACTACCGTGTTTCAAAGCAATACAAAGCTAAATGTAGTTCCAATGTAAATGCAGTGTAGTATGTTCTTGAATTCAACTTTACTTTATGTATTCCATTGCTGTGAGTAGCTTTCCTTGTTTTTCTATTCAGTTGCAGTTCACTCTGAGTAATGCACATGTACATAACAGAAAATGCACAAAAAATAAGTAATGCATACAGCTGAAAAGAGAGTACAATTTACTTTTGCTCAAAAGTACTATGTGCTAACTTGATGTAAACGTATTCACGTTACTTTCCATATGATTTAGAGTTGTCTGCAACCAGTTTTATGTGTGTGCTACTGATGTTAGTAAAGTTACACTAAGCAATATCACCAGTTGCTCCTAATTGTACTAACGTGTTTCAAAGCAATACAAAGCTAAATGCAGTTCCAATTTAAATGCAGTGTAGTATGTACTTGAAATCAACTTTACTTTATGTATTCCATTGCTGTGAGTAGTTTTTTTTGTGTTTCTAATCTGTTACAGTTCGCTCTGAATAGTTACGCACATGTACATAACAGAAAATGCACAAAAAATATGTAATGCATTCAGCTGAAAACAGAGTACAATTTATTTCTGCTCAAAAGTACTATGTGCTAACTTGATGTAAACGTATTCACTTTACTTTCCATATGATTTAGAGTTGTCTGCAACCAGTTTTATGTGTGTACTACTTATGTTAGTAAAGTTACACTAAGTTGCTCCTAAAGGTACAACCGTGTTTCAAAGCAATACAAAGCTGAATGTAGTTCCAATGTAAATGCAGTGTAGTATGTTCTTGAAATCAACTTAACTTTATGTATTCCATTGCTGTGAGTAGTTTTTTTGTGTTTCTAATCTGTTACAGTTCGCTCTGAATAGTTACGCACATGTACATAACAGAAAAAGCACAAAAAATAAGTAATGCATTCAGCTGAAAAGAGAGTACAATTTATTTCTGCTCAAAAGTACTATGTGCTAACTTGATGTAAACGTATTCACTTTACTTTCCATATGATGTACAGTTGTCTGCAACCAGTTTTATGTGTGTGCTACTGCAGTTAGTAAAGTTACACTAAGCAATATCACCAGTTGCTCCTAATGGTACTACCGTGTTTCAAAGCAATACAAAGCTAAATGTAGTTCCAATGTAAATGCATTGTAGTATGTTCTTGAAATCAACTTTACTTTATGTATTCCATTGCTGTGAGTAGCTTTCCTTGTTGTTCCATTCAGTTGCAGTTCACTCTGAATAGTTATGCACATGTACATAACAGAAAATACACAAAATAAAAAGTAACGCATTCAGCTGAAAAGAGAGTACAATTTACTTTTGCTCAAAAGTACTATGTGCTAACTAGATCTAAACGTTTGTAATTGACTTTCTATATGATTTGGTGCAGTCTGCAACAAGTTTTAAGTGTGTGCTACTGAAGTTACTAACGTTACAATAAACCATATCACCAGTTGCTACTAATGGTACTAGTGTTTCAAAGCAATAAAAAGCTAAATGTAGTTCCAATGTAAATGCATTGTAGTATGTTCTTGAATTCAACTTTACTTTAGGTATTCCATTGCTGTGAGTAGCTTTCCTTGTTTTTCTATTCAGTTGCAGTTCACTCTGAGTAATGCACATGTACATAACAGAAAATGCACAAAAAATAAGTAATGCATTCAGCTGAAAAGAGAGTACAATTTACTTTTGCTCAAAAGTACTATGTGCTAACTTGATGTAAACGTATTCACGTTACTTTCCATATGATTTAGAGTTGTCTGCAACCAGTTTTATGTGTGTGCTACTGCAGTTAGTAAAGTTACACTAAGTTGCTCCTAAAGGTAGAACTGTGTTTCAAAGCAATACAATGCTGAATGTAGTTCCAATGTAAATGCAGCGTAGTATGTTCTTGAATTCAACTTTACTTTATGTATTCCATTGCTGTGAGTAGCTTTCCTTGTTTTTCTATTCAGTTGCATTTCACTCTGAATAGTTATGCACGTACATAACAGAAAATACACAAAATAAAAAGTAACGCATGTAGCTGAAAAGAGAGTACAATTTACTTTTGCTCAAAAGTACTATGTGCTAACTTGATGTAAACGTATTCACTTTACTTTCCATATGATTTAGAGTTGTCTGCAACCAGTTTTATGTGTGTGCTACCGCATTTAGTAAAGTTACACTAAGTTGCTCCTAAAGGTACAACCGTGTTTCAAAGCAAAACAAAGCTGAATGTAGTTCCAATGTAAATGCAGTGTAGTAAGTTCTTGAAATCAACTTTACTTTATGTATTCCATTGCTGTGAGTAGCTTTCCTTGTTTTTCTATTCAGTTGCAGTTCATTCTGAATAGTTACGCACATGTACATAACAGAAAACGCACAAAAAATAAGTAATGCATTCAGCTGAAAAGAGAGTACAATTTATTTCTGCTCAAAAGTACTATGTGCTAACTTGATGTAAACGTATTCACTTTACTTTCCATATGATTTACAGTTGTCTGCAACCAGTTTTATGTGTGTGCTACTGAAGGTAGTAAAGTTACACTAAGTTGCTCCTAAAGGTACAACCGTGTTTCAAAGCAATACAATGCTGAATGTAGTTCCAATGTAAATGCAGTGTAGTATGTTCTTGAATTCAACTTTACTTTATGTATTCCATTGCTGTGAGTAGCTTTCCTTGTTTTTCTATTCAGTTGCAGTTCACTCTGAATAATGCACATGTACATAACAGAAAATGCACAAAAAATAAGTAATGCATTCAGCTGAAAACAGAGTACAATTTACTTTTGCTCAAAAGTACTATGTGCTAACTTGATGTAAACGTATTCACGTTACTTTCCATATGATTTAGAGTTGTCTGCAACCAGTTTTATGTGTGTGCTACTGCAGTTAGTAAAGTTACACTAAGTTGCTCCTAAAGGTAGAACTGTGTTTCAAAGCAATACAATGCTGAATGTAGTTCCAATGTAAATGCAGTGTAGTATGTTCTTGAATTCAACTTTACTTTATGTATTCCATTGCTGTGAGTAGCTTTCCTTGTTTTTCTATTCAGTTGCATTTCACTCTGAATAGTTATGCACGTACATCACAGAAAATACACAAAATAAAAAGTAACGCATGTAGCTGAAAAGAGAGTACAATTTACTTTTGCTCAAAAGTACTATGTGCTAACTTGATGTAAACGTATTCACTTTATTTTCCATATGATCTAGAGTTGTCTGCAACCAGTTTTATGTGTGTGCTACTGATGTTAGTAAAGTTACACTAAGCAATATCACCAGTTGCTCCTAATTGTACTAACGTGTTTCAAAGCAATACAAAGCTAAATGCAGTTCCAATTTAAATGCAGTGTAGTATGTACTTGAAATCAACTTTACTTTATGTATTCCATTGCTGTGAGTAGTTTTTTTTGTGTTTCTAATCTGTTACAGTTCGCTCTGAATAGTTACGCACATGTACATAACAGAAAATGCACAAAAAATATGTAATGCATTCAGCTGAAAACAGAGTACAATTTATTTCTGCTCAAAAGTACTATGTGCTAACTTGATGTAAACGTATTCACTTTACTTTCCATATGATCTAGAGTTGTCTGCAACCAGTTTTATGTGTGTGCTACTGATGTTAGTAAAGTTACACTAAGCAATATCACCAGTTGCTCCTAATTGTACTAACGTGTTTCAAAGCAATACAAAGCTAAATGCAGTTCCAATTTAAATGCAGTGTAGTATGTACTTGAAATCAACTTTACTTTATGTATTCCATTGCTGTGAGTAGTTTTTTTTGTGTTTCTAATCTGTTACAGTTCGCTCTGAATAGTTACGCACATGTACATAACAGAAAATGCACAAAAAATATGTAATGCATTCAGCTGAAAACAGAGTACAATTTATTTCTGCTCAAAAGTACTATGTGCTAACTTGATGTAAACGTATTCACTTTACTTTTCATATGATTTAGAGTTGTCTGCAACCAGTTTTATGTGTGTACTACTTATGTTAGTAAAGTTACACTAAGTTGCTCCTAAAGGTACAACCGTGTTTCAAAGCAATACAAAGCTGAATGTAGTTCCAATGTAAATGCAGTGTAGTATGTTCTTGAAATCAACTTAACTTTATGTATTCCATTGCTGTGAGTAGTTTTTTTGTGTTTCTAATCTGTTACAGTTCGCTCTGAATAGTTACGCACATGTACATAACAGAAAAAGCACAAAAAATAAGTAATGCATTCAGCTGAAAACAGTACAATTTATTTCTGCTCAAAAGTACTATGTGCTAACTTGATGTAAACGTATTCACTTTACTTTCCATATGATTTAGAGTTGTCTGCAACCAATTTTATGTGTGTGCTACTGCAGTTAGTAAAATTACACTAAGCAATATCACCAGTTGGTCCTAATGGTACTACCGTGTTTCAAAGCAATACAAGGCTAAATGTAGTTCCAATGTAAATGCAGTGTAGTATGTTCTTGAATTCAACTTTACTTTATGTATTCCATTGCTGTGAGTAGCTTTCCTTGTTTTTCTATTCAGTTGCAGTTCACTCTGAATAATGCACATGTACATAACAGAAAATGCACAAATAATAAGTAATGCATTCAGCTGAAAAGAGAGTACAATTTACTTTTGCTCAAAAGTACTATGTGCTAACTTGATGTAAACGTATTCACGTTAATTTCCATATGATTTAGAGTTGTCTGCAACCAGTGTTATGTGTGTGCTACTGCAGTTAGTAAAGTTACACTAAGTTGCTCCTAAAGGTAGAACTGTGTTTCAAAGCAATACAATGCTGAATGTAGTTCCAATGTAAATGCAGTGTAGTATGTTCTTGAATTCAACTTTACTTTATGTATTCCATTGCTGTGAGTAGCTTTCCTTGTTTTTCTATTCAGTTGCATTTCACTCTGAATAGTTATGCACGTACATAACAGAAAATACACAAAATAAAAAGTAACGCATGTAGCTGAAAAGAGAGTACAATTTACTTTTGCTCAAAAGTACTATGTGCTAACTTGATGTAAACGTATTCACTTTACTTTCCATATGATTTAGAGTTGTCTGCAACCAGTTTTATGTGTGTTCTACCGCATTTAGTAAAGTTACACTAAGTTGCTCCTAAAGGTACAACCGTGTTTCAAAGCAAAACAAAGCTGAATGTAGTTCCAATGTAAATGCAGTGTAGTAAGTTCTTGAAATCAACTTTACTTTATGTATTCCATTGCTGTGAGTAGTTTTTTTGTGTTTCTAATCTGTTACAGTTCGCTCTGAATAGTTACGCACATGTACATAACAGAAAAAGCACAAAAAATAAGTAATGCATTCAGCTGAAAACAGTACAATTGATTTCTGCTCAAAAGTACTATGTGCTAACTTGATGTAAACGTATTCACTTTACTTTCCATATGATTTAGAGTTGTCTGCAACCAGTTTTATGTGTGTGCTACTGCAGTTAGTAAAGTTACACTAAGCAATATCACCAGTTGCTCCTAATGGTACTACCGTGTTTCAAAGCAATACAAAGCTAAATGTAGTTCCAATGTAAATGCATTGTAGTATGTTCTTGAAATCAACTTTACTTTATGTATTCCATTGCTGTGAGTAGCTTTCCTTGTTGTTCCATTCAGTTGCAGTTCACTCTGAATAGTTATGCACATGCACATAACAGAAAATACACAAAATAAAAAGTAACGCATTCAGTTGAAAAGAGAGTACAATTTACTTTTGCTCAAAAGTACTATGTGCTAACTAGATCTAAACGTTTGTAATTGACTTTCTATATGATTTGGTGCAGTCTGCAACAAGTTTTATGTGTGTGCTACTGAAGTTACTAACGTTACAATAAACCATATCACCAGTTGCTACTAATGG
Source organism: Hemitrygon akajei (assembly GCF_048418815.1). Classification (NCBI taxonomy): domain Eukaryota; kingdom Metazoa; phylum Chordata; class Chondrichthyes; order Myliobatiformes; family Dasyatidae; genus Hemitrygon; species Hemitrygon akajei. The sequence continues at coordinate 58,207,545 of NC_133131.1, forward strand.
TACTACAGTGTTTCAAAGCAATAAAAAGCTAAATGTAGTTCCAATGTAAATGCATTGTAGTATGTTCTTGAATTCAACTTTACTTTAGGTATTCCATTGCTGTGAGTAGCTTTCCTTGTTTTTCCATTCAGTTGCAGTTCATTCTGAATAGTTACGCACATGTACATAACAGAAAACGCACAAAAAATAAGTAATGCATTCAGCTGAAAAGAGAGTACAATTTATTTCTGCTCAAAAGTACTATGTGCTAACTTGATGTAAACGTATTCACTTTACTTTCCATATGATTTAGAGTTGTCTGCAACCAGTTTTATGTGTGTGCTACTGAAGTTAGTAAAGTTACACTAAGTTGCTCCTAAAGGTACAACCGTGTTTCAAAGCAATACAAAGCTGAATGTAGTTCCAATGTAAATGCAGTGTAGTAAGTTCTTGAAATCAACTTTACTTTATGTATTCCATTGCTGTGAGTAGCTTTCCTTGTTTTTCTATTCAGTTGCAGTTCACTCTGAATAGTTATGCACATGTACATAACAGAAAATACACAAAATAAAAAGTAACGCATGCAGCTGAAAAGAGAGTACAATTTACTTTTGCTCAAAAGTACTATGTGCTAACTAGATCTAAACGTTTGTAATTGACTTTCTATATGATTTGGTGCAGTCTGCAACAAGTTTTATGTGTGTGCTACTGAAGTTACTAACGTTACAATAAACCATATCACCAGTTGCTACTAATGGTACTACCGTGTTTCAAAGCAATACAAAGCTAAATGTAGTTCCAATGTAAATGCATTGTAGTATGTTCTTGAAATCAACTTTACTTTATGTATTCCATTGCTGTGAGTAGCTTTCCTTGTTGTTCCATTCAGTTGCAGTTCACTCTGAATAGTTATGCACATGTACATAACAGAAAATACACAAAATAAAAAGTAACGCATTCAGTTGAAAAGAGAGTACAATTTACTTTTGCTCAAAAGTACTATGTGCTAACTAGATCTAAACGTTTGTAATTGACTTTCTATATGATTTGGTGCAGTCTGCAACAAGTTTTATGTGTGTGCTACTGAAGTTACTAACGTTACAATAAACCATATCACCAGTTGCTACTAATGGTACTACAGTGTTTCAAAGCAATAAAAAGCTAAATGTAGTTCCAATGTAAATGCATTGTAGTATGTTCTTGAATTCAACTTTACTTTAGGTATTCCATTGCTGTGAGTAGCTTTCCTTGTTTTTCCATTCAGTTGCAGTTCATTCTGAATAGTTACGCACATGTACATAACAGAAAACGCACAAAAAATAAGTAATGCATTCAGCTGAAAAGAGAGTACAATTTATTTCTGCTCAAAAGTACTATGTGCTAACTTGATGTAAACGTATTCACTTTACTTTCCATATGATTTAGAGTTGTCTGCAACCAGTTTTATGTGTGTGCTACTGAAGTTAGTAAAGTTACACTAAGTTGCTCCTAAAGGTACAACCGTGTTTCAAAGCAATACAAAGCTGAATGTAGTTCCAATGTAAATGCAGTGTAGTAAGTTCTTGAAATCAACTTTACTTTATGTATTCCATTGCTGTGAGTAGCTTTCCTTGTTTTTCTATTCAGTTGCAGTTCACTCTGAATAGTTATGCACATGTACATAACAGAAAATACACAAAATAAAAAGTAACGCATGCAGCTGAAAAGAGAGTACAATTTACTTTTGCTCAAAAGTACTATGTGCTAACTTGATATAAACGTTTTCAATTTACTTTCCATATGATTTAGAGTTGTCTGCAACCAGTTTTATGTGTGTACTACTGCAGTTAGTAAAGTTACACTAAGCAATATCACCAGTTGCTCCTAATGGTACTACCGTGTTTCAAAGCAATACAAAGCTGAATGTAGTTCCAATGTAAATGCAGTGTAGTATGTTCTTGAAATCAACTTAACTTTATGTATTCCATTGCTGTGAGTAGTTTTTTTGTGTTTCTAATCTGTTACAGTTCGCTCTGAATAGTTACGCACATGTAGATAACAGAAAAAGCACAAAAAATAAGTAATGCATTCAGCTGAAAACAGTACAATTTATTTCTGCTCAAAAGTACTATGTGCTAACTTGATGTAAACGTATTCACTTTACTTTCCATATGATTTAGAGTTGTCTGCAACCAGTTTTATGTGTGTGCTACTGCAGTTAGTAAAGTTACACTAAGCAATATCACCAGTTGCTCCTAATGGTACTACCGTGTTTCAAAGCAATACAAAGCTAAATGTAGTTCCAATGTAAATGCATTGTAGTATGTTCTTGAAATCAACTTTACTTTATGTATTCCATTGCTGTGAGTAGCTTTCCTTGTTGTTCCATTCAGTTGCAGTTCACTCTGAATAGTTATGCACATGTACATAACAGAAAATACACAAAATAAAAAGTAACGCATTCAGCTGAAAAGAGAGTACAATTTACTTTTGCTCAAAAGTACTATGTGCTAACTAGATCTAAACGTTTGTAATTGACTTTCTATATGATTTGGTGCAGTCTGCAACAAGTTTTATGTGTGTGCTACTGAAGTTACTAACGTTACAATAAACAATATCACCAGTTGCTACTAATGGTACTACAGTGTTTCAAAGCAACAAAAAGCTAAATGTAGTTCCAATGTAAATGCATTGTAGTATGTTCTTGAATTCAACTTTACTTTAGGTATTCCATTGCTGTGAGTAGCTTTCCTTGTTTTTCCATTCAGTTGCAGTTCATTCTGAATAGTTACGCACATGTACATAACAGAAAACGCACAAAAAATAAGTAATGCATTCAGCTGAAAAGAGAGTACAATTTATTTCTGCTCAAAAGTACTATGTGCTAACTTGATGTAAACGTATTCACTTTACTTTCCATATGATTTAGAGTTGTCTGCAACCAGTTTTATGTGTGTGCTACTGAAGTTAGTAAAGTTACACTAAGTTGCTCCTAAAGGTACAACCGTGTTTCAAAGCAATACAATGCTGAATGTAGTTCCAATGTAAATGCAGTGTAGTATGTTCTTGAATTCAACTTTACTTTATGTATTCCATTGCTGTGAGTAGCTTTCCTTGTTTTTCTATTCAGTTGCAGTTCACTCTGAATAATGCACATGTACATAACAGAAAATGCACAAAAAATAAGTAATGCATTCAGCTGAAAAGAGAGTACAATTTACTTTTGCTCAAAAGTACTATGTGCTAACTTGATGTAAACGTATTCACTTTACTTTCCATATGATTTAGAGTTGTCTGCAACCAGTTTTATGTGTGTGCTACTGCAGTTAGTAAAGTTACGCTAAGTTGCTCCTAAAGGTACAACTGTGTTTCAAAGCAATACAATGCTGAATGTAGTTCCAATGTAAATGCAGTGTAGTATGTTCTTGAATTCAACTTTACTTTATGTATTCCATTGCTGTGAGTAGCTTTCCTTGTTTTTCTATTCAGTTGCATTTCACTCTGAATAGTTATGCACATGTACATAACAGAAAATACACAAAATAAAAAGTAACGCATGTAGCTGAAAAGAGAGTACAATTTACTTTTGCTCAAAAGTACTATGTGCTAACTTGATGTAAACGTATTCACTTTACTTTCCATATGATTTAGAGTTGTCTGCAACCAGTTTTATGTGTGTGCTACCGCATTTAGTAAAGTTACACTAAGTTGCTCCTAAAGGTACAACCGTGTTTCAAAGCAATACAATGCTGAATGTAGTTCCAATGTAAATGCAGTGTAGTATGTTCTTGAATTCAACTTTACTTTATGTATTCCATTGCTGTGAGTAGCTTTCCTTGTTTTTCTATTCAGTTGCAGTTCACTCTGAATAATGCACATGTACATAACAGAAAATGCACAAAAAATAAGTAATGCATTCAGCTGAAAAGAGAGTACAATTTACTTTTGCTCAAAAGTACTATGTGCTAACTAGATCTAAACGTTTGTAATTGACTTTCTATATGATTTGGTGCAGTCTGCAACAAGTTTTATGTGTGTGCTACCGCATTTAGTAAAGTTACACTAAGCAATATCACCAGTTGCTCCTAATTGTACTAACGTGTTTCAAAGCAATACAAAGCTAAATGCAGTTCCAATTTAAATGCAGTGTAGTATGTACTTGAAATCAACTTTACTTTATGTATTCCATTGCTGTGAGTAGTTTTTTTTTGTGTTTCTAATCTGTTACAGTTCGCTCTGAATAGTTACGCACATGTACATAACAGAAAATGCACAAAAAATATGTAATGCATTCAGCTGAAAAGAGAGTACAATTTACTTTTGCTCAAAAGTACTATGTGCTAACTAGATCTAAACGTTTGTAATTGACTTTCTATATGATTTGGTGCAGTCTGCAACAAGTTTTATGTGTGTGCTACTGAAGTAACTAACGTTACAATAAACAATATCACCAGTTGCTACTAATGGTACTACAGTGTTTCAAAGCAACAAAAAGCTAAATGTAGTTCCAATGTAAATGCATTGTAGTATGTTCTTGAATTCAACTTTACTTTAGGTATTCCATTGCTGTGAGTAGCTTTCCTTGTTTTTCCATTCAGTTGCAGTTCATTCTGAATAGTTACGCACATGTACATAACAGAAAACGCACAAAAAATAAGTAATGCATTCAGCTGAAAAGAGAGTACAATTTATTTCTGCTCAAAAGTACTATGTGCTAACTTGATGTAAACGTATTCACTTTACTTTCCATATGATTTAGAGTTGTCTGCAACCAGTTTTATGTGTGTGCTACTGAAGTTAGTAAAGTTACACTAAGTTGCTCCTAAAGGTACAACCGTGTTTCAAAGCAATACAAAGCTGAATGTAGTTCCAATGTAAATGCAGTGTAGTAAGTTCTTGAAATCAACTTTACTTTATGTATTCCATTGCTGTGAGTAGCTTTCCTTGTTTTTCTATTCAGTTGCAGTTCACTCTGAATAGTTATGCACATGTACATAACAGAAAAAGCACAAAAAATAAGTAATGCATTCAGCTGAAAACAGAGTACAATTTATTTCTGCTCAAAAGTACTATGTGCTTACTTGATGTAAACGTATTCACTTTACTTTCCATATGATTTAGAGTTGTCTGCAACCAGTTTTATGTGTGTGCTACTGCAGTTAGTAAAGTTACACTAAGCAATATCACCAGTTGCTCCTAATGGTACTACCGTGTTTCAAAGCAATGCAAAGCTAAATGTAGTTCCAATGTAAATGCATTGTAGTATGTTCTTGAAATCAACTTTACTTTATGTATTCCATTGCTGTGAGTAGCTTTCCTTGTTGTTCCATTCAGTTGCAGTTCACTCTGAATAGTTATGCACATGTACATAACAGAAAATACACAAAATAAAAAGTAACGCATGCAGCTGAAAAGAGAGTACAATTTACTTTTGCTCAAAAGTACTATGTGCTAACTTGATGTAAACGTTTTCAATTTACTTTCCATATGATCTAGAGTTGTCTGCAACCAGTTTTATGTGTGTGCTACCGCATTTAGTAAAGTTACACTAAGCAATATCACCAGTTGCTCCTAATTGTACTAACGTGTTTCAAAGCAATACAAAGCTAAATGCAGTTCCAATTTAAATGCAGTGTAGTATGTACTTGAAATCAACTTTACTTTATGTATTCATTTGCTGTGAGTAGTTTTTTTTTGTGTTTCTAATCTGTTACAGTTCGCTCTGAATAGTTACGCACATGTACATAACAGAAAATGCACAAAAAATAAGTAATGCATTCAGCTGAAAGGAGAGTACAATTTACTTTTGCTCAAAAGTACTATGTGCTAACTAGATCTAAACGTTTGTAATTGACTTTCTATATGATTTGGTGCAGTCTGCAACAAGTTTTATGTGTGTGCTACTGAAGTTACTAACGTTACAATAAACAATATCACCAGTTGCTACTAATGGTACTACAGTGTTTCAAAGCAACAAAAAGCTAAATGTAGTTCCAATGTAAATGCATTGTAGTATGTTCTTGAATTCAACTTTACTTTAGGTATTCCATTGCTGTGAGTAGCTTTCCTTGTTTTTCCATTCAGTTGCAGTTCATTCTGAATAGTTACGCACATGCACATAACAGAAAACGCACAAAAAATAAGTAATGCATTCAGCTGAAAAGAGAGTACAATTTATTTCTGCTCAAAAGTACTATGTGCTAACTTGATGTAAACGTATTCACTTTACTTTCCATATGATTTAGAGTTGTCTGCAACCAGTTTTATGTGTGTGCTACTGAAGTTAGTAAAGTTACACTAAGTTGCTCCTAAAGGTACAACCGTGTTTCAAAGCAATACAATGCTGAATGTAGTTCCAATGTAAATGCAGTGTAGTATGTTCTTGAATTCAACTTTACTTTATGTATTCCATTGCTGTGAGTAGCTTTCCTTGTTTTTCTATTCAGTTGCAGTTCACTCTGAATAATGCACATGTACATAACAGAAAATGCACAAAAAATAAGTAATGCATTCAGCTGAAAAGAGAGTACAATTTACTTTTGCTCAAAAGTACTATGTGCTAACTTGATGTAAACGTATTCACTTTACTTTCCATATGATTTAGAGTTGTCTGCAACCAGTTTTATGTGTGTGCTACTGCAGTTAGTAAAGTTACGCTAAGTTGCTCCTAAAGGTACAACTGTGTTTCAAAGCAATACAATGCTGAATGTAGTTCCAATGTAAATGCAGTGTAGTATGTTCTTGAATTCAACTTTACTTTATGTATTCCATTGCTGTGAGTAGCTTTCCTTGTTTTTCTATTCAGTTGCATTTCACTCTGAATAGTTATGCACATGTACATAACAGAAAATACACAAAATAAAAAGTAACGCATGTAGCTGAAAAGAGAGTACAATTTACTTTTGCTCAAAAGTACTATGTGCTAACTTGATGTAAACGTATTCACTTTACTTTCCATATGATTTAGAGTTGTCTGCAACCAGTTTTATGTGTGTGCTACCGCATTTAGTAAAGTTACACTAAGTTGCTCCTAAAGGTACAACCGTGTTTCAAAGCAATACAAAGCTGAATGTAGTTCCAATGTAAATGCAGTGTAGTAAGTTCTTGAAATCAACTTTACTTTATGTATTCCATTGCTGTGAGTAGCTTTCCTTGTTTTTCTATTCAGTTGCAGTTCACTCTGAATAGTGATGCACATGTACATAACAGAAAATACACAAAATAAAAAGTAACGCATGCAGCTGAAAAGAGAGTACAATTTACTTTTGCTCAAAAGTACTATGTGCTAACTTGATGTAAACGTTTTCAATTTACTTTCCATATGATCTAGAGTTGTCTGCAACCAGTTTTATGTGTGTGCTACTGATGTTAGTAAAGTTACACTAAGCAATATCACCAGTTGCTCCTAATGGTACTACCGTGTTTCAAAGCAATGCAAAGCTAAATGTAGTTCCAATGTAAATGCATTGTAGTATGTTCTTGAAATCAACTTTACTTTATGTATTCCATTGCTGTGAGTAGCTTTCCTTGTTGTTCCATTCAGTTGCAGTTCACTCTGAATAGTTATGCACATGTACATAACAGAAAATACACAAAATAAAAAGTAACGCATGCAGCTGAAAAGAGAGTACAATTTACTTTTGCTCAAAAGTACTATGTGCTAACTTGATGTAAACGTTTTCAATTTACTTTCCATATGATCTAGAGTTGTCTGCAACCAGTTTTATGTGTGTGCTACCGCATTTAGTAAAGTTACACTAAGCAATATCACCAGTTGCTCCTAATTGTACTAACGTGTTTCAAAGCAATACAAAGCTAAATGCAGTTCCAATTTAAATGCAGTGTAGTATGTACTTGAAATCAACTTTACTTTATGTATTCCATTGCTGTGAGTAGTTTTTTTTTGTGTTTCTAATCTGTTACAGTTCGCTCTGAATAGTTACGCACATGTACATAACAGAAAATGCACAAAAAATATGTAATGCATTCAGCTGAAAAGAGAGTACAATTTACTTTTGCTCAAAAGTACTATGTGCTAACTAGATCTAAACGTTTGTAATTGACTTTCTATATGATTTGGTGCAGTCTGCAACAAGTTTTATGTGTGTGCTACTGAAGTTACTAACGTTACAATAAACAATATCACCAGTTGCTACTAATGGTACTACAGTGTTTCAAAGCAACAAAAAGCTAAATGTAGTTCCAATGTAAATGCATTGTAGTATGTTCTTGAATTCAACTTTACTTTAGGTATTCCATTGCTGTGAGTAGCTTTCCTTGTTTTTCCATTCAGTTGCAGTTCATTCTGAATAGTTACGCACATGTACATAACAGAAAACGCACAAAAAATAAGTAATGCATTCAGCTGAAAAGAGAGTACAATTTATTTCTGCTCAAAAGTACTATGTGCTAACTTGATATAAACGTTTTCAATTTACTTTCCATATGATTTAGAGTTGTCTGCAACCAGTTTTATGTGTGTACTACTGCAGTTAGTAAAGTTACACTAAGCAATATCACCAGTTGCTCCTAATGGTACTACCGTGTTTCAAAGCAATACAAAGCTGAATGTAGTTCCAATGTAAATGCAGTGTAGTATGTTCTTGAAATCAACTTAACTTTATGTATTCCATTGCTGTGAGTAGCTTTCCTTGTTTTTCTATTCAGTTGCAGTTCACTCTGAATAATGCACATGTACATAACAGAAAATGCACAAAAAATAAGTAATGCATTCAGCTGAAAAGAGAGTACAATTTACTTTTGCTCAAAAGTACTATGTGCTAACTTGATGTAAACGTATTCACTTTACTTTCCATATGATTTAGAGTTGTCTGCAACCAGTTTTATGTGTGTGCTACTGCAGTTAGTAAAGTTACGCTAAGTTGCTCCTAAAGGTACAACTGTGTTTCAAAGCAATACAATGCTGAATGTAGTTCCAATGTAAATGCAGTGTAGTATGTTCTTGAATTCAACTTTACTTTATGTATTCCATTGCTGTGAGTAGCTTTCCTTGTTTTTCTATTCAGTTGCATTTCACTCTGAATAGTTATGCACATGTACATAACAGAAAATACACAAAATAAAAAGTAACGCATGTAGCTGAAAAGAGAGTACAATTTACTTTTGCTCAAAAGTACTATGTGCTAACTTGATGTAAACGTATTCACTTTACTTTCCATATGATTTAGAGTTGTCTGCAACCAGTTTTATGTGTGTGCTACCGCATTTAGTAAAGTTACACTAAGTTGCTCCTAAAGGTACAACCGTGTTTCAAAGCAATACAAAGCTGAATGTAGTTCCAATGTAAATGCAGTGTAGTAAGTTCTTGAAATCAACTTTACTCTATGTATTCCATTGCTGTGAGTAGCTTTCCTTGTTTTTCTATTCAGTTGCAGTTCACTCTGAATAGTGATGCACATGTACATAACAGAAAATACACAAAATAAAAAGTAACGCATGCAGCTGAAAAGAGAGTACAATTTACTTTTGCTCAAAAGTACTATGTGCTAACTTGATGTAAACGTTTTCAATTTACTTTCCATATGATCTAGAGTTGTCTGCAACCAGTTTTATGTGTGTGCTACTGATGTTAGTAAAGTTACACTAAGCAATATCACCAGTTGCTCCTAATGGTACTACCGTGTTTCAAAGCAATGCAAAGCTAAATGTAGTTCCAATGTAAATGCATTGTAGTATGTTCTTGAAATCAACTTTACTTTATGTATTCCATTGCTGTGAGTAGCTTTCCTTGTTGTTCCATTCAGTTGCAGTTCACTCTGAATAGTTATGCACATGTACATAACAGAAAATACACAAAATAAAAAGTAACGCATGCAGCTGAAAAGAGAGTACAATTTACTTTTGCTCAAAAGTACTATGTGCTAACTTGATGTAAACGTTTTCAATTTACTTTCCATATGATCTAGAGTTGTCTGCAACCAGTTTTATGTGTGTGCTACCGCATTTAGTAAAGTTACACTAAGCAATATCACCAGTTGCTCCTAATTGTACTAACGTGTTTCAAAGCAATACAAAGCTAAATGCAGTTCCAATTTAAATGCAGTGTAGTATGTACTTGAAATCAACTTTACTTTATGTATTCCATTGCTGTGAGTAGTTTTTTTTTGTGTTTCTAATCTGTTACAGTTCGCTCTGAATAGTTACGCACATGTACATAACAGAAAATGCACAAAAAATATGTAATGCATTCAGCTGAAAAGAGAGTACAATTTACTTTTGCTCAAAAGTACTATGTGCTAACTAGATCTAAACGTTTGTAATTGACTTTCTATATGATTTGGTGCAGTCTGCAACAAGTTTTATGTGTGTGCTACTGAAGTTACTAACGTTACAATAAACAATATCACCAGTTGCTACTAATGGTACTACAGTGTTTCAAAGCAACAAAAAGCTAAATGTAGTTCCAATGTAAATGCATTGTAGTATGTTCTTGAATTCAACTTTACTTTAGGTATTCCATTGCTGTGAGTAGCTTTCCTTGTTTTTCCATTCAGTTGCAGTTCATTCTGAATAGTTACGCACATGTACATAACAGAAAACGCACAAAAAATAAGTAATGCATTCAGCTGAAAAGAGAGTACAATTTATTTCTGCTCAAAAGTACTATGTGCTAACTTGATATAAACGTTTTCAATTTACTTTCCATATGATTTAGAGTTGTCTGCAACCAGTTTTATGTGTGTACTACTGCAGTTAGTAAAGTTACACTAAGCAATATCACCAGTTGCTCCTAATGGTACTACCGTGTTTCAAAGCAATACAAAGCTGAATGTAGTTCCAATGTAAATGCAGTGTAGTATGTTCTTGAAATCAACTTAACTTTATGTATTCCATTGCTGTGAGTAGTTTTTTTGTGTTTCTAATCTGTTACAGTTCGCTCTGAATAGTTACGCACATGTAGATAACAGAAAAAGCACAAAAAATAAGTAATGCATTCAGCTGAAAACAGTACAATTTATTTCTGCTCAAACGTACTATGTGCTAACTTGATGTAAACGTATTCACTTTACTTTCCATATGATTTAGAGTTGTCTGCAACCAGTTTTATGTGTGTGCTACTGAAGTTAGTAAAGTTACACTAAGTTGCTCCTAAAGGTACAACCGTGTTTCAAAGCAATACAATGCTGAATGTAGTTCCAATGTAAATGCAGTGTAGTATGTTCTTGAATTCAACTTTACTTTATGTATTCCATTGCTGTGAGTAGCTTTCCTTGTTTTTCTATTCAGTTGCAGTTCACTCTGAATAATGCACATGTACATAACAGAAAATGCACAAAAAATAAGTAATGCATTCAGCTGAAAAGAGAGTACAATTTACTTTTGCTCAAAAGTACTATGTGCTAACTTGATGTAAACGTATTCACTTTACTTTCCATATGATTTAGAGTTGTCTGCAACCAGTTTTATGTGTGTGCTACTGCAGTTAGTAAAGTTACGCTAAGTTGCTCCTAAAGGTACAACTGTGTTTCAAAGCAATACAATGCTGAATGTAGTTCCAATGTAAATGCAGTGTAGTATGTTCTTGAATTCAACTTTACTTTATGTATTCCATTGCTGTGAGTAGCTTTCCTTGTTTTTCTATTCAGTTGCATTTCACTCTGAATAGTTATGCACATGTACATAACAGAAAATACACAAAATAAAAAGTAACGCATGTAGCTGAAAAGAGAGTACAATTTACTTTTGCTCAAAAGTACTATGTGCTAACTTGATGTAAACGTATTCACTTTACTTTCCATATGATTTAGAGTTGTCTGCAACCAGTTTTATGTGTGCGCTACCGCATTTAGTAAAGTTACACTAAGTTGCTCCTAAAGGTACAACCGTGTTTCAAAGCAATACAAAGCTGAATGTAGTTCCAATGTAAATGCAGTGTAGTAAGTTCTTGAAATCAACTTTACTTTATGTATTCCATTGCTGTGAGTAGCTTTCCTTGTTTTTCTATTCAGTTGCAGTTCACTCTGAATAGTGATGCACATGTACATAACAGAAAATACACAAAATAAAAAGTAACGCATGCAGCTGAGAAGAGAGTACAATTTACTTTTGCTCAAAAGTACTATGTGCTAACTTGATGTAAACGTTTTCAATTTACTTTCCATATGATCTAGAGTTGTCTGCAACCAGTTTTATGTGTGTGCTACTGATGTTAGTAAAGTTACACTAAGCAATATCACCAGTTGCTCCTAATGGTACTACCGTGTTTCAAAGCAATGCAAAGCTAAATGTAGTTCCAATGTAAATGCATTGTAGTATGTTCTTGAAATCAACTTTACTTTATGTATTCCATTGCTGTGAGTAGCTTTCCTTGTTGTTCCATTCAGTTGCAGTTCACTCTGAATAGTTATGCACATGTACATAACAGAAAATACACAAAATAAAAAGTAAAGCATGCAGCTGAAAAGAGAGTACAATTTACTTTTGCTCAAAAGTACTATGTGCTAACTTGATGTAAACGTTTTCAATTTACTTTCCATATGATCTAGAGTTGTCTGCAACCAGTTTTATGTGTGTGCTACCGCATTTAGTAAAGTTACACTAAGCAATATCACCAGTTGCTCCTAATTGTACTAACGTGTTTCAAAGCAATACAAAGCTAAATGCAGTTCCAATTTAAATGCAGTGTAGTATGTACTTGAAATCAACTTTACTTTATGTATTCCATTGCTGTGAGTAGTTTTTTTTTGTGTTTCTAATCTGTTACAGTTCGCTCTGAATAGTTACGCACATGTACATAACAGAAAATGCACAAAAAATATGTAATGCATTCAGCTGAAAAGAGAGTACAATTTACTTTTGCTCAAAAGTACTATGTGCTAACTAGATCTAAACGTTTGTAATTGACTTTCTATATGATTTGGTGCAGTCTGCAACAAGTTTTATGTGTGTGCTACTGAAGTTACTAACGTTACAATAAACAATATCACCAGTTGCTACTAATGGTACTACAGTGTTTCAAAGCAACAAAAAGCTAAATGTAGTTCCAATGTAAATGCATTGTAGTATGTTCTTGAATTCAACTTTACTTTAGGTATTCCATTGCTGTGAGTAGCTTTCCTTGTTTTTCCATTCAGTTGCAGTTCATTCTGAATAGTTACGCACATGCACATAACAGAAAACGCACAAAAAATAAGTAATGCATTCAGCTGAAAAGAGAGTACAATTTATTTCTGCTCAAAAGTACTATGTGCTAACTTGATGTAAACGTATTCACTTTACTTTCCATATGATTTAGAGTTGTCTGCAACCAGTTTTATGTGTGTGCTACTGAAGTTAGTAAAGTTACACTAAGTTGCTCCTAAAGGTACAACCGTGTTTCAAAGCAATACAATGCTGAATGTAGTTCCAATGTAAATGCAGTGTAGTATGTTCTTGAATTCAACTTTACTTTATGTATTCCATTGCTGTGAGTAGCTTTCCTTGTTTTTCTATTCAGTTGCAGTTCACTCTGAATAATGCACATGTACATAACAGAAAATGCACAAAAAATAAGTAATGCATTCAGCTGAAAAGAGAGTACAATTTACTTTTGCTCAAAAGTACTATGTGCTAACTTGATGTAAACGTATTCACTTTACTTTCCATATGATTTAGAGTTGTCTGCAACCAGTTTTATGTGTGTGCTACTGCAGTTAGTAAAGTTACGCTAAGTTGCTCCTAAAGGTACAACTGTGTTTCAAAGCAATACAATGCTGAATGTAGTTCCAATGTAAATGCAGTGTAGTATGTTCTTGAATTCAACTTTACTTTATGTATTCCATTGCTGTGAGTAGCTTTCCTTGTTTTTCTATTCAGTTGCATTTCACTCTGAATAGTTATGCACATGTACATAACAGAAAATACACAAAATAAAAAGTAACGCATGTAGCTGAAAAGAGAGTACAATTTACTTTTGCTCAAAAGTACTATGTGCTAACTTGATGTAAACGTATTCACTTTACTTTCCATATGATTTAGAGTTGTCTGCAACCAGTTTTATGTGTGTGCTACCGCATTTAGTAAAGTTACACTAAGTTGCTCCTAAAGGTACAACCGTGTTTCAAAGCAATACAAAGCTGAATGTAGTTCCAATGTAAATGCAGTGTAGTAAGTTCTTGAAATCAACTTTACTTTATGTATTCCATTGCTGTGAGTAGCTTTCCTTGTTTTTCTATTCAGTTGCAGTTCACTCTGAATAGTGATGCACATGTACATAACAGAAAATACACAAAATAAAAAGTAACGCATGCAGCTGAAAAGAGAGTACAATTTACTTTTGCTCAAAAGTACTATGTGCTAACTTGATGTAAACGTTTTCAATTTACTTTCCATATGATCTAGAGTTGTCTGCAACCAGTTTTATGTGTGTGCTACTGATGTTAGTAAAGTTACACTAAGCAATATCACCAGTTGCTCCTAATGGTACTACCGTGTTTCAAAGCAATGCAAAGCTAAATGTAGTTCCAATGTAAATGCATTGTAGTATGTTCTTGAAATCAACTTTACTTTATGTATTCCATTGCTGTGAGTAGCTTTCCTTGTTGTTCCATTCAGTTGCAGTTCACTCTGAATAGTTATGCACATGTACATAACAGAAAATACACAAAATAAAAAGTAACGCATGCAGCTGAAAAGAGAGTACAATTTACTTTTGCTCAAAAGTACTATGTGCTAACTTGATGTAAACGTTTTCAATTTACTTTCCATATGATCTAGAGTTGTCTGCAACCAGTTTTATGTGTGTGCTACCGCATTTAGTAAAGTTACACTAAGCAATATCACCAGTTGCTCCTAATTGTACTAACGTGTTTCAAAGCAATACAAAGCTAAATGCAGTTCCAATTTAAATGCAGTGTAGTATGTACTTGAAATCAACTTTACTTTATGTATTCCATTGCTGTGAGTAGTTTTTTTTTGTGTTTCTAATCTGTTACAGTTCGCTCTGAATAGTTACGCACATGTACATAACAGAAAATGCACAAAAAATATGTAATGCATTCAGCTGAAAAGAGAGTACAATTTACTTTTGCTCAAAAGTACTATGTGCTAACTAGATCTAAACGTTTGTAATTGACTTTCTATATGATTTGGTGCAGTCTGCAACAAGTTTTATGTGTGTGCTACTGAAGTTACTAACGTTACAATAAACAATATCACCAGTTGCTACTAATGGTACTACAGTGTTTCAAAGCAACAAAAAGCTAAATGTAGTTCCAATGTAAATGCATTGTAGTATGTTCTTGAATTCAACTTTACTTTAGGTATTCCATTGCTGTGAGTAGCTTTCCTTGTTTTTCCATTCAGTTGCAGTTCATTCTGAATAGTTACGCACATGTACATAACAGAAAACGCACAAAAAATAAGTAATGCATTCAGCTGAAAAGAGAGTACAATTTATTTCTGCTCAAAAGTACTATGTGCTAACTTGATATAAACGTTTTCAATTTACTTTCCATATGATTTAGAGTTGTCTGCAACCAGTTTTATGTGTGTACTACTGCAGTTAGTAAAGTTACACTAAGCAATATCACCAGTTGCTCCTAATGGTACTACCGTGTTTCAAAGCAATACAAAGCTGAATGTAGTTCCAATGTAAATGCAGTGTAGTATGTTCTTGAAATCAACTTAACTTTATGTATTCCATTGCTGTGAGTAGCTTTCCTTGTTTTTCTATTCAGTTGCAGTTCACTCTGAATAATGCACATGTACATAACAGAAAATGCACAAAAAATAAGTAATGCATTCAGCTGAAAAGAGAGTACAATTTACTTTTGCTCAAAAGTACTATGTGCTAACTTGATGTAAACGTATTCACTTTACTTTCCATATGATTTAGAGTTGTCTGCAACCAGTTTTATGTGTGTGCTACTGCAGTTAGTAAAGTTACGCTAAGTTGCTCCTAAAGGTACAACTGTGTTTCAAAGCAATACAATGCTGAATGTAGTTCCAATGTAAATGCAGTGTAGTATGTTCTTGAATTCAACTTTACTTTATGTATTCCATTGCTGTGAGTAGCTTTCCTTGTTTTTCTATTCAGTTGCATTTCACTCTGAATAGTTATGCACATGTACATAACAGAAAATACACAAAATAAAAAGTAACGCATGTAGCTGAAAAGAGAGTACAATTTACTTTTGCTCAAAAGTACTATGTGCTAACTTGATGTAAACGTATTCACTTTACTTTCCATATGATTTAGAGTTGTCTGCAACCAGTTTTATGTGTGTGCTACCGCATTTAGTAAAGTTACACTAAGTTGCTCCTAAAGGTACAACCGTGTTTCAAAGCAATACAAAGCTGAATGTAGTTCCAATGTAAATGCAGTGTAGTAAGTTCTTGAAATCAACTTTACTTTATGTATTCCATTGCTGTGAGTAGCTTTCCTTGTTTTTCTATTCAGTTGCAGTTCACTCTGAATAGTGATGCACATGTACATAACAGAAAATACACAAAATAAAAAGTAACGCATGCAGCTGAAAAGAGAGTACAATTTACTTTTGCTCAAAAGTACTATGTGCTAACTTGATGTAAACGTTTTCAATTTACTTTCCATATGATCTAGAGTTGTCTGCAACCAGTTTTATGTGTGTGCTACTGATGTTAGTAAAGTTACACTAAGCAATATCACCAGTTGCTCCTAATGGTACTACCGTGTTTCAAAGCAATGCAAAGCTAAATGTAGTTCCAATGTAAATGCATTGTAGTATGTTCTTGAAATCAACTTTACTTTATGTATTCCATTGCTGTGAGTAGCTTTCCTTGTTGTTCCATTCAGTTGCAGTTCACTCTGAATAGTTATGCACATGTACATAACAGAAAATACACAAAATAAAAAGTAACGCATGCAGCTGAAAAGAGAGTACAATTTACTTTTGCTCAAAAGTACTATGTGCTAACTTGATGTAAACGTTTTCAATTTACTTTCCATATGATCTAGAGTTGTCTGCAACCAGTTTTATGTGTGTACTACTGCAGTTAGTAAAGTTACACTAAGCAATATCACCAGTTGCTCCTAATTGTACTAACGTGTTTCAAAGCAATACAAAGCTAAATGCAGTTCCAATTTAAATGCAGTGTAGTATGTACTTGAAATCAACTTTACTTTATGTATTCCATTGCTGTGAGTAGTTTTTTTTTGTGTTTCTAATCTGTTACAGTTCGCTCTGAATAGTTACGCACATGTACATAACAGAAAATGCACAAAAAATATGTAATGCATTCAGCTGAAAAGAGAGTACAATTTACTTTTGCTCAAAAGTACTATGTGCTAACTAGATCTAAACGTTTGTAATTGACTTTCTATATGATTTGGTGCAGTCTGCAACAAGTTTTATGTGTGTGCTACTGAAGTTACTAACGTTACAATAAACAATATCACCAGTTGCTACTAATGGTACTACAGTGTTTCAAAGCAACAAAAAGCTAAATGTAGTTCCAATGTAAATGCATTGTAGTATGTTCTTGAATTCAACTTTACTTTAGGTATTCCATTGCTGTGAGTAGCTTTCCTTGTTTTTCCATTCAGTTGCAGTTCATTCTGAATAGTTACGCACATGTACATAACAGAAAACGCACAAAAAATAAGTAATGCATTCAGCTGAAAAGAGAGTACAATTTATTTCTGCTCAAAAGTACTATGTGCTAACTTGATATAAACGTTTTCAATTTACTTTCCATATGATTTAGAGTTGTCTGCAACCAGTTTTATGTGTGTACTACTGCAGTTAGTAAAGTTACACTAAGCAATATCACCAGTTGCTCCTAATGGTACTACCGTGTTTCAAAGCAATACAAAGCTGAATGTAGTTCCAATGTAAATGCAGTGTAGTATGTTCTTGAAATCAACTTAACTTTATGTATTCCATTGCTGTGAGTAGTTTTTTTGTGTTTCTAATCTGTTACAGTTCGCTCTGAATAGTTACGCACATGTAGATAACAGAAAAAGCACAAAAAATAAGTAATGCATTCAGCTGAAAACAGTACAATTTATTTCTGCTCAAAAGTACTATGTGCTAACTTGATGTAAACGTATTCACTTTACTTTCCATATGATTTAGAGTTGTCTGCAACCAGTTTTATGTGTGTGCTACTGAAGTTAGTAAAGTTACACTAAGTTGCTCCTAAAGGTACAACCGTGTTTCAAAGCAATACAATGCTGAATGTAGTTCCAATGTAAATGCAGTGTAGTATGTTCTTGAATTCAACTTTACTTTATGTATTCCATTGCTGTGAGTAGCTTTCCTTGTTTTTCTATTCAGTTGCAGTTCACTCTGAATAATGCACATGTACATAACAGAAAATGCACAAAAAATAAGTAATGCATTCAGCTGAAAAGAGAGTACAATTTACTTTTGCTCAAAAGTACTATGTGCTAACTTGATGTAAACGTATTCACTTTACTTTCCATATGATTTAGAGTTGTCTGCAACCAGTTTTATGTGTGTGCTACTGCAGTTAGTAAAGTTACGCTAAGTTGCTCCTAAAGGTACAACTGTGTTTCAAAGCAATACAATGCTGAATGTAGTTCCAATGTAAATGCAGTGTAGTATGTTCTTGAATTCAACTTTACTTTATGTATTCCATTGCTGTGAGTAGCTTTCCTTGTTTTTCTATTCAGTTGCATTTCACTCTGAATAGTTATGCACATGTACATAACAGAAAATACACAAAATAAAAAGTAACGCATGTAGCTGAAAAGAGAGTACAATTTACTTTTGCTCAAAAGTACTATGTGCTAACTTGATGTAAACGTATTCACTTTACTTTCCATATGATTTAGAGTTGTCTGCAACCAGTTTTATGTGTGCGCTACCGCATTTAGTAAAGTTACACTAAGTTGCTCCTAAAGGTACAACCGTGTTTCAAAGCAATACAAAGCTGAATGTAGTTCCAATGTAAATGCAGTGTAGTAAGTTCTTGAAATCAACTTTACTTTATGTATTCCATTGCTGTGAGTAGCTTTCCTTGTTTTTCTATTCAGTTGCAGTTCACTCTGAATAGTGATGCACATGTACATAACAGAAAATACACAAAATAAAAAGTAACGCATGCAGCTGAGAAGAGAGTACAATTTACTTTTGCTCAAAAGTACTATGTGCTAACTTGATGTAAACGTTTTCAATTTACTTTCCATATGATCTAGAGTTGTCTGCAACCAGTTTTATGTGTGTGCTACTGATGTTAGTAAAGTTACACTAAGCAATATCACCAGTTGCTCCTAATGGTACTACCGTGTTTCAAAGCAATGCAAACCTAAATGTAGTTCCAATGTAAATGCATTGTAGTATGTTCTTGAAATCAACTTTACTTTATGTATTCCATTGCTGTGAGTAGCTTTCCTTGTTGTTCCATTCAGTTGCAGTTCACTCTGAATAGTTATACACATGTACATAACAGAAAATACACAAAATAAAAAGTAAAGCATGCAGCTGAAAAGAGAGTACAATTTACTTTTGCTCAAAAGTACTATGTGCTAACTTGATGTAAACGTTTTCAATTTACTTTCCATATGATCTAGAGTTGTCTGCAACCAGTTTTATGTGTGTGCTACCGCATTTAGTAAAGTTACACTAAGCAATATCACCAGTTGCTCCTAATTGTACTAACGTGTTTCAAAGCAATACAAAGCTAAATGCAGTTCCAATTTAAATGCAGTGTAGTATGTACTTGAAATCAACTTTACTTTATGTATTCCATTGCTGTGAGTAGTTTTTTTTTGTGTTTCTAATCTGTTACAGTTCGCTCTGAATAGTTACGCACATGTACATAACAGAAAATGCACAAAAAATATGTAATGCATTCAGCTGAAAAGAGAGTACAATTTACTTTTGCTCAAAAGTACTATGTGCTAACTAGATCTAAACGTTTGTAATTGACTTTCTATATGATTTGGTGCAGTCTGCAACAAGTTTTATGTGTGTGCTACTGAAGTTACTAACGTTACAATAAACAATATCACCAGTTGCTACTAATGGTACTACAGTGTTTCAAAGCAACAAAAAGCTAAATGTAGTTCCAATGTAAATGCATTGTAGTATGTTCTTGAATTCAACTTTACTTTAGGTATTCCATTGCTGTGAGTAGCTTTCCTTGTTTTTCCATTCAGTTGCAGTTCATTCTGAATAGTTACGCACATGTACATAACAGAAAACGCACAAAAAATAAGTAATGCATTCAGCTGAAAAGAGAGTACAATTTATTTCTGCTCAAAAGTACTATGTGCTAACTTGATGTAAACGTATTCACTTTACTTTCCATATGATTTAGAGTTGTCTGCAACCAGTTTTATGTGTGTGCTACTGAAGTTAGTAAAGTTACACTAAGTTGCTCCTAAAGGTACAACCGTGTTTCAAAGCAATACAATGCTGAATGTAGTTCCAATGTAAATGCAGTGTAGTATGTTCTTGAATTCAACTTTACTTTATGTATTCCATTGCTGTGAGTAGCTTTCCTTGTTTTTCTATTCAGTTGCAGTTCACTCTGAATAATGCACATGTACATAACAGAAAATGCACAAAAAATAAGTAATGCATTCAGCTGAAAAGAGAGTACAATTTACTTTTGCTCAAAAGTACTATGTGCTAACTTGATGTAAACGTATTCACTTTACTTTCCATATGATTTAGAGTTGTCTGCAACCAGTTTTATGTGTGTGCTACCGCATTTAGTAAAGTTACACTAAGTTGCTCCTAAAGGTACAACCGTGTTTCAAAGCAATACAAAGCTGAATGTAGTTCCAATGTAAATGCAGTGTAGTAAGTTCTTGAAATCAACTTTACTTTATGTATTCCATTGCTGTGAGTAGCTTTCCTTGTTTTTCTATTCAGTTGCAGTTCACTCTGAATAGTTATGCACATGTACATAACAGAAAAAGCACAAAAAATAAGTAATGCATTCAGCTGAAAACAGAGTACAATTTATTTCTGCTCAAAAGTACTATGTGCTTACTTGATGTAAACGTATTCACTTTACTTTCCATATGATTTAGAGTTGTCTGCAACCAGTTTTATGTGTGTGCTACTGCAGTTAGTAAAGTTACACTAAGCAATATCACCAGTTGCTCCTAATGGTACTACCGTGTTTCAAAGCAATGCAAAGCTAAATGTAGTTCCAATGTAAATGCATTGTAGTATGTTCTTGAAATCAACTTTACTTTATGTATTCCATTGCTGTGAGTAGCTTTCCTTGTTGTTCCATTCAGTTGCAGTTCACTCTGAATAGTTATGCACATGTACATAACAGAAAATACACAAAATAAAAAGTAACGCATGCAGCTGAAAAGAGAGTACAATTTACTTTTGCTCAAAAGTACTATGTGCTAACTTGATGTAAACGTTTTCAATTTACTTTCCATATGATCTAGAGTTGTCTGCAACCAGTTTTATGTGTGTGCTACCGCATTTAGTAAAGTTACACTAAGCAATATCACCAGTTGCTCCTAATTGTACTAACGTGTTTCAAAGCAATACAAAGCTAAATGCAGTTCCAATTTAAATGCAGTGTAGTATGTACTTGAAATCAACTTTACTTTATGTATTCCATTGCTGTGAGTAGTTTTTTTTTGTGTTTCTAATCTGTTACAGTTCGCTCTGAATAGTTACGCACATGTACATAACAGAAAATGCACAAAAAATATGTAATGCATTCAGCTGAAAAGAGAGTACAATTTACTTTTGCTCAAAAGTACTATGTGCTAACTAGATCTAAACGTTTGTAATTGACTTTCTATATGATTTGGTGCAGTCTGCAACAAGTTTTATGTGTGTGCTACTGAAGTTACTAACGTTACAATAAACAATATCACCAGTTGCTACTAATGGTACTACAGTGTTTCAAAGCAACAAAAAGCTAAATGTAGTTCCAATGTAAATGCATTGTAGTATGTTCTTGAATTCAACTTTACTTTAGGTATTCCATTGCTGTGAGTAGCTTTCCTTGTTTTTCCATTCAGTTGCAGTTCATTCTGAATAGTTACGCACATGTACATAACAGAAAACGCACAAAAAATAAGTAATGCATTCAGCTGAAAAGAGAGTACAATTTATTTCTGCTCAAAAGTACTATGTGCTAACTTGATGTAAACGTATTCACTTTACTTTCCATATGATTTAGAGTTGTCTGCAACCAGTTTTATGTGTGTGCTACTGAAGTTAGTAAAGTTACACTAAGTTGCTCCTAAAGGTACAACCGTGTTTCAAAGCAATACAATGCTGAATGTAGTTCCAATGTAAATGCAGTGTAGTATGTTCTTGAATTCAACTTTACTTTATGTATTCCATTGCTGTGAGTAGCTTTCCTTGTTTTTCTATTCAGTTGCAGTTCACTCTGAATAATGCACATGTACATAACAGAAAATGCACAAAAAATAAGTAATGCATTCAGCTGAAAAGAGAGTACAATTTACTTTTGCTCAAAAGTACTATGTGCTAACTTGATGTAAACGTATTCACTTTACTTTCCATATGATTTAGAGTTGTCTGCAACCAGTTTTATGTGTGTGCTACCGCATTTAGTAAAGTTACACTAAGTTGCTCCTAAAGGTACAACCGTGTTTCAAAGCAATACAAAGCTGAATGTAGTTCCAATGTAAATGCAGTGTAGTAAGTTCTTGAAATCAACTTTACTTTATGTATTCCATTGCTGTGAGTAGCTTTCCTTGTTTTTCTATTCAGTTGCAGTTCACTCTGAATAGTTATGCACATGTACATAACAGAAAAAGCACAAAAAATAAGTAATGCATTCAGCTGAAAACAGAGTACAATTTATTTCTGCTCAAAAGTACTATGTGCTTACTTGATGTAAACGTATTCACTTTACTTTCCATATGATTTAGAGTTGTCTGCAACCAGTTTTATGTGTGTGCTACTGCAGTTAGTAAAGTTACACTAAGCAATATCACCAGTTGCTCCTAATGGTACTACCGTGTTTCAAAGCAATGCAAAGCTAAATGTAGTTCCAATGTAAATGCATTGTAGTATGTTCTTGAAATCAACTTTACTTTATGTATTCCATTGCTGTGAGTAGCTTTCCTTGTTGTTCCATTCAGTTGCAGTTCACTCTGAATAGTTATGCACATGTACATAACAGAAAATACACAAAATAAAAAGTAACGCATGCAGCTGAAAAGAGAGTACAATTTACTTTTGCTCAAAAGTACTATGTGCTAACTTGATGTAAACGTTTTCAATTTACTTTCCATATGATCTAGAGTTGTCTGCAACCAGTTTTATGTGTGTGCTACCGCATTTAGTAAAGTTACACTAAGCAATATCACCAGTTGCTCCTAATTGTACTAACGTGTTTCAAAGCAATACAAAGCTAAATGCAGTTCCAATTTAAATGCAGTGTAGTATGTACTTGAAATCAACTTTACTTTATGTATTCCATTGCTGTGAGTAGTTTTTTTTTGTGTTTCTAATCTGTTACAGTTCGCTCTGAATAGTTACGCACATGTACATAACAGAAAATGCACAAAAAATAAGTAATGCATTCAGCTGAAAAGAGAGTACAATTTACTTTTGCTCAAAAGTACTATGTGCTAACTAGATCTAAACGTTTGTAATTGACTTTCTATATGATTTGGTGCAGTCTGCAACAAGTTTTATGTGTGTGCTACTGAAGTTACTAACGTTACAATAAACAATATCACCAGTTGCTACTAATGGTACTACAGTGTTTCAAAGCAACAAAAAGCTAAATGTAGTTCCAATGTAAATGCATTGTAGTATGTTCTTGAATTCAACTTTACTTTAGGTATTCCATTGCTGTGAGTAGCTTTCCTTGTTTTTCCATTCAGTTGCAGTTCATTCTGAATAGTTACGCACATGCACATAACAGAAAACGCACAAAAAATAAGTAATGCATTCAGCTGAAAAGAGAGTACAATTTATTTCTGCTCAAAAGTACTATGTGCTAACTTGATGTAAACGTATTCACTTTACTTTCCATATGATTTAGAGTTGTCTGCAACCAGTTTTATGTGTGTGCTACTGAAGTTAGTAAAGTTACACTAAGTTGCTCCTAAAGGTACAACCGTGTTTCAAAGCAATACAATGCTGAATGTAGTTCCAATGTAAATGCAGTGTAGTATGTTCTTGAATTCAACTTTACTTTATGTATTCCATTGCTGTGAGTAGCTTTCCTTGTTTTTCTATTCAGTTGCATTTCACTCTGAATAGTTATGCACATGTACATAACAGAAAATACACAAAATAAAAAGTAACGCATGTAGCTGAAAAGAGAGTACAATTTACTTTTGCTCAAAAGTACTATGTGCTAACTTGATGTAAACGTATTCACTTTACTTTCCATATGATTTAGAGTTGTCTGCAACCAGTTTTATGTGTGTGCTACCGCATTTAGTGAAGTTACACTAAGTTGCTCCTAAAGGTACAACCGTGTTTCAAAGCAATACAAAGCTGAATGTAGTTCCAATGTAAATGCAGTGTAGTAAGTTCTTGAAATCAACTTTACTTTATGTATTCCATTGCTGTGAGTAGCTTTCCTTGTTTTTCTATTCAGTTGCAGTTCACTCTGAATAGTTATGCACATGTACATAACAGAAAAAGCACAAAAAATAAGTAATGCATTCAGCTGAAATCAGAGTACAATTTATTTCTGCTCAAAAGTACTATGTGCTTACTTGATGTAAACGTATTCACTTTACTTTCCATATGATTTAGAGTTGTCTGCAACCAGTTTTATGTGTGTGCTACTGCAGTTAGTAAAGTTACACTAAGCAATATCACCAGTTGCTCCTAATGGTACTACCGTGTTTCAAAGCAATGCAAAGCTAAATGTAGTTCCAATGTAAATGCATTGTAGTATGTTCTTGAAATCAACTTTACTTTATGTATTCCATTGCTGTGAGTAGCTTTCCTTGTTGTTCCATTCAGTTGCAGTTCACTCTGAATAGTTATGCACATGTACATAACAGAAAATACACAAAATAAAAAGTAACGCATGCAGCTGAAAAGAGAGTACAATTTACTTTTGCTCAAAAGTACTATGTGCTAACTTGATGTAAACGTTTTCAATTTACTTTCCATATGATCTAGAGTTGTCTGCAACCAGTTTTATGTGTGTGCTACCGCATTTAGTAAAGTTACACTAAGCAATATCACCAGTTGCTCCTAATTGTACTAACGTGTTTCAAAGCAATACAAAGCTAAATGCAGTTCCAATTTAAATGCAGTGTAGTATGTACTTGAAATCAACTTTACTTTATGTATTCCATTGCTGTGAGTAGTTTTTTTTTGTGTTTCTAATCTGTTACAGTTCGCTCTGAATAGTTACGCACATGTACATAACAGAAAATGCACAAAAAATATGTAATGCATTCAGCTGAAAACAGAGTACAATTTATTTCTGCTCAAAAGTACTATGTGCTAACTTGATGTAAACGTATTCACTTTACTTTCCATATGATTTAGAGTTGTCTGCAACCAGTTTTATGTGTGTGCTACTGAAGTTAGTAAAGTTACACTAAGTTGCTCCTAAAGGTACAACCGTGTTTCAAAGCAATACAATGCTGAATGTAGTTCCAATGTAAATGCAGTGTAGTATGTTCTTGAATTCAACTTTACTTTATGTATTCCATTGCTGTGAGTAGCTTTCCTTGTTTTTCTATTCAGTTGCAGTTCACTCTGAATAATGCACATGTAGATAACAGAAAATGCACAAAAAATAAGTAATGCATTCAGCTGAAAAGAGAGTACAATTGACTTTTGCTCAAAAGTACTATGTGCTAACTTGATGTAAACGTATTCACTTTACTTTCCATATGATTTAGAGTTGTCTGCAACCAGTTTTATGTGTGTGCTACTGCAGTTAGTAAAGTTACACTAAGTTGCTCCTAAAGGTACAACTGTGTTTCAAAGCAATACAATGCTGAATGTAGTTCCAATGTAAATGCAGTGTAGTATGTTCTTGAATTCAACTTTACTTTATGTATTCCATTGCTGTGAGTAGCTTTCCTTGTTTTTCTATTCAGTTGCATTTCACTCTGAATAGTTATGCACATGTACATAACAGAAAATACACAAAATAAAAAGTAACGCATGTAGCTGAAAAGAGAGTACAATTTACTTTTGCTCAAAAGTACTATGTGCTAACTTGATGTAAACGTATTCACTTTACTTTCCATATGATTTAGAGTTGTCTGCAACCTGTTTTATGTGTGTGCTACCGCATTTAGTAAAGTTACACTAAGTTGCTCCTAAAGGTACAACCGTTTCAAAGCAATACAAAGCTGAATGTAGTTCCAATGTAAATGCAGTGTAGTAAGTTCTTGAAATCAACTTTACTTTATGTATTCAATTGCTGTGAGTAGCTTTCCTTGTTTTTCTATTCAGTTGCAGTTCACTCTGAATAGTTATGCACATGTACATAACAGAAAATACACAAAATAAAAAGTAACGCATGCAGCTGAAAAGAGAGTACAATTTACTTTTGCTCAAAAGTACTATGTGCTAACTTGATGTAAACGTTTTCAATTTACTTTCCATATGATCTAGAGTTGTCTGCAACCAGTTTTATGTGTGTGCTACCGCATTTAGTAAAGTTACACTAAGCAATATCACCAGTTGCTCCTAATTGTACTAACGTGTTTCAAAGCAATACAAAGCTAAATGCAGTTCCAATTTAAATGCAGTGTAGTATGTACTTGAAATCAACTTTACTTTATGTATTCCATTGCTGTGAGTAGTTTTTTTTTGTGTTTCTAATCTGTTACAGTTCGCTCTGAATAGTTACGCACATGTACATAACAGAAAATGCACAAAAAATATGTAATGCATTCAGCTGAAAAGAGAGTACAATTTACTTTTGCTCAAAAGTACTATGTGCTAACTAGATCTAAACGTTTGTAATTGACTTTCTATATGATTTGGTGCAGTCTGCAACAAGTTTTATGTGTGTGCTACTGAAGTTACTAACGTTACAATAAACAATATCACCAGTTGCTACTAATCGTACTACAGTGTTTCAAAGCAACAAAAAGCTAAATGTAGTTCCAATGTAAATGCATTGTAGTATGTTCTTGAATTCAACTTTACTTTAGGTATTCCATTGCTGTGAGTAGCTTTCCTTGTTTTTCCATTCAGTTGCAGTTCATTCTGAATAGTTACGCACATGTACATAACAGAAAACGCACAAAAAATAAGTAATGCATTCAGCTGAAAAGAGAGTACAATTTATTTCTGCTCAAAAGTACTATGTGCTAATTTGATGTAAACGTATTCACTTTACTTTCCATATGATTTAGAGTTGTCTGCAACCAGTTTTATGTGTGTGCTACTGAAGTTAGTAAAGTTACACTAAGTTGTTCCTAAATGTACAACCGTGTTTCAAAGCAATACAATGCTGAATGTAGTTCCAATGTAAATGCAGTGTAGTAAGTTCTTGAAATCAACTTTACTTTATGTATTCCATTGCTGTGAGTAGCTTTCCTTGTTTTTCTATTCAGTTGCAGTTCACTCTGAATAGTTATGCACATGTACATAACAGAAAATACACAAAATAAAAAGTAACGCATGCAGCTGAAAAGAGAGTACAATTTACTTTTGCTCAAAAGTACTATGTGCTAACTTGATGTAAACGTTTTCAATTTACTTTCCATATGATCTAGAGTTGTCTGCAACCAGTTTTATGTGTGTGCTACCGCATTTAGTAAAGTTACACTAAGCAATATCACCAGTTGCTCCTAATTGTACTAACGTGTTTCAAAGCAATACAAAGCTAAATGCAGTTCCAATTTAAATGCAGTGTAGTATGTTCTTGAATTCAAGTTTACTTTATGTATTCCATTGCTGTGAGTAGCTTTCCTTGTTTTTCTATTCAGTTGCAGTTCACTCTGAATAATGCACATGTACATAACAGAAAATGCACATAAAATAAGTAATGCATTCAGCTGAAAAGAGAGTACAATTTACTTTTGTTCAAAAGTACTATGTGCTAACTTGATGTAAACGTATTCACTTTACTTTCCATATGATTTAGAGTTGTCTGCAACCAGTTTTATGTGTGTGCTACCGCATTTAGTAAAGTTACACTAAGTTGCTCCTAAAGGTACAACCGTTTCAAAGCAATACAAAGCTGAATGTAGTTCCAATGTAAATGCAGTGTAGTAAGTTCTTGAAATCAACTTTACTTTATGTATTCCATTGCTGTGAGTAGCTTTCCTTGTTTTTCTATTCAGTTGCAGTTCACTCTGAATAGTTATGCACATGTACATAACAGAAAATACACAAAATAAAAAGTAACGCATGCAGCTGAAAAGAGAGTACAATTTACTTTTGCTCAAAAGTACTATGTGCTAACTTGATGTAAACGTTTTCAATTTACTTTCCATATGATCTAGAGTTGTCTGCAACCAGTTTTATGTGTGTGCTACTGAAGTTAGTAAAGTTACACTAAGTTGCTCCTAAAGGTACAACCGTGTTTCAAAGCAATACAATGCTGAATGTAGTTCCAATGTAAATGCAGTGTAGTATGTTCTTGAATTCAACTTTACTTTATGTATTCCATTGCTGTGAGTAGCTTTCCTTGTTTTTCTATTCAGTTGCAGTTCACTCTGAATAATGCACATGTAGATAACAGAAAATGCACAAAAAATAAGTAATGCATTCAGCTGAAAAGAGAGTACAATTTACTTTTGCTCAAAAGTACTATGTGCTAACTTGATGTAAACGTATTCACTTTACTTTCCATATGATTTAGAGTTGTCTGCAACCAGTTTTATGTGTGTGCTACTGCAGTTAGTAAAGTTACACTAAGTTGCTCCTAAAGGTACAACTGTGTTTCAAAGCAATACAATGCTGAATGTAGTTCCAATGTAAATGCAGTGTAGTATGTTCTTGAATTCAACTTTACTTTATGTATTCCATTGCTGTGAGTAGCTTTCCTTGTTTTTCTATTCAGTTGCATTTCACTCTGAATAGTTATGCACATGTACATAACAGAAAATACACAAAATAAAAAGTAACGCATGTAGCTGAAAAGAGAGTACAATTTACTTTTGCTCAAAAGTACTATGTGCTAACTTGATGTAAACGTATTCACTTTACTTTCCATATGATTTAGAGTTGTCTGCAACCTGTTTTATGTGTGTGCTACCGCATTTAGTAAAGTTACACTAAGTTGCTCCTAAAGGTACAACCGTTTCAAAGCAATACAAAGCTGAATGTAGTTCCAATGTAAATGCAGTGTAGTAAGTTCTTGAAATCAACTTTACTTTATGTATTCAATTGCTGTGAGTAGCTTTCCTTGTTTTTCTATTCAGTTGCAGTTCACTCTGAATAGTTATGCACATGTACATAACAGAAAATACACAAAATAAAAAGTAACGCATGCAGCTGAAAAGAGAGTACAATTTACTTTTGCTCAAAAGTACTATGTGCTAACTTGATGTAAACGTTTTCAATTTACTTTCCATATGATCTAGAGTTGTCTGCAACCAGTTTTATGTGTGTGCTACCGCATTTAGTAAAGTTACACTAAGCAATATCACCAGTTGCTCCTAATTGTACTAACGTGTTTCAAAGCAATACAAAGCTAAATGCAGTTCCAATTTAAATGCAGTGTAGTATGTACTTGAAATCAACTTTACTTTATGTATTCCATTGCTGTGAGTAGTTTTTTTTTGTGTTTCTAATCTGTTACAGTTCGCTCTGAATAGTTACGCACATGTACATAACAGAAAATGCACAAAAAATATGTAATGCATTCAGCTGAAAAGAGAGTACAATTTACTTTTGCTCAAAAGTACTATGTGCTAACTAGATCTAAACGTTTGTAATTGACTTTCTATATGATTTGGTGCAGTCTGCAACAAGTTTTATGTGTGTGCTACTGAAGTTACTAACGTTACAATAAACAATATCACCAGTTGCTACTAATCGTACTACAGTGTTTCAAAGCAACAAAAAGCTAAATGTAGTTCCAATGTAAATGCATTGTAGTATGTTCTTGAATTCAACTTTACTTTAGGTATTCCATTGCTGTGAGTAGCTTTCCTTGTTTTTCCATTCAGTTGCAGTTCATTCTGAATAGTTACGCACATGTACATAACAGAAAACGCACAAAAAATAAGTAATGCATTCAGCTGAAAAGAGAGTACAATTTATTTCTGCTCAAAAGTACTATGTGCTAATTTGATGTAAACGTATTCACTTTACTTTCCATATGATTTAGAGTTGTCTGCAACCAGTTTTATGTGTGTGCTACTGAAGTTAGTAAAGTTACACTAAGTTGTTCCTAAAGGTACAACCGTGTTTCAAAGCAATACAATGCTGAATGTAGTTCCAATGTAAATGCAGTGTAGTATGTTCTTGAATTCAACTTTACTTTATGTATTCCATTGCTGTGAGTAGCTTTCCTTGTTTTTCTATTCAGTTGCAGTTCACTCTGAATAATGCACATGTACATAACAGAAAATGCACAAAAAATAAGTAATGCATTCAGCTGAAAAGAGAGTACAATTTACTTTTGCTCAAAAGTACTATGTGCTAACTTGATGTAAACGTATTCACTTTACTTTCCATATGATTTAGAGTTGTCTGCAACCAGTTTTATGTGTGTGCTACCTCATGTAGTAAAGTTACACTAAGTTGCTCCTAAAGGTACAACCGTGTTTCAAAGCAATACAAAGCTGAATGTAGTTCCAATGTAAATGCAGTGTAGTAAGTTCTTGAAATCAACTTTACTTTATGTATTCCATTGCTGTGAGTAGCTTTCCTTGTTTTTCTATTCAGTTGCAGTTCACTCTGAATAGTTATGCACATGTACATAACAGAAAATACACAAAATAAAAAGTAACGCATGCAGCTGAAAAGAGAGTACAATTTACTTTTGCTCAAAAGTACTATGTGCTAACTTGATGTAAACGTTTTCAATTTACTTTCCATATGATCTAGAGTTGTCTGCAACCAGTTTTATGTGTGTGCTACCGCATTTAGTAAAGTTACACTAAGCAATATCACCAGTTGCTCCTAATTGTACTAACGTGTTTCAAAGCAATACAAAGCTAAATGCAGTTCCAATTTAAATGCAGTGTAGTATGTTCTTGAATTCAACTTTACTTTATGTATTCCATTGCTGTGAGTAGCTTTCCTTGTTTTTCTATTCAGTTGCAGTTCACTCTGAATAATGCACATGTACATAACAGAAAATGCACATAAAATAAGTAATGCATTCAGCTGAAAAGAGAGTACAATTTACTTTTGCTCAAAAGTACTATGTGCTAACTTGATGTAAACGTATTCACTTTACTTTCCATATGATTTAGAGTTGTCTGCAACCAGTTTTATGTGTGTGCTACCGCATTTAGTAAAGTTACACTAAGTTGCTCCTAAAGGTACAACCGTTTCAAAGCAATACAAAGCTGAATGTAGTTCCAATGTAAATGCAGTGTAGTAAGTTCTTGAAATCAACTTTACTTTATGTATTCCATTGCTGTGAGTAGCTTTCCTTGTTTTTCTATTCAGTTGCAGTTCACTCTGAATAGTTATGCACATGTACATAACAGAAAATACACAAAATAAAAAGTAACGCATGCAGCTGAAAAGAGAGTACAATTTACTTTTGCTCAAAAGTACTATGTGCTAACTTGATGTAAACGTTTTCAATTTACTTTCCATATGATCTAGAGTTGTCTGCAACCAGTTTTATGTGTGTGCTACCGCATTTAGTAAAGTTACACTAAGCAATATCACCAGTTGCTCCTAATTGTACTAACGTGTTTCAAAGCAATACAAAGCTAAATGCAGTTCCAATTTAAATGCAGTGTAGTATGTACTTGAAATCAACTTTACTTTATCTATTCCATTGCTGTGAGTAGTTTTTTTTTGTGTTTCTAATCTGTTACAGTTCGCTCTGAATAGTTACGCACATGTACATAACAGAAAATGCACAAAAAATATGTAATGCATTCAGCTGAAAAGAGAGTACAATTTACTTTTGCTCAAAAGTACTATGTGCTAACTAGATCTAAACGTTTGTAATTGACTTTCTATATGATTTGGTGCAGTCTGCAACAAGTTTTATGTGTGTGCTACTGAAGTTACTAACGTTACAATAAACAATATCACCAGTTGCTACTAATCGTACTACAGTGTTTCAAAGCAACAAAAAGCTAAATGTAGTTCCAATGTAAATGCATTGTAGTATGTTCTTGAATTCAACTTTACTTTAGGTATTCCATTGCTGTGAGTAGCTTTCCTTGTTTTTCCATTCAGTTGCAGTTCATTCTGAATAGTTACGCACATGTACATAACAGAAAACGCACAAAAAATAAGTAATGCATTCAGCTGAAAAGAGAGTACAATTTATTTCTGCTCAAAAGTACTATGTGCTAATTTGATGTAAACGTATTCACTTTACTTTCCATATGATTTAGAGTTGTCTGCAACCAGTTTTATGTGTGTGCTACTGAAGTTAGTAAAGTTACACTAAGTTGTTCCTAAAGGTACAACCGTGTTTCAAAGCAATACAATGCTGAATGTAGTTCCAATGTAAATGCAGTGTAGTATGTTCTTGAATTCAACTTTACTTTATGTATTCCATTGCTGTGAGTAGCTTTCCTTGTTTTTCTATTCAGTTGCAGTTCACTCTGAATAATGCACATGTACATAACAGAAAATGCACAAAAAATAAGTAATGCATTCAGCTGAAAAGAGAGTACAATTTACTTTTGCTCAAAAGTACTATGTGCTAACTTGATGTAAACGTATTCACTTTACTTTCCATATGATTTAGAGTTGTCTGCAACCAGTTTTATGTGTGTGCTACCTCATGTAGTAAAGTTACACTAAGTTGCTCCTAAAGGTACAACCGTGTTTCAAAGCAATACAAAGCTGAATGTAGTTCCAATGTAAATGCAGTGTAGTAAGTTCTTGAAATCAACTTTACTTTATGTATTCCATTGCTGTGAGTAGCTTTCCTTGTTTTTCTATTCAGTTGCAGTTCACTCTGAATAGTTATGCACATGTACATAACAGAAAATACACAAAATAAAAAGTAACGCATGCAGCTGAAAAGAGAGTACAATTTACTTTTGCTCAAAAGTACTATGTGCTAACTTGATGTAAACGTTTTCAATTTACTTTCCATATGATCTAGAGTTGTCTGCAACCAGTTTTATGTGTGTGCTACCGCATTTAGTAAAGTTACACTAAGCAATATCACCAGTTGCTCCTAATTGTACTAACGTGTTTCAAAGCAATACAAAGCTAAATGCAGTTCCAATTTAAATGCAGTGTAGTATGTTCTTGAATTCAACTTTACTTTATGTATTCCATTGCTGTGAGTAGCTTTCCTTGTTTTTCTATTCAGTTGCAGTTCACTCTGAATAATGCACATGTACATAACAGAAAATGCACATAAAATAAGTAGTGCATTCAGCTGAAAAGAGAGTACAATTTACTTTTGCTCAAAAGTACTATGTGCTAACTTGATGTAAACGTATTCACTTTACTTTCCATATGATTTAGAGTTGTCTGCAACCAGTTTTATGTGTGTGCTACCGCATTTAGTAAAGTTACACTAAGTTGCTCCTAAAGGTACAACCGTTTCAAAGCAATACAAAGCTGAATGTAGTTCCAATGTA
The DNA here is from genome assembly GCF_048418815.1 of Hemitrygon akajei. Lineage (NCBI taxonomy): Eukaryota > Metazoa > Chordata > Chondrichthyes > Myliobatiformes > Dasyatidae > Hemitrygon > Hemitrygon akajei. The sequence continues at coordinate 58,241,104 of NC_133131.1, forward strand.
AATGCAGTGTAGTAAGTTCTTGAAATCAACTTTACTTTATGTATTCCATTGCTGTGAGTAGCTTTCCTTGTTTTTCTATTCAGTTGCAGTTCACTCTGAATAGTTATGCACATGTACATAACAGAAAATACACAAAATAAAAAGTAACGCATGCAGCTGAAAAGAGAGTACAATTTACTTTTGCTCAAAAGTACTATGTGCTAACTTGATGTAAACGTTTTCAATTTACTTTCCATATGATCTAGAGTTGTCTGCAACCAGTTTTATGTGTGTGCTACCGCATTTAGTAAAGTTACACTAAGCAATATCACCAGTTGCTCCTAATTGTACTAACGTGTTTCAAAGCAATACAAAGCTAAATGCAGTTCCAATTTAAATGCAGTGTAGTATGTACTTGAAATCAACTTTACTTTATGTATTCCATTGCTGTGAGTAGTTTTTTTTTGTGTTTCTAATCTGTTACAGTTCGCTCTGAATAGTTACGCACATGTACATAACAGAAAATGCACAAAAAATATGTAATGCATTCAGCTGAAAAGAGAGTACAATTTACTTTTGCTCAAAAGTACTATGTGCTAACTAGATCTAAACGTTTGTAATTGACTTTCTATATGATTTGGTGCAGTCTGCAACAAGTTTTATGTGTGTGCTACTGAAGTTACTAACGTTACAATAAACAATATCACCAGTTGCTACTAATGGTACTACAGTGTTTCAAAGCAACAAAAAGCTAAATGTAGTTCCAATGTAAATGCATTGTAGTATGTTCTTGAATTCAACTTTACTTTAGGTATTCCATTGCTGTGAGTAGCTTTCCTTGTTTTTCCATTCAGTTGCAGTTCATTCTGAATAGTTACGCACATGTACATAACAGAAAACGCACAAAAAATAAGTAATGCATTCAGCTGAAAAGAGAGTACAATTTATTTCTGCTCAAAAGTACTATGTGCTAACTTGATGTAAACGTATTCACTTTACTTTCCATATGATTTAGATTTGTCTGCAACCAGTTTTATGTGTGTGCTACTGAAGTTAGTAAAGTTACACTAAGTTGCTCCTAAAGGTACAACCGTGTTTCAAAGCAATACAATGCTGAATGTAGTTCCAATGTAAATGCAGTGTAGTATGTTCTTGAATTCAACTTTACTTTATGTATTCCATTGCTGTGAGTAGCTTTCCTTGTTTTTCTATTCAGTTGCAGTTCACTCTGAATAATGCACATGTACATAACAGAAAATGCACAAAAAATAAGTAATGCATTCAGCTGAAAAGAGAGTACAATTTACTTTTGCTCAAAAGTACTATGTGCTAACTTGATGTAAACGTATTCACTTTACTTTCCATATGATTTAGAGTTGTCTGCAACCAGTTTTATGTGTGTGCTACCGCATGTAGTAAAGTTACACTAAGTTGCTCCTAAAGGTACAACCGTGTTTCAAAGCAATACAAAGCTGAATGTAGTTCCAATGTAAATGCAGTGTAGTAAGTTCTTGAAATCAACTTTACTTTATGTATTCCATTGCTGTGAGTAGCTTTCCTTGTTGTTCCATTCAGTTGCAGTTCACTCTGAATAGTTATGCACATGTACATAACAGAAAATACACAAAATAAAAAGTAACGCATGCAGCTGAAAAGAGAGTACAATTTACTTTTGCTCAAAAGTACTATGTGCTAACTTGATGTAAACGTTTTCAATTTACTTTCCATATGATCTAGAGTTGTCTGCAACCAGTTTTATGTGTGTGCTACCGCATTTAGTAAAGTTACACTAAGCAATATCACCAGTTGCTCCTAATTGTAATAACGTGTTTCAAAGCAATACAAAGCTAAATGCAGTTCCAATTTAAATGCAGTGTAGTATGTACTTGAAATCAACTTTACTTTATGTATTCCATTGCTGTGAGTAGTTTTTTTTGTGTTTCTAATCTGTTACAGTTCGCTCTGAATAGTTACGCACATGTACATAACAGAAAACGCACAAAAAATAAGTAATGCATTCAGCTGAAAAGAGAGTACAATTTACTTTTGCTCAAAAGTACTATGTGCTAACTTGATGTAAACGTATTCACTTTACTTTCCATATGATTTAGAGTTGTCTGACACCAGTTTTATGTGTGTGCTACCGCATTTAGTAAAGTTACACTACGTTGCTCCTAAAGGTACAACCGTTTCAAAGCAATACAAAGCTGAATGTAGTTCCAATGTAAATGCAGTGTAGTAAGTTCTTGAAATCAACATTACTTTATGTATTCCATTGCTGTGAGTAGCTTTCCTTGTTTTTCTATTCAGTTGCAGTTCACTCTGAATAGTTATGCACATGTACATAACAGAAAATACACAAAATAAAAAGTAAGGCATGCAGCTGAAGAGAGTACAATTTACTTTTGCTCAAAAGTACTATGTGCTAACTTAATGTAAACGTTTTCAATTTACTTTCCATATGATCTAGAGTTGTCTGCAACCAGTTTTATGTGTGTGCTACTGCAGTTAGTAAAGTTACACTAAGCAATATCACCAGTTGCTCCTAATGGTACTACCGTGTTTCAAAGCAATACAAAGCTAAATGTAGTTCCAATGTAAATGCATTGTAGTATGTTCTTGAAATCAACTTTACTTTATGTATTCCATTGCTGTGAGTAGCTTTCCTTGTTGTTCCATTCAGTTGCAGTTCACTCTGAATAGTTATGCACATGTACATAACAGAAAATACACAAAATAAAAAGTAACGCATGCAGCTGAAAAGAGAGTACAATTTACTTTTGCTCAAAAGTACTATGTGCTAACTTGATGTAAACGTTTTCAATTTACTTTCCATATGATCTAGAGTTGTCTGCAACCAGTTTTATGTGTGTGCTACCGCATTTAGTAAAGTTACACTAAGCAATATCACCAGTTGCTCCTAATTGTACTAACGTGTTTCAAAGCAATACAAAGCTAAATGCAGTTCCAATTTAAATGCAGTGTAGTATGTACTTGAAATCAACTTTACTTTATGTATTCCATTGCTGTGAGTAGTTTTTTTTTGTGTTTCTAATCTGTTACAGTTCGCTCTGAATAGTTACGCACATGTACATAACAGAAAATGCACAAAAAATATGTAATGCTTTCAGCTGAAAAGAGAGTACAATTTACTTTTGCTCAAAAGTACTAAGTGCTAACTAGATCTAAACGTTTGTAATTGACTTTCTATATGATTTGGTGCAGTCTGCAACAAGTTTTATGTGTGTGCTACTGAAGTTACTAACGTTACAATAAACAATATCACCAGTTGCTACTAATGGTACTACAGTGTTTCAAAGCAACAAAAAGCTAAATGTAGTTCCAATGTAAATGCATTGTAGTATGTTCTTGAATTCAACTTTACTTTAGGTATTCCATTGCTGTGAGTAGCTTTCCTTGTTTTTCCATTCAGTTGCAGTTCATTCTGAATAGTTACGCACATGTACATAACAGAAAACGCACAAAAAATAAGTAATGCATTCAGCTGAAAAGAGAGTACAATTTATTTCTGCTCAAAAGTACTATGTGCTAACTTGATGTAAACGTATTCACTTTACTTTCCATATGATTTAGAGTTGTCTGCAACCAGTTTTATGTGTGTGCTACTGCAGTTAGTAAAGTTACACTAAGTTGCTCCTAAAGGTACAACTGTGTTTCAAGCAATACAATGCTGAATGTAGTTCCAATGTAAATGCAGTGTAGTATGTTCTTGAATTCAACTTTACTTTATGTATTCCATTGCTGTGAGTAGCTTTCCTTGTTTTTCTATTCAGTTGCATTTCACTCTGAATAGTTATGCACATGTACATAATAGAAAATACACAAAATAAAAAGTAACGCATGTAGCTGAAATGAGAGTACAATTTACTTTTGCTCAAAAGTACTATGTGCTAACTTGATGTAAACGTATTCACTTTACTTTCCATATGATTTAGAGTTGTCTGCAACCTGTTTTATGTGTGTGCTACCGCATTTAGTAAAGTTACACTAAGTTGCTCCTAAAGGTACAACCGTTTCAAAGCAATACAAAGCTGAATGTAGTTCCAATGTAAATGCAGTGTAGTAAGTTCTTGAAATCAACTTTACTTTATGTATTCAATTGCTGTGAGTAGCTTTCCTTGTTTTTCTATTCAGTTGCAGTTCACTCTGAATAGTTATGCACATGTACATAACAGAAAATACACAAAATAAAAAGTAACGCATGCAGCTGAAAAGAGAGTACAATTTACTTTTGCTCAAAAGTACTATGTGCTAACTTGATGTAAACGTTTTCAATTTACTTTCCATATGATCTAGAGTTGTCTGCAACCAGTTTTATGTGTGTGCTACCGCATTTAGTAAAGTTACACTAAGCAATATCACCAGTTGCTCCTAATTGTACTAACGTGTTTCAAAGCAATACAAAGCTAAATGCAGTTCCAATTTAAATGCAGTGTAGTATGTACTTGAAATCAACTTTACTTTATGTATTCCATTGCTGTGAGTAGTTTTTTTTTGTGTTTCTAATCTGTTACAGTTCGCTCTGAATAGTTACGCACATGTACATAACAGAAAATGCACAAAAAATATGTAATGCATTCAGCTGAAAAGAGAGTACAATTTACTTTTGCTCAAAAGTACTATGTGCTAACTAGATCTAAACGTTTGTAATTGACTTTCTATATGATTTGGTGCAGTCTGCAACAAGTTTTATGTGTGTGCTACTGAAGTTACTAACGTTACAATAAACAATATCACCAGTTGCTACTAATCGTACTACAGTGTTTCAAAGCAACAAAAAGCTAAATGTAGTTCCAATGTAAATGCATTGTAGTATGTTCTTGAATTCAACTTTACTTTAGGTATTCCATTGCTGTGAGTAGCTTTCCTTGTTTTTCCATTCAGTTGCAGTTCATTCTGAATAGTTACGCACATGTACATAACAGAAAACGCACAAAAAATAAGTAATGCATTCAGCTGAAAAGAGAGTACAATTTATTTCTGCTCAAAAGTACTATGTGCTAATTTGATGTAAACGTATTCACTTTACTTTCCATATGATTTAGAGTTGTCTGCAACCAGTTTTATGTGTGTGCTACTGAAGTTAGTAAAGTTACACTAAGTTGTTCCTAAAGGTACAACCGTGTTTCAAAGCAATACAATGCTGAATGTAGTTCCAATGTAAATGCAGTGTAGTATGTTCTTGAATTCAACTTTACTTTATGTATTCCATTGCTGTGAGTAGCTTTCCTTGTTTTTCTATTCAGTTGCAGTTCACTCTGAATAATGCACATGTACATAACAGAAAATGCACAAAAAATAAGTAATGCATTCAGCTGAAAAGAGAGTACAATTTACTTTTGCTCAAAAGTACTATGTGCTAACTTGATGTAAACGTATTCACTTTACTTTCCATATGATTTAGAGTTGTCTGCAACCAGTTTTATGTGTGTGCTACCTCATGTAGTAAAGTTACACTAAGTTGCTCCTAAAGGTACAACCGTGTTTCAAAGCAATACAAAGCTGAATGTAGTTCCAATGTAAATGCAGTGTAGTAAGTTCTTGAAATCAACTTTACTTTATGTATTCCATTGCTGTGAGTAGCTTTCCTTGTTTTTCTATTCAGTTGCAGTTCACTCTGAATAGTTATGCACATGTACATAACAGAAAATACACAAAATAAAAAGTAACGCATGCAGCTGAAAAGAGAGTACAATTTACTTTTGCTCAAAAGTACTATGTGCTAACTTGATGTAAACGTTTTCAATTTACTTTCCATATGATCTAGAGTTGTCTGCAACCAGTTTTATGTGTGTGCTACCGCATTTAGTAAAGTTACACTAAGCAATATCACCAGTTGCTCCTAATTGTACTAACGTGTTTCAAAGCAATACAAAGCTAAATGCAGTTCCAATTTAAATGCAGTGTAGTATGTTCTTGAATTCAACTTTACTTTATGTATTCCATTGCTGTGAGTAGCTTTCCTTGTTTTTCTATTCAGTTGCAGTTCACTCTGAATAATGCACATGTACATAACAGAAAATGCACATAAAATAAGTAATGCATTCAGCTGAAAAGAGAGTACAATTTACTTTTGCTCAAAAGTACTATGTGCTAACTTGATGTAAACGTATTCACTTTACTTTCCATATGATTTAGAGTTGTCTGCAACCAGTTTTATGTGTGTGCTACCGCATTTAGTAAAGTTACACTAAGTTGCTCCTAAAGGTACAACCGTTTCAAAGCAATACAAAGCTGAATGTAGTTCCAATGTAAATGCAGTGTAGTAAGTTCTTGAAATCAACTTTACTTTATGTATTCCATTGCTGTGAGTAGCTTTCCTTGTTTTTCTATTCAGTTGCAGTTCACTCTGAATAGTTATGCACATGTACATAACAGAAAATACACAAAATAAAAAGTAACGCATGCAGCTGAAAAGAGAGTACAATTTACTTTTGCTCAAAAGTACTATGTGCTAACTTGATGTAAACGTTTTCAATTTACTTTCCATATGATCTAGAGTTGTCTGCAACCAGTTTTATGTGTGTGCTACCGCATTTAGTAAAGTTACACTAAGCAATATCACCAGTTGCTCCTAATTGTACTAACGTGTTTCAAAGCAATACAAAGCTAAATGCAGTTCCAATTTAAATGCAGTGTAGTATGTACTTGAAATCAACTTTACTTTATGTATTCCATTGCTGTGAGTAGTTTTTTTTTGTGTTTCTAATCTGTTACAGTTCGCTCTGAATAGTTACGCACATGTACATAACAGAAAATGCACAAAAAATATGTAATGCATTCAGCTGAAAAGAGAGTACAATTTACTTTTGCTCAAAAGTACTATGTGCTAACTAGATCTAAACGTTTGTAATTGACTTTCTATATGATTTGGTGCAGTCTGCAACAAGTTTTATGTGTGTGCTACTGAAGTTACTAACGTTACAATAAACAATATCACCAGTTGCTACTAATCGTACTACAGTGTTTCAAAGCAACAAAAAGCTAAATGTAGTTCCAATGTAAATGCATTGTAGTATGTTCTTGAATTCAACTTTACTTTAGGTATTCCATTGCTGTGAGTAGCTTTCCTTGTTTTTCCATTCAGTTGCAGTTCATTCTGAATAGTTACGCACATGTACATAACAGAAAACGCACAAAAAATAAGTAATGCATTCAGCTGAAAAGAGAGTACAATTTATTTCTGCTCAAAAGTACTATGTGCTAACTTGATGTAAACGTATTCACTTTACTTTCCATATGATTTAGATTTGTCTGCAACCAGTTTTATGTGTGTGCTACTGAAGTTAGTAAAGTTACACTAAGTTGCTCCTAAAGGTACAACCGTGTTTCAAAGCAATACAATGCTGAATGTAGTTCCAATGTAAATGCAGTGTAGTATGTTCTTGAATTCAACTTTACTTTATGTATTCCATTGCTGTGAGTAGCTTTCCTTGTTTTTCTATTCAGTTGCAGTTCACTCTGAATAATGCACATGTACATAACAGAAAATGCACAAAAAATAAGTAATGCATTCAGCTGAAAAGAGAGTACAATTTACTTTTGCTCAAAAGTACTATGTGCTAACTTGATGTAAACGTATTCACTTTACTTTCCATATGATTTAGAGTTGTCTGCAACCAGTTTTATGTGTGTGCTACCGCATGTAGTAAAGTTACACTAAGTTGCTCCTAAAGGTACAACCGTGTTTCAAAGCAATACAAAGCTGAATGTAGTTCCAATGTAAATGCAGTGTAGTAAGTTCTTGAAATCAACTTTACTTTATGTATTCCATTGCTGTGAGTAGCTTTCCTTGTTGTTCCATTCAGTTGCAGTTCACTCTGAATAGTTATGCACATGTACATAACAGAAAATACACAAAATAAAAAGTAACGCATGCAGCTGAAAAGAGAGTACAATTTACTTTTGCTCAAAAGTACTATGTGCTAACTTGATGTAAACGTTTTCAATTTACTTTCCATATGATCTAGAGTTGTCTGCAACCAGTTTTATGTGTGTGCTACCGCATTTAGTAAAGTTACACTAAGCAATATCACCAGTTGCTCCTAATTGTACTAACGTGTTTCAAAGCAATACAAAGCTAAATGCAGTTCCAATTTAAATGCAGTGTAGTATGTACTTGAAATCAACTTTACTTTATGTATTCCATTGCTGTGAGTAGTTTTTTTTTGTGTTTCTAATCTGTTACAGTTCGCTCTGAATAGTTACGCACATGTACATAACAGAAAACGCACAAAAAATAAGTAATGCATTCAGCTGAAAAGAGAGTACAATTTACTTTTGCTCAAAAGTACTATGTGCTAACTTGATGTAAACGTATTCACTTTACTTTCCATATGATTTAGAGTTGTCTGCAACCAGTTTTATGTGTGTGCTACTGCAGTTAGTAAAGTTACACTAAGCAATATCACCAGTTGCTCCTAATGGTACTACCGTGTTTCAAAGCAATACAAAGCTAAATGTAGTTCCAATGTAAATGCATTGTAGTATGTTCTTGAAATCAACTTTACTTTATGTATTCCATTGCTGTGAGTAGCTTTCCTTGTTGTTCCATTCAGTTGCAGTTCACTCTGAATAGTTATGCACATGTACATAACAGAAAATACACAAAATAAAAAGTAACGCATGCAGCTGAAAAGAGAGTACAATTTACTTTTGCTCAAAAGTACTATGTGCTAACTTGATGTAAACGTTTTCAATTTACTTTCCATATGATCTAGAGTTGTCTGCAACCAGTTTTATGTGTGTGCTACCGCATTTAGTAAAGTTACACTAAGCAATATCACCAGTTGCTCCTAATTGTACTAACGTGTTTCAAAGCAATACAAAGCTAAATGCAGTTCCAATTTAAATGCAGTGTAGTATGTACTTGAAATCAACTTTACTTTATGTATTCCATTGCTGTGAGTAGTTTTTTTTTGTGTTTCTAATCTGTTACAGTTCGCTCTGAATAGTTACGCACATGTACATAACAGAAAATGCACAAACAATATGTAATGCTTTCAGCTGAAAAGAGAGTACAATTTACTTTTGCTCAAAAGTACTAAGTGCTAACTAGATCTAAACGTTTGTAATTGACTTTCTATATGATTTGGTGCAGTCTGCAACAAGTTTTATGTGTGTGCTACTGAAGTTACTAACGTTACAATAAACAATATCACCAGTTGCTACTAATGGTACTACAGTGTTTCAAAGCAACAAAAAGCTAAATGTAGTTCCAATGTAAATGCATTGTAGTATGTTCTTGAATTCAACTTTACTTTAGGTATTCCATTGCTGTGAGTAGCTTTCCTTGTTTTTCCATTCAGTTGCAGTTCATTCTGAATAGTTACGCACATGTACATAACAGAAAACGCACAAAAAATAAGTAATGCATTCAGCTGAAAAGAGAGTACAATTTATTTCTGCTCAAAAGTACTATGTGCTAACTTGATGTAAACGTATTCACTTTACTTTCCATATGATTTAGAGTTGTCTGCAACCAGTTTTATGTGTGTGCTACTGCAGTTAGTAAAGTTACACTAAGTTGCTCCTAAAGGTACAACTGTGTTTCAAGCAATACAATGCTGAATGTAGTTCCAATGTAAATGCAGTGTAGTATGTTCTTGAATTCAACTTTACTTTATGTATTCCATTGCTGTGAGTAGCTTTCCTTGTTTTTCTATTCAGTTGCATTTCACTCTGAATAGTTATGCACATGTACATAATAGAAAATACACAAAATAAAAAGTAACGCATGTAGCTGAAAAGAGAGTACAATTTACTTTTGCTCAAAAGTACTATGTGCTAACTTGATGTAAACGTATTCACTTTACTTTCCATATGATTTAGAGTGGTCTGCAACCAGTTTTATGTGTGTGCTACCGCATTTAGTAAAGTTACACTAAGTTGCTCCTAAAGGTACAACCGTGTTTCAAAGCAATACAAAGCTGAATGTAGTTCCAATGTAAATGCAGTGTAGTAAGTTCTTGAAATCAACTTTACTTTGTGTATTCCATTGCTGTGAGTAGCTTTCCTTGTTTTTCTATTCAGTTGAAGTTCACTCTGAATAGTTATGCACATGTACATAACAGAAAATACACAAAATAAAAAGTAACGCATGCAGCTGAAAAGAGAGTACAATTTACTTTTGCTCAAAAGTACTATGTGCTAACTTGATGTAAACGTTTTCAATTTACTTTCCATATGATCTAGAGTTGTCAGCAACCAGTTTTATGTGTGTGCTACTGATGTTAGTAAAGTTACACTAAGCAATATCACCAGTTGCTCCTAATTGTACTAACGTGTTTCAAAGCAATGCAAAGCTAAATGTAGTTCGAATGTAAATGCATTGTAGTATGTTCTTGAAATCAACTTTACTTTATGTATTCCATTGCTGTGAGTAGCTTTCCTTGTTGTTCCATTCAGTTGCAGTTCACTCTGAATAGTTATGCACATGTACATAACAGAAAATACACAAAATAAAAAGTAACGCATGCAGCTGAAAAGAGAGTACAATTTACTTTTGCTCAAAAGTACTATGTGCTAACTTGATGTAAACGTTTTCAATTTACTTTCCATATGATCTAGAGTTGTCTGCAACCAGTTTTATGTGTGTGCTACCGCATTTAGTAAAGTTACACTAAGCAATATCACCAGTTGCTCCTAATTGTACTAACGTGTTTCAAAGCAATACAAAGCTAAATGCAGTTCCAATTTAAATGCAGTGTAGTATGTACTTGAAATCAACTTTACTTTATGTATTCCATTGCTGTGAGTAGTTTTTTTTGTGTTTCTAATCTGTTACAGTTCGCTCTGAATAGTTACGCACATGTACATAGAAAACGCACAAAAAATAAGTAATGCATTCAGCTGAAAAGAGAGTACAATTTATTTCTGCTCAAAAGTACTATGTGCTAACTTGATGTAAACGTATTCACTTTACTTTCCATATGATTTAGAGTTGTCTGCAACCAGTTTTATGTGTGTGCTACTGAAGTTAGTAAAGTTACACTAAGTTGCTCCTAAAGGTACAACCGTGTTTCAAAGCAATACAATGCTGAATGTAGTTCCAATGTAAATGCAGTGTAGTATGTTCTTGAATTCTACTTTACTTTATGTATTCCATTGCTGTGAGTAGCTTTCCTTGTTTTTCTATTCAGTTGCAGTTCACTCTGAATAGTTATGCACATGTACATAACAGAAAATACACAAAATAAAAAGTAACGCATGCAGCTGAAAAGAGAGTACAATTTACTTTTGCTCAAAAGTACTATGTGCTAACTTGATGTAAACGTTTTCAATTTACTTTCCATATGATCTAGAGTTGTCTGCAACCAGTTTTATGTGTGTGCTACCGCATTTAGTAAAGTTACACTAAGCAATATCACCAGTTGCTCCTAATTGTACTAACGTGTTTCAAAGCAATACAAAGCTAAATGCAGTTCCAATTTAAATGCAGTGTAGTATGTACTTGAAATCAACTTTACTTTATGTATTCCATTGCTGTGAGTAGTTTTTTTTTGTGTTTCTAATCTGTTACAGTTCGCTCTGAATAGTTACGCACATGTACATAACAGAAAATGCACAAAAAATATGTAATGCATTCAGCTGAAAAGAGAGTACAATTTACTTTTGCTCAAAAGTACTATGTGCTAACTAGATCTAAACGTTTGTAATTGACTTTCTATATGATTTGGTGCAGTCTGCAACAAGTTTTATGTGTGTGCTACTGAAGTTACTAACGTTACAATAAACAATATCACCAGTTGCTACTAATGGTACTACAGTGTTTCAAAGCAACAAAAAGCTAAATGTAGTTCCAATGTAAATGCATTGTAGTATGTTCTTGAATTCAACTTTACTTTAGGTATTCCATTGCTGTGAGTAGCTTTCCTTGTTTTTCCATTCAGTTGCAGTTCATTCTGAATAGTTACGCACATGTACATAACAGAAAACGCACAAAAAATAAGTAATGCATTCAGCTGAAAAGAGAGTACAATTTATTTCTGCTCAAAAGTACTATGTGCTAACTTGATGTAAACGTATTCACTTTACTTTCCATATGATTTAGAGTTGTCTGCAACCAGTTTTATGTGTGTGCTACTGAAGTTAGTAAAGTTACACTAAGTTGCTCCTAAAGGTACAACCGTGTTTCAAAGCAATACAATGCTGAATGTAGTTCCAATGTAAATGCAGTGTAGTATGTTCTTGAATTCAACTTTACTTTATGTATTCCATTGCTGTGAGTAGCTTTCCTTGTTTTTCTATTCAGTTGCAGTTCACTCTGAATAATGCACATGTACATAACAGAAAATGCACAAAAAATAAGTAATGCATTCAGCTGAAAAGAGAGTACAATTTACTTTTGCTCAAAAGTACTATGTGCTAACTTGATGTAAACGTATTCACTTTACTTTCCATATGATTTAGAGTTGTCTGCAACCAGTTTTATGTGTGTGCTACCGCATGTAGTAAAGTTACACTAAGTTGCTCCTAAAGGTACAACCGTGTTTCAAAGCAATACAAAGCTGAATGTAGTTCCAATGTAAATGCAGTGTAGTAAGTTCTTGAAATCAACTTTACTTTATGTATTCCATTGCTGTTAGCTTTCCTTGTTTTTCTATTCAGTTGCAGTTCACTCTGAATAGTTATGCACATGTACATAACAGAAAATACACAAAATAAAAAGTAACGCATGCAGCTGAAAAGAGAGTACAATTTACTTTTGCTCAAAAGTACTATGTGCTAACTTGATGTAAACGTTTTCAATTTACTTTCCATATGATCTAGAGTTGTCAGCAACCAGTTTTATGTGTGTGCTACTGATGTTAGTAAAGTTACACTAAGCAATATCACCAGTTGCTCCTAATTGTACTAACGTGTTTCAAAGCAATGCAAAGCTAAATGTAGTTCGAATGTAAATGCATTGTAGTATGTTCTTGAAATCAACTTTACTTTATGTATTCCATTGCTGTGAGTAGCTTTCCTTGTTGTTCCATTCAGTTGCAGTTCACTCTGAATAGTTATGCACATGTACATAACAGAAAATACACAAAATAAAAAGTAACGCATGCAGCTGAAAAGAGAGTACAATTTACTTTTGCTCAAAAGTACTATGTGCTAACTTGATGTAAACGTTTTCAATTTACTTTCCATATGATCTAGAGTTGTCTGCAACCAGTTTTATGTGTGTGCTACCGCATTTAGTAAAGTTACACTAAGCAATATCACCAGTTGCTCCTAATTGTACTAACGTGTTTCAAAGCAATACAAAGCTAAATGCAGTTCCAATTTAAATGCAGTGTAGTATGTACTTGAAATCAACTTTACTTTATGTATTCCATTGCTGTGAGTAGTTTTTTTTTGTGTTTCTAATCTGTTACAGTTCGCTCTGAATAGTTACGCACATGTACATAACAGAAAATACACAAAATAAAAAGTAACGCATGTAGCTGAAAAGAGAGTACAATTTACTTTTGCTCAAAAGTACTATGTGCTAACTTGATGTAAACGTATTCACTTTACTTTCCATATGATTTAGAGTGGTCTGCAACCAGTTTTATGTGTGTGCTACCGCATTTAGTAAAGTTACACTAAGTTGCTCCTAAAGGTACAACCGTGTTTCAAAGCAATACAAAGCTGAATGTAGTTCCAATGTAAATGCAGTGTAGTAAGTTCTTGAAATCAACTTTACTTTGTGTATTCCATTGCTGTGAGTAGCCTTCCTTGTTTTTCTATTCAGTTGAAGTTCACTCTGAATAGTTATGCACATGTACATAACAGAAAATACACAAAATAAAAAGTAACGCATGCAGCTGAAAAGAGAGTACAATTTACTTTTGCTCAAAAGTACTATGTGCTAACTTGATGTAAACGTTTTCAATTTACTTTCCATATGATCTAGAGTTGTCAGCAACCAGTTTTATGTGTGTGCTACTGATGTTAGTAAAGTTACACTAAGCAATATCACCAGTTGCTCCTAATTGTACTAACGTGTTTCAAAGCAATGCAAAGCTAAATGTAGTTCGAATGTAAATGCATTGTAGTATGTTCTTGAAATCAACTTTACTTTATGTATTCCATTGCTGTGAGTAGCTTTCCTTGTTGTTCCATTCAGTTGCAGTTCACTCTGAATAGTTATGCACATGTACATAACAGAAAATACACAAAATAAAAAGTAACGCATGCAGCTGAAAAGAGAGTACAATTTACTTTTGCTCAAAAGTACTATGTGCTAACTTGATGTAAACGTTTTCAATTTACTTTCCATATGATCTAGAGTTGTCTGCAACCAGTTTTATGTGTGTGCTACCGCATTTAGTAAAGTTACACTAAGCAATATCACCAGTTGCTCCTAATTGTACTAACGTGTTTCAAAGCAATACAAAGCTAAATGCAGTTCCAATTTAAATGCAGTGTAGTATGTACTTGAAATCAACTTTACTTTATGTATTCCATTGCTGTGAGTAGTTTTTTTTGTGTTTCTAATCTGTTACAGTTCGCTCTGAATAGTTACGCACATGTACATAGAAAACGCACAAAAAATAAGTAATGCATTCAGCTGAAAAGAGAGTACAATTTATTTCTGCTCAAAAGTACTATGTGCTAACTTGATGTAAACGTATTCACTTTACTTTCCATATGATTTAGAGTTGTCTGCAACCAGTTTTATGTGTGTGCTACTGAAGTTAGTAAAGTTACACTAAGTTGCTCCTAAAGGTACAACCGTGTTTCAAAGCAATACAATGCTGAATGTAGTTCCAATGTAAATGCAGTGTAGTATGTTCTTGAATTCTACTTTACTTTATGTATTCCATTGCTGTGAGTAGCTTTCCTTGTTTTTCTATTCAGTTGCAGTTCACTCTGAATAGTTATGCACATGTACATAACAGAAAATACACAAAATAAAAAGTAACGCATGCAGCTGAAAAGAGAGTACAATTTACTTTTGCTCAAAAGTACTATGTGCTAACTTGATGTAAACGTTTTCAATTTACTTTCCATATGATCTAGAGTTGTCTGCAACCAGTTTTATGTGTGTGCTACCGCATTTAGTAAAGTTACACTAAGCAATATCACCAGTTGCTCCTAATTGTACTAACGTGTTTCAAAGCAATACAAAGCTAAATGCAGTTCCAATTTAAATGCAGTGTAGTATGTACTTGAAATCAACTTTACTTTATGTATTCCATTGCTGTGAGTAGTTTTTTTTTGTGTTTCTAATCTGTTACAGTTCGCTCTGAATAGTTACGCACATGTACATAACAGAAAATGCACAAAAAATATGTAATGCATTCAGCTGAAAAGAGAGTACAATTTACTTTTGCTCAAAAGTACTATGTGCTAACTAGATCTAAACGTTTGTAATTGACTTTCTATATGATTTGGTGCAGTCTGCAACAAGTTTTATGTGTGTGCTACTGAAGTTACTAACGTTACAATAAACAATATCACCAGTTGCTACTAATGGTACTACAGTGTTTCAAAGCAACAAAAAGCTAAATGTAGTTCCAATGTAAATGCATTGTAGTATGTTCTTGAATTCAACTTTACTTTAGGTATTCCATTGCTGTGAGTAGCTTTCCTTGTTTTTCCATTCAGTTGCAGTTCATTCTGAATAGTTACGCACATGTACATAACAGAAAACGCACAAAAAATAAGTAATGCATTCAGCTGAAAAGAGAGTACAATTTATTTCTGCTCAAAAGTACTATGTGCTAACTTGATGTAAACGTATTCACTTTACTTTCCATATGATTTAGAGTTGTCTGCAACCAGTTTTATGTGTGTGCTACTGAAGTTAGTAAAGTTACACTAAGTTGCTCCTAAAGGTACAACCGTGTTTCAAAGCAATACAATGCTGAATGTAGTTCCAATGTAAATGCAGTGTAGTATGTTCTTGAATTCAACTTTACTTTATGTATTCCATTGCTGTGAGTAGCTTTCCTTGTTTTTCTATTCAGTTGCAGTTCACTCTGAATAATGCACATGTACATAACAGAAAATGCACAAAAAATAAGTAATGCATTCAGCTGAAAAGAGAGTACAATTTACTTTTGCTCAAAAGTACTATGTGCTAACTTGATGTAAACGTATTCACTTTACTTTCCATATGATTTAGAGTTGTCTGCAACCAGTTTTATGTGTGTGCTACCGCATGTAGTAAAGTTACACTAAGTTGCTCCTAAAGGTACAACCGTGTTTCAAAGCAATACAAAGCTGAATGTAGTTCCAATGTAAATGCAGTGTAGTAAGTTCTTGAAATCAACTTTACTTTATGTATTCCATTGCTGTTAGCTTTCCTTGTTTTTCTATTCAGTTGCAGTTCACTCTGAATAGTTATGCACATGTACATAACAGAAAATACACAAAATAAAAAGTAACGCATGCAGCTGAAAAGAGAGTACAATTTACTTTTGCTCAAAAGTACTATGTGCTAACTTGATGTAAACGTTTTCAATTTACTTTCCATATGATCTAGAGTTGTCAGCAACCAGTTTTATGTGTGTGCTACTGATGTTAGTAAAGTTACACTAAGCAATATCACCAGTTGCTCCTAATTGTACTAACGTGTTTCAAAGCAATGCAAAGCTAAATGTAGTTCGAATGTAAATGCATTGTAGTATGTTCTTGAAATCAACTTTACTTTATGTATTCCATTGCTGTGAGTAGCTTTCCTTGTTGTTCCATTCAGTTGCAGTTCACTCTGAATAGTTATGCACATGTACATAACAGAAAATACACAAAATAAAAAGTAACGCATGCAGCTGAAAAGAGAGTACAATTTACTTTTGCTCAAAAGTACTATGTGCTAACTTGATGTAAACGTTTTCAATTTACTTTCCATATGATCTAGAGTTGTCTGCAACCAGTTTTATGTGTGTGCTACCGCATTTAGTAAAGTTACACTAAGCAATATCACCAGTTGCTCCTAATTGTACTAACGTGTTTCAAAGCAATACAAAGCTAAATGCAGTTCCAATTTAAATGCAGTGTAGTATGTACTTGAAATCAACTTTACTTTATGTATTCCATTGCTGTGAGTAGTTTTTTTTTGTGTTTCTAATCTGTTACAGTTCGCTCTGAATAGTTACGCACATGTACATAACAGAAAACGCACAAAAAATAAGTAATGCATTCAGCTGAAAAGAGAGTACAATTTATTTCTGCTCAAAAGTACTATGTGCTAACTTGATGTAAACGTATTCACTTTACTTTCCATATGATTTAGAGTTGTCTGCAACCAGTTTTATGTGTGTGCTACTGAAGTTAGTAAAGTTACACTAAGTTGCTCCTAAAGGTACAACCGTGTTTCAAAGCAATACAATGCTGAATGTAGTTCCAATGTAAATGCAGTGTAGTATGTTCTTGAATTCAACTTTACTTTATGTATTCCATTGCTGTGAGTAGCTTTCCTTGTTTTTCTATTCAGTTGCAGTTCACTCTGAATAATGCACATGTACATAACAGAAAATGCACAAAAAATAAGTAATGCATTCAGCTGAAAAGAGAGTACAATTTACTTTTGCTCAAAAGTACTATGTGCTAACTTGATGTAAACGTATTCACTTTACTTTCCATATGATTTAGAGTTGTCTGCAACCAGTTTTATGTGTGTGCTACCGCATTTAGTAAAGTTACACTAAGTTGCTCCTAAAGGTACAACCGTTTCAAAGCAATACAAAGCTGAATGTAGTTCCAATGTAAATGCAGTGTAGTAAGTTCTTGAAATCAACTTTACTTTATGTATTCCATTGCTGTGAGTAGCTTTCCTTGTTTTTCTATTCAGTTGCAGTTCACTCTGAATAGTTATGCACATGTACATAACAGAAAATACACAAAATAAAAAGTAACGCATGCAGCTGAAAAGAGAGTACAATTTACTTTTGCTCAAAAGTACTATGTGCTAACTTGATGTAAACGTTTTCAATTTACTTTCCATATGATCTAGAGTTGTCTGCAACCAGTTTTATGTGTGTGCTACTGATGTTAGTAAAGTTACACTAAGCAATATCACCAGTTGCTCCTAATTGTACTAACGTGTTTCAAAGCAATACAAAGCTGAATGTAGTTCCAATGTAAATGCAGTGTAGTATGTTCTTGAAATCAACTTAACTTTATGTATTCCATTGCTGTGAGTAGTTTTTGTGTGTTTCTAATCTGTTACAGTTCGCTCTGAATAGTTACGCACATGTACATAACAGAAAAAGCACAAAAAATAAGTAATGCATTCAGCTGAAAACAGAGTACAATTTATTTCTGCTCAAAAGTACTATGTGCTTACTTGATGTAAACGTATTCACTTTACTTTCCATATGATTTAGAGTTGTCTGCAACCAGTTTTATGTGTGTGCTACTGCAGTTAGTAAAGTTACACTAAGCAATATCACCAGTTGCTCCTAATGGTACTACCGTGTTTCAAAGCAATACAAAGCTAAATGTAGTTCCAATGTAAATGCATTGTAGTATGTTCTTGAAATCAACTTTACTTTATGTATTCCATTGCTTTGAGTAGCTTTCCTTGTTGTTCCATTCAGTTGCAGTTCACTCTGAATAGTTATGCACATGTACATAACAGAAAATACACAAAATAAAAAGTAACGCATTCAGCTGAAAAGAGAGTACAATTTACTTTTGCTCAAAAGTACTATGTGCTAACTAGATCTAAACGTTTGTAATTGACTTTCTATATGATTTGGTGCAGTCTGCAACAAGTTTTATGTGTGTGCTACTGAAGTTACTAACGTTACAATAAACAATATCACCAGTTGCTACTAATGGTACTACAGTGTTTCAAAGCAACAAAAAGCTAAATGTAGTTCCAATGTAAATGCATTGTAGTATGTTCTTGAATTCAACTTTACTTTAGGTATTCCATTGCTGTGAGTAGCTTTCCTTGTTTTTCCATTCAGTTGCAGTTCATTCTGAATAGTTACGCACATGTACATAACAGAAAACGCACAAAAAATAAGTAATGCATTCAGCTGAAAAGAGTGTACAATTTATTTCTGCTCAAAAGTACTATGTGCTAACTTGATGTAAACGTATTCACTTTACTTTCCATATGATTTAGAGTTGTCTGCAACCAGTTTTATGTGTGTGCTACTGAAGTTAGTAAAGTTACACTAAGTTGCTCCTAAAGGTACAACCGTGTTTCAAAGCAATACAATGCTGAATGTAGTTCCAATGTAAATGCAGTGTAGTATGTTCTTGAATTCAACTTTACTTTATGTATTCCATTGCTGTGAGTAGCTTTCCTTGTTTTTCTATTCAGTTGCATTTCACTCTGAATAGTTATGCACATGTACATAACAGAAAATACACAAAAAATAAGTAATGCATTCAGCTGAAAAGAGAGTACAATTTACTTTTGCTCAAAAGTACTATGTGCTAACTTGATGTAAACGTATTCACTTTACTTTCCATATGATTTAGAGTTGTCTGCAACCAGTTTTATGTGTGTGCTACTGCAGTTAGTAAAGTTACACTAAGTTGCTCCTAAAGGTACAACTGTGTTTCAAAGCAATACAATGCTGAATGTAGTTCCAATGTAAATGCAGTGTAGTAAGTTCTTGAAATCAAATTTACTTTATGTATTCCATTGCTGTGAGTAGCTTTCCTTGTTTTTCTATTCAGTTGCAGTTCACTCTGAATAGTTATGCACATGTACATAACAGAAAATACACAAAATAAAAAGTACCGCATGCAGCTGAAGAGAGTACAATTTACTTTTGCTCAAAAGTACTATGTGCTAACTTAATGTAAACGTTTTCAATTTACTTTCCATATGATCTAGAGTTGTCTGCAACCAGTTTTATGTGTGTGCTACTGCAGTTAGTAAAGTTACACTAAGCAATATCACCAGTTGCTCCTAATGGTACTACCGTGTTTCAAAGCAATACAAAGCTAAATGTAGTTCCAATGTAAATGCATTGTAGTATGTTCTTGAAATCAACTTTACTTTATGTATTCCATTGCTGTGAGTAGCTTTCCTTGTTGTTCCATTCAGTTGCAGTTCACTCTGAATAGTTATGCACATGTACATAACAGAAAATACACAAAATAAAAAGTAACGCATGCAGCTGAAAAGAGAGCACAATTTACTTTTGCTCAAAAGTACTATGTGCTAACTTGATGTAAACGTTTTCAATTTACTTTCCATATGATCTAGAGTTGTCTGCAACCAGTTTTATGTGTGTGCTACCGCATTTAGTAAAGTTACACTAAGCAATATCACCAGTTGCTCCTAATTGTACTAACGTGTTTCAAAGCAATACAAAGCTAAATGCAGTTCCAATTTAAATGCAGTGTAGTATGTACTTGAAATCAACTTTACTTTATGTATTCCATTGCTGTGAGTAGTTTTTTTTTGTGTTTCTAATCTGTTACAGTTCGCTCTGAATAGTTACGCACATGTACATAACAGAAAATGCACAAAAAATATGTAATGCATTCAGCTGAAAACAGAGTACAATTTATTTCTGCTCAAAAGTACTATGTGCTAACTTGATGTAAACGTATTCACTTTACTTTCCATATGATTTAGAGTTGTCTGCAACCAGTTTTATGTGTGTGCTACTGAAGTTAGTAAAGTTACACTAAGTTGCTCCTAAAGGTACAACCGTGTTTCAAAGCAATACAATGCTGAATGTAGTTCCAATGTAAATGCAGTGTAGTATGTTCTTGAATTCAACTTTACTTTATGTATTCCATTGCTGTGAGTAGCTTTCCTTGTTTTTCTATTCAGTTGCAGTTCACTCTGAATAATGCACATCTACATAACAGAAAATGCACAAAAAATAAGTAATGCATTCAGCTGAAAAGAGAGTACAATTTACTTTTGCTCAAAAGTACTATGTGCTAACTTGATGTAAACGTATTCACTTTACTTTCCATATGATTTAGAGTTGTCTGCAACCAGTTTTATGTGTGTGCTACCGCATTTAGTAAAGTTACACTAAGTTGCTCCTAAAGGTACAACCGTTTCAAAGCAATACAAAGCTGAATGTAGTTCCAATGTAAATGCAGTGTAGTAAGTTCTTGAAATCAACTTTACTTTATGTATTCCATTGCTGTGAGTAGCTTTCCTTGTTTTTCTATTCAGTTGCAGTTCACTCTGAATAGTTATGCACATGTACATAACAGAAAATACACAAAATAAAAAGTAACGCATGCAGCTGAAAAGAGAGTACAATTTATTTTGCTCAAAAGTACTATGTGCTAACTTGATGTAAACGTTTTCAATTTACTTTCCATATGATCTAGAGTTGTCTGCAACCAGTTTTATGTGTGTGCTACTGATGTTAGTAAAGTTACACTAAGCAATATCACCAGTTGCTCCTAATTGTACTAACGTGTTTCAAAGCAATACAAAGCTGAATGTAGTTCCAATGTAAATGCAGTGTAGTATGTTCTTGAAATCAACTTAACTTTATGTATTCCATTGCTGTGAGTAGTTTTTTTGTGTTTCTAATCTGTTACAGTTCGCTCTGAATAGTTACGCACATGTACATAACAGAAAAAGCACAAAAAATAAGTAATGCATTCAGCTGAAAACAGAGTACAATTTATTTCTGCTCAAAAGTACTATGTGCTTACTTGATGTAAACGTATTCAGTTTACTTTCCATATGATTTAGAGTTGTCTGCAACCAGTTTTATGTGTGTGCTACTGCAGTTAGTAAAGTTACACTAAGCAATATCACCAGTTGCTCCTAATGGTACTACCGTGTTTCAAAGCAATACAAAGCTAAATGTAGTTCCAATGTAAATGCATTGTAGTATGTTCTTGAAATCAACTTTACTTTATGTATTCCATTGCTTTGAGTAGCTTTCCTTGTTGTTCCATTCAGTTGCAGTTCACTCTGAATAGTTATGCACATGTACATAACAGAAAATACACAAAATAAAAAGTAACGCATTCAGCTGAAAAGAGAGTACAATTTACTTTTGCTCAAAAGTACTATGTGCTAACTAGATCTAAACGTTTGTAATTGACTTTCTATATGATTTGGTGCAGTCTGCAACAAGTTTTATGTGTGTGCTACTGAAGTTACTAACGTTACAATAAACAATATCACCAGTTGCTACTAATGGTACTACAGTGTTTCAAAGCAACAAAAAGCTAAATGTAGTTCCAATGTAAATGCATTGTAGTATGTTCTTGAATTCAACTTTACTTTAGGTATTCCATTGCTGTGAGTAGCTTTCCTTGTTTTTCCATTCAGTTGCAGTTCATTCTGAATAGTTACGCACATGTACATAACAGAAAACGCACAAAAAATAAGTAATGCATTCAGCTGAAAAGAGAGTACAATTTATTTCTGCTCAAAAGTACTATGTGCTAACTTGATGTAAACGTATTCACTTTACTTTCCATATGATTTAGAGTTGTCTGCAACCAGTTTTATGTGTGTGCTACTGAAGTTAGTAAAGTTACACTAAGTTGCTCCTAAAGGTACAACCGTGTTTCAAAGCAATACAATGCTGAATGTAGTTCCAATGTAAATGCAGTGTAGTATGTTCTTGAATTCAACTTTACTTTATGTATTCCATTGCTGTGAGTAGCTTTCCTTGTTTTTCTATTCAGTTGCATTTCACTCTGAATAGTTATGCACATGTACATAACAGAAAATACACAAAAAATAAGTAATGCATTCAGCTGAAAAGAGAGTACAATTTACTTTTGCTCAAAAGTACTATGTGCTAACTTGACGTAAACGTATTCACTTTACTTTCCATATGATTTAGAGTTGTCTGCAACCAGTTTTATGTGTGTGCTACTGCAGTTAGTAAAGTTACACTAAGTTGCTCCTAAAGGTACAACTGTGTTTCAAAGCAATACAATGCTGAATGTAGTTCCAATGTAAATGCAGTGTAGTAAGTTCTTGAAATCAAATTTACTTTATGTATTCCATTGCTGTGAGTAGCTTTCCTTGTTTTTCTATTCAGTTGCAGTTCACTCTGAATAGTTATGCACATGTACATAACAGAAAATACACAAAATAAAAAGTAACGCATGCAGCTGAAGAGAGTACAATTTACTTTTGCTCAAAAGTACTATGTGCTAACTTAATGTAAACGTTTTCAATTTACTTTCCATATGATCTAGAGTTGTCTGCAACCAGTTTTATGTGTGTGCTACCGCATTTAGTAAAGTTACACTAAGCAATATCACCAGTTGCTCCTAATTGTACTAACGTGTTTCAAAGCAATACAAAGCTAAATGCAGTTCCAATTTAAATGCAGTGTAGTATGTACTTGAAATCAACTTTACTTTATGTATTCCATTGCTGTGAGTAGTTTTTTTTTGTGTTTCTAATCTGTTACAGTTCGCTCTGAATAGTTACGCACATGTACATAACAGAAAACGCACAAAAAATACGTAATGCATTCAGCTGAAAAGAGAGTACAATTTATTTCTGCTCAAAAGTACTATGTGCTAACTTGATGTAAACGTATTCACTTTACTTTCCATATGATTTAGAGTTGTCTGACACCAGCTTTATGTGTGTGCTACCGCATTTAGTAAAGTTACACTAAGTTGCTCCTAAAGGTACAACCGTTTCAAAGCAATACAAAGCTGAATGTAGTTCCAATGTAAATGCAGTGTAGTAAGTTCTTGAAATCAACTTTACTTTATGTATTCCATTGCTGTGAGTAGCTTTCCTTGTTTTTCTATTCAGTTGCAGTTCACTCTGAATAGTTATGCACATGTACATAACAGAAAATACACAAAATAAAAAGTAACGCATGCAGCTGAAGAGAGTACAATTTACTTTTGCTCAAAAGTACTATGTGCTAACTTAATGTAAACGTTTTCAATTTACTTTCCATATGCTCTAGAGTTGTCTGCAACCAGTTTTATGTGTGTGCTACTGCAGTTAGTAAAGTTACACTAAGCAATATCACCAGTTGCTCCTAATGGTACTACCGTGTTTCAAAGCAATACAAAGCTAAATGTAGTTCCAATGTAAATGCATTGTAGTATGTTCTTGAAATCAACTTTACTTTATGTATTCCATTGCTGTGAGTAGCTTTCCTTGTTGTTCCATTCAGTTGCAGTTCACTCTGAATAGTTATGCACATGTACATAACAGAAAATACACAAAATAAAAAGTAACGCATGCAGCTGAAAAGAGAGTACAATTTACTTTTGCTCAAAAGTACTATGTGCTAACTTGATGTAAACGTTTTCAATTTACTTTCCATATGATCTAGAGTTGTCTGCAACCAGTTTTATGTGTGTGCTACCGCATTTAGTAAAGTTACACTAAGCAATATCACCAGATGCTCCTAATTGTACTAACGTGTTTCAAAGCAATACAAAGCTAAATGCAGTTCCAATTTAAATGCAGTGTAGTATGTACTTGAAATCAACTTTACTTTATGTATTCCATTGCTGTGAGTAGTTTTTTTTTGTGTTTCTAATCTGTTACAGTTCGCTCTGAATAGTTACGCACATGTACATAACAGAAAATGCACAAAAAATATGTAATGCTTTCAGCTGAAAAGAGAGTACAATTTACTTTTGCTCAAAAGTACTATGTGCTAACTAGATCTAAACGTTTGTAATTGACTTTCTATATGATTTGGTGCAGTCTGCAACAAGTTTTATGTGTGTGCTACTGAAGTTACTAACGTTACAATAAACAATATCACCAGTTGCTACTAATGGTACTACAGTGTTTCAAAGCAACAAAAAATTAAATGTAGTTCCAATGTAAATGCATTGTAGTATGTTCTTGAATTCAACTTTACTTTAGGTATTCCATTGCTGTGAGTAGCTTTCCTTGTTTTTCCATTCAGTTGCAGTTCATTCTGAATAGTTACGCACATGTACATAACAGAAAACGCACAAAAAATAAGTAATGCATTCAGCTGAAAAGAGAGTACAATTTATTTCTGCTCAAAAGTACTATGTGCTAACTTGATGTAAACGTATTCACTTTACTTTCCATATGTTTAGAGTTGTCTGCAACCAGTTTTATGTGTGTGCTACTGAAGTTAGTAAAGTTACACTAAGTTGCTCCTAAAGGTACAACCGTGTTTCAAAGCAATACTAAGCTGAATGTAGTTCCAATGTAAATGCAGTGTAGTAAGTTCTTGAAATCAACTTTACTTTATGTATTCCATTGCTGTGAGTAGCTTTGCTTGTTGTTCTATTCAGTTGCAGTTCACTCTGAATAGTTATGCACATGTACATAACAGAAAATACACAAAATAAAAAGTAACGCATGCAGCTGAAAAGAGAGTACAATTTACTTTTGCTCAAAAGTACTATGTGCTAACTTGATGTAAACGTTTTCAATTTACTTTCCATATGATCTAGAGTTGTCTGCAACCAGTTTTATGTGTGTGCTACCGCATTTAGTAAAGTTACACTAAGCAATATCACCAGTTGCTCCTAATTGTACTAACGTGTTTCAAAGCAATACAAAGCTAAATGCAGTTCCAATTTAAATGCAGTGTAGTATGTACTTGAAATCAACTTTACTTTATGTATTCCTTTGCTGTGAGTAGTTTTTTTTTGTGTTTCTAATCTGTTACAGTTCGCTCTGAATAGTTACGCACATGTACATAACAGAAAATGCACAAAAAATATGTAATGCATTCAGCTGAAAACAGAGTACAATTTATTTCTGCTCAAAAGTACTATGTGCTAACTTGATGTAAACGTATTCACTTTACTTTCCATATGATTTAGAGTTGTCTGCAACCAGTTTTATGTGTGTGCTACTGAAGTTAGTAAAGTTACACTAAGTTGCTCCTAAAGGTACAACCGTGTTTCAAAGCAATACAATGCTGAATGTAGTTGCAATGTAAATGCAGTGTAGTATGTTCTTGAATTCAACTTTACTTTATGTATTCCATTGCTGTGAGTAGCTTTCCTTGTTTTTCTATTCAGTTGCAGTTCACTCTGAATAATGCACATGTACATAACAGAAAATGCACAAAAAATAAGTAATGCATTCAGCTGAAAAGAGAGTACAATTTACTTTTGCTCAAAAGTACTATGTGCTAACTTGATGTAAACGTATTCACTTTACTTTCCATATGATTTAGAGTTGTCTGCAACCAGTTTTATGTGTGTGCTACCGCATGTAGTAAAGTTACACTAAGTTGCTCCTAAAGGTACAACCGTGTTTCAAAGCAATACAAAGCTGAATGTAGTTCCAATGTAAATGCAGTGTAGTAAGTTCTTGAAATCAACTTTACTTTATGTATTCCATTGCTGTGAGTAGCTTTCCTTGTTTTTCTATTCAGTTGCATTTCACTCTGAATAGTTATGCACATGTACATAACAGAAAATACACAAAATAAAAAGTAACGCATGTAGCTGAAAAGAGAGTACAATTTACTTTTGCTCAAAAGTACTATGTGCTAACTTGATGTAAACGTATTCACTTTACTTTTCATATGATTTAGAGTTGTCTGCAACCTGTTTTATGTGTGTGCTACCGCATTTAGTAAAGTTACACTAAGTTGCTCCTAAAGGTACAACCGTTTCAAAGCAATACAAAGCTGAATGTAGTTCCAATGTAAATGCAGTGTAGTAAGTTCTTGAAATCAACTTTACTTTATGTATTCCATTGCTGTGAGTAGCTTTGCTTGTTGTTCTATTCAGTTGCAGTTCACTCTGAATAGTTATGCACATGTACATAACAGAAAATACACAAAATAAAAAGTAACGCATGCAGCTGAAAAGAGAGTACAATTTACTTTTGCTCAAAAGTACTATGTGCTAACTTGATGTAAACGTTTTCAATTTACTTTCCATATGATCTAGAGTTGTCAGCAACCAGTTTTATGTGTGTGCTACTGATGTTAGTAAAGTTACACTAAGCAATATCACCAGTTGCTCCTAATTGTACTAACGTGTTTCAAAGCAATGCAAAGCTAAATGTAGTTCGAATGTAAATGCATTGTAGTATGTTTTTGAAATCAACTTTACTTTATGTATTCCATTGCTGTGAGTAGCTTTCCGTGTTGTTCCATTCAGTTGCAGTTCACTCTGAATAGTTATGCACATGTACATAACAGAAAATACACAAAATAAAAAGTAACGCATGCAGCTGAAAAGAGAGTACAATTTACTTTTGCTCAAAAGTTCTATGTGCTAACTTGATGTAAACGTTTTCAATTTACTTTCCATATGATCTAGAGTTGTCTGCAACCAGTTTTATGTGTGTGCTACCGCATTTAGTAAAGTTACACTAAGCAATATCACCAGTTGCTCCTAATTGTACTAACGTGTTTCAAAGCAATACAAAGCTAAATGCAGTTCCAATTTAAATGCAGTGTAGTATGTACTTGAAATCAACTTTACTTTATGTATTCCATTGCTGTGAGTAGTTTTTTTTTGTGTTTCTAATCTGTTACAGTTCGCTCTGAATAGTTACGCACATGTACATAACAGAAAACGCACAAAAAATAAGTAATGCATTCAGCTGAAAAGAGAGTACAATTTACTTTTGCTCAAAAGTACTATGTGCTACCTAGATCTAAACGTTTGTAATTGACTTTCTATATGATTTGGTGCAGTCTGCAACAAGTTTTATGTGTGTGCTACTGAAGTTACTAACGTTACAATAAACAATATCACCAGTTGCTACTAATGGTACTACAGTGTTTCAAAGCAACAAAAAGCTAAATGTAGTTCCAATGTAAATGCATTGTAGTATGTTCTTGAATTCAACTTTACTTTATGTATTCCATTGCTGTGAGTAGCTTTCCTTGTTTTTCCATTCAGTTGCAGTTCATTCTGAATAGTTACGCACATGTACATAACAGAAAACGCACAAAAAATAAGTAATGCATTCAGCTGAAAAGAGAGTACAATTTATTTCTGCTCAAAAGTACTATGTGCTAACTTGATGTAAACGTATTCACTTTACTTTCCATATGATTTAGAGTTGTCTGCAACCAGTTTTATGTGTGTGCTACTGAAGTTAGTAAAGTTACACTAAGTTGCTCCTAAAGGTACAACCGTGTTTCAAAGCAATACAATGCTGAATGTAGTTCCAATGTAAATGCAGTGTAGTATGTTCTTGAATTCAACTTTACTTTATGTATTCCATTGCTGTGAGTAGCTTTCCTTGTTTTTCTATTCAGTTGCAGTTCACTCTGAATAATGCACATGTACATAACAGAAAATGCACAAAAAATAAGTAATGCATTCAGCTGAAAAGAGAGTACAATTTACTTTTGCTCAAAAGTACTATGTGCTAACTTGATGTAAACGTATTCACTTTACTTTCCATATGATTTAGAGTTGTCTGCAACCAGTTTTATGTGTCTGCTACCGCATTTAGTAAAGTTACACTAAGTTGCTCCTAAAGGTACAACCGTGTTTCAAAGCAATACAAAGCTGAATGTAGTTCCAATGTAAATGCAGTGTAGTAAGTTCTTGAAATCAACTTTACTTTATGTATTCCATTGCTGTGAGTAGCTTTGCTTGTTGTTCTATTCAGTTGCAGTTCACTCTGAATAGTTATGCACATGTACATAACAGAAAATACACAAAATAAAAAGTAACGCATGCAGCTGATAAGAGAGTACAATTTACTTTTGCTCAAAAGTACTATGTGCTAACTTGATGTAAACGTTTTCAATTTACTTTCCATATGATCTAGAGTTCTCTGCAACCAGTTTTATGTGTGTGCTGCTGCAGTTAGTAAAGTTACACTAAGCAATATCACCAGTTGCTCCTAATGGTACTACCGTGTTTCAAAGCAATACAAAGCTAAATGTAGTTCCAATGTAAATGCATTGTAGTATGTTCTTGAATTCAACTTTACTTTAGGTATTCCATTGCTGTGAGTAGCTTTCCTTGTTTTTCCATTCAGTTGCAGTTCATTCTGAATAGTTACGCACATGTACATAACAGAAAACGCACAAAAAATAAGTAATGCATTCAGCTGAAAAGAGAGTACAATTTATTTCTGCTCAAAAGTACTATGTGCTAACTTGATGTAAACGTATTCACTTTACTTTCCATATGATTTAGAGTTGTCTGCAACCAGTTTTATGTGTGGCTACTGAAGTTAGTAAAGTTACACTAAGTTGCTCCTAAAGGTACAACCGTGTTTCAAAGCAATACAATGCTGAATGTAGTTCCAATGTAAATGCAGTGTAGTATGTTCTTGAATTCAACTTTACTTTATGTATTCCATTGCTGTGAGTAGCTTTCCTTGTTTTTCTATTCAGTTGCAGTTCACTCTGAATAATGCACATGTACATAACAGAAAATGCACAAAAAATAAGTAATGCATTCAGCTGAAAAGAGAGTACAATTTACTTTTGCTCAAAAGTACTATGTGCTAACTTGATGTAAACGTATTCACTTTACTTTCCATATGATTTAGAGTTGTCTGCATCCAGTTTTATGTGTGTGCTACTGCAGTTAGTAAAGTTACACTAAGTTGCTCCTAAAGGTACAACTGTGTTTCAAAGCAATACAATGCTGAATGTAGTTCCAATGTAAATGCAGTGTAGTATGTTCTTGAATTCAACTTTACTTTATGTATTCCATTGCTGTGAGTAGCTTTCCTTGTTTTTCTATTCAGTTGCATTTCACTCTGAATAGTTATGCACATGTACATAACAGAAAATACACAAAATAAAAAGTAACGCATGTAGCTGAAAAGAGAGTACAATTTACTTTTGCTCAAAAGTACTATGTGCTACCTAGATCTAAACGTTTGTAATTGACTTTCTATATGATTTGGTGCAGTCTGCAACAAGTTTTATGTGTGTGCTACTGAAGTTACTAACGTTACAATAAACAATATCACCAGTTGCTACTAATGGTACTACAGTGTTTCAAAGCAACAAAAAGCTAAATGTAGTTCCAATGTAAATGCATTGTAGTATGTTCTTGAATTCAACTTTACTTTAGGTATTCCATTGCTGTGAGTAGCTTTCCTTGTTTTTCCATTCAGTTGCAGTTCATTCTGAATAGTTACGCACATGTACATAACAGAAAACGCACAAAAAATAAGTAATGCATTCAGCTGAAAAGAGAGTACAATTTATTTCTGCTCAAAAGTACTATGTGCTAACTTGATGTAAACGTATTCACTTTACTTTCCATATGATTTAGAGTTGTCTGCAACCAGTTTTATGTGTGTGCTACTGAAGTTAGTAAAGTTACACTAAGTTGCTCCTAAAGGTACAACCGTGTTTCAAAGCAATACAATGCTGAATGTAGTTCCAATGTAAATGCAGTGTAGTATGTTCTTGAATTCAACTTTACTTTATGTATTCCATTGCTGTGAGTAGCTTTCCTTGTTTTTCTATTCAGTTGCAGTTCACTCTGAATAATGCACATGTACATAACAGAAAATGCACAAAAAATAAGTAATGCATTCAGCTGAAAAGAGAGTACAATTTACTTTTGCTCAAAAGTACTATGTGCTAACTTGATGTAAACGTATTCACTTTACTTTCCATATGATTTAGAGTTGTCTGCAACCAGTTTTATGTGTCTGCTACTGCATTTAGTAAAGTTACACTAAGTTGCTCCTAAAGGTACAACCGTGTTTCAAAGCAATACAAAGCTGAATGTAGTTCCAATGTAAATGCAGTGTAGTAAGTTCTTGAAATCAACTTTACTTTATGTATTCCATTGCTGTGAGTAGCTTTGCTTGTTGTTCTATTCAGTTGCAGTTCACTCTGAATAGTTATGCACATGTACATAACAGAAAATACACAAAATAAAAAGTAACGCATGCAGCTGAAAAGAGAGTACAATTTACTTTTGCTCAAAAGTACTATGTGCTAACTTGATGTAAACGTTTTCAATTTACTTTCCATATGATCTAGAGTTCTCTGCAACCAGTTTTATGTGTGTGCTACTGCAGTTAGTAAAGTTACACTAAGCAATATCACCAGTTGCTCCTAATGGTACTACCGTGTTTCAAAGCAATACAAAGCTAAATGTAGTTCCAATGTAAATGCATTGTAGTATGTTCTTGAATTCAACTTTACTTTAGGTATTCCATTGCTGTGAGTAGCTTTCCTTGTTTTTCCATTCAGTTGCAGTTCATTCTGAATAGTTACGCACATGTACATAACAGAAAACGCACAAAAAATAAGTAATGCATTCAGCTGAAAAGAGAGTACAATTTATTTCTGCTCAAAAGTACTATGTGCTAACTTGATGTAAACGTATTCACTTTACTTTCCATATGATTTAGAGTTGTCTGCAACCAGTTTTATGTGTGGCTACTGAAGTTAGTAAAGTTACACTAAGTTGCTCCTAAAGGTACAACCGTGTTTCAAAGCAATACAATGCTGAATGTAGTTCCAATGTAAATGCAGTGTAGTATGTTCTTGAATTCAACTTTACTTTATGTATTCCATTGCTGTGAGTAGCTTTCCTTGTTTTTCTATTCAGTTGCAGTTCACTCTGAATAATGCACATGTACATAACAGAAAATGCACAAAAAATAAGTAATGCATTCAGCTGAAAAGAGAGTACAATTTACTTTTGCTCAAAAGTACTATGTGCTAACTTGATGTAAACGTATTCACTTTACTTTCCATATGATTTAGAGTTGTCTGCATCCAGTTTTATGTGTGTGCTACTGCAGTTAGTAAAGTTACACTAAGTTGCTCCTAAAGGTACAGCTGTGTTTCAAAGCAATACAATGCTGAATGTAGTTCCAATGTAAATGCAGTGTAGTATGTTCTTGAATTCAACTTTACTTTATGTATTCCATTGCTGTGAGTAGCTTTCCATGTTTTTCTATTCAGTTGCATTTCACTCTGAATAGTTATGCACATGTACATAACAGAAAATACACAAAATAAAAAGTAACGCATGTAGCTGAAAAGAGAGTACAATTTACTTTTGCTCAAAAGTACTATGTGCTAACTTGATGTAAACGTATTCACTTTACTTTCCATATGATTTAGAGTTGTCTGCAACCAGTTTTATGTGTGTGCTACCGCATTTAGTAAAGTTACACTAAGTTGCTCCTAAAGGTACAACCGTGTTTCAAAGCAATACAAAGCTGAATGTAGTTCCAATGTAAATGCAGTGTAGTGTTCTTGAAATCAACTTTACTTTATGTATTCCATTGCTGTGAGTAGCTTTCCTTGTTTTTCTATTCAGTTGCAGTTCACTCTGAATAGTTATGCACATGTACATAACAGAAAATACACAAAATAAAAAGTAACGCATGCAGCTGAAAAGAGAGTACAATTTACTTTTGCTCAAAAGTACTATGTGCTAACTTGATGTAAACGTTTTCAGTTTACTTTCCATATGATCTAGAGTTGTCTGCAACCAGTTCTATGTGTGTGCTACCGCATTTAGTAAAGTTACACTAAGCAATATCACCAGTTGCTCCTAATTGTACTAACGTGTTTCAAAGCAATACAAAGCTGAATGTAGTTCCAATGTAAATGCAGTGTAGTATGTTCTTGAAATCAACTTAACTTTATGTATTCCATTGCTGTGAGTAGTTTTTTTGTGTTTCTAATCTGTTACAGTTCGCTCTGAATAGTTACGCACATGTACATAACAGAAAAAGCACAAAAAATAAGTAATGCATTCAGCTGAAAACAGAGTACAATTTATTTCTGCTCAAAAGTACTATGTGCTTACTTGATGTAAACGTATTCACTTTACTTTCCATATGATTTAGAGTTGTCTGCAACCAGTTTTATGTGTGTGCTACTGCAGTTAGTAAAGTTACACTAAGCAATATCACCAGTTGCTCCTAATGGTACTACCGTGTTTCAAAGCAAATCAAAGCTAAATGTAGTTCCAATGTAAATGCATTGTAGTATGTTCTTGAAATCAACTTTACTTTATGTATTCCATTGCTGTGAGTAGCTTTCCTTGTTGTTCCATTCAGTTGCAGTTCACTCTGAATAGTTATGCACATGTACATAACAGAAAATACACAATATAAAAAGTAACGCATTCAGCTGAAAAGAGAGTACAATTTACTTTTGCTCAAAAGTACTATGTGCTAACTAGATCTAAACGTTTGTAATTGACTTTCTATATGATTTGGTGCAGTCTGCAACAAGTTTTATGTGTGTGCTACTGAAGTTACTAACGTTACAATAAACAATATCACCAGTTGCTACTAATGGTACTACAGTGTTTCAAAGCAACAAAAAGCTAAATGTAGTTCCAATGTAAATGCATTGTAGTATGTTCTTGAATTCAACTTTACTTTATGTATTCCATTGCTGTGAGTAGCTTTCCTTGTTTTTCTATTCAGTTGCAGTTCACTCTGAATAATGCACATGTACATAACAGAAAATGCACAAAAAATAAGTAATGCATTCAGCTGAAAAGAGAGTACAATTTACTTTTGCTCAAAAGTACTATGTGCTAACTTGATGTAAACGTATTCACTTTACTTTCCATATGATTTAGAGTTGTCTGCAACCAGTTTTATGTGTGTGCTACTGCAGTTAGTAAAGTTACACTAAGCAATATCACCAGTTGCTCCTAATGGTACTACCGTGTTTCAAAGCAATACAAAGCTAAATGTAGTTCCAATGTAAATGCATTGCAGTATGTTCTTGAAATCAACTTTACTTTATGTATTCCATTGCTGTGAGTAGCTTTCCTTGTTGTTCCATTCAGTTGCAGTTCACTCTGAATAGTTATGCACATGTACATAACAGAAAATACACAAAATAAAAAGTAACGCATTCAGCTGAAAAGAGAGTACAATTTACTTTTGCTCAAAAGTACTATGTGCTAACTTGATGTAAACGTTTTCAATTTACTTTCCATATGATCTAGAGTTCTCTGCAACCAGTTTTATGTGTGTGCTGCTGCAGTTAGTAAAGTTACACTAAGCAATATCACCAGTTGCTCCTAATGGTACTACCGTGTTTCAAAGCAATACAAAGCTAAATGTAGTTCCAATGTAAATGCATTGTAGTATGTTCTTGAATTCAACTTTACTTTAGGTATTCCATTGCTGTGAGTAGCTTTCCTTGTTTTTCCATTCAGTTGCAGTTCATTCTGAATAGTTACGCACATGTACATAACAGAAAACGCACAAAAAATAAGTAATGCATTCAGCTGAAAAGAGAGTACAATTTATTTCTGCTCAAAAGTACTATGTGCTAACTTGATGTAAACGTATTCACTTTACTTTCCATATGATTTAGAGTTGTCTGCAACCAGTTTTATGTGTGGCTACTGAAGTTAGTAAAGTTACACTAAGTTGCTCCTAAAGGTACAACCGTGTTTCAAAGCAATACAATGCTGAATGTAGTTCCAATGTAAATGCAGTGTAGTATGTTCTTGAATTCAACTTTACTTTATGTATTCCATTGCTGTGAGTAGCTTTCCTTGTTTTTCTATTCAGTTGCAGTTCACTCTGAATAATGCACATGTACATAACAGAAAATGCACAAAAAATAAGTAATGCATTCAGCTGAAAAGAGAGTACAATTTACTTTTGCTCAAAAGTACTATGTGCTAACTTGATGTAAACGTATTCACTTTACTTTCCATATGATTTAGAGTTGTCTGCATCCAGTTTTATGTGTGTGCTACTGCAGTTAGTAAAGTTACACTAAGTTGCTCCTAAAGGTACAACTGTGTTTCAAAGCAATACAATGCTGAATGTAGTTCCAATGTAAATGCAGTGTAGTATGTTCTTGAATTCAACTTTACTTTATGTATTCCATTGCTGTGAGTAGCTTTCCTTGTTTTTCTATTCAGTTGCATTTCACTCTGAATAGTTATGCACATGTACATAACAGAAAATACACAAAATAAAAAGTAACGCATGTAGCTGAAAAGAGAGTACAATTTACTTTTGCTCAAAAGTACTATGTGCTACCTAGATCTAAACGTTTGTAATTGACTTTCTATATGATTTGGTGCAGTCTGCAACAAGTTTTATGTGTGTGCTACTGAAGTTACTAACGTTACAATAAACAATATCACCAGTTGCTACTAATGGTACTACAGTGTTTCAAAGCAACAAAAAGCTAAATGTAGTTCCAATGTAAATGCATTGTAGTATGTTCTTGAATTCAACTTTACTTTAGGTATTCCATTGCTGTGAGTAGCTTTCCTTGTTTTTCCATTCAGTTGCAGTTCATTCTGAATAGTTACGCACATGTACATAACAGAAAACGCACAAAAAATAAGTAATGCATTCAGCTGAAAAGAGAGTACAATTTATTTCTGCTCAAAAGTACTATGTGCTAACTTGATGTAAACGTATTCACTTTACTTTCCATATGATTTAGAGTTGTCTGCAACCAGTTTTATGTGTGTGCTACTGAAGTTAGTAAAGTTACACTAAGTTGCTCCTAAAGGTACAACCGTGTTTCAAAGCAATACAATGCTGAATGTAGTTCCAATGTAAATGCAGTGTAGTATGTTCTTGAATTCAACTTTACTTTATGTATTCCATTGCTGTGAGTAGCTTTCCTTGTTTTTCTATTCAGTTGCAGTTCACTCTGAATAATGCACATGTACATAACAGAAAATGCACAAAAAATAAGTAATGCATTCAGCTGAAAAGAGAGTACAATTTACTTTTGCTCAAAAGTACTATGTGCTAACTTGATGTAAACGTATTCACTTTACTTTCCATATGATTTAGAGTTGTCTGCAACCAGTTTTATGTGTCTGCTACCGCATTTAGTAAAGTTACACTAAGTTGCTCCTAAAGGTACAACCGTGTTTCAAAGCAATACAAAGCTGAATGTAGTTCCAATGTAAATGCAGTGTAGTAAGTTCTTGAAATCAACTTTACTTTATGTATTCCATTGCTGTGAGTAGCTTTGCTTGTTGTTCTATTCAGTTGCAGTTCACTCTGAATAGTTATGCACATGTACATAACAGAAAATACACAAAATAAAAAGTAACGCATGCAGCTGAAAAGAGAGTACAATTTACTTTTGCTCAAAAGTACTATGTGCTAACTTGATGTAAACGTTTTCAATTTACTTTCCATATGATCTAGAGTTCTCTGCAACCAGTTTTATGTGTGTGCTACTGCAGTTAGTAAAGTTACACTAAGCAATATCACCAGTTGCTCCTAATGGTACTACCGTGTTTCAAAGCAATACAAAGCTAAATGTAGTTCCAATGTAAATGCATTGTAGTATGTTCTTGAATTCAACTTTACTTTAGGTATTCCATTGCTGTGAGTAGCTTTCCTTGTTTTTCCATTCAGTTGCAGTTCATTCTGAATAGTTACGCACATGTACATAACAGAAAACGCACAAAAAATAAGTAATGCATTCAGCTGAAAAGAGAGTACAATTTATTTCTGCTCAAAAGTACTATGTGCTAACTTGATGTAAACGTATTCACTTTACTTTCCATATGATTTAGAGTTGTCTGCAACCAGTTTTATGTGTGGCTACTGAAGTTAGTAAAGTTACACTAAGTTGCTCCTAAAGGTACAACCGTGTTTCAAAGCAATACAATGCTGAATGTAGTTCCAATGTAAATGCAGTGTAGTATGTTCTTGAATTCAACTTTACTTTATGTATTCCATTGCTGTGAGTAGCTTTCCTTGTTTTTCTATTCAGTTGCAGTTCACTCTGAATAATGCACATGTACATAACAGAAAATGCACAAAAAATAAGTAATGCATTCAGCTGAAAAGAGAGTACAATTTACTTTTGCTCAAAAGTACTATGTGCTAACTTGATGTAAACGTATTCACTTTACTTTCCATATGATTTAGAGTTGTCTGCATCCAGTTTTATGTGTGTGCTACTGCAGTTAGTAAAGTTACACTAAGTTGCTCCTAAAGGTACAGCTGTGTTTCAAAGCAATACAATGCTGAATGTAGTTCCAATGTAAATGCAGTGTAGTATGTTCTTGAATTCAACTTTACTTTATGTATTCCATTGCTGTGAGTAGCTTTCCATGTTTTTCTATTCAGTTGCATTTCACTCTGAATAGTTATGCACATGTACATAACAGAAAATACACAAAATAAAAAGTAACGCATGTAGCTGAAAAGAGAGTACAATTTACTTTTGCTCAAAAGTACTATGTGCTAACTTGATGTAAACGTATTCACTTTACTTTCCATATGATTTAGAGTTGTCTGCAACCAGTTTTATGTGTGTGCTACCGCATTTAGTAAAGTTACACTAAGTTGCTCCTAAAGGTACAACCGTGTTTCAAAGCAATACAAAGCTGAATGTAGTTCCAATGTAAATGCAGTGTAGTGTTCTTGAAATCAACTTTACTTTATGTATTCCATTGCTGTGAGTAGCTTTCCTTGTTTTTCTATTCAGTTGCAGTTCACTCTGAATAGTTATGCACATGTACATAACAGAAAATACACAAAATAAAAAGTAACGCATGCAGCTGAAAAGAGAGTACAATTTACTTTTGCTCAAAAGTACTATGTGCTAACTTGATGTAAACGTTTTCAATTTACTTTCCATATGATCTAGAGTTGTCTGCAACCAGTTCTATGTGTGTGCTACCGCATTTAGTAAAGTTACACTAAGCAATATCACCAGTTGCTCCTAATTGTACTAACGTGTTTCAAAGCAATACAAAGCTGAATGTAGTTCCAATGTAAATGCAGTGTAGTATGTTCTTGAAATCAACTTAACTTTATGTATTCCATTGCTGTGAGTAGTTTTTTTGTGTTTCTAATCTGTTACAGTTCGCTCTGAATAGTTACGCACATGTACATAACAGAAAAAGCACAAAACATAAGTAATGCATTCAGCTGAAAACAGAGTACAATTTATTTCTGCTCAAAAGTACTATGTGCTTACTTGATGTAAACGTATTCACTTTACTTTCCATATGATTTAGAGTTGTCTGCAACCAGTTTTATGTGTGTGCTACTGCAGTTAGTAAAGTTACACTAAGCAATATCACCAGTTGCTCCTAATGGTACTACCGTGTTTCAAAGCAAATCAAAGCTAAATGTAGTTCCAATGTAAATGCATTGTAGTATGTTCTTGAAATCAACTTTACTTTATGTATTCCATTGCTGTGAGTAGCTTTCCTTGTTGTTCCATTCAGTTGCAGTTCACTCTGAATAGTTATGCACATGTACATAACAGAAAATACACAATATAAAAAGTAACGCATTCAGCTGAAAAGAGAGTACAATTTACTTTTGCTCAAAAGTACTATGTGCTAACTAGATCTAAACGTTTGTAATTGACTTTCTATATGATTTGGTGCAGTCTGCAACAAGTTTTATGTGTGTGCTACTGAAGTTACTAACGTTACAATAAACAATATCACCAGTTGCTACTAATGGTACTACAGTGTTTCAAAGCAACAAAAAGCTAAATGTAGTTCCAATGTAAATGCATTGTAGTATGTTCTTGAATTCAACTTTACTTTAGGTATTCCATTGCTGTGAGTAGCTTTCCTTGTTTTTCCATTCAGTTGCAGTTCATTCTGAATAGTTACGCACATGTACATAACAGAAAACGCACAAAAAATAAGTAATGCATTCAGCTGAAAAGAGAGTACAATTTATTTCTGCTCAAAAGTACTATGTGCTAACTTGATGTAAACGTATTCACTTTACTTTCCATATGATTTAGAGTTGTCTGCAACCAGTTTTATGTGTGTGCTACTGAAGTTAGTAAAGTTACACTAAGTTGCTCCTAAAGGTACAACCGTGTTTCAAAGCAATACAATGCTGAATGTAGTTCCAATGTAAATGCAGTGTAGTATGTTCTTGAATTCAACTTTACTTTATGTATTCCATTGCTGTGAGTAGCTTTCCTTGTTTTTCTATTCAGTTGCAGTTCACTCTGAATAATGCACATGTACATAACATAAAATGCACAAAAAATAAGTAATGCATTCAGCTGAAAAGAGAGTACAATTTACTTTTGCTCAAAAGTACTATGTGCTAACTTGATGTAAACGTATTCACTTTACTTTCCATATGATTTAGAGTTGTCTGCAGCCAGTTTTATGTGTCTGCTACCGCATTTAGTAAAGTTACACTAAGTTGCTCCTAAAGGTACAACCGTGTTTCAAAGCAATACAAAGCTGAATGTAGTTCCAATGTAAATGCAGTGTAGTAAGTTCTTGAAATCAACTTTACTTTATGTATTCCATTGCTGTGAGTAGCTTTGCTTGTTGTTCTATTCAGTTGCAGTTCACTCTGAATAGTTATGCACATGTACATAACAGAAAATACACAAAATAAAAAGTAACGCATGCAGCTGAAAAGAGAGTACAATTTACTTTTGCTCAAAAGTACTATGTGCTAACTTGATGTAAACGTTTTCAATTTACTTTCCATATGATCTAGAGTTCTCTGCAACCAGTTTTATGTGTGTGCTACTGCAGTTAGTAAAGTTACACTAAGCAATATCACCAGTTGCTCCTAATGGTACTACCGTGTTTCAAAGCAATACAAAGCTAAATGTAGTTCCAATGTAAATGCATTGTAGTATGTTCTTGAATTCAACTTTACTTTAGGTATTCCATTGCTGTGAGTAGCTTTCCTTGTTTTTCCATTCAGTTGCAGTTCATTCTGAATAGTTACGCACATGTACATAACAGAAAACGCACAAAAAATAAGTAATGCATTCAGCTGAAAAGAGAGTACAATTTATTTCTGCTCAAAAGTACTATGTGCTAACTTGATGTAAACGTATTCACTTTACTTTCCATATGATTTAGAGTTGTCTGCAACCAGTTTTATGTGTGGCTACTGAAGTTAGTAAAGTTACACTAAGTTGCTCCTAAAGGTACAACCGTGTTTCAAAGCAATACAATGCTGAATGTAGTTCCAATGTAAATGCAGTGTAGTATGTTCTTGAATTCAACTTTACTTTATGTATTCCATTGCTGTGAGTAGCTTTCCTTGTTTTTCTATTCAGTTGCAGTTCACTCTGAATAATGCACATGTACATAACAGAAAATGCACAAAAAATAAGTAATGCATTCAGCTGAAAAGAGAGTACAATTTACTTTTGCTCAAAAGTACTATGTGCTAACTTGATGTAAACGTATTCACTTTACTTTCCATATGATTTAGAGTTGTCTGCATCCAGTTTTATGTGTGTGCTACTGCAGTTAGTAAAGTTACACTAAGTTGCTCCTAAAGGTACAACTGTGTTTCAAAGCAATACAATGCTGAATGTAGTTCCAATGTAAATGCAGTGTAGTATGTTCTTGAATTCAACTTTACTTTATGTATTCCATTGCTGTGAGTAGCTTTCCTTGTTTTTCTATTCAGTTGCATTTCCCTCTGAATAGTTATGCACATGTACATAACAGAAAATACACAAAATAAAAAGTAACGCATGTAGCTGAAAAGAGAGTACAATTTACTTTTGCTCAAAAGTACTATGTGCTAACTTGATGTAAACGTATTCACTTTACTTTCCATATGATTTAGAGTTGTCTGCAACCAGTTTTATGTGTGTGCTACCGCATTTAGTAAAGTTACACTAAGTTGCTCCTAAAGGTACAACCGTGTTTCAAAGCAATACAAAGCTGAATGTAGTTCCAATGTAAATGCAGTGTAGTGTTCTTGAAATCAACTTTACTTTATGTATTCCATTGCTGTGAGTAGCTTTCCTTGTTTTTCTATTCAGTTGCAGTTCACTCTGAATAGTTATGCACATGTACATAACAGAAAATACACAAAATAAAAAGTAACGCATGCAGCTGAAAAGAGAGTACAATTTACTTTTGCTCAAAAGTACTATTTGCTAACTTGATGTAAACGTTTTCAATTTACTTTCCATATGATCTAGAGTTGTCTGCAACCAGTTTTATGTGTGTGCTACCGCATTTAGTAAAGTTACACTAAGCAATATCACCAGTTGCTCCTAATTGTACTAACGTGTTTCAAAGCAATACAAAGCTAAATGCAGTTCCAATTTAAATGCAGTGTAGTATGTACTTGAAATCAACTTTACTTTATGTATTCCATTGCTGTGAGTAGTTTTTTTTTGTGTTTCTAATCTGTTACAGTTCGCTCTGAATAGTTACGCACATGTACATAACAGAAAATGCACAAAAAATATGTAATGCATTCAGCTGAAAAGAGAGTACAGTTTACTTTTGCTCAAAAGTACTATGTGCTAACTAGATCTAAACGTTTGTAATTGACTTTCTATATGATTTGGTGCAGTCTGCAACAAGTTTTATGTGTGTGCTACTGAAGTTACTAACGTTACAATAAACAATATCACCAGTTGCTACTAATGGTACTACAGTGTTTCAAAGCAACAAAAAGCTAAATGTAGTTCCAATGTAAATGCATTGTAGTATGTTCTTGAATTCAACTTTACTTTAGGTATTCCATTGCTGTGAGTAGCTTTCCTTGTTTTTCCATTCAGTTGCAGTTCATTCTGAATAGTTACGCACATGTACATAACAGAAAACGCACAAAAAATAAGTAATGCATTCAGCTGAAAAGAGAGTACAATTTATTTCTGCTCAAAAGTACTATGTGCTAACTTGATGTAAACGTATTCACTTTACTTTCCATATGATTTAGAGTTGTCTGCAACCAGTTTTATGTGTGTGCTACTGAAGTTAGTAAAGTTACACTAAGTTGCTCCTAAAGGTACAACCGTGTTTCAAAGCAATACAATGCTGAATGTAGTTCCAATGTAAATGCAGTGTAGTATGTTCTTGAATTCAACTTTACTTTATGTATTCCATTGCTGTGAGTAGCTTTCCTTGTTTTTCTATTCAGTTGCAGTTCACTCTGAATAATGCACATGTACATAACAGAAAACGCACAAAAAATAAGTAATGCATTCAGCTGAAAAGAGAGTACAATTTATTTCTGCTCAAAAGTACTATGTGCTAACTTGATGTAAACGTATTCACTTTACTTTCCATATGATTTAGAGTTGTCTGCAACCAGTTTTATGTGTGTGCTACTGAAGTTAGTAAAGTTACACTAAGTTGCTCCTAAAGGTACAACCGTGTTTCAAAGCAATACAATGCTGAATGTAGTTCCAATGTAAATGCAGTGTAGTATGTTCTTGAATTCAACTTTACTTTATGTATTCCATTGCTGTGAGTAGCTTTCCTTGTTTTTCTATTCAGTTGCAGTTCACTCTGAATAATGCACATGTACATAACAGAAAATGCACAAAAAATAAGTAATGCATTCAGCTGAAAAGAGAGTACAATTTACTTTTGCTCAAAAGTACTATGTGCTAACTTGATGTAAACGTATTCACTTTACTTTCCATATGATTTAGAGTTGTCTGCAACCAGTTTTATGTGTGTGCTACTGCAGTTAGTAAAGTTACACTAAGCAATATCACCAGTTGCTCCTAATGGTACTACCGTGTTTCAAAGCAATACAAAGCTAAATGTAGTTCCAATGTAAATGCATTGTAGTATGTTCTTGAATTCAACTTTACTTTAGGTATTCCATTGCTGTGAGTAGCTTTCCTTGTTTTTCCATTCAGTTGCAGTTCATTCTGAATAGTTACGCACATGTACATAACAGAAAACGCACAAAAAATAAGTAATGCATTCAGCTGAAAAGAGAGTACAATTTATTTCTGCTCAAAAGTACTATGTGCTAACTTGATATAAACGTATTCAGTTTACTTTCCATATGATTTAGAGTTGTCTGCAACCAGTTTTATGTGTGGCTACTGAAGTTAGTAAAGTTACACTAAGTTGCTCCTAAAGGTACAACCGTGTTTCAAAGCAATACAATGCTGAATGTAGTTCCAATGTAAATGCAGTGTAGTATGTTCTTGAATTCAACTTTACTTTATGTATTCCATTGCTGTGAGTAGCTTTCCTTGTTTTTCTATTCAGTTGCAGTTCACTCTGAATA
Organism: Hemitrygon akajei; assembly: GCF_048418815.1. Lineage (NCBI taxonomy): Eukaryota > Metazoa > Chordata > Chondrichthyes > Myliobatiformes > Dasyatidae > Hemitrygon > Hemitrygon akajei. Next base: position 58,283,867 of record NC_133131.1, read on the forward strand.
ATGCACATGTACATAACAGAAAATGCACAAAAAATAAGTAATGCATTCAGCTGAAAAGAGAGTACAATTTACTTTTGCTCAAAAGTACTATGTGCTAACTTGATGTAAACGTATTCACTTTACTTTCCATATGATTTAGAGTTGTCTGCATCCAGTTTTATGTGTGTGCTACTGCAGTTAGTAAAGTTACACTAAGTTGCTCCTAAAGGTACAACTGTGTTTCAAAGCAATACAATGCTGAATGTAGTTCCAATGTAAATGCAGTGTAGTATGTTCTTGAATTCAACTTTACTTTATGTATTCCATTGCTGTGAGTAGCTTTCCTTGTTTTTCTATTCAGTTGCATTTCACTCTGAATAGTTATGCACATGTACATAACAGAAAATACACAAAATAAAAAGTAACGCATGTAGCTGAAAAGAGAGTACAATTTACTTTTGCTCAAAAGTACTATGTGCTAACTTGATGTAAACGTATTCACTTTACTTTCCATATGATTTAGAGTTGTCTGCAACCAGTTTTATGTGTGTGCTACCGCATTTAGTAAAGTTACACTAAGTTGCTACTAAAGGTACAACCGTGTTTCAAAGCAATACAAAGCTGAATGTAGTTCCAATGTAAATGCAGTGTAGTAAGTTCTTGAAATCAACTTTACTTTATGTATTCCATTGCTGTGAGTAGCTTTCCTTGTTTTTCTATTCAGTTGCAGTTCACTCTGAATAGTTATGCACATGTACATAACAGAAAATACACAAAATAAAAAGTAACGCATGCAGCTGAAAAGAGAGTACAATTTACTTTTGCTCAAAAGTACTATGTGCTAACTTGATGTAAACGTTTTCAATTTACTTTCCATATGATCTAGAGTTGTCTGCAACCAGTTTTATGTGTGTGCTACCGCATTTAGTAGTTACACTAAGCAATATCACCAGTTGCTCCTAATTGTACTAACGTGTTTCAAAGCAATACAAAGCTAAATGCAGTTCCAATTTAAATGCAGTGTAGTATGTACTTGAAATCAACTTTACTTTATGTATTCCATTGCTGTGAGTAGTTTTTTTTTGTGTTTCTAATCTGTTACAGTTCGCTCTGAATAGTTACGCACATGTACATAACAGAAAATGCACAAAAAATATGTAATGCATTCAGCTGAAAAGAGAGTACAATTTACTTTTGCTCAAAAGTACTATGTGCTACCTAGATCTAAACGTTTGTAATTGACTTTCTATATGATTTGGTGCAGTCTGCAACAAGTTTTATGTGTGTGCTACTGAAGTTACTAACGTTACAATAAACAATATCACCAGTTGCTACTAATGGTACTACAGTGTTTCAAAGCAACAAAAAGCTAAATGTAGTTCCAATGTAAATGCATTGTAGTATGTTCTTGAATTCAACTTTACTTTAGGTATTCCATTGCTGTGAGTAGCTTTCCTTGTTTTTCCATTCAGTTGCAGTTCATTCTGAATAGTTACGCACATGTACATAACAGAAAACGCACAAAAAATAAGTAATGCATTCAGCTGAAAAGAGAGTACAATTTATTTCTGCTGAAAAGTACTATGTGCTAACTTGATGTAAACGAATTCACTTTACTTTCCATATGATTTAGAGTTGTCTGCAACCAGTTTTATGTGTGTGCTACTGAAGTTAGTAAAGTTACACTAAGTTGCTCCTAAAGGTACAACCGTGTTTCAAAGCAATACAATGCTGAATGTAGTTCCAATGTAAATGCAGTGTAGTATGTTCTTGAATTCAACTTTACTTTATGTATTCCATTGCTGTGAGTAGCTTTCCTTGTTTTTCTATTCAGTTGCAGTTCACTCTGAATAATGCACATGTACATAACAGAAAATGCACAAAAAATAAGTAATGCATTCAGCTGAAAAGAGAGTACAATTTACTTTTGCTCAAAAGTACTATGTGCTAACTTGATGTAAACGTATTCACTTTACTTTCCATATGATTTAGAGTTGTCTGCAACCAGTTTTATGTGTCTGCTACCGCATTTAGTAAAGTTACACTAAGTTGCTCCTAAAGGTACAACCGTGTTTCAAAGCAATACAAAGCTGAATGTAGTTCCAATGTAAATGCAGTGTAGTAAGTTCTTGAAATCAACTTTACTTTATGTATTCCATTGCTGTGAGTAGCTTTGCTTGTTGTTCTATTCAGTTGCAGTTCACTCTGAATAGTTATGCACATGTACATAACAGAAAATACACAAAATAAAAAGTAACGCATGCAGCTGAAAAGAGAGTACAATTTACTTTTGCTCAAAAGTACTATGTGCTAACTTGATGTAAACGTTTTCAATTTACTTTCCATATGATCTAGAGTTCTCTGCAACCAGTTTTATGTGTGTGCTACTGCAGTTAGTAAAGTTACACTAAGCAATATCACCAGTTGCTCCTAATGGTACTACCGTGTTTCAAAGCAATACAAAGCTAAATGTAGTTCCAATGTAAATGCATTGTAGTATGTTCTTGAATTCAACTTTACTTTAGGTATTCCATTGCTGTGAGTAGCTTTCCTTGTTTTTCCATTCAGTTGCAGTTCATTCTGAATAGTTACGCACATGTACATAACAGAAAACGCACAAAAAATAAGTAATGCATTCAGCTGAAAAGAGAGTACAATTTATTTCTGCTCAAAAGTACTATGTGTTAACTTGATGTAAACGTATTCACTTTACTTTCCATATGATTTAGAGTTGTCTGCAACCAGTTTTATGTGTGGCTACTGAAGTTAGTAAAGTTACACTAAGTTGCTCCTAAAGGTACAACCGTGTTTCAAAGCAATACAATGCTGAATGTAGTTCCAATGTAAATGCAGTGTAGTATGTTCTTGAATTCAACTTTACTTTATGTATTCCATTGCTGTGAGTAGCTTTCCTTGTTTTTCTATTCAGTTGCAGTTCACTCTGAATAATGCACATGTACATAACAGAAAATGCACAAAAAATAAGTAATGCATTCAGCTGAAAAGAGAGTACAATTTACTTTTGCTCAAAAGTACTATGTGCTATCTTGATGTAAACGTATTCACTTTACTTTCCATATGATTTAGAGTTGTCTGCATCCAGTTTTATGTGTGTGCTACTGCAGTTAGTAAAGTTACACTAAGTTGCTCCTAAAGGTACAACTGTGTTTCAAAGCAATACAATGCTGAATGTAGTTCCAATGTAAATGCAGTGTAGTATGTTCTTGAATTCAACTTTACTTTATGTATTCCATTGCTGTGAGTAGCTTTCCTTGTTTTTCTATTCAGTTGCATTTCACTCTGAATAGTTATGCACATGTACATAACAGAAAATACACAAAATAAAAAGTAACGCATGTAGCTGAAAAGAGAGTACAATTTACTTTTGCTCAAAAGTACTATGTGCTAACTTGATGTAAACGTATTCACTTTACTTTCCATATGATTTAGAGTTGTCTGCAACCAGTTTTATGTGTGTGCTACCGCATTTAGTAAAGTTACACTAAGTTGCTCCTAAAGGTACAACCGTGTTTCAAAGCAATACAAAGCTGAATGTAGTTCCAATGTAAATGCAGTGTAGTGTTCTTGAAATCAACTTTACTTTATGTATTCCATTGCTGTGAGTAGCTTTCCTTGTTTTTCTATTCAGTTGCAGTTCACTCTGAATAGTTATGCGCATGTACATAACAGAAAATACACAAAATAAAAAGTAACGCATGTAGCTGAAAAGAGAGTACAATTTACTTTTGCTCAAAAGTACTATGTGCTAACTTGATGTAAACGTATTCACTTTACTTTCCATATGATTTAGAGTTGTCTGCAACCAGTTTTATGTGTGTGCTACCGCATTTAGTAAAGTTACACTAAGTTGCTCCTAAAGGTACAACCGTGTTTCAAAGCAATACAAAGCTGAATGTAGTTCCAATGTAAATGCAGTGTAGTGTTCTTGAAATCAACTTTACTTTATGTATTCCATTGCTGTGAGTAGCTTTCCTTGTTTTTCTATTCAGTTGCAGTTCACTCTGAATAGTTATGCGCATGTACATAACAGAAAATACACAAAATAAAAAGTAACGCATGCAGCTGAAAAGAGAGTACAATTTACTTTTGCTCAAAAGTACTATGTGCTAACTTGATGTAAACGTTTTCAATTTACTTTCCATATGATCAAGAGTTGTCTGCAACCAGTTTTATGTGTGTGCTACCGCATTTAGTAAAGTTACACTAAGCAATATCACCAGTTGCTCCTAATTGTACTAACGTGTTTCAAAGCAATACAAAGCTGAATGTAGTTCCAATGTAAATGCAGTGTAGTATGTTCTTGAAATCAACTTAACTTTATGTATTCCATTGCTGTGAGTAGTTTTTTTGTGTTTCTAATCTGTTACAGTTCGCTCTGAATAGTTACGCACATGTACATAACAGAAAAAGCACAAAAAATAAGTAATGCATTCAGCTGAAAACAGAGTACAATTTATTTCTGCTCAAAAGTACTATGTGCTTACTTGATGTAAACGTATTCACTTTACTTTCCATATGATTTAGAGTTGTCTGCAACCAGTTTTATGTGTGTGCTACTGCAGTTAGTAAAGTTACACTAAGCAATATCACCAGTTGCTCCTAATGGTACTACCGTGTTTCAAAGCAATACAAAGCTAAATGTAGTTCCAATGTAAATGCATTGTAGTATGTTCTTGAAATCAACTTTACTTTATGTATTCCATTGCTGTGAGTAGCTTTCCTTGTTGTTCCATTCAGTTGCAGTTCACTCTGAATAGTTATGCACATGTACATAACAGAAAATACACAATATAAAAAGTAACGCATTCAGCTGAAAAGAGAGTACAATTTACTTTTGCTCAAAACTACTATGTGCTAACTAGATCTAAACGTTTGTAATTGACTTTCTATATGATTTGGTGCAGTCTGCAACAAGTTTTATGTGTGTGCTACTGAAGTTACTAACGTTACAATAAACAATATCACCAGTTGCTACTAATGGTACTACAGTGTTTCAAAGCAACAAAAAGCTAAATGTAGTTCCAATGTAAATGCATTGTAGTATGTTCTTGAATTCAACTTTACTTTAGGTATTCCATTGCTGTGAGTAGCTTTCCTTGTTTTTCCATTCAGTTGCAGTTCATTCTGAATAGTTACGCACATGTACATAACAGAAAACGCACAAAAAATAAGTAATGCATTCAGCTGAAAAGAGAGTACAATTTATTTCTGCTCAAAAGTACTATGTGCTAACTTGATGTAAACGTATTCACTTTACTTTCCATATGATTTAGAGTTGTCTGCAACCAGTTTTATGTGTGTGCTACTGAAGTTAGTAAAGTTACACTAAGTTGCTCCTAAAGGTACAACCGTGTTTCAAAGCAATACAATGCTGAATGTAGTTCCAATGTAAATGCAGTGTAGTATGTTCTTGAATTCAACTTTACTTTATGTATTCCATTGCTGTGAGTAGCTTTCCTTGTTTTTCTATTCAGTTGCAGTTCACTCTGAATAATGCACATGTACATAACAGAAAATGCACAAAAAATAAGTAATGCATTCAGCTGAAAAGAGAGTACAATTTACTTTTGCTCAAAAGTACTATGTGCTAACTTGATGTAAATGTATTCACTTTACTTTCCATATGATTTAGAGTTGTCTGCAACCAGTTTTATGTGTCTGCTACCGCATTTAGTAAAGTTACACTAAGTTGCTCCTAAAGGTACAACCGTGTTTCAAAGCAATACAAAGCTGAATGTAGTTCCAATGTAAATGCAGTGTAGTAAGTTCTTGAAATCAACTTTACTTTATGTATTCCATTGCTGTGAGTAGCTTTGCTTGTTGTTCTATTCAGTTGCAGTTCACTCTGAATAGTTATGCACATGTACATAACAGAAAATACACAAAATAAAAAGTAACGCATGCAGCTGAAAAGAGAGTACAATTTACTTTTGCTCAAAAGTACTATGTGCTAACTTGATGTAAACGTTTTCAATTTACTTTCCATATGATCTAGAGTTCTCTGCAACCAGTTTTATGTGTGTGCTACTGCAGTTAGTAAAGTTACACTAAGCAATATCACCAGTTGCTCCTAATGGTACTACCGTGTTTCAAAGCAATACAAAGCTAAATGTAGTTCCAATGTAAATGCATTGTAGTATGTTCTTGAATTCAACTTTACTTTAGGTATTCCATTGCTGTGAGTAGCTTTCCTTGTTTTTCCATTCAGTTGCAGTTCATTCTGAATAGTTACGCACATGTACATAACAGAAAACGCACAAAAAATAAGTAATGCATTCAGCTGAAAAGAGAGTACAATTTATTTCTGCTCAAAAGTACTATGTGCTAACTTGATGTAAACGTATTCACTTTACTTTCCATATGATTTAGAGTTGTCTGCAACCAGTTTTATGTGTGGCTACTGAAGTTAGTAAAGTTACACTAAGTTGCTCCTAAAGGTACAACCGTGTTTCAAAGCAATACAATGCTGAATGTAGTTCCAATGTAAATGCAGTGTAGTATGTTCTTGAATTCAACTTTACTTTATGTATTCCATTGCTGTGAGTAGCTTTCCTTGTTTTTCTATTCAGTTGCAGTTCACTCTGAATAATGCACATGTACATAACAGAAAATGCACAAAAAATAAGTAATGCATTCAGCTGAAAAGAGAGTACAATTTACTTTTGCTCAAAAGTACTATGTGCTAACTTGATGTAAACGTATTCACTTTACTTTCCATATGATTTAGAGTTGTCTGCATCCAGTTTTATGTGTGTGCTACTGCAGTTAGTAAAGTTACACTAAGTTGCTCCTAAAGGTACAACTGTGTTTCAAAGCAATACAATGCTGAATGTAGTTCCAATGTAAATGCAGTGTAGTATGTTCTTGAATTCAACTTTACTTTATGTATTCCATTGCTGTGAGTAGCTTTCCTTGTTTTTCTATTCAGTTGCATTTCACTCTGAATAGTTATGCACATGTACATAACAGAAAATACACAAAATAAAAAGTAACGCATGTAGCTGAAAAGAGAGTACAATTTACTTTTGCTCAAAAGTACTATGTGCTAACTTGATGTAAACGTATTCACTTTACTTTCCATATGATTTAGAGTTGTCTGCAACCAGTTTTATGTGTGTGCTACCGCATTTAGTAAAGTTACACTAAGTTGCTCCTAAAGGTACAACCGTGTTTCAAAGCAATACAAAGCTGAATGTAGTTCCAATGTAAATGCAGTGTAGTAAGTTCTTGAAATCAACTTTACTTTATGTATTCCATTGCTGTGAGTAGCTTTGCTTGTTGTTCTATTCAGTTGCAGTTCACTCTGAATAGTTATGCACATGTACATAACAGAAAATACACAAAATAAAAAGTAACGCATGCAGCTGAAAAGAGAGTACAATTTACTTTTGCTCAAAAGTACTATGTGCTAACTTGATGTAAACGTTTTCAATTTACTTTCCATATGATCTAGAGTTCTCTGCAACCAGTTTTATGTGTGTGCTACTGCAGTTAGTAAAGTTACACTAAGCAATATCACCAGTTGCTCCTAATGGTACTACCGTGTTTCAAAGCAATACAAAGCTAAATGTAGTTCCAATGTAAATGCATTGTAGTATGTTCTTGAATTCAACTTTACTTTTGGTATTCCATTGCTGTGAGTAGCTTTCCTTGTTTTTCCATTCAGTTGCAGTTCATTCTGAATAGTTACGCACATGTACATAACAGAAAACGCACAAAAAATAAGTAATGCATTCAGCTGAAAAGAGAGTACAATTTATTTCTGCTCAAAAGTACTATGTGCTAACTTGATGTAAACGTATTCACTTTACTTTCCATATGATTTAGAGTTGTCTGCAACCAGTTTTATGTGTGGCTACTGAAGTTAGTAAAGTTACACTAAGTTGCTCCTAAAGGTACAACCGTGTTTCAAAGCAATACAATGCTGAATGTAGTTCCAATGTAAATGCAGTGTAGTATGTTCTTGAATTCAACTTTACTTTATGTATTCCATTGCTGTGAGTAGCTTTCCTTGTTTTTCTATTCAGTTGCAGTTCACTCTGAATAATGCACATGTACATAACAGAAAATGCACAAAAAATAAGTAATGCATTCAGCTGAAAAGAGAGTACAATTTACTTTTGCTCAAAAGTACTATGTGCTAACTTGATGTAAACGTATTCACTTTACTTTCCATATGATTTAGAGTTGTCTGCATCCAGTTTTATGTGTGTGCTACTGCAGTTAGTAAAGTTACACTAAGTTGCTCCTAAAGGTACAACTGTGTTTCAAAGCAATACAATGCTGAATGTAGTTCCAATGTAAATGCAGTGTAGTATGTTCTTGAATTCAACTTTACTTTATGTATTCCATTGCTGTGAGTAGCTTTCCTTGTTTTTCTATTCAGTTGCATTTCACTCTGAATAGTTATGCACATGTACATAACAGAAAATACACAAAATAAAAAGTAACGCATGTAGCTGAAAAGAGAGTACAATTTACTTTTGCTCAAAAGTACTATGTGCTAACTTGATGTAAACGTATTCACTTTACTTTCCATATGATTTAGAGTTGTCTGCAACCAGTTTTATGTGTGTGCTACCGCATTTAGTAAAGTTACACTAAGTTGCTCCTAAAGGTACAACCGTGTTTCAAAGCAATACAAAGCTGAATGTAGTTCCAATGTAAATGCAGTGTAGTGTTCTTGAAATCAACTTTACTTTATGTATTCCATTGCTGTGAGTAGCTTTCCTTGTTTTTCTATTCAGTTGCAGTTCACTCTGAATAGTTATGCACATGTACATAACAGAAAATACACAAAATAAAAAGTAACGCATGCAGCTGAAAAGAGAGTACAATTTACTTTTGCTCAAAAGTACTATGTGCTAACTTGATGTAAACGTTTTCAATTTACTTTCCATATGATCTAGAGTTGTCTGCAACCAGTTTTATGTGTGTGCTACCGCATTTAGTAAAGTTACACTAAGCAATATCACCAGTTGCTCCTAATTGTACTAACGTGTTTCAAAGCAATACAAAGCTGAATGTAGTTCCAATGTAAATGCAGTGTAGTATGTTCTTGAAATCAACTTAACTTTATGTATTCCATTGCTGTGAGTAGTTTTTTTGTGTTTCTAATCTGTTACAGTTCGCTCTGAATAGTTACGCACATGTACATAACAGAAAAAGCACAAAAAATAAGTAATGCATTCAGCTGAAAACAGAGTACAATTTATTTCTGCTCAAAAGTACTATGTGCTTACTTGATGTAAACGTATTCACTTTACTTTCCATATGATTTAGAGTTGTCTGCAACCAGTTTTATGTGTGTGCTACTGCAGTTAGTAAAGTTACACTAAGCAATATCACCAGTTGCTCCTAATGGTACTACCGTGTTTCAAAGCCATACAAAGCTAAATGTAGTTCCAATGTAAATGCATTGTAGTATGTTCTTGAAATCAACTTTACTTTATGTATTCCATTGCTGTGAGTAGCTTTCCTTGTTGTTCCATTCAGTTGCAGTTCACTCTGAATAGTTATGCACATGTACATAACAGAAAATACACAATATAAAAAGTAACGCATTCAGCTGAAAAGAGAGTACAATTTACTTTTGCTCAAAAGTACTATGTGCTAACTAGATCTAAACGTTTGTAATTGACTTTCTATATGATTTGGTGCAGTCTGCAACAAGTTTTATGTGTGTGCTACTGAAGTTACTAACGTTACAATAAACAATATCACCAGTTGCTACTAATGGTACTACAGTGTTTCAAAGCAACAAAAAGCTAAATGTAGTTCCAATGTAAATGCATTGTAGTATGTTCTTGAATTCAACTTTACTTTAGGTATTCCATTGCTGTGAGTAGCTTTCCTTGTTTTTCCATTCAGTTGCAGTTCATTCTGAATAGTTACGCACATGTACATAACAGAAAACGCACAAAAAATAAGTAATGCATTCAGCTGAAAAGAGAGTACAATTTATTTCTGCTGAAAAGTACTATGTGCTAACTTGATGTAAACGTATTCACTTTACTTTCCATATGATTTAGAGTTGTCTGCAACCAGTTTTATGTGTGTGCTACTGAAGTTAGTAAAGTTACACTAAGTTGCTCCTAAAGGTACAACCGTGTTTCAAAGCAATACAATGCTGAATGTAGTTCCAATGTAAATGCAGTGTAGTATGTTCTTGAATTCAACTTTACTTTATGTATTCCATTGCTGTGAGTAGCTTTCCTTGTTTTTCTATTCAGTTGCAGTTCACTCTGAATAATGCACATGTACATAACAGAAAACGCACAAAAAATAAGTAATGCATTCAGCTGAAAAGAGAGTACAATTTATTTCTGCTCAAAAGTACTATGTGCTAACTTGATGTAAACGTATTCACTTTACTTTCCATATGATTTAGAGTTGTCTGCAACCAGTTTTATGTGTGTGCTACTGAAGTTAGTAAAGTTACACTAAGTTGCTCCTAAAGGTACAACCGTGTTTCAAAGCAATACAATGCTGAATGTAGTTCCAATGTAAATGCAGTGTAGTATGTTCTTGAATTCAACTTTACTTTATGTATTCCATTGCTGTGAGTAGCTTTCCTTGTTTTTCTATTCAGTTGCAGTTCACTCTGAATAATGCACATGTACATAACAGAAAATGCACAAAAAATAAGTAATGCATTCAGCTGAAAAGAGAGTACAATTTACTTTTGCTCAAAAGTACTATGTGCTAACTTGATGTAAACGTATTCACTTTACTTTCCATATGATTTAGAGTTGTCTGCAACCAGTTTTATGTGTCTGCTACCGCATTTAGTAAAGTTACACTAAGTTGCTCCTAAAGGTACAACCGTGTTTCAAAGCAATACAAAGCTGAATGTAGTTCCAATGTAAATGCAGTGTAGTAAGTTCTTGAAATCAACTTTACTTTATGTATTCCATTGCTGTGAGTAGCTTTGCTTGTTGTTCTATTCAGTTGCAGTTCACTCTGAATAGTTATGCACATGTACATAACAGAAAATACACAAAATAAAAAGTAACGCATGCAGCTGAAAAGAGAGTACAATTTACTTTTGCTCAAAAGTACTATGTGCTAACTTGATGTAAACGTTTTCAATTTACTTTCCATATGATCTAGAGTTCTCTGCAACCAGTTTTATGTGTGTGCTACTGCAGTTAGTAAAGTTACACTAAGCAATATCACCAGTTGCTCCTAATGGTACTACCGTGTTTCAAAGCAATACAAAGCTAAATGTAGTTCCAATGTAAATGCATTGTAGTATGTTCTTGAATTCAACTTTACTTTAGGTATTCCATTGCTGTGAGTAGCTTTCCTTGTTTTTCCATTCAGTTGCAGTTCATTCTGAATAGTTACGCACATGTACATAACAGAAAACGCACAAAAAATAAGTAATGCATTCAGCTGAAAAGAGAGTACAATTTATTTCTGCTCAAAAGTACTATGTGCTAACTTGATGTAAACGTATTCACTTTACTTTCCATATGATTTAGAGTTGTCTGCAACCAGTTTTATGTGTGGCTACTGAAGTTAGTAAAGTTACACTAAGTTGCTCCTAAAGGTACAACCGTGTTTCAAAGCAATACAATGCTGAATGTAGTTCCAATGTAAATGCAGTGTAGTATGTTCTTGAATTCAACTTTACTTTATGTATTCCATTGCTGTGAGTAGCTTTCCTTGTTTTTCTATTCAGTTGCAGTTCACTCTGAATAATGCACATGTACATAACAGAAAATGCACAAAAAATAAGTAATGCATTCAGCTGAAAAGAGAGTACAATTTACTTTTGCTCAAAAGTACTATGTGCTAACTTGATGTAAACGTATTCACTTTACTTTCCATATGATTTAGAGTTGTCTGCATCCAGTTTTATGTGTGTGCTACTGCAGTTAGTAAAGTTACACTAAGTTGCTCCTAAAGGTACAACTGTGTTTCAAAGCAATACAATGCTGAATGTAGTTCCAATGTAAATGCAGTGTAGTATGTTCTTGAATTCAACTTTACTTTATGTATTCCATTGCTGTGAGTAGCTTTCCTTGTTTTTCTATTCAGTTGCATTTCACTCTGAATAGTTATGCACATGTACATAACAGAAAATACACAAAATAAAAAGTAACGCATGTAGCTGAAAAGAGAGTACAATTTACTTTTGCTCAAAAGTACTATGTGCTAACTTGATGTAAACGTATTCACTTTACTTTCCATATGATTTAGAGTTGTCTGCAACCAGTTTTATGTGTGTGCTACCGCATTTAGTAAAGTTACACTAAGTTGCTCCTAAAGGTACAACCGTGTTTCAAAGCAATACAAAGCTGAATGTAGTTCCAATGTAAATGCAGTGTAGTAAGTTCTTGAAATCAACTTTACTTTATGTATTCCATTGCTGTGAGTAGCTTTGCTTGTTGTTCTATTCAGTTGCAGTTCACTCTGAATAGTTATGCACATGTACATAACAGAAAATACACAAAATAAAAAGTAACGCATGCAGCTGAAAAGAGAGTACAATTTACTTTTGCTCAAAAGTACTATGTGCTAACTTGATGTAAACGTTTTCAATTTACTTTCCATATGATCTAGAGTTCTCTGCAACCAGTTTTATGTGTGTGCTACTGCAGTTAGTAAAGTTACACTAAGCAATATCACCAGTTGCTCCTAATGGTACTACCGTGTTTCAAAGCAATACAAAGCTAAATGTAGTTCCAATGTAAATGCATTGTAGTATGTTCTTGAATTCAACTTTACTTTTGGTATTCCATTGCTGTGAGTAGCTTTCCTTGTTTTTCCATTCAGTTGCAGTTCATTCTGAATAGTTACGCACATGTACATAACAGAAAACGCACAAAAAATAAGTAATGCATTCAGCTGAAAAGAGAGTACAATTTATTTCTGCTCAAAAGTACTATGTGCTAACTTGATGTAAACGTATTCACTTTACTTTCCATATGATTTAGAGTTGTCTGCAACCAGTTTTATGTGTGGCTACTGAAGTTAGTAAAGTTACACTAAGTTGCTCCTAAAGGTACAACCGTGTTTCAAAGCAATACAATGCTGAATGTAGTTCCAATGTAAATGCAGTGTAGTATGTTCTTGAATTCAACTTTACTTTATGTATTCCATTGCTGTGAGTAGCTTTCCTTGTTTTTCTATTCAGTTGCAGTTCACTCTGAATAATGCACATGTACATAACAGAAAATGCACAAAAAATAAGTAATGCATTCAGCTGAAAAGAGAGTACAATTTACTTTTGCTCAAAAGTACTATGTGCTAACTTGATGTAAACGTATTCACTTTACTTTCCATATGATTTAGAGTTGTCTGCATCCAGTTTTATGTGTGTGCTACTGCAGTTAGTAAAGTTACACTAAGTTGCTCCTAAAGGTACAACTGTGTTTCAAAGCAATACAATGCTGAATGTAGTTCCAATGTAAATGCAGTGTAGTATGTTCTTGAATTCAACTTTACTTTATGTATTCCATTGCTGTGAGTAGCTTTCCTTGTTTTTCTATTCAGTTGCATTTCACTCTGAATAGTTATGCACATGTACATAACAGAAAATACACAAAATAAAAAGTAACGCATGTAGCTGAAAAGAGAGTACAATTTACTTTTGCTCAAAAGTACTATGTGCTAACTTGATGTAAACGTATTCACTTTACTTTCCATATGATTTAGAGTTGTCTGCAACCAGTTTTATGTGTGTGCTACCGCATTTAGTAAAGTTACACTAAGTTGCTCCTAAAGGTACAACCGTGTTTCAAAGCAATACAAAGCTGAATGTAGTTCCAATGTAAATGCAGTGTAGTGTTCTTGAAATCAACTTTACTTTATGTATTCCATTGCTGTGAGTAGCTTTCCTTGTTTTTCTATTCAGTTGCAGTTCACTCTGAATAGTTATGCACATGTACATAACAGAAAATACACAAAATAAAAAGTAACGCATGCAGCTGAAAAGAGAGTACAATTTACTTTTGCTCAAAAGTACTATGTGCTAACTTGATGTAAACGTTTTCAATTTACTTTCCATATGATCTAGAGTTGTCTGCAACCAGTTTTATGTGTGTGCTACCGCATTTAGTAAAGTTACACTAAGCAATATCACCAGTTGCTCCTAATTGTACTAACGTGTTTCAAAGCAATACAAAGCTGAATGTAGTTCCAATGTAAATGCAGTGTAGTATGTTCTTGAAATCAACTTAACTTTATGTATTCCATTGCTGTGAGTAGTTTTTTTGTGTTTCTAATCTGTTACAGTTCGCTCTGAATAGTTACGCACATGTACATAACAGAAAAAGCACAAAAAATAAGTAATGCATTCAGCTGAAAACAGAGTACAATTTATTTCTGCTCAAAAGTACTATGTGCTTACTTGATGTAAACGTATTCACTTTACTTTCCATATGATTTAGAGTTGTCTGCAACCAGTTTTATGTGTGTGCTACTGCAGTTAGTAAAGTTACACTAAGCAATATCACCAGTTGCTCCTAATGGTACTACCGTGTTTCAAAGCCATACAAAGCTAAATGTAGTTCCAATGTAAATGCATTGTAGTATGTTCTTGAAATCAACTTTACTTTATGTATTCCATTGCTGTGAGTAGCTTTCCTTGTTGTTCCATTCAGTTGCAGTTCACTCTGAATAGTTATGCACATGTACATAACAGAAAATACACAATATAAAAAGTAACGCATTCAGCTGAAAAGAGAGTACAATTTACTTTTGCTCAAAAGTACTATGTGCTAACTAGATCTAAACGTTTGTAATTGACTTTCTATATGATTTGGTGCAGTCTGCAACAAGTTTTATGTGTGTGCTACTGAAGTTACTAACGTTACAATAAACAATATCACCAGTTGCTACTAATGGTACTACAGTGTTTCAAAGCAACAAAAAGCTAAATGTAGTTCCAATGTAAATGCATTGTAGTATGTTCTTGAATTCAACTTTACTTTAGGTATTCCATTGCTGTGAGTAGCTTTCCTTGTTTTTCCATTCAGTTGCAGTTCATTCTGAATAGTTACGCACATGTACATAACAGAAAACGCACAAAAAATAAGTAATGCATTCAGCTGAAAAGAGAGTACAATTTATTTCTGCTGAAAAGTACTATGTGCTAACTTGATGTAAACGTATTCACTTTACTTTCCATATGATTTAGAGTTGTCTGCAACCAGTTTTATGTGTGTGCTACTGAAGTTAGTAAAGTTACACTAAGTTGCTCCTAAAGGTACAACCGTGTTTCAAAGCAATACAATGCTGAATGTAGTTCCAATGTAAATGCAGTGTAGTATGTTCTTGAATTCAACTTTACTTTATGTATTCCATTGCTGTGAGTAGCTTTCCTTGTTTTTCTATTCAGTTGCAGTTCACTCTGAATAATGCACATGTACATAACAGAAAATGCACAAAAAATAAGTAATGCATTCAGCTGAAAAGAGAGTACAATTTACTTTTGCTCAAAAGTACTATGTGCTAACTTGATGTAAACGTATTCACTTTACTTTCCATATGATTTAGAGTTGTCTGCAACCAGTTTTATGTGTCTGCTACCGCATTTAGTAAAGTTACACTAAGTTGCTCCTAAAGGTACAACCGTGTTTCAAAGCAATACAAAGCTGAATGTAGTTCCAATGTAAATGCAGTGTAGTAAGTTCTTGAAATCAACTTTACTTTATGTATTCCATTGCTGTGAGTAGCTTTGCTTGTTGTTCTATTCAGTTGCAGTTCACTCTGAATAGTTATGCACATGTACATAACAGAAAATACACAAAATAAAAAGTAACGCATGCAGCTGAAAAGAGAGTACAATTTACTTTTGCTCAAAAGTACTATGTGCTAACTTGATGTAAACGTTTTCAATTTACTTTCCATATGATCTAGAGTTCTCTGCAACCAGTTTTATGTGTGTGCTACTGCAGTTAGTAAAGTTACACTAAGCAATATCACCAGTTGCTCCTAATGGTACTACCGTGTTTCAAAGCAATACAAAGCTAAATGTAGTTCCAATGTAAATGCATTGTAGTATGTTCTTGAATTCAACTTTACTTTAGGTATTCCATTGCTGTGAGTAGCTTTCCTTGTTTTTCCATTCAGTTGCAGTTCATTCTGAATAGTTACGCACATGTACATAACAGAAAACGCACAAAAAATAAGTAATGCATTCAGCTGAAAAGAGAGTACAATTTATTTCTGCTCAAAAGTACTATGTGCTAACTTGATGTAAACGTATTCACTTTACTTTCCATATGATTTAGAGTTGTCTGCAACCAGTTTTATGTGTGGCTACTGAAGTTAGTAAAGTTACACTAAGTTGCTCCTAAAGGTACAACCGTGTTTCAAAGCAATACAATGCTGAATGTAGTTCCAATGTAAATGCAGTGTAGTATGTTCTTGAATTCAACTTTACTTTATGTATTCCATTGCTGTGAGTAGCTTTCCTTGTTTTTCTATTCAGTTGCAGTTCACTCTGAATAATGCACATGTACATAACAGAAAATGCACAAAAAATAAGTAATGCATTCAGCTGAAAAGAGAGTACAATTTACTTTTGCTCAAAAGTACTATGTGCTAACTTGATGTAAACGTATTCACTTTACTTTCCATATGATTTAGAGTTGTCTGCATCCAGTTTTATGTGTGTGCTACTGCAGTTAGTAAAGTTACACTAAGTTGCTCCTAAAGGTACAACTGTGTTTCAAAGCAATACAATGCTGAATGTAGTTCCAATGTAAATGCAGTGTAGTATGTTCTTGAATTCAACTTTACTTTATGTATTCCATTGCTGTGAGTAGCTTTCCTTGTTTTTCTATTCAGTTGCATTTCACTCTGAATAGTTATGCACATGTACATAACAGAAAATACACAAAATAAAAAGTAACGCATGTAGCTGAAAAGAGAGTACAATTTACTTTTGCTCAAAAGTACTATGTGCTAACTTGATGTAAACGTATTCACTTTACTTTCCATATGATTTAGAGTTGTCTGCAACCAGTTTTATGTGTGTGCTACCGCATTTAGTAAAGTTACACTAAGTTGCTCCTAAAGGTACAACCGTGTTTCAAAGCAATACAAAGCTGAATGTAGTTCCAATGTAAATGCAGTGTAGTGTTCTTGAAATCAACTTTACTTTATGTATTCCATTGCTGTGAGTAGCTTTCCTTGTTTTTCTATTCAGTTGCAGTTCACTCTGAATAGTTATGCACATGTACATAACAGAAAATACACAAAATAAAAAGTAACGCATGCAGCTGAAAAGAGAGTACAATTTACTTTTGCTCAAAAGTACTATGTGCTAACTTGATGTAAACGTTTTCAATTTACTTTCCATATGATCTAGAGTTGTCTGCAACCAGTTTTATGTGTGTGCTACCGCATTTAGTAAAGTTACACTAAGCAATATCACCAGTTGCTCCTAATTGTACTAACGTGTTTCAAAGCAATACAAAGCTGAATGTAGTTCCAATGTAAATGCAGTGTAGTATGTTCTTGAAATCAACTTAACTTTATGTATTCCATTGCTGTGAGTAGTTTTTTTGTGTTTCTAATCTGTTACAGTTCGCTCTGAATAGTTACGCACATGTACATAACAGAAAAAGCACAAAAAATAAGTAATGCATTCAGCTGAAAACAGAGTACAATTTATTTCTGCTCAAAAGTACTATGTGCTTACTTGATGTAAACGTATTCACTTTACTTTCCATATGATTTAGAGTTGTCTGCAACCAGTTTCATGTGTGTGCTACTGCAGTTAGTAAAGTTACACTAAGCAATATCACCAGTTGCTCCTAATGGTACTACCGTGTTTCAAAGCCATACAAAGCTAAATGTAGTTCCAATGTAAATGCATTGTAGTATGTTCTTGAAATCAACTTTACTTTATGTATTCCATTGCTGTGAGTAGCTTTCCTTGTTGTTCCATTCAGTTGCAGTTCACTCTGAATAGTTATGCACATGTACATAACAGAAAATACACAATATAAAAAGTAACGCATTCAGCTGAAAAGAGAGTACAATTTACTTTTGCTCAAAAGTACTATGTGCTAACTAGATCTAAACGTTTGTAATTGACTTTCTATATGATTTGGTGCAGTCTGCAACAAGTTTTATGTGTGTGCTACTGAAGTTACTAACGTTACAATAAACAATATCACCAGTTGCTACTAATGGTACTACAGTGTTTCAAAGCAACAAAAAGCTAAATGTAGTTCCAATGTAAATGCATTGTAGTATGTTCTTGAATTCAACTTTACTTTAGGTATTCCATTGCTGTGAGTAGCTTTCCTTGTTTTTCCATTCAGTTGCAGTTCATTCTGAATAGTTACGCACATGTACATAACAGAAAACGCACAAAAAATAAGTAATGCATTCAGCTGAAAAGAGAGTACAATTTATTTCTGCTCAAAAGTACTATGTGCTAACTTGATGTAAACGTATTCACTTTACTTTCCATATGATTTAGAGTTGTCTGCAACCAGTTTTATGTGTGTGCTACTGAAGTTAGTAAAGTTACACTAAGTTGCTCCTAAAGGTACAACCGTGTTTCAAAGCAATACAATGCTGAATGTAGTTCCAATGTAAATGCAGTGTAGTATGTTCTTGAATTCAACTTTACTTTATGTATTCCATTGCTGTGAGTAGCTTTCCTTGTTTTTCTATTCAGTTGCAGTTCACTCTGAATAATGCACATGTACATAACAGAAAATGCACAAAAAATAAGTAATGCATTCAGCTGAAAAGAGAGTACAATTTACTTTTGCTCAAAAGTACTATGTGCTAACTTGATGTAAACGTATTCACTTTACTTTCCATATGATTTAGAGTTGTCTGCAACCAGTTTTATGTGTCTGCTACCGCATTTAGTAAAGTTACACTAAGTTGCTCCTAAAGGTACAACCGTGTTTCAAAGCAATACAAAGCTGAATGTAGTTCCAATGTAAATGCAGTGTAGTAAGTTCTTGAAATCAACTTTACTTTATGTATTCCATTGCTGTCAGTAGCTTTCCTTGTTGTTCTATTCAGTTGCAGTTCACTCTGAATAGTTATGCACATGTACATAACAGAAAATACACAAAATAAAAAGTAACGCATGCAGCTGAAAAGAGAGTACAATTTACTTTTGCTCAAAAGTACTATGTGCTAACTTGATGTAAACGTTTTCAATTTACTTTCCATATGATCTAGAGTTCTCTGCAACCAGTTTTATGTGTGTGCTACTGCAGTTAGTAAAGTTACACTAAGCAATATCACCAGTTGCTCCTAATGGTACTACCGTGTTTCAAAGCAATACAAAGCTAAATGTAGTTCCAATGTAAATGCATTGTAGTATGTTCTTGAATTCAACTTTACTTTAGGTATTCCATTGCTGTGAGTAGCTTTCCTTGTTTTTCCATTCAGTTGCAGTTCATTCTGAATAGTTACGCACATGTACATAACAGAAAACGCACAAAAAATAAGTAATGCATTCAGCTGAAAAGAGAGTACAATTTATTTCTGCTCAAAAGTACTATGTGCTAACTTGATGTAAACGTATTCACTTTACTTTCCATATGATTTAGAGTTGTCTGCAACCAGTTTTATGTGTGGCTACTGAAGTTAGTAAAGTTACACTAAGTTGCTCCTAAAGGTACAACCGTGTTTCAAAGCAATACAATGCTGAATGTAGTTCCAATGTAAATGCAGTGTAGTATGTTCTTGAATTCAACTTTACTTTATGTATTCCATTGCTGTGAGTAGCTTTCCTTGTTTTTCTATTCAGTTGCAGTTCACTCTGAATAATGCACATGTACATAACAGAAAATGCACAAAAAATAAGTAATGCATTCAGCTGAAAAGAGAGTACAATTTACTTTTGCTCAAAAGTACTATGTGCTAACTTGATGTAAACGTATTCACTTTACTTTCCATATGATTTAGAGTTGTCTGCATCCAGTTTTATGTGTGTGCTACTGCAGTTAGTAAAGTTACACTAAGTTGCTCCTAAAGGTACAACTGTGTTTCAAAGCAATACAATGCTGAATGTAGTTCCAATGTAAATGCAGTGTAGTATGTTCTTGAATTCAACTTTACTTTATGTATTCCATTGCTGTGAGTAGCTTTCCTTGTTTTTCTATTCAGTTGCATTTCACTCTGAATAGTTATGCACATGTACATAACAGAAAATACACAAAATAAAAAGTAACGCATGTAGCTGAAAAGAGAGTACAATTTACTTTTGCTCAAAAGTACTATGTGCTAACTTGATGTAAACGTATTCACTTTACTTTCCATATGATTTAGAGTTGTCTGCAACCAGTTTTATGTGTGTGCTACCGCATTTAGTAAAGTTACACTAAGTTGCTCCTAAAGGTACAACCGTGTTTCAAAGCAATACAAAGCTGAATGTAGTTCCAATGTAAATGCAGTGTAGTGTTCTTGAAATCAACTTTACTTTATGTATTCCATTGCTGTGAGTAGCTTTCCTTGTTTTTCTATTCAGTTGCAGTTCACTCTGAATAGTTATGCACATGTACATAACAGAAAATACACAAAATAAAAAGTAACGCATGCAGCTGAAAAGAGAGTACAATTTACTTTTGCTCAAAAGTACTATGTGCTAACTTGATGTAAACGTTTTCAATTTACTTTCCATATGATCTAGAGTTGTCTGCAACCAGTTTTATGTGTGTGCTACCGCATTTAGTAAAGTTACACTAAGCAATATCACCAGTTGCTCCTAATTGTACTAACGTGTTTCAAAGCAATACAAAGCTGAATGTAGTTCCAATGTAAATGCAGTGTAGTATGTTCTTGAAATCAACTTAACTTTATGTATTCCATTGCTGTGAGTAGTTTTTTTGTGTTTCTAATCTGTTACAGTTCGCTCTGAATAGTTACGCACATGTACATAACAGAAAAAGCACAAAAAATAAGTAATGCATTCAGCTGAAAACAGAGTACAATTTATTTCTGCTCAAAAGTACTATGTGCTTACTTGATGTAAACGTATTCACTTTACTTTCCATATGATTTAGAGTTGTCTGCAACCAGTTTTATGTGTGTGCTACTGCAGTTAGTAAAGTTACACTAAGCAATATCACCAGTTGCTCCTAATGGTACTACCGTGTTTCAAAGCAATACAAAGCTAAATGTAGTTCCAATGTAAATGCATTGTAGTATGTTCTTGAAATCAACTTTACTTTATGTATTCCATTGCTGTGAGTAGCTTTCCTTGTTGTTCCATTCAGTTGCAGTTCACTCTGAATAGTTATGCACATGTACATAACAGAAAATACACAATATAAAAAGTAACGCATTCAGCTGAAAAGAGAGTACAATTTACTTTTGCTCAAAACTACTATGTGCTAACTAGATCTAAACGTTTGTAATTGACTTTCTATATGATTTGGTGCAGTCTGCAACAAGTTTTATGTGTGTGCTACTGAAGTTACTAACGTTACAATAAACAATATCACCAGTTGCTACTAATGGTACTACAGTGTTTCAAAGCAACAAAAAGCTAAATGTAGTTCCAATGTAAATGCATTGTAGTATGTTCTTGAATTCAACTTTACTTTAGGTATTCCATTGCTGTGAGTAGCTTTCCTTGTTTTTCCATTCAGTTGCAGTTCATTCTGAATAGTTACGCACATGTACATAACAGAAAACGCACAAAAAATAAGTAATGCATTCAGCTGAAAAGAGAGTACAATTTATTTCTGCTCAAAAGTACTATGTGCTAACTTGATGTAAACGTATTCACTTTACTTTCCATATGATTTAGAGTTGTCTGCAACCAGTTTTATGTGTGTGCTACTGAAGTTAGTAAAGTTACACTAAGTTGCTCCTAAAGGTACAACCGTGTTTCAAAGCAATACAATGCTGAATGTAGTTCCAATGTAAATGCAGTGTAGTATGTTCTTGAATTCAACTTTACTTTATGTATTCCATTGCTGTGAGTAGCTTTCCTTGTTTTTCTATTCAGTTGCAGTTCACTCTGAATAATGCACATGTACATAACAGAAAATGCACAAAAAATAAGTAATGCATTCAGCTGAAAAGAGAGTACAATTTACTTTTGCTCAAAAGTACTATGTGCTAACTTGATGTAAACGTATTCACTTTACTTTCCATATGATTTAGAGTTGTCTGCATCCAGTTTCATGTGTGTGCTACTGCAGTTAGTAAAGTTACACTAAGTTGCTCCTAAAGGTACAACTGTGTTTCAAAGCAATACAATGCTGAATGTAGTTCCAATGTAAATGCAGTGTAGTATGTTCTTGAATTCAACTTTACTTTATGTATTCCATTGCTGTGAGTAGCTTTCCTTGTTTTTCTATTCAGTTGCATTTCACTCTGAATAGTTATGCACATGTACATAACAGAAAATACACAAAATAAAAAGTAACGCATGTAGCTGAAAAGAGAGTACAATTTACTTTTGCTCAAAAGTACTATGTGCTAACTTGATGTAAACGTATTCACTTTACTTTCCATATGATTTAGAGTTGTCTGCAACCAGTTTTATGTGTGTGCTACCGCATTTAGTAAAGTTACACTAAGTTGCTACTAAAGGTACAACCGTGTTTCAAAGCAATACAAAGCTGAATGTAGTTCCAATGTAAATGCAGTGTAGTAAGTTCTTGAAATCAACTTTACTTTATGTATTCCATTGCTGTGAGTAGCTTTCCTTGTTTTTCTATTCAGTTGCAGTTCACTCTGAATAGTTATGCACATGTACATAACAGAAAATACACAAAATAAAAAGTAACGCATGCAGCTGAAAAGAGAGTACAATTTACTTTTGCTCAAAAGTACTATGTGCTAACTTGATGTAAACGTTTTCAATTTACTTTCCATATGATCTAGAGTTGTCTGCAACCAGTTTTATGTGTGTGCTACCG
The DNA here is from genome assembly GCF_048418815.1 of Hemitrygon akajei. Taxonomy (NCBI): domain Eukaryota; kingdom Metazoa; phylum Chordata; class Chondrichthyes; order Myliobatiformes; family Dasyatidae; genus Hemitrygon; species Hemitrygon akajei. The sequence goes on from NC_133131.1 coordinate 58,306,735, forward strand.
CATTTAGTAGTTACACTAAGCAATATCACCAGTTGCTCCTAATTGTACTAACGTGTTTCAAAGCAATACAAAGCTAAATGCAGTTCCAATTTAAATGCAGTGTAGTATGTACTTGAAATCAACTTTACTTTATGTATTCCATTGCTGTGAGTAGTTTTTTTTTGTGTTTCTAATCTGTTACAGTTCGCTCTGAATAGTTACGCACATGTACATAACAGAAAATGCACAAAAAATATGTAATGCATTCAGCTGAAAAGAGAGTACAATTTACTTTTGCTCAAAAGTACTATGTGCTACCTAGATCTAAACGTTTGTAATTGACTTTCTATATGATTTGGTGCAGTCTGCAACAAGTTTTATGTGTGTGCTACTGAAGTTACTAACGTTACAATAAACAATATCACCAGTTGCTACTAATGGTACTACAGTGTTTCAAAGCAACAAAAAGCTAAATGTAGTTCCAATGTAAATGCATTGTAGTATGTTCTTGAATTCAACTTTACTTTAGGTATTCCATTGCTGTGAGTAGCTTTCCTTGTTTTTCCATTCAGTTGCAGTTCATTCTGAATAGTTACGCACATGTACATAACAGAAAACGCACAAAAAATAAGTAATGCATTCAGCTGAAAAGAGAGTACAATTTATTTCTGCTGAAAAGTACTATGTGCTAACTTGATGTAAACGAATTCACTTTACTTTCCATATGATTTAGAGTTGTCTGCAACCAGTTTTATGTGTGTGCTACTGAAGTTAGTAAAGTTACACTAAGTTGCTCCTAAAGGTACAACCGTGTTTCAAAGCAATACAATGCTGAATGTAGTTCCAATGTAAATGCAGTGTAGTATGTTCTTGAATTCAACTTTACTTTATGTATTCCATTGCTGTGAGTAGCTTTCCTTGTTTTTCTATTCAGTTGCAGTTCACTCTGAATAATGCACATGTACATAACAGAAAATGCACAAAAAATAAGTAATGCATTCAGCTGAAAAGAGAGTACAATTTACTTTTGCTCAAAAGTACTATGTGCTAACTTGATGTAAACGTATTCACTTTACTTTCCATATGATTTAGAGTTGTCTGCAACCAGTTTTATGTGTCTGCTACCGCATTTAGTAAAGTTACACTAAGTTGCTCCTAAAGGTACAACCGTGTTTCAAAGCAATACAAAGCTGAATGTAGTTCCAATGTAAATGCAGTGTAGTAAGTTCTTGAAATCAACTTTACTTTATGTATTCCATTGCTGTGAGTAGCTTTGCTTGTTGTTCTATTCAGTTGCAGTTCACTCTGAATAGTTATGCACATGTACATAACAGAAAATACACAAAATAAAAAGTAACGCATGCAGCTGAAAAGAGAGTACAATTTACTTTTGCTCAAAAGTACTATGTGCTAACTTGATGTAAACGTTTTCAATTTACTTTCCATATGATCTAGAGTTCTCTGCAACCAGTTTTATGTGTGTGCTACTGCAGTTAGTAAAGTTACACTAAGCAATATCACCAGTTGCTCCTAATGGTACTACCGTGTTTCAAAGCAATACAAAGCTAAATGTAGTTCCAATGTAAATGCATTGTAGTATGTTCTTGAATTCAACTTTACTTTAGGTATTCCATTGCTGTGAGTAGCTTTCCTTGTTTTTCCATTCAGTTGCAGTTCATTCTGAATAGTTACGCACATGTACATAACAGAAAACGCACAAAAAATAAGTAATGCATTCAGCTGAAAAGAGAGTACAATTTATTTCTGCTCAAAAGTACTATGTGTTAACTTGATGTAAACGTATTCACTTTACTTTCCATATGATTTAGAGTTGTCTGCAACCAGTTTTATGTGTGGCTACTGAAGTTAGTAAAGTTACACTAAGTTGCTCCTAAAGGTACAACCGTGTTTCAAAGCAATACAATGCTGAATGTAGTTCCAATGTAAATGCAGTGTAGTATGTTCTTGAATTCAACTTTACTTTATGTATTCCATTGCTGTGAGTAGCTTTCCTTGTTTTTCTATTCAGTTGCAGTTCACTCTGAATAATGCACATGTACATAACAGAAAATGCACAAAAAATAAGTAATGCATTCAGCTGAAAAGAGAGTACAATTTACTTTTGCTCAAAAGTACTATGTGCTATCTTGATGTAAACGTATTCACTTTACTTTCCATATGATTTAGAGTTGTCTGCATCCAGTTTTATGTGTGTGCTACTGCAGTTAGTAAAGTTACACTAAGTTGCTCCTAAAGGTACAACTGTGTTTCAAAGCAATACAATGCTGAATGTAGTTCCAATGTAAATGCAGTGTAGTATGTTCTTGAATTCAACTTTACTTTATGTATTCCATTGCTGTGAGTAGCTTTCCTTGTTTTTCTATTCAGTTGCATTTCACTCTGAATAGTTATGCACATGTACATAACAGAAAATACACAAAATAAAAAGTAACGCATGTAGCTGAAAAGAGAGTACAATTTACTTTTGCTCAAAAGTACTATGTGCTAACTTGATGTAAACGTATTCACTTTACTTTCCATATGATTTAGAGTTGTCTGCAACCAGTTTTATGTGTGTGCTACCGCATTTAGTAAAGTTACACTAAGTTGCTCCTAAAGGTACAACCGTGTTTCAAAGCAATACAAAGCTGAATGTAGTTCCAATGTAAATGCAGTGTAGTGTTCTTGAAATCAACTTTACTTTATGTATTCCATTGCTGTGAGTAGCTTTCCTTGTTTTTCTATTCAGTTGCAGTTCACTCTGAATAGTTATGCACATGTACATAACAGAAAATACACAAAATAAAAAGTAACGCATGCAGCTGAAAAGAGAGTACAATTTACTTTTGCTCAAAAGTACTATGTGCTAACTTGATGTAAACGTTTTCAATTTACTTTCCATATGATCTAGAGTTGTCTGCAACCAGTTTTATGTGTGTGCTACCGCATTTAGTAAAGTTACACTAAGCAATATCACCAGTTGCTCCTAATTGTACTAACGTGTTTCAAAGCAATACAAAGCTGAATGTAGTTCCAATGTAAATGCAGTGTAGTATGTTCTTGAAATCAACTTAACTTTATGTATTCCATTGCTGTGAGTAGTTTTTTTGTGTTTCTAATCTGTTACAGTTCGCTCTGAATAGTTACGCACATGTACATAACAGAAAAAGCACAAAAAATAAGTAATGCATTCAGCTGAAAACAGAGTACAATTTATTTCTGCTCAAAAGTACTATGTGCTTACTTGATGTAAACGTATTCACTTTACTTTCCATATGATTTAGAGTTGTCTGCAACCAGTTTTATGTGTGTGCTACTGCAGTTAGTAAAGTTACACTAAGCAATATCACCAGTTGCTCCTAATGGTACTACCGTGTTTCAAAGCAATACAAAGCTAAATGTAGTTCCAATGTAAATGCATTGTAGTATGTTCTTGAAATCAACTTTACTTTATGTATTCCATTGCTGTGAGTAGCTTTCCTTGTTGTTCCATTCAGTTGCAGTTCACTCTGAATAGTTATGCACATGTACATAACAGAAAATACACAATATAAAAAGTAACGCATTCAGCTGAAAAGAGAGTACAATTTACTTTTGCTCAAAACTACTATGTGCTAACTAGATCTAAACGTTTGTAATTGACTTTCTATATGATTTGGTGCAGTCTGCAACAAGTTTTATGTGTGTGCTACTGAAGTTACTAACGTTACAATAAACAATATCACCAGTTGCTACTAATGGTACTACAGTGTTTCAAAGCAACAAAAAGCTAAATGTAGTTCCAATGTAAATGCATTGTAGTATGTTCTTGAATTCAACTTTACTTTAGGTATTCCATTGCTGTGAGTAGCTTTCCTTGTTTTTCCATTCAGTTGCAGTTCATTCTGAATAGTTACGCACATGTACATAACAGAAAACGCACAAAAAATAAGTAATGCATTCAGCTGAAAAGAGAGTACAATTTATTTCTGCTCAAAAGTACTATGTGCTAACTTGATGTAAACGTATTCACTTTACTTTCCATATGATTTAGAGTTGTCTGCAACCAGTTTTATGTGTGTGCTACTGAAGTTAGTAAAGTTACACTAAGTTGCTCCTAAAGGTACAACCGTGTTTCAAAGCAATACAATGCTGAATGTAGTTCCAATGTAAATGCAGTGTAGTATGTTCTTGAATTCAACTTTACTTTATGTATTCCATTGCTGTGAGTAGCTTTCCTTGTTTTTCTATTCAGTTGCAGTTCACTCTGAATAATGCACATGTACATAACAGAAAATGCACAAAAAATAAGTAATGCATTCAGCTGAAAAGAGAGTACAATTTACTTTTGCTCAAAAGTACTATGTGCTAACTTGATGTAAACGTATTCACTTTACTTTCCATATGATTTAGAGTTGTCTGCAACCAGTTTTATGTGTCTGCTACCGCATTTAGTAAAGTTACACTAAGTTGCTCCTAAAGGTACAACCGTGTTTCAAAGCAATACAAAGCTGAATGTAGTTCCAATGTAAATGCAGTGTAGTAAGTTCTTGAAATCAACTTTACTTTATGTATTCCATTGCTGTGAGTAGCTTTGCTTGTTGTTCTATTCAGTTGCAGTTCACTCTGAATAGTTATGCACATGTACATAACAGAAAATACACAAAATAAAAAGTAACGCATGCAGCTGAAAAGAGAGTACAATTTACTTTTGCTCAAAAGTACTATGTGCTAACTTGATGTAAACGTTTTCAATTTACTTTCCATATGATCTAGAGTTCTCTGCAACCAGTTTTATGTGTGTGCTACTGCAGTTAGTAAAGTTACACTAAGCAATATCACCAGTTGCTCCTAATGGTACTACCGTGTTTCAAAGCAATACAAAGCTAAATGTAGTTCCAATGTAAATGCATTGTAGTATGTTCTTGAATTCAACTTTACTTTAGGTATTCCATTGCTGTGAGTAGCTTTCCTTGTTTTTCCATTCAGTTGCAGTTCATTCTGAATAGTTACGCACATGTACATAACAGAAAACGCACAAAAAATAAGTAATGCATTCAGCTGAAAAGAGAGTACAATTTATTTCTGCTCAAAAGTACTATGTGCTAACTTGATGTAAACGTATTCACTTTACTTTCCATATGATTTAGAGTTGTCTGCAACCAGTTTTATGTGTGGCTACTGAAGTTAGTAAAGTTACACTAAGTTGCTCCTAAAGGTACAACCGTGTTTCAAAGCAATACAATGCTGAATGTAGTTCCAATGTAAATGCAGTGTAGTATGTTCTTGAATTCAACTTTACTTTATGTATTCCATTGCTGTGAGTAGCTTTCCTTGTTTTTCTATTCAGTTGCAGTTCACTCTGAATAATGCACATGTACATAACAGAAAATGCACAAAAAATAAGTAATGCATTCAGCTGAAAAGAGAGTACAATTTACTTTTGCTCAAAAGTACTATGTGCTAACTTGATGTAAACGTATTCACTTTACTTTCCATATGATTTAGAGTTGTCTGCATCCAGTTTTATGTGTGTGCTACTGCAGTTAGTAAAGTTACACTAAGTTGCTCCTAAAGGTACAACTGTGTTTCAAAGCAATACAATGCTGAATGTAGTTCCAATGTAAATGCAGTGTAGTATGTTCTTGAATTCAACTTTACTTTATGTATTCCATTGCTGTGAGTAGCTTTCCTTGTTTTTCTATTCAGTTGCATTTCACTCTGAATAGTTATGCACATGTACATAACAGAAAATACACAAAATAAAAAGTAACGCATGTAGCTGAAAAGAGAGTACAATTTACTTTTGCTCAAAAGTACTATGTGCTAACTTGATGTAAACGTATTCACTTTACTTTCCATATGATTTAGAGTTGTCTGCAACCAGTTTTATGTGTCTGCTACCGCATTTAGTAAAGTTACACTAAGTTGCTCCTAAAGGTACAACCGTGTTTCAAAGCAATACAAAGCTGAATGTAGTTCCAATGTAAATGCAGTGTAGTAAGTTCTTGAAATCAACTTTACTTTATGTATTCCATTGCTGTGAGTAGCTTTGCTTGTTGTTCTATTCAGTTGCAGTTCACTCTGAATAGTTATGCACATGTACATAACAGAAAATACACAAAATAAAAAGTAACGCATGCAGCTGAAAAGAGAGTACAATTTACTTTTGCTCAAAAGTACTATGTGCTAACTTGATGTAAACGTTTTCAATTTACTTTCCATATGATCTAGAGTTCTCTGCAACCAGTTTTATGTGTGTGCTACTGCAGTTAGTAAAGTTACACTAAGCAATATCACCAGTTGCTCCTAATGGTACTACCGTGTTTCAAAGCAATACAAAGCTAAATGTAGTTCCAATGTAAATGCATTGTAGTATGTTCTTGAATTCAACTTTACTTTAGGTATTCCATTGCTGTGAGTAGCTTTCCTTGTTTTTCCATTCAGTTGCAGTTCATTCTGAATAGTTACGCACATGTACATAACAGAAAACGCACAAAAAATAAGTAAGGCATTCAGCTGAAAAGAGAGTACAATTTATTTCTGCTCAAAAGTACTATGTGCTAACTTGATGTAAACGTATTCACTTTACTTTCCATATGATTTAGAGTTGTCTGCAACCAGTTTTATGTGTGGCTACTGAAGTTAGTAAAGTTACACTAAGTTGCTCCTAAAGGTACAACCGTGTTTCAAAGCAATACAATGCTGAATGTAGTTCCAATGTAAATGCAGTGTAGTATGTTCTTGAATTCAACTTTACTTTATGTATTCCATTGCTGTGAGTAGCTTTCCTTGTTTTTCTATTCAGTTGCAGTTCACTCTGAATAATGCACATGTACATAACAGAAAATGCACAAAAAATAAGTAATGCATTCAGCTGAAAAGAGAGTACAATTTACTTTTGCTCAAAAGTACTATGTGCTAACTTGATGTAAACGTATTCACTTTACTTTCCATATGATTTAGAGTTGTCTGCATCCAGTTTTATGTGTGTGCTACTGCAGTTAGTAAAGTTACACTAAGTTGCTCCTAAAGGTACAACTGTGTTTCAAAGCAATACAATGCTGAATGTAGTTCCAATGTAAATGCAGTGTAGTATGTTCTTGAATTCAACTTTACTTTATGTATTCCATTGCTGTGAGTAGCTTTCCTTGTTTTTCTATTCAGTTGCATTTCACTCTGAATAGTTATGCACATGTACATAACAGAAAATACACAAAATAAAAAGTAACGCATGTAGCTGAAAAGAGAGTACAATTTACTTTTGCTCAAAAGTACTATGTGCTAACTTGATGTAAACGTATTCACTTTACTTTCCATATGATTTAGAGTTGTCTGCAACCAGTTTTATGTGTGTGCTACCGCATTTAGTAAAGTTACACTAAGTTGCTCCTAAAGGTACAACCGTGTTTCAAAGCAATACAAAGCTGAATGTAGTTCCAATGTAAATGCAGTGTAGTGTTCTTGAAATCAACTTTACTTTATGTATTCCATTGCTGTGAGTAGCTTTCCTTGTTTTTCTATTCAGTTGCAGTTCACTCTGAATAGTTATGCACATGTACATAACAGAAAATACACAAAATAAAAAGTAACGCATGCAGCTGAAAAGAGAGTACAATTTACTTTTGCTCAAAAGTACTATGTGCTAACTTGATGTAAACGTTTTCAATTTACTTTCCATATGATCTAGAGTTGTCTGCAACCAGTTTTATGTGTGTGCTACCGCATTTAGTAAAGTTACACTAAGCAATATCACCAGTTGCTCCTAATTGTACTAACGTGTTTCAAAGCAATACAAAGCTGAATGTAGTTCCAATGTAAATGCAGTGTAGTATGTTCTTGAAATCAACTTAACTTTATGTATTCCATTGCTGTGAGTAGTTTTTTTGTGTTTCTAATCTGTTACAGTTCGCTCTGAATAGTTACGCACATGTACATAACAGAAAAAGCACAAAAAATAAGTAATGCATCCAGCTGAAAACAGAGTACAATTTATTTCTGCTCAAAAGTACTATGTGCTTACTTGATGTAAACGTATTCACTTTACTTTCCATATGATTTAGAGTTGTCTGCAACCAGTTTTATGTGTGTGCTACTGCAGTTAGTAAAGTTACACTAAGCAATATCACCAGTTGCTCCTAATGGTACTACCGTGTTTCAAAGCAATACAAAGCTAAATGTAGTTCCAATGTAAATGCATTGTAGTATGTTCTTGAAATCAACTTTACTTTATGTATTCCATTGCTGTGAGTAGCTTTCCTTGTTGTTCCATTCAGTTGCAGTTCACTCTGAATAGTTATGCACATGTACATAACAGAAAATACACAATATAAAAAGTAACGCATTCAGCTGAAAAGAGAGTACAATTTACTTTTGCTCAAAAGTACTATGTGCTAACTAGATCTAAACGTTTGTAATTGACTTTCTATATGATTTGGTGCAGTCTGCAACAAGTTTTATGTGTGTGCTACTGAAGTTACTAACGTTACAATAAACAATATCACCAGTTGCTACTAATGGTACTACAGTGTTTCAAAGCAACAAAAAGCTAAATGTAGTTCCAATGTAAATGCATTGTAGTATGTTCTTGAATTCAACTTTACTTTAGGTATTCCATTGCTGTGAGTAGCTTTCCTTGTTTTTCCATTCAGTTGCAGTTCATTCTGAATAGTTACGCACATGTACATAACAGAAAACGCACAAAAAATAAGTAATGCATTCAGCTGAAAAGAGAGTACAATTTATTTCTGCTCAAAAGTACTATGTGCTAACTTGATGTAAACGTATTCACTTTACTTTCCATATGATTTAGAGTTGTCTGCAACCAGTTTTATGTGTGTGCTACTGAAGTTAGTAAAGTTACACTAAGTTGCTCCTAAAGGTACAACCGTGTTTCAAAGCAATACAATGCTGAATGTAGTTCCAATGTAAATGCAGTGTAGTATGTTCTTGAATTCAACTTTACTTTATGTATTCCATTGCTGTGAGTAGCTTTCCTTGTTTTTCTATTCAGTTGCAGTTCACTCTGAATAATGCACATGTACATAACAGAAAATGCACAAAAAATAAGTAATGCATTCAGCTGAAAAGAGAGTACAATTTACTTTTGCTCAAAAGTACTATGTGCTAACTTGATGTAAACGTATTCACTTTACTTTCCATATGATTTAGAGTTGTCTGCAACCAGTTTTATGTGTCTGCTACCGCATTTAGTAAAGTTACACTAAGTTGCTCCTAAAGGTACAACCGTGTTTCAAAGCAATACAAAGCTGAATGTAGTTCCAATGTAAATGCAGTGTAGTAAGTTCTTGAAATCAACTTTACTTTATGTATTCCATTGCTGTGAGTAGCTTTGCTTGTTGTTCTATTCAGTTGCAGTTCACTCTGAATAGTTATGCACATGTACATAACAGAAAATACACAAAATAAAAAGAAACGCATGCAGCTGAAAAGAGAGTACAATTTACTTTTGCTCAAAAGTACTATGTGCTAACTTGATGTAAACGTTTTCAATTTACTTTCCATATGATCTAGAGTTGTCTGCAACCAGTTTTATGTGTGTGCTACTGCAGTTAGTAAAGTTACACTAAGCAATATCACCAGTTGCTCCTAATGGTACTACCGTGTTTCAAAGCAATACAAAGCTAAATGTAGTTCCAATGTAAATGCATTGTAGTATGTTCTTGAATTCAACTTTACTTTAGGTATTCCATTGCTGTGAGTAGCTTTCCTTGTTTTTCCATTCAGTTGCAGTTCATTCTGAATAGTTACGCACATGTACATAACAGAAAACGCACAAAAAATAAGTAATGCATTCAGCTGAAAAGAGAGTACAATTTATTTCTGCTCAAAAGTACTATGTGCTAACTTGATGTAAACGTATTCACTTTACTTTCCATATGATTTAGAGTTGTCTGCAACCAGTTTTATGTGTGTGCTACTGCAGTTAGTAAAGTTACACTAAGTTCCTCCTAAAGGTACAACTGTGTTTCAAAGCAATACAATGCTGAATGTAGTTCCAATGTAAATGCAGTGTAGTATGTTCTTGAATTCAACTTTACTTTATGTATTCCATTGCTGTGAGTAGCTTTCCTTGTTTTTCTATTCAGTTGCATTTCACTCTGAATAGTTATGCACATGTACATAACAGAAAATACACAAAATAAAAAGTAACGCATGTAGCTGAAAAGAGAGTACAATTTACTTTTGCTCAAAAGTACTATGTGCTAACTTGATGTAAACGTATTCACTTTACTTTCCATATGATTTAGAGTTGTCTGCAACCAGTTTTATGTGTGTGCTACCGCATTTAGTAAAGTTACACTAAGTTGCTCCTAAAGGTACAACCGTGTTTCAAAGCAATACAAAGCTGAATGTAGTTCCAATGTAAATGCAGTGTAGTGTTCTTGAAATCAACTTTACTTTATGTATTCCATTGCTGTGAGTAGCTTTCCTTGTTTTTCTATTCAGTTGCAGTTCACTCTGAATAGTTATGCACATGTACATAACAGAAAATACACAAAATAAAAAGTAACGCATGCAGCTGAAAAGAGAGTACAATTTACTTTTGCTCAAAAGTACTATGTGCTAACTTGATGTAAACGTTTTCAATTTACTTTCCATATGATCTAGAGTTGTCTGCAACCAGTTTTATGTGTGTGCTACCGCATTTAGTAAAGTTACACTAAGCAATATCACCAGTTGCTCCTAATTGTACTAACGTGTTTCAAAGCAATACAAAGCTGAATGTAGTTCCAATGTAAATGCAGTGTAGTATGTTCTTGAAATCAACTTAACTTTATGTATTCCATTGCTGTGAGTAGTTTTTTTGTGTTTCTAATCTGTTACAGTTCGCTCTGAATAGTTACGCACATGTACATAACAGAAAAAGCACAAAAAATAAGTAATGCATTCAGCTGAAAACAGAGTACAATTTATTTCTGCTCAAAAGTACTATGTGCTTACTTGATGTAAACGTATTCACTTTACTTTCCATATGATTTAGAGTTGTCTGCAACCAGTTTTATGTGTGTGCTACTGCAGTTAGTAAAGTTACACTAAGCAATATCACCAGTTGCTCCTAATGGTACTACCGTGTTTCAAAGCAATACAAAGCTAAATGTAGTTCCAATGTAAATGCATTGTAGTATGTTCTTGAAATCAACTTTACTTTATGTATTCCATTGCTGTGAGTAGCTTTCCTTGTTGTTCCATTCAGTTGCAGTTCACTCTGAATAGTTATGCACATGTACATAACAGAAAATACACAATATAAAAAGTAACGCATTCAGCTGAAAAGAGAGTACAATTTATTTTTGCTCAAAAGTACTATGTGCTAACTAGATCTAAACGTTTGTATTTGACTTTCTATATGATTTGGTGCAGTCTGCAACAAGTTTTATGTGTGTGCTACTGAAGTTACTAACGTTACAATAAACAATATCACCAGTTGCTACTAATGGTACTACAGTGTTTCAAAGCAACAAAAAGCTAAATGTAGTTCCAATGTAAATGCATTGTAGTATGTTCTTGAATTCAACTTTACTTTAGGTATTCCATTGCTGTGAGTAGCTTTCCTTGTTTTTCCATTCAGTTGCAGTTCATTCTGAATAGTTACGCACATGTACATAACAGAAAACGCACAAAAAATAAGTAATGCATTCAGCTGAAAACAGAGTACAATTTATTTCTGCTCAAAAGTACTATGTGCTTAATTGATGTAAACGTATTCACTTTACTTTCCATATGATTTAGCGTTGTCTGCAAGCAGTTTTATGTGTGTGCTACTGCAGTTAGTAAAGTTACACTAAGCAATATCACCAGTTGCTCCTAATGGTACTACCGTGTTTCAAAGCAATACAAAGCTAAATGTAGTTCCAATGTAAATGCATTGTAGTATGTTCTTGAAATCAACTTTACTTTATGTATTCCATTGCTGTGAGTAGCTTTCCTTGTTGTTCCATTCAGTTGCAGTTCACTCTGAATAGTTATGCACATGTACATAACAGAAAATACACAATATAAAAAGTAACGCATTCAGCTGAAAAGAGAGTACAATTTACTTTTGCTCAAAACTACTATGTGCTAACTAGATCTAAACGTTTGTAATTGACTTTCTATATGATTTGGTGCAGTCTGCAACAAGTTTTATGTGTGTGCTACTGAAGTTACTAACGTTACAATAAACAATATCACCAGTTGCTACTAATGGTACTACAGTGTTTCAAAGCAACAAAAAGCTAAATGTAGTTCCAATGTAAATGCATTGTAGTATGTTCTTGAATTCAACTTTACTTTAGGTATTCCATTGCTGTGAGTAGCTTTCCTTGTTTTTCCATTCAGTTGCAGTTCATTCTGAATAGTTACGCACATGTACATAACAGAAAACGCACAAAAAATAAGTAATGCATTCAGCTGAAAAGAGAGTACAATTTATTTCTGCTCAAAAGTACTATGTGCTAACTTGATGTAAACGTATTCTCTTTACTTTCCATATGATTTAGAGTTGTCTGCAACCAGTTTTATGTGTGTGCTACTGAAGTTAGTAAAGTTACACTAAGTTGCTCCTAAAGGTACAACCGTGTTTCAAAGCAATACAATGCTGAATGTAGTTCCAATGTAAATGCAGTGTAGTATGTTCTTGAATTCAACTTTACTTTATGTATTCCATTGCTGTGAGTAGCTTTCCTTGTTTTTCTATTCAGTTGCAGTTCACTCTGAATAATGCACATGTACATAACAGAAAATGCACAAAAAATAAGTAATGCATTCAGCTGAAAAGAGAGTACAATTTACTTTTGCTCAAAAGTACTATGTGCTAACTTTATGTAAACGTATTCACTTTACTTTCCATATGATTTAGAGTAGTCTGCAACCAGTTTTATGTGTGTGCTACTGCAGTTAGTAAAGTTACACTAAGCAATATCACCAGTTGCTCCTAATGGTACTACCGTATTTCAAAGCAATACAAAGCTAAATGTAGTTCCAATGTAAATGCATTGTAGTATGTTCTTGAAATCAACTTTACTTTATGTATTCCATTGCTGTGAGTAGCTTTCCTTGTTGTTCCATTCAGTTGCAGTTCACTCTGAATAGTTATGCACATGTACATAACAGAAAATACACAAAATAAAAAGTAAGGCATTCAGCTGAAAAGAGAGTACAATTTACTTTTGCTCAAAAGTACTATGTGGTAACTTGATGTAAACGTTTTCAATTTACTTTCCATATGATCTAGAGTTGTCTGCAACCAGTTTTATGTGTGTGCTGCTGATGTTAGTAAAGTTACACTAAGCAATATCACCAGTTGCTCCTAATTGTACTAACGTGTTTCAAAGCAATACAAAGCTAAATGCAGTTCCAATTTAAATGCAGTGTAGTATGTACTTGAATTCAACATTACTTTATGTATTCCATTGCTGTGAGTCGTTTTCTTTGTGTTTCTATTCAGTTACAGTGCACTCTGAATAGTTACGCACATGTACATAACAGAAAATGCACAAAAAATAAGTAATGCATTCAGCTGAAAAGAGAGTACAATTTATTTCTGCTCAAAAGTACTATGTGCTAACTTGATGTAAACGTATTCTCTTTACTTTCCATATGATTTAGAGTTGTCTGCAACCAGTTTTATGTGTGTGCTACTGAAGTTAGTAAAGTTACACTAAGTTGCTCCTAAAGGTACAACCGTGTTTCAAAGCAATACAATGCTGAATGTAGTTCCAATGTAAATGCAGTGTAGTATGTTCTTGAATTCAACTTTACTTTATGTATTCCATTGCTGTGAGTAGCTTTCCTTGTTTTTCTATTCAGTTGCAGTTCACTCTGAATAATGCACATGTACATAACAGAAAATGCACAAAAAATAAGTAATGCATTCAGCTGAAAAGAGAGTACAATTTACTTTTGCTCAAAAGTACTATGTGCTAACTTGATGTAAACGTATTCACTTTACTTTCCATATGATTTAGAGTTGTCTGCAACCAGTTTTATGTGTGTGCTACTGCAGTTAGTAAAGTTACACTAAGCAATATCACCAGTTGCTCCTAATGGTACTACCGTGTTTCAAAGCAATACAAAGCTAAATGTAGTTCCAATGTAAATGCATTGTAGTATGTTCTTGAAATCAACTTTACTTTATGTATTCCATTGCTGTGAGTAGCTTTCCTTGTTGTTCCATTCAGTTGCAGTTCACTCTGAATAGTTATGCACATGTACATAACAGAAAATACACAAAATAAAAAGTAAGGCATTCAGCTGAAAAGAGAGTACAATTTACTTTTGCTCAAAAGTACTATGTGGTAACTTGATGTAAACGTTTTCAATTTACTTTCCATATGATCTAGAGTTGTCTGCAACCAGTTTTATGTGTGTGCTGCTGATGTTAGTAAAGTTACACTAAGCAATATCACCAGTTGCTCCTAATTGTACTAACGTGTTTCAAAGCAATACAAAGCTAAATGCAGTTCCAATTTAAATGCAGTGTAGTATGTACTTGAATTCAACATTACTTTATGTATTCCATTGCTGTGAGTCGTTTTCTTTGTGTTTCTATTCAGTTACAGTGCACTCTGAATAGTTACGCACATGTACATAACAGAAAATGCACAAAAAATAAGTAATGCATTCAGCTGTAAAGAGAGTACAATTTATTTCTGCTCAAAAGTACTATGTGCTAACTTGATGTAAACGTTTGTAATTGACTTTCTATATGATTTGGTGCAGTCTGCAACAAGTTTTATGTGTGTGCTACTGAAGTTACTAACGTTACAATAAACAATATCACCAGTTGCTACAAATGGTACTACAGTGTTTCAAAGCAACAAAAAGCTAAATGTAGTTCCAATGTAAATGCATTGTAGTATGTTCTTGAATTCAACTTTACTTTAGGTATTCCATTGCTGTGAGTAGCTTTCCTTGTTTTTCCATTCAGTTGCAGTTCATTCTGAATAGTTACGCACATGTACATGACAGAAAACGCACAAAAAATAAGTAATGCATTCAGCTGAAAAGAGAGTACAATTTATTTCTGCTCAAAAGTACTATGTGCTAACTTGATGTAAACGTATTCACTTTACTTTCCATATGATTTAGAGTTGTCTGCAACCAGTTTTATGTGTGTGCTACTGAAGTTAGTAAAGTTACACTAAGTTGCTCCTAAAGGTACAACCGTGTTTCAAAGCAATACAATGCTGAATGTAGTTCCAATGTAAATGCAGTGTAGTATGTTCTTGAATTCAACTTTACTTTATGTATTCCATTGCTGTGAGTAGCTTTCCTTGTTTTTCTATTCAGTTGCAGTTCACTCTGAATAATGCACATGTACATAACAGAAAATGCACAAAAAATAAGTAATGCATTCAGCTGAAAAGAGAGTACAATTTACTTTTGCTCAAAAGTACTATGTGCTAACTTGATGTAAACGTATTCACTTTACTTTCCATATGATTTAGAGTTGTCTGCAACCAGTTTTATGTGTCTGCTACCGCATTTAGTAAAGTTACACTAAGTTGCTCCTAAAGGTACAACCGTGTTTCAAAGCAATACGAAGCTGAATGTAGTTCCAATGTAAATGCAGTGTAGTAAGTTCTTGAAATCAACATTACTTTATGTATTCCATTGCTGTGAGTAGCTTTGCTTGTTGTTCTATTCAGTTGCAGTTCACTCTGAATAGTTATGCACATGTACATAACAGAAAATACACAAAATAAAAAGTAACGCATGCAGCTGAAAAGAGAGTACAATTTACTTTTGCTGAAAAGTACTATGTGCTAACTTGATGTAAACGTTTTCAATTTACTTTCCATATGATCTAGAGTTGTCTGCAACCAGTTTTATGTGTGTGCTACTGCAGTCAGTAAAGTTACACTAAGCAATATCACCAGTTGCTCCTAATGGTACTACCGTGTTTCAAAGCAATACAAAGCTAAATGTAGTTCCAATGTAAATGCATTGTAGTATGTTCTTGAATTCAACTTTACTTTAGGTATTCCATTGCTGTGAGTAGCTTTCCTTGTTTTTCCATTCAGTTGCAGTTCATTCTGAATAGTTACGCACATGTACATAACAGAAAACGCACAAAAAATAAGTAATGCATTCAGCTGAAAAGAGAGTACAATTTATTTCTGCTCAAAAGTACTATGTGCTAACTTGATGTAAACGTATTCACTTTACTTTCCATATGATTTAGAGTTGTCTGCAACCAGTTTTATGTGTGGCTACTGAAGTTAGTAAAGTTACACTAAGTTGCTCCTAAAGGTACAACCGTGTTTCAAAGCAATACAATGCTGAATGTAGTTCCAATGTAAATGCAGTGTAGTATGTTCTTGAATTCAACTTTACTTTATGTATTCCATTGCTGTGAGTAGCTTTCCTTGTTTTTCTATTCAGTTGCAGTTCACTCTGAATAATGCACATGTACATAACAGAAAATGCACAAAAAATAAGTAATGCATTCAGCTGAAAAGAGAGTACAATTTACTTTTGCTCAAAAGAACTATGTGCTAACTTGATGTAAACGTATTCACTTTACTTTCCATATGATTTAGAGTTGTCTGCAACCAGTTTTATGTGTGTGCTACTGCAGTTAGTAAAGTTACACTAAGTTGCTCCTAAAGGTACAACTGTGTTTCAAAGCAATACAATGCTGAATGTAGTTCCAATGTAAATGCATTGTAGTATGTTCTTGAAATCAACTTTACTTTATGTATTCCATTGCTGTGAGTAGCTTTCCTTGTTGTTCCATTCAGTTGCAGTTCACTCTGAATAGTTATGCACATGTACATAACAGAAAATACACAATATAAAAAGTAACGCATTCAGCTGAAAAGAGAGTACAATTTACTTTTGCTCAAAACTACTATGTGCTAACTAGATCTAAACGTTTGTAATTGACTTTCTATATGATTTGGTGCAGTCTGCAACAAGTTTTATGTGTGTGCTACTGAAGTTACTAACGTTACAATAAACAATATCACCAGTTGCTACTAATGGTACTACAGTGTTTCAAAGCAACAAAAAGCTAAATGTAGTTCCAATGTAAATGCATTGTAGTATGTTCTTGAATTCAACTTTACTTTAGGTATTCCATTGCTGTGAGTAGCTTTCCTTGTTTTTCCATTCAGTTGCAGTTCATTCTGAATAGTTACGCACATGTACATAACAGAAAACGCACAAAAAATAAGTAATGCATTCAGCTGAAAAGAGAGTACAATTTATTTCTGCTCAAAAGTACTATGTGCTAACTTGATGTAAACGTATTCTCTTTACTTTCCATATGATTTAGAGTTGTCTGCAACCAGTTTTATGTGTGTGCTACTGAAGTTAGTAAAGTTACACTAAGTTGCTCCTAAAGGTACAACCGTGTTTCAAAGCAATACAATGCTGAATGTAGTTCCAATGTAAATGCAGTGTAGTATGTTCTTGAATTCAACTTTACTTTATGTATTCCATTGCTGTGAGTAGCTTTCCTTGTTTTTCTATTCAGTTGCAGTTCACTCTGAATAATGCACATGTACATAACAGAAAATGCACAAAAAATAAGTAATGCATTCAGCTGAAAAGAGAGTACAATTTACTTTTGCTCAAAAGTACTATGTGCTAACTTGATGTAAACGTATTCACTTTACTTTCCATATGATTTAGAGTTGTCTGCAACCAGTTTTATGTGTGTGCTACTGCAGTTAGTAAAGTTACACTAAGCAATATCACCAGTTGCTCCTAATGGTACTACCGTGTTTCAAAGCAATACAAAGCTAAATGTAGTTCCAATGTAAATGCATTGTAGTATGTTCTTGAAATCAACTTTACTTTATGTATTCCATTGCTGTGAGTAGCTTTCCTTGTTGTTCCATTCAGTTGCAGTTCACTCTGAATAGTTATGCACATGTACATAACAGAAAATACACAAAATAAAAAGTAACGCATTCAGCTGAAAAGAGAGTACAATTTACTTTTGCTCAAAAGTACTATGTGGTAACTTGATGTAAACGTTTTCAATTTACTTTCCATATGATCTAGAGTTGTCTGCAACCAGTTTTATGTGTGTGCTACTGATGTTAGTAAAGTTACACTAAGCAATATCACCAGTTGCTCCTAATTGTACTAACGTGTTTCAAAGCAATACAAAGCTAAATGCAGTTCCAATTTAAATGCAGTGTAGTATGTACTTGAATTCAACATTACTTTATGTATTCCATTGCTGTGAGTCGTTTTCTTTGTGTTTCTATTCAGTTACAGTGCACTCTGAATAGTTACGCACATGTACATAACAGAAAATGCACAAAAAATAAGTAATGCATTCAGCTGAAAAGAGAGTACAATTTATTTCTGCTCAAAAGTACTATGTGCTAACTTGATGTAAACGTTTGTAATTGACTTTCTATATGATTTGGTGCAGTCTGCAACAAGTTTTATGTGTGTGCTACTGAAGTTACTAACGTTACAATAAACAATATCACCAGTTGCTACAAATGGTACTACAGTGTTTCAAAGCAACAAAAAGCTAAATGTAGTTCCAATGTAAATGCATTGTAGTATGTTCTTGAATTCAACTTTACTTTAGGTATTCCATTGCTGTGAGTAGCTTTCCTTGTTTTTCCATTCAGTTGCAGTTCATTCTGAATAGTTACGCACATGTACATAACAGAAAACGCACAAAAAATAAGTAATGCATTCAGCTGAAAAGAGAGTACAATTTATTTCTGCTCAAAAGTACTATGTGCTAACTTGATGTAAACGTATTCTCTTTACTTTCCATATGATTTAGAGTTGTCTGCAACCAGTTTTATGTGTGTGCTACTGAAGTTAGTAAAGTTACACTAAGTTGCTCCTAAAGGTACAACCGTGTTTCAAAGCAATACAATGCTGAATGTAGTTCCAATGTAAATGCAGTGTAGTATGTTCTTGAATTCAACTTTACTTTATGTATTCCATTGCTGTGAGTAGCTTTCCTTGTTTTTCTATTCAGTTGCAGTTCACTCTGAATAATGCACATGTACATAACAGAAAATGCACAAAAAATAAGTAATGCATTCAGCTGAAAAGAGAGTACAATTTACTTTTGCTCAAAAGTACTATGTGCTACCTTTATGTAAACGTATTCACTTTACTTTCCATATGATTTAGAGTTGTCTGCAACCAGTTTTATGTGTGTGCTACTGCAGTTAGTAAAGTTACACTAAGCAATATCACCAGTTGCTCCTAATGGTACTACCGTGTTTCAAAGCAATACAAAGCTAAATGTAGTTCCAATGTAAATGCATTGTAGTATGTTCTTGAAATCAACTTTACTTTATGTATTCCATTGCTGTGAGTAGCTTTCCTTGTTGTTCCATTCAGTTGCAGTTCACTCTGAATAGTTATGCACATGTACATAACAGAAAATACACAAAATAAAAAGTAAGGCATTCAGCTGAAAAGAGAGTACAATTTACTTTTGCTCAAAAGTACTATGTGGTAACTTGATGTAAACGTTTTCAATTTACTTTCCATATGATCTATAGTTGTCTGCAACCAGTTTTATGTGTGTGCTGCTGATGTTAGTAAAGTTACACTAAGCAATATCAGCAGTTGCTCCTAATTGTACTAACGTGTTTCAAAGCAATACAAAGCTAAATGCAGTTCCAATTTAAATGCAGTGTAGTATGTACTTGAATTCAACATTACTTTATGTATTCCATTGCTGTGAGTCGTTTTCTTTGTGTTTCTATTCAGTTACAGTGCACTCTGAATAGTTACGCACATGTACATAACAGAAAATGCACAAAAAATAAGTAATGCATTCAGCTGAAAAGAGAGTACAATTTATTTCTGCTCAAAAGTACTATGTGCTAACTTGATGTAAACGTTTGTAATTGACTTTATATATGATTTGGTGCAGTCTGCAACAAGTTTTATGTGTGTGCTACTGAAGTTACTAACGTTACAATAAACAATATCACCAGTTGCTACAAATGGTACTACAGTGTTTCAAAGCAACAAAAAGCTAAATGTAGTTCCAATGTAAATGCATTGTAGTATGTTCTTGAATTCAACTTTACTTTAGGTATTCCATTGCTGTGAGTAGCTTTCCTTGTTTTTCCATTCAGTTGCAGTTCATTCTGAATAGTTACGCACATGTACATAACAGAAAACGCACAAAAAATAAGTAATGCATTCAGCTGAAAAGAGAGTACAATTTATTTCTGCTCAAAAGTACTATGTGCTAACTTGATGTAAACGTATTCACTTTACTTTCCATATGATTTAGTTGTCTGCAACCAGTTTTATGTGTGTGCTACTGAAGTTAGTAAAGTTACACTAAGTTGCTCCTAAAGGTACAACCGTGTTTCAAAGCAATACAATGCTGAATGTAGTTCCAATGTAAATGCAGTGTAGTATGTTCTTGAATTCAACTTTACTTTATGTATTCCATTGCTGTGAGTAGCTTTCCTTGTTTTTCTATTCAGTTGCAGTTCACTCTGAATAATGCACATGTACATAACAGAAAATGCACAAAGAATAAGTAATGCATTCAGCTGAAAAGAGAGTACAATTTACTTTTGCTCAAAAGTACTATGTGCTAACTTGATGTAAACGTATTCACTTTACTTTCCATATGATTTAGAGTTGTCTGCAACCAGTTTTATGTGTCTGCTACCGCATTTAGTAAAGTTACACCAAGTTGCTCCTAAAGGTACAACCGTGTTTCAAAGCAATACAAAGCTGAATGTAGTTCCAATGTAAATGCAGTGTAGTAAGTTCTTGAAATGAACTTTACTTTATGTATTCCATTGCTGTGAGTAGCTTTGCTTGTTGTTCTATTCAGTTGCAGTTCACTCTGAATAGTTATGCACATGTACATAACAGAAAATACACAAAATAAAAAGTAACGCATGCAGCTGAAAAGAGAGTACAATTTACTTTTGCTCAAAAGTACTATGTGCTAACTTGATGTAAACGTTTTCAATTTACTTTCCATATGATCTAGAGTTGTCTGCAACCAGTTTTATGTGTGTGCTACTGCAGTCAGTAAAGTTACACTAAGCAATATCACCAGTTGCTCCTAATGGTACTACCGTGTTTCAAAGCAATACAAAGCTAAATGTAGTTCCAATGTAAATGCATTGTAGTATGTTCTTGAATTCAACTTTACTTTAGGTATTCCATTGCTGTGAGTAGCTTTCCTTGTTTTTCCATTCAGTTGCAGTTCATTCTGAATAGTTACGCACATGTACATAACAGAAAACGCACAAAAAATAAGTAATGCATTCAGCTGAAAAGAGAGTACAATTTATTTCTGCTCAAAAGTACTATGTGCTAACTTGATGTAAACGTATTCACTTTACTTTCCATATGATTTAGAGTTGTCTGCAACCAGTTTTATGTGTGGCTACTGAAGTTAGTAAAGTTACACTAAGTTGCTCCTAAAGGTACAACCGTGTTTCAAAGCAATACAATGCTGAATGTAGTTCCAATGTAAATGCAGTGTAGTATGTTCTTGAATTCAACTTTACTTTATGTATTCCATTGCTGTGAGTAGCTTTCCTTGTTTTTCTATTCAGTTGCAGTTCACTCTGAATAATGCACATGTACATAACAGAAAATGCACAAAATAAAAAGTAACGCATGTAGCTGAAAAGAGAGTACAATTTACTTTTGCTCAAAAGTACTATGTGCTAACTTGATGTAAACGTATTCACATTACTTTCCATATGATTTAGAGTTGTCTGCAACCAGTTTTATGTGTGTGCTACCGCATTTAGTAAAGTTACACTAAGTTGCTCCTAAAGGTACAACCGTGTTTCAAAGCAATACAAAGCTGAATGTAGTTCCAATGTAAATGCAGTGTAGTGTTCTTGAAATCAACTTTACTTTATGTATTCCATTGCTGTGAGTAGCTTTCCTTGTTTTTCTATTCAGTTGCAGTTCACTCTGAATAGTTATGCACATGTACATAACAGAAAATACACAAAATAAAAAGTAACGCATGCAGCTGAAAAGAGAGTACAATTTACTTTTGCTCAAAAGGACTATGTGCTAACTTGATGTAAACGTTTTCAATTTACTTTCCATATGATTTAGAGTTGTCTGCAACCAGTTTTATGTGTGTGCTACTGCAGTTAGTAAAGTTACACTAAGCAATATCACCAGTTGCTCCTAATGGTACTACCGTGTTTCAAAGCAATACAAAGCTAAATGTAGTTCCAATGTAAATGCATTGTAGTATGTTCTTGAAATCAACTTTACTTTATGTATTCCATTGCTGTGAGTAGCTTTCCTTGTTGTTCCATTCAGTTGCAGTTCACTCTGAATAGTTATGCACATGTACATAACAGAAAATACACAATATAAAAAGTAACGCATTCAGCTGAAAAGAGAGTACAATTTACTTTTGCTCAAAAGTACTATGTGCTAACTAGATCTAAACGTTTGTAATTGACTTTCTATATGATTTGGTGCAGTCTGCAACAAGTTTTATGTGTGTGCTACTGAAGTTACTAACGTTACAATAAACAATATCACCAGTTGCTACTAATGGTACTACAGTGTTTCAAAGCAACAAAAAGCTAAATGTAGTTCCAATGTAAATGCATTGTAGTATGTTCTTGAAATCAACTTTACTTTATGTATTCCATTGCTGTGAGTAGCTTTCCTTGTTGTTCCATTCAGTTGCAGTTCACTCTGAATAGTTATGCACATGTACATAACAGAAAATACACAAAATAAAAAGTAAGGCATTCAGCTGAAAAGAGAGTACAATTTACTTTTGCTCAAAAGTACTATGTGGTAACTTGATGTAAACGTTTTCAATTTACTTTCCATATGATCTAGAGTTGTCTGCAACCAGTTTTATGTGTGTGCTGCTGATGTTAGTAAAGTTACACTAAGCAATATCACCAGTTGCTCCTAATTGTACTAACGTGTTTCAAAGCAATACAAAGCTAAATGCAGTTCCAATTTAAATGCAGTGTAGTATGTACTTGAATTCAACATTACTTTATGTATTCCATTGCTGTGAGTCGTTTTCTTTGTGTTTCTATTCAGTTACAGTGCACTCTGAATAGTTACGCACATGTACATAACAGAAAATGCACAAAAAATAAGTAATGCATTCAGCTGAAAAGAGAGTACAATTTATTTCTGCTCAAAAGTACTATGTGCTAACTTGATGTAAACGTATTCACTTTACTTTCCATATGATTTAGAGTTGTCTGCAACCAGTTTTATGTGTGTGCTACTGAAGTTAGTAAAGTTACACTAAGTTGCTCCTAAAGGTACAACCGTGTTTCAAAGCAATACAATGCTGAATGTAGTTCCAATGTAAATGCAGTGTAGTATGTTCTTGAATTCAACTTTACTTTATGTATTCCATTGCTGTGAGTAGCTTTCCTTGTTTTTCTATTCAGTTGCAGTTCACTCTGAATAATGCACATGTACATAACAGAAAATGCACAAAAAATAAGTAATGCATTCAGCTGAAAAGAGAGTACAATTTACTTTTGCTCAAAAGTACTATGTGCTAACTTGATGTAAACGTATTCACTTTACTTTCCATATGATTTAGAGTTGTCTGCAACCAGTTTTATGTGTGTGCTACTGCAGTTAGTAAAGTTACACTAAGCAATATCACCAGTTGCTCCTAATGGTACTACCGTGTTTCAAAGCAATACAAAGCTAAATGTAGTTCCAATGTAAATGCATTGTAGTATGTTCTTGAAATCAACTTTACTTTATGTATTCCATTGCTGTGAGTAGCTTTCCTTGTTGTTCCATTCAGTTGCAGTTCACTCTGAATAGTTATGCACATGTACATAACAGAAAATACACAAAATAAAAAGTAACGCATTCAGCTGAAAAGAGAGTACAATTTACTTTTGCTCAAAAGTACTATGTGGTAACTTGATGTAAACGTTTTCAATTTACTTTCCATATGATCTAGAGTTGTCTGCAACCAGTTTTATGTGTGAGCTACTGATGTTAGTAAAGTTACACTAAGCAATATCACCAGTTGCTCCTAATTGTACTAACGTGTTTCAAAGCAATACAAAGCTAAATGCAGTTCCAATTTAAATGCAGTGTAGTATGTACTTGAATTCAACATTACTTTATGTATTCCATTGCTGTGAGTCGTTTTCTTTGTGTTTCTATTCAGTTACAGTGCACTCTGAATAGTTACGCACATGTACATAACAGAAAATACACAATATAAAAAGTAACGCATTCAGCTGAAAAGAGAGTACAATTTACTTTTGCTCAAAAGTACTATGTGCTAACTAGATCTAAACGTTTGTATTTGACTTTCTATATGATTTGGTGCAGTCTGCAACAAGTTTTATGTGTGTGCTACTGAAGTTACTAACGTTACAATAAACAATATCACCAGTTGCTACTAATGGTACTACAGTGTTTCAAAGCAACAAAAAGCTAAATGTAGTTCCAATGTAAATGCATTGTAGTATGTTCTTGAATTCAACTTTACTTTAGGTATTCCATTGCTGTGAGTAGCTTTCCTTGTTTTTCCATTCAGTTGCAGTTCATTCTGAATAGTTACGCACATGTACATAACAGAAAACGCACAAAAAATAAGTAATGCATTCAGCTGAAAACAGAGTACAATTTATTTCTGCTCAAAAGTACTATGTGCTTAATTGATGTAAACGTATTCACTTTACTTTCCATATGATTTAGCGTTGTCTGCAACCAGTTTTATGTGTGTGCTACTGCAGTTAGTAAAGTTACACTAAGCAATATCACCAGTTGCTCCTAATGGTACTACCGTGTTTCAAAGCAATACAAAGCTAAATGTAGTTCCAATGTAAATGCATTGTAGTATGTTCTTGAAATCAACTTTACTTTATGTATTCCATTGCTGTGAGTAGCTTTCCTTGTTGTTCCATTCAGTTGCAGTTCACTCTGAATAGTTATGCACATGTACATAACAGAAAATGCACAAAAAATAAGTAATGCATTCAGCTGAAAAGAGAGTACAATTTATTTCTGCTCAAAAGTACTATGTGCTAACTTGATGTAAACGTTTGTAATTGACTTTCTATATGATTTGGTGCAGTCTGCAACAAGTTTTATGTGTGTGCTACTGAAGTTACTAACGTTACAATAAACAATATCACCAGTTGCTACAAATGGTACTACAGTGTTTCAAAGCAACAAAAAGCTAAATGTAGTTCCAATGTAAATGCATTGTAGTATGTTCTTGAATTCAACTTTACTTTAGGTATTCCATTGCTGTGAGTAGCTTTCCTTGTTTTTCCATTCAGTTGCAGTTCATTCTGAATAGTTACGCACATGTACATAACAGAAAACGCACAAAAAATAAGTAATGCATTCAGCTGAAAAGAGAGTACAATTTATTTCTGCTCAAAAGTACTATGTGCTAACTTGATGTAAACGTATTCACTTTACTTTCCATATGATTTAGAGTTGTCTGCAACCAGTTTTATGTGTGTGCTACTGAAGTTAGTAAAGTTACACTAAGTTGCTCCTAAAGGTACAACCGTGTTTCAAAGCAATACAATGCTGAATGTAGTTCCAATGTAAATGCAGTGTAGTATGTTCTTGAATTCAACTTTACTTTATGTATTCCATTGCTGTGAGTAGCTTTCCTTGTTTTTCTATTCAGTTGCAGTTCACTCTGAATAATGCACATGTACATAACAGAAAATGCACAAAAAATAAGTAATGCATTCAGCTGAAAAGAGAGTACAATTTACTTTTGCTCAAAAGTACTATGTGCTAACTTGATGTAAACGTATTCACTTTACTTTCCATATGATTTAGAGTTGTCTGCAACCAGTTTTATGTGTCTGCTACCGCATTTAGTAAAGTTACACTAAGTTGCTCCTAAAGGTACAACCGTGTTTCAAAGCAATACAAAGCTGAATGTAGTTCCAATGTAAATGCAGTGTAGTAAGTTCTTGAAATCAACATTACTTTATGTATTCCATTGCTGTGAGTAGCTTTGCTTGTTGTTCTATTCAGTTGCAGTTCACTCTGAATAGTTATGCACATGTACATAACAGAAAATACACAAAATAAAAAGTAACGCATGCAGCTGAAAAGAGAGTACAATTTACTTTTGCTGAAAAGTACTATGTGCTAACTTGATGTAAACGTTTTCAATTTACTTTCCATATGATCTAGAGTTGTCTGCAACCAGTTTTATGTGTGTGCTACTGCAGTCAGTAAAGTTACACTAAGCAATATCACCAGTTGCTCCTAATGGTACTACCGTGTTTCAAAGCAATACAAAGCTAAATGTAGTTCCAATGTAAATGCATTGTAGTATGTTCTTGAATTCAACTTTACTTTAGGTATTCCATTGCTGTGAGTAGCTTTCCTTGTTTTTCCATTCAGTTGCAGTTCATTCTGAATAGTTACGCACATGTACATAACAGAAAACGCACAAAAAATAAGTAATGCATTCAGCTGAAAAGAGAGTACAATTTATTTCTGCTCAAAAGTACTATGTGCTAACTTGATGTAAACGTATTCACTTTACTTTCCATATGATTTAGAGTTGTCTGCAACCAGTTTTATGTGTGGCTACTGAAGTTATTAAAGTTACACTAAGTTGCTCCTAAAGGTACAACCGTGTTTCAAAGCAATACAATGCTGAATGTAGTTCCAATGTAAATGAAGTGTAGTATGTTCTTGAATTCAACTTTACTTTATGTATTCCATTGCTGTGAGTAGCTTTCCTTGTTTTTCTATTCAGTTGCAGTTCACTCTGAATAATGCACATGTACATAACAGAAAATGCACAAAAAATAAGTAATGCATTCAGCTGAAAAGAGAGTACAATTTACTTTTGCTCAAAAGAACTATGTGCTAACTTGATGTAAACGTATTCACTTTACTTTCCATATGATTTAGAGTTGTCGGCAACCAGTTTTATGTGTGTGCTACTGCAGTTAGTAAAGTTACACTAAGTTGCTCCTAAAGGTACAACTGTGTTTCAAAGCAATACAATGCTGAATGTAGTTCCAATGTAAATGCAGT
Organism: Hemitrygon akajei; assembly: GCF_048418815.1. Classification (NCBI taxonomy): domain Eukaryota; kingdom Metazoa; phylum Chordata; class Chondrichthyes; order Myliobatiformes; family Dasyatidae; genus Hemitrygon; species Hemitrygon akajei. Next base: position 58,333,690 of record NC_133131.1, read on the forward strand.
GTAGTATGTTCTTGAATTCAACTTTACTTTATGTATTCCATTGCTGTGAGTAGCTTTCCTTGTTTTTCTATTCAGTTGCATTTCACTCTGAATAGTTATGCACATGTACATAACAGAAAATACACAAAATAAAAAGTAAGGCATTCAGCTGAAAAGAGAGTACAATTTACTTTTGCTCAAAAGTACTATGTGGTAACTTGATGTAAACGTTTTCAATTTACTTTCCATATGATCTAGAGTTGTCTGCAACCAGTTTTATGTGTGTGCTGCTGATGTTAGTAAAGTTACACTAAGCAATATCACCAGTTGCTCCTAATTGTACTAACGTGTTTCAAAGCAATACAAAGCTAAATGCAGTTCCAATTTAAATGCAGTGTAGTATGTACTTGAATTCAACATTACTTTATCTATTCCATTGCTGTGAGTCGTTTTCTTTGTGTTTCTATTCAGTTACAGTGCACTCTGAATAGTTACGCACATGTACATAACAGAAAATGCACATAAGTAATGCATTCAGCTGAAAAGAGAGTACAATTTATTTCTGCTCAAAAGTACTATGTGCTAACTTGATGTAAACGTTTGTAATTGACTTTCTATATGATTTGGTGCAGTCTGCAACAAGTTTTATGTGTGTGCTACTGAAGTTACTAACGTTACAATAAACAATATCACCAGTTGCTACAAATGGTACTACAGTGTTTCAAAGCAACAAAAAGCTAAATGTTGTTCCAATGTAAATGCATTGTAGTATGTTCTTGAATTCAACTTTACTTTAGGTATTCCATTGCTGTGAGTAGCTTTCCTTGTTTTTCCATTCAGTTGCAGTTCATTCTGAATAGTTACGCACATGTACATAACAGAAAACGCACAAAAAATAAGTAATGCATTCAGCTGAAAAGAGAGTACAATTTATTTCTGCTCAAAAGTACTATGTGCTAACTTGATGTAAACGTATTCACTTTACTTTCCATATGATTTAGAGTTGTCTGCAACCAGTTTTATGTGTGTGCTACTGAAGTTAGTAAAGTTACACTAAGTTGCTCCTAAAGGTACAACCGTGTTTCAAAGCAATACAATGCTGAATGTAGTTCCAATGTAAATGCAGTGTAGTATGTTCTTGAATTCAACTTTACTTTATGTATTCCATTGCTGTGAGTAGCTTTCCTTGTTTTTCTATTCAGTTGCAGTTCACTCTGAATAATGCACATGTACATAACAGAAAATGCACAAAAAATAAGTAATGCATTCAGCTGAAAAGAGAGTACAATTTACTTTTGCTCAAAAGTACTATGTGCTAACTTGATGTAAACGTATTCACTTTACTTTCCATATGATTTAGAGTTGTCTGCAACCAGTTTTATGTGTCTGCTACCGCATTTAGTAAAGTTACACTAAGTTGCTCCTAAAGGTACAACCGTGTTTCAAAGCAATACAAAGCTGAATGTAGTTCCAATGTAAATGCAGTGTAGTAAGTTCTTGAAATCAACATTACTTTATGTATTCCATTGCTGTGAGTAGCTTTGCTTGTTGTTCTATTCAGTTGCAGTTCACTCTGAATAGTTATGCACATGTACATAACAGAAAATACACAAAATAAAAAGTAACGCATGCAGCTGAAAAGAGAGTACAATTTACTTTTGCTGAAAAGTACTATGTGCTAACTTGATGTAAACGTTTTCAATTTACTTTCCATATGATCTAGAGTTGTCTGCAACCAGTTTTATGTGTGTGCTACTGCAGTCAGTAAAGTTACACTAAGCAATATCACCAGTTGCTCCTAATGGTACTACCGTGTTTCAAAGCAATACAAAGCTAAATGTAGTTCCAATGTAAATGCATTGTAGTATGTTCTTGAATTCAACTTTACTTTAGGTATTCCATTGCTGTGAGTAGCTTTCCTTGTTTTTCCATTCAGTTGCAGTTCATTCTGAATAGTTACGCACATGTACATAACAGAAAACGCACAAAAAATAAGTAATGCATTCAGCTGAAAAGAGAGTACAATTTATTTCTGCTCAAACGTACTATGTGCTAACTTGATGTAAACGTATTCACTTTACTTTCCATATGATTTAGAGTTGTCTGCAACCAGTTTTATGTGTGGCTACTGAAGTTAGTAAAGTTACACTAAGTTGCTCCTAAAGGTACAACCGTGTTTCAAAGCAATACAATGCTGAATGTAGTTCCAATGTAAATGCAGTGTAGTATGTTCTTGAATTCAACTTTACTTTATGTATTCCATTGCTGTGAGTAGCTTTCCTTGTTTTTCTATTCAGTTGCAGTTCACTCTGAATAATGCACATGTACATAACAGAAAATGCACAAAAAATAAGTAATGCATTCAGCTGAAAAGAGAGTACAATTTACTTTTGCTCAAAAGAACTATGTGCTAACTTGATGTAAACGTATTCACTTTACTTTCCATATGATTTAGAGTTGTCTGCAACCAGTTTTATGTGTGTGCTACTGCAGTTAGTAAAGTTACACTAAGTTGCTCCTAAAGGTACAACTGTGTTTCAAAGCAATACAATGCTGAATGTAGTTCCAATGTAAATGCAGTGTAGTATGTTCTTGAATTCAACTTTACTTTATGTATTCCATTGCTGTGAGTAGCTTTCCTTGTTTTTCTATTCAGTTGCATTTCACTCTGAATAGTTATGCACATGTACATAACAGAAAATACACAAAATAAAAAGTAACGCATGTAGCTGAAAAGAGAGTACAATTTACTTTTGCTCAAAAGTACTATGTGCTAACTTGATGTAAACGTATTCACTTTACTTTCCATATGATTTAGAGTTGTCTGCAACCAGTTTTATGTGTGTGCTACCGCATTTAGTAAAGTTACACTAAGTTGCTCCTAAAGGTACAACCGTGTTTCAAAGCAATACAAAGCTGAATGTAGTTCCAATGTAAATGCAGTGTAGTGTTCTTGAAATCAACTTTACTTTATGTATTCCATTGCTGTGAGTAGCTTTCCTTGTTTTTCTATTCAGTTGCAGTTCACTCTGAATAGTTATGCACATGTACATAACAGAAAATACACAAAATAAAAAGTAACGCATGCAGCTGAAAAGAGAGTACAATTTACTTTTGCTCAAAAGTACTATGTGCTAACTTGATGTAAACGTTTTCAATTTACTTTCCATATGATATAGAGTTGTCTGCAACCAGTTTTATGTGTGTGCTACCGCATTCAGTAAAGTTACACTAAGCAATATCACCAGTTGCTCCTAATTGTACTAACGTGTTTCAAAGCAATACAAAGCTGAATGTAGTTCCAATGTAAATGCAGTGTAGTATGTTCTTGAAATCAACTTAACTTTATGTATTCCATTGCTGTGAGTAGTTTTTTTGTGTTTCTAATCTGTTACAGTTCGCTCTGAATAGTTACGCACATGTACATAACAGAAAAAGCACAAAAAATAAGTAATGCATTCAGCTGAAAACAGAGTACAATTTATTTCTGCTCAAAAGTACTATGTGCTAACTTGATGTAAACGTATTCACTTTACTTTCCATATGATTTAGAGTTGTCTGCAACCAGTTTTATGTGTGTGCTACTGAAGTTAGTAAAGTTACACTAAGTTGCTCCTAAAGGTACAACCGTGTTTCAAAGCAATACAATGCTGAATGTAGTTCCAATGTAAATGCAGTGTAGTATGTTCTTGAATTCAACTTTACTTTATGTATTCCATTGCTGTGAGTAGCCTTCCTTGTTTTTCTATACAGTTGCATTTCACTCTGAATAGTTATGCACATGTACATAACAGAAAATACACAAAATAAAAAGTAACGCATGTAGCTGAAAAGAGAGTACAATTTACTTTTGCTCAAAAGTACTATGTGCTAACTTGATGTAAACGTATTCACTTTACTTTCCATATGATCTAGAGTTGTCTGCAACCAGTTTTATGTGTGTGCTGCTGATGTTAGTAAAGTTACACTAAGCAATATCACCAGTTGCTCCTAATTGTACTAACGTGTTTCAAAGCAATACAAAGCTAAATGCAGTTCCAATTTAAATGCAGTGTAGTATGTACTTGAATTCAACATTACTTTATCTATTCCATTGCTGTGAGTCGTTTTCTTTGTGTTTCTATTCAGTTACAGTGCACTCTGAATAGTTACGCACATGTACATAACAGAAAATGCACAAAAAATAAGTAATGCATTCAGCTGAAAAGAGAGTACAATTTATTTCTGCTCAAAAGTACTATGTGCTAACTTGATGTAAACGTTTGTAATTGACTTTCTATATGATTTGGTGCAGTCTGCAACAAGTTTTATGTGTGTGCTACTGAAGTTACTAACGTTACAATAAACAATATCACCAGTTGCTACAAATGGTACTACAGTGTTTCAAAGCAACAAAAAGCTAAATGTTGTTCCAATGTAAATGCATTGTAGTATGTTCTTGAATTCAACTTTACTTTAGGTATTCCATTGCTGTGAGTAGCTTTCCTTGTTTTTCCATTCAGTTGCAGTTCATTCTGAATAGTTACGCACATGTACATAACAGAAAACGCACAAAAAATAAGTAATGCATTCAGCTGAAAAGAGAGTACAATTTATTTCTGCTCAAAAGTACTATGTGCTAACTTGATGTAAACGTATTCACTTTACTTTCCATATGATTTAGAGTTGTCTGCAACCAGTTTTATGTGTGTGCTACTGAAGTTAGTAAAGTTACACTAAGTTGCTCCTAAAGGTACAACCGTGTTTCAAAGCAATACAATGCTGAATGTAGTTCCAATGTAAATGCAGTGTAGTATGTTCTTGAATTCAACTTTACTTTATGTATTCCATTGCTGTGAGTAGCTTTCCTTGTTTTTCTATTCAGTTGCAGTTCACTCTGAATAATGCACATGTACATAACAGAAAATGCACAAAAAATAAGTAATGCATTCAGCTGAAAAGAGAGTACAATTTACTTTTGCTCAAAAGTACTATGTGCTAACTTGATGTAAACGTATTCACTTTACTTTCCATATGATTTAGAGTTGTCTGCAACCAGTTTTATGTGTCTGCTACCGCATTTAGTAAAGTTACACTAAGTTGCTCCTAAAGGTACAACCGTGTTTCAAAGCAATACAAAGCTGAATGTAGTTCCAATGTAAATGCAGTGTAGTAAGTTCTTGAAATCAACATTACTTTATGTATTCCATTGCTGTGAGTAGCTTTGCTTGTTGTTCTATTCAGTTGCAGTTCACTCTGAATAGTTATGCACATGTACATAACAGAAAATACACAAAATAAAAAGTAACGCATGCAGCTGAAAAGAGAGTACAATTTACTTTTGCTGAAAAGTACTATGTGCTAACTTGATGTAAACGTTTTCAATTTACTTTCCATATGATCTAGAGTTGTCTGCAACCAGTTTTATGTGTGTGCTACTGCAGTCAGTAAAGTTACACTAAGCAATATCACCAGTTGCTCCTAATGGTACTACCGTGTTTCAAAGCAATACAAAGCTAAATGTAGTTCCAATGTAAATGCATTGTAGTATGTTCTTGAATTCAACTTTACTTTAGGTATTCCATTGCTGTGAGTAGCTTTCCTTGTTTTTCCATTCAGTTGCAGTTCATTCTGAATAGTTACGCACATGTACATAACAGAAAACGCACAAAAAATAAGTAATGCATTCAGCTGAAAAGAGAGTACAATTTATTTCTGCTCAAAAGTACTATGTGCTAACTTGATGTAAACGTATTCACTTTACTTTCCATATGATTTAGAGTTGTCTGCAACCAGTTTTATGTGTGGCTACTGAAGTTAGTAAAGTTACACTAAGTTGCTCCTAAAGGTACAACCGTGTTTCAAAGCAATACAATGCTGAATGTAGTTCCAATGTAAATGCAGTGTAGTATGTTCTTGAATTCAACTTTACTTTATGTATTCCATTGCTGTGAGTAGCTTTCCTTGTTTTTCTATTCAGTTGCAGTTCACTCTGAATAATGCACATGTACATAACAGAAAATGCACAAAAAATAAGTAATGCATTCAGCTGAAAAGAGAGTACAATTTACTTTTGCTCAAAAGAACTATGTGCTAACTTGATGTAAACGTATTCACTTTACTTTCCATATGATTTAGAGTTGTCTGCAACCAGTTTTATGTGTGTGCTACTGCAGTTAGTAAAGTTACACTAAGTTGCTCCTAAAGGTACAACTGTGTTTCAAAGCAATACAATGCTGAATGTAGTTCCAATGTAAATGCAGTGTAGTATGTTCTTGAATTCAACTTTACTTTATGTATTCCATTGCTGTGAGTAGCTTTCCTTGTTTTTCTATTCAGTTGCATTTCACTCTGAATAGTTATGCACATGTACATAACAGAAAATACACAAAATAAAAAGTAACGCATGTAGCTGAAAAGAGAGTACAATTTACTTTTGCTCAAAAGTACTATGTGCTAACTTGATGTAAACGTATTCACTTTACTTTCCATATGATTTAGAGTTGTCTGCAACCAGTTTTATGTGTGTGCTACCGCATTTAGTAAAGTTACACTAAGTTGCTCCTAAAGGTACAACCGTGTTTCAAAGCAATACAAAGCTGAATGTAGTTCCAATGTAAATGCAGTGTAGTGTTCTTGAAATCAACTTTACTTTATGTATTCCATTGCTGTGAGTAGCTTTCCTTGTTTTTCTATTCAGTTGCAGTTCACTCTGAATAGTTATGCACATGTACATAACAGAAAATACACAAAATAAAAAGTAACGCATGCAGCTGAAAAGAGAGTACAATTTACTTTTGCTCAAAAGTACTATGTGCTAACTTGATGTAAACGTTTTCAATTTACTTTCCATATGATATAGAGTTGTCTGCAACCAGTTTTATGTGTGTGCTACCGCATTTAGTAAAGTTACACTAAGCAATATCACCAGTTGCTCCTAATTGTACTAACGTGTTTCAAAGCAATACAAAGCTGAATGTAGTTCCAATGTAAATGCAGTGTAGTATGTTCTTGAAATCAACTTAACTTTATGTATTCCATTGCTGTGAGTAGTTTTTTTGTGTTTCTAATCTGTTACAGTTCGCTCTGAATAGTTACGCACATGTACATAACAGAAAAAGCACAAAAAATAAGTAATGCATTCAGCTGAAAACAGAGTACAATTTATTTCTGCTCAAAAGTACTATGTGCTTACTTGATGTAAACGTATTCACTTTACTTTCCATATGATTTAGAGTTGTCTGCAACCAGTTTTATGTGTGTGCTACTGCAGTTAGTAAAGTTACACTAAGCAATATCACCAGTTGCTCCTAATGGTACTACCGTGTTTCAAAGCAATACAAAGCTAAATGTAGTTCCAATGTAAATGCATTGTAGTATGTTCTTGAAATCAACTTTACTTTATGTATTCCATTGCTGTGAGTAGCTTTCCTTGTTGTTCCATTCAGTTGCAGTTCACTCTGAATAGTTATGCACATGTACATAACAGAAAATACACAATATAAAAAGTAACGCATTCAGCTGAAAAGAGAGTACAATTTACTTTTGCTGAAAAGTACTATGTGCTAACTTGATGTAAACGTTTTCAATTTACTTTCCATATGATCTAGAGTTGTCTGCAACCAGTTTTATGTGTGTGCTACTGCAGTCAGTAAAGTTACACTAAGCAATATCACCAGTTGCTCCTAATGGTACTACCGTGTTTCAAAGCAATACAAAGCTAAATGTAGTTCCAATGTAAATGCATTGTAGTATGTTCTTGAATTCAACTTTACTTTAGGTATTCCATTGCTGTGAGTAGCTTTCCTTGTTTTTCCATTCAGTTGCAGTTCATTCTGAATAGTTACGCACATGTACATAACAGAAAACGCACAAAAAATAAGTAATGCATTCAGCTGAAAAGAGAGTACAATTTATTTCTGCTCAAAAGTACTATGTGCTAACTTGATGTAAACGTATTCACTTTACTTTCCATATGATTTAGAGTTGTCTGCAACCAGTTTTATGTGTGGCTACTGAAGTTAGTAAAGTTACACTAAGTTGCTCCTAAAGGTACAACCGTGTTTCAAAGCAATACAATGCTGAATGTAGTTCCAATGTAAATGCAGTGTAGTATGTTCTTGAATTCAACTTTACTTTATGTATTCCATTGCTGTGAGTAGCTTTCCTTGTTTTTCTATTCAGTTGCAGTTCACTCTGAATAATGCACATGTACATAACAGAAAATGCACAAAAAATAAGTAATGCATTCAGCTGAAAAGAGAGTACAATTTACTTTTGCTCAAAAGAACTATGTGCTAACTTGATGTAAACGTATTCACTTTACTTTCCATATGATTTAGAGTTGTCTGCAACCAGTTTTATGTGTGTGCTACTGCAGTTAGTAAAGTTACACTAAGTTGCTCCTAAAGGTACAACTGTGTTTCAAAGCAATACAATGCTGAATGTAGTTCCAATGTAAATGCAGTGTAGTATGTTCTTGAATTCAACTTTACTTTATGTATTCCATTGCTGTGAGTAGCTTTCCTTGTTTTTCTATTCAGTTGCATTTCACTCTGAATAGTTATGCACATGTACATAACAGAAAATACACAAAATAAAAAGTAACGCATGTAGCTGAAAAGAGAGTACAATTTACTTTTGCTCAAAAGTACTATGTGCTAACTTGATGTAAACGTATTCACTTTACTTTCCATATGATTTAGAGTTGTCTGCAACCAGTTTTATGTGTGTGCTACCGCATTTAGTAAAGTTACACTAAGTTGCTCCTAAAGGTACAACCGTGTTTCAAAGCAATACAAAGCTGAATGTAGTTCCAATGTAAATGCAGTGTAGTGTTCTTGAAATCAACTTTACTTTATGTATTCCATTGCTGTGAGTAGCTTTCCTTGTTTTTCTATTCAGTTGCAGTTCACTCTGAATAGTTATGCACATGTACATAACAGAAAATACACAAAATAAAAAGTAACGCATGCAGCTGAAAAGAGAGTACAATTTACTTTTGCTCAAAAGTACTATGTGCTAACTTGATGTAAACGTTTTCAATTTACTTTCCATATGATATAGAGTTGTCTGCAACCAGTTTTATGTGTGTGCTACCGCATTTAGTAAAGTTACACTAAGCAATATCACCAGTTGCTCCTAATTGTACTAACGTGTTTCAAAGCAATACAAAGCTGAATGTAGTTCCAATGTAAATGCAGTGTAGTATGTTCTTGAAATCAACTTAACTTTATGTATTCCATTGCTGTGAGTAGTTTTTTTGTGTTTCTAATCTGTTACAGTTCGCTCTGAATAGTTACGCACATGTACATAACAGAAAAAGCACAAAAAATAAGTAATGCATTCAGCTGAAAACAGAGTACAATTTATTTCTGCTCAAAAGTACTATGTGCTAACTTGATGTAAACGTATTCACTTTACTTTCCATATGATTTAGAGTTGTCTGCAACCAGTTTTATGTGTGTGCTACTGAAGTTAGTAAAGTTACACTAAGTTGCTCCTAAAGGTACAACCGTGTTTCAAAGCAATACAATGCTGAATGTAGTTCCAATGTAAATGCAGTGTAGTATGTTCTTGAATTCAACTTTACTTTATGTATTCCATTGCTGTGAGTAGCCTTCCTTGTTTTTCTATACAGTTGCATTTCACTCTGAATAGTTATGCACATGTACATAACAGAAAATACACAAAATAAAAAGTAACGCATGTAGCTGAAAAGAGAGTACAATTTACTTTTGCTCAAAAGTACTATGTGCTAACTTGATGTAAACGTATTCACTTTACTTTCCATATGATCTAGAGTTGTCTGCAACCAGTTTTATGTGTGTGCTGCTGATGTTAGTAAAGTTACACTAAGCAATATCACCAGTTGCTCCTAATTGTACTAACGTGTTTCAAAGCAATACAAAGCTAAATGCAGTTCCAATTTAAATGCAGTGTAGTATGTACTTGAATTCAACATTACTTTATCTATTCCATTGCTGTGAGTCGTTTTCTTTGTGTTTCTATTCAGTTACAGTGCACTCTGAATAGTTACGCACATGTACATAACAGAAAATGCACAAAAAATAAGTAATGCATTCAGCTGAAAAGAGAGTACAATTTATTTCTGCTCAAAAGTACTATGTGCTAACTTGATGTAAACGTTTGTAATTGACTTTCTATATGATTTGGTGCAGTCTGCAACAAGTTTTATGTGTGTGCTACTGAAGTTACTAACGTTACAATAAACAATATCACCAGTTGCTACAAATGGTACTACAGTGTTTCAAAGCAACAAAAAGCTAAATGTTGTTCCAATGTAAATGCATTGTAGTATGTTCTTGAATTCAACTTTACTTTAGGTATTCCATTGCTGTGAGTAGCTTTCCTTGTTTTTCCATTCAGTTGCAGTTCATTCTGAATAGTTACGCACATGTACATAACAGAAAACGCACAAAAAATAAGTAATGCATTCAGCTGAAAAGAGAGTACAATTTATTTCTGCTCAAAAGTACTATGTGCTAACTTGATGTAAACGTATTCACTTTACTTTCCATATGATTTAGAGTTGTCTGCAACCAGTTTTATGTGTGTGCTACTGAAGTTAGTAAAGTTACACTAAGTTGCTCCTAAAGGTACAACCGTGTTTCAAAGCAATACAATGCTGAATGTAGTTCCAATGTAAATGCAGTGTAGTATGTTCTTGAATTCAACTTTACTTTATGTATTCCATTGCTGTGAGTAGCTTTCCTTGTTTTTCTATTCAGTTGCAGTTCACTCTGAATAATGCACATGTACATAACAGAAAATGCACAAAAAATAAGTAATGCATTCAGCTGAAAAGAGAGTACAATTTACTTTTGCTCAAAAGTACTATGTGCTAACTTGATGTAAACGTATTCACTTTACTTTCCATATGATTTAGAGTTGTCTGCAACCAGTTTTATGTGTCTGCTACCGCATTTAGTAAAGTTACACTAAGTTGCTCCTAAAGGTACAACCGTGTTTCAAAGCAATACAAAGCTGAATGTAGTTCCAATGTAAATGCAGTGTAGTAAGTTCTTGAAATCAACATTACTTTATGTATTCCATTGCTGTGAGTAGCTTTGCTTGTTGTTCTATTCAGTTGCAGTTCACTCTGAATAGTTATGCACATGTACATAACAGAAAATACACAAAATAAAAAGTAACGCATGCAGCTGAAAAGAGAGTACAATTTACTTTTGCTGAAAAGTACTATGTGCTAACTTGATGTAAACGTTTTCAATTTACTTTCCATATGATCTAGAGTTGTCTGCAACCAGTTTTATGTGTGTGCTACTG